>NC_070636.1:14099073-15502995 GCF_947347685.1 Pleuronectes platessa | reverse complement strand
TTGACCCTCATGATCATGAGCTTTGGATAGTGACCGAAAGGACAAAACCGTGGGTTGCAAGCAGCTGAATTGAGTTTTCTCCAACAAGTGGCTGGGCTCAGTCTTAGAGATCACTTCAAATCCAAAAATGGAAGACGAGGTGGTTCGGGCATCTTGTCAGGATCCCTCTTCCAATGGAGGTTTACTGGGCACACCACCCAGCTGGGAGGAGGACCCAGGAGTAGACCTAGAACCTCCTATCTGGTCTAGGAACACATCCGATCCCCTAGGAAGTCCTGGAAAGCATTGCTGGGAAGAGGGATGTCTGGAATATTGTACTAAGCCGGCAGCCTTTGCAACCCGATCTCATACACTGAATGAATGGATAAGTCAGAAATGAAAACTAGATCAATGCTGGCTGGTGTGATTGGCCAGTCTGGACAACCACACATAAAAAAGCTTGTATACATGTGCAGGAAAATAAAATGTTTCCATTGTGGACCATACAGCTGCAAGCTCACTGCTCATAAATTCAGTTCAGCTATTATTCTACTTTGTTATCTCTCGTAATGTGTTGCAAAAAACCCACCTGTAGCACGTGGTGTCAGAGCAGGGGTTGTGCACCCGAACAATGATGAAGACGTGCTGAAAGTGAGATCGAATGGCCTTGGGGGTGAACGGGTGAGCACCGGGCTCCTGGAACACAATAGTCACAATGTCGTTCCCAATGTGTCGCTTCCTCAGCAACTAGTCAATGAAAAAAAGCAAAGTCTTAATTAGAGAAGAATGAGACCATGTGCTTCTATTAACAGACGGGCAAGTACAGAGCACTTGGAAGACGATTAAGAATTCTTTAGAAAGAGGGTTGGATGAGAATCAAACTTGACACCTGAGCCCTACGTCATCATGCATGCCTTTATACAATACAACATTACTTATCTATTTCCGTACACAAGCTAATTGTATACCACAAAAGACTGGGCGCTCCAACTTTTACCTGTTGTTTGTTGTTGGGTGTGTGCGGCAGCAGAGTGGACACATGGAACATGATCTCGTAGTCCTTGTATGAAGTATACAGGGAGTAAAGTCCCGTGGAATCCGCTGCAGAAAAAAGTCAGTGTGAGACCCATGGAACAAATAATGACATCCATCTCTCACATGTGTATTAGTGTGCTCAGTGTTTTCTCTGAAGGGCAGGATGCAATTTCATAACAGCCCAAACAACCAGACAATTGTGAACTGTGTCTGGGTCGATGTCATTATGGATGAGATGACACTGAAACGTTTTAATCACGTGTCAATCTGTAAATTGAGGATTTTGTGTCACATTACTTTTCCCAGATGAATGGACAGAATGGAAAAATCAACCTGGGTCTAAGAGGAGACAGATCGTCCTTTTTTGTTTTTCTTTCTTCTAGTGTGTTATATCGATATTTTGTGCAAGAAAGATTTTGTCAAAGTTCACAGTAAAGGTCCAATCCCCCACAGGTCATGTGACAACACAGTTCCAGATAACTGCATAATGGAAGCCTAGTGACTTGTCTTGCAAGCCCCCCTAACAAAGCCAGGTATAGTGGGGCTGACACTTCCTACACGTGCCTACACCAATCATAACAGAGTGGGCCAGCTGGCCAATCGCAGGCGACTGGGGCTTTATGTGTTTTCAGAACATAGAGCATGTAAGTAATAACCCAAATTAAAATGATCTGAATGTGAGCATCATATGTCTCATTTAAATGGAAGAAATGTCTGTGCATGTGTCTTCTAGAAAAGTATATGAGTTACTTTTGGTGTCCAGCTGGGCTCTGTACTTGGTGAAGCTTTAAGTCGAACTTTCTCTCCAAGAAGTTGGAGAAACTCTTCCAGGGCGGGGACCGGCTGTCTCATTGTTGTACATCTCCTCCTCAGTGCTCTGACCCGCTCTGCAGTACATCACCCCAACCTTCACCTGAAAACTCAGCTGGGGAGCAGCGAACACACACAACGATACTTCTTTAACTGACTTCTTCAGGACTGGAAATCACATAACTTCAATCCTCCTGTTGTATAGATAAACTAAGATGCCAGCTGTCATTCTGTGAAATCAACACATTGGTTTTTATATTTTGGAAAGTTGTGCTATTCTTCCTACCCCTTGTTCATCCAGTTTCATCAACTGCTCTGTGACCTTGGGTGTGTTGAGGGCCAGTCTGAGGCAGGAGAGGTCCAGTTCAGGAGAAGATACTCCAGCACCTCTTTGATGGGCAGCCCTCGGGTGGTGCCCATGCTTGGAGGTGAGGGGCACTGCATCCTCAAGGATAGATCCTCGCAGAGTTGACAGCTGAATGAACGAAGAGAGGAGGATGAGAGTGAGAAGACAAAGAATGCACGTCAGGAATCTTTGCTGTGCTTTGAACTTTGTCTTGGAGATGTAACATGCTGATAGCAAAAACCTGCATGCCCAGACACCAACAAAAAGCACACAAGGTACAGTGGTTTTTAAATAATGTCACTTATTTTACGCTTAAACAAGCCAACATAAAACAAAGGGACAATTATGAGACAAGGCCTAGAGTAAACTGAAAAAAAGCACTGAAGAAGAAGAGGTGGGAGGATTTCTCCAAGCATTCTGTATACACAGAGTCTGCATTGTGCAGGGCTATGGGAGTGAACTCAATCACTCTGCTATCATAAGCAGCTGGAACGGATGGAGACTTTCTCCCCGGCAAGCTTGAGGCTGTGTTTGGGCCTGTGTTTACAATGAACCTGTGTTCCCTGCATTTGAAAGGTAGGCTCGGGGGCAGGAGTCCTGAGGTACTTCATCTTAAGAGTGGGGTTTAATCACATACACTTGTCAGTTCCCAACGTACAGCCTCAGGCAGGTGGCTTTATCCTCTGTTTGGGAGTGCATGTCTATATTAGCCCTAATCCAACACTTAAAACTCAAAAATATCATGCCAGCCACAGAGGTCTTAAAGCCCACTTTGCAACTGGATATGACAGTATATTTCTACTAAAACAGAGAGAGGTAAAGCTCTCCACACAGTGGTTGAAGATTGCACTGACAGGCCTTGCAGGCTTGAAGATGAGTGTATTTCCTGAAGTTTCTTCACACTTTGCTGATGTTGGAGACAGCTGAATAGCCCTGGGCTGTTTGCAGAATGAGAAACCAGGACTGAGTGTGGTTTTACCTTGAGCTGGTCTAGCCAGTATATAGCAGGCAAAGTATAAATTGCTATAAACACCTATATGAGTAAACAGGATAAAGATCTATGCCAACAATATAAATATAACTTGTCCCATATAGAACCCCAAAAAATCCAGAATTTAAGAGGATAGGACATTATGGCTGACCTCGCTCGTTCTGTAGATGAGGCGGTAGTTGTACTGCTGGCCATGCTCTTTGTCCTCATCCAGTTTCTCCCTACGCAAGCTCACTGCCATTGGACCGAGCATCTCGTCTATCCCAAAGTAGTTCCAGTGCTCTGCAATAAGGCAGGGAATCAAATGGCAGAGAGACAGTTGTTGGGGGATTTTCAACAGTACTTTTTCACAACACACATTCATATGTCAATGACTATGTAATGAAAGCACTTAAATGGATCTCACCTCTAAGGTAAAAGAACTTCCTATAGTAGTAGGCTCCTAGGTCCACATGCTCCACAATATATTGCTTGCCCTTTTCGCTGAGGGTGCTGGGGCCCTCCTTTGGTCCCTCGAGCACTGCGACTCCAGCATTTGTGCAGTGTGTGCTTACAGATGTTTCATACAAGTTTCCTTCCCCATACAAGGTCCCTGAGCCACTGTTGCCTGTTCCACCGCCCACAAGCCCATGATACCCCATCCCACCTGCTCCCAATCTGCGCCTTCCATTGCCATCTGCGCCTATCTCGTTGCGGAAGCAAGGGCAGCTCAGCAGCATTTCGTTGCTCTGTTCATCTCCTCCTTCAAGACTTGGACTGTCCCTAGAGCTGAGCTCTTCCTGGCTGCCACTCGGGGAGCTGTAAGGCAGGCTGTGGGTGGATGAGAGGGTGGAGGTAGCTGAGGCCACAGCAGCAGCAGAGGCCCCAGTGGTGGTGTTTTTCCTCTTGCCTGCAGTCTGCCGCAGCTGAATAATTTCGTTGAGGTCAAATAACGTGCTCTGAACATCATAATGGGAAAATCCTTTCTGACACACCCAGGGCTTTAGAGGGGGCCCCATGTCCTCTGTCCGGCTGTCCTCTACATCAGACCCCGCTCTGGGGGAGTCCAACTCACCCCGCACATTTCGTAGTTTGCGAAATATAGACTCACCCCCCGTCTCTGATTTAGTGCGTCTTTTCGGGGTCTTATCTCTGTCCTTGGCTTTAGGAGGCTGGCTGTCCACCTCCTCCGGAAGATCCATGATAGTCTGCCTCGACCCAACATTCAACATGTCTTCCAGTTTCTCTGGAGCAGGGCTACGCTGGTCAACTTTATCCCCTTGATATCCCTTCAGCATTTCAAAGAAGCTCTCCCCAGATACTCCATGCTGATCTATTGAGGAGGTGCTACCGTACTCCCGATGAAGAGGGGACCATTTAGCTCCCAAGGCTGAACCCCAGTCTTCTCCACTATCCCCACTGCCTTCCATCTCACTGATAGTCATGTCACTGTTGCTTCGCTGA
The DNA here is from genome assembly GCF_947347685.1 of Pleuronectes platessa. Classification (NCBI taxonomy): domain Eukaryota; kingdom Metazoa; phylum Chordata; class Actinopteri; order Pleuronectiformes; family Pleuronectidae; genus Pleuronectes; species Pleuronectes platessa. The sequence continues at coordinate 15,498,391 of NC_070636.1, read as the reverse complement.
CGAATGCGTCTCTGTCTTGGGTTTCTATATGCAGGACCTCTGTAGTCTCCTGGGCCCAGGTAACGCGTTTCAGGACTGTAATTGTTAGCCTGGGCGCGATTTTTCAAAGTATTGTGGATGTTCCGCAGCATCGATGAGTCCTGAGGGCTCATAACAGAGCCTAACTTTATGTGAACTTTTCCACCAGAGGGCACAACAGAGTTCTCTGGCTCTGCAGTTAAGAGCCACTGAGCCCCTGTAATGTCTTTTCTTGGGGGCCAGTCAGCCACCCGAGCCCGTACACCCATTTTAGGCACTCCTGTGCTCACAGTGGCATGGACATTGTCTGTGCGTGTCGGCACATTCCCTCCATTGACCATACGGAGGTGGCGTGTGTAAAACTCATCAGTGGCTGGGATGGAACCCCCAACAGTGCGCTCCATGGGTGGGTGCTTCAGGCTGGTCATGACACCAGTGCTAAAGGCTAAAGGCACTTAGCAGGTAGACATGGCTGCCTCTGGGATGGGAAGCTGCTCCCTGTCTTCATGGGCAGATTGATTGTCAGGATAAACAAGCGATGGGGTAGAAAATGTGACAGGGTAGACCCAACCTCTTCAATACTCAACCTTGCATATTACTTTCCCAAATGTGTAAGCAGTGCCACATTGCATTTATGTTCCGCACCCCTGAAAAAAAGAGAAAAACCAGTCAGTACATACATTTTCCATCCTGACTCACACAACTTTCTTACAAGAATAAAAGTGAAATTAAGGGAAAGCTTGTTAGCAGATCTTAGATAATAAATCAACTGAAACAAGATCCACAACATGAAACTGTATTAGCTGTGATCAGAGCCCACATTTATATAAACATGTAGAAAGTAGAATTAGGATTATACATATAAATATATAATTGTCATACACGCACACACATATATTATATATGAACCAGCAAGTAGAAAAGAGTGTGGTCTTTTTTTTTTTTCCTTTGATGGCTTTTTACAAGCCAGTGAAAAGTCAGTGACATGTTCCATTTAGATAGGGAGGCCTACTTTTCAAACCAATTTCAACATACGCATCAAGGGGACACATGAAAGCACAGCCAAATTCAAGAAATTAATATTTTTTTTCTTCTGAAAGTGTGAGGAAAGTGATGCCCTCACCCTAATTAGTTAATTTATCCAAAGGGGACATTAAAGAAAAAAAGGCTATATAAGACTTAGATTACGGGGACATTACCCAGATTACATACGAGGTAGAGAAAAATCATATGGATCTATTGATAAGTATTCAGTCTCTTCTGGTTGTACAGCTCAAACCTCTCTCTGTCACCGAGTGTTGGCTTCGGATTTGTATGAAGTCTCTCATGTGCCTCTTTAGGAGCCAACATTAGTGAATTGTAATGCAGAGTTGCAGTTTTTGGAATCACATATCCCAAGCTGCACATCAAAAAGCAATGGGGCCCTTTGAAAGTCATCTGAGAAGTGGATGATGATCCTCTGCCTGACAAATCGGGCCAATTTGGCAGTGAGACACTGGGGGAGATTAAGGCTCCACTCTCGGTCGGGCCTGCCTGGTTGTGGCTCTGATCACATTAGCCACAAGCAATCAGTGCACTGTGACGGCCCTACAGCACAGCCACCTTTACACTGCATCCCACAATCAGGGTTGACTTTTTACTGACAAAGACTCATACACTGCTTAATAGAAAATAGGACATTCACCTTTGGTTCAGACAATAACAGCAATCAAAGTAGGGACAGTAATCGGCAGGGACCTCCCGATACAATAATATCACGATACTTAGGTGGCGATACGATATGTAATGCGATTCTGTGGGTATTGCGATTCTGTAAGTATTGCGATTCGATATTACGATTTCTTTTGGTTATTTTTTTTTTTTAAATACTGTACCATGGAAAACAGTTGAATCATACCTTCAAATACAACATTGTCAAATTCACTTAGAGCTTTATAAGTTTTATTTCAAATATTAACATTAACTTAATGACTGCCGGGCAGCCAACAGAGAATATAAATAAAAATGTACCCTATTATTGTATAGTCCCTGTCAACTGCACACAAACTGTCAGATTAAGAAATGTATACCACTTAGGCTACTTTTAAGCAAATAAACTAAAAGTAGGCTATGCTTCACTGTTGTTTGCATGTAGTCTATGCAAAGCTAGTGCTTGGGTATGTTTAGATTCTTGTGCAAAAACAAGAGCTGGTCAACATGCTCTAGGGTGAGGTTACTCCCCCCCCCCCCATATAAAACCAATAAATCTGTTTTAAAAAAAATCGATTTGGGAGGTAGCATGGCGATTTTAAAATCGTCATTCACAAGAATCGCGATTTGTAACTGAATCGATTTTTTCCACCATCCCTAAATCAAAGTGGATGTTAGTCAATCAAACAAAAGGAAGAGTGTAAAATGCAGTGGCAGTCCACTGAGAGATGGGTCAAATGTTCCAGAGACAATTTGTTTGATAATATCAGTCTATTTATAAGTCAGAAGAGGAATTCAAGTGCAAACTCTCAAGGCTTTGGAGACGATTCAGTTTTCAGAGTGCCTGAGGCAAAGCATCCCTTCTAAACAGGGAAGACAGTTTTCTGACAGCAAACCTCTAAAACTGTGCTTCTTATGAAGCAGAAACCCCTACTGTTAATATTTTGCAAAAACAAGCAGTGAAAATCCTGCAGTAAAACATACAGAAAAAAATCCTGGAAAAACTCAACAGTGTTCCAAAGCTTTCATCTGCTTGCTTTGCAATTAAAATGTTGCTCTTCTCACTTAAAAACACAAGCAGTAGAGTAATAAGGATTCTGAAACAAAAAATAAATACGAAAATATTGCATGTGGAGCCTCACATCTTTAGAGTAAGACAATCACCTAAGCAGAGCATAATTCCTCACAAAAGAGCCTAAAATGAAATGCAAACACAAGAAGTCACAGCTTCATGTTAAACTGATTAGCATGTAAAAGCCCACCAAGTTACAACCGCATTGTTCTATGTAATCTTCGTTCATCTTATTACATTTTCGGGGGAAATAAATTTAAATAAGACAAAAGACAATATCTCCACTTTGATCTTCCATCTTTCACATGAGGCAGGCTCCCACTATACACTCTTTAATCAATGGGAATCTATTCTATGGGACATGGCAACGGATAAGGTTTCTGGAGCAGATTAATAAAAACTTCTTAATCAAAAAAATTATAATAATTCATGCTCTACTAACACCCTCTTTCTCTGACATGAATAAGAGCGAAAATAGTCAGGGAATGTAAGATAAACTGCACGTCCACTCCAAGAGGGCTGGGCCCTATTCCCTCCCGCTGCAAGGTGTCCACAGGGATGAACACACGAAAAGAGGCAATGCACATGTCTCAGAAAACAGGTCTCTAATCTCCTCGCTGATGGACATGCAGACAGGCGACTGGCTTCAGAGTTTTGTCAGATTAAAAAGAACAGAGTGGCACTGAGACTGAGAGAGCATGTCTTGCGCACGTCTGTGTGACGAGGATAAACAGGCTGAAAAAGTGAGCAAGGCAGTCATGGAGAATCTAGGAGAAAGACTCTATTCTCTTTTTCACCCATTCTGCCTTATTCCATCTATCCCTTTCAGAATTAAACTGATCTTTTTTTCCGCAGGTCAGTGGGGAATTTCAAAACAGCTTGAGCCTGGTGGGTAAATTAGGTTAACACCCTGTAATGGGGGCTCTGACCTCGCAGTTTGTTCATAAGGCCTGTCGAAAGATGAGCAAACCGGTGATGCAGATAAAGGGACGGTGACACACACCTCCGTAGAGCTCTAATTTGTTCTTATGGTTGTAAGAACGAGTCTAGACAAAAAGGATTGATAAGAGTAACACATCCCTTTGAAAGCTTGTGTTCATGTGTGTGTTACAGGTGACTCAGTCCGCAGGCTGTCTAGGATCTTGTCTCCACTTACACACACATAACACATAAAATAAAAAGTTGGACGGCTGACAGCAACAGGAAAGATGAACAGTGTTGATGAATCAGACACATGAACCAGGAGGCTGACTCTTCAAATCTGACTCACAATTATCAGAGCAAGTAAAGAAAACCCCAAAGAACAAGACCTGAATCATCAATGTAAGACACAGCTTGGGGTGCTAGACATTCTCAAGAAAAGAGTTTCCTTAAGAACAATCCCAGTTGCTTGGCTCACTGGTATCCCAAAGAGAAAGGACAGCATGCTGGAGTTGAAAGACTCTTCGTCCTGGGTCTCCAAACAGAAAGGGAATGAAGTTTCCCAGTAGACTGGGCAAGTGTTTCCAGAGCTGAGACAAAGGAGCCAATGGATTGCCCTACAAGCTTGTAATTACTGCGTGCTTGAAAGGGACTAAGGGTCTGTTTGGCTGACACCGTTGGCTTTCAAACAGGCACCCTACCATTTAGCCCATTGGCTCTCCCCGTCTCCTAATCTTCCCCTGCTCTAAGGGCTGACTGGGATGTTGGGCAGCAGGCACAAAGGTCCCTCTGTGCTGGTTTGGGCAAGACTGGGGCCCCACTCCAACACGCTGTAGTCTTTGAAAATTGCCTGGTAAAGAGACCTCACTATGGCTGTGTACTTGCCTGATTTGCCTGCCAGAAAAATCTGATGAATTAATGCAAGTGGAGATGGATTGATCGAGACGAAGAGACATTGAACCAGAACTGAGAAGAAAAGAACAGAAAAACTGACGATGAACACAGCAAAGCAGAAGAACGGACCACTGTGCCCACAGAAAAATAGTAAGACTACTTAATAAATGACTAAAAACTGGAGCGAGACTGTTCAACGTCAAACCCTTCCACGATGAGAAAGAGGGTTGTACACAGGTCAGATAGAGAATTACAGCTTCAGAGAAGAAAACAAGCATTTGTAGTTAATCCACAGACTCCTACACGATATAATTTCCTGTCAAGGAGGGAGTGTTGAGGACAGCGGGGTGAACTGAGGTATCTTCACTGAGATTGAGCCCAAACATAGCTGTCCATAAGTACAACAGATGCAGTGGAGGTAACAAAGCATCTCCTCCACTCCACTCCCGTCTTTCCCTCTCCCCTACTGTTATTGATCCATTTACTGTACGTTTCCTCAACCTGGATACTGACGTGTGGCTGAGATCCAAACACAAACCTGCCCGTCTGATTGAACAAACCTGAGAACCTGACACCTTCACTGAAACAACAGGCCTGCTGGCAGACAAACGATAGTAGCATCATCCAAGCGTGAGCCGAGTTCCTGGAATTCCACCAACCTCAGCGGAGGAAATGATGAGCATTTGTGTTTGGGGGTTAGGGCATGTTCAGGCAGATTCTTTGAGAGAAGTGCAACACCGACTGTCCAAGTCATAGGCTTTTTAAAGTGCCTCTGTAAGTCTACCATGCCTTAACAATAACAAGCTTGTCTTGCAATCGACTTTACCCATGATATCAGCTCTGGATGAAATCGCACTACACAATAAAGTGAGAGCAGACCCAACAAATTGCTCATCTGACTACACGTGCAATCCGAACACCACGTGTAGTTGAGGCGCTTCAAAAAGCGATGGCAGTGTATCGACATTCATCATTACCATTGTTTGTGATGTGCTGCTGCTCTGCCCCAACTCTGGGCCTCTAGCTATCACTGCAGCACAGTTCAGTGAGTAATGGGCAGAGCTAACCACTGGCAAAGTGAATTTCACTCACTGCCTTGCACAAGAAGACAGTTCAGAAGGAGCACTAGAATATATTCATTGCCATTATCTCTAGCAGGGTGTCCTCGATCCTTCCTCTCCGCTTATCCACAGAGTACTCGACAAGGGTTTTTGCTTTTTTTTTTATGTTGGAGAGACAGCAGGATAAATAGACACTTAAATCACTTGACATAGCTTAGGTAAAGACATTCCCATTTCCAATGTCATCATCTGGGTGGGCTAGCAACTTGACAAGGAAGGCCTTTCTCCATCTACCAGAGTCATTTACTTCTTAAAAAAGGTAATTACACTGCCAACAGCTTAGGTGGTCTGCTTGTCCAGAGCAAAAAAAAACGAATTACTACATCTTATACTTTAATCTAACAGCTGCCCCGTCAAAACAAAAAGAAAACTTCTTTTTTTACAGCCTTGATTGATTTGGGGTTTGTGAAACCATCACCAACATCCTACACAGTCATTTCACAGCTTTATGGTCCATATATTTACGTTAATTTACAGAGGCCGAGCTTGAGTTGGTTTAGAGCCTCATATTGGATGATGGGGTTATAGATGACTTGTCTTTATTGAGGCTGAGATTTAAGATTGTCAGCTTTTAAAAGTTGTGTGTTGTAAAAACCAATGGGGAGGAAGCAGTGTGCTGCTGCCTGAAGAGGAATGTGAAACATTCTAATGAGATGGCTGCCTGGCTTCTGAACTGCAGCAGTCAGGGGCTGAGGTTTAAGAGTTTAAGTCTGCTCTGGGCTGCACTTTCCCTCTCCCTGCCCTATCCCCTTCCAATGCTAGGACTCCATTAGACAGGCAGGGACGTCCTGATGCACACGGACAGGTACATGCAGAGACAAACACTTGAACACACATAGCAAATGAAAGTAGGACACCAACTTCTATAGAAACTACAAGAAAACAGGACATTCATTGATTTGGCTCACAAGAATAAAAACCAGCAACTCTTGGGATGGTGACTATTTTTGAGTACAACAAACCAAACTGATTTTTATTTCTGCAGACATCAGAGACAGCCCTTCAGTCCCCCAGCAGCTTGTAGAGATGTTCTTTCTGGAGTACCTGTGTGAAACTAAGAATAATTTTTCTAGGAAATCACCTTTGAGATGTAAATCGAGGTCTGCTTTTAAAGTCCAACCTGGGCTGCCAACAACAAAATGCAGGATTGTCTCTGCAACATCTCTTCTTTGTATAACCAAACGGGCACATTTGAGTTGAATTTTCAAAAAATAAACATTCAGTCACCGCCACTGCGTAGACTGCTGCAGTCGTGCCTCCTGCAAAATCAGGTGCCAGCATTTGCAGGTGGAAAGCCATTGAGGGATCACAATCTTGTTACCCAACAATAGATAACTGCTGTGTATTGTATCCACAAAGTCTATTCTTTTCATTCTTTTTATAAGGTGACAAAGATATAAATCCTTGAGAGCCATATCTCATCTCTAGTATAAACTTTGCTGCCCCCACAGTCCCCACAGATACGGATCTTCCGTGATCATCAGTAATCAAGGATAACTGTCACAGCAGTAAATGGGAGAAACAAAGGTTGACTATAAGCAGGATCCCCGGTCATCTAGTGCCACTTGTCTAAGTGGCACTAGACAAATGAAGCACCATAAAGATTATTGCAGCAAACCGTGGCACAATTTTGCCAAGAACCGCTATGAAGCCCAAAGTTCAACTGGTGTCAGCTGCTACTTCAACAAACACTCACCTGCATTGTTAGATAAGCACAACCACAATGTAATAATTGACATCCAGGCGACTGCTAGTATGCTAAGCTAAGATCATATTTGAACTTATTAATTAGTTATTTCATAAAAAAAATCATTAGTTAAAAAAGTTCTGGACAACTGGAGCTGAGAAAAATGTATATTAGATATATTCATTTATGTCTGTCTCTGGTTATTAAGATTAAGATACATTTATTTGTCCCAAACACATGCACAGACATGCACAGGCACACTCATGCAGGTAGGGAAATTGAACCTCTGCTTTTAACCCATCTGGTGCAGGACACACAGAGCAGTGAGCAGCCATGTACGGCACACGGAGAGCAGATGTTGGGGGAGTAAGGTGCCTTGCTCAGGGGCACTAAACAGGGTAGGGAGAATCCTCTTGGATTTTTGGACAAATCAATCCAGGTTCGTTTTTTTGTTGTTTCTCCGTGGAGTCGAACCAGAGACAAACCAGAGACCTTTTCTGCCCATAGTCCAAGTTTCTGCCACTAGTCCACCGCCTCTCTAAAAAAAGTAATCTAATGTGGGTTCATTTTAGGTTTTGCCACTTTGTTATTGAATGAAGAATAATCAGTGTCTTTGGACATGCAGGGTGTAAACACATGAGGAAAGTCAAAGTGCTAAGGTTCACCGAAATGGCAAACATAATTTGCTATCAGATGGCACAACTTAAAACCGACACTTGAGAAATGTAATATGACACTATTTAATCCTGCTCCACTCACAAAACAAAATGACAACCATCTTAAAACGGGCACACTGCCAGACAGTTTGTTTTTCTAGCATTTGACTGCACCATTTCCTCTAGGTGAAAAATATCTACTTTTTAGATGGGATTTTCTTCCTGTGACACTTAGGGAGAGAGAAAACTTGAACCCCTTACTTTTGGAAAGTATATCAGGTACTGTTCTACCTGTCGCTTGTAAAATAATCCAGCCTTGGCAGTCACACATTTGAATTTAGATACGGTGGTTTCATTGCCATTATATTTAAATATTTCCACTTGTTACTCCATAGTAAACATTTCAGGCATTACTTGTGTTTGACAAACTTGACCCGAGCAACCAAGCCACCGGTGAAATGCGAGTTTTACCCAGCAGTGTGCCTTGTTTAACAGGACTGTGTGGACTGGGGCAAAGATGTGTTTATATGGACACTCCATTTCCTCTGTTCTCCCAACAAAAGGTAAATATCCCCCCTTTAATATCTGAAAAGCAGTGAACCTACCTGATACAAAACAAATTCTTCCAGCTCAGCATGGGGCTGGCACACGCATGTACTGAAGTGTTTGTGTGCTGAGATGAAGCAGTTCCCTTCAGTTGAGGATTTAAATAGAAGGGATGCGAGAGAGCATAATTAACAGTGTTGATGCGGGGAGGAGGGCTGAGTGAATAGTTTGTGTTCGTCGTCTTTAATTCAGCCTCACCACGTGCCAGAAGACAGAGATGGGGCTCAGCCATGGGGGCGCTAAACACTTCCAAGCCTGCTATTACTTCATTTGCAGATCACAGGCACTCACGAGCAAAACCAATCTGAATGAGCTCGCAGTACTACTCACATGTCGTATGCATCTCATATGCAAAGACTTGTTTAAAATATATCACTGGATCGAGGTCACATGTTCACACGGGGGATAAACAGTGGATCACCACACGTGAATCAAAATGCAAATGAGATTGTGTTTTGAAAGCGTGGAGCCCGGTGCCGGAGATGAGAGGTTTGATGGGTCTACCATGCACCACAGGCTGCTCCAGGCTGGGGGAATCCATGATTCCTTCCACAGCGGCATGCATGCATGTGTGTGCCCATCAGGGAGAATACTGTTCACTTGCCCAGTGTAAATCTAAGCTGGGCTCAAGCCAATACAGCCATTTACTCCTGTGGTTTGGCTACTAGCAGTGGAAATAAAATCCACAGTCAATAATATTTAAATCAATAAAACTGAAAATCATTATGCTTAAAGACAACAAGCATGCAGCAGGACACATACTGATCACATGGCCCAAATAGTGCCTGGAAATAAACTAATCAATGGTAGAACTTTAGTCCTGCAGCAACACAAAAGCCAAGTGGTTGGGAGTGCATCACACATGTGTGTGAATGCCCTGAGCAGCGAATATCTGGATGGCATTTTGCTGCAGGTCATGCCCCCACAATCTTTACTGTCCCTCGCAAATAAAGGCATAACAATGCAAAAAGAGCCCCAAAGTAGTAAGTAGTAGAAAATATGCCAGATTTTTTTCGATGAATTATTCCCTGAGATATTGGGGAAAAACACTGCCCTGGATCCGTCCCTTTGTCTGGATATGTGCCAAATGTAATGGGTTCTTTCCTGGCCTACATGGAAACACATCGAGTAGATTTAGTTTAATCCTGCTGACAATCAAACAAACAAACCATCCAACAAACGAATAACCCTTACTTCCCTGGCAGAAGTAATAGTATAGGTCACCTGAAACTACTTTAGTCTATTAAGTCGAAGGAGCATGATAATCTACAAGTGATATTGTGATTTTAATTTTATTGTTATTTCAAATGTCTTGAGTCTCCGGGTCTCAGGATGCTTGTACATCGATACTTGCTTAAAGGTCCATCTTTATTATAATAATTCATACTGCAAAATGTACATAAAATACGTTTTGTATTCATGAGCGTGTGTATGTGTGAGTGTGGTACGAAGACAGGTTCAGTGTGAGAGCAATTAGCTCTGCGTGTACAACTTTGTATGAGCAGCAAGGTCAGCACACAGCAGCCTGACAGATTCTCACAGCAGACGTGTCAAAGCGACAGATGCCTGCGATGTTTGGAAGTCATCCACTGCCTTGTCCTCTCACATCCTCTGCCTGATTACACAGGGAGCAAACACAGCACATCACAGGGCACAGAGGCAGAAGGAGTCCTGATTACGACGCCTTTACCACAACAAACTATAATATGCTTTTATTAATTAAAAACCTAGAAACAATCAACTGTTGGGAGAGAAAAGCGTAGCCTCTGTTTCCTTGTAGTAACAACAACATTTGTCTGTTGCTAAAACACAGACACATTAACTGAATTCTCTGATCAGATAACAGTCTGACAGGGGGAAAAAAACAATACTTTTGAACAACACAGAAATACAATGGAGAGCTGTCAAGGGACTTGAAACCCACTTTGGGAAATAACTTAATTTTTTAGCAGCATTTTAAGAATGGGATACTTAAAAACTGACAAGTAGGTTTGTTCCATATTTTTCTAGACAAGTTGTGACAAGGTGATGTTTAGGAACAGAAAAGGTTTGACGAGTTGTGGAAGGGGTCAGGACCCTGCTGAGCAAACATGGGAAACACGAGCTACAGAGCAGCAGTAGCACTGACCACGGGCTATGTAAAAGCCTCCCCCCCGAGAATGTAACCTAATCTATCACAAGATGCTCCACACATCCTTTAGAGTTCCAATCAATCAACAGCTGCTCGGGGGTAAGGAATCCACCTTTGCAGCAATCAGGGTAGAGCACATAAACCAATCTGATTACACAGAGGAATCGGGGCAAAACCACAGTGATATGCATTATAAATATACAAGGATTCCCCACGGACGCAGAGTAACATGGGAGTGCTGCTAGGATCACAACAGGATCCTTGAGAGAGAGCAGCAGTGATAAAGAAAACACGGGTGGACCGGAGTCAAGGTGAATTCTTGATTAATAGCTCACATTGGCCAAATAGATGCTGTGCAGCCACTGGACATTATCTGTGTGTCTGGTGTGCAAGATGTACTATTCACTTCATTCTGTAATTAACTGTTTAAAGTTTGCAAGAATGGGAGCATAACAAATAAGTACAGGTTCTTGCCAGGTAAGCATTTTAACAAGAGAGCAGGATGGGCTGCAGTAGTGGGGACAGGGGGGAAGCTTCAATTTGAGCCCACAAGAAGACCATTGAAGTGAAGAAGTGTGTGCGTTTGTGTGTATGGGGGGGGACGACGACAACGGAAGGGCTTATTATGCTCTGAGAAAACCTCAGGGGGATTCTTTGTCGCGTCTCTCGAGAGGCCTGACTGTGCCCTACAGCTTGGAGGGCAGTCTAATTCCCAAACTGAGGACTCCGTGGAAAAGCTCAGGTGTGCTTCAGCATTTGTTGGAAATGGAAAGTTGTTACCCAATGCACTGTTGTGCCCTGGAAATGTTTGATTCGAGTGCAAAAAAATCTACAACAACGGTGTAGCATATTTAAACACGGAAACCATTTCTAGTCATTGATTTTGGCACACGTCCAGGGCACAGCCCAGTGCACTTCAAGTCCAATTATAAACAGTCAGGCCACAGAGTTAATCAATCCATACAGAGTCATTTGGACTGTGATAAGTCAGTTAGTGTTGCATAACAATGGTGCCCTGCAAAACTCTCAATCTGTGCCAGGAAGTCACAGTGCAAACCTGCACAGTGTGCTGCTGCTGCAACTGATGGCCTGCATTGCACAGCACTGCCACTGGCATGCTTTGGTCGCTCCTGCAACTGTGGTTTATCATGCACCACGAGCCAGCTCCATGCAACCACATCTCATTTTGAACAGCAGCCCGGAGTGCACTTTCAATCCTTTGCTTTCCATTAAAAACCAAAACGAAAGTTAAAATACACAACAGTGAAATGCAAGCAAATGAACATGTGCTTAATTAATCAGACAATTGTCTCAGCAATTCCTCTGTTTTAGTTTTGGATGCAGAATGAAGCAAAATGCAATTAACAACCCCCTCTCCCTCTACTCCCCGAAATTTCCCCCGGCTGGCAATAATTAGTACGTTGCATTCCCAAAACTCACAGAGTAGGAAAGTAGAGCCACTCTGCATCGTCCAGAGTGTTTTCTAAACTTGTGTGTGTCAGTATAACACTTGATTTATTCTCCTGGGATGGAATTTTTCTGTTTTCTTTAGGTAAAAGGTGAAGTTTCAGGGTATTACAACATACCACAATGTTTGAAATCCAATTCTGTCTTGCTCTTAATCTATATTCAAGGCAGCACAAACTTGCATTGCATTTTTCCTTTGCACTAATGGAAATGATAACCATGCTGAACTAGTCATTAGTTCTGTACAGACACGGCGCAGAGACATTACAACACCCTCCCCTCATTTACATCAATTTACCACTAAAAGAGGCACTTAGAATATGGTCAGAAAGTTGTGTCTCATGTATTATACAGGAAAAAATGCCTAAATGCATATTTATAACAGCTTTCAGTTTCATCTGTAGCAGAAAAAAGTGTAGGCAGGGTATCCAGGAATACATCAATGAAATACACAGGAAACAGGCAGTGAGAGAGGAAAGGCTGGGAAGGCAGTCTTCTTTGTTAATGGCCAGCCCTATCTGCCCTTTGCACCTGGAGCAACATTGAAAAAAGAGACTATGGCCTAATTCATCAGGCACTGTACTGTTAATACAGTAACAACATTAAGAATAATGTTGTTTCTATGCTACATTAACGAAGCTGAGGTAATAATACTGATGGACGTGGACATGCTACATGAAAAGGTAACAGGCTCACTTCACTCAGTCCACCTGAAGCTTCAGTTTGTGTAAAAAAAGTCATTGGAATCAAGCAGAGGCCTTCAGCTCACAGTGCTCTCTTTCTTCCCACTCAGCGTTAAGAGCAAAGCAGGAACTCACAGGGTGGAAATGGATTCCGATTCCCTGGTTCCAAAGCAAAGGATGTGGAATTTCAGAGCAGCACAAGGTTGGAGTTTTTTTTTTTTTTTTTTTTTTTTTTAAAGCACAACACAAACTCCAGCAACAATGCTTTCACTGTTTAAGCAGGTGTTGCTCGGATATTGTTCCTAGAGTCTTGTTTTGGGAGTTTTTTGAGAAGAAAACTGTATGCAGTGTGTTGTGGTGCCAGGTATTCCTGCTTTAGTACACGTCACGTGGCAAAAGCAGCTCTTGAAAGTAACAAAAACAGTTATATGCATGAACAGGAATGAGGACAAGCTGAACAGACCTGTCTACGCACTGAGATCTGTTTCGAGATCAGCCATGACCAAGCCCTCACGCATTCCTGCTACTCAGATTTCCGTCCACAGGAGGGCCAACAGCAAAACCTCTGTTGGTTTTTGTGTGCGGAATTATTTTTCCACCGCTGCCCACATTGCCTCTGCATGGGGCACGGGCCTGCAACCCCGCTTGATGTTTTGATTCTTCTCCGAGCAGAGCTCTGTAATCCTTTCCAGAGAGAGTGTGCGGAGCCAAAGACAAGAGACAGTGTTGCAACCGGCAGACATGTCCAGACAACACCGGGCACGTCATCACAGTGTGGCAGCAGAGATGGCCTGCAGTAACACATCATCATCAGAATTCCAGGTTTCATTATGGAAAGTTTCTCCTACTTTTAACTTCCTTCTTTTTTTTGGAAAGTGGTTGTTTGTCAGACTATTTTTTCCCTTTCTCCATCTTCCAATCTCTGTACCATGTCGTACTATTTCCAGTGTGCATGAGGTTTGATGGGAGCAGAAAAGGGGAATTACGCAGACTCTGATCTCTACATAGCTGTGGGTTTTGGTTTCAGGGTTAGGAATTGGAAGCAGGGTGACACAGAGGTTGCTTAAGTCCAGGGACATTTAAGCAAACAAACCACCAAACTGAGACCCGGCGCTCAGCACGGGTCGGAGCAGGCGGCGACACTCGTGCACCTGTTCTCATGGTGTCAGCCCAGTCAGTGTCAAACTTCTCCCAAACTTTGTGGCAGGTGAGGCGAGGGGGGGGGGGGGGGGGGGGGGGGGGGGGGGGGGGGATTTTTCCTTTGTCTATTCGCATTTGCTCGGTGACAGTGTGCTGAAAAGAGATTACATCATCGCCATTGTAGCCCCTGAGCCCTCTGCCCCCCCCATTTGTTGAAACACCGCGGACCGTCCAATCCAGACAAAGACAGAGCATTCCAACATTTTAGCAAGCAGGAAGCGCAGAACCACAGTCGCACCTCATTACAGTCAAACTCGTCCACCCCCCCACCCCCCCTCCCAGCCAAAAGCAAAAAGATGCTCACACTGAGAAAAAACCCCACCAGGGGCCATATAGTCATCTGACTTCTGACTATTGGGTGACAAATCCTGGCCAGACACATCACACATGCTAAAGCTGTCTGAGCTTCCTTTTCTTTCTTTTTTTAAGTGATATATATCATGCTGTTACTGGAGGTTGTGTCAAAACTCAGCAGTACATGACTCATTTTGGTCTTTGTAATTGAAAAAACAGGCCTGACGAAATCAGCCTTGTAGCTGACATTGACCGTGTCAGTGCACCAGATGATGCAGAGTCTGTATCTCAAGGTCTGTGTAATTTGTCTTCTGGTCTGTTGTCAGTAACAGACACAGGGAGGTGACGGGGGCCCCCACGTCAGAGCAGATCGTCAGTCAGGTGGCGCTGCGCATTCCCGAAGGGTGAAGTCAAGAATTTTGAGAAATTACTTAACTTCTGTTCGGGAAGGAGAAGACATTCTATTCCAGATGTTCCAGTACCAAAATCTGCCATTGAAAGACGTGGTAGAAGATTGGTTCGATTCAGCAGTCCAATACTGCGGAATCGAACCAATCTTCTACCACGTCTTTTAAGCATACTAGTTTCAACCAGGAAAAAACTGCAATTTTGTTTCCCTGAAAAATAACTTCTTCATTGCTCCAAAACAGCTGTTGTGTTGAGCTGCCACTTGCAAGTATTTTTTTTAAAGCAGCGAAGAAAAAGTGATTTCTAGTGGGTTAACGTTACCGAGAGTCAGAGCCAGAGAACCTAGCTAAAAAGTCTGCAATTTGGAACTATTTCACTCTGTCCCACAAATAAAATAGCAATGTGTACCTCATGCCAGACTTTGAGCCATAACAGGGAGTAATCAGTCATTCTCAGTCAAGAGAGTCAAACTAGATTATAAAGGAAGTTCTATATTATTAGTTCTCTGTATGTATTTTATTTTTCAAAGGGTTCAATCTGAATCAGGCCATACAACAATGACATCAATCATCACCTGCATACAGAGTTAGTAGCATAGAGCTGTTGAAATACATTATAAAAGTTGGGGTTTTATTTGTTGTTTCTATGCGCTGGTAATGGATTGGAATTTGGTATCGGAACACCACTTCATTCGATACATCTTTTTCAATCTTTCAAGTCATTAAATCATTAAAGAATGATCCACTTTGAACTTCAGCATCAATCATAACAATAATCCCATTATTAATTATATACTGTAAACAGTTAATTTAAGCATTTCCTGATGGCAACTTAGCATAATTGCAGCCCACACATTCCAGAGGGGCAAATTATAAAGCAGTACAATGCTCCGCTTGTTGTTGTCTTTTATCTTTGCTCGAGCTATTCCCTCCGAGCCAATGCACAAGAGACAAAAGAAACTTAAACCCAACTTAGCAACAGGAAGCATCCCTGTGTGAATGCGTGGGTACGTTGGTAGAGACACTACTACAAACGAAGCACGCTAGCAATTGTTATTGTTACGTGAGAAGTATGATGCAAACAGTGAAAATAGAAACACTGTCCTTCAGCAACACAACAGGGGGAGGACTATTTACACCGGTGAGAAATGTAAGAAGCAGAGGCTTTTCCCAAAAGAGACACAGACCTCCGTGTCGTGTTAGAGTTTGCCTGTAGTTGCATTTTGATAAAAAGCAAAAGTCTTTCGACTGATCTTTTTGATCTGCTTATTGTCATATGGCTGCAAACTGCACTGTCTGAATGAGCTGTTTTCAGGCCCACACACGTCTGTCTTGTCTAAAACGTGAATAGTTGAATTGTAGGCCAGATTCCTTTTTTAAAAAGGAGCGAGTCTATTACCCCCAGTCGTGACAGAAAAAAGAGCTGCTGACATTTGCATTAGATTAATTCCCTGGAAGAAATCCCATCAGAGAAAAAGCAAGAAGTCATCCGGTGTGAAAACAAGCAGTGGCACAAAGCTGAGATTAGACTCACTATTGAAAATGGCAGTGGGACCTGTGTGATCAGTCATGCCCGCCGCGGGTCAGCTAAGCCCACCAAGAATCCCAAAAATCCTTGATCCTTGCCCAAAGCTCAACTCCAAAGCGTCCTATTCTTTCCACCTGACTCATGCCAAGCGTTGCTACTGGAGCGGGAGCTGTGATGCAGTGAGAGGGGCGCCCAGTGATTTTTAATTTCCTACCTGCATAGTTGTTGCAGCTGATATTTTGTAAATACCGGAGACAGGTCTACATGTGTCTGAACTTTGAAGGGTTGGCACCGGTGCTACGAAAACAAACCTGTGGTCCCTGAATTACCAGATATTTCCTGTTCTCTCCTGGTGCCTCCACTGTGATGCTCTGTATTCTCTCTCCTGCCTGTGCTGGATAATAAGGTTTGTTTTGTGTATATTCTGCAACATTAGGCATAACTGAATGAGCAGAACGAGGTCTCTGAATGGGTGTTACCTGATCACAGTGGGTCCATGACTACCCTGATGTACAGAATTCACACGTCACCCATGCGTTCGGTCCAGATGTTGAACGTGGACAAGCTGTGAACCAAATCAAATCGCGCAGATGTTGCACATGGATTTCGCCCGGTGTGTGGAGCGAGTGCTCGTGCGGCTACAACGCGGGGGAAACACCACGCAGGAGAAAAAACACCGAGTTCCACCAGGAGATCGTCCACATGCAGCGGGGGGGGGGGGGGTAGCACACGGTGCCACCTGTGAATCGCCTGGGAAAGCGATGCCCTTGACATGTACACTGCACATACATGCGACGCAGCAGACGCAGCAGCCCAAGTGATAGTCGGGTCCAAACGCGTCTCAGCCTCATTAGTTGAATCAACAGAAACTGAGTGACTGCGCACTGGCTCCACACATAACAGAGAAGGGCTTTGTCCCCACACCGCCGATAGATGCTGTGTGTCTGTGTGTGTTTGTGTGTGTGTGTATGTCTGTGTGTGTAGGCACCTTGAACGGCGAGCAACACCCCGCACATGCCCGTAGCACCGCCGCCACGCTCCGGACTCACCTTCCCTCCTGGATGTCACACAACAACAACCCAGCGAGCTCTGGGCTCTTTTTCCTCTTTCCGTTTCAACTCGTAGCCAGGTCTTCCCCCCGCACACGCACACGCACACAAACACACGCACACAGACAGACACACTGCGCACGGCACCTCCTCTCTTACCTCCGCGGGGATGGTTGAGGTGGGGGGGAACTTTTACGAGCTCCCGCTGGAACCGCAGCCGGCCCGGTGCGTGTGTCCCCCTGCTCCGGGGAAGGCAACTTGGAAGTTTGATAGAAAGTTCGGGGTCGGCCTCGCTGCGCTATGCAGCTGCTGGAGGGATGAGATCATCCAGGCTGCCTCCCCTCCGCCACTCACCCGCAGTCTCGCGAGAAGCTGTGGTCGGGGGGAGGACGACAAAAAAAAATGGAGGAAGCAAAGCAAACGTTACCGTGGCAACAATGCTCACCTGAGGTCTCACTGGGAGCTGTGGGCGGCATGGAAGCTCCGGTGGTAACATCTCTGTGTGTTCTATCCCTGGGGCTCAGCTTATTCACACGTTTATGTCTCACTGTGTTCAAGGTACCTTTTTAACAGACTTTATTGTGTGTTTGCTTTGTTTTGCTTAAATGTAATCTTTTATCTGACAACACGAACATTTTGCCACGTACAACTAACTGTAAGTGAGATGTAAGTAGAAGTAGAAGTGCAACACACACTAAATCTATACACACAGGATTCTGCAGCTATCCTTTTGAGAACTTTGCGTAGACCTCCATTCATTGTGGACTGCCTTTCCTAAACCTCCTCCTTAACCTAAACCCCACCACAATTCACATCTAAACCTTAACGATGACCAGTTTATATCTGAACCCTAACCTTAACGTAACCACAATTCATATATGAACTCTAACCTAACCCAGGAGCTGAGAAATTGATGAAGTTTTGCCTCATTACGACCAGGCTTTTATCCCCATTAGGTCTACTGGTCCTGACAATGTCAGTATGTATTCTGGAAAAAGTTCTCAAAGTAGTAATGGAAAGTATATAACATACACACACACACACACACACACACACACACACACACACACACACACAGACACACACACACAGTGGCTCGTTCAGGGCCTGTTTACCTGTTCAATGGAAAAACTGACAACTTATGTGAAGCTTATGTTTTCTCAAGATATTTAATTCAAGTTGGAAAAACTAGAGAACATCTAGAGCCAAGATAAGCTTACATTTAAAGTTTTTTTTTCTCATGTCTTCACAGTAAAATAAACACTTGCAATGCCATAAAATGCTGACTGAGACTATGCTGCCTTATTATTATTGTTTGCATATATCTTTTTTGTCACAGTATCTGGACCAAAACACAAATCATTATCATAAGTATCGTCCAGAGCTGAAGTTAGAGTTTTGGTCACAAGTACACATGTTCAAGAGTAATGAGACAATTGTTTGTCTTATACTCCGTCTGGTTTTTTAGTCTATCAATACCCTACTCTATAGAATTGATTGGAGTGGTTCAGCTCATACATAAATGATCTGTGGTGACATTTTTCTGCAAGCTGCATGTGTATGTGTGTGGGAGAGCAGAATGGAGAGCGCCCATGTGTTCCTCTTCCAGTAACTGCTCCTTATGTAGGCTACACTAACTACCTGGCTGTCAAACACTGACCAGCAGGATTACCTCATCAATGAAATGCCTTCATGAGTCATGTCACCACTATGACCAACGGTAGTGAGTCGAGCTACAACTAATACAGTCAGCACAAATGAAAAGCCAAACTGTGTCGGGTGACTAAGTTTCACTACTGTCACAAATGCCCTGGAGCAACGTGTGCAGCCTGTGGCTCTGACATCATCAGCAAGTACGAGTCACTGCTAGTCTGCAGATCTTGCAATAAAAACTCAAACTAGAAAATAGCTCTTTACGCTGAAGCGAGGGCAACAGATTCATGAATTTGTGACTTAGGGCTGGCTTTCAGGTGTCACTGTGGCACTAAAGCATTCCTTCAGCTGTTCAGGCTACTGGTATCAGCAGATCTCACAGAGAAATGTAGATCCAGTGCATTAGTGGAGATTTCGGCATATAAAGAATGAATCAGCTGGCTGGAGGATGCATAATGCAGAGGAACGGCCTGCGAGTTATCTCAGTGAGCATTTTAATGTGCAGTGACAACATGCATCACAAATGCACATCCTTCCTACTGTGTTTCACGCCTCATTACTATGTCCATACAGAGCTGTTAGAGACATGACAACAGCTATTTCTGTCAACCTGCAGCAGAGGCGCACACCATGAACGCCTAGCGTCCAATTTAAAAGAAGGACGCTGCACCAGTGAGAGTTTTGACGTTTTATTCCAGTGCAAACATTTTGTGAGAGTGTGTGGTGTGAATGTTAATGCATTACAGAGGTTGTCTGTTTGTTTGGTCAAATCTGTAGCACCATCTGCTGGCCAGGCCAACATAGGACAAGAAAGAGAAACACGTGCAGCAGGAAATACATAATGTTCTTCCAGTGATTCATGTTTATATCCCCATACTTGTTTAAACCTGCAACTCTACAGCATAATTTTCTCTACACGACAAAACAGGCTCCAAAGTGTTTTTAAAAAATATACTGAAAATATCCAACCACTACTGTTAAGCACTTACAAGGCCTCAGATAATATTCTCTCAGTGTTTCAGAATATTACCGTCATTTAATAAGACTTAAAAGTGTGGAGGACAGCACATCAGCATAGAATTTGATAAATGAGAAGCCATTATGAGGTGGGGGCTATTCTTAGTTCTTAGTTAATCTTAACAATCTCTGAATGTCGGGCTCGATGTCAATGGTGGGGAAGATTTTGCTGTATCTCTTGAAGGGCTCTCCTTCAGGCCCGATGAGGAATTTCTCAAAGTTCCAAGACACGTCCGTCCTGCAGACAGGACTCCAAACCAGAAACTTGGGGTCCTGCATGAAGGATTTGGGGTCGTCGTCGGGGTAGGGGAGCTTGTCCTTCAGATAGGCAAACACGGGATGCGTGTTTGTTCCATTGACGTCACACTTCTCAAACATGGTGAAGCCGGCCTGAAAGCCGCCGCCTGGACGCACATGCTGCAGGGAGCTCAGGATCTCGCCGTTGGAGCAGTTCTCCTGTGAAACACAAGTGTTTGTTTTCATCCACAGAATCTGGCCCAGCTGTTTATATTCCGCACAGTAACAGTGTAAAGGCTCAAGAGAGAAAGTTTGCTTCCAATTTTTAATGCTAACAGAAACTAAGGTGATTATACAGTTGCAATCCAATCCAATCTCCATAAGAGTGTCAGACAGATGCATCAATCTAAAGGCAGGAGCAGAGCTGAAGAATCAGCATTAGCTACAATTTGTCAACTTAAACACACAACCAACCATATTCCATATTATAGGAAATATTCTCAAAGTTTAAAGCAAACATGGGAGGATGGATTTGAATTGGCTTTGAATATCTGTTTGGAGTCAGGTATAATGAATCTGCCTACATAGCTTTACATTTAGAAAAATTTATTTTATATCACAAAATGTTTGTATTGCAAGCGCATATGGCAGTTTAACGAGATTTCTGACCTACATTAAGACCAGATATTGGAGGGTATCAACTCACCTGATATCCAAACTGGTTACAGGGGAAACCCAGGACCACCAGCCGATGGGGGTACTTGCTCTGAAGTTGGTTGAGCTCGCGGAAGTCCCGGGTGGTGGTGCCTCAGAGCGAGGCCACGTTCTCGATGAGCACCACTCGTCCCCGGAACACGTTGAAGTCCACCGAGTCGCCCTCCAGCTTGGTGGCCTTCAGGTCGTAGAAGGTCTTGGCGATGAAAGTCATCTTGGCTCCTGTGTTTCCACACTGGAGGTTGGATGGGCTCTTGGTGCTTGACAGTGTCCGGCCAGCTTGGTCACCTGACTCGGTCGGGACAGAAAGCTGCTCTTTCATGGGTGTCAAATAGCTCTGCAGGAAACTGATCTACACCTGACACTTAATACTCCTCATGAATTTCTGATAAATTGGACAAACTGATTGTAAAAAAAACACACAAATACCTGAAGCAGTTTCTTGATTCACTGAAGTGAATCAATGAAGAGAATGAAGAGATTCACTGAAGTGGTATCCTTTTCAGAACAGGTCAATATTCATATTTTTTTCCCTAAACAATGTTTTTAATAACTACATTTAGACTTTTATGATCATCACAAGCATGTATTTAAATATATATATATATTCAAATCTGAGTCAAATATTCAGTATGGAGCAGGGAAAACTGTTTGTATTATAGTAATTTGGCTTTATGTCTTTTCTAAGACATCAGTTTAAGTATCAGTTTTCACTTCATCAAACATTTAAGCCATGATAACCTGTCTTTCAGAGCAAGTGATGAAAATTGAATGAATCTACGGTCGCTGCTCTCTGGACCTAATTTCACTCACAGTCCAAACTAAGTGACTCAGCAAAGCACAGTTACCCACATTAATTACATTTAAATACGACATTTCAATTTATTTACCCCACTTTTCCCATTAACATTACACATTAAAATTACAATGGCGGTGGCCCCTCAGCAGACCCCGAAAACATTAAATTAAGCAGCAGGAATGACGCGTCCGTCCACAACTTGCAGTTGGCAACACAAGTCACATTCATATAACAAACTTAACATGCACATTCAGGATGGAACATGAACATGTGGCGCATCCACAAAGGTCACTGAACAGTGCACGGCAGTGGCTCCCTTGAGGAAATAAGTCCAGTTTGTAAAGGGATCCCTCTCTGCGTGGTCTCAGGTGTAAATAATTCAAGCCTGTCCTCTGTCTGCCTTGATACAGCATCTAGAATCCCCTTAATGGATGGATTTCTTCAATATGAAATCATGTTATTGATCAGTTTGTTGATATGAAGACGGCAAATCAAATAAAAAGCAACAAGACAACAAAAGTAATGGAGAACAGATGAAGTGGATGGTTCGTCCAATGTTACATTTCATGAAGGAAAAAGAAGAGAGAGCATGTGCACTGATAGATTTGCTGGACAGACCCAGCTACCGCACTCTTCAGTGATCGTGTCGCAAAACTGGTCCCTCTGCTGGCAGCTGCTGCTAATTGCATTTACCACCTTGCAAAAAGTGAAACCAGTCACGCACCCCCTTGTCCAAGACGCCACAGCACCCACGAGGATGTGAAGGAGGCTTGAAGTCAAGTCACAATAGGGGACAGATGTCTTAAGGGATCAGCCATGGTGGTTTTTGCTAACAGGCACAACTCCTCTGAACGTTTTCGTCCGTATCTTTACTCCCCTCGTCCTCCAGAGCGACCTTCTCTAGATAATCGTCCAGGGACGACAACAAGTGGTCCGTGTCTCTCTTGTGCGCCTGCAACACCAGCTCCGTCAGACGAGTGAAGGACTGGAGGAAGGGGGAGGGACAATAATGAAAAATTACCAAAATACAAGAGGAAGTCGCAGTGAGTTCCCAACAATATTTAAACATATGTCTGATGCTTCTGTGGAGATGTCCAACCTCTCTGATGTTATTGCTGGTGGAAGCACTGGTTTCAAAGAATTCCATCTCATAGGTTTCTGCAAGCTGCAAGATTCAGTTGGATATTGTTAAAAATGCAAACATGTCTCACAGCTTCAACACATTCATAAATATCTGTCTCCTAAACACATTTAAAATCAAGATCCATTCATTATTCTCTGAGAAATCAAGGAAAATCATTCTCTTTAACATTCTCACAATGTTAAAGAAAGTGAAACAGAAAACTCCTGGATCCTCATCCTGATCCAGATCCTCAAACAAACTTCATCCTTCCACCAAGTTTCATGATAATCCATCCAGTAGATTTTGTGTAATCTTGCTTACAACAAACAAACAAAGATACAAACCAGACAACAGACAATCCATCAAACCTTGCTTCCTTGTTCCGTTGTCACCTGCCTCCTTAGCTCCTCATCACACTTGTTTCCTACCAGGATCCTCTGCACCTGGTTGGGTGCATACTGCAAAACCACAAAAACAAGAATGACAACACAAGCCAGAGGTTGGGGATAAGGAGCCTGTCATTCACACTAATCCACTGGCTGTGCAGAAAGCATGGACACTTCAATGAGCCGTAATACAAATACCAGGTCATGGCGAAGTCAGATGAGAATGTTTATTGTCTTACTTCTTCCACATCGCTGGCCCACTTGGCAATGTGCTGAAAGGCTGCCTGGTTGGTGATGTCGTACACAAAGATGATACCCTGCACCAGAATCCACAGAGGAAGGATTAAAGAACGAAGGTCACCTGACTCCAGTGACTCTTTACTGTACATGGATGTAGGGATCACCTGTGCTCGTCTGTAGTACTGTTTGGTAATGGTCTGATAACGCTCCTGACCGGCCGTGTCCCTGCGCACCAGACAAGCACACATGAACCAATATGGAGGGTTTTTCTCCTCTCTTCCTTCAAGAGCACGGTCTTACAGTTTTAGAGCAGGAAAAATTGATTTCACGTTCCAATTTTGTAATGCTTTCACTCTAAACCCTGCGCTTGCACTCAAATAGCAGCTTCTTGGGCTAACACTGTGAGCTCGCACTCAAACAAAAATCTGAGAGCAGAGAAGAAGCCAGAGAGCAGACATTTCACGTTTGCACGTAAGCAGCGTGAATAGCTGAAGCTGGAAAATTGGTCCAAGAAGCAAAATATCAGAGTGCAAGCGTGAAGAGTAGAGATAGCACAAGCAGAGAAAATCCGAGCACAAGCAGGGGCTGTTGGGAGTGTTTTGAGTGAGAGCAATGTCAAATCTGAATGTGAAATCAACCTCGCTCTTGGATGAAGAAAAACACCCATAAACTAAAAGACGACCACATAATGTGCATTTTGTATACGTAATGTAAAAGTCATGTAACTCACCATATCTGTACTCGCACCTTCAGTCCATCTATTTCTAGTGTTTTCATCTTAAAATCGACGCCTGCAAACAGAAAAACAGGAGCTTAACTCCACCACTGTCAACAATTACTGAAAAATCTGGACTCGTACTGTTTTACCTGGGTTGATGTGCGTTTGGGAGCAGTTAATGAGCGTTGCTCAGAGACCCTCTTTCTTTGTAATGACTTAATGTCAACTTTCAAATCCCTGCATTTCAACATGGAGGGGGGGGGGAGCTGTGAACAACAGTGGTCTCCTGCTGTTGCCAGGTTACAGGACGAGGGAGCTCAGGAATGAGTGTGTGTAACTGTGAGTCACTTTTTTGGTTCATATACAGCAAAAGCAACATAAAGTATCTCTACTCTTCATGCTACATGCTGTATACAATATATTTGATAATCGGAAATGTGTAGTATGCGTAACTTTCAATGTTTAGATTCCTTACTTCCTGCGGCTGTTGTACAACTATAATTCTGCTCTCAGTGGACCACATAGCACCTTAGAAAATACCTAAGCGACATGTTAGTCCCATTTAAATGCATGAGAACCCTTAGATCAAAGGGAACTGGTCTGCTACTGGTTCTCAGAGCAAGGTCTAAACATGGACAAGCAGCTTTTAGTCACTTTAGGCACAGATCCAGCTGCTTGACAATACATCCATAGCAGTTTATAAAACCAGGTTGACAATTTTTTTTATTCTCAAGTGCCTTTAACTAAGTCATGTTATGAGTGCATTTTATTCTATTTTTATTGCTCCGTCTTGCCTTATTTATATCTCACTCGGGTTTTCAAATCATTTAAATTTGCATAATCATTTTTTATCTGTGCAATTTCTGTTTCATATATGTGCAATATTGTTACACTGTATATATTTGTTATAACCTATTTCCTTGTATTTATAATATATATTTACGTTTACCAATTTTCACTATCCGCTTAGTTTCCCCCCCAACTAAAAACTGTACATGTACTACTTTGGGCTCATTGATTTGTCAACAGATAACATCATGTGTGGATATCAATACTTAATATTTTCCTTTTAAACCAAAGCAGTATTTCAGATGGTGGTCTCAGCTCTAAGCACAGCTCAGTCGCACATATTCTTTAAAGGCACAAACCTTTTTTAAGACACCTTGTAGCTACATGCCACATAATGTATGCAAAGCCGTGCAGTCAACAGACCCGGCTGTTCAACCGGCATGTCTGTAGCTTCCTGACACAAACACAGTGCTTATAAGTGGGAGAACTGGAGGGTCGACTGAGGTTTACCAATAATCACAATATCTGGGATCTGAAAGCGAGCAGATTTTACGGACCGTGCACTTTCTCAAACAACTGGGTTTAATCCCATGCAAAGCCTTTCCACCCAGCAAGCTGATGGACCTTTTACCCAGAAGTAGACTCCACTCCACACGACAGCACTTTCTATATTAAAGTCACAACACAGCACTGTGAGCTGTGTGGTACATCCTGCCAGGGAAGCATGACTGTTTTGCCCACCCCTGTCATCCAAGTCATTAGCTGTGGCCCAGCCAGGAAACAGGCCACTGTGATATGAAACACTAATGAGCTCATCAGCAGTCCGCAAGTTACAGTCTGTGAATGCAAATACAGGATAAACTAGAATAGCACTCAGCAGAGTCCCCTTAAATTCAATCAAGCTGCACAAAATTGCATACACTCATAAATATGAGTTCCCTAAACATTCCGGATTTTCTTTCATCAATTGAAAAAGTTGAAAAACTACCCTATCTCGCAATGTAAAAGAAAAAGAGACAAACACAATCCCTGGATCCACCCCCACCCTTACGATCATCCCTCTATAAGAATAAAGTTTATTGCCATGTAGTTTTTCAAATACAAGGAATTTGCATCGGCGTCATTCTATGTCAAACTTTTCTGTTTGACCTTTTTGGGGAAGCTCTGCGATTGGGACTGACCACATCTCCCTTGATTGGGATTGGATACATATGAATTTCCAGTTTTATAGATTTCACATGTAAACAAATCAGCATGCAGAGGTCATGTTTTCATCTGCGTTTGTTTGTATTTTTTCTGTCTGATTGTTCGAAGGATTATGCAAATTCTATTGGACGGATTGGTGTGGATCCAGATCAGGGAAGCAAATCCAGGAGATTTTTTTTTGCATTTTCTTTGCATTTTCTTTGCAAGACACAGAATGACCCTTTGGTTTCTTGGTGCACCCTGAGCGTCGTAAATATAAACTGTACTGTAAGTATATGTGAAAGTTATACAGTAAAAATGAAAGTTATACAAATATAAACACGTGCAATACTTACAGCTCACTGTACAAAGTAAATGTGCAAAAATAACCGAGTAGTACTATATGTTGTGTAGTTGTTCTAGGATGGACAAGAACAAGTGCAGCTTTCTCAGAGTTGGTGCTGACGTGTTTTTCACTCAGTTGCAGTTATGAGGCTGTTTGCACTAATCCTACAGGCTAAGTAGGTCTGCTTCAGACAAAAGGGGGGAATTACAAGTTTTTTCTCTGAAAATCCAATAGGCCGTTACAAGTGAAAGATAATAACTGACAATAACATTCATTATTTAAAATGTCAGCATCAAAGTTGATCCGGTTCAAGCTGACACACTCAGACACACATGATGACTTCAGACCACAGAACCTGTTGGAGAGCTTCTTTCTTACCGATGGTGGAGATGTGTGACGGGTCAAACTCACTGTCGGTGAACCTGCGCAGCATGCACGTCTTCCCCACCCCAGAGTCTCCGAGCATGAGCAGCCGGAACAACACGTCGTACTGTTTGGCCATGACCACACACTACAGCACACACAACGCTGCGGACATGACTTCTACCTCAGCCTCAAACTACACACTGATGACTCCCATTCAATGTGTGCAGACCTGTGCTGCCTTCAGGGACACCTCGGAAATCTCTATGCTCAGAGGTCACACGCTGAGTTTGGACAGTACAGTGGATACAATTAAACTCAAAGATTAAAATTCAAAGTTCTTTATTGTCATTATGCTCAGTGTATGTGTGTAAACCTACTTGTAAAAACCTAATCATTCTAAAACAGTTGAACCTGTGAAGAAATTCACTAAAACAACAGGTCCATTTCTTCATCCTGTTGTGTTTCCTGGAAGAAAAATAACAATAATATGGGGCATGACAATTTTGGTGCATCACTATAAATAGAGGGATTCGTTTGTTTACACAAATGTCTTCAAGGACAACGGCTTCTGCATTGTGTATCACATAAAAGCACAGTTGAAATCAAATAAAAGCATTGATATCTAGGATTAGACAGCAGCCTTATATATAGCCCAAACAATGTCCTCCTTTTATTGTGACTTATATACTTTTGTAAATAACAATCTTTCCACGTCGTCAACTGCATTATTCCGTCATATTAAAAGTTTATCCAGCTCATACGTTTACTCTTTCCTACGTTTCTTGAAGGCAGCACCTGCCCTGCATCCTTGAGAAGAATGCCTCCTGCAGTGGGAGTGTCAGTCAGGACTCATCACTGTGAGCTGAGTCTATATATTCACTGATACACTGTATATAGGCAGAGCCAGAACTCATAATTTAAACAAACAGCACCGACAGGGCTGTGGCAGCAAATAAAAAGACAGAAAATGCATATATACACACATAGAACCCCATCCACCTGGGAGCAGTTACACCTAGCACCAACAAACCTTGTCCTTACCAGATAATGAAAAACATTTGAATAACAATTTCAATGTATAACAATTTGTTTTGTTTGTCGTTCGAGGAGGGATTGATGATACATTTTTGAGGAGCCAATATCCTACAATGCTTCAGTAAATTATCCCCTTTAACGCCACTAGAAACTTCTTTAATTTCATAACACAAATGTAATAATTTCCTTAACTGGTAAGTTAGATTAGTTAATCACATCATTCAGCAACTTACCTCCAACTCAACACACACATAATCAGCTTAGTCACCAGTTAAAAGTAATTATAAGATCTTATTTAAAAAAATAAAATAAAAAAACACTGAATCACCAGTACATCCCAAAAGGATAAAATAGTTTTATTTATAGTCTCATAAAAGGTTTGCCTTAACTTGCAAGACAACCATTGGCAGTATGTACAACATACCTGTAACTTGCATGGAATGGACCAAACAAATATTGATTACATACATACACACTAATTTACCTCTGTAAATAGGAAAAAAGAGAGAGAGAAGGATAAACGTTCCCAGCACAGGCAAATATTTAGAGGGAAGGCTTTTCTTTTGCAGAACTGACACCATCTAAGAGTATACAGTGTATTATACTACACACTGACAAGGACGTCCATTAACAAAAATAAGGATCACTGCGCTTTAACTGCATTGTGTAACATTCAGTATCCATTAGGGGAATTTTTTAATACCGAAATTTCATTTAATAATTAAAATAGAAGGAAATACATTTTTTAACCTGAAACAGGTCAACTTGTCTGTTGTGTTGTCAAACATAATGGAGTTCAGACATATAAATATAAATGAGGTTAAGAAATACATTTTGGTGCATCACTATAAATAGAGGGATTCATTTGATTACACAAACATTTTCAATGACAAAAACTTCAGTCACCTACACTGAAGATGAAGGGGGGTTTGCATCTTGCAAACCGTACACTTTTTTCACATAATTTTTCTGGAAAAGTATGAATATTAAAAAGGTAAACTATCCCGAATAAACATTTTCTTAAGGGCTTAAAGTTTGACGATTCCTCCACAAGGTTGCAGTGGATATTAAAAGCAACCGAACGAAAGGAAAGTTGATTTTTTGGAGCTTTACTGAAGCACGTCTTCCCCACAGTAGATTATGAACAGTGATCACGAGGGTCGAAAAGCGTCAATACCTTAAAAAATGCACAGCTGCCTCACTCTGGGGGTCTCACAAGAGGAGTGACGGGATGCTTGCCAGGAGAAAAAAGAAAGGTAGAAGCGTTTTATACATGATAGCACCTCTCTCACTAAGTCTCCACTTGTCTCCTGGACTAGCGTAAGAAGGCAGGAATAAGTGCGGACAAGTAAGAGGAGTCAGGGCTGGTGGGTAAAGACGGTCAGTGCAGAGAAACTAGCTGGGCTCAGCGCGAAGCTTCTTTCGGTTGGGCGGCTCGTCTGGCTCCGATTCAGAGCTGGAGTCAGAGCCGCCGTCGAAGGCGGACACTGCGCTCCCTTTGCGGTTTGTATACATGCTGCTGTCGGAAGAGTAGCTGGTCTGGAGCTGAGTGTTCCCCTTGGCCTTCTCCAGGGCTCGAACTGTAAGCAGTCCACAAACACAGAAATACAGTAGGGGTTGAGTACTATACTCATGACTGCATTGCACATCAACAACTACAAGAACACTTACCCTGCTGCTCCAGCAGAACGTTCTGCTTCTTCAAGTCATCGATGTCTTGCTGGTGGGTATGGTTTTTCCGCCTCATGTACTGGATGTACTCGGTAGCTTTGTCTAGAATCTGTGCTCGGGAGGCCTGTTTAACAGAGCTCTATCAGCAGAAATTTCAGAGAAAGATGGGGCAACGTTGTAGTGTCGGTTTATTCAGTATTAACATATTATTCATGTAACTAATGAAAGAATTCTGCTTTATAATGTTTTTTTGACTGTCTTTGGGTCATCATACAGTTCTTTGCACATGCACAACTACATACAAACTCTAAAAGAGAAAACTGGCAGAGTGTTTATACAGACTGTGTAGAATCTGTTTGCTTTCCTGAACAAACAGGTTAGGCTAAATAGGGAGTGTCTCATTCAGGGTTTCTGGCCCAAAGGAACAGTTAGCTGGCAAGAGCAGGAATGAATGGATGATATGATAACATTTAGAGTGGTTAACCAAGGAGCACACAGGATTCCTACATTATCCACTTGTATCTTAACTTGATGACATCTTTCAAAATGATTTCATTAGTCTTCTAGTAGAGTTATGGAGTATGAAATATTTATTTCCTCTCACCTTCTCCCCTTGCAATTCAGGCACAGACTCTCGTAAACTGTGAAAGCTGTCTTTAATGTGGTCCCTGCGTTTGCGCTCCAGCGCGTTGTGATGTGCTCGCTTGTCTGCCTACAGAGGGAAAGACAGAGTTTGAAATTGTAATTGTTATAAAAAATCTCACAAGCAATTATAGAAACACACAACTTAAAACCACTGAATTCACAAGAAGGTTGGTTACTTGATTTCCATGTTATTCTCTTCATTTTCTTGACATCCTACAACAACAACCTGGGATGTACTTTAAGAAAATAATAATAACTGTATTTGTATAGCCCTTATCTAAACAAGGTTACAAAGTGCTTCCCATGGCAAAAATGAGGAGTCTCAAGATGTGGTATCTGTTCACAGAAACTGAACTAATAATGTTTACTTTCCTACACACAAACTGGATTTCAGCTCACTTTCTGCTCTGGCTGAACCAAACCATGTGATGCCAGAAAATCTTAACTGATGTTCAATAACTAACAACAGAAATGTGTGCCTATCGGATACGAGGGTTTGACCACAGCTTTCACCATGACTGAAAACAACTGTGTGCATCTACAGCTTACTTCTTCAGCACCTGATATCAGCTTTACTGTTGCTTTACAGTCAAGTCAGTCTAAAGTGAGGGATCCGAGAACAACACCTGTTCTGCCTGAAGGTGAAATTATACAAATTGCATTGATAAATATTAAACAGGACCAAAGATTCTGTCTCTCTGAATCTTGTGGTTGAGGTTAGAGGCTGCAGACATATTCCTGTAATGATCAAACCTTTCAGTCACAATAGACTATCAGCCTTATATTTCTTGATGAAGCAGAACAATTGATGACCTTAAATGCATTTCTAGGTCATTATTGTTATCACAAACTTGATTTAAAAACGATGTATTTTTAATTAACTATGCCAAAAAGGTTATGTTTTCTACTTTATTATTTAGCATGATAATGCAAAAACTACTGGAGAGATTACAGTGACACTTGATAGAGGGAGCAAGTAGGGGTCAGAGAAGAACCCATTTAATTTGGGTGTGAATCTGGATCAAAGGACGGACTCACAAATGCTCTTTTTATCCTTTTCTTTGCAGCATTACCCACAGAATGTATTCATAAACTGGTGGTACCACACCCAGGAAGGTCACTTGAGCACAACAGATTTAGTAAAATATATCAATAATTATCGTGAAATAACTTTCATCATTAGCAATATAACAAAAATATGATTAGCTTTTACATTGCGTAAGAGGTGAGGAGCTAACACATAGTTGATCTGAGTCAGATTAGTGAAAAAAGGTGCTATTTACAAAGTGTTTGCCATTCTAGGTTCCTAAAAGAAGAGTTTACAACCACATCCTTCACTCAGGATAAAAAACAAGTCGTTAAACTTAAATTACACAATAATGACAGATTTATCTTGATAATTATTGATATCTATTGACAGAGCACTCTGAGAGGAACCACCTTAATGAATGATCCTGCAACATGAGTCACACTGAGCAATAAAGGCTAAACAATGTGTGCATACTGCGGTTCTCTGACCATCCAAAACCGGAGAACCCAGTTTTGAATGACATCAAATACATGCTCAGGTATTTGAATAAAGTCCTGACGCCTACAGGGAAAGTACACACAAACCTGACAGGTCCATTAACCAACAAAGCAGCAACATGAACTAGGGCTGCATGATATTAGGAAAACATGCGATAAAGTTTTTTAATATCGCGATGACGATATGGTTTGCGATAAATAAACATAAAAAGTCCCTGGCTACTGACGCAGAGAACACGGACAGCTCCATGGCCGGGAGAAGGCGCAACGTTTTTACCCAGACTCAGTTTACGCACGTGTCCGATCGCAGTGTGTGGGTGAGGGAGAGGAAAAGAGAGAGCGAGCAAGCGGCTGATGAATGCGCAGCTCTGGATGACGATTTCATTCATTAATAAATGAATCGATCATTATGTGATGATCTGTGTTGATATTGTGGCGACAAACAAATAAACTTCTAAACTGTAGCGAGTCAGAAACGTCAGCTGAGAGAGAGGGGGGGAGGCAGAGAGACACACATACACAGCGCAGTGTGTGTGTTGCTTGACTCAGGGTCTGTGATCATAAACAAGCTTCACAATTCTTTCATATAATCAACCGCTCATATTGATGAACCTGACTCGGGACAACAGTGATCACTGGAAGTTTCCACAGTAGAATTTATTCGGAGGAGGCGGAGCGAGATTTGACGGAGCTGCCTCTGTTACCTAATTCTCTGTTTTCTCTTTTCCGACAATGATTCACTGACAGAAAACCCCGCCAATGATTTGAATGTCTGTCGTTTGTCACCTAGGGCAGCAGGGCTCCATCTGATCGGCCATCTCTATTGACATGTTTGGCGCATGGATCATTTATCGCAGTTTTAGCGATACGTCTGTTGATATCGCATCGACGATAGCTTTTGATATATCGTGCAGCCCTTACATAAACACACACACTGGATCCTGTGGGCATTAAATCGCAACACTGCGGGGCCAATGTGGAGGAACGATCATCATCAACAACAGAACAGGTTTCAGGAAGAACACTGAGCGCATATTTAGGTCTCTGCATTAGCCATGTGGGTGAATGGACCATACACACACTGATTAAAATGGCATCCACAAAATTCAAGATTAGAGGAATATGGATGATTTGAACCTGCTAGCTACAAACCAGTCTGCTATATATAGGTCGGCTGAAGTGAAGGGATTACCAAACATGTCAAGAGCTGCTTCCTGTCAAACAATTACCGTCTGAGTCATAGAGACAACATAGTTAAACTAAATAACCAACGTTGTGGACAGATGTGATGACAGCTCTGAGTCACCTCGTCTGTCTGCTCTCTGATGAGCTCGCCTCGGGGCTTTTTACGTCTCTCGCGCCTGCAGCTTCCCCTTCAACACAGCCTTTTATCAAGCGAGCCCCAGCAACCTGCGCTAACATGGACGACCAGCAGCAGTGCTGTCACTGCACCGAACGACTTGTTGTTGTCGTCCTGACACACGACGTCGAGCTGAGTTAGCGCAACAGTCTTGACTTTCACCTACGCGCTAACTAGCCAGCTAATTCTCCGCGAGACACATTCTCACACCGCTACCAGTTTACAATGTGGTGCTAGCCGATAGCCGCAGCTAGCTCGTTAGCTACACCAGCGCAGGTCGGTTGTCAGGAATGTTCAGAGTTGGCTAACAAGCTGGCTAGCTACTTCTAAAGGAAGCTAAAGCACATACATCGCTGTCCACGTCGATGTCATCGTTTTCGCTCATTCTTCGGGGAGGGGGGGACGGGGGTGCGTGAAAAGAAAAAAATAAACACGCAGCTGTCAAAACAAAGTGCAGCGACAACTGGAGGCAGATGACAACATGTAGCACGGAGCTCTGCTACAGCAGACACATGACGCTAATCGCTCTCCCTGCACGTGATTCGCCTACACATGGAGGGGAAAACACACACGGCGCAGGCACGAACACGGCAACGCCTTATGGGTAAAAGAGTCTTGGGCTGCCACGCAGACCGCTTTGGCCTGGTGAGCTATGGCGGCTGGCCTACATTTCCCACAAGCCCGCGCGTGTGTCACACGCCCTCCACAGTGTACCGTTGTTAGGGAACGTGTAAATGTGTTATTTCAGGTTCCCGAGAGTCAGTCCATTAAAAGAATCATTCAGAGCCTGAACTCTTCCCAAAACTGATTTACTGAACAGTGTGTATAACTCTTTATTCCTGGCGTCTGGAAACAGACTATATATTAGAGTATATATATATATATATATACTTTAATATATAGTCTGTATATATGTGTATATATATATACACATATATTTATAAATGTAGTACATCAATCGAATTACCTCTCAATGATGGACTGCATCCAGCAATATATTGTAAAAACATGAGCACACAAGCAGCCGACCATTGAATGTATACGAAGATGGACGCTACCCAGAAAATGAAGCCAACGTGTGACTGGCTGCAGTAAAGGTCCCAAATTCCGGCTCCTTCATGTTCGCAGATGGGACATGGACCAAACTAAAAAGTTTGAGTACTGTTATGAATTCAATATTTTAGCTGTTGTGTGGGTCTGACTGTACTATTTGCAATTAAGGCAGGAGGGGGGGCCTTGAACAGGTTGGGCCAGATATAAGGCCTTTATACAAATGATTTATAAATAACCCTTGCTGCATAGTGTTAATAATGAATCTTATAATTGTTCTGAATTCTAACTTTTGGTATTAAACCATTATTCCCTTAGATTCATTCACATCACATATATTTCATGCAGCTGTCTGATAAGTTCTGGAGGTTGGACAGAGCGACTTTGTTGACATTGTTTTGTTTCGTTGTTTTGGTTTCGAGGATCCTAATGTTTACATCAACAGGACATTGTTTGGATATAGCAGGAACATCATATTCCTTTCTCCAATGGCCCACATGGCATCAGCTGTCTCAAGTCCTTTCATGAAGAGAACATTTTGCTTAGCAACTATCAGAGTAGTAGTAGCGTCACGGAGAGCGGCTTCTTGTCACTTCCTGGATCCTTGACAAGAGGCGGTGGACTACAGCTTTGGACCAATAAGGGAGAACCAAATTGATTTGCGGTGACTCCCCTCCAATCTTTTATAACCAATTATATTAAATCTACTGTTAGAATTATATCAAACCCCTTTTGTTCAGGGCCATTATTAACTACCTATTGCTAACTGATTTAGCCTAGGCTGTGATAATTGTCCATAGCTATGTTGTTCAACTTTCATTGCATCTTAATAAATACTTAAAATGGACCAGTCCGGCTCATCTCTTATTTAGGATAAACCAACACGCCTGACAGTACATATCAAATAAATTTTCTCAGAGTTGGTTCTTGTCATTTCAGTATGTTCAAGTGTTCACTTTGACACTAAGTTTGGTTTACAATTGTGACAATCGACCATGCCACAGGGCTCTCAGTTGTTCACAGGTAGCCTAAATAAATGACTGTACTTCAAGTTCTGCACAGCAAAATGAATAAAAAATAAAAGGTAAATAGTAAATCAATAATAAAGTGAACAGTGCACTTAACAGGTGAGTAGCCTACTTAGGGGAGAGCGGGGTAATGTGGGACATCGGGTAATGTGAGACACCCCCTGTATCTAGGCAACGGAACACATTTGTGGTCATGTGACCATTATGTTTTCAAGCCCCTCCCATTCCCCCCTTGCCATGAAGGAGAAGTTGCTGCTGGTGCTGTGGAAAGTATGTTTTTTCACAAAAATGTGTTTTTTGCATGTAAAAGTAAATTTTCTTGCTTTGAACTTAATCAACTGTTGTGTTAAAACAAATTGAATCAGGTAGAAAAACTTATTTCATACATGTTGGTGAACTTCCAACATATAAAACCATGTGATTGATGCTAGCTGAAGATTAGCCTGAATTGCTAAGAGATGATGTTTTTTCTAAAATGGTGGCTTCGGGGTAAAGTGGGACAAATGCTGAGGGGTAAAGTGAGACACTCTCTCACTTTACCCCACCATGAAGCACAAGTTAAGCTTAGTCTTAAACATATTTTAGTGTTATATTACATTATGTTTTATTTTTAATGTCATAAACATTGTAGAAAAGCCATCATGCCAAGAAACTATACACAAGGAAGACAGCCTGGGGCCAAACACCCCTCGCAGAGATGGAGAGTGCAGCCGCTGAGGTCATGCAAGGAAAGAAGTCCTTAAGAAAAGCTGGAAGGGATAGAAATATTGACAAGACAACCCTCCAAAGATTCATAAAGAAAAAAGAGAAAGGGGAAGTAAAATCAGTAGCCTGGGGTGCAGTAGCTGAGGCAAAGAGAATATTCACAGATGAGATGGAGGAGGAGCTGGCCAAACACTTGAAACAACTAGCTGACCAGTTCCATGGCCTTGCTCCAGTTAAGTGCCGTGAACTGGCATTTGAATACGCAGAGAAAAACAATATCCCTGTCCCTGCCAATTGGACAGAGAAACAATGTGCAGGTAAGCTAGGGTGTGCAAGAGATCACAGGAATCATAATAATCATAAATGTGCTTAATTGACCAATCCCCATGATTCTGTTACTAGTCCGATATTAGTGGTTGTCAATCTAGCTGTCAGGATTTTAACTATTACAACATGTGTTGTTATGGTAGTTTTAAAGTGGAAAAAGTAAGTGGATCACTTTACCCCGTAGCTGAGGTAAAATGGGACACAGACCACTTTTTTTAAAACAATCATAATTTCACTGCCCTTTGTCCTGAAGACATTCTGATCATTTCCTTTGCTAGAAAACATCCTGAATTAATGGGAAATGTGTAAATTTTACTGATATATCATTTTAGCTCGCCAAGAGGGGAGCAAATGAAAAAATGTCCCACATTACCCCGCTCTCCCCTACTTACTCTTACTCTTTTACATTGGCCAGTGGCATGGTAGGCCACACAGTTCTATATTACAGTGTTAAGTGTCTCATACAGGTTCACACTGACATCTTTATGACATAATATTCCTTCCAGTTTGGTTCTTGAGACCCAACCACTGAGTAGCCCGTTTAGTTGCCTTTAAGAACAACTAACTTTTCAAATATTTCTGGTGTTAATTACCTCCTGTGTGGATGGAATATTATTCCTGCAGACGAGAACAGTCTCTCAAGCGGAGCTGAAGAGGGGAGGGTTGTGTTAAATCGAACAAAAAGGAGCTTGATAAGTGGGTACTGGTAAAGAGAAAGCAGGTCTTTTCTGGTGTCCTCCATAAAACGAAGGGTCTCTAACTTCGCTTTGCTGTGGCTTGTGATCTCCTGTCTTTCCTGGACTTGAGTTTCTTTAGCTGAGAAAACAAAGAAGTAATCTTCCTCGGCGTCTTGGAGGTTGGAGGAAGCCGTTTCACCCTCTGCCACCAGGCCAAGATCTTCAGCTGAGCGGAGCATAAGCTGGTGGATTCGTGGTGGTAGCCAGCACATTTTGAAGAATGGGTGAACTCATGAACTGTTTTTTGTTTCGTGGAGAAAGTATTTTGAGTATTTTAAATACAAAATTTCTCCATTCTGAAGTATTTTGTTACAAATTACGTTAGATTTTTTATCGGCCCTATCAAATACAAATTACAAAATACTCAAAGTAGTTGAAAGACGTATTTCAAATACAAGTAATAGAAATACTGCCCATCTCTGTATTAACCGGATCTCTACTTTACCTTGGAGATTAGGCAACAACATTTCAGTCTTGTCTAATATATGTGAGGTCTAAATAAAAGCCCTTGGTGTGCAAAGCGCCTCAGTCTCACAAAAACAGGGTGCCCCTTTTGAAAAGGCTGGTAACTTTGCCATGGAAACTCATTCCTCTGCCTGTTTGCATAATTTTAATTGTGAGTTCACACATGCCAATGTGGCCGAGCGAATACAGAGCCCCATTAGAGGTACAGAAGCCCACTGATGCCAATCTTTCCCATGGTTCCCAGAAAAAGGGGAACTACGGGAACAACTCATTAAGGAAAAGGGTAGCTTCCAGTAACACATGGAAGCTGGATTCACTGGAAGTCTGTGCAACATATGGACATGAAAACAGATGGGGAGGGAGTTCCCAACAGGATTAAAAAAACAAAATGTTTACTCCTGGAGTCAGTTGCAGTGATGTCGAACGTGTTGTCAGGAGTCCATGTGTGAGAGAGGGGAGGGCAGGCATTCCACACAGAGACAAAAGGAGGTAGTCACAAACATGTGAAGGGAGATGCAGATGAGCTTGAACGGAGCACTGTCTGAAACTGCAGAAGCTGACCCGAGGTGAAGGTAAGAAACGTTTTACTTAAATATCCTAATATAATATTATAATATCTTTCTATTCAAGATTAAGACTGTTGCTACGTTGTTGTGTTATTATTATTAGTTATTTCTATTGTCAGTAGACCCAGAATTAGATTAAACCTTATCCTTCCGTCCTGTAAAACTCGACTGCAAAAAAAAATTCACAAGATCTATGTTTTTGCAGGTTATGATAATTTCAGTTTTATGTGTTGAGTTGATTGTTTTATTTTCTTCTCTCAAGGGCATTTATTGATTTTAATAGAATTATAATGTTATCACTATCCTGTATTCCCTATCACATAAGAATCAATGACTAGTTGAATCAAGGACAACTGGACTATTAGATACTTGACGACGTTACATCTCTAATCCCGGATGCCTCTTCGGCTCTTCGGCTCAGATAGAAATGTACAGAGGTGTCAAGTAACGAAGTCCAAATACTTCGTTACCTTACTTAAGTAGAAATTTTGCGTATCTTTACTTTACTGGAGTATTTATTTTTCAGACGACTTTTTACTTCTACCAAAAAACTGCCCCTTAACTGACACAGGGGAAACTTATATAGTGGCTAATCAAGCCGCTCAAACAAACTAAGCAAATTAAATAAAGATTACCACCATGTAACTGAGTTTCAGTGTGTGGTTGCTGGGGCAGCCATCACAGAAAAGAAAAGGGGGCTTCCGGGTTCTGGTGTTTTTGCTCCAGTTACCTTCTGTTTCTCGGTTAGCTGTACACAAAGCTCTACTAACGGTATTAAACTTCCAAAGATTTGTTTAAATTCTACTCCTCTGTTGTGATCGCTCCCACCTGCTCTACCACTACACCAATCATGCAGGTGAGCGGTGATCCTTCAATTCTAAGTGGCTGATCGCTCAC
The DNA here is from genome assembly GCF_947347685.1 of Pleuronectes platessa. Classification (NCBI taxonomy): domain Eukaryota; kingdom Metazoa; phylum Chordata; class Actinopteri; order Pleuronectiformes; family Pleuronectidae; genus Pleuronectes; species Pleuronectes platessa. Next base: position 15,459,382 of record NC_070636.1, on the reverse strand, counting down.
TACCTGTTGAATCTGCCAATCATGTTGAGCTGGAGGCGGGACTGAATCACACTGTCAATTCTGAGAAACTGACATCTCACTATTGTTGAAATAAATAGTCCTTGATGCATATTTTAACCAGTTATTGTTACTGGATTACAATTGTAACAGCTGTTCCTTGACTTGCATGTAGGAGGTGACAACTTTCATAAAATTCTATTCAATTTAAATGGAAATCGACAGTAATACATCTCCAATGTATTTATTTTGTTTGCTTTGTGTGACAGGTGAAAACCTAGGGGCAGTAGGATTTGGACAAGTGCTACAATGAATGTGACAGAAGTCCACCAGGATCACGCAAACATCTACAGTCCAGGAAATGTTTCTGGCAATGGAAGCAGGCCTTCCCTGGACCTCTTGTCCCCCCATGACACAATCATCAACATTTTCACCATCTTGATCCTCTTAATCACCATGATATCCCTCGGTTGTACGATGGAGATTTCCAAAATTAAAGGCCATTTCATCAAGCCAAAAGGAGTAGGCATTGCATTGGTGTCCCAGTTTGGCATCATGCCTCTCACTGCTTTCTGCCTGGCCAAAATCTTTCAGATGGATAACATGAAGGCTGTGACTTTGCTCATATGTGGAAGCTGTCCAGGGGGAAGCTTATCAAACATTTTTTCCCTGGCCTTCAAGGGGGACATGAACCTCAGGTAAACATTTATTGATGTATTGACTCCTGTCTTGTTGGAGGAATGCAAATTGCTATAATAATTAACTACCTAAGCTGTGTCAGCACAATCTGCTGTCATTAAGATTTCTCCTGATAAACAGAAAATCAAGGCTCTTGTTTTGCATGAATAATTTCAGACATGTCTAATAATGTTGCATCTTGTCCGCTTCCAGCATTGTATTGACCACTTGCTCCACCTTCGCGGCCCTGGGTATGATGCCTTTGCTGCTCTTTATTTTCTGCCGAGGCTTCCCCGGTCTTGAAAATGCCATCCCTTACACCGGCATCATCTCGACCCTCGTGCTCACACTGGTGCCTTGTACCATCGGCATCGCCATCAATCACTACAAACCAAAGTTGGCAGTAATGGTGAAAAAAGTAAGACTCGTGTATTTCTGTCTCACATAAACACAAACATCACACGAGCAGATCATTTGTTGTAGACCAGGACCCAGAAACTGAGGGAATTCAGCCATCACTCACCTTTTCTCTTCAACATCCAAAGGTTGTCGGAGGAAAAAAAAAGACTATTGGAAACAAGTTGTGTTTTTACCAACATTATTCATCACAGATTCCTCTCAAATGTAAAGGACCCAAGTGGATTCTCTTAACATGCTTCATGTCTCTCTCAACAGGTTGGTCTCAGCATCCTCTTTATTTGCACCATCCTCATTATTATCCTGTCTGGCACTGCCATCAAGGACGTGCTGTGGCTCTCCCTCACAGCAGATAATGTGATGGTGGCTGCTCTGATGCCACTCATTGGCTACGTGCTGGGATATGTCTTGTCTCTTATTTTCGGACTCGATGCTCAGTAAGTAAACACACACTAGATATACAAATCTTTCCCGTGTCCCAGCTACTACAGAATAACGTGAGCCACCATAGTGCATATAAATGACATGTGCAGTAGTCTGTCATACAGCTGTGTTGAAAAGCCTCAGATAATGTGAAATCTGGAAAAGTGTTATTTTAACAGTGTTCACCTTGTTTAGTGTCAAATTGATGTTTGATAAAATCTAATGATATCTCTCCATCTTTTTGCAGATGCAGGAGAACCATCTCCATGGAGACTGGTTGTCAAAACATCCAACTGTGCTTTGCCATCCTAAAGGTGGCTTTTCCACTGGAGGTCCTCGGACCCATGTTTTTCTTTCCCCTGATATATATGGTGTTCCAATGTATTGAGGCCTTTCTCCTGATCCTTTGTCTCAGATGTTACCAAACATTCGCAGCACCAGCTGAGGGTAAATATCACAGCTGTCGGCCTGTGTGTGTGTCTGTGTGTGTTTTTGTAGAGCGAGGCTGAGAGAGGGTGGTGGAAGAGGTTATATGAGCACATTTGTCACCATTGGTGAGTTTGGGTGCAGATCAAACAATGCAGACATCTAATATCATCTGTCTCTTGCAGATACAAGATATAGCAGTGTTGCCATTAAACATGAAGCAGTGAACACAGCATGACAGCGTTACCAAAAAGGACTTGATGCTGGAGAAGGACAAGAAGAGGAGCTGAATCGTGCACACAGAGGACAGAGCTCTTCAGTGAATTAACTGTATTATCTTCACTCAGGCCTGTGATACGGATAGATTGTTTAAGCATGTGGATAAACCAACACTTTAATTGTCTAACATACGTTAATTTTAACATAGAAAGTAAAAAAAAAAAATTAGATTTAGTATTTATATTTTTGTATCTAAAATGTTATGAATTGAAATTAGCTATATATATATATATATATAAAATTGAGTATATTTGAGCATTTAGATTTTGAGAATGAAATGTTTTATTTGCTATTAAATACTTGAATTAAAATTTGTTGAGTGAAAGGTCAATGATATGACTATAGGGCGCTCTGAGCGCACACACTTCAACAAAGGCCCAGCAGTTCCCTTAAGAAACCTAATTAAATTCATTAGATTAGATAAAAAAAAATTATCAAGTCATGAATATCAGTCCCCAAAAAGTCAGATTTTCCACCATCCTAAACCATGAAAATGTATTCCTAGAAAATTGGGTTGGTCGTTTTATTGCTGACAGGCATACAAACCTCCTTGACGGAGGTAAAGAGCACTCTAATGAAAGCAATAGAGACAATTTGAACATCTCAAATCATATTTAATCAAAAATGATCATGTGTTATAATACAGAGCAAACATAATTTAAAACTTCACATATATTAAAATGCCATCTTCACAAAAAAAAGACAAATACATTTCTCAGTCCAAAAGTAAACTCAAATGACAGTCAAACAAAGTGAACACTGACATTACACTAAACCATACACTTAATCATTTTTTGTGTCTTGCCACTTTTTAAAGCGTCACATTGAACGTGCCGTCATTAGAAATCAAAATGAAGCAGCAAAGTGAAGACCTTTTTTTTCAAGAACTGTGAAGGCATCAAAAGAAGCCATGGCTGATCAACAGCATTCTGGACACATAAATAAAATATGCAGTTTTAGTTTCCTTAAAACAGGAGTTTCCAAGCAGCCTGAATAAATTAATAAGATAATATTTTCCAGTGTACAAGTGATGTGTCTGACAGAACACACATGATATCACTAAAGCAGTAGAGGCGTTTAACTGACATTCATGTTTGAAATTCCTTATTGTATATATATCATAGATAAACTGTGCATAGAAGTGGAAAGCTAAGGCCATTGGGGGAAAGGGTAAGTAGAAGAGAAGTAGTGATGAAATGTGTTGAATGCAGGCCCCACAAAAAAAAAACCTAAGTCACTTTAAATGTTTGTCCTCAATCCAAAGAAAAACTTAGAGGTGATCTCTTCGGTTGGACAAGCAGCCTTATACTGTACAGTGACGTCTGGAATGGTATGAATCATAATTAATAACCATTAAATAATGATAAATATAATTACAAAAAAGACAATGCTGCGATTGGACATGACTTGGACAGCAATCTAGAACCTGGCTTTCATGCAGCTCTTCTAACGTGTGTCTTACATTGTGTGATATGATACGTGGTTAAAGATAAGGAGCAGTAAACAGGACAATGATGAGATTAAAAGCTCCCAAAATAAGTTTGCAGCTTCACCCATCTATCAGAAGTATGTTAGTGTTTTTAGTTTTCCAAACGACGCATTCTTTCAGAGCTGAGTGTTCCTGTTTCTGATTTTAATCTACATTTTCAAACCGAGCTTCAGACATTTGATGTGATATGAGTAGTGTAGGAATTCCTATAAAAAAATGTAAGCATGTATCTACATGAGAATCCCTCCTCTGTTCTCCTTTGGTGTGGCCAGAGAAAGTGTTTTCTGAGTGAGCCGCGGCTTCACTCTGAGGCTCTTCGGCCAGGCTGGCCTGTTTTGACAGCTGTGTTGACAAACTCTCAAGAGGCATCCCGCTCACCAGTAGCAACTCTGGTTGCCGCAAATAAGTCCAGTGTATGTTTTCAGGCCTCCTTCAGCAATGGCATATCTGGGGAAAACAGATAAAAAGATCTTCGTCATTTTCTTTTTTGTCACTTTCATAATACACTTTACTGCAAACATAGGAGTGAAATGCCATAAACTAAAGATAGTGGTGGCTCGTAACAAAGTACATTTGTATGTACATGAAGAGGGTTTTACCATCAGAGTAGTCCATTTCAGAGTCCAGAGACAGGCTGTGTTGATCGCTGCCCGAAGGCGTCCATCTTTGTGAGGATGAAGGAGCCGTAGCACCTGCATTCTCCAGAACCCAGGTGGAGGGTGAGGGCAAGGGTGAGGGGGATGAGGAAGATGAGGATGGTGGTACAGGGTGGACCACAGCCATCTCTGAATGTTGCTGTTTGAGGGATGAAGGCCTAGAGGGGCCAGCCTCTGGCGCTGTGGCATGCTGACCCTCAGATAGCACGATTTGGACTCGAGACTCAGAGCTGAGGGCCGAAGCTGAGGCTCCACTGCGGTTCACAGCCTCCTCATACGACGGCAGAGTCACCTGGACACCTTCCACCATGATGGACACGGGCTGGCCGGACACACCTGGATCACGTCTAGATGTGAAGGGCCAGGTTAGAGTTTAAATCCGCCAACCTCTGTTACTTTTCAGAACAGTTCCTTGAATGTAAAAGTATAGTGTTTGGGGTCAATTATAAAATGATTGTAGTGAACAAACTAACCGATTGAGGGATTTCAGTTTTGGCTGTAAAAGTACAAACAGCACCACGAGGAGCAGGATGAGGGCCACTGAGCTGGCTGTGGATGCTACTATGGACAAGGCGGGCATCCCCAGTGGTAAAGGAACTCGGTCTGGGAGACATGAACAGCTGATAATCTGAACAGAATATTGTAATTATCTATACAATAGTTAAAATGTGTCATCGTATCTTTACCTTGATCCATGAGGCAGCTGAGCTTCATTTGACTGTCCCACTCTCCATATTGGCAGGTCAGGTATTTATAGTCCCCCTTCAGAATATAACCTTCCTCACAGAAATACTCAATCACAGTTCCATGAGAAAGTCTTTGGCATGGGGAGGGGTGGCAGTTGTAACCCCCGTTCTCTGGCTCATACGGGGTCTGGCATACTGTCCACAGGAAAAAAGAAAAAGCAATAAATACAGGGTTGTACGTTGTTTCATTAAGCTTTTAACCCGAGTGACGACAGATTAATCAGCTGGTTGATTAAATTGGTTGATATCTGGCAATTTAAGATTATCAAAGCTTGTATCTCTGAGATAAAGAGACAAAAGTTCTAAAGAGATTTGACACTATAGAAATAGTATAATAATAGTTGTGATTGAATTGGTCTGAAGCTCTGTGCTGATTGGTAATTATGATTGACAGTACTTTGTAAGGTTTTGTCTTTACCTTCACTGCGTAAACATCGAGGAGGTTCAGAGGACCAGTGTCCCTCTGCACTGCAGGTGAGGATGCTGGGTCCGTCTAGCAGGTAACTTAGGTCACAGTTATATTCTAGTACTGTGCCCACAGTGAAGAAGCTCCTGTTCGTTTCTGTCAGATTAGTCGAGCCGTGCTGCACCATGGAGGGTCTAATGCAACCTTAAAAAGGGGAAAACATCCAAAAATAACATTAATATCCATAATTAATCTTTCATAACAAATATGTAATTTGTTTAAGCAGTCATTCAGATTTCATTTTTTTTCTCCAACTGCTTCATATTACAAGGTAGAACAGATAAAAGAAAAAAATGATGGTGATGAAACTAAATACAAATATTGTGGGAGAGATTTAATCTGCCTTTACCTTGCTCCAGGACGCAGCTGACTGGCATTAGGTTGTCCCATTTCCCATACTGACACGTAAGGAATTTATAATCTGCCTTCAGAACATAACCTTCATCACAGAAGTATTGAATCATGGCACCATGAGTAAGTCTTCCACATGGGGAGGGGTGGCAGGTGTAGCCTCCGTTGTCTGGCCGATATGGAGGCTGGCATACTGGCCATGGACCGAAATAAATACAAGAAATACATATTAACTCCAGTGCCCCTGTTTCACTAAGGTGTCGACTTCTCATATTGTTGAGTCCTTGTAAGAAATGTCAATTTTGTCTCCAACAATAAATGAGTCTATGGAGAGTGTGCTATGAACTGGGAAGCACGTAATGTGTTATCACAGATGATGGATGTTGATTAAAGACATGAAATGTGTCTCTTACTGTGTTTTTGTTCAACAGATATCAATGTATGTTATCAATGCAAACAACATCTAGGTTGAAGCTACTGAAGTGAATTGAAATACAAACAGAAAAGACACACAGCAAAATTGAAAATGAAACTGACACTAACACCAAATCAAAAATATCTTGTACTTACATATGTACTGTATGTATATTATGTAATGCAGAGGGATGTGGAGGAGATTTGTCTTTACCGTCACTGCGAATACAGCGAGGAGGTTCAGAGGACCAGTGTCCCAGTGTGGTGCAGGTGAGGATACTGGGTCCAGCTGGCAGGTAACCAGGGTCACAGTCGTACTCGAGTACTGTGCCCACAGGGAACAAGCTCCTGTTGCTGTCTGTCAGATTAGTTGAGCCGTGCTGCACCATGGAGGGTCTCACACAACCTTACAGAAGGGATGACATTCAAAACAGTCGATTTACCTACCAAAGTCTTTTAAGTTACTTAATCCTAATAGTGCTACATATACGTTTTCTAGAAAGAAAATCATTAATTGTTAACAAACAGCTATTTTTGCTATGATGAGCTTTGTAGTAATTATAAAAATTACATATAGTACCTTTAATAAATATGGTGTTTTGGTTATGTAGCACATTTCAAAATAGTGTTACAGAGTGATTTTACAAAATCTGCATATGTTAAACAAATCATTTTCCTGATAGGTGGATTTTAAGGCCAATGCATTAACCTACGGATAGATCGGAGTTCGAGGACTAACCCACCTTGGCTTACACAGCTGATCTGCATGGGGCCGTCCCACTGCCCATCCTGACAAGTCAGGTAGTTATAATCTCCACTGAGAACAAATCCCTCATCACAGAAGAACTCGATCACAGAGCCATGGGAAAACATTCGACAGGGGTTTGGGTGGCAGGTGTAGCCCCCATTCTCAGGTTTAGTGAGGGGTAGACATGCTGATGAAGAGGGAAAAATATACAATGTACATTTTGAGGAACCTGACCAACGTTTAAAGTGCTTTTGTGTTAAAAAATGAATCTTGAAAATGACTGGGAGTATAGATTCCTACTAGTAAAGGCAAGATATTAAATGAGACTGACTTCCTCTTAGTTTACAGGTCAAAAAAGACAGAGGTGGGAAGAATGTCTTACCACCACTGGGTATACAGTGAGGAGGTTCGGAGGACCAGTGTCCCAGCGTGGTGCAGGTGAGGATGCTGGGACCATCTGGCAGGTAACTAGGGTCACAGCTGTACTGCAGAACTGTGCCCACAGGGAACAAGCCCCTGTTGCTCTCTGGGAGGTTTACCCAGCTGTTCTGGACCATGTACGGCGTCACGCATCCTGGGAAGAGAAAAGCAGAGAAGAGGGAATTCTGTGAAACTCACTTTTTAGCGACAAGTATTTTGAGCCTGGTTGGAGACATGACTCAGAAGCCACCAGTAACACGGATACTGAATGACCTGTGGTAACCACGACAACAGGTTGGAGATTTTATGCATATACAGCACAAAGATTAGGTGATGGGATCAACGTAACTTCTCTGCAGTTTTTCATCTGGACAGGATGAACTTGTCTAAGCAATCACATTATATTGATATCACAATATTGTGTGTAAGTAGGAAATCTATGAACAGGTGGTGAAAGAGGAAAAGTGAATCGGTTACAACAATTAGTTTAATCTTTTAGAGGACACACGGTAAACATACATAAGCCCCTATTACACATGTATATTTCAGTCCCGATACCAATACAGTGGATCAGATGGTCTTTGTTTTATTACTGTGTACTGCAAGCATAGACTTGCTGTTTGTGGGGCTACTGGTTCAGGTTGATACAAATCTATTTAATACCTGACAGAAACATAGCGTGCCTCTTGGTCGATTAAATTACAATGTGTGAATGCACTCAAGACGTATTGAGAACACAATGTGGGACTGCCAACTCAATTAATGTCTTCCAGCCAGCTACAATCTCATTATGAACTTAATTTTTGTTTCACTTGTCAAAACAATATGCCAACACATTTATTTGTTTGTGGTGGCCAATCATAAGAACAATGTTAGCTGCCAGGTATTGATTCCAAAGTTTTGAGGAGCTGTGTGCAGAACACTGAAACACTCGGCCGCTCCTTGCCAGCACACAAACACACACTATTGTCTGTCTATCTTAGTGAGCACATTCAATGGCATTATGCATTTACATCACAACCAAATTAACCCTAAATGAATTCTAAACCTAACCTCTTAATCCTTTATGGGCAAAATGTCATCATGCCATAAGACCTATGTACAAATGGTCAACACAAGGTCATAAATGCACACACACACACACACACACACACACACACACGCACACGCACACGCACACACACGTACACGCACGTCATCGTCGACGAATGTGTTGAGCACAACAGATAAGTTCTTGCTTGGGTATAACCCTAACCCTACACTAAACATCTAGTATTAAGACAACGGGATCATGTCCCATAGTTTCTGGGCTGACCTTTTTCTGAGAATAAATATGCTTGGATAGCCTGTCTCTTACTAACATTGAAACCAGTGTCAGACACTTAAATAAGTCTCTGCCATCCTGTAGAACATGCTAAACGCTTTCACAGTCAGGACTCACCGACCCACTTAGGCAGTGTCATGACAAAGGAGACTTGATATTATCCCAGTAATGAAGGTGTGGATTCATATATTAGACACATAACCCACAAAGCGTGTGAAGCCATAAACCATGCGTCTTACCTGTCCCGTGTGCAGTGGACACTAATGTCAGTCCCAGCAGCAACAGAAAGGACTGTTTAGTGGCTGAGGTGTGGGCCCGAGAGGCTTTTGATATTGACTCTATCATTCCATTGCACATCTTCCACTGCAGAGTCAACTCAACCTGGTAGGGTCAGAAAGGCAGATCAATACGCGGGTAAAACACATGAAGAGGACAGTCCACTGCGGCATGTGTTGACACCTGCCTGGTGCAGGTACTCTGCAGAGCCTGGGCAGCTGCCAGCGAAATGGGCGTGAGGGTGGAACAGAGGTACAAAGACGGAACCCAGAGGAGAATAGAAGGATGCTATGAGCATCTGTCAAGCTAGCGTTGATCAGAAGCTCCTCTCGTTAATAATCTTTATCAATGTTATCTAAGCATTCACTTTAACTGATGAGACATCAGACATTTAAAATATAGCAAACGTTGGTTCTGAGTGGTTTCGTCTCTGCGGCTGCACGCCCATTCTCACTTCTTCATCATAATTTACGATGGCTAAGTTTGCTAAAGGGAACAAAGCCAAAACACAAAGTAAAACATTTACAGACACGGTACATGACATGACGATGGACGACAACTAGCTAGCAACCTGCGCTACCACCTATATATAATGAATACTGAACAAAGCAAAACACAGATCATACTCAGCGTTAGGCATAGCGACCCCTGAAAATCAATATTAGCCCTCTTAGCTAGCTAACGCTAGCTAGACATAAAAATTACCAGTTACCGTTACTTACCATAGGTACACTGCCTCGGGACCTCCACCCTCGCTTTCTGACGCCGCAGCCTCAAACTAACAACGCGTCAGCTTCACCGGAGACATTTAAAATCACCGTGGGGACAACGAACAACAGGATGTATCGAGCAGAGCGGCACCACTACAGCTAACCGCTAGCTAACTTGGTACCCGCTAGCCGCAGTAACGGAGAGACGGCAAGCTCATAGCGTGGCATCGGCAGCTCGTAGAGGCAGGCACTCCTTCTGCTGCCACTGACACGTAAAGGCAGCTGCCAGGGGTCACTCCTGCCACCCTGTTTGAGGGAAAGAGGGATGGTGTGTGTCTTCCTGTGTAATGACCTTTATCCAGGCATCATCTTTAGATGTTGATGGAGAGTTGAGCTGTTGTTAAAACGATGTACAACAATCTGCTACTACAAGAATGTGGTAGGACTTGGCATTGATGTCAACAGTGTTGTGCAAGTTCACTACTCTCATGAACAAGTTCAAAGTTCAGTTCATACAAGTAAACATGAATAGTTCACGTTCATAGTTCACCATTTAAATTCTGAACTAGTTCATATTTCAGTTCATTTCATAGTTTTAAGGTGGAAAGTGAGAATGAAAGACTTAACTTGTTAAAGAAAACCTTATCCATCACTACCCCTTGCCTTTACTGTCGGAATGTTTATCAGACAGTGTGTAAAAATCCCTCATATAATAATAAGGTGCATCGGATCTCGGATGTAGTTGCTGAGTCTGCGTCTCTGCTTTCTCTTGCCATCTGTATATGAGACCGAGAGCTGTTGTGTTGCAGGTATGGCCTGCCCCTTTAAGGAAAGTTTGTAGTGTGTGACGTAGTGCACCAGGGTATTGTGGGAAAATACGCTAAAAGTGTGTTTATAACGAGAAGTGACGGACCACCTAGAGGTGATTCGAGTGTTGCTCCTGCTGTATATCCGAGAAATAAAGTGGCCGCATTCCAAGTAAAGAAACATCTCCTCCTCCTTCTTCACGGAGCGGTCCGGACGGCTGGTTACCGACCAGACAGCGAGCCAAGATAACCAGTGACAGGGGCGGCTGCTGGTACAGGCAACATAGGAGACTGATTTATCAAGACGTGACACATGCAATGTAAAACAATACATTAACGTCACACCATCATCCTCTAACCCCGGGACGCACCGGAGGTAGAAGCGCTGTGAAAAGAGTATTTACCCCTGAACCACCGCGGAGAAATGATGATGAAATGTAATATAACATTTTTAAATATAAAATTAAATATAAAGAAATTTTATTAAATTAAATTTAAAAAAAAAAAATTTAATTAAATTCTGCGCAGAAGCCCATTGCGCACATCCTGCGCAGAAGCCCAATGCGCAGGAATTGCGTGCGCAGCTTTTTTTTTTTTTAATTACATTTTTTCCTGTTTTTATATTGAATTAATTTAAATTAACATAGTGTAATAGAAGAAGTCCTGCCAATTTTAAGTATAACATAATGCCAACTTGAAAATGGGAATGAGTGGGATTCGAACCCGGGTTGCTATTGGTAGAGACCAGGCCACTTCAACTGATGGTTTCCACTCGGAACTAAGCACCATAAGACGATGGACAAATTATCGTGTGTGTCGCTGTCATTTTTTGCTGCTTTTGATAAACACTTCAGAGAAAATATGTTCTACTTTACTACATATATCTGACAGCCTTACTTAAAAGTTACTTTTATATTTTTGGCTTTTAGATACTAGATGAAACCTATCGTTAGAGAATAACCCAGTGGGGGGGGGGGGGGGGGTAACGTAGTGCGAAGTCTAGTTAGTTGGTTTCGGTTAGGCTAAATCAAGGACATTTTACGGGCACTGAGCAACGACATGATGAAAGCATTCGATTTAGACAGCGTCTCTCCTGAGAAGAAAGTATTGAAATGTCCCGAGGGTCAGTGAACAGGTAGGGGTGGGGCACGTGACAGTCTAGGCCAATGGCTGTACGGTTTTGTGGGATGCCAGGCTCTCATTGGCTGATGAGTTGGCGTATCAAGGGTGAATGAGGAAGGGGAGTGAAGAACACAGTGGTGGATGACAGGAGTGTCGGGGTTCGTGTTTGCTGGACTTTAATAAAGTTACACATAAAGAGAGAAGTTTCCTTTCGTCTATACGCGAGGACGCTACAATATGAACGTGTTCACCGTTCAAATTTGTCATTGAGTTGCGTTGAGTTCATCGTTCTCCTAAAAGTGAACGTGTTCAATGAGTGCGTTCTTTTGCGTTCGTTCATGCACAACACTGGATGTCAATGGAACATGAGGATCAATGACTGAAACTGGAACCCTGCTTTCTTTTCAATGAGATACATAAAAAGACTCAAATTTGCCCTGACTTTACTAGTCAGTCTGAAATGATGAGGGCGAGAAGCTGTTATTAATGTATCATTAGCCAATTCATGTTCGTGCCTCGTGAACTAAGAGTCTTTAATATCAAAGTCACTCTAACCCAGTCCTTACTACAATACCTTTGCTATCTTTGACAGATGTGAAACACATTTTGAATGTCTATCCGTTATAAATAGTAAAACATCTTTTATTTTTCAAGTTGTACTTGGTTACCTCGGTGGAGAAGTAATTGAAATTACTGGTTAGCCAGGAAAGTATAAATAGCAGTTTGCTTCAGTATCAGTATATTTCACTTTATTTTAACAGTATAAGCCAGCATTTAGCAGTATCGCTAAATTAAATGAATTTATATAAATACTGAAGACATGAAAATAAAACTTGGTTAAAAAGAAGTAGGTCAGTAGCTGATTGTTGTGTACAGCGTTTTTCATATGTCTAGTAAATGCACTGATGCTTTACATCATAGAAGTTACTAACTCTTAAAATTATAATTATAGTAACAATTAGACTATTTTAAATGTTCTTATGGATGTTAGTGTATTTAACTAAGGATCCTTGGAGAATGCCTATGGGATCCCATCATAAGGAAAACATTTGGGCAAAGGTCTACTTATTATAGTATATTAAACTGAATATGGTGTCTATGCAATTAGAAAGTAACATTTTGTGAGTCTCTCTTTGCTGTGTTGTAACACAAAAACACAGAATACATTTATCCAGCCTATTGTGCCAGCGGGTGCCTGATCGCACCGCTACTAATACCTCTGTTCCTTTGTTTACTATTTCCATCTACTTTGGTACAAGAAATTGCTCCAAGAGCAGTGGCATCTCTGTGCATCATTGCTATATTGAAGATAAGGATAACAAAGTACATTTTTCCTTTGGTCTATCACAGTTTAGTCAGGCAAAGTATCACAGAGTCTTTGCTAACAAACTATCTAATTAACTTTCGTAAACCAATATATCTCATTGAATAAATCACAGACAGCTTTAGTTGCTCACAGACAGTGTGGCGGCAGTGACAACTGCCCCCAAACAGTGTGGCATCATAGGAAGCTGCCTCGAAACAGTGTGGCCTCAACGGCAGCTGCCTTCACATTTCAGTGGCAGTTTCCTGTTGACAGCGGAAGTGCATCATCGAGCCTACAACTGAGCCCGATTTCCCTCGGTAACTATAGCAACAGATATAGCTACAACATCCGGTTTACGTTCCTAGTTAATAAAAGCGGAAAACAGCGGAAAGTTTCTGAGGACAAATAGATCATATTTAGCAAACAGCTACTTCAAAGTTACAAATACCAAGTTGTCACGATGGAAACGATCAGAGGAAGTTTAGAGGACATTTCCCGACCTGCTTCGAGTGAACCAACGAGCAGCCGTGCGTCCAGAAGAGGTCCTGATGTTCAGGTATAGAAGTTCACACGTGACAGAACAAAACCAAATCGAATAACCTCCACTAACTTTGGAAAACAATTTCCTGTAGATCCAGATGAGCTCTGAGGAGACTGCAACCAGTTCCTCAGCCTGTGGTCCTGACCAAGGTAGGTGTGATGTACTGTGCTGGAAAGTGCTTTGATTGGTCAAGAGTAGAAGTGCGTTATATTAATGCCATGTATAGTGAATGTGCAGTGGAGTGGATGGTCCAGTTTTCAAACTGGAAAGGTACTCTACCTCCCCAAAGGTTCCTTATAAAATCAAATTTAATTCACTTGATTCTTATTTGGATCTGCACCAAATTCAAAATATACTGATTCAAATCAGCTCCTGAAAGTAACCCAATTTTTTTGTTTAAATCAAGATCCATGAATTATTCTGTAAAAAATCAACAAAACTGTTACTAAAAAACACCTTGTAAAGAAAGTGAAGAAGAAATCCACTTCCTGTGGAGGTGCAAGTTACAATTACCATGTAACTTGCATCTTTTCACCAAGCTACGTGGTTATCGTTCCAATAGTTTTTGCATTATCCTGCTAACAAACAGACAGAAAAAAACATCCCCTGAGGTAATAGTGAAGTGTCCCCACATTGTAATAGAGCTTTTGTGTTTCTTTTAGGTCAGTGTCACTATGACATCACGGATGGAGATCCAGAAGTACAGAGAGCTATGGAGGAAATGAGACGTCTTGATGAAATACTGTCTGTAAAGATCTGCAGAGAAAAAGAAGTCAAGCGTCAGAGGAAAGAGCATCAAGCCAAACTCTGGCAAGATCTCCAGGTAGATACAGTCTGTGTGCAGTGCTGTTTGGACAATAAAAAAAGGAGATCATTCTAATCACACTCACTTGTGTTTTTTTCTACAGCAGAATAAACTTCAAAGTCACTCTGAATGTGCTCATGAAGCTTTGAACACAAAGCTGTTTTTAGCCCTGGAAGAAGACATTGGTAAGCATAAACAACACACGAGCAACACTGTTCAAATGTGTTGTGCATACAGTCACTGTGACACATCTAAAAATATGTTTTTTTTGTGTTAAAGGGAAAGAGGAAGAAGAAGAAAAGGAGGACAACTATGTGCCTGTCTTTGAAACCCAGATTCCTGACAGTGACCGTGAGAGACAACGTTTGGAGCCGAGTGAGATATTGAAAGTTATACATGAGAGAACATGCAGCACACATATTTTTCTATGTCTCCCACAAGCAAAACCAATAAATGTTTCTCTGTTGCACTGCTTAGAATTTGCACTTGATGGCGCCATGAGCTCAGAGAACTTAAGGCTGTTGTTTCTTTCCCCCTTGCAGTCTGGTGCAGACAGTGGTGCTATAACTTAGATATTACAAAGCAGGTCTCCTGAAGTGAATGCATGACAATTTACCCCTAATGTGACACTTTGAACTGTTTCCTCATCAAATTGTAGTTGTTTAGTTTGAAACCTGCGAGGCATTCATTGTGTTTCTCTGTTCAGGCGTTTTTTATTTTATCATTGGGACATCTTAGTTCTAAGGAAGCACTGTCTTCCCACCCACTATGCAAATTATAGCATTTAATAAGTAATTTCTTTATTTCTGCAGAAAGCCTTTGATTTTCTTTGTATCCTCAGATTAAGCTGATGTTTATTAATAAAGCTCAATATTTACCTGGTGTAGTGTCCTTTATCCGACAGGTTATAAGAAGCCAGAGAACTTCACGGACTCATCGGAGATTGGGGAAGAGCAATGTGAAGACAGCCACTGTGGAGCTTCCAGAGGCAAGAAAAAACAGAGGGACTTTGTCAAGAGAAACATTGAGGTATGTCAAAGTTCATGCTGGGCCAAATGCAGTGCTGGGGCATATCACATGACTTAGAGCGAGTCCCTCGATCATTTTGTTTTTTCCAGGGAGGAAAATATTTGCCCGTGTAGTTCAAGAGAAAAGACACATATTACGCCTCTCAGGGCACCACTGAAAAGAATAGACATTCAAATACTTCAAACAATTATTCTCATGGTCTTTTTGTTCTTCTTCTCCAATGTATGTAATGCAATAGCTTGCAGTTGGTGATGGGGACCAAATGCTTTTGACCCAGGCTGAGAAACAGCGTCTGGCCGAGCTCCTCCAACAAATAGTCGAAGAGGAAGAGGACGTTGCCAGAGGCGCAGACAGCGAGGTAGGCTGACATGGAGCCCTAACAGACAACATGTGCTGTCGGATGAGACTGTTTTTCAAGTTCCTTAATACTTCCCCTCGTGTCTGGAGGTCTTACCAGTGGTGATCCCATCCCCTGCGACAGACATTTTTAACTTTTATTTACTACATTTGAAAGAAGTATTTCATTGAAATATTGTTGTTTAATCACAGCCTCTGCCTTCAACAATGGTTTCCTTTCTGACCTTATTTGTCGGCATGTGTGACATTATCTAACATTTGGCCCCTTTGATCAATGTTATTGAAGATTTTCAAATAGCTCAGCCACGCATTGGCCCAGAGAGCAGCACACGTAGCGTAACAATGGTCAGAGATCAATATTTTGATGACTGCTTGGCAGCTGAGACAGCCTCTGGGCAGACGATCACGACTCCTCAGTGCATTTCAGATTATGAACCAGATGTGAAGGAGCAATATGCAGCTCGTAAGGAATGCCCCATTTCAAGGATTCGTCTTTACAATCATGTTTTTCCAACAAATTCTTTGCGGTGCCTCTGTGAAATTCAGAAGCCGGGATCTCTCGTACAGCTCTACCATAAGCTGCAGCTGCTCTCGTGGTGAGCGTGTGCTGAGGAGAGGAGAACGAGGCCCTCTTTTTCCCCTCTTGATGGGTCTTCGTCCGAGACCCTGTGCCACCTGGAGCAGCAGACCGCTTTTCTGTTAACTCACCCACGCCACGCTAACTTCAAATGTTTTTATTCTCACTTTTAATTAGCTTTAATAGACCTTTGGCAGCTGCGAGGCCAGTTGGGAAGTGAGAGGGAACATACTAACCTTTCACATACGGTTCCATTTAGCTTGACCCTGACAGCTCTGCATCCGTGCGACGGCTCGCCAGGGATTTTTCTTTTATGTGTCGCTGCTCTTTTTATGATGTTTGCCTGGACTTTTTAGAACAACACTGGAGTAAACGTGGTGGCCGATACCAAACGGAGCGGAGCGCAGATGCTCGGGTTTTTTGTTTGTTTTATTGGCTGGAGAAAGATTTCCTGTTATTGTGAGGCGTGCTATTATGAATGGAGCGAGCACATTATTTATGTCACCGGGACTTTGGCCATCATGCGTCTTCAGTTCTGAGGACGTCGCCCATTTCGCGGCAGAATCCCTCAGGACACATCAACCACAACTCACTGTTTACCTCACACATGTGTTTTTTTAATGTTACCGACTTTTCCTCCACACAAGCTCTGCAGGTTTGTGTGGCTCTGGTAACCTGAGGCAGTAAATCAGCAGCAGTCAGTGGAACATTTTGGGGCTGCAGTGGTGGAACTCCAGCATTTATCTCTTACCTATGGGCTCAGGTTGAAATTATATATAAGGAAGAACATTTGTTCTCATTACTGGAATTCTGGAACAACCACAGAATCATTCTTTTGAAAATGAACTGACTGATCATTAAGAGAATCCAGATTTAGCAAAATGATGTTGCAACATCCTGACTTTGATTCCATCTGGGTCCTGTGCGCATGACATACACCATCTCTTTCTCTCTCCCCCTTGCTTCCTTCCCCATCTGATCACTATGGACTATCCAATAGGCTGAAAGAAAAAAGGGTTTAAGGAAAAGAAAACAGTAGTGATATTTATTACACGGGTAAAAAAAATGTGTATTTGCCCTTTTTTCCAGAGGTGTTGTAAAGAGTGATACCACTCTGTGTATTGTAAAGCTACAGACAGTTTGCTTCTTACTTTCAGCAAGAGAGCAAATAAATACATTTACAGATGGAATCGATTTCTTTCTTTTACGACTAAAATAAAACTTAACAGTGTTGTGTTCCTTGTTTATATAGAGTCATTCACTGAGAAAAAAACAACAATGTTTTTTTGTTACGGTGTTAGTGTTTTGTTTATACATTCAAATTTGAACTTTAATGTTCTCCAACAACATTGAAAACACATCAGATAAACAAAGAATCCCAATTAGCTGTAGCAGCCGTCTTAAATATCATCACAGTTTAAGCAGACAATTAATGACATAGCCCAACATAACTCAACATTGCTCTCATCTTGTTTAATTGAGTTATTGCCATGGGAAAAAAAAGTTTGGTTCGGTAGGTTCTAATCTCGCGGTGTCCGTACCTCCGATCTCCTTCCGATCAGAAGGAAGAGGCTGGAACTCCCCGGATGGGAAGTATCCCCGCAGACCTTGCCTGCTTGGTCAGTCCCCCTGGTCATGTGGTAGAGATCAGCAGATAATACAATAACACAGAATACTCTCTGGAATAGGAATAGTTAATTTTGTATCATATCAATGGGACAGAGTCCGAGTAGTGGAGTAGACTTTCTTAAGTGACAGAATGAGGTACTCAGCAAAGTCCAAGCAACAAATCTTTCTCATAAATATTTTTTGGGAGACATTTTTTACCTTTTGGCTTTGTTTGCTGCTCCACCTAATTAATAGAGCCTAATATTTGCTGTTGTCTTACGCCAAGTTTCTTCTACTCCCCCCTGACAGCGATCAAAGGTTACAGCTGCGTTCTTTGTGGAGTTGCGCTTTTGTTTTTCATCATAGCATTGCTACGAGATCGTATCTCACCACTGAGCCTGGATGAGCTCACCACCCACCCAGTGGTTCACATAGGATATGAATGAAACTCACTGGAACAGAGTCACAGTGAGAAAGGGGCGATGGACAAAGTGCTGGCATTTGACTATGTATTTGTTGTAGTGTGGCACCGTGTTCGCCTAACAGAAGTGAATTCCAAGGTCATTGTTATAAGATTACTGCTTAAGCAAAAAATTATAATGTTCATCACTCCCATATTTAGGCCTACCTTGAAATAAAGCAGGCTCATACTCAGTGGACTATGATTTAATTCAGTGATGCTTCTCTTCCAGGCGGACATGTGGGCGGTGTCAGTCCTGACAGGACAAGGTTACACCCCGGTGTCCTCTGACCTGGAGCAGCTGAGTGACATTGACTCCAAAATCCGCCTTTTCCTCCCTGTTGAAGAATTCGTCTCAGTGCAAAGTTCCTACACAAACATCAGCGTGGCCCAGGTATGTGTGATTCCAGTGTTTCCTTAGAGTGCCATCAGACACCATCCGTGGCCGCTCTGAGACGAGGTTATAAGTCTTATACAAGGTCAGCTCAGCAGGGCACCGATTACATTTTGTAAACTCTTTTGTTCCTGACCCTGGGGGAGTTACACCCTGATTCGTAAGTGGGGAAAAAATAGTCTTGCGTTCGCCACTGTAATTTGGAACCGAGGGTTGCCTCATTTTTCCATCCACTTAACCACGTCTCCATAGGAAGGTCATATTATAAAGCCTCTTGTGCATTATTTCCCACTATTAAACTTAGTGTAAAATATTTCCTAGACTGTTGTTTCATTATTAAAAAGATAATGTTATTTCCATATGAGCAGTGGTAACTTTTGATGCATTTATTTCTTCACAATATTTTGTTGTATGTTGGGTTAGTTCTGGGTTGGTTCATGTATGCTCCTTTTTTATGCTACTGTCAGCATTTGGACCTTGACAGAATCCTTTCAAATTTGGCACAAATGTTCACTTATCCCATGGATTAACTATTTAAATGTAGCTGGTCAAACGTCAAGTTCATGGTGGCTTTAAAGAAAAAATTTGGGCCACTCCAACATGACAACGCAAGTCTGCCTTCAGGGGATTCTTAAATTTTGACCAGTTGTAACTTGGACTCAAAGATGAACTTGTTAGATTTCAGTGGTCAAAGGTCAAGCTGACCTCATATGAGTCTGCAAAGGATTGAATGTAGACTGAATAGGGTTGCAAAATTTCGGGAATATTCAAAGTTGGAAACTTTCCATGGGAATTAACGGGAATATACGGGAATTAACGGGAATGAACAGGACATTTTGTGGATAATTTATACTAACTGTATTTACCTTGTCTTATACAGACATACATATAAACATTTGTTTTGTCATAGGCTGATTTGAGCCCTGAGGAAACTTTTGGCACTTGACTATATGCTTCTGGATATGTGTCATTCTTAACATAGGTCTTTGCACAGTATTTGCAAATGTACACAGCCTTTCCTTCTACATTGGCTGGGGTGAAATGTCTCCACACATGAGATAGTGCACGTGGAATTGTTCTGTAGAATAAGATGAGAGATTAGTAAAAAAAACACTAATGCAATGCCAGAGATATAAATAGTTGGCCAAACAATTGGAATTGTCTTTAAAAATATTTTACAATTGATGGATAAATGAATAGAAATAGGCTTACCTGACTAGTCCTGCACACTACAGCAGGGCTATTTAGGCCTGCTGTAGTGTGCAGGATGCTCGGAATTATCTGTGCATGTGATGGAGAAATGCACAGTGCAGGGTTGAAATTCAACGTGCAGCATGTGCTGCATTCCATACATCTTTAATATAGAGTTTTAAATGATGTTTTTATTGATCAGCGTTTAATTTGGTATATTTTTTTTTTTCAAAAATCCCGAGCTGAATATTCCCGAGCTGAAAATTTACGAGCTGAATATTCCCATGGAAAGTTTCCGGAAATTTACCGGAAAGTTTCCGCCCCTTTGCAACCCTAAGACTGAAACTGCCCTGGCTGGTGGAAGCATTCAACCAGAGGGTGGTACTTCTACAATGCTCACCTGAGTGCTCATTGTATGAGTGATCTGTACATATCTGCCACATCAGACAGTGGAGAACCAACTTCTCAGATATTTATAACTCAAGAATTTTCCAGGCCTTGGTCTTGGGCTCGTTCCTGATCCTAGAAGTGAGCTCAGGACCTTATCTGACTCTGTTTTAATGCCAGATGGCATGCTCATCATTTACGTAGCCTGTCAGCGGAAAATAATGTTCCTGTAGTAATAAAACCTTTAAAACTCTGTGTTGTGAACCCAAGATGCCATTTTCTACTATCAATTTGTAGACAAGGACAAAATGCAGTACAGGAACGCCGGTGCGGTAGATCTATGGCACAATGTCCAGAATAATTATGTTACTTGCTTAAATATTTCCCACTATAAACTTACCAAGTCAGTCATCGGCTGGTAGGGGAGAGCGGGGTAATGTGAGACATTTTTTACATTTGCTCCCCTCTAGGCGAGCTAAAATGATATATCAGTAAAATGTACACATTTCCCATTAATTCAGGATGTTTTCTAGCAATGGAAATGATCAGAATGTCTTCAGGACAAAGGGCAGTGAAAATATGATTGTTTTTAAAAAAGTGGTCTTGTGTCTCACTTTACCCCGTAGCCGGGGTAAAGTGAGACACTTACTTTTTCCACTTTAAAACTACCATAACAACACATGTTGTATTAGTTAAAATCCTGACAGCTAGATTGACAACCACACATTCCAAAACTAATATCGGACTAGTAACAGAATCATGGGGATTGGTCAATTAAGCACATTTATGATTATTATGATTCATGTGATCTCTTGCACACCCTAGCTTACCTGCACATTGTTTCTCTGTCCAATTGGCAGGGACAGGGATATTGTTTTTCTCTGCGTATTCAAATGCCAGTTCACGGCACTTAACTGGAGCAAGGCCATGGAACTGGTCAGCTAGTTGTTTCAAGTGTTTGGAAGCTCCTCCTCCATCTCATCTGTGAATATTCTCTTTGCCTCAGCTACTGCACCCCAGGCTACTGATTTTACTTCCACTTTCTCTTTTTTCTTTATGAATCTTTTGAGGGTTATCTTATCAATATTTCTATCCCTTCCAGCTTTTCTTAAGGACTTCTTTCCTTGCATGACCTCAGCGGCTGCACTCTCCATCTCTGCGAGGGGTGTTTGGCCCCAGGTTGTCTTCCTGGTATAGTTTCTTGGCATGACAGCTTTTCTACAATGTTTATGACATTAAAAATAAAACATATGTAATGTATGATTACACAAAAATATTTTTAAGACTAAACTTAATTTGTGCTTGATTACTCACTTTACTAAACAGCATTTGTCTCACTTTATCCCACAGCCAACATTTTAGAAAAAACAACATCTCTTAGCAATTCAGGCTAATCTTCAGCTAGCATCGATCACATGGTTTAATATGTTGGACGTTCACCAACATGCATGATATAAGTTTTTCTAACTTAATCAATTTGTTTTGACACAACAGTTGATTAAGTTCAAAGCAAGAAAATTTAATTTACACATTTTTCTGAAAAAAATACTTTCCACAGCACCAGTACCAACTTCTCCTTCATGGCAAGGGGGGAATGGGAGGGGCTTGAAAACATAATGATCAGATGACCACAAATGTGTTCTGTGCCTAGATACAGGGGGTGTCTCACATTACCCCGCTCTCCCCTATATAAAGAACACATTAAACCGCTTAACATTTGAACTTGAGCTATGGAAGTCATGTATGCTGTGCCCCTTTGTTGTCTGTTTAGATGATTGAAATTGTCAGTGGACGGCGGAGGTGGTAAAATGATGAGCACTGTCACCTACAGCAGGAAGGTCCCAAACCACTGTGGGGTTTGCATGGTCTCCTCATGTCGGTGTTGCTTTTCTCTGGGAACTCTCGCTTCCTCCCACAGCTATTTGAGACTCTATATTGCCTTTAGATGTGAACGTGAGTGTGAATGGTTATTTGTGAGCCCTGTTTGTTTGTCAACACTGATGACCTGTCCAGGATGTACCTCACCCCTCGCTTAATGTCTGCCCACGACTAATTTGCAGTAATCAATTACCAGATTATCAGTAATCAGCTTTCCATTGAACTCATATGTATCAGATAACAGTATTTGCCTGAATATATGTGCACAATGTTTTGCAGCACACAATTGGTAACTCTTTT
Organism: Pleuronectes platessa; assembly: GCF_947347685.1. Taxonomy (NCBI): domain Eukaryota; kingdom Metazoa; phylum Chordata; class Actinopteri; order Pleuronectiformes; family Pleuronectidae; genus Pleuronectes; species Pleuronectes platessa. Next base: position 15,436,801 of record NC_070636.1, on the reverse strand, counting down.
AAAAATGTATCATTTTAGACATCAACAAATCATCATTAAAAAACAATAATGAAACGAAATAATTTAACTCCTCAAGCACATTTCTGTCTTCTTCTCTTGTGATAATACTCTGAATAACTTGGGGTTTTGGGCACCTGGTTGGATAAAAGAAGCAGTCTGCTTAACCCCGGGTTAGGTTCTGGGAAACTGTAATGCATCCTTCACTGTTTCACTGATTGACTATTTACTAATGCAGATAATTGGCAGAGTAACTGATACAGTAAATAATCATTAGTTGCAGCCTTAGCATCATGAAACACTGCAGTCGGACTCATGGGGCAGATTCATTGTGAAGATCAGAAATCAGTCTGTTGACTTGAGTGAATATGATTGACCTCTTCGCCTGACAAAGACAAACTACATCTCAAAAGCCCAGTTTTCACTACAATCGTTTCCACTGAGACTAGACTGAGCCCAGCCAGATGTGCACATGATCAATAGGGGAACTCTGGGGAGCGTTTAGATGAAGACATGACTCCGTGCTTCTTTAAATTCCCACATCTAAAATGTTCAAACTTGTTGTAATGGCTGAGGTGGTGCTGAAGTTCAACGTGTACACACACTGTCATTGTTTAAATAAGACAACACTCCCTTGTTGCAGGACTCTCTACTGTGGCCACTTGTACAGATTACGCTATTGCTGGACAGCTGGACTTGTGCAACCCACTTTCCCTCCCTTCCCACCCTTTAATCATCTTGTCTGGTTAAAAAAATATATTTTGAAGAAAGTAAAATCCCCCATCAGTCATCTGCTCTTCATTAGTGCTCGAATCGCTAACGCTGGCATTCCCGTTCAAATGATGTAAAATATGAATTTAACGATGACACAAAACTTTATCTCGCAAGTAACTGGTTGCAGATGATTCACATTCGCTGCTGTTATAACATACTGCTGCTAATATACTATTCTGCTGATAATGATGTAATGTAGTATGTTGCACAAAAAATGGAAATGTTGAGCAACATCGCACTTCTAGGCATTGAAAAGCAGTTGATTAACCTACTTAAATCCCACTGCACTGTTGTGGTATGCATTTATGAGGCACACAATAAATCTCTTTCGCGGCCAGTCACTCAATCCACGTAAGTGACCATAAATCCTGAAGGTGGTCGTAAAAGTAAATATGCTTTTGTCTCGTGGTTACGTTTCATCTCGGTAGTAGCTCACACTTGTCGTAGATCCTAACTCAAACCATTTGGGCAGCGGTTCCTGATCCTGCTAGTTTGCCTGCCTCATTCCAGCACTGTCTTTAATGTCTTATATTATAAAAGAGCTCCTCTTGTTTCTGTTTCAACACCACTGAATCTGTTTTTCCCTGCGATATTAAATCATGGCCTGCTGGATTTCCACGTATGCCATTGTCTTTTGCTCCTGGCTGTGTCGGATCGATCATCTGTCACGTCTTACACAGAAGAGGGAGTTATTCACCTCTCCCCAGTGAGCACTCGCTCATAAAGGATCAGTCAGGGCTTGAATCTGTGACTTCAGAACTTGGCGGCATCCAGCATCCTTAATAAGTCGTGATTGATATTCTGTGCCGAGAAGCAGCCTGTGCATTCCTGTGCAGTCACCTTAGTGGTACTAGAGTTCATCAATTGAGCCCGCGAGGGTGGATGCAGTCAGCAAGCTGGTACACTGCCACTGAGGAGAGTCAGCCTCCATCAGGAGCTAATTACAGAGTTGGTGGAGGTAAAGGAGTGCCAGCTCCAGAAAAAGAACGAGGCCTCCCCTTTCATTTGGAGACATTAATACATGTAGAATGGTTTAGCTACTGTATACGAAGCAAATCGTCAACCTATAGGAAGACGTTCTTTGTCCAAAAACTACTCGAAAGTGTGCTTGGGTTTTTTTGTGCGATGGAAAATGTCTTTAAAAGAGGTGTTTGTCTGTGAACTTGTATGTTTAGTGATGAAGTACATATCAGTGAGGTCAGCTGTTTCGTCATTAAGGTCAGTCTCATTATTTAAGGTGATGCAGTGACATGTGCATGCTTTACTGCCATGACTGATAATACATGTGCACATTATTTTAACCTTAACACACTACAGAGTCTGATCATGAACTATCATCATCCACTACTTCATATGTAGACATTCCTGTGATGTCTTTAAAAATGTTGTCATTGCAATGTTGGCACCCGTCCAAAATCGGCATGATGTCCCTCTAAAACTACAGTTTCTACCTTACCCCAGAAATGTGAATTCTTAGTAGTGCCAACAATCTGGTCTACGCTAAAATGCGCCATCAAGCAGCTGGTTACGGACATCTTTCAATGTCACAAAATGCTGTGAAGTCCCCAATAGAGTGTTATAATGTGATAAAGATGTGTATGTCTTAATCATGCGAATAAGGTTGTAATACTCCATGTCTTAATGACCTTATTTGGCTTACGGTATTCAGGAAATGCTGTTTAAGTGACAGTGTCTCATTCAGACTATTGTCTAACTCAGGTTAATATCAGAATTTTTAGGTTGTGGATGCACAGTATCACTCAGCACATGGCCAGACTGGGAGTCACAATAGAAGTCATGATGCAAAAATGCCCCGCCGGCTTTGAAGTGATGATAGGAAAAAGGTCAGGTAAACCCTTCTTTAATCATCTTGACTGAATGGGATCAAAATACAACTTTGAACCCTGCTGCAATTAGGCGACTTTAATATTGTGCTTATGAGACAGAAGCGCTGCCTGAGCATTCTTTATTCATCTCCTCTTCTCTCAGTCTTCAGCTGAAATAGGCTGCCTGTCATTAAAAACATCTGTTGGCACATACAGTATCAATGTACAGTGCACCCCTCCTACTGTAACACTGTGTGGTAATGCATGCACCACCCACAGTTTGGAGCCAGCGGAGGGGACTCTGTCATGAGAACTAGCTAGTGTTGGTGTTTGGTGACATGGGTGTGTGTGTGTGCCTGTGTGTGTGTGTCACAGATCAGGATTACATATGCCATTCACTCAAATGTGGCTTCTTTTTGAAAGAGTGGTTACAATGAACATTAATGGATGATATTATGGTTTTAAGAAACTGTCCTGCTGCGCTCGACTGCATCAGACGCCTCCGTTAACGACGAGCGTGTCAGCTCTTTGTGTTTGTGCGTTTGCATAGTAACTCCAGCTGTGTTTGTGTTGTGCATTGGATCGGCTATATTTTGATGTAAGACGATGAGGTCACTTAGTCACACTGTGCGGTTGCTGATGAGCACCCATGATTTTAACAAGAGCAAACATTAAGTCAGAGAGCAGAGCTTTGGGCAGAGAACGCCCTTTTGACCAACACGACGTGGTCAGCCGGCAGTTAGTAAATTTATCTTATTTAGTCCGGTCATGTAATTAAACATGTGTGGAAACGCTTTGGTCATGTTATATTCATCTTAAATGTAGGTTTGTTCTTTATTTTAATCACTGGCTCTATTAGAATACATGACATATTCCAACTGTGCAGACAAGTGATGCAGATATACGTGTAGTATACATATAGACGTGGTATATTGTGTATTAAATGTGTACTCTATGCGCCCTGTCCTCAAAACAAAAACTCAACTATCAAGTAAACAAAGAAGATGTACGTAGTGTATTTTTTGGTAGAACAATGTGTCTCTTTTCAATAAAGACGACAGCAGGAAAATAAAAGACACTATGTCCTCTCTGCTAACACAGAAAGTGTCTTTGTTATTGGATTTCCATATCCCTACTGAAATGTTGACAATATGCTCATACACAACATAAGGGGATGCGACTATATTTTATATAACAGTGGCTAAAGTTTAGCATATTCAGTTAAAACCACTGGATATCTTGGCTGTCTGATATAAATTGGCTGAGATGACCCTTTTCCTCTATTAATGGCTATTCACTATAATGTTTCTGATTAAACTGTTAAATATCAAGCCAGAGTTGGGCAGCTTAGGCTCAGGAGGAATATAGCGGGTTGTCCAGTAACCAAAAGTTTGGGGTTAGGGTTAGCTCCTCCATCCATTTTGCGTGCCTATGTGTCCTTGGGCAAAACAATGAACCCCAAATTGACGACTGTTTTTGCAGTGTGGGAGGGATGTTTGATATAAAAGGTGCTGGAAATAGCTGTACTGTATGAGTATGTGTGAAAATGTGGGAAATAGCTGTACTGCAAAGTGCACTGAGAGGTCATCAAGACTAGAGAAGTGTCAAGTATAAATAAATGTATACCGACCATTTTTAATTACATTCCTTTGCCACAAGGGTTTGATAAAGACTTCTTAGGAATGATTGCCACATTAAACAATATATGTATCAGCAGATATAAAGGTATCGGAATTTGCTTTAATAATAACGGCATCTGCCTCTCAAGATTCATATCAGTCGGGTTCTACTATCTAACGCCTATAACACTGGTGCAGCTTGCAAGTGACTGGGTGTCTTTTTGTAGTGTAATAGCATGGGTAAGCTAATTACTTTCAAATGTTCTGATTTTATTTTAAAGTGCTATGGGAATTGTTAATATCATCTTTGCAGCCTCAGTGGTTTTTATATTCTTCTGATGGCCGGACAGCTGAATGGTGAGAAGTGAGATGTCAGGGTTGCTATGTGGCACACTTGGGCTTTTTCACAAGATTAACTTGGCTGGAGCGAAGAGACACCACACCCACAACCTTCCCCACCCTGTAATTCCCATGAGACCCAGTTTATTGTCTTCTTATAAATGCCTCACCCACTGGCGTTATCCACAGCAGCAGTTGTGTTAAGAGTTTCAAGAGGTTTTTTCTTTGTCTTGGTTAAGATCTAAGTGTTCCACTCATTATTACGTTCCACAGTGGATAATTTAGTCACAAAGTCATCTGTTAACAATAAACCGACCTTAAAATATTCGCTAATCTCCCGTCTCCATGGCCCGTTAAATAGCATTAAAGCATTTTAGAATATCATCACAGGCCTTTATTCTATATATTATAACACAGGGCAGAACTCATCATACTGTGTATAAAATACACATTTTGATTTCGGACACAGCCCGGGTAGCTGTCAGCTGCTAACTATTATTTTAAGCATTACACAGACAGTTCCCACCTTCCTACATTTTCTCTGACATTGAAAAAGTGCAATGTAGCCGTTAACAGCTGAAATGTAGATATTAGACTCAACAATACACAGCTTTTATCACTGGGAGACAAAAAGTGCAAAAAGATTATTGGACCATTTCCCCCTCCAGATGCTTTCAATGAACATTTAGCATGGTCTGCTTCTTAAGTTCTTTGTTCAAATTTCTTTTGTCTGTGTCACTATTTGGCAAACCTTAAATAAGCATCTAATAGCACAGGGAATGAAACCAAACAATGGTCCTATACAAGTCTGACGCTAACAACAGGAGCAGTGATAACTTAAAACCGATCAAACAGTCTTTGACCTTCAAACGCTCTTCTGATTATTTTCAAATATGCTGCAGATATTTGAACCCAGTATCACATTCACCATGCTTTTTTCATTTGCGGGATGCACCAAGATTTTTTCATTTGTGCAACTCTGATCGCTCCAGACCACCCTCACATGTGAAACAAAAGTAAGTAGAAGATGACCCAGATCCTGATGACCATCAAGTGAATATGGTAATACTTCAAGAATGTTAAGCAATCACATTCAGCATGTCATCAACACAGGATCCAAAATACAGATGTAAAACCTTAACATCTGAAGGGGAAAAGGACACAGTGGACGCAAACAAATATTGTATCTAGGACTGACATCACTACACAGGGATCCACAAATCATCTTTCATGCAGCAGTAGTCACAGATAGCTCTGAGGCATATACTTAAATAATTGGGAGGGGAAAATTGAGATTATAGTTTTAAAACTTCAATGTTTTGCCAGGCAAGTGGTGCAGAATTAAAAACATTTATTTGAATTTACCTTGTTTACCCAAGTATCAACACGCAGGTCGGTGCACAACGCAGCACGCTTGCCTCATAACTTGGCAGATGACTGGGACACAGTCGGGCAGAATGTCAATCTGAGATACAGAGAAATAAGAGGAGGAGGAGGAGAAGGGGGTTACAAGGAAACTCTCAGCCATAGCTTCCGAGCAGTTTACTCTCGAGATCTCACAGGGAGTGCTCATTGCAAGGCATGTGGACAGGCCTTGGCAGGTAGCCTGGGTCCACGTGGCACAGTCAGATTTTCTACTATAGCTCAGATTCGCAGAGAAACAGAGGGAGACAAAAAAATAAAGAGAGGAGAGTGCTATTCTGTGCAACACGATGTCAGCCATGTCTGGGTGAGTCAGCATGGGTGGCTGTCTTTGATCAAAACGACACTGTCCCCTTTGCAATGTGTAGCCATTTGACAATACATGCCTGTAAACACAGGGGAATATACACCAATCAGTCCCAGCATGAACTGCCTGCCTGTCCACTAAATCTCTTCCCTCTTTATCCAGACTGAAGGCTGAGCATGTTTCGCCCTCACTTCGTAGTTTTGTCGTTACAGAACCTGGTGGGTTAGAAATCCAAGCTGCAAAAGAGGATACCGAATTTGTCTGGAATGTTTTTAGGTTTTTGTTTGTTTCTTTTTGTTTAGTTCCCATCGGTCTCCTCTTTTATAATTGTTTACATAGGAAGGTTGGTTATGTGTTGAGTGTGTGTATCTTCTCGGGAGATGCAATGGAGGAGTAGTGCCGTAGTTAGAGCAAGCATTTTATTCTGAAAGCGATTCCGTGGTGGTACTTCCTCTTTGCTTTGGACTCTCTCGGGATGATACATACTGGGTGTCAGTGTGAATAAGAAAATTCGGTGACGGTCCCAGTTATCTGTACAACTGTTTCTGTGCATACATCATCATAAATCATTCGGAAAGACATCTCCTTGGGAGTCTGTCTTCATTGTTATCCACAACTCAGAGTTGAAGACACTACACTAAGACTCAAGGTCTCTCTGCAGAACATCGTCCAAAGCGTCACCCTGCCTCTAATGACTTTTCTTCCCATAGTCCTGATACTGATCCCAGATCTAAACGACACACTCAGACCCGGCTGTCCACACTATGTAAAAGAATACATGAGCCATCACTCCATAATCCAGTTCAGAGGGTCATGTGACCATTGTAGGTGCTTTCGATGGTGGACATTGGTCATCATGGGCATTCTGACCAGTCTGTGTTAAAAGTTCAACTTTGTTTTAGGCTGAAATTAGACCCAATTTCAACTGTATTACAACATACTTAAAAAGTGCAGTTTATGACAACAATTGAACAAACCTTTACCCTTCGCATAGCCTGTTTCTTATGACATTTTGAATAAATCTGAGCCCCCCAGAGTAAATGCCAGTGAGCCATTTTGTGGCTACTGCATACGAGAGCATACTACTGTTTGAAATGTTGGCTGGCGTTCACATCACAGAAGTGCTTTTAGAGAAAAACCTATCGACCCATTACATTTTCTAATTGTTTAACTTACTCTTTTCATAATGTTTGACACTTTGGATTTTCTGCCCCAGAAAACAGTTTTTCTTGTCTTGACTGTGCAAATAAGGTCATAAAGCCACGTCAGTGATTCTTGGTCTGACTTTGAGCAGCCCTGCTCAACACCTGATGTGAGAAGGAACCTGAACTAAGCCTTGGACTGGTTCACACATGTTTGTAATAGGACACACAAGACACCGATACATGATGGTGACCTAAATATTAGTCTTGGTTTTTTTTTTATGAGATATATCTGAGAATGTGTCTGCGTGAGATGTTCCAGCTGTTATACTCGGCGAAGTGCACCACAGATGCAACCCACATTCGAGCAGGGAAGAAACTCCAGGCTTCCAATCTCAATGGCTCCCTCCTCTGTCTAGCAACTTTAATGTGACTGATGGGATACATTATATGTTCTTTTAACTGGAACGTAAGCTACAGCAAAGTCAGTGTTGAGTGTTAGGCATCCAAGATTTGTTTTTAATTAAGTTGAAGTGAAATGTTTGGCGTACGATAATCTTAACTATTATTCTCCATTTCGTCACTTTGGACAACAACGGATCATCCATCAACTGCTGCAGCTGTTTCACACTCAAACGCTGTGACAACCTCCAAATGGAATGTTTCGCCTCATTTGAAATTGTAGAGATGATCATAGGATATCAATATGCACTTAATGAATGTCAATGGCATGTTTGATTAAAATTATTTATAGGTCGTACGAATAATATACTAGCGATCGTATCGCTTAGGGCAATTGGCAAGTCATTCTTTTTCTGTACTGTGGGAAAGTAAAATCTGAAACATGCGGTAAACCAAGGACAGCTTGTCTGGAGCCATCATGTCAAGCAGAGAACTCTTCTCTGTTTTTATAACACTCGTGTTGATTTCAATGTGCACTTGGCAGTCAGTGGAATCCTCTGTGTTTACTATTTTCAATGCTTTTACTCATATCTGCATTTGACAGGAGAGTATCATCAAATCCCAAGGCACCGATGTACTGGCTGAGAGGCTTCTCTCTTAAACGTTAATTATGTTTGACGTGTTTTTCATATTCAAAGAAAACAGAGTCCAGATCTTTGTGGCCTCCCAGCGGTCCCGTGACCCCTACAGGTGACGTGATTATTGGACACCCTCAGCAGTATGTCAACTGGCTATATGTGGAGAGCCGATAACGAGTGTTTTGCTGAGGTTCAGATAAGCAGAACATGGATCTCTCTCCTCTGCTCTGTTTGGATGTCACTCTGTCTGACCTCTTAATGAGTTAAAGCTATCACACATTCCAGGAGAACCACAAATATCATAATGTACTAGAACAATCGCTGGATTCTACTGAAGTCAAAAAACTTTATTCCCTCAGTTGTCTCCAAGACGTGAATCATTACTACAATATGATGAGCTCAAGAGCACAGACTGATCCTCTGGATAGCCATGCCAATGTCTCAGAAATTGATCTGAACTTGTTGCACGGAGTTCTTATAACTGCTGCATCGATTATTAAGAAACACTGAACAAAACACTGCATATGAGAAGTTATTTGCTTGTGAGTCTTCTATGAAATTGAAAATGAACACTGCCAGTTTAAAAAAACGTATGATCTCATACAGTGGTTTTAAATCGTCAACAACGCTATTTCATAGCCTACTCCTTCAAACAACATTAAACCAGTTTCAACTGCTCTCTGAACCTCTAGTCACACTGATGTGTTACACATTAGGAATTGTTTTTTTCAGCTATGTCTCTGCAAATATGGAAGTTCTCTAGTGGGTGAGAACATTTTCTCTGGGTTCTGCGAACCACAACTGTACTCTAGACCGAAATGTCTCAAGAAGTCTTAAATGGGTTGGCATGCATTTTTGTGTAGAGTAGACATTCGTGGTGCTCAGAGGATAGATCATGATGATTTGGGAGATGACCTGGGATTAGTTATTCAAAAGATTTAATCACGTAATATGCTTTACTTTTATCCTGGTTGTTCAAAGCAACATTATATCGGATGCTTGGATCCAGATACAGACTTTTTAAGATTACCAAATTCGGGTTAAGCATCACTCTAAATAGGATTACACATCAAAATATATGCTACTAGCTATGTGAAGAGCTGCAGGTTGAATAGCAAGTGTCGGGTAACTTTTGTGACCGAAAATAGGGCCACAAGAGCCCTCCTCGGAACCACAACAACAACATAAACAAATTGTGGATAGTTTGTACACGTTTAAATTATAAAAGTGTTAAATGTCCACAAAAACACACACACACAAAAAAAAACTGTCCATTGTGTTTAGTGGTAATTGGCAATTGTTAGTACATTAGCATTAGCATTATTCCCATTTTGCTATCAGTTGTGGGATTTTGTGAGACCGACGTGTGACCTGCTAACTGTTGTAGCTTTTTGCAGCTAACTACATAAACTTCTCAGATTAGCTAGATTGGGTCACTGGTGCTAAGGTGATCCAGGACAAGTGTAGAGATAGCGAGGACCAGGCAAAGACAAAAGACGAGTCTTTAATCTTGCCATTAGAAATTAGTAAGGTCTAAGCAGTATTTGTTAGCGATTGTGAACTTACACTTCTCAGAATTCGTAGTGTGCTAATAGCCAAGGGAAATAGTCTCGTAAAGAAATACGTGACACACATGCCAACTTCATTCAGACTGTTATCCTTGATCGCTTTATCGCTGCTAAACTTTGCAGACAGCTTCAAAGTTTGAGAGCCTATATTTTTTTTAAAGTAGGGCAGCCGTTTGTTTCCAAATTAAATAAACTGTTTCTCCCAAAGATTTTGGCTTTTTTGGAAACATGCATTTAGTGGTGTGAGGATGGTGGTAAAGCTAGACTTTAATTTTTATTTTTCCTGGTTGGTATTCTGCGTTTCTCACTCTCGTGCATGACAGGAGTCTGATCCCGTTGTGTTTTGTAGTCTGGATGAGTGAGTTTTAACAGAAGGGCTCTAGTAACGACCACTTAAAAGAAGGCTTCAAATAGAAGCTGTCATTATTTCCCTATAGAGAAACAGAGGCCAGTGGAAGGTGAGACCACACACATGCCTCAGGGGGTTCTGTTTTGCAAAGCTTTCAATATTAGCTTCACACAGGTATCATCCAGTGGCCCAAAAACTGCGTACATGCATTACGTGACATTGCCTATATCTGTTTTGCTCATTAAGAGAAGCAATCACTCGTCTTCTCTACATGCTGGCTCGACTTAAATGAGATCTCCTTCTACTTTAATACTTCCTTAATCGAAATGTGTCAAAGCAGATTCCGCTTCTTGGTGTTTAAGTTAAGTTCATAATTTCTTCTTGTTCCTTCTGTCTCCTGCAACCAACCATTACGCTGTATTTGAGTCTCCATTGAGTTGTCGACATTTCATGAAATATCCATCAATTTGGACATTATTGGATCATACATACGCCTGCCTGGCATCCAGACTAACCAACAGAGATGGAGATTTCCACCACATGGCACTGGATTGACACTCCAAAACAGTCCTGTGGTTGGCAACATCCTTTCAGTCCCAACAATTTTTTTGGACATAGACGCCGGTTTTATAGAGCGGCAGTGTATTTTTACACAGGTCCTTTACTTGTCTGTTGCTAGGATATTGTTCATTTTACCATGATGTTTCCATCCATACTAAATATATATACAGTGTGCGGTGTGTGAATGGATTATACAAGTTTAACTTTGAGATTTAACACAATAATACTTTAGCACCTATAGCTACTGATCATCAGGCTGCATCCACCAATGCTATTCCTTCATTGTGATGTTGCATCTGAGTGTTCGCAAACCATGTGACAGCTGTGTGGCCTGTTTCAATATATATGTAGCCGACATATTGATGTCATTTGTAACTTTGGATCGTTCCATCTGTGTGACCTAGTCGGAGTGAAAGATCTAACGTTTGGTCAGAATGACAATCCTCTCACTTATCAGCTGCCCGTTGATGGTTGTCCAGACATGACGCTCCTATTTCCTCCTGACCCAGTTTCAGAGTTTGCTTTGGATGCAGCTTGTGGTTTACTGTGTCAACCCACTGCATGTGGATGCCATAAATGTGTGATTTATGATGGACCCATGTAGATTGCAGCTCTGGCTCAGCCTTGTGTTAAACTTGCACAAGTCCTAAATAAGTACCTGATTTTACTGTGTGGTCTGTAAAAAGCAGGATAGAGCTGTTGCGTATTGTATGTGTACCTCTACGTCTTTAGGCCAAACCTCGATGATGACATTTTTTAACAGAGCTCAGTGAACTGTAACTCAGGAAACTTGGAGCTGTTAAAAGATATGGTTTTAATTTGTTTTCTAAATGTTTCAGAGTGACCGTCATAAGCTGTAATAGAGCACCTACACGCGAAATGTGTTGTTTGCTTTCTGTGAGAAACAGTCTTGTCTGTTGTGTATCAGGGCCGCGGTTCAGAGGCTGGCTGGAAGTGCGATTGGGACCCGCAGCCAGGAGAGAAGGTCCTGCAGGATAGAAAGGAGAGGAGAGGGCTGGAGAGGCAGCTCCAAGAGATCCAACAGCAGCTGGAGCTCCTGGGCCAGAGCCCAGAGATGACTGTAAGTTCAAAACCGCTACGTTCATTCACACACACGCAAACACAAGCACACACACACACACACATGCACACACACACACATGAGTTTCTCCCGGTCTTCAGAGTACATTACATTGACTTGCATTCATTTCCTGGGGACTTGCTATAAATCATCTTAATCATAACTTAAATTAAATTAAAGCTGAATGATTTCCGTTTTTTTTCTTTTCGATAATGTGACAATGTAAATAGAGTAATACCTGGACCCCCCTCCCCCTCCACACACACACACACACAACATAACACATGGTTGAATTCACTCGAGTACTTGCGTCCACACACAGTCTGTGTTACAACACTTCTCAGAGGTTTTGTGCATAGACACGTGATTGAAAAAATTATTCCAAGCTCACAGCTCATACGTCACTCTCACAGGGGGACGATGAAATCACATGAATTAATCGTGTCTCCGCAGGCCCGTAATTTTTCCTCTTTTTCTTCATTTTCCTTCTTTCTCTTTGTATAACTAACACGCTCTATATACAGTTTAAAATGAGTTGTCATAGGCTTTTTTTAACTGTTTTAACTGTTTTTTAACTGTTCTCTCCGTTATTTGTATGCAGCCTTGTTCTTAGGGCGAGGATGGACGTGTACTACACTGATAGCTTTGTGTCCTCCATGGTGTTTTCATTGCTTTCAAGCATTCTTCTCAAAGATCCGATGTCCGCGCTCCATAGCGTTTCCTGGAAACCATTGAGCTGTGTCTGGTTTTAAGAGCTGCTGATGAGTTACAACCACAGAACGGTAGCTCTCTCTCCCAAAACCCAGTAGCTAAAGGCGCAACACAAGAATGTTCCACCAAACAAAGGTGAATAGGCCCGATTTCTGCTGTCTCTGATATTTATTCCTTTAAATTTTGTATCCGAGGTAGGGAAAACACGTGATAAATTCATCGGTTTGACTTAGTCATTGTTAAGTTGGGTGAGCTTCTTTCGCTCTTTCGCAAACAAACTACCTGTGTGTTTCGTCTAAGTGCTACTGTGGATGGAGGACACATTTAAATGTATCATCCAACAAATCTTTTCTAACACTGATGAACCACAGTGTGAGGTATATGCCTAATTTTTACATAAAAGATGCATAGTGAGGTAATAAACTCCACTAACGTGTGTGCCACTCCCTTACATCAAACAAGGCACCATGCCAAGAAACCTCAAACCTATTCCCGGTCTTAATGAGCAGAAACAAAGAGGATTTCTTTGCGTTTTAAGTCAAGCTTATAGGAGACTGTTCTTTCATTATAATTACATAACATCAAACCCACCAGTCTCTTAACTACTGGTGCTGAACACACTTCACATTTAGCTCTGTGTCACTGCAGTGTGTGTCTGCAATGTAAACAGCATTCTCGATGTGTACGTTCATAGTGCTACCAGGCTTTTTTCGTGGTTGGAGGAGATTTATTTGTGCGGAATTTGTGTGGGAGTGCGATCTTAAACACTTTCACACAGCTACAGTTGCTCATAAAGTTGATTTGTACAACAACCGTAACTCAAACGCCTCCTCACAGTCCTTTTGCACCTGAAGTGTGTACCAACCACGCAGGGGTTGTGCATAGTTCTCTGGTGGATTTAACAGCACAATGACGCTGACATTTCCTACATGCGCAGCAAGCAGTTGACCAATCACAGAGACGGCCAACTGGGCCAGTCAGAGCAGATTGGCCTTCATCTGGAGGGGGGGTCTTTAAAGAGACAGGAGATAAAACCAAGTGTTGCAGGCAGAGGCTGAAAGAAGACCTGCAGCAATGGACAGTCTGAGGAAAGTGGTGCATTTTTTTAACATAAGAGCATGAAAAAAAAGGGGTAATAACCCAAATTAAAATTATAAACACGAGCATGTATATGTCTCCTTTAAAATATTTGTTCATCATTTTGAAAGATGTAGGTACTTCTTAAAAGAGTCAAATGAGGAGAGCAATAACATTATAAAGTGCGAAACAAGAGATACTTATAGCTTAGCTTATGATATTAATGGTCTCAACTAACTCCACATGAATATAAATAAGCATATTCCCCAAAGTGCCAAACATTTCCCTTATGTACGAGTATCGGTAGCATTTTTATTATTCTTTCAATTTAGAACCAGATTTTTCTCTTGTCACGAGCAAGGCTCCAGTTCCCGAACAGTAAACCACTAATACGGCCGTGCAGTAAACCACTAATACTGCCGTGATCGTAATTATCTTGAATATTCAGTCCAAAATTAAACGTATAAAGGCTGGGATGCATTAGCCCAGATGACGCTATTTGTTTCTCTGTCCGTCAAAACTTTTCAAGGAGGAGTTTTATCTTTGTCCACTTACAGTCGGTATTGACAGGAGCAAGAAGTTTGAATCTTGAAATCCATAGGAGGAAGCAAATGTAAGAGGTTGACAGTCTTTGAATTTGCTTTAGCAATATGTTTGCAGTAAAAGTGTTTTACTGTACCATACATCCTCAAACCCCCAAGACGGATTGGGTACTAAATGTTTTCCCTGCAAGTGGGAACTGTGCTGCTCTGTGTTTAGTCTGGCCAGCTGCTGCAGTGCACCACTTACTGCAGAGGTGGAAAATGTCTCATGCGTTGTAGCTGTGGCTACAGATTCCTTCACTACTTCAGCCTGATTGATTCCAGGGTGTGATGTTAAGAAATCAAGTGTTTGTCCGGAGAGTTACCTGGTGATTTATTCAAACAAATGCCGTGTTGAGCTGGATTCAGATCTGAGACCAGTGATTGTGTGTGTCATCTCTGCTTCTCCCTCCAAGCAATACCCCTTCCAGTGCAGTTCACTGCCTTGCCAAAGAATCTCCACTTTCACCTTTAGATTTCTTCTTTAGCTGTTTGTCTGTGCAACAGAGGCTCTGTCCTTTCCTCTATCCGGAAAGGTGTTTTTTGTTTGACTCTTGCTGCTCTGTTATTCATTTTCAAAAACAACATAGTTAAGTCTGAGAAACTCAGCAGCGGATCTAGAGTTTAGCTTCAAATTTAATTGGCTGCTTTCCTACATCAACTGTGAAAGGAAGGACAATCGCAACATTTACCGTAAAGCTGGATGGTTCCATAAATCGGTTTAATATGGCCAACATCATCTATCATACTTTCTCTCTCATATCTCCCTCTAAGAAAGGCCCTTTTGGCTTCTGTGTCTTTTTGATGATACAGGAAGACAAACAACACTCTGTGTTTTGGTCACAACACACATATTGTATAACTTAGCACAAATTTGTTGTGTTACGTGATGCTCTGGTCTCAGATATCAGGGGTCCACATCTTTATACACTCAATGTTAGACTCTTTATTTCCATTGAGACTGAAATATGAATTGGTTTTTTTAGAACTTGTGTTAAAGGTGGTTATAATAATGTCTACACATAGTGTATAGAAATTACACAGATTGTGTATTAAGTTGAAACACACACCTACAGCCCTTGTAATGCAAAGGGCCCACACTTCCATGACCGATCAGATAAACTATTCAGGACAACGTCCTGAATGCCCAATCGTTCTTGCAGATCATCAGTTTCCCTCAATATAAAAGTCAGGTTTCCCCAGAAAAGAGGATTCATGAAGAGAGAGGGATTGTTTATTTAAAGGGATAGCTCACACCGAAAAATGAAAATTCACTAATCATCTTTCTCTCAGTGTTAAAATGTGTTGGAGCCAAATCCAATACAATTGAAATAACTGGGGACCACTTCTTCAGACGTAAAAAAAAAAACACAACATGCCTCCATGCTGCTTAAGTGGTGTCATCCAAGTGTACACAAGCCCGGACATTCATAATTGCCTAATTTACACCGTGTTTTAAGCCTTAAAGTCCTCTAATATATAATCTTCTCAGAGGCGCTTCCATATTCTCACAGACAAAAAAGAAACCCGCACACACTCTCTCCCGGTGCGCGGTGCACGTTAGCATTGCTACGTCCTCTAGCATCACTATTTCCGGTACTGGAATTTTAGGCTTAAAATCTGGTGTAAATGATGCCGTTTTGAGTAGAATATGAATGTTGGGGATTCCGGACACTTGGATGACACCACACATGCAGTATGGAGGCATTTTATGCTTTGATTGAATCAAGATGAATTTTCCATTTAGTGTGTGCTATCCCTTTAATGCCACTCTCTTCACACTGGCGGAAGTCTTTTGTGAAGGAAAAATGCATTATACAGCTGCAGTTATTATTATATAACAGTATATCTGTTATAACAGTAGGGGAGAGCGGTGTAATGTGAGCAATTTTTTACATTTGCTCCCCTCTAGGCGAGCTAAAATGATATATCAGTCAAATTTACACATTTCCCATTAATTCAGGATGTTTTCTAGCAATGGAAATTATCAGAATTTCTTAAGGACAAAGGGCTGTGAAAATATGATTGTTTTTAAAAAAGTGGTCTTGTGTCTCACTTTACTCCAGCTAAGGCTACTGATTTTACTTCCCCTTTCTCTTTTTTCTTTATGAATCTTTTGAGGGTTGTCTTATCAATATTTCTATCCCTTCCAGCTTTTCTTAAGGACTTCATGACCTCAGCAGCTGCACTCTCCATCTCTGCGAGGGGTGTTTGGCCCCAGGTTGTCTTCCTGGTGTAGTTTTTTGGCATGACAGTTTTTCTACAATGTTTATGACATTAAAAATTAAACATATGTAATGTATAATTACACAAAAATATTTTTAAGACTAAACTTTACTTGTGCTTGATGTCTCACTTTACCAAACAGCATTTGTCTCACTTTACCCCACAGCCACCATTTTAGATAAAACAACATCTCTTAGCAATTCAGGCTAATCTTCAGCTAGCATCGATCACATGGTTTTATATGTTGGAAGTTCATCAACATGTATGATATAAGTTTTTCTAACTTAATTAATTTGTTTTGACACAACAGTTGATTAAGTTCAAGGCAAGAAAATTTACTTTTACATGCAAAAAACGAATTTTTGTGAAAAAACATACTTTCCACTAGCCTGACGTTGTCATACTCACAATTCTAGTCAGAATGTGAGTCTGATACCGCTCCATTGGGCTGTGATTATGGGGCGTGTTTCAACCGAACCAGAAAAAAAAATGCCTCTTGTCTCAATTGGATAGACCTACAACCAATCAGATCAATGTAGTATGTGACGTATGTTAAGCGACGCATTGTGAGTTATTTACTAACGCCGGGTTCACACCGGATGCTGAAGCAACGCCAAAGCAATGCTTAAGCGCAGCGCCAAGCCTTAAATAACAGCTGGCTCCCATCCAGGGAGGGGGGGGGGGGGCTACGTATTCTCCACATAGGCTTGAGTGGAGAATTCGTAATTTCCCCTCGACACCCGACATTTAACGGAGCTAAAATTGGAGAAGTTCTTCAACATGGATTACATTCAATTAATAATTGAAGTGGAGAAGTACAGTGAGTTGTATGATCCACGGAACATGTTGTATAAAGACAACACCAAAAAAGACAAATGTTGGGACGCTGTTGCTTAATGTTGGAGCAACAAGTAAGTATATGTTTGAATACTACTGGATCAACGGCTGATAATATTAGCGCTGCCCGGCGGTTCAGTGTTGCTTCAGCGTCCAGTGTGAACAGCCAAGCGCCGGCGTGCTAGGGATTAGCGCGGCGCAGCTTTGGCGTCGCCTCCGCGTTCTCTGTTCCTCTTTCAAAATGAATGCGCTGTCGATGTCTTCTAAAACAGACTCAATGGCAGCATCTACACATCTCAGTTCTCCAGCTGCAGGCATGTTTGTTGAAAACCAATTCAACCCAAGCGCACTTTGATGACGTGGTTGAGTATGTTAATGTTGATCATCTGTCCATCATCGTATAAAGGCCACCCTGACAATCTGATTTGTCCGAACAGTTTCTGTTCGGGCATAATTTCTCCCCACGGAGCGACTCCAGACCGAACTTCCCGACCTCAAATGTTGTGGGCGGGGCTAAGTTTGTCTGGCATCCAGGCTAACTTTCCACAGCACCAGTACCAACTTCTCTTTCATGGCAAGGGGGGAATGGGAGGGGCTTGAAAACATAATGGTCACATGACCACAAATGTGTTCCGTTGCCTAGATACAGGGGGTGTCTCACATTACCCGATGTCACACATTACCCCGCTCTCCCCTATATCTGCGAAAACATGACCCTGTTTGCGGATGTCAAAATGTGAAAATCTAGTTGGAAAACAGCTCAGATCTCACATGAAACAACTTTTTAGGGAAATCAACATTAAACTTCTGCTATGTGTTCATGACATCACTGAAGCAGTTGGAGCTTAATCTGGAAATCACCTGAGAATGGAAGAGGTTATTTTCTCACAGTATAAGTCACATGCACACAGACACAGAGACTGTGTCCACATGCACACCATTTATGCATACAGCACCTCCCATGTGGGAAAATAACGGGTTGAAGTGAGGATATTGGGATTCAGCCAACAATCGCTTCAACAAACTGCCGTCGATGAAGTTCTGCAGAATAAACCTTAACTACATTATATTGTATAGTATCCACACTATCTCACATGTGACAAACTTGTATTTCTTCTAACCAAGATACATTTACAATGATGTCACAACTGCTGGCTCACAACACAAATTTGTATCAGCAGCATCTAAAGCGAATATGGTGTAATGAAGAGAATTCCTCCCTATATTAGTGGAGTAATGGCCCCCGGGTCTGTGGCCGATAAAGCCGAGGTATGTGACTGAAGTCGGTGACCTTGAAACCTGAGCAGCCCTGCACTGTGCGCTTACAGGAGCCAACAGTGAGTTGTACAGAGGCGGTGGTCCACTGCAGGGCAGATAGCTCTGGGGCTGAACAGCTCTGGCTTTGTCAGATTCAACTATCTGCTAGAAACTGATACAACACAGGAACTGAGAACTTTTATATTTCACTAAAGGTCAGGGGGTTCCTCCACCCTTCCATTGATTGTTGGGAGAGGAACTGGACGCCTGTGTCTGGGGGGCAAAGAACACATTAAACTCATTGTCATTTTCATGCTATTCAACGGACAAGGTAGACGAGTAAAGGCCATGATAAATGATTTTAGTAACGATGTATTACATGGCCGGTATAGATAGATAAACAACCATTCACTCTCATCAGCACCTCAATTCACTCAGTTCAATTTAGAGTCTCCCAATTTACCTAGCCCCCAATCTACATGTTTTAGGACTATTTCAGCCGCAGTCCCCGGAGAAACCACATGCAGACACTGCAAGAATATGCAACCGCAACAAGAACCTTCTTGTGTGAGGCGACAGTATTCACCGCCATGCCTTCCTATCACAATGTCATTTTTCCTCTACTATTTCTTTGTTGTGATTTAGCCATTGTTCAGTATAAAATGCACGGGGGGATACTCATAAATTAGTATTGTCTTTCCATGAAGCTTGAAATGACTCAAATCTGCTTCAAGTGTAACAGCTCGCACAACTGCCCACATGAAGCCTTTGACTGCAGCAAATTAAAAAAATAAATGTGCCTGTTCATGCCTTTCGTTGTCTGATACAGTGTTTATACACTTCTAACCAGGCTCTTCATTGTTGTTTTTCTCTCACTGAGGAAAACTCAATCAAATTCCTCATGTTTTTTTCCCTGGGCAGCTGCAATTTTCCTGTGATGTCTACTGAACGTAGTTCTACTGCTACAGCTTCAGTGGATGGACTGAGATCAGCTGATGTAGCTTTAATGCTTTAGATTAACTGCAGACAGACATTCAGACAGAAAACCATATCAGTCATCCGCAAGACACCCTCGTATTAAGGGTACCTGAGGTCAACCACAACTGCCACAGGTCACAGCATTTTGTCAGCACAGTAAAAAGCACTCCTTCTTTCCTTTATCTCGTTTTTCTCTCCTGTGTTTAGGAAAGTCTTAACTTTTAGTTGCCATCTACGAGACGGCTGTTACTGGTTAAAGACAGCTATGGCTATTAATACTTCAGCCGGTGGGACACTTTTTATATTGCCCCATTCATGAGCTCTCAGACAGTTACATGCTGGTAATTGACCACCAGTGATTTAATTGTTTGTGCCATACGTCTCACGTTGCAGTAATGGCTCAGTTGTGTTTGTGCAAATTTATGCAATTTCAAATAAATAATTTTTTTCTGTGAGGGCTAACCATGGAAGGGAAGCTAAGTGTAGGCCTAGAAGCAAAGATGTCTTAGGCATAGAGTTATGTACATACACAAAGAAAACCTACCCCTCCGTAGCCAATTCTCAAGGTTTTCCCTGGAGGTCAGGTCTGAAAGTGACGTTATGTCTTGTTCGGATTGTTGCCATTGCATTAAAACAAAAAACAAGATAAAAGCTAAGCTGTGAACTGATTTTTTGTTTCTGTAAACCACTGCCTGCTAAACAAATTTGTCTGTCCAAAAAGTTCTGTTCCCAAAAACCCCAGAACCAAACATCTGGCACAGATAGTAGCTATAATCTCGTAAACATTTAGCTGCTAAATAGCCAAATATTTCCCTCAAGAGTTAGTGTTGATGAATTAGGTGTCAAGCAGCACGATTCCAAATGAATCCTTATGTTGCCCTGTGAATTGTGAATGTACAAAAAGAAAACAGCTTAATAACACTTTGGCAACATAATTTTTTCTAAGGTGATAACGATGTGTTTAAAGATTGTTTGTTGCCGCAATTTGAGGAAAACAACCAATGAATCCTGCTTTTATCTGGATCACGGTCAGAATGACTGGATGACACGAGTTTCTTATTTGAAGGCAAGGGACATTCTGTTCGACTGGGATGACAGCTAGAAACACCAGCGCACATGCTGAGAGAAAGACAATGATTACCTTTCTGCTCCAGAGGTTTTTAAGCCCTGCTTTCCTGGACACATTTCTGGGTTATTGCTTATGTCACAAAAGGTAATGAGTTGATATTATTGGAACAAATTGACTGTTGAGTTGCAGCTGTCTAAACACAGTACAGGATCCTCAACATACCAAGAGATTGCAACTGTCTATGAGCATTTATGCATCGGTATATTAGTCACGTCTCTTATTAGGAATCAAAAGTTTTGTCAAATTATTTGGAATCAAAGACTTTACTTGCTGTTGCTAAATAGAAAAAGCACCTCCATGGAAACATATTGACCTTTAGTAAAATTCTGAAAACCCACTCCTCTCCTCGTAACCTACTTTAGGAAGGCTGTCTCTCCGCCTTGAACTCACATGCTGTCCCAGAAGGCTGGCTGTGAGGAGTCGGACTTAAAGAAAAAAACTGTGGTAATATACAATTGAAAGTGTTTTTTTCCTAGACAGCTTCCAACTAGGCAAAGGGGACAATCTCAGCAGTGCACCTTATTATTATGTACTGCCACTGTTATCGCAGGTCATGTTGATTTGTGAAAACAGAGTTTTAAGCCCAGTAAAGAATCTTTTGTAATGGGATCAGGTCTTGGGAGGATTTTATGGAAGAGATATGAGCAGTTTAATATATATATATATTATAAAATGCAAAGTACAAGCAGTTTTTAAAACACAGACAGTTTATTTTGGTTAGGTCATCTTTGGTTTGAGGTTTGTGTCGTAGTTTGAGGAGCAGGATAGGAATCTCTAGATTCTGGAAGCAGGTGGGGTGATGGGGTCTGGAGGATGAGCAGGGCAGCCAATGAGGTGATGATCTAGAGATGTAAAGATGCAATCAGGAGATAGATAACAAGGATGGAGCTTGAGGTGGCAAATATAAAATCGATGCAAAAATCCCTTGAGGAATAACAGACTAGAACTTAGCCATGATGTTGGTACCCCACGGGAGACTGAAGGATCTCTTGGAGCACACAGGCAGACAGCGAGAAGTGCAAACTGGGGACAATCAGCCACACAAGCAACGGAGAACAGAGGAAAACACACAAAATGAGGCAGCCCAGAGTCTAACCATGGCATCGTGACTTCTGTAATAATGTGACATTGATACTCCTACCAGAGGTCTGTGTGTGTGGTTGTAATAAAATGGTTGGTTTCTGTGTTTTCACACAAACACATTCTTGACATATACTTCTAAAATAGTACGTATTGTCTGTGTATTTTTGCAGAACGAGTCTTCAGACCTCACGGAGGAGGAGTTACTCAGACTGCTGGAGGAATGTGAGCTGACTGAGTGTTGGAGCCCACAGCTGGAGACGACTGACACGACGTGATGATCTGAAGCCTTATTATCAGAGAGTCCGTCTAAAATATGACATCCTGGCTTGGACGTCACGAGACACATGTAACAGCTTTAAGATTTATGGAGTTATAACTAACATGTCTTATAGCCATTTACATAAAATGACAAAGAACAAACATGATTCACGATGTGTCAGTGTTAATAAAATGATAGTTCGAACTTTTGGTTAAATGATAAATTAGGCAAGAGAAAACATATTTTTATCCTAATTGGCGTTTTCAACATATTGTTATAATTACTAGTTTTCAGGAACCAAGATTTTGCAGATCTCAGGTGAATAAAAAAACAGGAGGTTCTGTTGAGTCTTCAAAAAATAGCTAAAAACTTCCAAGGCCTGGCAGACAAACAGAGGGACAGGTGATGTGAGCACAGGAGAGATGATGTGAGCAGCCATCTAAATCTAAAAATCACCAAAATATTAACAGCAAGAGCGGAAAACACAGAGTCCAGAGCTTGATTACCTTGTGGGAAAACAGGAGACGATACACCGGAGTTTTATGGAACAGGAATTGGGTGGAGTAGTGAGCCAGATTGATATCAGCTCTAGGGGAGAGCAGGGTAATGTGGAATTTTTTTTTAATTTGCTCCCCTCTAGGCGAGCTAAAATGATATATCAGTCAAATTTATACATTTCCCATTAATTCAGGATGTTTTCTAGCAATGGAAATGATCAGAATGTTTTCAGGACAAAGGGCAGTGAAAATATGATTGTTTTTAAAAAAGTGGTCTTGTGTCTCACTTTACCCCGGCTACGTGTCTCACTTTACCCCGTAGCCGGGGTAAAGTGAGACACTTACTTTATCCACTTTAAAACTAACATAACAACATATGTTGTAATAGTTAAAATCCTGACATCGTAGAAAAGCTGTCATGCCAAGAAACTATAAACCAGGTAGACAACCTGGGGCCAAACATCCCTCGCAGAGATGGAGAGTGCAGCCGCTGAGCAACTCCTCCTTCATGGCAAGGGGGGAATGGGAGGGGCTTGAAACCATAATGGTCAAATGACCACAAATGTGTTCCGTTGCCTAGATACAGGGGGTGTCTCACATTGCCCGATGTCCCACATTACCCCGCTCTCCCCTACTTGATAATGAGGAGGGGAAACTCAGGTAGGAGGAGGGTGACCTAGCCACGCCCTGGAAAAAAAACTCAGGAGATACAGAGATTAGCTTTTTCAAGAAATTGTACTTTCTTGATTCTTGTTTTTCTGGGTTTGTACCCTCGTGGTTCAATGCACTTTTTGTAAGTTGCTTTGGATAAAAGCGTCCGCTAAATGTAATGTAATGTAATGTAATGTAATACAGGGAAGGAGTAAAGAAAAACACAACAGTCAGGAGAGGATGGAGAGTCATGCTGCCAGATCCTAACATATACAGCTGCATTGCCTTCTGTTGTTATATTGCATGTTGACATATTGGCCTATGTGTGTGTGGACAAAGTAACTCAACAACATACGGATAGATTTTGAACAGATTGGTTGCAACATATTGTACTTGGGTGGGTAAAATATTGAATGGTCAAAGTTCAAGGTCATCAAAAATATGATCTGAAAAACAATTATTAGGGAAACCCAAGAAGTCAAATGCCATTTGTTCAAAAAAGCATATTTGGAAGTATCTCTGCACCCTGTATGAGCCAACGCTTATATTGCTCAGAAATGTATTCCCCATCATGTGTCATATGATAAGTGACATCATGAACAAATCACAAAGAAGTCCAATGAAGTTCAAAAGTTTCTCAAATATCTGCATCCTACTGAGCTATTGACACGACCCAAAGAAAAATATATATATACAGTTATTTTTGATGATATGGTAGGAATGAAATCACCATGACATCCCTATGAAGTCAGACAATTACATAATATAGCGTAGAAATGATTTAACCTTTGCAACAAATAAGATACGGGAGAGAATCTTATTTATTATAACATTCATCATCTTATGGTTGTAATGAAATCAAAATGACATCATGATGAAACGCTATTATTGCAATATATTTAAATAGTTTCACCTGATTGGGGTGTATACAGTGTGAATGCATGATTTGTATTTGTTTTTATCTCTCGAGGACAAAGAGCAGCTGGGCCACACTTTGTAAAAGTATCATAGATGAGAACAGCAAATTACTCTCATTAAACCTAACAACTGTGTAGGCTCGCCACAGAATGTTCTCCTGCGTGGGGTCAAGTCTAGGCATGAAATATAGTACTGCGTGTTGGTAACGTGTGATCAGACATCCAGCGAGGCTGTTAATCAGGATGTATGCTCCACATGAGTGATACTCACATCCACTTCATCTCCTGCCGTTCCTGCCATTCCCACCTCTATAGTTGATCTGCTTCACTGTGGGCCAGATTAGTAGGATCTTCCGCTGACAAACGATTTCTATATCTCTAAAAATCATCCCATTTGGTTTGTTTGGGAGATTTGCTGAAGCTGCCCAGACAGTCCCTATTTGGTCCTGCATGCGCGGCGCAAGACGCCGGTCTGCACCTGGCTGACCTTAGCCCAGATGTCACGCCTCTCCTCTCTCCTGGCACTCCGGACACCTACGGGCCCATTCGTCTCACTCTTCACCTCAGCCACACATTCTGACCCCATCTAACAGACAGGAATTAGCTCACATTCCTCCGGATTGAAAACACGTCAGCCAGGTGAGCCCTCCAAGGTCAAACCCAGATGAGAGGCCTGCTATCGCTATCTGTCCAGGAATCTAAACAGACGCCCCTGCACACGTCTGACCGAGCAGTCACTTTTCAGAATGACCACACCCGGTCAGACTTGAGTTTTATACAAATTCCGTATGTTTGTAACGCCTTCATTCACATATTAGTCCCCATTTTACAAACACCATCCATGTCATGGATGTGATATATTTTAAGGAGGACAGATATTCTGCTCATTATGGTTAATGGAAACACAGTGAGCTCAGAATGGTAAGAATGAGGTCACTTCTAATGTAAAGAGACTGGCGGCATACTTTTGGGTTTTCTGTCATGACCCTCACTGGTGCCTTAGATTACAACCTTTTCTGGCCCTGGGGAAGATCTAAATTAGCAGTCTTCTGGTGCAAAGCATCACAGTCAGTGAACTGCTGATACCTCATCTGTGGTGTTTTGACAAGTTTTATTCCACAATGCACATTCTCACTGGCATGAGTTGGGACCACAGCCACAACTGGAAATTCTACCCCACAAGAAGCATGCAAAACTCCTCATGTGTTCATTTCCCATGGATTGTGTCTTTTGAAGGTGTAAGGAGATGCCATGTGCCGTGTTTAATCACATATCTCTATGGATGTGCCTTTAAGTGGGTTATACTTCATGTTGAGTTTTCCTGATGTTGACTACCGAGGATACATCCCTCTCTCCAAGGCTTCACCAGACTCAGCTAATGGGTTCCAGTCACTCGACAAAGTGTGGCTCGGCCCCCATTGCTTTTGAACGTACGATACTTCAATCAAAGTGGATATGACTAACTCTCTGACTTTTGTTTGCTCCTCAAAAAGTCACAGATTGTCCAAGACACTTAGTAAGTGTTTATTGTTCACTTGACATTACAAAATAACAGGTAGGAATATAAACAGCACTTAGGGTAGAAACTATAAAACAACGTTTATAGAAAAGCTTCACTAATAATTAAAAAAAGACATACAAAAAAAACAAAATAACAAAGACATCCTCATGTCAGTGTGCAAATAAGTTTATACAGACAGAAACGCTTCCATATGAGGCTACGCTTCTAGATAAATTATTTAAATAGCATATATCTACACAAATGAAATTACCTCAACATAAAACAAACACAATAATTTATCCCCCAAAAAATGCACAGGAAATACGTACAGCACATCATTTATTTTAATCCTTTACGTTCCTGTTTGGGCTTCTTTTGCTACAAAAATATCTTATATACAGCATATGAATGATACTAAAGTCTTGCTTAAAAAACAAAGAAGCCAACCAATTTATACTCTGTTGTTAAGAAGTGTGATTCTTGTGTATTGCTGGCCTCAATACAGAAAGAATTAATGAGGTAATATTTGTACATAAAGGGTTTCATTAGATTTTCCCTCGTCAGAAATGTACACACAAGCTCAGGCACACCAGTCATGCACACTGTGCAGAAGCAACAAATGGCGATAGTGATATATCTAACTGTTTTGGTCACATGTAATGCTTTATCTTGCCAAAAGTGAATAGTGATTTCATTTACTTGGTTGTTAATAACATTCTAAGATGGCAAGGTGCAAAGATGAACGAGAATTAAAGCCTCTATGATGAATACGTAAATACAAACATCCATACTTACAATGGTTAACTCATATCAGGAAGTAGACTGGCCCTTGATGTTTACGTCCCGTGACGCATTCAATAAAGATTAGAGATATGAACATAATATTTTCTAATAATTACTGTCCAAAGCAGTGTGCGATGTGCTTGCTTTGGGGCATGTGCTGCCCTGCATTTTGTGCGATCCTCATTTTCTTCTAGTGCTCTTTCCTGAGAAGACCAAGTCTTTGGGCCAGTCCTAAGCATCAGCTAAATACAAGACCTTGTATATACAGGTCTTTGTGAATGTGTGGGGGAGGTGTCATCAATAGAATTGAAAACTAATTTTGACTCAGTTGGGTGGCACATAAGCAGAAACACACTAACACCATTCATACTCTTTAAAAGCAACAGTCAGTCCATACTGTCCATGGTCCCTCAACAGTTCCTTCAAGGGGCATATTTACCCCGGCCTTAGAAACTACTACTGCTTTCTTCATACTGACACAAGCTTTGAGCCCACAGCAGATGTAGATTAATGCTCAAAAGCAAACAAAGGCAAATTTAAAACATCAAGCACTCTTTGGTCCCTCATCAAAAGAGGAAAACCTCCAACCAACAACAGTTCAGGTGTGCAAAGCAATAGAATGTGGCCCTTTTCCAATATAGATCAGAGCAACAAAGTGAGTCGGCCAATGTCTTCTGAGCAGAACTGCGCTCAACATTTGAGTTTGGTGCAGTAGTGCAGAATCGTCATCGAACTTTCATTTGGCTTTAAGTCCTGAGGTCAGTTTACCTCACTTCAGCTCACTTGCTCGTCATTCCTCCAATGTGCATTTCTCAAAGGAAAAGGTTAAAGATATTTCCAGGTCTCGTATTATATATTCATATTGACAGACTGATACATTCTTTCGCAAGGCTCTGTGCTCCATTTATGTATCTGAAAGAAATGAATGACAGAATTCATGTTACAAAAAAGAGTCTAAGGTGATGAAGTTGTAGTTAAGCGTAAAACATCAATTATGTGCCTACCTCTGCATTCGTATTTGAGGTCGGAGAAGTAAACCATCTCCTGAGAGAAGACGTACAAGCCTAGTCGCCCACCAGCGTATGTCTTGTCAAAGATGTTTCCGGAATCGGCCATGATTCTCTTGCCTTCAAACATGACCACCCTAAAAATATAAAGGTAAACATGAGCTTCTTTTCAAAGTAAAGTGTCCAGGTTTAAAGTTGAGTGAAAGACTGCATGAGGATTTCAGCTTACCTGATAAGTCCAGTCTTGGGTCTATGGATCAGGTGCCATCTGTAGGCCGTGAAGTCCTTCCAGCCGATGTTCTTGGGGTCATGCCACAGAGTGCGAACCTGGAGAAAATAATTTTAAAGGTTGATGAGTAACAGTCAAACATTGTGTTAACTTTTATCTGACATCTTAAACTCAAGTCAATGAATCTATGCTCACCTGGTCTGGGGTGTCCCCGGTGTGCCACAGGGCATTCCTCAAGTGCTCACCAGGGCCAGTGGTGGAGTTGACCACTTTGATTGACAGGCCAGAGTAGCCTTGAGCTTTAGTGGGTGTTTGGGACCAGTAGGTCTGTGTGATCTGTTTCCACATGACCGTGTAGAAGCGTGAGCTGGACTGGTATCCAAACACAAACCCAGCGTAATCATCATCTCTGTCCGTGTTGATGAAGAATGTTCCTTTGAAATCCACTGCACTGAACTCATCATAACCTGAAGTGAGAGAGGTGATGGTTCAGAAATGGTTGGCCACTACTTAGTGTCTGTATAGTAGTGTGTATTTGTAGTGAGATGTCTGTCTGTATATAACGTACCAACAGCAATGCCAGGATCACAATTGACTGTCTGGACCAACTCCTTGCCCTGATGCCGGACCACCCAGTTGGGGTCAATCTGGGAGGTACCCTTGGGGTCCAGAGGAACCATCTGGAATCTGCGGAAGTCTGTTTCGCTGATGGCAAAGTTCTCTGGACACACATCATTGATGTCCAGAACATTGTCTTGATCAAAATCGTCTTTGCACACATCACCACGGCCATTACCTGAAAACACAAAATATTAATATTTAAAAATAACATTACAAGAAGGAGTTAATTTCTAAAAGACCCGGTTTGACTCAGAGAACGACTGACTCACCATCAGAATCCAGTTGATCAGGGTTAAAGGCCAGTCGACAGTTGTCTTTTTCATCGGGGATGCCGTCATTGTCGTCATCATGGTCGCAGGCATCACCCTTGCCATCCTTGTCATGGTCTGCCTGGTTGGCATTAGGGATGTAGGGGCAGTTGTCCAAGTTGTTCTGGTGACCGTCCTCGTCAATGTCCTGGTTGTTGTCGCACTTGTCTCCAATGAGATCTGAGTCAGCGTCGAACTGCAGGAGAAAAACAATTAATTTATAATAAGATTTCTCAAAGACTGACTGTCACACTGTTAGACACTTATCCTCCCTTCAAATAACTCCTGCCACTATTTTCCCACCAGCCTCGATATGAGAGGAGGTGTGGCCCCTTGTTTTCATGTATGTAAGCAATGTCTCTTCAGATAAATGTCAATTGTCAAACTCAGCAGACCTACATATCCATATGTAATCCAGAGGTGAATCAATAGAGAAAAGAACATGGAGCTTTGCATTGTTCTTTTCTTAAAGCTCTAACATTCCTCTCCTTCATTAAAATGTTTGCAGTGTTAATGGAACTTCAACAGAGCTACATGAGAGATCGTAATATAATGATCAGTTGCTGTAATTGGAATGTGAAAGGTGAGATCTGTCTTTACCTGATCAGGATTGTGCTCCAGAGGGCAGTTGTCACAATGGTCTCCCACACCATCTCTATCCGTATCTCTCTGGTCCACATTGTAAACATAGGGGCAGTTGTCGTTCTCATTCAGAATGCCTGTTCAATCAAAACATACTCTTCTTAGACTTTAGGACAGTGTGTACATGCTCTCTTAATAATGAGGAAATGACAACATTTCTTGGACAGAAGTTAGGGAAATCTCCTACCATCGCCATCAATGTCAACTGCACAGGCATCACCCTCTCCATTGTTGTCCGTGTCGGTTTGGTCAGTGTTGGCCTCGTAAACACAGTTGTCACAACGGTCGCCAACATCATCTCTGTCTGCGTCGTACTGGGCAGGGTTGTACACTCTTGGGCAATTGTCCTAAAATCATAATGAAATATAGATTAATTTGGTAAAGTAGGTCAAAGAAATTATATGTAAAGGGAAAAAAAACTTTGCTTTCGAGGGCTTTCTTTCCTTTCTTCCTCTCATTGGAATGGGATATTCCACTGCATGAGAGCCGGTAATTTCTACCACAACATTTTTCTTGCCCAGCCTGCCAAATCTCCACTTAGAAATATGGGCCTCAAGCCACATCATCCTCAATCCTGGCTTCATGCTGAAGTTATATTAAACAATTCCTATGCTGCTGCCTTTCCATTCTAGCTCTCTGTTGAAAGCACACAAACACGGGAGCTACACATTCCTACTGCCCAGAGGAAGGATGGCTGCAGCTGATTGCTATGTCTGGTCTCTGAGGAAATCACAGCTTGAGGCTAAATAAAACTGCTGCAATGACTCACCCTATCATCGGGGATCCTATCATTGTCATCATCATTGTCACATTCATCACCCAGGCCATCTTTGTCATGGTCTTCCTGACCAGAGTTGGGAAGGTTGGGGCAGTTATCCTATGAGGGAACAAAAGGGTGGTTAAGGAGGCGTTCATGACAATAATAGAGTGCAGCTGGGTAATAATGGCCTTTGGTATTTCTGTCCACATGGGGTCTAGCTACCTTCTTGCAGTGGTAGGTAGCGTTCTCCACACACAGCAGGTTAGTGTTGGGCCATCCATCCAGGTCAGTGTCCTCGCCACAGATCAGGCCATTCCCGGCGTATCCTGGCCTGCACTCGCAGCGGAACATGGAGTCGGAGAAGACACCCAAGTAGATGCATTTCGCATTTTTATTGCAGTCATGGGTACCATCCAGGCAAGGGTTACGAGGTGTGCAAACCTGAAGAAAATAGCAGAGGATTAGCCAAAATCTAGGTAACTAGGCCACTAGCTACAAAATAGATAGTAAGTAATAAATCAAACCTGTTTTTTAGCAGTTGCCTGTTCCACTCCTTTTCCAAAGGGCTGAGGGCCAGAGAAACGTGCGGGGCAAGGCATACAGTTGTAACCAGGCTCAGTATTCTCACAGCGATGGATTCCGTTATGAGTGTGGCAAGCATCAGATACTTCTTTACACTCATCAATGTCCTTGCAGATGACGCCATTCCCACGATAGCCAAGGGGACACTTGCCACACTTGAAAGAACCATCAGGGAAGCTGGTGCACTTTGTGCCAGAGAAGCATGGGCTTGACAGACAACCATCTGTAGAAAGAAGTAATTCATTCATATTGAACTGCATGATAATAAAGGAGTCTATATCTATTCTTTAAAATGGAAATGTGTTGTGAGTTAAACTACTTTAATTCTATTTTAAATGCTCACCAATAGGACAGTCCTCTTTGTTACACAATTGAGACGTGTCGGCATCACCAACACAGTCTTTTCCACCATATTTGGGGACGGGGTCAGAGCAGAGACGTTTGCGGTTCTGAACTCCTCCACCACAAGTAACAGTGCAGGTGTCCCATGGTGACCAAGGTCCCCAACCTCCATTGACTGAAAGATAAATAAAAAGGAATATAAATTTTTCGCGCAAATGGCGCGCATTCTTAGATACTTTGGGGCTGAAAACCTACTAGGGCAAGGCGACTTCTGGCATATTTCAGTCTGACGTCCTTCTCCCTGGCAGTCCCTGCCATCCAACTGGGGCGTGGGAGAGTTGCAGAGGCGGATTCGGGTGATGACCCCCTCACCACAGGTCACAGAGCATGAAGACCAGGGGGACCAGTGACTCCAACCACCATCCTGTTTGACTGTGAGCAACACACCAATTAATTCATCATGCTATGAAATTGAGAATATCACTCTGGTTGTGTGATACTGTACTGTTTGTAATACTGAGTGACTTACAGCGTTTGTCACATTCCTGAGGATAGCAGTCACGGGTCTGGACAGATGTGCCCTCACAATTGCTGTTGATTCGGTCACAGGAGCGTCCACGTTGCTGGATGCCACGACCACAAGTCACTGAACAATGGGTCCATTCAGACCAGGGAGACCATCCATCCTCAGCATAGTCACTCGCTGTGGGGGGTGGGATAAAAGTTAAAGGATTATTACTTTGAAAGAGATCAGGTGACAAATGGAATCATAATTCGGGTAAATTGAAAATTAGACTTACGTGTTCCACAGCGAGGGCAGCACTCTCCGTCGGGCACGGTGGCATTAGCACATGGGATCAGAGGGCAGGAGATTTTGCGACACACAGTAGCAGAGTTCTGGATAAAGGAACAGTCAAATTAGTGCAAGAATAACGAGTGAAATGAATGCCTGACGGGCTGTCGAAAAAACAGGCTTTGCTGGTTCTTTTCCAAGCCTAATTGCTGTATTTCACAAGGGAACGATCTTTATCAGGGACATAACACTCCTGCTGTGGTGATAGAACTCAAGAACATTCTCCCACTAACACCTAACTAATTACACAATACACTGACACCCTTCACTAGATGTTACAGTGGGGAAAAGGAACCCTGCTACCATGTTTATAGTGCAAAAGAGGTGTTGATGGATTTCAGACAGGAGCAGTGTGATTATAACATTAGCACAACTTTCCCTTCATTACAGCCAGGATACAGGAAACATAATAGATGTCTGGCCTCTGACAGTTGCATTCCAGCAGGTGTGGTGACATTTACCTGGCAGGTGCACTCAGTGCAGTCGTCCACAGTCCATTCATCTTTGTTGTTGTACATGATGCCATTGTGGAAGCAAACTCCACTGTGGATGTTCATGTGAGACTTCAGCAGATTGCTGTCCTCAGTCTACGGGACGGAAAGAGAGGCAGAGACAGAAAACGGGGTTGCTCAGGATGGAGAATGGAAAAATTTCACTTTGCCAAGGTTCCAGCACAAATGAATCACTAACCAACACTGTGATTAAGACATTGCTTGACTCTAGTGAAGCAGTGCAAATGCAATCAGCCGCCAAACATATTTGTATATTCACATGGGTCTCATTAAGGACTTGGCCGGGGACTGCCATTACAGCGACAAGTGGCCACGCACTGGAAATGCGTAAACTGGAAGCGGGGGGGGGAGATGGAGAGGAAAGGGGAGGAGGGGAAATATAGGGGGAGCAAATGATGACGAAGAGCAGACCCCGATGACCCTTCAAGCTTACCACTTTGCCGAGCTTGTGCGACAGCTGTTTGACAACTACACCGAGACTCTTGAGCTCCTTAAACATACTGGCGATATCCTCACAGGAGAGGCCACAGACATCTGAATAACAGAAAAGGAAAATCCAATAAATCCCCTCAGCTCTTAACGTTTAGTAGAGCAGAAGCACAGACTTGTCTCTTTGCAGAGAAGAGATCTCACCTTTGGATTTGTGGCCGGTGTAATCAGTCCTAATAGCAGGACTGGAGCCGTTGACTGGGTTGTCCAAGGTCATGACATCAGTTAAGGATGCTGTTGGGGGAAAGAAGAGAGAAGGCAAATGAATTGTGGTGTAGTCGTTTTTTTTACATCCTTTTACACCTACAGATGTTTGCATAACATTAAGTGATTTATTAAGTAATAATGATAATTTTTATCTTAACTCTTTACCTCCACTCTGGCAGCCCTTATTTCTCAGTATGGCATCAAGAGTTGTCCCAAAGACAAAGCGCACATTCTGAAGGACTCCCTGATGAAAAATTAGTTCAAGTTCAGGTATTATGTGAGCAAGATACAGCGCACTAATATAATATTTTTAATTTTTAGAAAAAAATAATTCATACCATGAATCTTTCCTTTACAGCCCCCTTTCCAACCCTGAGCCTGGCGATGTCTGCCACCTCCTGGGTCAGCACCTTCTGGATGGGCACGTCCAGCTCTGACACATTGATCTCCTCGCAGCCAACAAAGAGCTGAGCACGGTCATCCTGCACGAACAATGTGACATTCTTCCAGTGTCCGGTAGCCAAGTCTGCGTCCTCAATGGACACCACCTGCTGCTGGCTCATGGTGGAGTAGACCAAGTCCAGGGTGCTCGCCTTGCCGTTGGAGATGATCTCAAAGATGGGTCCGGATCCATCGTTCTTCTCGATGGTGAGGAGGCTGCCGCGGCTCCTCTTGAACTGCTTGAGGTTGGCGAGGAGAAGGAAGCCCCTCTCGGCCTGGATGGAGTCAAGGAGGTCCCTGAAGGAGCTGTCTGGGACAGGGGGGATCAGGTCTGCGTTCAGGACCTTGTACGCGGGACTGTAGGGGTCCGCACCTTTCACCACGCTCACTCCGTGGTTTCTCTTGCCGACTTGTGCCAGGTCGAATAAGTCATATACACTGTTATCATCACGGTTCTCTGCAGCAGGAGGAGAGGGCAGACACCGGTAGATTATTTATTTATCGTCATAATGACTGTCTCCAAGAAGATGAAGGAAAACAAAGAAAAACAATCTAACAGAACTATAACTGACAGTACAACATTTGTAAAAATACAGTATTTATTATAAAGATTAAAATATTCAAAAAAATGTTTTATTGTTTGATCAACCTTCACTCTGAAAATAACCTGAATAATAACAGTAACAATTTAAATCCGTATAAGAAATATTTATTTCTATTATAAGGGAAAGGTTTTAACAGGTTAAATAATAGTCATTTTCCATTCTCACCTGCCAGTCTTGCACCTTCGCACCTCCAAAGCATCAAGAGCAAAAAGATGCCGCACAGCATCATCTTGAAATCTCAACTAAACTGCAACCAGAATAACATCACGTTAAGCATCTTTACTCTACATCTGCTAAATGAACACTAATGATATTATAATTAGAAATAATCCACAAACCTTTAGAATAAAACAAACTTGCTGGGAGAGATAAAAAAATGAAGAAGAAGAAAAGGAAAGTCCTTGCTAGTCAGCTGTATTTATCCCGTCTCTCCTACTGCAGTTCTGCTTGAAGCTCATCAGATTGGAATAAATAAAAGTGTCTCTGAGCTCCTGCTCATTTTATTCCGGTGTTTCCACTTATTCCTCTGACTTGTCTGTCCAAGGCAGGAGCTATTTAAACAGTTTAAGGACATTCCTTAGCTCAGTCTGCACCAATGGGAGGGCTGCAGCAGAGAGGGAGGGACTTGTTTTCTTACCTCACAGCCAGTCACAGTAATATCCGAGACTAACACACACACACAGAGAGACACAGCGAGAGAGGGAGAGAGGAGGGATGAATGCATTCCTGAGCCGAATTTCCATCACCGGAAAAATATTTCATACACGCACCTCAGCCAAGACGTGGTCGTTTCCGGTCAAATATAAGTCTGATACCTCGTCCAATAGTGTCAAATTCATAAAAAAATGTCCTTTTCTAAAAATATTTCCTTTTTTTCTTTCTTTCTTTTTAAAGATGATCCAAAAAAATTAGTAGGCAAATTAGGTGAGTCGACAGGTAACACAAAACCAGTTATGAGCAGATTTAAAAGTCATATAAAACTTTAAATTGGATTTCATACCCTACACTCAGATGTTAAATCCAGTTTATATAATGACATACAGCAGACTGGTTCATGGTGCACTCCTTATGTTGCTTTAACTCGTCTGACCACCAGGGGACTCATTGAGTAATGAATGTAAGTTTATTTGTCTGACTGAGAGTGAGAGGATGATACTTGTCGCTGTGTTGTTGTCTTTTGAAAGAAACCTTGGAAGAATAAAAAACAACATAACAATTAGTAGTTAACAAAGTAACCTAGTACTCAATAAGTAATAAAGGGTTTGGGTTATGGTTATAGGATATATGAATGTATACAATGACTTAAGTCTGTAAAAGTATTGTCAAAGTCAGTTTTGAACCAGTGTGAAGTTATTATTTAATCAAAAAATACGACTGATGTTGAAATGAGGTGGAAAATGTGTCCCATAAATATGTCATGATTTTTTCATCAAGATCCATAATTTATTCTCTAGGGAATTTTCAAAAATGTTAAAAACAAAATGTTAAAGAAAGTGTTTGAAAAGTTCCTGAATCCCCCAATAATATATTATAATATAATTATTAGATTGTTGCTAGTGCATTATACCGTTGTAACTGTGTGATAGCTTTAGCTACTTTTCATAAAGTTATGGGATGTTTAGTCTAGAGGTTTTAAACTCAGGGGTCGGGCCCCAAAATGCCTCAGAGGGGTCACAAGATTAATCGAGTATAGAGAGAAGAAAGTTCAGTAGAGTAGAAGCATGGAACAACACTTAAGTTAATGCACTCAGTAATTTTTTACTTCTATCCATACGGTTTGATGGTGAATTGAAGAAGAAGACGACATGAGACATTTCCCTGAATTCCATCCAAATGGTGACATCACCACTAAGATGAAGGTTAAAGTGGAAAGCTGACTATTTAACCTTTGACCTCTTCTCTCTCTCTTTCTCTCTCCTCTCCCACACAGAGCAAAGACTGAATCGTCTTTCCCGACAAGAGAAGCATGTTGGTCTTATTCACCGAAAAACAAAGTGGAGCTACTCGGCGACTTTTCTCATGCCAGCATGCAGGGCTGTGGATTTAGAGGAATGTTTAAGAAAGGGAGTGAGTGTTTGACAGTGATGAAAGTCTTCTGGAAAAACAGGGGGATCACTGAGGCGCCTACATGCTGTGATGACTGTAAAAAAGAGAGGTACCTAAAAATAGGTCAGATATATGGACAAATGATCACGACGAGACACAACATCTGGATTGTTCCTCAGCCGGCGTGAACTTACCACAGGAAACTCAGGATTTTTATGGCCTCTGAAGTCTTTGTGACATATAGAATTTACAACATATATTACTCACCCTGGTGACACATAAGCATTAAGGCTAGATACGGGGGTGATGATGCTTCACTGGACAAATGCTCGAACGTACACGCGTGTGGAAAATGCCTTTAAATCAGTGAAATGGGCTCATGTCGGAATAAGAGTGTCTGGTTTCATTGAAGTGCAGATATGAGAGTCAGGTGGGACTGGGCACCTCCCCCTTGGTGTGTCTGTGAGCTCCCTGTGTGGGTGGTGTGGCTGACGAGACTGTGGTGGAGGTGAAGCGATTTGACAATCTCTGATGAAAATCCACCGAACTGAGCCAAAAGCGCAGCGGAAACAGACCAATAGATAGCGACTGTTTACTCTGAGTGTGTTCTCAAGGGCTGGGTGAGATCACGCTCACACACACACACACACACACACACACACACACACACACACCAGAGGGTGTGGGAGTTATTTAGAAAATCACCCTAACCCTTACCCTAACCCTATCACAATGTTAAAGAAAGTAATACATCATTTCTAAATCCACCCACAGATGCGGTTCCACACAAACCTTCCATGGGTCTTCTCTGACCCATATACCACATCTTTCCACCAAGGTTGGTTATATTCTGGTTAGTTGTTTTTGTGTAATCCTGCTTACAAATAAACAAAGCAACAAACCAACAGACAGGGGTGAAAACATAAAAGGTGGTAATAATTTCCAGTTATTGCTGAGAAAACCACTTGAATGAGTTCCCGTGCTTTGATCATCATATGGTTAGCATGAGTAACGTGTCTTTCACAGATTGCCAGAAGCAAGAGTTTAAAATACAATTATTTGTCAGCAGCTGTTAAATATAACTTGTGAACTTTAGAGGTGCAGGTAGGTGGATTTTTCTTCCATCAGCTCATTAATTAACACAGTAAATCTGATGTTTGTTCTCAGCTGAGGGGCTGCTGGCACGAACCTCATGTTCAAAGATGTGAGATTCCTCCAAGCACTACATGCTCTTATCAAGTATTTACACTAGCAACCCCCAAAATCATCATGGAAAATAAGTAGGTGCAGTGCATTCAGAGATAACGCCTGGGGCTGCTTCTTTACTCTGCACGATTAAGACCTAAAAGTAAAGGCTCATGAGGCAGGACTAATATTATGAATAAAAAAGTTTGTACTCAGTAATTACTGTTGATAGGGCTTAAACTGGCATAAATTCAACATGAATGACTCATGAAAGTCAAGAAACTAAGCAACGTGGTCTCTATAGCAACAAATACAACCTCAGAAACAATAACGGAGCTGCACTGCATATATGTTGGACAACCGATGAGTCATAACATGCATCTGAGGAGCCAGGTGAAAAAACCTTGTCAGCATAATAAGTTATTACTGCTATGTATTTAACATCGATACTTTACACCACCATGAGTTTAAGCTGAACCAGCGACACAAGAGCCAATCATTGGGTTTTAGAATAAGAACAAATATTCAGCATTCATTCTGTTGCTGTACGAGAGGATTTACTGTGTTTGATGTCAAGATGTCGTGTGTGAGTGTGTATGTGTGTGGTATTACTGACTTTGTGGGGACCTAAATCTGTTCAGGAAGTCACATTATGGGGACAAAGGCCCCATACCGCAAATCATTGCATTTCATAGTAGAGTCTCATTTTAAGGTTTGGTTAAGCTTAATTTAAGGTTGAGGTTGTTAGGGTTAGGCAAGTTGTAACTAAGGTTAAGGTTAAAAAAGGTCTCTTCAAAAGTTGACTGAAGTTATGGAGACATGCCGTTGTGTGTGTGTGTGTGTGTGTGTGTGTGTGTGTGTGTGTATACTCGTTTTTGCCACCTCTTAAGGACCTTTACCAGCACCAACCTTGTCAGGACCAGTAGACCTCATGGGAACTAAATAATAATTTCAGAGGTCCTGGTTAAGGTTGGTGGTCCTCAATGCATGGTCGTCAATGCAAAGTCATAATAAGCATAGCTGCACAAACCTATGTGTGTGTGTGTGTGTGTGTGTGTTTGTGTGTGAATTGATATGGACTATAATGCCTGGATGTTGAAGTTGAGCTGAAATGTCAGAATCATTGTTTTTTTCCACTATCTTCAGTACTGTCAATCAGTATGTTTACGAGTGCATGGGAACGGCACACTGATCCAGTTTATAGGACTGATGTTAGGCAACGTATGACACAGAGAATCTGTGTTATAGGACCGACAGGTTGAGACCATCTCCTGAAATCTCAGTCGTTAGTCATCCAACATGGTTTCTACTTGTCCAGCTTCAGCTGCAGTTTGTAACTGCACGATAATCTGTTTATTCCAAGGAAGAGGAGGTGTGTGTGCGTGCAGTAACAACGCGTCATCCTGCATTTTATCAGTCAAAAACACGCCCGGGGGGAAAGCTTGTTTAAGTCATGCATTAGGAGGAAGAAACAAAAAACATTACAACAGCTGGAGAGAGAAAGTGGAAAAAGTTAGTCGCAGGCCTGCGCTGCTTCTAGTCACACACAGAACAACACAAGTCACTGATAAAAGAGTTAGAAGAGAGGGTCACTTTCAAGAAGGTAAGTCATTGGTCAAATCTGTATTTTTTCATTTTGGGAACTATTGTAAATGCATGTTACAACACTGACAATAATCCAAAAACACATTCAGTGACGCAGGTAAAAAAAGAAAACCCCTGATATTATAACCTAGTAATATGTTTGGTGGCTTTGGAGACTTATCAGGTAAACACTGAATATATGTCGAAGCATCTATTTAAATAGTAATTAACCATTCAAATATAACGGAGTGGCTTAGTGCTCATCCACAGAAATTCAGGATTCATAAGATCTGATTTATGAAAGGAGCCGAAGGCAGCTTGTTGCCAGACTAAACAAAATTGTTATGAAATTCTTTCAGCTGTTTTCTCTTCAGCTCTACATCCCAGAGCACTGAAATGACTTGGAGCGCATGGCCGCCGTAAATCATTTGATCGTTTTCCACGCTTTGCCTCGCAGGGATAAAAGAGGAAAATATGGATATTACCGGTGGCTTTGGAGTTCGTGTCGTTTGGCCAAAAAACGATTCTCTTTGAAACAGCCCTAAAAAGAATGTATCCTGTCTGTGGTGAAATACAAATGTGAAAAGCATTCTGCATGTAAGCGTTTTTCCAAACATTTGCACTTATAGTTATGCACCATAAATCTTTCATGTTTGAATCGTACAGTAGACGTTTTGCCGCGTGCGCCACAATTAATTGGATTTTATTTGCAGGGAATCTGTTGCGATAACACTGCCACTGCAAATGAGCAGAGAGGCATGAAATCTTGTGGTGGGATTCAGCTCAAGCTCATCTTTGGATGCACGCATGGAAGAAAATGATGAATTGGTTGCAGTGACTCCGCTCGATTCCGGCAAGTGATGTCAGGGTCTGATTATGTTGGAACTACACGCCGAAAGCTTGTCTTCTCTCAATGTTTACAGACAGACACCAAGTCATCCGTGGTACTCCCTGCATGCCGGTCGCACAGAGCACGGAACGCTTCGGGCCCGCTGAGTGATGCCGGTAAATGCTTGCTGCTGTGGCTGTGACGTTTCTGCCGCTAAATGCACACCTTTGACTAATGAGCTGACAGACCACACGCCACTCAGCTGTACTCTGGAATGTTAGAGTTCTTCAGAAAGACCTGGGAGAGAGTGTTTGGTTTTTGAAAGAACCGAGGCTCAACAGGCCGGAGCTGCTGATGACCACACAAGTGGATAATGACTTTTGGAAAGCGTTAAGTCAATGCTTCGACAAGAAACTTCATTTCCAGGGAAGAGTCCAGCTTAAGACAACACTAGGGTGTTTTTCTTTGGAGACAGCAAAAATGACATAATGGCTTTGAAAAATCGACATGAGAAATGTCAAAAAGAGTGAGAGCTTGCAGTAGCTGTATCGTCAAGAGTTTATCTCATAAAACGAAAGGTGATTATCAGCATAAAGTTTTTATAGCCATAATGTGCAGCGTATTTACACACTGAGCAAACACAGCTTAATTTTGCATTAAGTTGGAGTCATGTTTTCTGACTGCCCAGAAACAGTTAAGTTTATTAATAGGATAAACCCCTCGAGATGAATCATCTTGTTTTCAAGGAGGGTCCTATCCACGAACAACTCAAAACATGAGACAAAACACAGGAAGACGCCCTCTCACGCCCAGTCACACCCACTGATGACAAGTTAATCACCATAAGTATAAAGTAAATATACACAAAAGGCATACACATCCCCATATAAAGGATTTCTCTCTATAACTAAAACGGTGACTCTACAATAAATAAAATTATAGAAAACACTTCATTAAATGGGACCCTTTATATGGAACTTTATAAATAAAGTTCCATATAAATCTAATATGTATTCGAAATACATCAAGTCATAATCATCTAACACAAACATGCAGCTGCACATTAGGAATAAATAAGTTCAATATTTTAAGATGCAGAATATAACAAATTCCCAAATTTCCTTTCCTTTTCTAAGTTTCACCCACGACAAACTCCCAAGAAAGAGTAAAGCTTACCTATAGCTGAAAAGTCAG
The DNA here is from genome assembly GCF_947347685.1 of Pleuronectes platessa. NCBI lineage: Eukaryota > Metazoa > Chordata > Actinopteri > Pleuronectiformes > Pleuronectidae > Pleuronectes > Pleuronectes platessa. The sequence goes on along the minus strand of NC_070636.1, from coordinate 15,395,853 downwards.
AGTCAGTTGCTCCGGACATGTTCCGTTGCTTTTCTTGCCGGCCGCTGGCTAAGAAAATGAGAACAGCAGAAAAATTCACCACGAACGAATTGGTGTGTTTCGTCACATTTCTTACACGAAAGTAAAACTGAAAACAACAGACCAACAAACTTCTCAGGGTGAAAGCGAGATGCCAAACACGTAGAAGTCGCTGATGAATTCACAATTCATGTGTTCCCTCCTGTATCCTCCATCTAAACGCCACCACTCACCTGAATGTTCCAAACGTTTCCCTGTTGTGAACATGTCTGACCCGCAGAATATTCTGCTGCGTTCTTCACAGGAAAAACCAACTGCGAATGTCTTATCTTCACTATACTAACTTTCACCAGTCAGTTGGCTTTGTCTGCCATCATGTACAGTTGACTTATCATGACATATCTCAAACATTTCTATCACTTGTAGCAGAGAAAATGATATTTAGCATTGTGAAAGATGTTAGTCTATTTGGTAGTAAAAGCCACAAACTCCCCAAGTAGAAGAGAGATGTTCCAGGGTTTACATTTCAGCATCTCAGAGCTATTATTTTCACTGACTGCTGGTGATGTAACATTTACTGTCAAACAAACTGCCCTGATGCGGAAATAAAAACATTCAGTTGCAAGTCATCGTGTTACAGTCTCCCGCTCGACATGCAGTTTGGCTGCTTTCAGCTGGAATTCTTGGAAACGTGCGGCTTCATCGCACACAACACAAGACTTCGTAGAAATTAATGGCGTGTTGTGTTTTTTAGTGCAGGGTCACCTGAGAATTGTGGCTGGGGTTTCATGTTCAAGTGAACCTACTGTAATTTCAACACTCATGGAAATGAGTGAACGCAGCGTGTGGTGATCTCAGGCAAAGCCTCCATACGGAGCACCACTGGAGCCCGTCTCTCCCACAATCCCTCAGTTTCCTCCAGCTACTGGGAAATATGCCCTATAAAAAAACATGCCTCACTGTTAGTGTTGTGCAGTGGGCTGTACAGTCAGAAGCAACCTAGAAGTTAACAGCACTACTTCATACTTCCAGTTCAGTTCACTATGTGACCCTGCTTTTCTCGGCCTTCGCACCTCAAAGTTCCACTGATTTTGGGAAGTGTGCTCTCACTGTGTCACCCTGAGGGATATCAAACCAACCGGTGAGGGCAGCCAGGTGAGACCCTGCACGCAGCCACCCCCTCAGACATTAACCAGCCCGTTTACAGCGCACCGTACAGTCAGTGCAGTGTGCCACTTTGCATCTCTCCCATGACATCATATTGCTCCGTGATGATGCACAGAGTTTAATTGTTGTCAAAACCACTTAATGGAGTTGGATATGAGCCCACGGGGTCAACTGCTGCTGGCTGCAGCCAAAATGAAGCCTGAAGCACTTCCAGTGCTTTTATTTGGCCTTTTACAGGAGCACTGGGCTCTACCAAACTGAACGGAGAGATCCTAGACCTATTTATGCTTCAAATGTGAGCAAGGATATGACTAATTACTGTACATTGAAAAGACAATAATGGCAGAGAGGTGCAGGGTTTAGAAATTACAGCAAAAAAGGTTGCTGGTTCCAATCCCACTTTAGCTGGGGATGGGTGGAGTTTTGATGTTTTCTAGTGTCTGTGTGAGGGTACTTCAGCTTCCTCCCATAGTCCAAAGACATGTCGATGAGGGTTAGGTTAACTGCAGACACTAGATTTTCTTGATTGTCTCTTTATAACCATTTATAACTCCAGAGAATGACAGCACATTTGGGTCCAGACATTTTCCGAGCTTTGCCTTTTTATAAATGAAGACTGCAACAGAAAATGCTCTGCTCAGACAACCCAGACATCTCCAGAGTGTTGGAGATCTGCAGCTGAACAACCTTCAACTCACCCTCCCCTTCCGAACATGAATTAGAACCTGTGGTGGCCTTCAGTTGTCATAAAAACTTAAAAGGTGTTTAGTTTGTCCAGTCTGGGTTACTGAGAGGTCTGCCTCTGTAGAGAGGACCCGCTCCCGATGTAAATATAAAGTATTGAAACATAAAGGGCATTTCAACCACTGTCCTGTTTAGAGACCAACTTTACCACCTCAGTGAAGTTTCCCAGCAACTCAATTTTGTGTAAACTTGTGTGGCTGTGCAACAAGCTGTAAACACGGTGTTTTCACATGATCACCTTGTAACATAAACACCTCAGCAAACAGTTGATATAAGACACAGAGCAACATTAATCTGGACTCATGATTCAGCTTCCTGGAAAATGTAACTCCTGCACCTACGCTCGTCTTAGCTCCCATCAACCCCTGAGAACTGTAGCTAATTAGCAGCTATATGTTGCAATATCTTCACCGGCTCTAACTGTGAATAGCTGTTTGCTGGGCTTAATGGGTGCAGTGGACTTTAATATGGATTTGTGCCATTGACGATTGAAATGATTGAAACAAGGACAGGACCTGCAGGGTGATAATTCTCTGTGTTTCATTACCCTCAATGACACGTTTTTACATTCTTAATACAAAAACATGGATTCATTCAACTTGAAAGCTACTTTTGGCACTGCATAGTCAACAAGTGAGGTTCGCAAGCTGCGGTTGTCAAAGCACAGAGAAGAAAAACGTCACCTCATCTGCACACGCAACCACACACAGTTCTGTGGAGTATTTCATTGCTGGGTATAAGTGTCAGGCAATGACTTTTCATCCTAGGTGTCGAGCTTTGAAAACCTCATCGCTCATGTGCAGGACGAACTCTCTTTACTGTGTAGGTGAGGAGATCAGAGACGACCCCCTGCGGAGGCAGGTTTGGGACAGGAATCTCTTTCGCCTCACCCCTCAGTGAACTGGGCAGATAAACGTGACTGACCTACCTTTGAGATGAGAGAAAAGAAGCTGGCTGTACACTTCTGCCTCTGAGCATCTATCTTCATTTTTGACCTAATAAAAACTGGAGTGCGGTCTCGTCTTCCCCACCAGTTTCTGGGGCGCTCTGCACAAGACACTCTGCTGATAAACTTTGTTTGTCTACGCTAGCTGTTGATTATATATTTTTTTCAAGATACAAAATCCTAGGTTTTCATGCAAAAGCTTCCCTATGTGTGGGATTCCTTACATTCTTGCAGATGCTCTGGCTGAGTAGAACCAGGTGGGGTTTCAATATCCTCCAGTATCTTTATTGCACAGAATCGCCTTGAGCTATAGGTTATACACTTCTGCATGAGCTGTGCAGGAATTCCCAGCTCATACTGCACATGATCAACTTTGACTCCCACTGCACGACCCGACTGGAAACCTTATAAAATGTATGGATTTGAGGACTTTTTGTTTTGTTTGCCATTATCAGCGTAGACCTGTTAGTGCACATGTAGTGTATTCCCTGCCCCTGCAGTTGCATGTGAGGATTGGTTGCATGCTACCTTGCAAATTTGTGTAATTTACTTGTTTTTTCCTATTTGCCATCACTTTAAAGGTCTGCAAATGTACCATGCAGCATTCGCCACTGATTCAAAACAGTTTGCTGTGTCCACCGTGTTCTGGGAAGTGTGCCATCCACAGCCATTCCACTGCTCCTCTCCTGGAAACTAATCAACAGAGTCTGTCGGGTTCACGGTGAAGGAGCAAACTAATGGCAGCAGTTTATTTTATCATCTTCTTCGTGCTTAATAAAGACAAGTGCCCTTTTTTAAATTGACTGTGCGTAGTGTTGTTTTTTCTTTCCAGTGAGGTCTCACAGGCAAACTATGAAAGACGATAACAAGTCTTTTTCCTGCTGTGTGTTATTGATTTACACAACATGGATCTTATCAAAGAGCAGCTTCACTCGGCTGAGATGTTGTCTCATCAGTCCAATTAATCCCTTATTATTTTCATCAATCAACCGACGGTCTTTCAAATGTTCCTGCATTTTGGATAAACTTGGCAAAGCCGGCACAGTCTCCGAGCCACTGTTGGTGTCTGGGAAATCTGCCTAGGAATGTACTCAAACACACTTATTGTCTTGGCTTTTTTTTTACTCCATTTGAATGTGTAACCTTTGGGCCTGTTAGGGCCACTAACATCTTGGAGAGCAGTTACAGGATGTGCTGACTACTGTTCATAGTCTCTACATCTTTTAAATCTATCACTCCATGTCCCTGGGGGATTTTCTTGCAGCTGCAGCTGCAGGGGGGCTCCTGAGCACTGAAGGTTCTCATCAATAGCCACAACGTATATACATTAAGATGAGTTATTACAGCTCCTTTTAAAGTTTCCTTTCAGTTGGGTTCTGTGAGCCCAGAGCAGTTTACCTTGTTTTACTGGACAACACTGTCCAGACAGGAATCCCTGCTGAGTCAAACTGATCTATAAGGTTTTAAATGACGAGCCTGATACACCATTGTTACGGTCAACATTAGTGTTACAAAAGCACAGGCCAATATGTGGTAGATTTACTGTAATACCAGGTGAAACAGTCGAGCGGTCGTGTTTGGCAGCAGGCGGGAGCCCGTGCTCGGCCCCGTGTTGTCTCGGTTGCTCAGGGGGCCACTAAAACAGAACACATCTGCTTATTTTTCTTACAGTTCACCGTCAGTGAACCAACACACTGTGCTTAAAATACAGACATGCAATAAATATAGAGCTGAGCCCGGCTATTGGGTCATCGGTTATGTTAAAAAAGACAAATAAGATGGAGCATCTTTATGTTCTTTTCACGCACAGCCTCAGATGTTTGTTGATCACATACAATTATACATCTTTTATTGAGCTTATTAGATTTTCTAACTTTGAGTTCATCATTTGAAATCCTTGCATACAATAAATATTTTCCAGGATTCCTGACACCAACCACAGGCATGACCTGTGAGCATGACACTGTATTACTTTGACCCAGTGAAACGACTCTGAGGAATTTGGATCACTGACGGAACTGCGTAGAAGCACATAATGAGTGTATGAACTCTAGGGTCTAGTTGTTACACTTCAAGCCAAAGAGGTGACTCGTGCACTGGCTGAAATCTGGGCAACACACAATTTGTGAAAAAAAGATTAATTCCAAAGACCAACAAAAGCCCCAGCAAGTCACAGATGGACTGTGCATCACTTCCAGTCACATGCAATGTGGGACATGCCAGAACGCGCAGATGTTCATCGCAAGGCTTCATGATCATAATGTACTAAATATCACTACTCGATACCTTTCTATAAAAAATAAAAAGATCTTGTTTTTTCCCCACAAAACTTTTCCACGTAAAATAAAAACACTGAAATGATCAGTTCAGGACGGCTTTCGTCAATAATTCCCAAATCTTGCTTCTAATCTCGACTTCAAAGCATTTGTTCTTCAACAGGTATTAGTTTAAAATAATATTTTCATCAACAGTCATTTGAGTTGCGTACACGTTTCTTGGTGATGAATTCTCTCTCCATGTTTTTGCCACATGTGCTACATTCTCCCGATGAGCTGTTAATGAATACCTTCAAGTGATTTCTCAACGTTTGGATCATGGTTGGTGCAGCGTGGAGGGAGTTCGGAGCTATAAAAAGACTAGAGAAGAGGATCACGCTGAACACTCGACCAGATTTATTAGAACAAGCAAAGAAATCGCAGGAATTTCCGTACATTTTTGGAGGAAATGGTGATTTCTGAGAAAAGGGGTCGAGTTATCGGGTCATCACCCCTTCGAGAGTGTCGGGAAACCCCCTCATCCCCCCATCCTTTGTATCTTTCCATGCCCTGCACAAATCGGAGGTTCCCTCCACTGGTGGAGTTATAACTCTTGTTGTCATGTCGGAGAGTTTACGGTAAAGCTGAAGCATGCATGTGGTATGCCTCTGGGGACCCAATGGAAAATCCACGTTTTCTGGCCTCATGGTTTGAAGGGGGGTGAGGGTGGACGGCAGTCTAGAAGTCTCTGTAGTGTGGAAGCACATTTCCACCAATGTGTTCAAATCTAAATCGAATCAGACTTTGTTGTCCTTTTACCAGACATTCAACAGTAATGCAGTCAGAAGGAAATTGTGTTTCCCTTGGATCACTAAATAATTTAAAAGAGTAAAGCAGATCACATATAAAAAAAGTAGTATGTAAGTGTCTGCACTGCTTTGTTAGCTGCATAAGGTCACAAAACCATAACATGAATAAGGTGCAGTGTGTAAAGCTGTGTAAAACCTTCCTGTAAAGCTAATGTACACACCATTTTTATTACTGATGACAATTTAAGATATCCGTTTGGAGCTCTGCAGTGCCTATAGACGATCAGATAATATCTCTGATCAGCTGCCAAGATTAAATGTTAGGGACCGAATTTGGCCGTGTGATTTATCCTGCATGTGGTGAACACCTCGACCAGTCGCCACACAGCTGCTTGCAACATTTTTACGGTGTGGAGCTTTGGCTGTACGATATAAACATGGATCCAGAATAAAGTCAGCGAACAAATATGAGGGCTGCGTGTGCCTTTGTTCCAGTAGATGTTGACGCAAGTTGACATCGGACGTAGCAGGGTAATCCTTGTCATAATTTTGGTGAAAGGTAACAGATAGAGCTACTAAACAAAAACACATGCTCGGACACTCTCCTGCAGATGTCTTCCTTCTCTTTCTAAAAGCTGATTATTTAAGACGATTTGTGCTTAATAGGCTATAATATGCATCAGCTATGTCATATATTCATATACCTTAATAGTTAACTGCACACGTCAGATCACCACGAGGGAATATAATGTTTTCGGTCTCAGTAGCGTCCTCCTACTCCAGCGACTTATTCTCCAGTGCATGTCCTGGATCAGATCCACATCCAAAAGTTTAAAGGGAGATTTCTTTAGCAGATGATTCCAGAGTCGAAGAGAAAACTCCATCTAGAGCTTTAAAGAAAGAGCAAGTGATGAGTAATGTTCCAAAGTAAAGGTCAGAGCGTCTTTAATCAAACTCCTCTTAATGCTGATGAAGATGAGCTGGTGAATCAATCAGAGGTTGCACAGAGTCGTACTCGTGCCCTGGAGCCCTGCTCTTTCTCTGCAACAACTTGACTCTGATTTGAGAAAGAAGCGCGCCAGGAAACATCTCTGCCCCTGCGCAACTTATTCAGCACATTTCCTCTGAAATGTCAGTTTAATTTTGACATTTGCATCAAAAGACACTGCTCTGACACCAGAGCCAACGTCATATGTCCAGGATAAGTCAGAGGTATGTGTTACCAGGCTCTCTGTGGATCTAGGAAACACTGAGGCAGGAGACAGTCCTCTCGTGCAGTGTTGTGTTTACAGACAGTCGGTCCTGTGAGTATTGGCCCTCCGAGGGTGTTTGGTCATCTGCTGGAATGAGACTCAACCCTATACCACCACCACGACCCGACCTGCTGCATTATGGGTGATAGCGCATTGGATGCACTTGGCAATGTGCTGTGTCACCCTAAGTGGAGTAGCAGAAGCTAAGTGTTTTGCTTTCCTCGGTTTGCAGATCCCAAAGTCTCGAGACTGACCCTTTCCGGTGGTGCTCCCATTGGGAGGCATAACACAGGGGTGCACTGCCTGCTGGGCCACAGCAATGAGCTGCAGCGTCTCCTGGAGCCCCTTGCAGGGATGAATATGTTTTCCAGACCCCATCAAGAGGCAGAACTACAGCCAAGAAAAGCTGCTGGTGTAGCTCAGATGCCATTCAGTAAACAACATTTAAGCAGCCGCATGAATTTGTTTCCAAATCGACTGCATCTTAAAAACAGCATGATTGATATTGTGTTTTAAAGGTTGTAAATAAATTTAATAGGATATTTGCTGGATATATATATATATATATATATATGGTATTAAATGACCCTACTAGACCTTGACTTGAAAAAGTGCGAACATGTTGAACGGAAGCAGGCCACAAGGTGCGTTTAACATGCTGCAACCACTATCCGTCCATACATCTATCATCTGTACCTTTTATACCGTCAATGCCTGCTTACATTGGGCAAGATCGTGAGGAAATTTAGAGTCTCCAGACTTCATGCCTTTGGACTCAGAGCCTTTTTTGCTGTGAGACGACAGATATAACCCCTGCACCACCACCAGGCCAGCTGCAAATACTAATGACAGTAAATCTAATTTGTAATTGATTGGTCAAGAAAAACAACCAGTGCCGAATCATAAAGCCTCAATCATCACCTCTACAGATCCTGACACACAAGCACATCCATGTATCATGAAGAATGAGCCTAATAATAACATTAAATAACAATAATGCACAATTAGTCTCCATAAATCACTGTAATTTCATTATAACTTTTCATACTTCCGTAATTTAGTACATTTCATTGTCTCTGCCGATGAATCTCACAGACCCTATGATTAGAACTGAACGTCTGAGTGTCATTTGGGAATGTGGAACTGACGAATTAATGTCTCACCATAGCGAAAGCAACTCAGTACACTATGTCCTAAATAAACTAGAACTTGAAATGATCCGTTAAAGAGAACTAAGACTTTTAACAGGTCCTCATGGTTACTTTACAGCCGCTGAAGCTGAAGGAAGATGCTAACTGTTGTATGTTCCACTGTGTGCCTTCTCCAAACAAACCAGGATCACATCCCTCACAGCTTTTTTACTCATTTGAAAAAAAATCAAGGGAAAAGAATGATGGTTGCATCATATTGTAAATCCTGAAATTTCACAACAAGATAAACTTTATGATTTTTAATGGAGTAGCTTTGGTGACTGGATTCACCTGTTGTGGGTAGTAAATCATTTTTTGTGTAGCACTTTGAAAACATTATTTCATTTGGCTCCTGAGTCCAAAATGTCCTTTTTTTGTTACTCCCATGGACAATGTTACGTAACTCAGAAGCACCGCTTCAATAGACATGACCTTTTTCTGGTTGAATCATCAGTGCAAGAGATGATCCACTGCATTAGAAAATGTGTTGTTTAAAGCATATGTTTAAAAAAAAAAAAAGCAAATTAATATTTAAGATCTGTGAAGCTGTTGTCAACAAAGATTTTAACTCATTTACTTTCTGGGAAGAAGCTAAAGATAATGATGAGAATAATGATGTGCAGTTTAAACAACTTTTAGCAAGGTATGGTCTAGTTCAGAACTTTTTGTTATGTCCCTTGAAATCCTTGTAAATTAATAAAAAGCTGTGACAACTAAAAGGAAAAACATTTGTGCTTCACAGGCTGTAAAAAGCTTATCCTTTCATTTTATTTGTCCCTGATGAAATGACCAGATTCTTAAACAATAATAAAATTTGACTTGCCGCAATTCTTATAGTCATATGTGTATATAGATAAAAACCTATCAAGGCTACTGTTGCTCTTTTCTTCAGCATCGCCAACTAGACCTTTACGTTTTGGAATATGGGTACATTTTTATATTGATTGTAGAAAATGTATCCTGGGATCATGGCTGTCTTGGCTCTGCTGACTTAAGTAGCCATGTCACCGTCCACATTTTAAACTTCTCCCGTGTGTTAGCAGCCTTGCTAACTAGGTTGCTATTGTTAACTAGCTTGAGAAGCTCAGTATTTAATGAAATGATGAAGTCTACAATCCTGAGAACATGCCAGAGTGGAATATAAGAAGCTCAGAGCAAAGACATCGAAAGAGAGCTGTTTTAACTAACAAGTGTTAGCATGTTTCCTGTTCGCTATTGTTTAAGTAGTTAGCTCACCAGCTGCAGGAGTGAGTCATATCCCAACTTTAGCCTCAAGCAACAAATATTTATTGAGCATGGATACATTTTCCTGACTTTTTGTTCAGACTGGGTTTAAGTATCACAAATGTTAATTTGACCATAGCCTACTACATACCACATGTACTCTCTTATATGTCAATATAAAAGTTTTCTCCCGCATTTAAGACCTAATTTCCTCTGGTTATCACATTGACTTCAATAAATTACCTCTGTTAGTATCAAACTTCGAGACATTCCTGAATAAATAGACATTAAATGGCTCCATTTACTTTAGCTCTTAAGTGTTGAGTACGAAGACAAACCATGACAGCTGAGTGTTTTCAAAGGAGGGCAGTTTTTATAGAGCCCCTTCTGCCCCGGCTGAAGGATTTATTGGAAAACCCATATTCTCCTCCTGAGGGGCTCATGCTTCCCAGCCCGCACTGAAGCCTGTGTTGTGGTTCCCACATGCTAGTGTACACAAACAGCCACAAGCTCAAGGCCTGTATGTGATGCAGCAGTTCTGAGAGGTGGGGAATTATTCACAGCAGTCATAACCTGCCCTGGTAAAATGGTAACCTTTCGTTGGAAGTGTTACATTTAACTGGCCAATAAAGTGGACCAGTCAATAAAGTGGACTTTTAGGTCAGCAGGATACCCTCTATCCATCCATCCATATCTTGCTACCCTATAGGCGATAAACTCCTCCATGTTAGTGAATGGGAGATGGACCAAATCAAAAAGTCAAAGTACACATTAAATAACATTAATCAAAGAAAGTGTCTGTCATTTCAGGTTGCTCTTATCAAACTGTTGATGTTTGTTCAGGTGTCAATGTTTTCAATAAGTTTGGTCTTAATTAATTAATTGATGTTATACAAATGTGTGACAAGTCATTATTGACCACTGATACATCAATTCTATCATTTATATATTTATTATATTAATTATATATAAGTGTGTGTAATAAAATTATAGCTATAACAATATAAGTGATAATTATTGTGATAATTTGTACCATAATAATAACAATTTTTTTTATATATTCACAATTTTTATATATACTTAGATGCCCATGCTTTTATCAGTAGGTCAGTGAGTTGAAGCTGTGGCATGAATAACTGACTCGTGACTCATCTATCAGAGTTGGCGCCAACACACTGTTTGTGTGAAACCTCACTGAGTCACCTCTGTGTGTTTTGCTTATACTTATTGTAAAAGGGAGTTTGTGTAAAGATACATTTATCTGTCTCGCTTCTTTGTTGACCGGTCATTCGACACGCGCTCTGTCTCGGGCTGTGTTGTAGAAAAATGCAACACTTGACAGATCCTCTGCATGAATGGGTGCCAGACGGGAGTCGTGATGTCTCCCAGTGTGGCCCACCATGTAGGCTGAGCTGACCAGTTTCAACTCCAGCGGGTGAACAAACGCGTTTGCTCTTTGAAATCAACCACATTTGATTTTATAAATATTAGATCTTTTTACAATTTTTAAAATAGATTTCCAATACTTTTTTTTCACATGATGTAATTATCTAAATAGAGAGTTTGAAAAATATGAAATGGCTGATCTGAGGGGTTTACCCACCAAAAAGTCAGAGCCAGGCTTCATGTCTTTATTATATTGTTTACATGTGATCCGGTTAGTTTTGGTTTCACATTGCAATTTAAGAAGCAAAACAAAGATTTTTGTATGAAATAGAAAGGTCCTGCTGTCAGCGTTTATGTGGATTGTGTCTACCCATATTACATTGACCACTGAGAAGTAAGAATGCCTCGACCCATATAAGTCCCCTCACACAAACTCTGCCTTATATGTAACTTTTCCAAAATGTAGTAACAGAGCACTTTATGAACAACTGAAACCATCAATGCAATGAGTACAGTGGATCCCATTTCTTTGACTTCTACCACAGACACCATTCTACAACTTTCCTAAGTATCTGCATTACAGTTCTTGCAATTCCTTTTACTTTAGTCTCATTTTACCAACAGACACAACAGTCGAACATTAAACGGACGCGTTCCCTTGGAGCACTGATAAAGGTGCACTTCGACCTTTATCAGACTTCAGTTGGCAGTTGAGTATATCTCAAAATAAATGTTTCTTTTGACTTCAGTCTTTATACAAAAAAGATATTTCCTACATCAGGTTGGTTTTTCTATCTGAGAAGCTCAGACGAGAGGAAACCTTCCATGACCACGAGCACTTCATAAAACAAAAGGGATCTTAAAACATAAAGGCTTTTGCACTTTACAGGGCAGAGTAATGCTGTGTGTGCAGATCCTGTCTGACTGAACATGGATCTGAGAGACAGACAGGAATGTCAGCCATCCAGCAGAATGGAGGTCTTATGAAGAAATCATACTTCAGAAAGTTACAAAGGACAAATAAATGTCCTTTACTTCCCTGATCAGCACATGAATCCCTCTAACATCTGTTGGTATGACCCCCTCAGACAATAAATGCCCCGTGGTTTCTTTTAACACCAAGCAACACATCAGACAGATGTGTGATGCTTGGTTTTTCTTACCTTAAGTTGGACGAATTTGACGTTTACTTTGGCAAATGGTTAAAAATGCACCAGCTATCTACAAAGAATTTAAGCAGAGTTGTACGAAGAAACAACAACCGAGTATAACTGGAAAATGTCGTCTTGAAATTCGAAAGCTTCAGATTTAGACAGGGCTGTGTTGTTCGATTTCCAACACGATATTAGTTTAAGCCCATCAAGGGACTGTGGTCAAAAGTGATTTCGCAACTGCAGAAAAATGGGCATGTGACTTCATGTGGCTTTCGTCCTTTAGTTTTCCAAAGAGGAGTTATTGGCATTCTGGACATTCCTGTTTTGATGTTGGTAACGGATTGCTGGACAAGCTCCTGTTTAAGTGCAACTTGGAAAAGCAAATAACAAAACAGCCTGGAAACATTATATTGTGATGACAGAAAAGATGAGACACACCGTGTTGACTTGGGCCTTAAGACTTCATGGTATAAGGCTGATGATGTTAAACACCATGAGGAGACTAAGACTGACAATTGACCACTCTAACATGTAAGTCCTATGTATCCAATGACTGATATACCCATAAACGACATCATAGCTACCAAAAGTGAAGCCAAAGCATCTTGATCGCCACCTGGTGGCTGGCTGGAGTGTAAATCATGAATCATGCTTCCTTCGTGTAAGTGAATGGCACATGTGGACTAAACTAAAAAGCCAAAGTAAATTTGGTTTTAATGACTTTTTGGATGCAAACTTAATGATTGAGAACCGAGACCGTATATCAGTGGGACCTTAATTGCTACTGCACAGACTCTGGCTTTTGTATTCAGGATTTTTTTAGTTCATTTTTGGATAGTGTGTGGAAGTTGAGACACGTCATACATCTTTACATACAGATATAGCTTGTTCTTCTGTTGATAAATCAACCACCTGTGAACTATTGTGTTGCACGTGATCTTTCATTATTGTAACCATTTTGCTAAAGTAGCCTCTCCCTTTAGATCATATTCATCCGCAACTGATACATTTTCCCAAACAAATGCTTAAGTTCCCCTAGTGTGAGTAATGTTAGCTATAAGCTAGAGTGCCCACCTGTTTTAAAGGTTATTTGGCATTTTAGATAAAAGATATGTTTATGAGCTCTCATTAGATTTACATTGTCAGCAGGAACAAATCGACTTTTGCCCGACAGCTCCACACAGGGTTGGGGATTAAGTCAGACGGTACTGAGAAACACATTTTGGGTTTTGGCGTAGTAAAATATACAACAGTGGCAGCCTCATTCTTTAAGATGAAGAATTAACTGTGTCGTAAAACAGTCTGAACTATCACTGGTGCCCTTACAGCTCCTGCAGAGATATTGGAACGCAGTACAGAGACCATGTTAACCTTCATCCAGGGATCAAAACAAATTAGTGTCTTTGCACATAAATAGACCAGTGGAAAGAAAATTATATCAGTATTTGGAGTAGAGGAATGGATATTTTTAAATAAGGGGGAAAAAACTGAATTGTTAAGATATATGACTAGAACCTGGATCACATATCTGGGGCATGAATTGAAAGAATGTCTGAAAACCTATAATTTAGTGAATATTTCTGGTGGAGGCATATGGAAGTATTAACCACATTCAGTCTTTTTCCGTTATAATTGTCAAGGATCGGTATATGGCTTGTATATAATTTTACTCAACATTTCTCCATTCGTCTTGTAAGCTCGCTCCTGGCTTTAAGGTGTTTCAGGGTGAGAACAGTGTTTTTTTTTTTATCTGTGCACTGCAGGAACTGACAGAGGAATATGAAACAGCGATTTTGTACATTTACATCCAATTTCACAAGTCAAAAACAAATAGCTTCCAGGCTGGAAACTTCCACTCCAGTGGGAGCTCTCGTTATCTGGAATTCAAATTTCAAACTGCTGACACAGCAGCAGTTTTACAGTTCTTCTGTTTTATTTTGAAATGTCTCTCCAGTGGAAAACCTTTTAAATCTATTGTCCACCTGCCTGGTTAATGTAAAAACTCAAGCATTGTTAAAAAAATAAGAAATTTAGAAAAAGCTGCATATGTTTTCTCTGTATTCTTTCAAACTAAGAGCATTGTCTTGAATTCATTTTGTTTGCAGCCAAACATGAGCGCATTGTGTTTGTAAAAAATCGCGCGTCTCTTGGGGACAGTTCAAATGGACAGCTCTTCAGTACCTGCACTGATCAGTGGACGCCGCAGCATGCTTCTGGCCTAAGGGACAATCACCAAGACTAACCCTCTTTTGATTGAAGGAGATTGTCTAAACACACGAGAGAACTTGACCTGTGAGCATCAGCTGTCAACTGAAAAAATGCTGACACTGCTCCAAGGGGGCAAATTGGTCTGCTGGGAGCAGGATCGTGCTTCTGATCTGTGAAACAGTTTAACATTGTTGCGGCTGCAGCTGGAAGATGATCTGAGCATTATTGACTAAAGCCATTGGATGTATACTCGCCAAGCTTGTCTACTACTGTAAATCAGGCTCAGGTCCCTGGACTGAGACTTGTGTGATTTGATTTAAAACAGCCACTTGTCCACTGAGCAGACACAAATGCAATAATTAGTATTATCTTAAACAAGCAAATGCAACAAACATGTGAAAAATCAAGGAATGTGTAATTGTCTGGGAAAAGACAAATAAACAGCGACTGGCAGCGGGCCCCTCTGCAGCAGCTCGGGAAAGGTCTCTCCAGTCCGAGCGACTCCCCCTCCAGGGCAGCTTGACACAGTTCCAAAGTCCGGATGAGAACGAGGGTCACGCGAGGCCAGGCTCTATCAAAACATGAACTCTCAAGTCGGCGATGGTGAGTTAATGGCAAAAGGCTATTTTGGGTTGATGAGGGGAGGGAATAGTTGCTTGACAGGCAGTACTAAGATAAAGGTGGTAGTGGACGGAGTAAAACACACATTGCATGGAGGTACACATTAACCTGGCGGACAGGACCAGTTTACTGCACAACAGGGAAAGGAAGGGGGCAATAAAAGATACCCATGTGCAATTTCAATTTAAGTTTCACTGCATTGTGTGCTCCAAGTGAACTGACAGGGCATTTCATGTACATGGATGCTGAAAATAAGATTGATATTTATGGTATTTATCTTCAGCCACAGCTGGAAAAAAAAATGTCTGTGTGTGTGTGTGTGAGAGTAATCATCAGAAAAGCTCCTGTTGGGTTCTGCCAGAAGGCTGCTAATGAGAGACTGCAACAAGACCCTGGAGCTGATGTGGTTTGTTAAAAATATCTGTTAATGCATTAAACTGACGTGAAACTCCACAGTCAGACCTGCTGAGAATCAAACATACAGCAAGTATGACAACTTATAATTCTTTCTATAAGTTGAGGCTGGTCAACAATATATATCATTGTCGGGTTGTGGTGAGCAGGTGGACCCAAATGCAGGAGGCTGGTCCAATCCAACAAAACACAATTTATTGAAAACAAATTAAATAAGCAGCACACACGGCAGAAAACAAAACTGTTGGAAAACAAAGCACTATCAAAAAGCAGACACAGATGAAGCAAAGACAGAGACTGAGCTGAGGAGTCGACTTTAATAGTGACTGAGCAAACGACAAACGAGCAGCAGGCAGCACAGGACAGGCAGGTGAAACAAATCAGCGTGGAGCAAACAGTCAAAACTGGAGGGAAAGAACACAAAGGCAGGAAGTAAACTGAACTGAGACTCATGAAGAAGATCAGATCTACTAAATAAAACAGGAAACACCAAACTGAAAGTTTAACCAGACATTCTTCTTCCGCATCATCATGATGATGAGTGTTGAGAACTGAAAGAATGATTAGCAAGGCCAAAGAGTAAACACATGAAGATCCTCAGTGAGACTTTTATTTTTTATTCAGCATTCATGAAACCCTTTCCCTTTACCTTTTGGTGATTTTATTTTGAAAGTTTAGTCCACGTTAGGGCAATCCAGTATACCTTTCTTAGCATCTAAGCCCTTTTATTGAATAGGTGCTGGCTTCCTGTTTTTTCCCATCTGGGTTTGCCATGAAATTGCTGGAGCAAGTGAAAATCAAAAAAAAATGTCGTGGTCCTTTGTTTAAAACTTTACCACACAAGTGCATGCACTGTTGTTCCTGAGTGTTTTGTGTCAATCGACTTTTGTGTGTTTGTGATCCACCTCAGATAAAGAGCAGTGCACAGCCACTTCCCTGAGCTTTGCTATGGAAACCAACCAGGACCGCCTCCTACGCAGTCGACGAGACACTCACAAAATATGGCTAATGAGAAAGTTGCATGTAAAAACAGGCATTTAATCTGCACATACATCATTCCTGACAGCAAAATCAAACACGCAAATAAAGGCTGGCAACAAGAAGAAAACATTGTCATAGCCGAGAAGGAAGTTAAATCTTTATAGATTAAGGAACAACATAAACGTCCCATGTAGTCCCACAGGAGTATAAACAGTTTACACTAATAGAGCATGCAGACTGAGCTGAAGCCAGTGGCTACTGATATCTGATGCAGATTATATCACAGCTCATCTCAGGGTCACAGCAGGACTGGATCCAGTCAAACACATGATACATTGATAATCAAGATGGATTAGTAAGGATCAAGGAATAAAAGGAGTACACGGAGCAAATGCACAAATCAGTCTTGTCTCTGAGTCTGAGCCTTTGGGGGCGGCTACCATACTTCATGGCCTCCAATGTGCAAAGCGACTATCAGAGCCAAGACTCTCTTTTCCGTTCGCCGTACACTGTTTACAGTCGGACAAGTTTCCAATGTCACACGAGTTGAAGGTTCTTCTAAGCGACAGGAGCAATATTGAGGCAGATTGCAGCAGTGTTTCGAATGATGCTAATGAATGCAAATAAATAAAAAAGTCGATAACCCATGCATTTCAGTGTGCACTGCCTTTTTAACACAAACTGTTCACCTGCAGGAAAGCATAACTGCTCAAATCTGTTCATCGAGGTAACGACCAATTTCCAAAACTATTTCATTAGTGTTCGGCAGCCTTTCATTCATTTAACCACATGCAACTGTTTGAGAAACAAACAGTGCCTCGTTGCTTATTTTCCATACTATCCTTAAAACGACAACCCAGCAGCACACATATTCAATCAATGCTAAAGCCATTCAACATTTAAAGCTTCAGGGAAAAGACTGGTAGCCTATAGGTCTGAAACAGCTGGACATGTGGATATATTAAAAGCAGATGTGGCGTGGAATGTCCGCCACATGGAAAAGCTGATTGTGGTTATACCTCTATAGTAATGGGCAACCTAACAGCCAAGAGTCTGCTCGAGCGGGATTCACACGCTGAGCCGAGTCTCCTGCGTCCAGCTCTTTACTGTGGCTGGGCCGACCTTATTGTGTCTCGTCTCAGTCCTATTTTAGAATCTAGGCAAAGCATTTCTTCTGATCTCCTCATTACAGAGAAGGTTGGATCGTTCACACAGCGAGAATTTACCGTCGCGCTTCCTGCTGCATTTGTGTTGGGATTTACAGCCCTGCAAACACATTTCCATGTGTAACCTGTCTGCACTGCAAATTATCTACAGCGAAAAGAATTCCAGGAGCACCTCGGGATGCTTTCGAAACCTCGTATTTATTTAGTTTATTTATCAATGTCAGTTTCGTGTATTGTCAGGAAAATGCTTCTGTTTTTCAACATGACAACACGGATAAAGGAAAGAAAATATGTAGAAATGTACACTCAGGGGCTATTAACCTACTTTCTTCAAGAGGCTGGAAAGTGTGCTTCTATTCAGTAGACCTCTCTTATAAAACCAGGTTCAGTATGATTCAGAGCTCTCTAGTCTGCACCCAGAGCCCAGTTTCCCTCCTCTAGTGGAGCAAGCAGCACACTCCACTGCAGGTATTCTACACTCTAAGCACCTTGCCAGGCTCTCTCAATGGCAAATGCATCTGGCCATTCAACAGAACATTTTAGCTCGGGCCCAGCAGCTCAGCAGAGAGGGATATTTATTGTGATTTGAACATGCAATCATGGAAAACTTGCGAGCATACCTCTGCACAAACCTCTCTGTAGACATTAGACAACCAATTTCCTTCTGCTAAGTCGCTTAGTACCCCGATAGCTCTGCTGCCTTTGTGATGATCTTGCTCTTGAGACGCAGAGAAAGAGATATCCATACCACAAAGGCCGGGTATCGGGCCGTTAATGATTTTGACTTGCGTTTGGCCTCGTTGTCGCGTTAACATTTCCAACACAACTTCCTCGGCATGCAGAGTGGCTCAGTCCACGGGACTTCTTCCTCCCCTGGCTGATACTTTTGACCTATTGTGACGATTAACATCTGTGACAATAGCATCTTAGATGACATTACAAACTGTCCGCAGGCCGAGCAGAGCAGAGCTGTAATCTGATGGGCCCGTGAAGGTTACCGAATTAGATCATGTCTTTGTAAGCATCCAGCAGCATAACTGTGGTGAGTCTAAAGGGTTCATTAATCAACATTCGTAGCCTGTTCAATGACCAGGTTGTCTCAAACGCGTCATGTCTGAGGTTTACAGATTACTTACAGTGGCTGTTTGTAAATTTGCTTGATGTCACCAGTCGACCTCTTTCAAACCGACGCTGCTTCATTATGTGGTTCCTACGAAAAGGATCTCGATAAAAGAAACCAGACTTGTTGACTTGTTGAGCAGTGCAACCAAACCAAGAATAGCGATGGATTACTCTCCATCTGGTGTTTCAATAATAACATGATACAAAAGGACAAATACATTTCCATACATATGCAGATCAAGATTAGAGAGTGACATAAGGTTTGCATCGACCATACATGTAACCCCATTCTCATGATTCTCCCAACTAGTGTGTCTTTACCAATCACTTTAATGTGTTTAAAGCAGCACTAATCAATATTTTCATATAAACAATGGATACAATTTTTTATGTGAAAGAACCCACGCACAAATCTTCAAACGCAAGTTTCTCATTCTACAAAGCAGTGTTTGAGTTTTATGGCCCACAAACAGATAACATAAAAAAATGGACGTAGACTCCAGGAACGGAAAGTGAAGCCGTGCCTGAAACCTGTATTACCGTGACTGATCAGCAGAGGGCAACTCCACTGGTTGCAGGGACAGTACAGCCATGAATACATCAGAATTTTCCAGTCATCAACACTCAAATTATACTGTGTTTAGTGAGGGAGCTTTATCGTAAACAGACACAACAGGGGAAGTAAATATGAGGCGACCGCAGAGGCTCAATTATCTCAATTATCTCCATTATCAAGGACAGTTAATGGCTGTTTGCCATTTGCGCTTGGCACACGTCCCTGCTTCTTAAGAAAAGACTCATCACGAATGGGTTCTAAAATAGATCTAATTATACAACATGAGCAACAAGTTAAATAAGACTAACTTTATTTTCTAGGGGTATTTTTAGTGTGAGGATCAGTAATTATGCAATTGTGTTAAATAGTACGTTTGCATGTCAACGTTTATTTTACTCCAACGATCTAATGCAAATAACTGACACCATTAAAATCTAAAATAATGTTGCAGTAGATTAAAAGATGAATTCAAGAGTCTTGTTACCGAATTTTATTTTTAATTTGATTGAAAACATCACATTTCAGTTTTGTTGAAGTAAGGTATGGATGGATGGAGTTTGTAAAAGTAGAATCAAAGAGCCATATCCACTGCTATCACACCTCATGATTTTTTTCATGGAGCTTTTTCCTGTGTTTTTATTTAAGTGTTATTACCTTTCAGTGTTTTGTTACGGATGTTTTTGACCAACACAGCCCATAAAAGGCAAATATTAAGACAACTATGATAAGCAGAAATGTTTAATTTTTAAACTCTAATACATCATAAGCAGTGTTTGGATACAAAAAGGAATGTTTTTATTTAAATATCCACATTAATCACCTGAGGAGTGAATAATATATATATTTGGACATAATGTAATCAGATTAAGCCTGGAACTCTGTCCCTGGAGTCATGTGACACTATTAAAGGAATACATGAATACGCTCTACTCAGTTGAGAATTTGTAGGCTGTCGTGTGGTTTTCCTAGATTTTTCTTTCACATAAAATAAAAGTGTTGGGTTACAGAAATAAAAATGTCCATGAGGCATGTGCAACTTAATACTCTCCATGAAATATTTACCTTTTAAATTCTCCTTTTAATACCTTTTGGAGTAACTGTCTATTCAGTAGCACAAATACTTGATCCTCAAAGAACTTATTGTTATAGAGATATATTACACAGACATTGATTTACCAACTTAAGGTTTTCCAGATTTTTACAAAAACCTTGAAAACAATAAGTGATTACCTCATTTGAATGATATTCAGAATAACCTCCATTCTAAGAAAAAGAGCAATGACTTCAGCTGTGCAGGTGAATACTGCCACCCAAAGGGAAAGCTGATCTATATCGTAGAGCATATATTGCACCACTGATAATATAGATAACTAACTAAATGAATACATAAGTAAGTTCTTTATGGCATATGCTCTGATGATGGCAATATTGTTATGATCATTTAATGCACATTTTGGTATCTCAACAACCACAAGATGGGCTGCCATGAATTGTGGTACAGACATACAGTAATGCTCAAAGAATGCATCCTAATGCCTTTGGTGATCGCCTAATGTTTCGTCTAGCATCACTTCATCTGGCTCGAGTCACATTAAAAAGCAAAACAAAATTGTCGGCCCCATTTTGAGCATTGCTACACATGGCACTGTCATTATTTCCGCAGGTATCCCAGAAACCAACAGCACTTTAGAGGCGATAGTTGAAATGTAGATCATTTTCTTTCATCTTATTAGCAGTTATAGTGACAATGTCCAATATGGTAACACTGTTATAATGTAAATGATTAATTCATGACATATTAATGAAGAAAAAACTTACATTCTGCAATGAAGGGCAATTTTTTTTTTATATGCACTGTTTCCTGTGGGGCAAAACTCAAGCACTGGGTGCCTCATCGCTTTTCTGTGCCATTACCTCTTTTAAAAACAGTTTGTCATTGAATCTCAATAAATCCAGGGATAGGCTGGGACATGAAGGATCCACCCATCTTTGTTTCTCGGGGATAGAAGGATGCATTTGTCGGCTACATTTGAAGGAGCCTTCAAATGGGAGAGTCGCACCTCTGAAATGTCGTCTTCAAATGCAGCCTCGGAAATTGAGACACAGCTTGTATTTGCTAAAGATGAGCATGTTTAGCATTATTGTTGTGCGCATGTTAGCGTGATGCTGTTGTCATTTAGCGCAAAGCAATAATGTCCCAAAGTAAAGCATCGAACAGGTGTCAGCATTTACTGAAGATTCTTAGTGTGGGATAACAGCTCCTTCATTTCTTCACTTTACTTCAAATCTGACAAGAACAGAAGTAATTTGGTGATTCACATAAATAGTGTCAAATAAGTTGGAAATCACTTTTATCTGCCCACATATAGCATGTTGGCTTTCAGCTAGTATCTTCCTTGACATTTATTAGTAAGCCACACACCAGGAAAACCACAAGGCATAACTTGCCACCAGGATTTATTTTTCCACATATGTTCCCTTTATAGAGCTATAATTACAGAACTGTAATTTCCATAAATCCGTCATGAAATCCACCTATCAGCCTGTGGAATAGAAAACATTTTTGCAGTGCTGGAATTATCACTATTAACTCATAACGTTTTGTGTTGCTAACTTCAGACTTTCCGTCACTCAGATTTAAGCAGTACAACTTCGTACCATTTCTTGGGTGGCTGCGTTGTGTATACATCTGGACAATGGAAGGATTTCTTGGGTGTCTGTCTGCTCCTGCGGCTTGTGCATGGGAGCAGGTATGACTAAAATGATATCTGTTGTAGGAATGCAGTGGCTTACCACAGTTATGAATGGAGGGAAGCTTCACATAAACACAGTTGCCTTGTTTTAATCCAGCTTCATATAAGTTAAACAAGACAGCTTTTAAACAGTGTATATATCCCGTCAGACTTCTCACTGGGCTTTGAGTCAACCGTCTGACTTTTCCAAATGTCTCACACAGACTCACAACTGATTCACAAACAGCAACCTGTCTTTTCACCCCAAAATATACAGACATTTTGTTTCTTTGGATCATCTTCAGGGTGATTTTTCTCCTCAGTCGTCCTTAGCAGAACACTATGTTAAGTACATTTTGTGACAACATCAGCTACCAGCCAACTGTCTGGGTGGAAATAGTACCACCAGTCTTTAAGGGCCCACGAGAGAGCAGGAGTGAATTACAGCACTTCTCGCTAATTTATCACAGCCCAGAGTTCGAACTTCAGCTGGAGAGTCTCTTCATATCCTGGCCAGGATTCTTCTCAAGAAGAAGCGTGCTGCCAACAAGAGCAGCCACAGCTGGAGCGGAAAATAAAGCCTCTTTCTTCAACATGAAATTCGCTGCGTTGACTTTGGTGTTACATTTTGCGGCATTCATTTAAAAAAAATTGGGCAAACGGGTTCAGCACCTCTCTTTAGACTGAATGCACGATGTCATGTCCCGCCTCGAAAGTTCTCTTTCAACACTATAAATGGGCAATTTAAATTCAACTTTATTTCAATATAATGTCAAAAACCTGCATAATAAACTACATATGAAACGCAAAAAAATATTTGAAACAGCTACAACTGGGCTACTGTGAATTCAAGCAGTCCAAGCAGCAGTTGAATATAACAGCAATGAATAATCAGAATGTACAGTATTACATGTGACCATTACAAACAGTGGAATGAAAAAAAACAGCTGCCTGGCTAACTGGCTAGCAATGTGTTTTCCTCTGTTCTTACTTCCTTAGCCACCGGAAGTAACCTCAGAGAACAACAAAGCCACAGGTAAAGTGGATATGACGCAATTGAAAGACGACCAATATGAAATGTCCTGTTACTTTGAATGAAATTCTGGATTTTTCTGGGTTTGAACATCGTTGTCACAATTTGGATCATGTAAGTACAAGGAGAGAGTTGTTACATATGTCTTCAACTCACACAATTCAAAGATTTTTTAAAGAGATGTTCAGTTATCCCTTTCTTCATTACTTTTCTGGTAAAGCACTTTAACACTGTAAAGGCCCAACAGAGTGTACTAATTCAAACAGTATTTACAGTAGTAACTTTCGTCCATCAACTTTTACCGTATGAGGAACTTATTTAGGAGGAGCAAAATTTATATTTTTCGTACATTGAGTTGAGTCAGAAAACCGAAACAATAGATAAAAGACTCCAATGCTCCATAGAGCTGACCGGCAGAGTAAGAATCCTTACTTGCATTCTTTTTCACAGACGTCGTAAATTTATAAAAATTTTAGGTATAGAATATTGATTACAAATGCTTTAAAATTTGTTTGAGATCTTGATATGTCTTTATGTTAATCAGTCATATGTAAAGCGCAATAAGACCTGTTGTCAGATACAAATATATTTATAAAACTTTTTTAAATGCTTCTAAAACTCAACGATCTAGCAAGATTAACAACCACGTTTACTCTCCTGGTGCGGAACATTGTGAACTTTTCATAATCTCTGACACAGAAGGTTTAGTAAATCAGTGGGCTTGAAGAAAAGCAGTTCCTGTAACCAGTAAAACAACGATAAGATGCTGACCGCACTCTAAAAGAGATTTGCTCTTCCTTTGGCAAATTCCAAAGGAGTGACATGTCCAATAAAAAGATGAAACATGTTTTCACAGAAATTTGTTGCTGTGAACTGCTGCATTCTGACCAGGAAACAAATCTGGAGTTCACTTTCTGTATCTGCTCGATCATTGATTGGGTTTCGTATCGCATGTCCAGCGTTAGATCCAGTCCAGTCCTGACGTTTAAATGTAAGATACATTGAAAATTACCCAGTGATTGGATCACTGAAGGTTTTCTGGCTGTGATAAATAACAGTTTGAGTGTTTCAAGGTGTCTCTCTTGGCAGTGGTTTTTGGTGTTGGCCTAGAAAGATATCTCAAATAAAAAACAATGAAACCAAACTCAATGTTGTATCAATAACTAACCATACACAATTTATTTGAATCAGGATAGTTAATTACTACTCAGATGGATGAATAAAGTAAGATTTTGTTTGTTATGAGCAAAGATACATTATATGTGAACATGCTGAAAATGCTGCAGCAGTAGCTCCTAATATACATAGTAGTAGGTTTTAGTATTAGCTATTCAGAGTCATGTCAGATGTCAGTCTAACGTATAATGGCTGAATCTGAACATACATCCCTGAACAACTGCAGAAGCATTGAGGATTTTCTTCAGTTTCTTTCATTGCATAGCAACAGTGTTTACTCAGGCCTCTCAACAAAGATCCCTAAAGGCCACTCTGCTCTGCAAAAAGGAATCTGTATGACTCTTTTTGGCTGTGTACTTATAAGGCAAACTTGTTGCAGATGTGCGATAAGACGAGATGCATTTTGGGGGAAACAGCGCAACAATTCTTCACACATTCTTCTCTCTGGTAATATACAATAAAACTTGCAATAAACGAACAAATACTCGGTGCCGTCACCTCTTGTTTTTGGAACCAACTTTAATGTTGTTCTCATGTGATTTGTCGTAAAATGACACATCCCTGGGTCAGTCTAGACATGTCGTTCCAAGTGGTGTTTATTGATCAGGTGCAGACTAAAGGGGGAAATAAATCAGACCTAATCCAAACGAGATGTTCAGTTTTGAAGAAGAAACAAATAAACTGTGAGTCATTGATTTCGGTAAAAGAATCTAAAGGGGTCTCATCAGACATTATAGGCAGAGTGGAAAATCCTGAATTGATTCATTTCGAGAAGTCAACCCCCCCCCGATTCTCGAATGCAGACGTCATGTCCCGAGAGAACAATCATTGGTGTTGCTGTCACAGTTCAGGATCTTGATACACTGTATATTTCTCTTTTTGTCTGTTTGGTTACACAACCTAAACTCTTTACTTCGGACAACAATTAAAGGCCCGATTGTTCTTTGCAGGATTAACAAACAGCAGATTGTTCTGGTTTGGGCGCTGGTGGTACCACGGGCCATACCAGACATTCCAGCAACCTCCATTGACAAATCCTGCATGGCTCAAGATTTTAAGCCTTTAGCATACACACTGAGTCACTGCCAAGTCTCTTATGTAATTGGAGTCAGCTGTTCCTGAGACTTGTACAGTGGCTGTCGCTCTCGGCAGGACACAATACGAGGACAGCAGCTTTCCAAATAAGGGCAAGGCTACAGTGTCATCGCAAAACTTCCCCAAGTCTCCCAGACAGGAATGGTATGTACTCTGAGGAAAATTATCATTTCCACCTTACAGCTTTTTGTTTTTGATCTGTGCTGAGGGTTCCTTTTGCATTTATTCTTTCACATGAGCTTTTAGGCGGTATCTACGGTATCAGTAGTTTGTAAACAAAAAGTCTGCGAGCTTGTGACTGTTGATCTTAAGAGGTTCTTTCCGTTGGAGTCACGGCTGATGTGATGGGATTTTTACTCTCTGAATGCACTGAATGATTGTTGCTCAAGCAGAGTCATATTCACTGTGGTAGCTGGGGATGTGCTACTGGGCCACACAGCCTCTGCAGTGTTTTGTCTGATGATTAGGACATTGTGTCAAAATGATCTCCTCCCAGTTGTGGGAAGAGTTTAATCAAAAGCAGTGTGTCTACAATCACCAAATCTCTTTTATTTATGGTTGCCAAATGGGCTGAAAGGACTATTATAATTTGGCTGTGTCTTCAAAGGTACCAACGCACACACTTGCATGCCTCCCAGACTCACTGTGGTGAGTATTCGCCACTTTAGGGGTGTGAAGTAAAACATCTGGGACATGTGAGAGCAACACTTGATCAGATCTGAAAGAAATTTGATACTTCACTTATCTAATAGCTTACAGGGGAAGACGCTCTATTCCCAGATACAAAAGGGAGACTGAATCATATTTGATACATTTTATGACTTTCGTGTGCGTGCATGTGTGTGTGTGGGCTCAATTCGGTGTGCTAGAGTTCATGCATTTGATTCGGTTCAGCTGTGGTGAGTAGTGCTTATTTACGTCTGGGAAGCCATGGTAAAGCACAGTATGAGTACATTACCGGCTAATTAGAAGGATTTTTATGTACATCTAATTATGTACTAGTTGCTCTAAGTGATGTATTTCATGAGGTTTTGAAAAAGGATTATGTTTTTATTATGTTGGGAGGACAGGGACCGTTGACATGTCATAGCAGGATAATTAATAACACTGACAGTGGCTGCATTCCATTTAGGTGAGCCAGTTCCCAGCATTGTACATGTTGCATCACCACTGGGACGCTTTGTGCAAGAAAACTGTTTTTTAATTTCGTCAAGTTATCAGCTCTTCTGCCTGTATGACAAGTTGAACCGTCTTCCCTGTCGGTCTATACAGTGTGACTCTTGTGCAGTTTTCACAAGGACCTTGTGTCAGAAATTTAAAGCATCACTTCGAGGAGTTGGTACATTTCTGGAACTAAGGCACAACCTTGTTGAACCTGCAGTGGTAGATGTTTTGCCACAAGCTGTATGAACATAACCCTGACATATCTTTTGTAAATTTGATTAAAAAAGCTAAAAAGTTTGTTGACATTAGCAGCATTACTTTGCATTCGTGTTTTGGCCCTTCTATGAATTTAAATCCGATATGATTGCCACTCTTATCTGTTTTGGTTTCCACCAGCTCAAGTAAAAAATTAGTGGTTCTTCACATCCTATAAGCAAACTTCGTCTATGTGCCATTTAATGTTGACCGAAATTTCACCCTGAACCTCCCTATTGCTCATGGAAGTGGGTGATGAGAACCAGGACAATGAACCAAAACAGCAAAGGTTCACCCCACAGTATGTTTATAAAGATGGATGGTATGACGGCTCCCCAAAAGTGAAGGCAAAGCGTCATTCACCGCCTGATGGCTGGCTGCAGTATAGGTCATAAATCCTGCCTCCTCCATATAATGGAGACATGGGTCAAAATAAAACACATCAGATAAATGTTATGTTACTATAAGGTTTGTTCAAGTGATAATTCTTCTCTCTTATGCTATAAAACATGGGGAAAACATTCTGATTGGCAGGACCTCAATAACGTGGCTGCATCCCGATCACTACTGCTATTGGGAACGCATTTTGTACATTGTTAATATATCAAAAAAATATTATATATGGTTTAATCCTTATGATAGTGTGATCAAAAAGAGCTTCTGAAAGATACTTTTGCTTGAGTATTGTAATGAATATAACTTATTTTTGTCTGAACTTCAATTAACCCACGTTATTTGTAGAACAAAATTGGGAGATAGAAAGTTACACACACAAACTCTTTCTCCAGAGTTTCACCTTACACTTAGCCCACACCAATCACTGAGGAAAAACAAAAGACCAATACTTTTACGACGACTTTCCATCAAATCTTGTTTATAAACCAAATGATTGCATTCCAGCATGATCCGAGTGCGGAGCCAGAGGAAAAGGAAGGTACAAACTGAAATAGCAGATTTAAAATTGTTCAGTGAAGTGTTATGTTGACCACTCTCTCTGCTGGAGCTGGCTGCGTCTGTTTTTTGTCTGGGCGAGAGTTGCTGCTCTGCCGTTTCCCTCGCCCCTTCCCTCCTTCTCCCTGCTGAGGTAAAAATGAGTCACTGATTTAGCAGTAGCAGCTGGTCTCCGTCATCCCCGGTATCGCCCAGGATTCCACAGGAGACCAGCTGCCGAATCCCTACTCTCTGACAACATCACTTCCTCTTTACCCTTTTATAGACATATTCAGTGGCGGCATAAAGTCCTGTAATGATAACATCTATGATGATTCGATTTTTGTAATTTACGTGTTTTTTTCCAATGACTTTTTGTTTAAACAACTTTATTAGACTTTGGAATAGTATACTGCGGCAAATTTGACTGCTTCATCTCAAGATCCCAAAAGAAGCTATAGAGAGTGCTATTTTTCTCTCAGAGGCCACCTACAGCAGCAGGAAACAGGCCTCGACAGCTGAGCAGGGGTTTACAATAACACTCCTTCTTATTAGGGACTTGACTCTTTGACGACCTCTATACATAATCTTTACAGTTGCTTGGCTGCTCCCTATGTGTTATGTAAGCATCTCCTTTACATTTCTTATGTGACCTGCGATTAAAAGCCAATGTAAACATGGGAAATATAATGTTTCCCCATCTACAGGAATGAAATAACCTTGTTATTATACAAATTAAAGACAGTTCATCCAATGTTTGTTTAGATGAGACTAAAACTAAAGATGTCGGCGTGCCAGTAGTGCGAGAGGAAAGTGTGTAGGCAGACGGTGAATGTCTGTACAAAATTTCATGCTCATCCATCCAAAAGTCACTTCAAGTATCCAAGTACTTCAGTACGGGCCAAAGCGGTGGACTGATATCTGAGGGATTCCCTATGATGATGCTAGCATGGCTAAAAAAAGCAGCTGTACTGTGTAGTGTAAGGGAGGAGGTGGACGATCTGCAATTGGTCAACTTCTTTTCGCCGTTTGATCCTAAGCGTTGGAACTCTCGTCGGAACAAATTCTTTCAGCTTTTTTTTTGTTTTACTTCGGAGAATAAAAATGAACCATAAAAAATGGGAGGCATCTATTTTTGTCGGAGCTGTTGATTACAAACGAGTGGATTCCATGAGTGAATGTTGAAACCACTGTGTTTAGTTTTCCCATTCCACTGGCTGACAGGACAGGCAGGTCTCTGTCTCGCTCCAACTCATCTTCCATCCCCGTTTTCCTGTAAACTAGCGTGTGCTGCTTATTTGAGGAGTCGCTGTGGAATCTGATGTCCCTTCTGTTTGGACCATGCAGGCCCTGTGGTGGAGTTGAGAGCTGGATCTGTCACTGCCCACCGACAGCTCGTTCTCAGACGGCCCATTCTGCTTGATGTTTATCCACAGGGCTTTTCTGGAAAATACTGCCTGAATTCTTGGGAGACACACACATTTCTTGCCATCCTTTCACCTGTTTTGTTTTCCAGGTGGAGCTCTGCTGGACCTACCCGAAACCCTTTCTCCACTTCTTCATGTGCAGTTTATCGCTTCACCTCATCAGCCCTCAGTTTCCTAAAAAAAGCAGTGGAAAGAACCAAATGTGTTTTGCTTTGTAGATATCGCAAGA
Source organism: Pleuronectes platessa (assembly GCF_947347685.1). Classification (NCBI taxonomy): domain Eukaryota; kingdom Metazoa; phylum Chordata; class Actinopteri; order Pleuronectiformes; family Pleuronectidae; genus Pleuronectes; species Pleuronectes platessa. The sequence goes on along the minus strand of NC_070636.1, from coordinate 15,366,598 downwards.
TAAAATCTTGAGCTCACTTTTACCTAATAATTGTTGCTTGGAACCTTTTGTTTAGCATTAAAAATTGAGCTTTACTGACTTTGGCAAGCAAAATTCGTATTAAGGCACAAGGCACTGTTGTTTTTCAGTCAATGATGTCTGGAGCAAATTCATTCATTGATCCAAAACATTATCTCTGAGGATGACTGGGCACAGTTTGTTGTCTTTGGTGGGATGTAGTCTCTAATGACTAATAGCTTTGCTAAATTAAATCATAGAAAGTAAATAAAACCATGAATTCCAGTATAGGCACATTCTTCCCTGCCATTCTCTTTTTCCACAAAAGCACTTTAGTGTATTTTGTAACTCTACATCGTAGAACTTTGAAGATAGATAAAAGATCACAGGAATTGATGAGCGGTTATAATCCAACAGGCTGGTTTCTCAGAGAGACATTTGTCTTGTCTAAAGATCAAAGTTGTTCCTCATATTAATCATTGCCCTAATAGTAAAATTTCTATCACATCCAACAGGCTGTTTGGAGTTGTATCTCATCAGTCTCACTCCTTACACTATATCAGAGTTGGTGCTAATGTAAACTGACCATTTGCCATGGAGATGGTGCCGAGCAGGACTCTTCATTAACAGTATGTCCACAAAACTAGTGCAATGGCTTTTTTTTGTGCATTTCTTTGGAAGTTGATCAATATTAAAAGCTATAGGGAGGAGTCTAATGGAGTGAAGTACCAGTCGCAGTTAGGTGTTGGTATGGATATAGTGAGAACACAACAATACCTTCTTTGTAAGTTTGGTTGGATGCAATAAAAACTGGGTGAAATGTCATGAGTGACAGCTGAGACTGACTCACGATTGGTGAGAATGCTTGTACCGGTGGCAACTCGCTGCAGTGGCTCTATCCCATATTTGTATGTAGATGTGCGAGATGACAATGTTCATGTCAGGGATATTTTGGCTTCATTTCTGGATGGTGTGAGGACCCGTTGTCAATCTTTATGTAAAGACTATGGTTCACATCGTACATCTATACAATTGGTATATGTACTTTAGCAGCACGAAGCATCTAGAAACAAAACATTATGCTACTCTGTATTGATCATTGCAGTAATACCAGATACCAGATCTGTACAGAATTGCACGGCCATAGCTACAATTCTAATGTCGCTAGCTCGCCGATTGCACTGACAGGGACTCAAACTGTGTTTTTGTATCAAACATAGGGTTACAAAGGGGCGGACACTTTCCGGTAAATTTCCGAAAAAATTTCCTGAAACTTTCCATGGGAATATTCAGCTTGGGAATTTTGAAGAAAAAAATATATACGCAAATTAAACGCTGAGCAGAAAAACATCATTCAAAACTCTATATTAAAGATGTATGGAATGCAGCACATGCTACTCGGTGAATTTCAACCCTGCACTGTGCATTTCTCCATCACTTGTGCAGATAATTCCCAGCATCCTGCACACTACAGCAGGGCTATTGAGGCCTGCTGTAGTGTGCAGGACTAGTCAGGTAAGTTTCGATGATATTACTGGGGAAAATATATTAACATGCTGATTGAGGATTGTTCATCTGCCCATCTAGCCTCTTTCTATTCATTTATCCATCAATTGTAAAATATTTTTAAAGACGATTCCAATTGTTTGGCCAACTATTTATATTTCTAGCATTGCATTAGAGTTTTTTTACAAGCTTTTTTCTCATCTTATTCTACAGAACAATTCCACGTGCACTATCTCATATGTGGAGACATTTCACCCCAGCCAATGTAGAAGGAAAGGCTGTGTACCCTTTAATTCCTGTTAATTCCCGTATATACCCGTTAATTCCCATGGAACGTTTCCAACTTTGAATATTCCCGGAATTTTGCAACCCTAATCACACATGATACATTTTTCAAGGCAGGTTCACTTCACACTGCTAGAGCAGCGTCTCTCTCCTCTGCTCTCTCCCTGCTCTCTTCCTACCTCAACGACTGCACTTATCAGGTAACTTGGAGAGGAACTGTGTCTGAACCTTATCCTCTCACTACTGGGGTCCCTCAAGGCTCTGACCTGGGTCCCCTCCATTTCTCTCTGTACACCAACTCTCTCGGCTTTGTCATTCACTCAAATGGATTTTCCTACCATAGCTATGCTGATGACACCCAACTAATCCTGTATTTTCCCCGATCTGAAACACAGGTAGCAGCACGAATCTCTGCCTGTCTGTATTTATTGTGTTTTTTTATGTTTTTATGTTTCTATGTTCATTGTACGCACCAATAACCAGAGCAAATTCCTTGTAGGTGTAAACCTACTTGGCAATAAATCCTTTCTGATTCTGATTCTGACCCCCCCAGTGAATATCTGCACACCACCTGTCAATTAACTTTGACAAGACTGAACTAGACAACTCCGTGTTAACCCCCACTCAGACTGCTAGGAACTTGGGTGTGACACTCGACTGTCAACATTACTGTAACAACACGTTCCTGCAGATTCATTCTGTACAACATCAGGAGAATAGTTCCCCTTCTCACTCAGATGGTGTTGCCGGTTCTTGTCCAGGCCCTGGTCATCTCACACCTAGACTACTGTAACTCGCTCCTGGCAGGTGTACCTGCTACTGCCATCCGACCTTTGCAGCTCATCCAGAATGCAGCAGCTCGACTGGTTTTTAACCAACCTAAATTCACTCACACTACTCCGCTCCTCTGCTCCCTTCACTGGTTACCAGTGGCTGCCCGCATCCGGTTCAAAACATTAGTACTTGCATACCGTGCTGTGAACGGATCAGTTCCAGTCTATATCCAGGACATGGTCAAGCGTTACACCCCAGTCCGTTCACTCCGATCTGCTTCGGCCAATCGGCTCGTTGCTGCCTCACAGCGAGCTAAACACTCATCAAAATCACGACTGTTTGCTGTCCTGGCTCCTAAATGGTGAAATGAGCTCCCCATCGACATCCGGACATCAGAAAATGTACACATCTTCCACCGCAAACTAAAAACACTCCTCTTCCGACTATACCTTGAATAAATAAAATAAATAAATACTAGCACTTAAATGGCACTTAGTTATAGCACTTTGTAGTTTTGCTTTATTTTTGAAGAAATTGTACTTTCTTGATTTTTGTTGTTCTGGGTTTGTACCCTCGGGGTGAAATGAAATGTAATGTAATGTTATAAATGTAGCAGCATCTGCTTGTGAATATTTTGCTTGGTGAAAATAGTTTTGGTCTGGTCCACATATGAGGCCAGTTTGTTACTGTACAGTTGTTCACAAACATTTGTGGTGGGCTGCAACAACAAAAGTCTACACAGCCTGGGTAAAGAGCGAACTACATGCACAACAAAGGCAAAGCATGTTCATGGGAAAGCGGTTTTTCCACAATAATTAAAAATTTGGTGTAAATTTTCTCAAACTCAAACAACAGGGAGCAAATGAAGCATATTTCCAAAATGTCCAACTGTTAAATCAAATGCATGCAGAGGATGTTGTTGAAGAATATTCAGTACATATCATAGGAAGAGAGCACATCATTTTTTGATTATTTAGTTTACAGACTCATGCCAGAAACTCTTTTAAAGCTACAAACAGATCCTTTTTGTGTTGCATTGGACACCAACCAAGCCCAGGAGAAACGTGCTGAGGAGAATTATCACCAGGAACAGCAACGCTCTTGACTTCAGCAAGGATTTAATAAAGATGTCTGGAGTGAGTTCAGATGGAACAGCTCTGCCATACTCTGAGTGAATGCTGATTGTCCTCAACTGTAATTGCTCTTCATTGGGACAAAGATCACTTAAGTGTAATACGTGACTAAATAGTTAATTGTGTAGATCTACGTTAACAGCAGTTACTGATAAATAACCAAGATATTATTGTTGGACGTTGACAAGCGTTACACAGATTAGCCTGTTGTGGGCTATTAAACAAATTCCGTGGCTCTTGTGGGATGTACAGAGACTGGACATTCCTCCATGTGTGTGAGCTGCTGTGTGGTGTTTGGCTCCCAGGCCTCTATGACACGATGCCTCTCCGCGCCGGCCAGATGAACTTTCCCTCTCATTTAACTCCAGTCACCGCTTTTATCATATTCTCAGATTCTGCACAGCTCTGATGAGAAACTGAATAAATTACTTCAAAGCTCACACGAGCGGGAAGGAACCTTTTATTATTATTTTTACAGCATACTCGGGAAATAAAAAAGGGGCCTCACTGGAAACTATCAGTCTCTACACTCTGAGGTCATTTTATTTCAGCCTTGTCTCGCCCTGGGTATGTTCTGTTTGAGGTGTGGATCTTCACACCCCATTTTAAATACTTGTTCTGTGCCGGTTGAATCGTGGCTGTTTTGAATGGGCTGTTTGCTCTGCAGTCTACTTCAGAATTATCCTTGTCATTAGTGAGTCCTCCTCACATAGTTTTACAATATATTGTAACTTTTTATTGTTTGTGTGCTGGACATTGTGTTCAGAGCGTTTTATAAACCATCTATTGTGCAGACAGAAGTTAGAAAACTTTGTGTTCATCCTACCTGGTTTGTCTGCATTGAGGATTTTATAAATTTTATAAAAGGAAACTTAATTTTCTTTATTACTATTCTCGTGTGGCTAATGAGTTTGAATTATTTACTTAATTGTTGTGATTATGTCATAGATTGTATGATGACTATTAATGTCTTTTGGAAGCAGCACAATCTTCAGACTCAAGTTCACAACCTTTCAAAACAAAAGTTCTGTAGTTCGGCTCGATGGAAAGTATTACAGTGGCAAAACGAAAATTGTGCTTTTACTGCTTTAACTAAGACAACTTGCCAAAGAGGAAGTGATTCTATGAAAGTTGTTGCCGTGACAGGGATCACCCATGAATGTCTGTGTCAGTCCATAAAATAGCCAAATCATCAAAATGAATTATTGGCCGCAGGCAGCCAGTAGTTGAATGAAGCTGTAGTTTATCTGAGGATGTAGAAGAAGAGACGTTGAAACCGGTCCTCAGACTGATGGAACACTGCCCCGCCACCACTGACTTCTACTGGTCGCCTGTTTATTAATTCTTTATAAACATTTAACATATCACATCCCACCAACTTTTGCACTGTACTTTCTCTGACAATTTGCAATACACACGCCAAGTGTGAGCCAATAAGTGTAATGGTTCACAAGACACAGGTTCCACAAACAGACATTTGTGGAATTAGTAGGTAGATGCTGCAGTGGCAAGTCCAGAGAGATCAGAAAAATAAAGAAACTGACAAAGGCAGAGCTGTCAGTTAGTGCTCAATCTGAATTTAGATGAGCACAAAGAATACTGGGAAACAAGCCTCAAAATCTGCAGATCTCTTCCTTCTCAGAAAGTATAGTCATCAGACACCCCATTGCTGAAAACACCTTCGGCCCTTCATCTGTTCCTCTTCAACACCCGTCACATGACCCGGCCGCATGGGCTCAGTCTTTGTGTGATACTTCAGCTGGACCTGGCAACTACAGTTTTTTTTCTTCATAACTGTTGGACCAGTTTAAAGGAAGAAGTCATTTTTTTACTGCCACCTCATGAAGCAGTAATTTCTCCACCTTCCAAAGACAACAATCGACACATGTTGTTTCCCGCTAGAGCTGAATGTGTTTCATTGTGAAGAAAAAGGCCAGCAATCATTTTTATTTAAAAAAAAAAAAGTATGCTAAAGTCATGCAAATACAGTGCCTTGCATAAGTATTCACCCCCTTTGGACTTTTCTACATTTTGTCATGGTATAACCACAGATTAAAATTTATTTCATCGTGAGTTTATGTAATGGACCAACACAAAATAGTGCATCATTTGGAAGTGGGGGGAAATATTACATGGATTTCACAATTATTTACAAATAAAAATCTGAAAAGTGTTGAGTGCATATGTATTCACCCCCTTTACTGTGAAACCCCTAACAAAGATCTGGTGCGACCAATTGCATTCACAAGTCACATTTGCAAATCACATAATTAGTAAATAGGGTCCACCTGTCTGCAATTTAATCTCAGTATAAATACACCTGTTCTGTGACGGACTCAGAGTTTGTTGGAGATCATTACTGAACAAACAGCATCATGAAGACCAAGGAGCTCACCAAACAGGTCAGGGATAAAGTTGTGGAGAAATATGAAGCAGGGTTAGGTTATAAAAAAATATCCAGAGCTTTGAACATCTCTCTGAGCACCATAAAATCCATCATAAGAAAATGGAAAGAATATGGCACAACCGCAAACCTACCAAGAGGAGGCTGTCCACCCAAACTGAAGAGTCGGACAAGGAGAAAATTAATCATAGAAGCAACCAGGAGGCCCATGGTTACTCTGGAGGAGTTGCAGAGATCCAAAGCTGAGGTGGGAGAATCTGTCCACAGGACAACTATTAGTCGTCTTCTCCACAAATCTGGCCTTTATGGAAGAGTGGCAAGAAGAAAGCCATTGTTGAAAGGGATCCATAAAAAAATCCCGTTTGGAGTTTTCCAGAAGCCATGTGGGAGACACAGCAAACATGTGGAAGAAGGTGCTCTGGTCAGATGAGACCAAAATGGAACTTTTTGGCCTCAATGCAAAACGCTATGTGTGGCGAAAACCCAACACTGCCCATCACCCTGAGCACACCATCCCAACAGTGAAACATGGTGGTGGTAGCATCATGCTGTGGGGATGCTTCTCTTCAGCAGGTACAGGGAAACTGGTCAGAATAGAGGGAAAGATGGATGGAGCCAAATACAGGGAAATCCTTGAAGAAAATCTGATGCAGTCGGCAAAAGACTTGAGACTGGGGCGGAGGATCATCTTCCAGCAGGACAATGACCCTAAACATACAGCCAGAGCTACAAAGGAATGGTTTGGATTAAAGAATGTTAATGTCTTAAAATGGCCCATTCAAAGCCCAGACCTCAATCCAATAGAGAATCTATGGCAAGACTTGAAGATTGCGGTTCACAGACGGTCTCCATCCAATCTGACTGAGCTTCATCTTTTTTGCCAAGAAGAATGGACAAACCTTTCCATCTCTAGATGTGCAAAGCTGGTAGAGACATACCCCAAAAGACTTGCAGCTGTAATTGCAGCGAAAGGGGGTTCTACCAAGTATTGACACAGGGGGGTGAATACTTATGCACCCAACAGATGTCAACTTTTTTGTTCTCATTATTGTTTGTGTCACAATAAAATTTATTTTGCACCTCCAAAATACTATGCATGTTTTGTTGATCAAACGGGAAAAAGTTTATTTAAGTCTATTTGAATTCCAGTTAGTAACATTACATAATGGGAAAAAGTCCAAGGGGGGTGAATACTTATGCAAGGCACTGTAGATGCCATTCCACGGCCATCTGTTGTCATTGTTGCATGTGTGTGCCTCGGAAACTGTTGCTATGTAGTAAGGCTGTATATGATTCCACAGCTGACCATAGACGGAGCGGATCCAAGCTGACAGCAGGTCAAAAGGCAAACTCCGATTCCAAAGAGGATGTTGGGGGTGAGAAGAGGACATGTGGAGGCACGGAAGACGGTTTTGAGTCATGCATCACAAAAGAGTGAATCATGCTGCTCGGCAGGGTCGTGGGACTGATGCCTCGATCCGTCACAGTTGTGGGAATGACGGAGTCTAGGTCATAACTGGAAAGACACTCCACATGTGTATGTCTGACAGGAGCTTGTGCTGACGAGCCCACTCACTTGTTGAGTCCAATATACAAATTGACATGCACACAGACACGCGTCAAAAAGTCATTTATGATAGATGATCTTTTGAAATGAAAAAATCTTGCTCAAACAGCCAGTAGTTTGAGGTATTTAATTTGTCATGAAGTTATATCAAATTTCTTTCAGTAACCAGTTCACAGGAGTTACAGCTGGAGTTCCCCCGCAGGTCAGTTAGCGAAGTCCCTTCTGTATCAAACCAGCATTGGTATAATGTTTGCTAGTTGGACTGTACCATATTCCTACTGCATCACAGGGAGGGAAGATGTGGTTAAATGTGTACAATCTGGATATAAATATATGGATATAAAGAAAAGCTTATTCAGGGGAAAAGAGCTAAATCTAGCTCAGTCTGTGACAGTTTACATATAGACAGACTATGTGGACACAAAGAGGAAAAAGGGAATTACTAAACCAGACACAAGTGGAATATCTCAAGTTAATGCTAAACCCATAGGCAACTTCAGATTGGTTCGAAATCAAATCCTGTATTAGACCCTGACAGGATTGTCAGAAACTGTTTTGATTACAAAGATGAGCTGCTGATACAGTTTGAGTCTCTCATCACTGTCTATGGGCTGGGGTAAGTCGTCTCATTGGGATATACAGTGCGCTCCAGTGTATCTGTGGGCTATCTGCTCGTCGGCTATCTGCTCGTCTTCACGTCAGATCCATCATGTGCACCCAACATGATATATCTCTGTTTCTTAAAGGCAACTGAAGAATCGACACGTTTCTGTCCTCACAATGACCAGACGCCCCAAAGCGAAGACAGGCTTCCTTAGTTTAAAACTTCTCATATGAAGACAGTCTCACCGAGGCACAGATCATACTGGCTCATACTGGGAAAAAAAGACTCTTTGACCTTTACAATAAAGTGAAACACTATTCCAAAAGCTCAGGGAAACAGTTTCATCAGAATATCCTTTGTGACTCTCGTTTGAAGGCAATTGCACTAACCACAGCAGGAAGAACAGCCAATGTCCCTCTGTGAAATATTTAATCTTGTTCACTTATGAGCTGGAATGTGGACGATAGCCACAGTTATGCAGACTGGGAAGTCTTAAATCACTAACAGAAACTTCTCTCTATATTCTGCACACTCATGCTTTCCCCTCTCTTATCAATGTTGTCTCCAGAGGCAACACAAATGTCAGATAAACACACTGTACCTTACCTGCCAAACACAAACTATCTGACAAATGTGGCATGTAATAAGTTAGTTGTGTTTACAATTTACAGGTTTAACTGTTTTACTAGGTGCAGGAAGATTTAATTATTGTCTGTTACGAATGTTTTGGGCACCATTACACAATTATTAGAAATTTTAGTTGTTTCAATATGTTATGTAACTGTCATATTCATCAATTTATGATTTAGGCAAAAAGCATACTTTTATTTATCGTGTTCATTTACACACAAAGTTTTCTATATGTCTCAGGTCACATTTAGCCTGAATAGAAACAGAAAAATCTATAACGTTTGGTTTTGTAACTTCTCCCAGCGCCTCTGTCTGTATGGACCAGTGCAGATGATGAGTACTGTATCTTCAGGCTTTATAAGTGGATACTTGTCTTTGCTTCTGCTTGGATGAAGTTACAGATCAGCACATAGCAGCAGACCAAGCCTCTGACTCATCATATAAAGAGGCCCATTGACCTGAAGAGTTTGTTTGTGTATGCAGTGTGTGTGGTCTCTTCAGCGGGGTTTCTGAAGAATGAAGGGGCTGCAGATAACAATTACCCTCAAGAGCCCAGGTCACAATTTATGAAGTACAATGTCTATTATTAAGTCTCGTTTGGAGGCTGTGATTAAGTCCTGAAATATCAACTCAGTTAGAAAAGTGTTGATCTGTACGTATTAATTGTAACAGTAATTTACTGTACATGCCCGGGAATATAACAATATTCTGAATTTTAAAACGTCATCTTAACACCATATTCCCTTTGTGTATTCCCAATGTGGCATTTATTTTGAATTCAGCAGTTTCCAATTATGACATTATAGGACTCTGTGTAGTTCTGATTCCAAACAGACGACATTTCGCTAGACTGAGATATAGTTCCATTTTAGGTTATTGGTGTCTGCATATATGCATTTAAAATAATAATTTCAGTCTTTTTCAAATAAGGGCCAAGAACTGAATATTTCGTGCATGTAAACATAATCTATTAATTAAAAAAAATAGATAGGTCTATCAGTTCTGGAGAACACTTCAAAAAATCCATCCATTGCTTCTCTGTAACTGCACCATCTTGTTTTCTCGACATACGCACATTCCCTACTGGTTAGCATGTGTTCAGCACGTGTAAATAGCTCATGGGTTTTGGGGATTCAATTGAATCAGCAGAATTTTATTTTTTAAATGTGTATGATTATATTAAGGATATGCAACCCAAACTCACCACTATACCTTTCGAAAAAACAAACCTACCTTTAAGTCTGAGCTGTTCTTTGTCCGCATGCTAATGTCTAATTGAGATGACATTGGAGCAGACGGCAGAACACGTTTGAGGTGGCAGGAAAAACAAAGCAGTCTGCCACGGGACTGTGTATCCCATACTCATGTTGGTTTAGGTTTGGTGGGAGAACAAATATTGAAGTCTGATTTTAAAAGGACTCCTATGCGCCTCTTTTCTCCGGAGCTTACATAAAGAGGTGGCGACCACAACATCCCTCCTTTTCTCTGTGCAGCCACAGAACACCAGCCTCACCAGACATCTCGTATGACTGCTGTCAGCATGGTCATTAAGTCTTTCAGTCTGGCTCTGTTCAAACAAGCTCCTCTGGTGGCCAGTGGCCACACAAAACCAATTCCCAGCCTTGCGATGATTTTCTTTTCTCTGCCCAAATTCATGCCTTGGTTCATTTAATGGCTAGTCAAGCATACTTATTCCAAGGTAGAAAAACACTCCGACTTGTGTTTTTCTTTGCTTCCATGCTGCTTGCGATGGTAGAAAACCGGCCTCCACCTGTGTCTGTTATCACCCCCTTTGTGAGGGGCTACTTTTATGTTGACCAGAGACTGAGCTAAATGCTAAAGTGCTAACAGTGATCATGCTACAATGCCGACCATGAGCAGATACAGTATTCACTTTGTTTCCCACACGACATATCAGCCAGATGGTAGCACAACTCAATGAGGGCAAGTTTAATTTGGTCCGAATCAGACTGCTCCAGATGGTCCAGATACAGAGACATAAGGTATCTTCTCGGGTCCAGACAGGGGACATACCTATCTGTCTGAGTCTAACTGTAGCATGTCATCAGGCCAAGGACATCAATGTTCACTGATGACAAAATCGTCTGCTGCTGCTGGACAGATTCCATGAATATTTTGTAGTCCATGATGTGAATGAAGGAGAGAAGTTGGTTCTTTCAAGGCTACATTGGCGAACATTTTTTACCCCTGAGCTCTTTACAAACACTGAAAACCACCTTAACGTCAGTCGCACAGTCTTAGTACGATCACATTCTTTCAAAACAACTGTAGAAACCGTCTCCCAAAGATGATTACCTTTACAGCCTGAAATGTGGCTTTGTAGACAGAGACATATTTCAATGTTGCTCTCTTCCTATCCTCTTTTTATTTTACCTCTTGCTCAATTACAGACAATCCTCCATCCAAACCCAACACACATACATTCCTGACCCCTTTTCAGCCAGAACCACCGGTCACATAGGGAACTTTTGAGTGTTTGACCCCGTTCAGACCAGACAAATGGTCAGCTCTAAGTACAGGTGTGAAAGCATGCAGGACACTACCTGCTTTTAGACATGCCCTGAATACCTCTCCTGAATCATCCAGGGGGGATGTATGTAAGAATGCAAATGTCTGTTTGAGTAACGGGGGACATTCACTGGAGTTTCTCCTGAAAGCCCCCTAGTAAAAACTCTGGATAATATTCAAATGAGCCTATACAGCGAGAGATAATCCAGAAGATTCACTGGAAGCGAGTGGTCCCGTTGTTGACATGGACGCAAATCAAAAAAATACAACATATTTTAGGATTAAAAACTGGTAGCATACACGTAGAAGACATAGACGAAGATGACATGTCAGGAACCATGGAGAATCAAGCAGTACATTGATGCTAATGTTGATGTGTTGTACAATTCTTTCTTCCTCCTGCGTGCTTTGCCTGAACACTATCTGTGAACGCATTTGACCAGAGAATCTCATACTACGTTGTTTCGTATGTGAAAAGCAAACAACAAAGTCTGCAACTTATTGTGTGGACATTCCCCTGAATACATGTCGGATAATAAGTGTGGACTGACGAACTGAGAGCTTCCACCTCTGATCAGATAACTTGCGACAGATGTTGATACCAGGTCTGAACGGGGCCTTTAAGATCATCTGAGTACACTGCCCTCAATACTAGGGGAGGCCTCCCCATGAACCTGAGGTGAGGAAACCTGTTTATCTGTTAAGGCAAAGTTTTGAAGAAGAAAAAAGTTTTGGGCTGCGTTCCATGACATGGCTGTATTTTTGCTGAGGGCTAAAAGATCCATCACTGGCAGCTGTCCTGCCAGTGGCTTTGTGGATACCACTTAAGTTCCTAAAGATCCTCTATCAACTCCCCATGGAGAATTAGGTGTTGAAATATATTCTTTTGGCTAGAGTTAGGTTAAGCCCTTGTCATGACACTCTTACAGAGCGATACAATTTCCTCTGGGCACTGTTAGGATTGCTCACTACTGTGTGATTGTCATGTGAAATAGCAGCAGCTGGCATGTGTTTAAAATGCTCAAAAGGGCTTGTGGTTAGCTCCCCACTGTGTGTTTCCCAACGTGAGGAGTGTGAAGTATGGCACTACACGTGCAAGGGAGCTTGAGAATAAACAGGCTCAGATGGTAAGAGTTGAGAGTTTTGAGTGCAAAATCCATTATGTTTGTTAATCACCTCATTCCTATCTAAATGGTTTTAAAACGAGTTTTAAAGGAGCTTGTGTTACCATTTCTATAAATCTCTGGACTTCCCGCTGACCTTTCCTTTGCTACAGCTCAGATGTCAAGAGCTGTTGGCGTGATGGAGTTGTACTCAAGACGATAAAGGTGAGGTATTTACCTCATAAAAAAAAATGCGGATCTGAACGTAGACAAAAACAATGCATCGATGATAAATATACCAACAATGAAAGGTGATATTTGAAGCCCAAGGAAACTTCCTGGCAGGATCAATATTTAGGAAAAGATAGTCTTCAATGAGCCTGGTATTGTTCGTAAAAGCATGCGTTCTGTGAGAGCATTTGGTCATCAGTGCCCGGCCTGAGACAGAAAACCGCTCTGCCCCGCAATTTGTCTTAAGAAATGAGGCATGACGGAGCCCAGACTGCATTGGCAGGGAGTTTAATGGGTTGAATCCTCAAGTCCAGAATATGGTTAGGGTTTGTCTACAACCATGGTATCTATGACACCACACAACAGGTTAGGATTAATCCTGCAAATTTACATGGACAAAGAGGTAATTCTGAAATGCAAGCAAGTTTTTCTTCTCAGTCAATCGAAGGCAAAAGGTCTGACATCATGTTGTCGACTGATCCACCTTATATCATTTCACTTGTCCGAACTATGCTTGGCACTTTTCTAACCAACCGCTCTGCCTGCCAACAGCAGTCGATGTGGTAGCACACCCCTGTTACAGCTCTCAAGAACCTGACAAGTGTTAGCGCTCAAAGTAAATGAGTTGAATCTCTGCCCCCTGGCACCAATATAGTGCCTCCTGCAGACTGAGAGGAGTCTCAGGTTTGCCTTGTCTGTTTGCAGAACAACATGACCTGTGTCTCCTGAAGCTCTTTGTGGAAGATCGAGATCGGGCCCCGAGTCCTTTCACTGTTAAATTGCAGGATGATGATGATGATGAGCCCTCCAGTAACTAGAGGTTTTCTTGCTTGGCTAAATTAGAGTAGTTAATCTAATGTCTTCCTGATAAATTGCTGCATTTCTCATCTGGATGGTTGCCTCATTTGTGCCATTGATACTTGCTAGCTTCATTTTGAAGTTTCCTGTTTATGTGCTTGTGGTCAGAATTGAATGGAAATGTTTCCATATGTATGAGTGATGGTTGAGTAGTTCTATACAGACGTATCCTGTACACCAGTGTTTCCCTTTCCTCTCTGTCAGGTACCCCCATAGCTCTATCAGGTGCCACTTCATAAACAATAACTCTGATGATCCAGGTGAAGAATCTGAATTCATTTTGAACTGGATGTTATTTCACACCAATACTGATAATAAAAAGGTGGATATTGTTTATGCTTTTTAATTAAATGGAACCAAAAGTTTGTTTGGTTGACAAAGCGTCTCTACTTCCTCCAACTGAAAATGAAGCTGAAATATGCCATATACAGGTGCTGCCACCATACACTGGTGACATAATTTGGAGTCTGCACAGTAGTGATCATGGTGTGGAGCCAGACTTTTGAGGTCTTGTCGCTACACGTGCCTAACCAATCGCGAGCCAGTCTAAGATGTTCATAACGACCGTGCTGCCTGTTTTTATCACATCAAATAACTAATTAAGACCAAAGTTACTGGAAATATAAGCATTTGGAAAAACATCAGTGTGATGGCAAGTACCTTAAATAACAGAAAAAACTCTTTGGAGGGAAAAAAATGATATGGCGTGTCCAATTTGCTAACATGGAGGAGGTGGGGAATTTAAAGCAACCATCCACCTGGGGGAAATCGAGATGTTTTAACTTCAGTTTCGGGGAGCTGGCATGTTGTCCATCTTTATTTACAATCTATAGCAGTCATTATGCTTTTTAAGCAATCATCCATCATTCAATCTATTTAAACTATTTGTTCACTTGTGAGTTCACTTCTAACTTTTTAGATATCATGCTTTAAATCACAAAATCCTAATGTTCCAATGTTTGCTAACTCAGTGTGGATATAAAATCCAATCGTAACAGCCAATTGACAAATAAGTTGAAATATTCTACGATCTTTGCAAGTCCTGCGGTGGTCGGGAATCATTACTTTCCGTTAGCTGAAGCTTATGTCAACAGGGCAGGCTTACTGTAGGATTCAGTGAACAGACCCTCACCATCGGTAACTCTATCCTTAACCAGGATCTACAATGTTGGCTCTTGCTTACTGTAACAACCTATAGTACACGTGTTCAATGTAAACAATCTTTGCACATTTTGACGTGTCTCCTTGCTATAGTGAAGTGATTCACACCCTTGGTGGTGTGAGGAGACAGGATTCATGCTGTTGGCCTCCCTGTGGTGTTTTATCAGTGTATGTTATTTTGACCCAAACACCCAGTTGGATCTGTTTCAATTTACCTTTTCCGTATTGAGAAAATATGTTTCCCTTACATACTTTTTACAAAAACAAAAACCCTGTGTCAAAATAACTTTTACCTCAGAATTACTGAGGCATAGCGTGTTCTCAGTGCACACAATGTTCCTGTTGATGCCACACTCTGAAGCTCTGTAATCCGTTGTGGTGTTGATGTTGTGAGTGGAATTATGGTTAGAATGTGCAGTGATTTTCCTGCACAGACGGTACTTGGCTGTTTTTCCGCGCTGTTGGTCTGAGGCTGCCTAATGACTGCGCTTTTGTTTCTGGAAGAATGCTGAGCTTCTGGATTGATGAAATATCTCTGAGATCACGCATCTGAGGGGCTTGAATTCACTACACATGTCCCCAGTCTCCACGGTTTAACCCTCTGATCAAAGGCCCGCTCCCTCAGCCGTGGAGGGATAGACCACAGATGCCCTCTCTAGTCTCTGCGTTATTGAACGCCTCAAACTTTTGAAAATAGATAAATAATGCTGGTAAACCGCAGACATTAGGGGAAGTGACTTCGAGAAGTCCCACGGCTGTTTGGTGAAGAGAAAGAGACTACAGGCTTTACTGAGCCACAAGCTTAGGGACGGATAAAAAGCTGTTGATGTGTCATTAGACATTAGCCTGCTGCAAAGAAATGAACTATAGTGGAAAGGCTGTGTGGTCATGTTGTGGACTCGGGATATTCAGTAGTCTGACCAAACAGTAGGTTCTGTTTTACTAGGCTCTTAAGTGGAGATAAATTCCAATGTTAGACTCAGGGCAGGGTCCAGTCAATGTGGTACTTAGAGCTAGCAGGAGCATCGGTCAGCAAGAGGTATCAAATAGAGAAGTTGAGTCTTTCTAACAGTTGTTATCAAGTCGCTTCATGACAGAAAATGTGAAGAGGTGATTACTCAACGTGACGTTGGTTGAAAAATTCAACGAAACTGACTTGAAAGATTGAAATTGACTAACATAAAGATGTTAAAACGCAAGAATCACTTTCTGTCAACAAAGGCCTCTACCCACAACACCACAACCTGCTGTGCCTCTATCAGAGGCGGTAATAAGCACATTACATATCACCAACAGGCACGCGATCCGATGTGACATGTTATTTTCTCCTAGTTCTTTTTTTCCTGGACTGCGATCAATGTTTTTTTTACGTCTTTTTGTCAACTTTTCAAGGAAATCACATGAACTTAAGAGATAAAGAACGTGCACGCCACGTGACTTGCTTACTACTTTCCATCCATTCATTTGTGCATCATACATTAGATGATGAGCTGAAAAACAAACACCTTTTATAGGACTTTAAATGTGGCCGCTAACAGTTGGAAACAGAAGTAGCCGGAGTCGAGGCTCCGTCTGGCAGCACATGCTCTCCTCTGCAGCTCCTGTCTGGTCTGTGCAGTCTGAACCGCTTCTCTCCTGCGTCTCTCACTCGGTGGGAGACGACAATACACAGAGTACAGCGGGAGCAGGTTGGAGGTCAGGAACTCAGTGGTGCCAGGGCCTTCTCTGCAAAGCTACTTTCGCAATCATGAGGCCGTGTGTGTGTGAGTGGCAGTTAGCAGTTGGTAGAAAAACCAAGAGTATGTGAGTGTGAGGGGGCGTCGAAATCAGAGAGGAGTGCAAAAACTCAGAGGATTTACTGACGTGCTACTGACGCCTGACTACTTCAGGGCTCTGAGCTCATTGCCACTAACATGCTGTGACACATGTTGACAAGTAAATTCTGTGTCTTCTGGTTGTTTTGGGGGCTGAGCGCAGGGTTTAAAAAAGACAGCACTCCGACTGAAGCTTTAACAGTCTCCTTTTTACACATTTGCTTTGGATCACAACGTCTGGCGAATAACGTCCCGTATGTTAATGTGTTGGGTATTAATAAATGACTGATTTTGTATATGTAACAATGTTGTGTGAACAAAATTATGCAGGTTGTCATCCAGTATTCATCAGAGGCAGCATGTTGTTATTGGGGATTAATACCACCCATAGTGGTGGGAGTCAAGGAATGAGCCACACTCCTCTGGGCCAAAGCCGCAAAGCATTTTTTGTGTTGGCGTCTAAGCTTCCATGTGTCTTTTTGTATCCCGACGGCCACACAGATGGACAATCAAACCAGGTTCCAATATCCTGATATGAAACGCCAAGAGAGGATCTGTCATCTTGATAGAGTGATCCAGGCGAGACCTGTTCTGTCTGAGTGTATTTTCTGAAATGAAAATAATGCTTCGAAAGGGAATGAGGCCTGGTGTATGCTGCAGTGAGTCTACGTCTGTTGTCAGGGGATAATTCATGCAACGAGGAAGGGCCGACATTGAAACCAAATCAAAGTGAAGTTGCAGTGATCAAATCCAGACATGCTTAGTTAAAAAGAAATCACAAATTTATTAAAATGTAAAATACATTTTTGAAAAGCAGACAACAGTTAATTATATACATTCACAGTTGTTGATCATTGGATACGGTATTATAAACTATTATAAAACAGAATGGAAAGTTTCTGAAATTCAAAGATTCATGAATAAACATGATTTTGATAATCACTGCAACATAAAAGAAGGTGCATGTTTTCAGTTCATTTCCTGAGCAGAACACTTCATTTTGAGGATGTGGGTCTTCAGAACCAGGCGGAGAAGCCGTGCTTTTCCTTCACCACCCATATGCTGTCAATCACTTTACCATACTGGAAGACAGAAAAGGTTTTGTTATTACTTAAAAGAAAATTATTTGTGGTTAAAATGTCTTGTGTCTCTTCTATTTGTGTTGCTTGTACAACTCATCCATGTGTGCCCACCTGGTCATCGGAGACCTGCTCCACGTAAACATGGGTAGTGTTGACCACTTGCATGCGGGTGTAGCCATAATCGGTGCTGCGGAATGCGCTCCAGTCTTTGGGGTTCGGATTGAAGAGGTCGGTCCTCTCTCTGCACCCCTGCAGAGGATCCAACAGCGATAAAACTGAGTCTGTTACCGATGAACCTTATGACTTCCTCGTCCACCAGGCCTGTGCGACATTTACAACTAAGTCTGTGCCTCGGTGTTAGTCTGGCTGCGTTTCAATATGACTAATCCCTCTGCGGCTGCATGACAAAGCATGCCCTGTGCTGCTCGCTACCACATAAGAAAACACTTTACCAGAGAAACAGCTGGAGCTAAACTTCTGTGGCGGACCAGATGCCACACAGACGGGACTGGGTACTATACATGACATTGTTTTTGTTGATATTGCTGTCAATTCATGCACCCATCCTGGTGGAGAGGCATTAACAATGATGCAGTGATGTGAAAGTACTTACAGCCGAGCCTGTGATGATGTGAACCGGAGCTTTTGGATTCACATACGGCTGCTCTTTGCTGCCATTGAACACCTAAAAAATAACAGAAGAGCACGTCTCTTTCTCTGAGCCACAAGACGAGCCATACAGACATGTACAGTGCTTTGAATAAGTTCATGTAAAAGCTGACCTTGTCTCCATAGACAGGCCACAGCCTCTCATATGTGTGCTCATGAGCCCACAGCTCCAGATCCACTCCTGTGAAAGACATGATCTTCAGCAAACTTCTGTAAAAAACAACTACCTCAACAACTGAATCATGCACATCCTTCTGCTCTGTTATCTATTGATTCTCAGATCCTCGGCCCATTTCATTACCGATTTCTCAACAAACAACAAATGCTTTGGATCAGATCAAACAAAACATTCAAAGGTTCCACAGCAATTTAAATAATTAAATGCAACAAACAAAAGTCTGAGTAATGTAAGACAAGAAAAACATGTGGGAATCGGCTGGTGGGAGATCAGCCAGACCAAATGTCTGCTTTTTTAATAAATGATTTTTGGATTGCTCCATTCTCTGCAACTGTTAGGACATTAGTCTGTCTGAGTGTGCAAATTTGTGATGTTAAAGCGCCCATTAGCAGAACACAGCTGGTTGTCGAATAGGGAACATACCATAGCGGTAAAATAGATCCTCTAGACCGGGGGCTGGTGGTTTGGTGTCGTTCAGTCCCAGTCGGACCTGAGACAGCGCAGAGAGGAATAATAAAACTGGCAAGAATTGGCACTGATGTCAGAAACTCTACCTGCCACCTGAAACGCTACCTGGTAGAAGCCCATTGCACCAATGCCAGCCTCTCTCCATACACTGCCAAGTGCTGAGAGGAGGTATTCTAACTGGAAACTATTTGGTCCAAATTACAGCGATTATGACAGCAAACCGTACTCAACGTGCTGATGGGTTGTGATGAGGACTGGCAGCCGTGCAACACGTGCGACACGTCTGCTACCAGGAGCGATATAAGTGTCAGGCAGGAAATAAAGCTTACAAATGCATTTATGTAAGAAAATAAATGCTTCCACAACGAAGCCATGCTGTTCTTCATATAACACAGGAAACAATAAACAATGAGTCCTTTATAGGCAATTTATATAATGCTTACAGACAATAATCTAATTCTGTTACTTGTCCAAATTAAATATAGGCATGTCAGGTAGAGTCCTATTACAAAAATAGTAATAATTATGCTAATAAAATGTCTGCCATCAGGAATTTTTACACTTTAGACCTTGTGGGAACATGAGAGGCACCATCCTCACTCACTCAGTGAGACTGTACGGTTTCTATAGACCTACACTGATCAGCCACAACATTGAAACCACTCATCTGTTTTAATGATGTGGCTGATCTGTGTAGTTCCCATCTACATAAGAATGATTACTGTGTAGGCCAGGGGAAACCTATGAATGAATGGATGGGATTCTGTGGTTTGAACTTACAATGGAGTCAAACTTGGTGCAGTCGTCCTGGTCATCATCAGAACAGTACATGGGTCGGTGTCCCATGGTGATGATCCATGGACGCGCTGCCCTGTTCTCGGGTTTGTTGGCCTCCTACATCAGGAGGGAGGAAGTGAGAAAGATCACAGAGGTACTATTATTTAAGAAAGAAAAACCTATCAGTAGATTTATGATGGAGCGAAACAGAGAGTTGGAGAGAGACAGAGAAAAAGTGT
Source organism: Pleuronectes platessa (assembly GCF_947347685.1). NCBI lineage: Eukaryota > Metazoa > Chordata > Actinopteri > Pleuronectiformes > Pleuronectidae > Pleuronectes > Pleuronectes platessa. The sequence continues at coordinate 15,346,589 of NC_070636.1, read as the reverse complement.
GGGAAGAAAGCAGAGCTTTCATCAGTGTGTTCATGGTGTGGTTATTAACCTCCAGGTCTTTTTTAAGCCACTCATACTGCTTGAAGAGGAGCTCCGGGCCGAACTCCGGGTAGAAATAAACCTCAGTGGAGAGGGAGACGATGTGCGCTGAGCCCAGGTTCCAGCTGCGGACACACATTGTTTGTCATACAGCTGCCACTTCAACCCTCAGACCGTGTCACTGGCAAACAGAGGAGTCGATCATTCCCACCTACAGGAGGGTTCACTTATACCTTGATATGAGAAGAGATGGAGCCTTAAGGCTTGGGTTGGTTATCCTGGAGAAGCTAGCAAGGGGCTACACTTGGAAAATATGCAACTGATACATCCCAACGCCTCTCACTGGCACTGTTGTCCAAGCTATGCCCCTAAATCGCATGAATGTGCACTGCCTGACAACTGCCAGACGCCGACTCTTCCCTGACATGTTCGCTAATTTCTACCTGTCATCTCTGCTTCCCTGGCTGAAGTCATACAAGTAGGCAGTTCAGTTAGTGTCAGACCGCTGAGCCAGCATATGACTGGTTGTATTTATAACTGTCCTGGGGGCCACAGATATCAGTTTTTTTCTTCCAGTGGACTTCTTTTTTTAAATTGATGGCGATAGGGACCTGAAGTTAGAACTTACAAACCTTTTAACTGAAAACCATCTGCTGTTAATTTTATTTGTGTACACATGTTGTCTACATTTGCCTCCCTTGGTTCATAGCCATGAACATAAGCGAATGGCCAACTTGCATCAAGGCCCAGTGACTGAGGAGTGGGCAGCTGGCCTGGTACTATCTTACTGTCAGAGAAGTTGATCTCAAGTGGGCAATGAGTCACACAGTCGCTTGTATAGCTCCTCTGTATCGCTCCCATGTTTCAGAGAAGGGAGAGGCAAACTAAACTGAGAGAAGGGAGCGCTGCTATCCTCTGCCTCCACTTTCTCTTGGCTGCACATTAATGCTTGCTTAAACAGAGGAGGAGGGTTGGCACACTTTCCAAAGATGCTTGACACAGGACCTCTGTTGGAAGATAAGTGATTTCTCCGTCCAAGCTTTGAGTGTGCAGTGACCATCCGCTCTCCATGTGACCACAACTGTTTCTGATTCTTTCACCTGCTTAAGCCAATCAAAGCCCATCATTCTCACTCTTACATCATCTTCTGTCCTCTTACCTGTACCACAGGCTCTCGGACTGGCCCGGCATACTGAAGCGATTCCTGTAGTTGGAGAAGTTGCTGTGAACAAACCAGATCGTGAGAAACGTAATTAGGTGGGCTGATCATATAATCTAAATTCTTTGAATATACAACAAACAGCAATTAACGCTGCAAGCAGCTGCTCTTTTATCTTTGTGGTGCGTCCACCAGAGCTGAAAAAAGCTATGATGCATTCAGAACTCACTGTAGATAATTCCAAGCTTTGCTGTACAATGAGACTGTAGTTCTTCAAATCACTATGTTTTTCCTCCATATTCAGTTTTACGCTTCAACTCGGTAGAAAACGCAGGATTGTATATCATCGGATAAAGTTGACCATCAAGTGGTGGTGACATCTGCTTCCAGCCATTCTTAGACATTCTGATAAACCATAGGTTGTGCTATAGCTGGGCCTTCAATGGTTGCCCCGCTAAATTAAAGGCTGTAGAAAAACATGCACGTACTGTGACATCACCCTAAAGTTTTTAAAGGGGATGTTTCAAGCTTAGAATCATGGTCACTTTCTGGAGCCAGATCATCAAAACTTGGGGCGCCACGGGGGGAGCCAGGGTGGAGCGGCGATGGATGAGCAAGCAGGAGCCACAGTGACTACGTGTACTACACCTGTCAATCTAGAAAACGGGCCTCTAACTATACCCTTCTTTAAACCGTGACATCTTGTTAAAAGTCTTTAATTTTAGATGTAGCCTCCATTAGAGGAATCCCAGCTTAAAATACTTCCACAGCGGTTTTAGCATCAAGTCACGGTGGTTCCTGCTTGATCCCGATATAGCAGTGTGCTTACAGTGATCAATCTGCCACTACACTTACTGTATGTATCACTGCCACCACAATCACCACCACTCTTTTCTAGACTTGTTATACTGCACCACACAACAATAAAACACACTTCTGGGAGAACAAGAGAGGAGCAGCATCATCCACACAAATATTAAAATGCAAACAGGGAAAATCTCTTTCATGGAAACGGCCCCCCCGATGCCAAACTGACAGTCTCTTTTCAAGGTTTTTAATTTCAGCATGAAAGCAGGAGCCAGTCTTCTCAACAGGCCATAACTCATCGAGGTGATTTTAATGATTGTTTTGTTATCTTACGTAAGAGAGAAGAAAGACCAGAGAAAAGGGGGGCAATATTCATGGCAGTAGCCGGGTCAGGGTGGGCCAGATCGCCCAATTGAGTAATGTTGGCTTGATAGCAGCAGGGTTAGAGGTCAAAGGCAGGAGCGGGGACACAAAAGGAGGATCACAGAAATCTTGTGAAAAGTCTAAATCTAATGAGACCATATAGCTAAACCTTCAAAATGTCCTTTTTAATTCCTGATTTTAAGGAAAAACTTTATTTTTATTTTATATCAAATTGATTTGACAATACAAATGTCAAATCATTAACAACAATCAATTCTCTGGACTTGTTAAATCCTAAACAAAGAAGTTCAAATAGAGCCCCTATGATGAGCTCCTGTGAAAATCAATTAAGGTGCAGAGTTCTCAGTTGTGATGCCGAACCAGGAATACTCACAAATGGGTTTATACTTCCATCTTGTGGCTAGGAAGGGAACAGGCAATAATTTTGATTTGTCTGTGAAGGACTTTAAAAAAATAAACAGTTTATTCTTTTAGTGGAATAATATAATTTCGGGAATCCAAACACAGTGATATCACCGGGCATGCCCTAAGGGAAAGGATGAGCCGGTAGAAATGAAGACAACCACAGGCTATAAAGTATTTTGTTATGCGGCTCATCTGTGGAAAATATGATTGAGAACAAATATGATAAGCTTATATTAGTGTCATTAATCTGCCCCGTGAAAGTCCAGTGTAACATGTGACTCACGTTCTGCAACCCGTTTCCACGTGTTTGCTTTTCCACTCAAATAAAATTGAGATAGAAATCTGCCGGATGTCAAATTCAATGCGAAAAACCTGACTCTCAAACTGACCCTACGTGATTTTCCCTCCTCGTCAAATCTTCCCTCTCATCATCTGATGAGCTTAATCCAGGCAGTCGGAGAAATTAGAGGGAGCCATTTCCAGTCGTCAGGGAAGCATATCGCTAACTCCCATCACAAGACGCTGTTTTAAATGGTGACGGCAATGTCCCAGTCCCCCCCGGAGACCCAGATGAACCATACATTGTGCTAAAGGAACAAAGACTGTCTTGATTGGGGCCTTAGCATCTTCTGTGGACGAGCTGTTCTCATCCTGTTGGAATGCTGACTGAAAACGTTTGCGGTCAGCACAGTTTTAAATTGCCTTTTACCCGTTCGGTTTTGAGGTTGGAAAGAGAGAGGAACAGAGAAGTTTAGTGGAGCGGGAGCACAACATAGAGTGAGGAAGAAATGCACGGGGCCAGCAGCTGGGAATATTTGGATTCGTAACAACACCGCGGAACAAAACACACATTTATGTATAGGAGAGGGGGCTGGATTTCTGGGTTATGTAATGTAGCGAGCTGCTTCTTGATTATCAGTTTCTTATGTCAGGATGCGGTGCCAAGAAAAAGAGACTACTGTTAGTGGCTCCATAATAAAGACCAGGCAGTAGTCACATTGCACACAGCAAGGCCAGGAGCGGACTGACTCTGTACAGCCGTGGTGAGTAAATATTATGGTACAGGATCAAGCACCTTGAAAAGCACACAACTAACTCCAGGAGACGTACTTGGAATTTAACACATATGAGCTGCTGATCCTCAGTATAAAACGCATATGAAGGTTGCTGAGAGGCTTCCAAATACCATGAAACTGAATTTCTGATTTACCTCGGTACTTATTGAAAAGATCTGACTATCAACAGTCTGTGATATGACACTATAGTTCTGAAAGGGAAAGGTAGCATACAAGCGTACCTTTCATAGACATCACTACAAATACTCTCAGATTCACTCAAATAACGGTCAAAATAATAAAGCACCTTTTAGTCATTATATCAAACTAATAAGGGGAAGACTTAATAGGAATATGTTGTAATATCTATGTACAATACTATGTACAGTTGGACTAAAGACAACTATGATTTCTTTAGACTTAAACAAATGATTATTTTCATCATTGATTTGTCTATTATTGGTTAACTCCCCTGCGGGTTGTTTGCCTCGGCCATCCAAAGAAGTTTGAGTCTACATACATTTTTTCTAATATATGCTCATTGTGACTTTTGGTTCATTATCAAATTAAGAACTTATTGATGATCAAAAATTAACTTATTGTCTCTGATTTGTTTCCACACAGTTAGGTCCCTGCAATGTTCTCTGCTCACTGTCGTGTCTCTTTTTTTCCCAGACTTACAACACCACATTCAGTGATGATGAGTCTAAATGGAGACACGTCCCACCACCGCATCCTGTCAGTGGGAATCCACAAACAGATAGCGAGCTGATGATTCCTACTCAGATAAATGTTAGTTTTGGAGAGCATCGCGTTGTTTAGATGTTGGTGGTTCCTGATGCTGCTCCAGGCTTCACTGACCAAAATAGCTCCCATCTGTTCGAATGACCATAGTGTTTCCTATGGCGGAAAAACTGTGGCAGACCATAATGTTTTGGGGGGGGGGGGGGGGTTGGGTTTGCACATGCACACTTTTAACGAAAAGGAAAACGTTGGACGACAATAAGCAGACAACAGACAAAACACAGTCAGAGAACATGTGGACTCCCCGACCACGTATCCAGTATGATCTCTGTACTGCACGTGTGAGTCTGAGTTACACTCAAAATGTGTCCGAATGAGTCAAGAGACGAGTTCCACCTACTATGTAGATTCATGGTTGCCTGGACAGGTCATGTAGGGCACGTAGGCTGCAATGGACTGGATCTGCCTCATGAACTCATCCCCGATCCTGCCGTTGTCCTGGGAAAATAACACTCAGTCGATATACATGACGCCAGAGATTTTCCTGCTTCACAACAATGTTTTATTTTTCTACATTTACTGATATTCAGCCCAATTGTTTTTGAAAATTAATTCTATTTTCCAAAGTAATGAAGGAAAGTTTTCATCAGTCGACCATTCAAAACCTCAGTGAAACCAAAAGAGATTTTTCTTTGTCTTAGATATCCTCATACTGGCTAAACAGCTTTTAAATACAGACTGCGGTTCATGTCTGTGGTGACGGCATTTACCAGCCATTAATGACCTTTCAGAAAAAAATTCCCTCTCTCTGTTTTTCTATTTATAATATCAGTGAAAGCGCAGGATGTACTCGCACACACAAGCTGAAAACACAATGAATTTTGTCTTGAGTCGGCTGATTGCATTTAGCTTTCTCTCCATATTAAAATAAAAAGGCATTAATAATGCAGGAACTCAATTCAGAACAAAATTATATCATCATCCGAGACGAGGTTATGTCTGCTAAATATCACAGATGACAGCTGGGAGGTTTTCGTATGAGCAAATATGTGATTTGGGACCAAAGTTCAGGGGTTTTTGAATGGCACATTTTCTTTATTCATGAAATACTTGGGCGACATTAGCCGAACTCTCATCTTTCACCGCAGGCTTAAGGCTTTTCACATCAGTGCTAATCATAAGCTGTGTGTCTCCACCACAGCTGAGTGCCTTTATATGCGCCGATAATAAACAGCGGTGAGTCTTGGGAAGGGGGCGGCGGGGAAAGGTAAAGCAGTTATCATGTCTGTCACTGTGGAATTAGTGGGAGAAAAGAGCAGCTTTACGAGTATAAGATATTGACGAAAGAAATTTGTTGCCAGTAATTTTAACTGAGCTCAAGTATCATCACAGTTTATGATATTAGGAAAAAGAGAAGGGGCAAAATACCTCATGCATATCATAGGCAAAGTCCCCTGTAAAAGAAACAAAGACAGATATATTAGAATGGGTTCGTTTTGAAGTTATTTTTAATCTTTACCACAACTTTATAGTTTAACAACATATAAAAGGAACATTTTTGAGAAATATGCAAAGAAAGATTCATAGAGTAAGATGAGAAGCACTTTTATGGTTAACATGGAGCTAGGGCCAGCAGACGGTTAGATTAGCAAAGCATTAAGACTGGAAACAGCTAGTCTGGATCTGCCTTTGCTGTTAGAACTAATTAATTACTGAGCATAAGAGGTGTGAGTAGGCAGACTTTTTTCCTAACAGTTTCCAAGCTACTAAGCTAAGCAAATTATCTACTGGCTCCTAGCATCAGATTTCGTACACAGACCTCACTGTGGTATCCATTTTCTCATCTAATACTCAGCAAGAGTGGTATTAAGCTTTTTTCCACTAAAAGGTCAAAAATAATCCTTCACTTTAGATCTAAACTCTAAATAACATAATAAAGAAATCAAGTGACATGTGCGTCATCATGCACATATTGTTCTAAAGCAAAAATTGCAGAATTAGGGATTATGTAATGATTACAATACTACCTTAAATAGATATTTCTGTTGGATATCAGCTACTTTACTTGATTTGACTTTTGTTAATACAATCTGGTGACTAGCGCAGCACACACATGTACACGCTGGAGATTTCAATGTAGAATGGTGCTCGTTCACTTTGAATGTGGTGACATCATGTGTTGAACTGCATTGTGGTTCGGCTCAACTCTATGAAACAGCACAGGTGTCACCTTAATGTAAATATGAGACCTGTCTGACATCAGTAGTCAAAATGAGCCTGTAGGGAGGAGGCAGAGGCCGCTGGCGAACCTGGTTGTTGAATTTATTTCCTGTGTATTTCCCTTTAGCATCACAAATAACAGCTAGCATGGGATGTTCACATAAAAACCAGCTATTATGCGTGTCCCAAGTAGAAGTTGTAAATGCCTATAGTGTTCATGAAGATTGTGCCAGCAAGAATTTTTAACACAGCGCATATGTGCGAGTCCTGCGTAATGTCTTGTACTGATAATGACTCTTTAACAGGTTTTACTGTGTGAAATGCCAAAGCACATTTATCACTGTGGAGCTTACCTATGTGCAGAATGGCGTCGTACATGCCGAGCTGAGTCTCCTTCTGTAGTCGAGCCAGAGACTGAGGGTTCTCGTTGCCCAGGTCACCGTACAGAGCGAACCTGGGACTGAAATGGCTGCTGTCATTGAGAGCAGTGAAGGAGAATATCTCACTCCAGCCCTCATCACTGCCACAGTGGTACACTGAAACAACATAAAGAGGTTTTAATCTTCATATAGAGAGAGTCATTAATATTAATTCATTAATATTAATTCACTACCCACCATAAGTAGCAGCAGGCTTGAGGTCAGTGAGCGTGACTCTGTGGATGTACATCTTTCTCTTCTCTTCTCCTGAGTCCACAAACAGGGTAGTGTTACCTTTGACGCTGATCTCAAAGAGCCGACCCCCCAGAAGGCCGTACTCCACCATGCTCGCTGTTTTATTGAAGGTGGTCCAGGTCACTAACATGGAGCCTGGCACGCCTGTGAAGAAAAGTTTCCAGCTTTTGAAAATGCGATGTAGATTGATCTGACAGAGACACTGGATTCACTTAGTGCTGCATTTATAGAAAGCCAACAGATGCTTATGAAATGGCTGACTTTGTACAAGAGTGGCACTTCTGATCTTGCCGCTGGCAAGATACACCCATCACACAGCTGAGTTAAGCTGACAACTGGCCAGGTACTCAATTCATCAAGACATCAATTCATTAAATGACTACCACATGTTTCACCTTCATAAGGACAGACGAAAAGCATTTCCATGGCATTGACTCTATAAATCATGTAATCCAAACTATACATGTGGTAGTTATAAGGTGCATCTAACCTACAATAAAATGATTTACAGAGTTTAAAAGGGGAATATTTTGTACATTTTTATATTTTTATTCTAGAGTAGTGTTGCATGGTTCAGGTTCACAAAACTCATCATATATTTCAAACTGCCTGTTATGCAACCCCTTAGCGGAGTCACTGACTGAAACAAACAGTACTAGCACAGCAAAACTTTCTTGTGCTTGTGAGAACCACCTAGTTTTCTTATTGGAGTGGGGGTCCTTAAAGCAAACTGTAAAGCCTAGTAACTTTTGCAGTAGCTACGAGTAAATCAATTAGTGTAACTGTTTGGAAATAGAAACGTCTCATATCTTTCCATAAGCCTGAGTAGACTGTTTTGGGAGAAGAGCTGTAGAGGATGAATGAAAAAATTTGAGCAGGACATGTGCTTTGGGAATGTTGTGTCTGTTTAGTAGAAAGATCATGAAGTTTGGGGTGACAACAAGAGGAGACATAGCAGATTAAATCTCCAAGGAAATTGACGGAGCTGACAGGAAAACATTTCAGAATTGAAGCTGACAAAGTAAAATGGTTGTGTCGGTAAGCTGTCCCTCTGATCATAGTGTTACTTCCCTCCCTGGCGGTAAAATATGGTACTCCACTCTGCTCTGGTGTTTGACTTGATCGATTGAAATGGTTTTTACACCAGCCCAGCAGCACTGAAACCGGGAGCAGTCAATGTTCAGAGCAGCCTGATCCTTTATCCTTTAACTGTGGGCGGATTCAATACTGAAAGCCGACTCTTTAACATTTAATATATGTGACAGAAAGAAGTTCCCTTTTTTATGCACAAGGAAAGCAGAAGATGCTGTGGGAACAAACTTAAAAGTATCGTCAAAGACGTCAGCCATTAATTCTCATGCTGTCTTAAACCCTGTCATTTAGTAACAAGATAACTGTAAAGGATTTGGAATTTGTATTTATTTGGTGAACCTGTGCGGAACAGCTCCAGTGCTGCAAAGTTCAACTTTCTAAAAATACCAGAGCTCTGAGTTTTCATAAAATTTAGGGATATGTCCAAAACATCTGCAAATCTGTGATCCATATGAATCGGTTACTGGCTTGTATTCATACAGAGTAAAATAGCATTCCTAAGTGAAAACACATGAAGCTGGCTGAAACAGTCAAGACACTTACCTGGATAGGAGAGATGCACCTGCTCTGGCTGAGTCCAAATGGGGACAACACCAAGCACCAACAAAGGTGCAAGGCTTAACAAGGCGCAGGCAGCGTGAAGAGGCTCCATTTTATCACTGTGCTTCAGAAAGACACGGCTGGTTAGAGCAGCAACACACTCCCAGAAAACGAAACTGTTTGGTCACCACAATCACATGATCTTCAAATAGCGATCATTCCAAGAAATCACATGACACCAAGATATAAGACAAAGTAAATCCATAAAATATGTCTTCTAAAGCATCCAAGAACTTACCTGACTTAGTGAGAGTTTACACAGTGCTCCCTGGCAGCTTCACACACACACACGCACAAGTCGTGTTGTGTTTTTTGAAGAGAGGTCAACATCAGTCAACCTGCAGCCGACCTAGACGATGAATCTGCAGAACCCCCCCCAAAACAGCAGTGTCAGCAGGAAACAGCACGGAAAGAGATGATGTGTCAATGAAAGCAGCTGATGTTGTTGTTCGGTGGCGTTGGGGGGGGCTGTGAAAGTGAGCTCAAGTACAACAGAGATTAGCTTCCCAGGCTGTGAATCAATAATGGTCCCCTGGGCAAACAGCTGATATGCCTCATTGATCAGGACAACAACAAATAAGACAATGTCAGGGGCAGGAGAGCAAAAGCAAATGCTGCATTTTAACCTGAGACCCCAGAGACTTCGGCTGACTGCTCCAACACCTCTCTACCGAGGGAATCTGCACCATGAGAAGCTCGGTCACTAGAGGGAGCACATGGCACGAGCTGCAGAATGAAAAGGAGGCTTTATTCTCCAATTAAAGGGCGGTATTTGTGAGTCAGTTGGAAGAGTGTGTTAGCTGAGCCTGTCTATCCATCCATCTATTTGTCTGTCCGTCTGTCTGTCTACTTATCTAATTATCTATTTATCTGTCTATCCAGCTAAAAGAAAAACAAGGTGAGTGCAAAACATTTCACGGTAAGAGCTGTAAAGTCTACACACACTCTCATTACCTGTCTCTAAGACCGGAGGTTGTAGCACCAGCTGTTTTTAGAGGTTCGCTGTTAGCCGTAGTAGCAGTAGCTACGTTAACTATGTTGTTACAGAAAATATGGCGCTTTTTAATTTGTCTCTAAACGACACTCACAATTTAAAGACATGGATACATATCCCCCCGAGAGCACACCCCCCGAGCCGAACAGGTTAACTTCATGTGCCGTTAATCATTTAAAAACACTCACAATAAAATCTCAGCTGTTTTTGTTCCCGAGAGCACTTCCTGACTACGACACCGTGTGGGAGAACAACAGTGCCGCCGGTGGTTATGGGAAATTGAGTTTTTTTTTCAGCCTGGAGAACCCGTGAGACTTGATGTTGAAAAGGTTATTCTATCATTTAAAAAAAAAAGCGATATAACGTGTATGTGTTTGAATAGAGATACTATTAAGTCTGTGCGTGTGTGTGCGTGTTGTGTTTTACCTGAAAATCCCAACAGAAGCTCTAGAGTTTCATTTTCTCTTTTGTAGTTTGATCCAGTCTTATCTTGGGGGATGGGTGGACTTTGGAGGATACTTGTGTCTTACGCATTGTTATCAATTATTTACTCAGCTTTGTGTAGGTGCCTCGGAACTTTGGGATTGTTGTGATCAGACATTAAGTACAAAGATTTTGATTTTTCTCAATTAATGCAAGAGGTTTCCATCGTTATGTAATGTCTTTTGTTTGAACTTTTATTAGAATTGTTTTGAACAAAGCACACATCACCATTGTTTCGTCATAATACTAACGTTTTTTTTCTAGGTAACTGATTTAAAAGTTCTTCTCTCTTTAGATATAATGGACTCTAACAGTGAGGACGGAGACTATCAAGGTCTTGAACTTCCCTCCCATCCTGATGCAGCTCAGTACATTGTGACCTACCCTCAGTGGAGAAACATCACAGATGTGAGCTGCGTTACTCATTACATATCAGAAATGTATTTAAGTATGATAGTCTGTCTATTATAGTATATCACCACCAATTTTTCTATACAGGTGGATTATGATAAGAATGAGGAATTCAACACAAAGAGGTAAATTGGTGCTCTCTACAGCATATGCATTATGTGTTTTCATTTTTGCCCAGAATGTTTGAACATTTGACTTCACACAGGTATTCAGCGAGTCGCTCCGGTACCAACCCCCGCAGAGTGAAGCGGGTGGTGTCCTGTAAGAGGAAGACCCATCACCAGACGCTGGCTTGGAGGATGCCGCTCGGGTCTGGGAGGACCTTCGATGCTGCAAACAAAGACGAGATGAGTTCTCTACAGGACGTGCACCAGGAAATATTTGAAATGGACCCGCTGGAGTTCCCACTGAATGTCAGTCATAACCACAGGACTGGTAGAACTGGTTCTGAGCAGGCAGACTGCTCTGCACTTTCTGAGGTCAGACGCTCGTTCAGCTCAGTTTATTCCTGTCCTTAATGTTGGAGGATCGCTAACATGCAGTATACATCTGAACCCATCATATTTTTCAGCTCTCAAAGGATCACAGCGCGATGATTGACGTGCTCTTTGGAAGAAATCTGAGACTGAAAGTAGCTTTCACATTGTGGCATAGAAATGTTGGAGAGCTATTGACATTCTTCCTGAGGTACGTTGTGTGTGTTTGGCTTCAAACATGTGACACGCGATATGTTCAACTTTCAAAAGTGTTGCATTACTCTCTTTGTACAGAATCCAAGACATTGGAGTGTTTGTCGATTTTCTCCCACTGATAAGCAGAAGGTAAGCATTGTATTTGGCAAGAACCTGAGAAATGCCGCTTGTGGCTTTTATTTAAATCTAAATCTCCCAGCAGCATTGACGAGGACTCTCTGAGGATTACCATTGGCTTTTGTGTTGACCTATTTCCTTTAGTTACGGAAGTCCTCACCAAGCCGTATGAAGAGTGAGTATCCCTGCAGAAGTAAACTCTAATTTCATAGAGCTATTACAAAAGTAAAGCACAGAAGGACATATAGGAGAGTAATTACAGAAATGCAAATAAATGATTGTTTGTCTTTTATGCTTGCAGATATCTTATAGTTGGTTTGAACTGGATACATTCAGTTTTGAAAAAATGGTGGCAGCAACTAAGAGCAAGCGGCTACAGTGGATCATCTGAAGCTGTGTTAGAGAAGTAAGAGTTTTTATGAGATTTGAAAACATGCTGCATTTGTAAAAACAAAATTGTCTTGTCAAAGTACAAACAGTATTAATATGCAGTAAAATAAACCAGAACATACAGTCTATAAAACATTGACTGCAAATAAAGATGGACGCTGTGATGGCTCCCCAAAAGTGAAGCCAAATTGTCTGGATCACCCCCTGCTGGCGGGCTACATACAGTAAGGGTCAGAAATCCCATTTCCTCAATGTTAATGGACGGGAGATAGACCACGTCAAATAAATTTGTCTCAAAGATGGTTTATTTGAGGTAGTTCTGAGCATGCTGTTGTTCAAGTGTTCATTTTCGGGTGTTTGAGTTATTTGGTGATAAAAAAATGAGGTGAAACATCATGTTTGACAGCTGAGAGCTGATGCCTGATTGGTCGAGGACTACTGCAGCTACATCCCAGTATTTTACTTTCATTTCTGGGTAGTGTGAGGAGACATATTGTCCATCTTTATATACAGTCTATATAAACCCAGAGTCAGAATTAGTCACAATGTATGGTAAAAACATTTTAATCATTTTTTATTTTGTAATTTTTTTTGTTATAGGAATTTTCAGGTCTTTAATCAGCTGTTGATGGAGTTATGGCTTGATGAACCTTCATTGAAATTTGCTCCAGGAGCTGCAGGAGAAAAGGCAAAGGTCAGTGCTGTATGAATACATGATGAATGTCATCATCATTGTTGACTGTGAGTATCTTTAAACTGTACAAACTGTACAAACACGTGTGTCTTACTTACATACGTAATCTTTTCCCCCCAGGTCATTGACTCTTACCTGTCTCAACTTACCTGACAGCAATAAAGAGCCATATAGCAGAGGTTTCTATGGTAACAGTGACCTGAAATATTCTGAAATGAAAACCTAACTGAAAAGATAAGAGTTGCTCCTGGATTGTGCCCTTGGATTGTACTGTACCGTGTCTGTAGAGGTTAGTGTATTTATTAGTTTACAAAAGAACTTGAACAGTTTAAATACTGAGGATGTGCAATATACATTTTTGGTATGAAATGATCCTATTCTGAAGTTCTGTCACAGAAATGTGGTTGTTCGATGACCCTAAGAATCAAAAATTGGTGTCATTGATATGTTGTTTGAGTTTGCCTGATTTAATTTCCCTGATGATATAATTTGTTGATGTTATTATGATTTTGATGTAGGAAGAAAAAGTACAAATATGTTTCTTTTAATAAATAAAATCAATACTCAACTTTTCTGCAACAGAACACATTTTACTTTAACTCACTGTTCTTTACCTCAAGTTTTAACACAGCATCAGATTTCGGTTAATCCCTTCAGTTCAGTCTCGCCTGGACTTCAGCCTCACTGAAGTGATTTAATTGAGGCAGAGATATGGGGTTTGTTTTCTACACAGCTTTATCTCACTTGACACAGATAAGTGGAGAATTGATGTCTGTCATTGTGATGTGAACCCGAGGCTGAAGTCCAGCTGTGGCTGGGCAGGAGGAGGCTGTGTGTGAAGAGACCTGCCATTCACTGAACTCTGAATCGGAACTCAGCAGTCGCCAGACTTGTTTGCATTCTAGTGCTTTGTCATTCCGTAAGAGGAAGCTAATACTGTGTGTGAAGATTCAGTGATCAAATATTTCTGTCATCACACACAAGGCGCTTTACTGAAGGTAAGCATATACACTTTAAACTGTCAGAGGCCATAAATGTATATTTTCTCGAGTACAGTTTTGCTGTGTTTTCACTGAATTAAATTAGAAGCTCTGTATCAATAACTAACATCTCGTGGTTTGATGGAGGAAAGTGCAGGATGAGGTGTTGGAGATACTGGGTGCCAGCTACTGCGGCCCTGATGCTTCTGCTTTTTGTCGCTGGAGTTGACACGGAGCATCTCAAAGCTGAGAACCTGCATCTGCTTCCCCCTGAGGAGCAGAACACGGTGCGGAACCGTGAAATGAGAGGTACATTTGTTAGTGTAGCCTGTCACTTTCAGAGAATTTTCCTAACTCTAGCTGATGATAGAGTATTTATTTTGTATGAAACTCCCATGTAAGGCTTTTGAAGTGCTGCAATAACTTTATTTACGATTATCTGTGTATTCTCCTGTGGGCGTGGGTCAAATTCCACAGTAGATACAAATCACTCACTGACTCACTGTGTCCCGGGAGGTGATTTGTGTACCTCGGTGAGATAGACAGTTGTAATAGTTTAGCAATTGATCAAGGACTTGCCTGGAAACCATTGAGAAGCAATGTTGTTGTTACATTCAATATAACGTCTGTTTTCTGCATGTGCTTGTCCGTTCACCACAGTGTAGCTTTTGACTTTGTGATTTTAAAGGAAAGAGCTGAGATATTAGGGAAATGTAAATCTAAATAATTCTTGAATGAGTAAATGGAAAACTGGTGGAAAAGCTACATGTGTCCCTCCAAGTCTAGCACCACCTAACTTTTTGGGGACGGTCAACATCACTTACATCAACACTATCTAATAGGATTAAACTTTTTACACACTTTCTAAAACTTTCTAACACATCCCAGAATCCTTTGAGAAATGTGTGTGTAATCACCCTGTGCTAATTCACAGTCATGACTGTTGTGTGTATTTGCCCATCAGCGCTGCCCAGAGACTGTCATGAAATGCTGATGATCTCTTCAGGCCAGGCCACAGATGGTGTTTACCTGATCCAACCAGGCGACTCGCCCATTGTGGCCTACTGTGCCATGCAGGAGGGAGGATGGACTGTTGTGCAGCACATCACCGTCAACAGCAGCGTGAATTTTGATCGCACCTGGGCCGAGTACAAGCACGGCTTCGGTGGGGTGTCCGGGGATCACTGGCTTGGGAATGAACACCTTCATCAGCTCACGCGCGGCCCTGGACGTTATAAACTAGGAGTAAAACTAGTAGGCCCGGACGCCGTCACCAAGCTGGGGGAGTATGACCCCTTACTAGTTGAGGACGAAGCGACAGCGTACAGGTTGAGGCTGGGGCTGTTCCAGGGCACGTCTGTAGACGCTCTGACCCTGGACACAGAGAACTACCTGCACGACAACCAGAGATTCACCACGAAAGACAGAGACAACGACAACTACTTCCAAAACTGTGCCAAGCTGGAGTTTCAGGGGGTTCCTGGAGGAGGCTGGTGGTATGATGCCTGCGCGGGAGCCAATCTAAACCGCAGGAATGTAATCTACTGGCAAAAGGACTGCAACAAGGAACGACTGTGCAAATATGCATGGATGATGGTGAAACCCTCAGACACGGTAAAACTGATTTACAGCAAAGACTGCATCAAAGACGAGCTATAAGCTGTCTTATACTGAGAGCTAAGTGATAAATATTATGGACTAAGTGTTCAGCTTAATGTATTTTCTAGTTTTTCTTTCTGCAAAGGGTAACCTCAATAATTTAGCTGGACGTTCGATTCACCACATTTTATTCAGAAATCCATGGACATGATCACAAAATACTGAAAAGAAACACACAAAAAGAATCACAAGCTTTGAACATAGTATAAAAATGCATCACTGTTTCAACTCTAGCTATGTTTCCAGCAAGTCAGTACATGAAGCCAAGCATGTCTTTCATTCCCAAAATTGCAAGTGCAGATTTCTGTTTTATCACAGTATCGAAAACAGGGTTTCATGACATATAGCTTATCAAACCTCGTCGTCCTCTCACTGTCTACAGAAAGGAGCTTTTCACAAACAAAGAACATTGTTTTGCCACAGTACATTACAAGTTTGCCAGAAATACAATAAAGATATGAAAAGAAATTGATTTAGTTACAGTAATTCAGAAAAAACAAATACTGTTTTTCAATACTCAAAGGAAAATACAAAAACAAATCCTGAGGATGAAGAGTAATAAACAGATTATATTTAACTGTGTGCTCTCAAACCCTCCAGACCGTTCTCTATGTAAACATGTGATTTTGTTTAGCATGTTTGTCATGTTTTTTGAATAAAATTTGTCTTTTTTTTTTTTTAAGGGTTGGTGTTATTTTTCGTTTATGAAATAATTACGCTGAAATCTTTGCAGAACATCTTACAAATAATGACGGCACGTGTGAAAAGGCATCAGTTATCAAGTTAAATTCTGACTATTGCAAGCGGATTCGGACATCAAGACGACACATGTTAGCCCTTTAAAATAAATCAGCAACTCTGAAATGTTCATCCTCAATTCAAACACATTAGCTCCAATATTAAAACAGATCTGCGGTTTTTTCGCGTTACGTTCATCTTTGAGGGGAAATTGGTCATTTTAACAGTTTGAATCATTGTAAAGCGACAGTTATTAGGTTATACCCATTTTATTAGGGGCTCATATATTCAACAGTGCAGCTGGAATACAAATACAGTATAATAGGAAATAATCTGCGTGTTAATCCTTGGTATTTTGTGTATACCAATTTAAGGGGGAATACTGATGTTTTCAATATATTTGAATCTGATTAGATCATTATTAATAGTTTGTGTATTCGGACAATTTTTGGGTCTTCAATTTTCATAGGTCGAGCAGTAATTAACTTTATATTTTTCTATGTAGAATTCAAGTTTATATAGCCAAGATTATCAGAAGGAACACGTAATTTACAGCCTTCTTCATACACCATTAAAAAAATAAAATAATAGTTCATGCCAGTTTGGAGTTGACCACAGGGTTCTGTCCGTACCAGTAAAGTTTCTCCTCGATCCTTTTCTTCCTCCACTGGCAGAGTAGGAGCATGCGAAAGGTCTTCTGAAAATTCTTGTTACACAGGGCGTAGCACATGGGGTTGACGGTGCTGTTCACGTAGCACAGCCAGTAGCCAAGATGCCAGAGGGAGAGGGGGATACAGTCTGAGCAGAAGGTGGAAATCAGCACCATGATGTTATACGGCGTCCATGTCAGAATGAATGCCAGCAGGATGGCGCTGAGAGTCTGCGCTGCCTTCCTCTCCTTGATCAACACCATCCTCTTCCTCTTGGTGATCTGGTTCTTCAGCGTGGCGTCGATGGGCTTGGACGTCGAGGACGTGGATGGGATGCTCATGGACTCGGCTGAGGAAAACGTTGACGATGCCATCTTGGTGTCACCGTTCTTGACCGGGTGCTCCGCTTGAGCTTCTTTGGCCATAGGTTTGAACTTGTATGACACGCACTTGCCGCTCTTCTGAGAGTTGCTTTTCGGTGGTGTCTGAAAGTAGCTATCATCGTCGTAGCTGCTGAGCTGCTCGCTCTCGTGGCCCACCACACTCTTGCCGGTCTCACAAGCCTGGTTTCTGAACGAGGCCTGGAAGCCTCCCGGAGACACAGGCCTGTCCTCGTCCTCTGAGGATGCGTAGCTGTTAAAGGTGGTTAGCTGACCTGCTTTGGACCACTCATCATTGGTGGTGGCTGCTGATTTGGCAGCGTTGCTCCTGCTGGAAGACGACCAAGATGCTTGGTTCCTGTCGTGTGAAGCTGATTTTAGTTTATAACTGAAGCAGGACTTGATTATGGTCTTTGGAGGCTGAGAGACCCCAGAGTCTGTGGCATAGTTAATCCCCTGAAGCTCAGCCAGATCTTTGGTCCTCTTTTCTGTCTCCTTGTAGATTCGGCAGTAGAGGATTGTCATGACTGACACAGGGATATAAAAGGCTGCAATTGCTGTCCCGAAGGTTATTACAGGCTCAGAGAAAAACTGGATCTGGCATTGCCTCTCAGGGACGGTCCTTTTGCCTATAAAGTACTGCCAGCATAGTATCGGTGGAGCCCACAGAATGAGCGACACCATCCAGGCTAAACCGATCATTATCCCAGCTCGCCTGGGCGTCCGTTTGGCCCTGTAGGTCAGAGGCCTGGTGATGGAGAAATATCTGTCAAAACTGATCACCAACAAGTTCATGACCGATGCATTGCTGGCTACATAGTCCAGAGCCAACCACAGATCACAGGAAATGTTTCCTAAGGCCCAGTAGCCCATCAGTATATAAGAGGTATACAGGTTCATGGAGAAAACACCTATGATGAGGTCTGCAGCTGCCAGACTCAACAGGTAGTAATTGTTCACAGTCTTTAGCTGGCTGTTGACTTTGAAGGAGATCATGACCAGAACATTCCCCACAATGGTAATGAGGCTGACTATGGCCGATACAGTTGCAATGGTGATCACCTCCCACAGACTGTGTGAAACCAGGTGGATATCAGTCGTACTGCTGTTCGCAGTGGAGTTCAGTACATTTTCTCCTTCCATGATCGGGAGTTTTATTGGCGTCCAACCCTGACAAGGTTTTCTTGATTTCTCATCGTCATGAAGATCTTCTGGAAAGAAAAGAAAGAAAAGGTCACAATAATAAAAACAAGTCTTTGTCATTGTCACTAGATGGCCTCCTTCAGCATGTTGAGTATCGTCACATTTGTCTTCACATTAAATGAGGTGAAAATAAAAGCTTAACATGTTTTGTGAACTGTATCTAATGAAAGAATCATTAATATACTGTCTTCATGCAGTTCACAGATGGAATGAAGACAGACTTAGATCATGTGAGTTTTCCCACATGGCGACTGACTCAAACATCTGTGGCACATCTTAAATATCCAGGTCAATACATAATTTTGTTCCTTCCACTAAATCTGTGCTGATTTATTAATAGAGCTGAAACTCTATTCATTAAGAGAGAAATTCATCAGTGACATCCTGAATAAAAGAATACGACAACTAGTTCTAGTTTGAGGGAAATCTACCCAACAAAGGATAATGGGGATTGTTAATGGCCTTAAAAGTCTGTTTGCGTTGCCGCTGTCCAACTAAGAGTTTACATGTCCGGAATCAGATCATCCAATAAAAAATATCATAATAGATATAATTTTAATAAAGTATCTGCTTTAATTGATCGGTTTTGCAGAAAGTATCACTTCTATCACAACATTTTCTTAAATACGTCTAAACCCGTATGGTTACTGAAATACAGTCAATTTCCACATACACAAATACAAGGTTACTTATGTGAGCTATTCCATCTCTTGATCACAGATAGGTAAAGTATAAATAATAAAGACTATCAAATAATACTGAGAAACTGCTATAATTTCTTTCTATCAACCAAATGTGTCAACATAATCTCCAAAGCTCTATGAGAAATTACAGCTAGAAGGCAGCAAGACTAGAAAATCAATCTGATGCACTCTCGTTCACTCAGTCATGAAATGTGTTAAAAAGTATATGACAAACAAAATAGGTGCCACAGCTCTGAAGTTGCTGAAACATCAAAATCTCTGCCTGCATTTCAAATTCACCGTCGGCTAATTTATCAGCCAAGCATCAAATTGCTATTTCAGTGTGTACTTCATTGCTGAGAGGGCTTGCACTGTAGTAAACAAGAAAATTTCCGCTGTGTGTAGAGTTTCAGAAATACCCTCGTCCTGCAATATACTGTACTCCCTTCTGGGATCAATCACAGAGACCATTACTGGCCAGCAGAGAATTGTCTGTGCAGTAATTTCTCCCTTGAATACATTTCTTTGCATTTCCACAGCCACCTACAAAATAACATACAAAAATATAGAATCAGATATTTTTTCAGATGTTTGAATTTGCCTAATCTTATTTCTTGATTTGTCGAGCCAGAGCTACGAGCTAGACAAAGATGCGTAGAACTGTTTGGCATCGGAGGAGGTATAGCTCTACTGAGTGTAATTCTCTTTCCACTAGGCCACAACTACAGTAACTCGAAGTCAAGTCTATTTATTAATGCTATTGATTTTACTCAGTCTCACCACAGCACTAAGACAGGTGCACCAATAGTTTATACCACTTGGAAACACTAAGGGGAGTTGAAAAGTTGTCAAAACTGACCTACGTAGTACTGCATGATGGAAAAATCTATCACTGCTGTTGTTGGAATAATAAAGCCACATCCATTCTCTAGTATCCTCCTACACCATTAGAGGGCAGTAAACCCCCTCCAGGTACAAAAGCTCACAGCTCAGATGGTCCCCCCACTCTGCGGTTTAGAGCAGTGGTGTGCATGCACATTTCTTCCCTGGGTGCTGGACACAACAATTAATAGTGGATGAGGGGCTTTTCATGCCAACTTGGACCTGTGTTTTCAAAATAAGACCACAGGAAAATTCTGCGGCGTGATGCCTTCTCCTTTCATGACCTACAAATGCATGACTGTGTCATTTGGTCTTGTGCTTGCCTCTGAGGTTTTTCAGTAGATATGTGTTGAAGCAGCATTAAATCCCCTCAGTTTGAAGACACTTACGTATGCCAATGGTTACGCCCGGGGAAAACACAGACTTGTACCCATCCAGTTTTATGAGCATGAAGCTTTGGTGTGTCATACTTTTCCACACTGTCAGTTGGGTTAATAAGTTCTCACCCGCTCGTTCCAGCTTTCCAGAGAGGACACTCCTCTCCCTCAGGAAATACCCCTGCCAACTGGGCACCGTGACATTCGTATTTTCAGCTGCGCCACTTGCTCTGCTAAAAATGAGGAAGTTTCAGCACCATGACGAGCATCTGTATCCAGAGCATGCCCTTCCAAGCTGTAAAATTCAGATTCTCCACAATCATTGCTTCCTATTGGAAAGGACTCCCACACCCAGAGAGCATAAATGTACGATTAGAGAGGCACAGATGCTGTGTGGTTCTCAGTGTGAAGCGACGGGGAGCTCGAGGGTACATCACCTCTGCAGAGAAAAGCCTAAATGTGCATAAATTCAATTGAGCTTCCAGGCCGTCAGCCAAAGAAGGCAAAGGGTGTAGATACTCTGGCACATATTCAGGAAAACACACTGGCCTTAAGCTTTCAGAACTTAGCCAGTTTGATCCATTAAGACATGGCCACAGAGAAGTAAGAAAAGGAGTGAATTCATGTGTTAGCACCACACTTTAGCTCTCAGAGGCACTAAACGACAAGTCCAGACCACTCGCATTGTCCATACACCAGGAAACGAGATTCTCACAACTTAATCAGATCACAACTATCAACTTTGGAGAATTGAACCCCAGATAAAGTTGGCTCAATCTTCTATGTGAGGTCGAGATACCAATCAGAGAACTTACTAAATGTACCTCGGGCTCTCTAATAGGGTGATCAATCAGTCAATCATTCAATCAATCAATAAATCATCACAATTCTAAATCAAAGTCGATCACCTCTCACACAGGTCAGTGCTAATCAAAGTGCATCACAACTGACTGATGAGCAAGGGATCAGACAAAGCAAATAAAAATGCTGACAATGAGATACTATCAAATTAATTTTAAAGGCTACAAAAACTAATCTAAAAAGCACAAGAAAGAGAAGAAATAAATGTCAACAAAATGGGTAAATACTAAAGTGATGGTAAAGTAGAAATTTAAATTTAAAGTTTAAATGATTTCAACAGGTAGAGAGTTCCAGGGACTGGAATGTCTTTCAGTCCCAATTCAAGACAATGAGCAAGACATTATTATATTTGTTCGGCTAACTTTTATTAATGTTATAATTATACAGAAAGTTATTATTATATATAATTGCATGACAAGGTCAATGATATAATGACAAGATTAATGTAAGGATATCAATCTTAGACAATGTTCCTTGTTGTTATCAAATTATGTTTGTGATGTATTCAAGCAACAAACTATGCATTGAGTTGTTGAAAATGTGTGATGCTGTTTTTTTCAAATTTTATTAGCCGTCCCACTTCATTAAATCTGATAGACAATGTGTGACAAGATGCTTTGGGTAATCTGGGACAGTCATGGAAGTTCTCTAAATGGGGGAAATATGTATTTAGGGACTTCCTGAAGTAAATCAAACAAAAGAAAGACTAAAGAGATCTGGAATATGATCTACAGTTGTCAGACAGGAGTTGATGGTAAATACATTCTCTCCCTGTCTATTGTAACTGACTGTCTGGTTAGTTAACTAACACATTATCAGTCAGTTCTCCAGGACAGAGATGATCCAAAGTCTGAGTCTGTGGCCTGCAGCCATTGGTTTTACCAACCGTTTATCCCCCGAGTAGCCCTGACAGAAAATTACCAAATGAATGATCTGTCATTGTTATTTTTGCTTGCAGTTGATTGGATTTTTAATTAATAACAAAAAAATAGGACTTTTATATGTTTATATGAGTTAATGAAATTGGTAATATTGAGCTTGGTATGCATTAAGAAAAGTGATTTAGTCTTTTTTGCACAAATAGCTGTGTCATGTCTCCTCTGAGTATGTTATCTCCATTCTTTATTCTGGTGTGGTCTCTCTTAACTACTTTCTAAGATGTAGCATAGTTCATATCCACGTAACATTTTTGGACACAATCAATAAAAACCAATGCTTGAGCTATAACTTTTTTATCTTGCCATTGACTTGACAGTGCCAGGTTAGCAGCAGTGCCAGCAGCAGCCCGAGGCCAACACAAATAAAATTCCAGGCACTGCGGGGGGCTCCTCCTGCAGGACTTGGATCGTACCATGTCTTGTTGTAGAAGGACATTTCATATTACATCACTCAACTCCCCACATCAGTACACTGTTTGTTAAGAGGTGGTGCCGTGAAACCGTCCACAGATTCTCATCCGTTTTGTGGTATGGACCGTTTTACCTCGGCAGAAACCCGGGTAATGAGGCACGATGCCCTGATAATGAGGTTTTCCTTTTGCACACAGAGGGGAGGAGAATTCTTACAAGCATTTCAGCCTTCGGCGATTCCCATAAGCCTCAGCCGTTTTTTGTCATTCTTTCAGGCCTAATTAGTAAATGTTAAAGTATTAATAAACAAAACGATGGTGAACATGTTTAGAAGGAGACTTCACCGCAGAGCATCACTGTCCTTGATATTTACATCATGTGGAGCGGAAGGTAGGGGTGCCACGACATTTCATTTCTTCATGTGCTTTTTACAAACATTAACAAAACATTGAATCTCAGGGCTCCATGACTCTTGGAGGACACCACACAAGCAGTATGGAGGCATTTTATGTTTTATTTCTGCTGTTTTCTACGTTTGAAGAAGGACCCACCAGTAACTTAAATTGTATTGGATCTGGCTGCAACACTGTTTACCCCTGAAACTCCAAAAGTGTTTTGTGGACTCAAACACTTCATCCACCCCCCCATCTGCCCTCCTCCATGTAAGCAGGTGGGAAATGGGCCAAACTACGGTGCATGTCAAATGCGTTTTTCTCATTAATAATTTCTGTCATTTTAGGTAAGTCTTTTCATCAGTGATGTTAGCCTTTTTTATCACAGTGTTGGGTGTAGGCCATCCAAACGCATTGTAGTAGTAGTTTTTCTTCCTTAGAACAAAAGGTAGATGGCTGCTCCATGAGAGATGTATTTAGAGATGTAAGTTATTAATGAGAAACAATGAATCCTGACTCATCGATGACGTTTGTCTTACTAAGCCTAGACACACACACACACACACACACTAACACACACACACACACACACACACACACACACACACACACACACAAAACAATAGACTTGTTTGCCTCTTGACCTCAAGAGGCAGATCAAGTCAAGCCTGCTAATAGCTTCTAAATCGAAGCAGGAAGCATTTTAATGGTACACTCCGAGCTCCGAGGGAGGGGTGGACACTATAAATAGTGAATATGGTTTGTTCTGGCCTGTTTTTTTTTAAAGTTTTCATGGATTCAGTTTGGTATCAGCTGTGACGCATTGTCTCGAAGAGCCTTGTGACGCTGGTCATGGGGATAAGGGCGGAAGGAGTTGAAATAGAAAGACTCTGCATGCTGAGCGATTTTACCACATGTGTTTGTGACTTGCTTTTTTAAATTAAATATACGTATGCTGAGTTTAATACCCAGAGGTCATTGCAGTGAATCAGTGACAAATAGTGGTGCACAGGAATCTCACTCTTGCTAAGAAACCCAAGTCTTCCTTGTCATCGTACATCCCGAAGATTATCAAACAGCTTCCTGAAATTCGCACAAGTGATGGCCATCGATCCAGTGATTAACAGACAGACAAGGTGGCACAAATCTGTCCTCGGCGTCCTGACTGATTGCAGAGGTGGACGTGTTGAACGGTGGCAGTTCCTGCAGGTCCTTCTGGCACCTGGCCATCACTGCTCCGGTGCTGTGGCTCCGTATACGCTGGCCCCCACCAGGCCTCCCAGACATATGTAACCTTTTTCTACATCCCCCTCTGCGATCCACAACTGCTCTGCACACCAAAACAAAAGAAAGCAAACAACAATATGTGTGTGTGTGTGTGTGTGTGTGTGTGTGTGTGTGTGTGTGTGTGTGTGTGTGTGTGTCTGTGTGTGTGTGTGTGTGTCTGTGTGGCATTTGTGAAATAAAAGGGAAAGAAGATGACAGAGACCAACATAAGACAAAGGAAGCAGGGAGCAAAAGAGTGCCGAGTCGAAGCCAAGGAGGTGAAGGACGCTGTGTGTGTCTGCGTGGTGTTGAGTTTGCATGATGTGCAAATCAGCCCAGAGCTCTTTTGCACAATGGCTGGGGCGTGTTGTTGTCAGCCCACTGACCCATGCTTGCGATTCTTGCACATATGTGGTGTCCTGGATGAAGGACCCTAAGAAGACCTCGAATCACTGTGGATAAGGCATCGGAGGAGGATTATACATGTTCACATTAACTGCTGCTCCAAAACATGCAATCTAAAATATTAATCTGTGTGTGACCAAAGATAGAACACGGCCTTTACACCATATATAAAAAGATCAGTTGAGGGGGGAAAACATCTGTTGAATGCATATTTTCTAACGCACACTTCTCTCTGTCGTTGATTGCATTTAATAAAAATTCTTCTGTGGAATTATTAATCTGTGTCATTGCTGCTCTGAGGAGAGATAATGATCATTATGAATATTATGATCCGCTTGTGGACTCCAAAGTGGTTTTGGCTGCCTCTGAAGGGAAGGGAATGAAAACACTTCAAGCCTTGAGGAGTTCCGTTTAATGAGTGAGTACATTTCATTAACGCCCCATCATTTAGATCATGATCCGCCAGTAACACAATGTAGTGTGAAGAGTTTGAATCCGGGATCATATGTCATTTGTTCCGAACTCGTTAACACATCCCATTTCCTCGGGGTGATGTTACGTTTGTCTGAAAAAGGTTTTTTCTCTGTGCTGTTCACACACACGGCAAACACACAAAAGCACCAGGACAACAAAACATATCTGTGCATCTTCCTCTCAAACTCAGATCAATGCTTTGAATTAGCTTTCTCAAAACAAGAGCAAAATGAGTCCAGGTCTGATGCTTGCTGGACAACTCCAACCTCAAAATACGATTTAAACTACAAAAGCAGCTGAAAAGCACAAAAGAACCAAACCTGTCACGATTTGTCCGAAAACTAACAAACCATAGCTGTTTTGTGAAGAGCACCAGTTTTCTATGTCTATTGTGACACCTCACTGAATCTGTGGGGACTGGGGGGACTTGTTAAAATCATGCTTCGCCGCTTAACCCTCCCCTGTTTTTTCATTTCCCCCCTGATCAAAGAGAGAAGGGGAGCGAAGGTGAGAGACCTGAGCTTTTCAAGAGAAATATCATTAGTATTGTATTGGAATAAAATATATAAATTCCTTTTTAGAAATCCAAATTTTTCAACCATGGAGTTGAACATTGTATATACTATTTAAGACAAGTCTAAAGGGAGCTGGAGAAAAGAGCTGACAGGGCGTGGAAGAAATAGGACTGTGCTATAAAAAGGTATTCACAACGGAAACACATTTTTTCCCCCCTGTTATTCATAAATATCTAATAAGCTTAAAAATGTACCTCATGTATGAGCAAATAAACATCAATAAAAATATCGCACTTTTCTACACATGAAGTCTTCCAGAAGAACGAAGGCACACACGCACCTTTCCAGGAGCACACCCTCTGATGCTTTCATTATGGTAAAAGGCTACATTAAAAATACATGCTCAGACCTCTCAGACATGCACTTGTGCACGCATGACGCTATTCCCCCTTAAATCCGGGTCGCGCCTGTGCGCATTAATGAAAAAGTGAATAATCAAACAGTTCTTCTTCCCTGCAGACTGGGTAACAAGTCATTGATGTAGAGAAAAAATATAAATACATATACTTACAGTTGACTTTTCATCAGAGCTGTGTCCGCTGGTCGGAGCAAAGTTCATGGTTAATCCCTTTGTTTTGCCTGGGAAGCCTTCAGGTCAAGTGTGGCACAGAGGAACAGGATCGCAGCGCAGTCGGAGGCAGGAGTGAGGTGGTTTCAGGGAGCCTGCTGACTTGACCTCGCATGCCAGGGGGATTCGGGGGAAAAGTGTGAGCTCAGAGACAGATGAGAAGGAGGAGGAGGAGGAGGAGGAGAGGGGTGGACACCAGAAGGCTTCGGCCATCCCTGCTCAAGAGGCGCAGAGCACAGCATCATGTTCCCATCACGCGTCCGAAAACAGCCGCTCTGAGTCCACATGAGAGAGGTGTCCTCAAGCTGCAGAGCATCCTTCCTCTGTCATCAATGAGTTTGTCGGAATCTGAGTCAAGAACCAAAGAAACAGCGAAGGAAGGAACTTTTCCTGGGCTGAGCTGAATGAGCTGCTCTGAGTCAAGTTGAAGCAGAATGTCACAGAGAGGCTGCCTGAGACAAGTCACTGTTGCTGCCACGCTGCTGCTGCTGCTGCTGCTGCTGCTGCTGCCGCTGCTGCATCCACTGTGGCTGACAGACACAGATGTAGCCGACGCTCGCTAGAAGGGAGGAGAAATTCCCACAGGGCTGAATGGTTCATCATGTTTCGGGACAGTGAGCATGCAGCTTAGACCGGAGAGAGGGAGGGAGTGGGGACAGAGGGAGGTGAGGGAGAGAAGGAGGTGGCCCTGTGGCTTCAAGGGGTCTGTTGGCAAACGTGTGTGTATGGGGGGGGGGGGGGGGGGGGGGTGTTCAAGCCAATAAGTCAAGCCAAAGCCCTCTCTTTGTGTGGCTGCACACCAGTGTCGCACAAAGCATCCATTACCTCTGTTTGCATGTAATTTGTCCGTCTCTTCACAGAGGAGCGAGAACGAGGGAGCGTGACCCTGGTTATCAGCCCTCGCTCTGCTCTCTGGGTGGATATCAGCAAACTCATCTCCAGACCATAAAACATCACCGCTGCCTCTGTGCTCACATGGCTGAGCAGTGACATGGCCAGGTCCAGATAAGCAGACCACTGATGGGACAGATGTTTTTCCCCATGCAGGACCTTTATGTGTGTGTGCCGTACGCGCGTGCATCTGTATATCAGGCAGGCCATTGTCCTGATTGGGGAATTATTCGCTCGGCATTAGGCGACTGCCCTCGATGGGTGTAAAGTCTTTATATGTTTTAATCTGGATCATGGGGGCTGATCTGTGCCATGAGCTCCCATCAAATCTCAACTGAGACACACTAATAAATCCAGCCAAGGCCAATAGAATACTTTGTATTGTAGAATATACAGTAGGTATTTTCCCTTCATTCAATTCATAGCAAGGTCAGAGGACGAAAGTGGCTGCTGATCTGATTCTTATTCACTGGAGGGGAGGGGTTCTAAGCACGGCTGTTGTTTTGTATAATCTAATAAAGTGATTTAGAATCTGATCATTGGATTAATGTGAGGGGTTGTGAGATGATTGTTCGCATTTTAAACCCAGGACCGATTTTGGGGGGCGATACCAGTACTAATATCAGGAAATAATAATGATAATAAATTTGACCTGCATAAAGTGCTACACATACAACACAGATAGAAACACGTTAAAATTGTAATCAAATTTTAAGAAACCCACATGTTAAAATGACATTTAAAAGAATTACTATATTTACATGGTAATGGTGCAAGTTTATAACAGTCATCAAGTAAAAGTAAAGAAATAAAGTACCTAGAATAGTTCAAATCAAAATAAAAGACAAAAGATAAAAAAAATCTGGTGACAAAACACATAAACAGAACAGATTTAAAAAATAAAAAGTCAGTAGCCGTGAAGATAACCCGATGACCTCTGTGCAAAGACACTCAGAATAAGACCTGAGCTTTTCCCCGAGTAGCAGAAGAAGCTGTTAGCGGATAATGGACGGAAAACACACGGCCCCATACTTCACGTTGACACTCATCATAAAGCACACTGAAATTATATTGCCACTAGGTCGGAGCGTCACTGTATGCTGATGACATGATTGATGCGTTTCATGAAAGTCCCGCCATGTCCGATCCGCAGAGCGCCGTATATCACCCATCTGACCGTCCCTCCACATCCCGCCCCGCCTGACAGTCTAATCTAATGCCGTTTCCAGGCGCACGGCCAAGGGACAGACACCTGGCTCATCATTACCACTGAATCGCTGACCTGCACAAAGTTTATAGGGTGGTCATATTTTTCATTTGATATTACCATACATTACACAACACACAGGCTCAGGTGGACAGACACACACACACACACAGACATACAAGGATGTCGCCTTTGGAGCTCGTTCATATTGATTATCTTTGTACAACTTGCCGTATTGATTAAATCATAAAATCATGACAAACTGATGCATTATTAACTTTATAATTAAACGTGTGACTGAAAATTGATGACTGCAATGACCTTTAACAGGAGAATCACAAAATAATGGTTTTTCCAATTCTTCTTTTTCTTTTTTTCCCCCTCATGATATCTTTTTGAATTTGATCATCCCTGCCTCATTCCCTCCGGAGAAAGCATACTCGCAAAAGCTCCTAATGCTACGTCGTGATAGCAGATGTCAGAGGAACGCTGAAATCTGCCGTCGTTCAGACAGCGTTCTCCTCTCATCCTCATCTGCATCCTGAAGGCATGGCTGTTTTTTCCACAGGTCACTGTCTGATCACTGCGTGCCTGCGAGAGAGACAAGATGGGGGAGGACATCAACACAGCCGGAGATGGATTGCATCTGTCCACAGTCCACAGGGGCTTGCTTATCTCCTGACCCAATTGTGCACCCATATGCTGGCAAAAAAGATGAGCCTCTACACGGTGCAATTGTGACGTCTTTTTTTCCCCCTCCTTTCCATTTTTGTCCTTTCTTTTCATTAATTGGAGGGAGGGACAGGTCCTGAAGTGAGCTTAATTTAGCTGAATAACGACCTCCAACACTCTGTTGTTGGCTTTATTTTTATTAGCCAAAGCAGAGATTAACCGCCATCACTATAAACGATAAAGCTCCAGCGGAATAACCTCGCTGACATGATCAATCCCTCACTCCGCAGCCTCCTTTAATCTAGTTGATCCCGGGCGTATGTCTCTCCACGCCGGCGGAAAGTATCGACTCCTCCGCCGGCCTTCTCCCTCTCTCCGAGGCTTTGATGTGCAACGAATGTTTATCTGCCGACGTGCCTGCCTATTTTCCTTTTTTGTTTTCCGTCTCCTGCTGGCCCCCGAGCAACATCTCCTTTTTTGATATAATGATTTTCCAATACCTTGTACCGTGTCAGTGGATTTACAAGTCCCCCCGCTGTGGAGCTCACTTTAATACCCGAGTATAAAAGACGGGTGTGTTTGGAGCTCTTTAGACGATGAGATACGCAGGTTTTTGCCGGTTTTCAAGCATTTTGCCACATAAACACCTTGTTTACAAAAAACTTTTGAAGATTGTGCGACTTTTAAGAAAGTTATTCAATATTTCGTCAAAGCTATACAGAATGAAAGGTCATGAATATGTACGTGCTTTACACTGAAATTAGAATCTAGCAGTATCCATGTCTCCGATAAACACCAGCTTTGTTCACCTCCTCCAGATATCAGCTGGGGCCTCGTGGCACACAAGCTCTCCCTCTCTGCAATGCAACTTTAATGTTGCACTGACAGAGGAGATTAGCTAGTAGGCGGCCTTGATTGAGCTGTTATTGTGGACCTGTGCTTTGCACTCCTATACCGACATCCAACACCAACACTTCAGACACTACTGCGTCAACAACAATGACCTTGTCTGGGTGAGACGAGGCCGTGCGGCCCGCTGCACGTGCGTTCGAGTTACGAGCGCAATAAGCACTTCCACCGTAATCCATGTCCGTGAAGCTTTAGATTACAGACCATGAATTACAGAGTAATTATTTATACTGTTGTGCCCATCCTGTCACATGATCGGAACGTCACAATGAAAGAACCAAACACACAAAAAGACAAAGTTAATTAAGATGTGTTGGACATAAAACTGTATATAAGTATGGTATTGGTACTGATTCACTTGTTTGTATTTGTTTGTATTACACATTTTATATGTAGTGGGTGTGTCTTACGGTAAATGTTATTTAGAATGGGCGTGTCTTAAAGTTCACATTTCATATTGTGGGCACGTTTCATAGTTTAAATACTTCTGCATGTCTTCTATTAAATTATACCTCAAATGGGTGTTTCTCATGGTCAATTTTACATGAAGTGGGTGTGTCTTATAGTAAATGATACCTCAAATGGGTGTGTCCCATGTTAAATGTTACATGTAGTGGGTGTGTCTTAAAGTAAATGCAACTTGAAATGGGTGTGCCTCAAAGGAAATATCACATGTGGTTGGCGTGTCTTACAGTGAATGTAACTTGGAAGGGGCGTATCATATAGTATATGTATCTTAAATGGGCGTGTCTAATAGCAATTGTTACTTATAGTAGGTGTGTCTTATATAAAGGACCATTCAGAATACCCTTATCTCCACCCGTAGTTGAAAACACACCCTCACAGTTTCATGTTTACGTAAGGAAAACATTACATTACATTACATTACATAACATTTAGCTGACGCTTTTATTCAAAGTGACTTACAATAAATGCATCAATCATGAGGCTACAAACCAGAGTTATAGTTTTCCTTTTCACACAGAGTTCAATGGGTTAACGCTGTCTTTGTGTATACAGTCATGTGATATATGTACTTGGTCATGTGCATCCTGACACAGACCCTGCTGTGGACACTGTGGACTGCCCAGACTCCCTCTCTATCATTTTGTCCAGCCTCCATTCGTCTGAATCATTGGTCTCCAGACTCAAGGCTTCAAATGAGCTCAGTCCAATGTCTCATTCTTATCAGCAGCTGCCAAATTTCCACTGTGAGGAGAAAAACTAAACTGAACACCTTTTCAAACATGGCCACCCTCCCGGCTGACCTTAGACAGACACAGAAGGAGTAAAATAAATGATAAAGAGTGATCACTATCTGATCTCCGTCTCCCTTACCCTGCCCGTCTGTCTGGGCACAGCCCCGCTCCCATGTTGGATGGGCTTCTGTGTCTTTTTATTATTCAAATAACTCAGGACCACCCGCTGAATGCTTCCATCTGCCTCTCTCTGAGGTGAGAGATGGAAACAGACAGACCATTCAACTTGCCACACAGCAGCAAAGTGCTGTCGTTTTAATAATAATCCTCTGGGGACAAGGGGAACTTGTTCCCAGAAACGTCTCTACTTCCACCCACTATCCAGAAAAGAAGCCAATTTTTCCTGGATACGATTGTGCAATCTTGCACGTTTGGAGCCAAAGTCCGCGCAGTAGGGAAAAAGAGCCATGGAAGCAAAGTACCAGCGGTAGAGAAGCTAGGCCAATCACAAGAAAGTCTCAGATGTCAATCATGATGTTTCACCCTCTTGTCATGGCATCAAATAACTAATTCAAACCAACTTGCCAGAAGAATAACCAATTTGATCAACATCAGTGTGACAAGAACTATCTAAAGTGACAGAAGACAACTCACGTTTGAAATGTTTATTGCAGCAGAACATAGGTTGTGTTTATTGTCTAGGCTCAGACGTGAGATGATGAGGCATAACATTATTGGAGGCGTGCATCTCGAGTGTGCCGCCTGAACTAGCTTGTAAGCTTCGCTCCATTTGACAAGCACTTAGGTTTTTTAGTTAGGTCCATATCCCACCCATTAATATGGAGGAGGTAAGATATATAAAGAATACTGCAGCCAGCCAAAAGGTGGCGATCAAGACGCTCTGGATTTGTTGTTTTGCAGAGCCGCTACGTTTCTTAAACAGTCTATAGTTGGCACCTCTAAAGCTCATTAACAACCTGGCAGTCACCTCACAGGAACTCTGGGACGTCGCTGTGCAGCAGCCAAGAAATGGTGCAGCACACAACATGATGTAAAACCACAACCTCTCGTTTTTACACTGCAGTTCCTGAACGAAATAAAGAAACAACATGCACTGTGTTAATTCATGGACAGAGTCAGGCTGTTTTTCTGTTTATACAAAGTGTTATCCACCCTCTGTTTCTATTCCCTTATAAAGTGAATGAGCACATCATTTGAAGTTAACCAGTTTTCCTCCTGTGTTCTGTAATCGCAGAGGGAGATGTCACCTGTCAGGTTCAATTGCTTTTTTGCTCTTTTGACCATCACCTCCAGAGAGATGATGGCAAGAGGAGCTGTGAAGAGAAAGATGAGGTGAGATCTGTAATTAAATCTGATGTCATGTCATTTTTAGTTTTTCTTTCTTTTTCAATACACAATATCCAAACCCTGTTTTGGAGCTTGAAGATTGTTGAGGTCAGCTCTACCCTTCTGAATTTCCACTCCACCGTAGCGTAATGAAACCTTGCATGTCGTACTTCAAAAAGAATGTGCACTTAAAATAAACACGACTGCTGCACCAACATCCTCATTGAAATTGATAGAAATGATTGCTTCAGAGATTGAACCTATCCTGGTTCTGAAGTCAGAGGACGCCCATCTCAACAAAGAACTTCCACAAGCGTCACAAAATAAAACAAGGCTCGTGCTCAACATCAGTTGAACAGAACAGTATCCACTATTTTATAGATAGAACTAGGGTTGTAAAGGGGCGGAACATTTTCTGTAAATTTCCGGAAACTTTCCATGTGACTATTCAGCTCGGGAATTTTTGGAATTTTGAAAAAAACAAAAAATACGCAAATTAAACGCTGTTATATCCTGCTGAAATAAAACATCACTCAAAACTCTATTTTAAAGATGTATGGAATTCAGCACATGCTGCACGTTGAATTTCAACCCTGCACTGTGCATTTCTCCATCACTTGTGCAGATAATTCCCAGCATCCTGCACACTACAGCAGGGCTATTGAGGCCTGCTGTAGTGTGCAGGTAAGTTTCGATGATATTAGTGGGGAAAATATATTAACATGCTGATTGAGGATTGTTCATCTGTCCATCTAGCCTCTTTCTATTCATTTATCCATCAATCGTAAAATATTTTTAAAGACGATTCCAATTGTTTGGCCAACTGTTTATATCTCTAGCATTGCATTAGAGTTTTTTTACAAGCTTTTTTCTCATCTTATTCTACAGAACACTTCCACGTGCACTATCTCATGTGTGGAGACATTTCACCCCAGCCAATGTAGAAGGAAAGGCTGTGTGCATTTGCAAATACGATGCAAAGACCTATGTTAAGAATGACACAGATCCAGAAGCATATAGTCATGTGCCCAAAGTTTCCTCAGGGCTCAAATCAGCCTATGACAAAACAAATGTTTATATTTATGTCTGTATATGACAAGGTAAACATTTAGTATAAATTACCCACAAAATGTCCGTATATTCCCGTATACTCCCGTTAATTCCCATTGAAAGTTTCCAACTTTGAATATTCCCGAAATTGTGCAACCCTAGATAGAACCTTTGTGGGCCAAAAAGACACTGTTATATCCTGCTACAAAAAGCAGCATGATGCAATCAGTGACAAAGAGTGTCTGCCTCTGGCATCGTGAACCACTGCTAACCCATAGACCCAGTTCAGCATGAGATGACCTCAAATTGCTGCCATGCGTCTATACAGTAATTCGCGGGTAAAATCTCCTTTGACCCACTGTTACATGAGTAGTGAGCAGAACCTGTGATGGCTCCGTGTAACCTGGTGGTATGTTTGGGTGAGTGTCAGAGAGCAAGGGAGATAATTAGGCTTCACAAATGAGTGCAGTTATCATTCTTGTTTTAGCACCACAGCACTGAGGCTGACAGGGCTTCACCTGATGGTTGCTGCATCCGCCAGCTGCGTTCGCATATGTGACAAACAGCCGGCGTTGATTTCAGGACAAACAGCTTTCACTGAAACCTAAAAGGTAAATGTGGAAGTTAGTTCGTAGGTCAAAAGACGAAAACTGTTTTCTAGGGTTGCACCGCCAGGGATTGTTGTTTTATTTATTATTCTTTTAATATAAGCGATTTGATTTTTTTTTAAATGTAGGTTTTAGAACTCCTTTCTAATACATCATCAGTGTTTTCCTCCACAGTCCACCCACTATCTAAAAATGCTAAATGCTGCACGTCACTCACTGTCTCAAACGAACACACACCTACACACACGTCTCAAGTGAATGCCAGTAATATGAATTGCACTTTGAATGCAAAGATAAACTTCTTTACACAGCAAAAGTATTTTTGAATTCATATTCACGATTTTATAAAATTTCCCTCTGTTTCCAGTGTTTGTGCTAAGCTAAGCTAACTGGTGGCTTCACAGTAACTGCTCAGATATGAGAGTGATATCTCTCCTTTCATCCAAAGTGATTTCTCAGTCAAAATGTCAACTATTGCTTTTAAAACAAATCTATTGACAAACAAGGGTAATTTCTTTAAATGGCGACCTTTACAGTTTACACTCACAATAAGTGTAATTTGCTTTAAAAGATCCACTGGTAAAGAAAACATTATTTAACTGTCTTAATGCAGCTCTTGTGCTTTTGTGCTTCATACAAGAAAATAAAAAAATATGAATAATTTAGATAATAATCCTTGTGTGTGAATATAGGTGATGATTGCATACATTTATTTGCAGGAATGGCTTATTTCCTAATGCATTGTGAAGCACATATCATATGTCAACCCCCACAGGAGGGATACACAGAGCAGAACCCTACAGACAAATATCATTGAGCTATAGATTACCCATCATACACAACATGACGTATGGAGATAAGATGGGGGTTGGGAGTGAGCGACAGCCTCAAAGCCTGTAGCTGAAACACAACGAACAGAATGACAGCAGTGGCTTGACAGATCAGAGATAACTACCTCATTTTAATAAGTTTAATGTGATTTGGAGGTGTTTAAAATGTGACTGGGGATCAAAGAGTCAACCAATACTGAGCTGCACTGTAAGAGCTGTGATTCTTCATTTATCTTTGTATTTCACAATTTGAGGACATATGAAGACACATTTGTCGTGGGAATTTTGTATGTAATTACCTGGTGAGGATATAAACCATCAGACTCAGTGATCAATCCAATGATCTCGAAGTATTTAATTAATGGTCAACAAACAATTTACAGAGAATAGATTTGAACACAGACAGAGTTACTGAGCAAACACTTGGTCAAGCGGGACAGAATCTCCAACACCACTGCAGGTATCAAGATTCTGACAACGGGTGACAGGAGATGTGCCAGCTTTATGCACAGCTCAAGGGTTCACGTCATCCTTCGATATCATGCAGGCAGGACGTGTCCAGTGGTCAGACTTTGTAAGCCAAGGGGTAGATGCCCCCCTATCTCCTGAGTGTATAGACATTCAGCAAAACATCAAATAGTCACAAGGGCATTTAGGCTCAAGGTAACTAACATTTCCTGATATCAGGCAGATGCAAACATTAAGTGGAATTTATATAATGATGTTTCATCAGGTCAATCCAACTGAACTTTGAGCATAGCTGTCAGCACAGGAGGATCTGTTACATTTCAGGGATCACAGTTAGATTCAATAATTTCCATGACAACATTCTCACATTTAATTCATATGTCATAACACTTACATAGATCCCTTGCAAGTGCTTGAGGGTTTGTGCCCTCAGATGCATTTACAGCCCATCCATTACTGTTGTACGTCACAGCAAACATCCCACAATGACAAGTATCCAAAACATTTGTGCATCAGAGGTTTGAATCCTTTTCAAATGGAACATCTTTCTCAGGAAATGCATTCCTGTAAGAAAAAAAGAAATAGGTTCAAATCACTGTAGTGGATTAGAGCCAGGGTGGCTTTTTGTTGTGAGTACAGCATGACGTTTGACTGCCAAATAATAAAAGGCTCTTTCACGATGAAGTATTCTTCAGGCTAAACTAATGTGTATTGATCAGTGGAGAGGAATGTCCATTTGCTTAGAGCTATGTGTTGTTACCATCCATTTGTGTACTTACTCTAAAGAATGTTTAAACTGTTGTGTTAGATCCAACATTACTTTCAGAGTTTATTGGCTCTTGTTTACGTGGAATCAAGGAGTCTCACACAAACGCATTAACGGAAAACACAAATTAAAAAGTTACAACACAACTACGACGCCAGAACATGAGTACAAACGCCTCAACACAGCCGCAACAGCCACAAGACAACTACAAAAGCCACACAATGAAAACACACTTGCTGCTGACAATTTGATGCTTGTGAATTTAAGTTGTGGGTGCAGGTTGAAGCTTGGCGCAGCCAGAAGGGAAGAAGCAATCGGTAACACAACATCTCAAACAGAGCAGCATCACATTTTCGGCAGCGACTGGCTTGACCAGGTTTTCACAAACAACGACTCACTGAAAGTTACTCTGCGTATTTCATTTTCAACATCCGTTTTCTCTCACTTTGGAAGTGGTGAGGTCTCTGTAGCTCCATAAAATTAGGCTACTGTAAAATAAGTTGGTCTGTTTTGGTTAAGACCCCTAAACCAAAAGCTAAAAATGCTTAATTTACTTTCAAATTACTCAGAACAATTATGACTGCTGACTTTAAAGGCTCTGTTCTACCTTCAGTTTAATGACTCAACAGCAAAAGAGAGAACGGTGTAATTTGGGGATTTTAAATGCAATTCTGGTCATTATGCAAAATGAATAATGGATACCTTGGCCAGTGCACAGTGGTGCAGTGGTTAGCACTGTCCAATAAGAGTGACAATGGTCCGGATTTGAACGTTCCTGTAATGGACTTGTGACCTATCCAAGGTTTAACCTGCATCTCAACCAATGTCTGCTGGGATCCAGCCCCCCACAACCCCTCAAAGTATAAGTAGTATGGATGTATGTGTGGATGTATAAATGTATGGATGTATGGATGGAAACCTTTACTAACCAATATGAATGGTCATAGCACTGTTGATAACCCAGAAGAGGTTGAGGGCACAAGTTTATGCTTGTTTATTCAATATTTAATTTGGTTATTGAGCTACAGCAGCAGTCAGCGTAAAATATTCACATAAAACCCAAATCACTATACCACCGCCCTGAGCGCCTGCGTCATCGCCTCTCGGGCTCAACGTCATCGACCGCTTGCAAAGAAATCGAGATAAAGTCTAGATTAGCATTTTCATATCCACTGACGCGTCTCCAAAATGCCAGCGATAATGCGAAAATATGACATGAAGGATAAAAGCATCAAAAGAATCATCGTACGTTACTTCACTGTGACTCATCTGCACGAGAAACAGAAGAATATGCGTCGTGTTCTCCACGGTGACTCATTCAGTTTTTCCGCATCCTCTGTTTCTGTCACTTTGGCTCTCTATCGCTCTATTGAAATTCCTTGGTAAGCATTTCATGCCTGAGCATCTGCCCGTCCTCCTCCATCCCTCACGGCCCGAGGTCCACGAGCTCTGAATGTGTCTGGTGACAGACCCACTAACCTGAGTTCAGCTGATGCACCTGGGGACCCGTGTTTGGAGGGTTACACGTGAAATAGCCCACGGTGCTCAGTGAAGTAAAGAAGTAAAACAATATCCCTGAAGCCCCACTGGATATTCCAACAAACTATTCACACTGTTCAACATGCACACATCTGTCGCTCAAAGCCACAGACGAATGACAGACACGGAGACGTACACACCCTCAGACCCCATCAAACACAGCCACGACTCCACCCTCTCACTCTTATCTGTACATATGCTGTCTGGATCCTGACATGTGCAGTCCAGCCGTGGTGGAGCGGCGCTGTCAGAGCGCATCTCATCTGATCCCTGACGCACACGCTCACCATCAATCCCCCCATGACTCCTTACAGCTCAGTGGCAAAATGCCGGCAGAGCAAGGACGAGATGAGTAATTATTTAATGGCTCAGTCGATGACAGTGAGACTCTTTTCTTCAAGTTTTCAAGGACCTGTTTGGATTTCCAGCAATGTAGCACGCTGTATAATTGATTTGATGCAACAAAAGATGGGCATGAAAATGTCTGACTCCGAACCACCTCATACATTTCATGCTTTCTGGAGCTGGTGATATTTTATCTGATGATAAAACATTCTAGTGTGATGTTTATGAAAAGATAGATTCCACAGATTATTTTATCTTGAATCGATGCGTTAAAGTTTCCAAAGTTGAAAACATGTTTGATAAAAAAAAGGTGATTTATGTTTTTATATATCTACTTTCAAAAATATACTCTTGAACTTTTGAGAACTGAGGAGACCATAAAGCATTAAATGCATTACACTGCCCACAGCAAAATATATTATTGAGCGCAAACATGTTATTGAGCAATTTAACTGCATTGGGATTAGAGAAGAAACCCTGCAGCAAGGTGGAGACCTTTAAAATGACTCAGAAAGTTCTATAGACGGCTTTGCGAACAAACAACTGAGGATAAGTGCACTGCTGTGTAGTACCTCACCATAATGTTATAAAATAAACTTATGACAGGGATTGATTTCTCCCGACCAAGAATCCAGGTTTGCTGGTGGCGGAACCCCAGTGGTCCAAAGGAATCAGTGTCCTGTGAGGGAGACAGGCAGCTTCAGGCGTGTCCTCGGTGTGACTACAGTGAGAAGGGACTGTTCCTTAACACCAATGGATGCACCTGAAGACTTTAGCAGGTAGGCGAATGGGTTTGGTTATTCCATTTGAGCCTAAATTTGTTATGAACTGCCTTAGGGGACGTGACAAGGAGGGGATCCATGTTAAGGATAAACGAAAAACAAACAATATTAGGGTGTGGGATTCT
Organism: Pleuronectes platessa; assembly: GCF_947347685.1. Lineage (NCBI taxonomy): Eukaryota > Metazoa > Chordata > Actinopteri > Pleuronectiformes > Pleuronectidae > Pleuronectes > Pleuronectes platessa. The sequence continues at coordinate 15,307,449 of NC_070636.1, read as the reverse complement.
GCAAGGTTACAATGCATGGATGACTGGTATGTGTGCTGTGCTGGTCAGGGAGTTTCAGGTGAAGACCCTAACCTCATCCTATTAACTATGAACCGGTTTCCACCAGCACAAACCAAGTAAAAGTTCGGGGCAGGTGCTGATTGCGGTGCAAACCTTCTAAGAGCGGATTTGATTTACCATGGAGAAGAATGCTGCTTGCATTATGAGCCTGCATTAGCATCCAGACATATATGCAATCCAATATAAGTTGCCATTACAATTTTTTGTCCTATATATACAATTTGGAATTAAAACCTGGGTATTTCCACAGGAGGATGGACATTATTTGTTAATAAATTGATGTTGGGGTTTATATGTAGTTTATGCATCTCTTATTTTCCAATAATTTCCTAAGAAGTTTCCTGTAAAGACCTGTAGAATCTAGTATTAAAAAGGATGTGAGGATTTGAACATTCAGGTCCATTGAAGTAAATATTCATTAAGTCATCATTTATTATTTGGGAATATTGTTTTTGAGATTAAATTAATTCTATACTTGGCTTTTGATTATTTTCATATTGCTCCACATTCAGCTGACCTGCTGTTGACTGAATAAGATACTTGGTCTTGGTGAGTAATTATTTGGAAAGTTACAAACTGAACATATGCTACATTGGACCTGATTAGGGCTAAATTACTCTGTTATTCACAGAGCTGACCACATTGCATAAAACCATTAAATGAAGCAATAACAAGCCATGATGGCAATGCTCATGTTAAAATCACTAAAGTACTGTATTGCACTTTATCCACAGGGGACCATAAAAATTGTATTAAAAAACCATCCAATAATTGTTAAGATATCAATCTGGACAGCTAGCATGGTTAGAGATAAAGAAGTGAAGTATTCCATACAGTCAGGATGATAAATACCTTTGTTTACAAAATATGCAAAGAAATGATGGTGCCGTTTCAAACCAGTATCTCTGATGTACGAGACATATTCCTCAATCTTTGTCTCCAGTGAGGTTACAAATACAATGTCTGTTCTGTCATCTCCACCTCACAGATCTAAGAGCTCATCTTTCTTCCCTTTTTTTTGTTGTTGACATTAAATATGAAAGAATGATGAATTATTTCCAGAAGCAAAACCCACAGCTGAGCTGCCTTAATATGCCAGACAGCAGCAGGAATGAGTGTGCAGCGGCAGCAGCAGAGGCAGCAGAAGAGGAGAGGACATTTGTGTGACTTTAACATTGTGCTGTTAATACTCCAAAGCATGTGTGCACAGTCATACTAAAGGCTTTTGATCTCAGGTTCCTTTGTGTGCAGGCCTCATGGCTTTTAATGAGGCAACCTGCCTCATTATCGGAGCTACACAAGGCCCTGACACTGCCACATGGTGGGACTGCCTCCACTCAATGCTCTGAAGCCACAAATTACAGCAGCTTAGCCCCTCACTGGGACCAGGGGCCGAACCAGTCGCCCTTTATAATGGCACCCGAGGGACACAGATTTGTACGTACACATCGGTTTGGCCAAAACTAGCTTAATAGGCGATTCCATTGTCAGAGCCATTAAAGTGAAAGTTTGAGATGTGAGGCATGAATTCAGGACGTTGTTCTGACTGAGTGGAAATGTTCAGTAAGTTGTGACACACACAAGGCAGAGCGTTCTCCTTTAAGCTCGGCCTCTGTTGTGACTTTTCTCTCATTTTGCTTGGTGGTAATTTGTCGGCACAGTTGACTGAAAATAAAGGTTTTCCCAGCCATGTCAAGCCTGTGGCTGTATTCTAATGTCATCTGGGGACGGCTCTGCCCAGCAGGGGTGGAAATGTTATCAGCAGTCACATTAATAGGCCTCGCGGTCCGTTAGAGTTAAAGTAACAACATTTCATTACCTGCTGCTTTCCTTTTGTAGCTTCAAATGACCTTTTTTAAATTACGATGAACTTTAATATGCAAATAGCAGTATTTTTTCTTATGTGATTATTTTCACCACGCTTTTCACTCTGACACCCTACTTAACCCTGATTCTGAATTCACTCAGAATCATATTTTCCAAACTGCAGCTTGTGATCTTAGAATTTATTTGCAAATCATTTGTCCCTCTGTCATGGTTTCATTTTCTATGTCCTTGTTTCTAATGAACAGTTATATTATATAAGGTACAGAGTGGAAAAAAAAGGATGAAACTGCATTATAACGCACCATAACCTTCAAAACAATATAGCTAACTGTAGTTAAATGTACATGCTTCAAATATGTATATGTGTGTGCATAAAGACAGTCAGCAACGGTTTTATTTTAATCAGAGGGTGGCTCCAGCTATGTTTTTTCACTTTCCTGAACATTGCGAGATAGGGCGTTTTTCATCATATCCACAGATTTCCCAGGGGAATGTGCGCAGCTTGATTTAAGGGGACTGTTGGACCTTGGGGAGGTTTGTGCTCTACTGGGTGTCAATCTAGTCTGTAATATTATCACTTCAACACAGGTGAAGTCCTGGCTGAAGTGAGGGAGAGACTTGAAGCTGGGAGGACCGGAGCAACACGCTGGCTTAGAAAATCATTGGCCCTCATGCACCTCTAGACTGAATGAGTCTTCTGCAGCTTTTGATTGAATCCATCCTGAATAATGTCATTAATTATTTTTGATCAACTTGCACAGAAGCTACACAACTTTGCCTGAATTCATGTGCACGTTTAACATCTGCAGTCTTATAATGAGTGTCTGGCGTGTTTGTTTGTTGAGCACTTGCCTGGACTTGCTGAAGTTCCTACTAAAATTATCACACACTAGGTTCCCTTGCTCTTGATGAAAATTGCACCGCATTAAAATAGTGTTTGTTGCCCTAAGCAGTCGGCACGGTGCTGAATGCTAAGTAGGTTAGATAACTGTCAGGTGTCCTCAGCAGGCTAATGTCTGTGGGCCATTCACCCTGCACCAAGTCCTCCGATAAGGTGTTTATTTTGGGAGCGCAGCCAGTGCCCATCATGTGGTCCCTTCTCCCCCCCACACAAACAATTTAGCATCCCGCCCAAATTACTCGCTCCCACACACACAGTCTATCTCATGAATTTGCCATTAAATCACAAAAGCCCAGCTGAATTCTCCATCCTCGCGAAACCTCGCTGTGGCTCGCCTACAGCAGGCCTCGCCATATTGTTTCATCTTTACCAATTCATTTATTATATAGATAAATGGAGCCGGTATGAGTCAGAAACTCTGTTGCTGAATTTCTCCACTGGCATGCTGGGAAAGTTTAATCTGTGAGTACAGTGCACAAGATTCCTTGTCGCCTCATCAGCGAGATCAGTCCATTTCAATATCGCTGAATAATTAATTAATACATACAATGTAAAGTGTATCCGTGATGAAGAGAGATGAGAGAGCCTCTCTTAATGGAAAATAAACACAGATGGCTTCCCCCAACTGCTGAGACCTCCTGATGCATCCACTGTCAGAAGTGTGGCCTCGTACAGCTGGGCCGTGGAGGAAATATTAAAAGTGACATCCCTCCAAAAGTTCCAGGATGAACCCAAGCTAATTCATAAAGTGCACTTTGAGGGTTTCAAGTTCCGTACTTGTCATTTTAGGATGCTCGAGCATGAATCTTTCATTTCCATCCTATAATAATGTGCCATGGTTTATTGATGAGCTTCACCTTCCTGTGGTGCTGTGTGCTAATTGGTTGAAGCTGCACTAAGCTGCGGAGTTGAGTAAGAAGAAATAAAGCTAAGGTAGCACTTTGGATAATAACTCGCGCAGGTCATGCTTCCAAAGGTCTTGCATGGTGTTGCATGTTTGGAAGACTTTGTTGTAGTTAAAAGCTAAATTTACACAACGATACACACAGAACTAAGCAGTAACAGTTAAGCGTGTGAGTAAAGATGGACGCTATCAAATGAGTGATTAAGGTCAGACATTTTTTTTCCAAACACTGTGGATGAACTATAGACCGTTTATAATCATGGACGTCATCACTGTCCCAGAAAAATGAAACCAGAGCATCTCAGTCGCCACCTGGTGGCTGGCTGCAGTATATGTCATAAATCCTGCCTCCTCCATGTTATTGGATGGGACTTAAAAGTCAAAGTACACATCCAATAAATCTTTTTTATGGTTTCTCTCATTTTGGTAATTTTAATCAAACCGGTGTTTGTTTGGTTTGGTTATTGGATGCTATAGAAATGGGGTGGAATATCTTGATTGACAACTTAGACTGACTCACGATTTGTCGAGCACGGATAGCGCTACTATGCCTCCATCCCACGATCACTGCTGCGCAATCTAATAATAAGATGATTCATATCTGGGATATTTTTGATTCATTTGTGAATAGTGGGAGGAAGTGGAGATGCGTCCATTTGTATCTACAATATATTCGATGAACAGACGCATGTCCATCCCATCGCTCAGTAACTCTGCATGTAGCTACTGGTTGAAGAGAGCTAAGGAAGAAAAAATCTCAAGCAGTAGACCCAGAACAGCAGATATTACAATCCAAATCACTGCTGGTAATTCATAAACTGCAGAGATGTAGCAGCCGCCGTGAGTCCCATCACTAACAGTGACTGCAGCCTCGTGGTGGCTGTCGCTTTCCAACACCAGTGTTCCATCTGCAGCCAAAACAGAAGGAGAATATTCTCAAGGCGGGAGTTACAGTCACGGTAGTATCTCCAATCAATAACTTATTGTTCCATTTATCTCACAGCAAGATGAATCTGGCAGCAAAAAAACCATTACATATACCGGCTTTGCACTCTGGTGACAACATGCCTGCAATGTTTTTATGTGCACAATAACCTAAAGCTGTCTAAGATAACAACCAAGTCTTGGGACACAAAATGTAATAAGGCGGAGTAAAAAACAATTGTAAATTGCCTTTATAAGCTCATGTCATGTTGAAATTACCTGTGGAACGCACTTAAGGATTCCACATGGCAGCGAATGGCATTGTCGTATCTGTTTTCCATTTTCAGTGCTGTCTAGAGCAAAATTACATAATTGCTCGCCTCTTTATTAACCTCAGGGCGGCTGTGAGATATGGAGTCCTGCCATGTGCAATGTGCCAGAGCTGCCCCACTCCTTGTCCAGGTTGGCAGCTTTTGCTACAACAATCTCTCACCAGCTGTACCTCAGGTGATCGAATTAATGCAGCTCCTTTACAGATTCATTTTTGCACAGAAACATGTTTGAAATCTATTAAACTGCATCGGTGAGGAACATTAAACTATGTTACTCTTGCAAAATAAAAATGTATATATGCCCAAACCGAGTGGAAAATCTTATTTTACCCAGCAGCAAAGGAAAATGCCACTGAATCACTGTGACAATCGGTTCAGGAAATTCGCTATTCCCACCTTCAAAACCAAACATTTTCATACTTTTATTAATGAGCATTTTACGTCGCCATCTTGATTCGCTTCGTCCGTTCGTAAAGCATTCAGGAATATCCCTCTACACCTTTGTTTTTTAGGGGGGTCCTGAATACACTACGGTTCATGTTCAAAATGAAGGTGTAGGACCAAGTGGTAGGGCTTAGGGTTGAATTTGGAACGGGGAAAAGTCTACTAGTACCACGTCTCGACTACCAAACTTTCTCTGCTTTAAGAATAAGCTGTCAAATTGCAGATGCTTTTATCCACTGCTGTGTACAGGCCTATGTCCCACGACAGAGGGTCCACTGGACCATTTCCCTTCTCCAGCACACCCTACTGATTCTGGTGAATATCCAAGGAAGAGCTAATGGGCCGTGAAGTGAAAATCCAAAACAGCTCAGAAGAATGGAGGGAGATCTTCAAAAGTGTCTGTGTCCTTCCTCAACTCGCATTATTCAGCATCCTGCTGTGTTGGTAATGATCTGTATTTTTCAAAGATAGGAGGAGCAACTCGAGATTGAATCACACAATCTCTGTCTTCATGGTCGTCATCAGTCAGCTGTTCTAGCTCATGTTGACTAATATTGCAACCCCCCCCCCGCCTCCCCCCCGTGTCTTTCTTGCTTATCACTGTGTGTATGTCACATTGTGCGATCAAATCCTAATTATGTTAATCTCCGTAAAGAGGTGGCATCCTGCTTTGAAAGACTATATTCAGGAAGCTTGCGGCGTATTGAATAACAACGTGTAAACACGTACTAATTACAGTACGTGTTTACACTCATCGACTACAGTCTCCCGCATGATTACCTTGATTGGAGTCATTCATTTCTTTCGGAGCCAGGCAGACTATAACTCCAACCTGTTTCTTTGGCTTCGTGTACTAATTGGAACAAAAATGTGTAATGGTTCCCTGTGTCGCAGAAATTATCGTTGGTGGCAAACAGCAGGTGGATCCATGTGAGGTGAAATTAAAAGTAAGCTGATAATATCGTCAACAAGCTTTAAGATGTCACTTTTTCTCTACTTCACACAAATATTCTTTCGTCCTCATGTAGTTTCTGATGCTCTGCGTGATACTCTCATCTACCTCTCATCTACCTCTCCGCTGGGTTCCAAAACTGATACCTCTCTCATACTATCTGTCTGTTAAATATGAAGCTGTGGCCAGCGGCTCAGCACAAAGACTGGAAACAGGGAGACAGCTACAGCCGCTCCAATGCACGACTTCAAATTAAATAGAAATGGACACAATAACAATACTCCTCCTGTCTCTGAATTTTTATAATGCAAATTAACAAAGACAGAGGATATCGCCAAATATAAAATTTGCAAAGTTGCGCCCAAATCAAAACAAATTTACCTCTAACTGCGTGGTATGTGGTCACACTTCCTCTAAAATGCCTCTAAACAACGTTAGAGATACTGGAAGTCGTTGTACCAAAACCAAACGGCCACTAGCTACAGCTCTATATTCAGAGTTGAAGGACATCCTTTCATTTACGGGCAACAAATCTCATTTGCCAGTTGAACAAATAACATCATGAAAAGTCGAGCCGTATAAACAGCCTGAGCCACTCTGAACTGAAAAGTCACTGAGGACACAATGCTCATCACTCATCCTCTCCAGGTAGGTTTGGCCTGGTGTCAGAGCTGGGTCCGTACTTGACTCGTCTCCTGCTGTGTCAGCGCAATAGAACACCCGTGGAGTACGAAGCAGCCTGTTCAGCTCACTTCAACCCCTCATTCAGCACTGTTCACCTCACCTCACATCCCTGTCTGCACTGCTGGCCCAGCAGCATTCAGTTACTCAACAGCACCTCTTTCTGACCTTGGACATGTAACACATCCTCTGCACAAGACCCGGTGCTCTGCAAAAATCCAAGGACAAGAAAAGTCAATTAAAGCAGAGGTGGTGTCCAGGTTCTCGTGAGGTATAAATGAATAATTACATTTGGTTTGCGGTGTCATTGGCAGTAGACACATTCAGAGTGATGCGCAAACACATAAGAGAAATGTTAGCTCTTGTAGGGTGTCTGTTAGAATCTGCCCAAAGATGAAACAAACAGAAGTTGACAGAGGAGGCTCTTTTCTCTCTGAGACACCAATGAGTGATCCCAGCCCGGCCGTGCTTTCTAAACCAAAGTGCTTCAGTCCAATATGCGTGTCCCAGAAAAACAACAGTTCACTAAATGGGTTTTAGGTCTTTTGAATTTGTCTGCTGAAAGAATCCAGACATGTGAATCTAATAACTTTCAAACAGCCTATTAAAGTTAATGAGGTCCTCAAATCATATTTGATGTGTAAAAACTAGGGCTGTGAAATGATTACAATTTTTAATCAAATTAATCACAGGTTTCTATGGATTAATCATTTTTCAATTTTTCGGAATATTTTTATTCCGAATATTTTTGTGAAAACAAGATTTATGACATTTAACTTTTCTTTTGTGCTGCAACTCAGCAGTTCTTCAGCAGTTATCATTGTTTTTCCATATGGAACATTAATATAATCTTCATCCTAAACAGAATTCGGGTTCCTTAGCCATCGTGTGGTTGAATAAAACTTTTTTTTTTAAATTAAACAGAAATTATTTGAGCTTCTTAGCCATAGGATGGTTGACATTTTTTGTATTTTTTGTCACACAACCATTAACCACACCATGATACAATCTAATGCCTCTAAAGGCCCTCTTAGCTACTCGGTCTTTAGCCAGTTGGTGAGGCAAACTAACTTGTTCAAATTCTCTGACAGTAAAGCTGACCGCTTCTTTTGCACAATGTGTCCATATCACCTTGGTTTTACTGAATGTTCGATCTTTGTTTTTTTGGAACACGATCTTCCCGTCCAGAAGGTCCTCAGGTTCATCAGAATTATCCATGTTGTTTGTTTGTTTGAATGGCAGCTGCCGTCTGACTGCATTACGCCGGGTTCACACCGGACGCGGAAGCGACGCTGCAGCGTGGCGTAAACGCTAATCCCTGGCGCGCCGGCGCTTGGCTGGTCACACCGGACGCGGTAGCGACGCCGAAGCGCCGCGCATTACTAATAATATCACATACTTCTGCTGTTATCAGCCTGCAGTAAAAACGGCATTTAATAATTTTTTTCAAGCATATACTTACTTGTTGCTCCAACATTAACTGCAACAGCGTCCCAACATGTGTCTTTTTTGGTGTTGTCTTTATACAACATATGCTGAGAATCAACAACTCAAGTTACTCCTCCACTTCAATGATTAATTTAATGTCATCCATGTTGAAGAACTTCTCCGCTGTTAGCGCCGTTAAATGTCGGGTGTCGAGGGTAAATTACGTATTCTCCACTCAAGCCTATGTGGAGAATACGTAGCCCCCCCCCCTCTTTTTTTATCTTTATGACTGCTTGTGTGGCTGTAGTGGATGGGCAGAGGGGGACATTAAATAATGTGGTTGGTAAAAGTGGTAAAATTAAAACTCCAAGACAACAGAACGTGAATACAAAGTATGGGATGCATATTTGATCATTTATATCATATAAAATATGTCATCTATATCGTTTAAAATCATTTTTCAGTGTGTTTCCTGTCGCGATACGCTCGCGTCAAGCGGAAAAAATAGACTCGACGCCGAAACGATCACTTCACGGTGCTAGGCAGCCGCGGCACAACGCTACGCTTCAGCCTCCGGTGTGTTCAGCGCTGCGGTTTAACATGGGAGTGGATGGGAGCCAGAGGATTGGCGCTGCGCTTACGCCTCGCTTCGGCGTCGCTTCCGCGTCCGGTGTGAACCCGGCGTTAGAGCGGCGACTAGTGCAGAGGCGGCGGAATTGGAAGGTCCTTCTGCGCATGCGTTAAATGCGTTAAAAAAAAAAAACGAATTAATCCTGTAATTTAATCATAACGCGTTAACGCGTTATTTTTCACAGCTCTAGTAAAAACATAAAAGAAATGTTAGTTCTCGTAGGGTGTCTGGCGTCGAATTCGTCGATGAGGGTCAGTGAAACCAGTAGAAAAAAAATTCCCCTGATCGGAAAGACTTATCAAAGCTTCCTTGAGGCAGCAGTTCAGTTCAATTAGGTCTTACAAGCTCTCGGACAGATTTATTTACAGTCTGCAAAAGAGAGATCATGAGAGAAATCAGCAGTCATTGCCATGCGTCCCCTCGAGAACTGCTATCCAATCTACACAATGCTTCCAAAGCATTTTTCTAAAAAGCTTAAGATACCCCTTGTTTCTCTCGAGCATTACAGAGGGTTGCAGTGAAGAAGCCAATTCTTGGTATAGGTCTATACCAAGTTATCTGTATAAGTCAAATGCAGAACACATTACTAACCGTAGCCCTAGCTGTTGGACAAGGTTCACTTAGGCTGCAACACTGTTTACCCCTGAAACTCCGAAAAGTCTTTTGGGGACTCACACACTTCACCCGTCCCTCTATCGTGCATTGTTGTGAGTAGATAATGAGTGAATTGTAATTTTTTAGGTGAACTATCCCTTTGAGGCCATGAATAATTTTTTTAATGGGAAAAAGACATAGAAATGTGTAACTTCCGGTCGCGGATCAATGCCAGGAGAAACATTGAGTGCTCCTCTCACTTTTCCTGGTGACTTTTTTAAGTTCAGTGACTGCTGGTTCACTTTTCAGCTTTGTTCCTAATCACTATCTATCTTGCTTCATCTTTCTGTCATACACATGCATATAAACTCTATTGATGTAGAGTGTGCTTCAGGGAGGAACACATCTGTCGAAGATGAGGATGCCAGTACTGCAGAATTTAAACTGCAGGACACAGGGTTTTGTGTCAGCACACACACACGCACGCACACACCCGCGCATGCACGCACACACACACACACACACACACACACATTTTTGTCTTCAGATGTAAAACAATCTTACCTATTTAATAAAGCACTTTAGGCTCAGATCCGTATCGTCCAGGCCCCAAGAAGGCCTGAAGTGCAGCATCGTTGACTGAAGTGGCCCATATCCGTACACTATCTAGGTTTAAAGCCACGCCCCTGCAAATATTCATTGTTGTTATTCAAACTGATTATGTTTTATGGACAAAAAACAATACAGTGAAAGACCATTGATTTTCAGATGTATTATGAAGGTAACACAGAGGGTCCTACAAATGCTCTTAGTAAAATAAAGCTACTTAACCATCTTAAATAAAAAACAATCCAACTGAAACTATCAGCGTATATCTATCGATTGATCCATCTATCTATCCATCTATCTATCTATCTATCTATCTATCTATCTATTGATCCATCTATCTATCTATCTATCTATCTATCTATCTACCTACCTACCTACCTACCTACCTACCTATCTACCTACCTATCTATCTTTCTATCTATCTATCTATCTATCTATCTATCTATCTATCTATCTATCTACCATGGTAGAAAGCACAGGAAAGAGCAAGTGAGTTGACCTTGAGATGGAATTGTTTTGTCACATTCGTTTTCTATGGTACAATAACTTTATTCCATGCAGACGACACACAACATTATGATAACAGTTAGACTCTCACTTGAAGGTGAGTGACGTCCTGTAGGATTTAGTTGTTCATTAAATATCTAAATCTAAATAGCCTCTCTCTCTCTCTCTCATCTCTCGACACAGCTGGTTCAGCTGTTGAGGTGTTGTTTGTTGTGTGATGTTGCGTTAAACAGTTGAACCCTGACAGGAAGCACCGACCGGACCATATGCAGTGACTTGTCACCAGTTGGAGGTTTCTCTGCAGGTCGCCAGCCACTGGTGACGGCAACAATAGGGAATCAAGCTGCTCTCCTGTTTCTCTCTGCCTGTCTGTCACTCCACAGCGCTGAGCACCATGCGGGGCTCGGGATGTGAAAGATCCGATACATCTTTCAGCTGGAATAGGTTGTTCGCTGGTATCACCGAGCGATGAGGTCAGATGTCACAGCAAAGCAAATCATTTGGCGTCTGTTGTGAGATTACACGGAAAACGTTGGATTCTGAATGTGACACAGAGAGGACGTCAATATCTCCAAAATAGCATATAACAGTTCATTTTAACCACATGTACATGACAAAAAAAAGAAAACAGCAATGTGAAGAGGACTGTGGAAGAACAAAGTGTAAAATGTCCCTTGGGTTGTGTCATTCCCCGGCCATGTGTCCTATTTTACCCATGGATATGAAACCACTCGAGCAAAAGTGAATGTGTGTGGAGTCGCTAGCAAAAAAAACTGCCCACAAATTGACCCTTCTCTACCCTGTGCCGTTTCTTTTCCATGACCAGGAAACATTAAGAATAAGTGTGTAGAGAGACCTGAACATTTGCTAGTCTCCTCTTACTGGAGTTTCTTGTCTTTACACTTTTCAGGTTTTGACTGATGGGAGTTTCTTTTCCGTGTTTTTTAAAATTGTCTATATAGGGTTATTTCCTCTCATTCCACTCAATATGTATTTTGAAGCTAATGTAGAGCCTAGAGTTGGACCGTTTTAGTATGTATATAAAGATGGATGACATGTCTCCATTTCCTTTGATCCAGAAATGACGCCACAATTTCCCGGACATGAACGCTGCCATGTTGCGCATTTAGAACCAGAGTCTGTGCAGTAGCAATCAGGGGATTGAGCCGCGGTAACGAGGTCCCGTTGTCACACACGCTCGACAAATAACGGGTCACTCTCAGCGGCCAATCATTTGACCTAAAACCTTAAAACTAAAACAACAAAAAACATCTTTGAGAAAAAATTATTTGACTTGTACATTGAATTTTTAGATTGGTCCATGTCCCATTCACTAACATGGAGGAGGCAGGATTTATGAGCCATACCGCAACTAGCCACTAGGGGACGATCATTTTGGCTTCTTATCTGGTCCATGATTTTAAATTAGATAAACAATGTCTGTTGTTAGTTAAGTATTATTTCTCTTGTTAAATGTTAGTTGTCGGCCCTTTGTGAATTTCAGGTTTGTATGGCTCATTAGAAACATAAAGTAACTGTGATAAAAAGCATAAAAGTAAAATATTTCTAATATTTCCTAAATCCTCATTATGTATGAGCCATGAACTCCCTCAACAAGCCATTAAGGCCTAACCTCGTTTGGCTGCCACTGTGCCACCAAACTTAATAATGAGAAACTAGAATTGAATTAGTAGGCCTATAATACTGTCTCCATTTACTTATTGTCTTAATTGTTGCTATCTTATGTTTAGTATGGCTTCCCCACCACTGTCATTTAGTCAAATTATTATAAATGATCATATCAGTGATTTCACACATCGTTTCTTCCTGTTTCCATAATGGCCACAAATGATTGAGAATAATGCAGATGTCCCCTTTGCTTGTTCAAATATATCTCAAACTTTAAATGAGGTATTCTAATATTGCCCTTTTTTTCCCCAGTGCATGCAAAACACTATTATATAATATTAACAATGATGGTAGCAGCTTTAAAAAAAAAAAAAGGGATAAATCTGTGGGCTTACTCCTGCAGTTATGTGTAGAATCTGCTCAGACCATAAAAAACAGTCAACACGCCCGAACTGTTCCAGGCCGAGTTGAGGAGGCAGCGTTGCACTCAGCAGCAGGCTGCAGCACTGTGTGGTGCCCTGGTGCCTGAGGTGTGGTGACATGATGCGAGCTGACAGGTGGCACCATGGGTAATAGGGCTAAAACTCCCATCGGGCAGCCCGCTGAGGTCCTGTCCTGCCTCTCTGACCAATTCCAATTCAAATCTCCTCAGCCACTGCTTTACAGCACAGTGTAATTAAAAGCTGCAGGAAGGTTGTGGTTATGATATAGCTTTGAGGTTTGGAGCAAGTCAAATTAACTATTTGACTTTTAAAGGCTATTTGCACGCAGCGGGTGTCTTATTTTGAAAAGTTCTGGGTTAGCCACATCCTGCTGTTTTAGTGCTGAAATTATGGAGATGGTTTCGGCTGAGTGGTCTGCTATTAAGAACAAAATGTCATTAAGATGTGATGTTTACGGGTAAACAGGAACAGCTGGAGTATTCACATTTGTTGCATTGATTTCTTTATTTTTTTCCATCAAAAGAAATGCACAGATCAGCAAAGCTACTACATACAAATGGCCATACAATAGCAATTCAATGTTTGTTCTTGTCTGAAGGTGTTCAGTAAATTCTCATGTATTTGTACATTTCATACCTTGAACGTTTGCATTCAGCAAAAAATTAAAAAAATAAAAACCAATCAACCCGATGCTGTTCTTCCATCTTCAAATGAAAAAACCTCAGCCACAAACTTCTGGACAGCTACATGTCACTGCTCCAGAAAAACGACTGTACTTACATACAATAAAGAAATAAACAAAAGTCTTGCATAGCTTCATTGTAATGTAGTTACAGTACAGTAAGGCACTTCATGAAAAAATTTAGGCATTTTTTAAAATCCTACATAAACCTTTTTTTCCACATCATTCTAAAACTTCATCTCACGGTTACACCACCTGAAGAACATAACTTTTCCATATCACATTTTTGCACACAACACAAATCTACTATACTTCTCTGCTTTTCTTTTGGCTTTAAGTCTCAAGTTCAACATCCTCAAAATATTGAAGTCGGGTTCTTGTGCATAATGTGACCGACACATTGTCCCCTAACCCCACACAACCCAGTGTTCCTCAAAAAAGACAAAATAAAATATTGTGCAATGATTTGGGGTTGTGGGGGGTAAAAGGCAACACGCTGTCAAAAAACGAGTCCCAAAACAAAAACCCAAAAAATTGAAATGTCTGGTTACAGCTCATTTCCTGTACCGACGGTGATAAAGGTACGGCCGACGGGAGAAGAACACTTTTCTGATGTTTTGGATAAAAACTTGTTTTGCCTTGTATCTCCTCAGGCCGTTGGTGGGATGACTGTGTAGTGTTGTAGTCCAGAAGCTGCATGTTGGACTACAAATTCCAGCAGCCCACTGAATATTGATAGAGGTAAAGAGGATGCATCTGCTCTACCCGAGCTGATCTTCGTACTGTTTGCGGAAGCAATCGCCAGCTGGGAAGAAATCCCACAACCGCTCCTGGTACATCTTCCACACATATGACTCCTGGACACACACACACAAAAACACTTTCAAGAGTTAGTGGAGGAAAAGTTATTAAACTTCTGGACAAAAACACATGCATACAAAGCATGCAGTGGATTAGAGCTGAAAAATTAATCTTTTTCATGTTATGTTTTTTAAACAGCTAAATAGTTTTTCTAATTAATAATTACAATTCATATAATTAACACAGTCTTAAGATTCAGGACAATTCATCTTTTTCATGTTATGTTTTTTTAAACAGCTAAATAGTTTTTCTAATTAACAATTACAATTTATATAATTAACACAGTCTTAAGATTCAGGACACTACATTTAAAGCTGGTGGAAAAACTGTATATAATAATATGATGAGAGCAGCCAAGAAAGCCAAGTCTATGTCAAATGTATTCAACTGTAATTAATTCATGTTAATCTGGGAAAAAATCTTTCAAACTCTGCTTGTCCTTGCAAAGCTGTCAACATCAGATAATACCAGTGTGATTTCGCCATTATTATTATTGTTATTATAACTATGAAATTGTCATCACAATATACAAATACACAACAAAATCTCCCTAATATGTTTGAATGTCATAGTAATGGTAATGTCACCAAAAATGCTTTTATAAATTTGAGCCAAGTAGGTAATTCTTTCTATATAAAATCTAGGACGACTGAAAGAGGAAGCTACTGTTTTATTTAATCTAATTCTATTTGTGTAGAAACTACACTGGTTAGAAAAAAAATTCTCAGTGCAATCATATCTTATTTAACACTATGCAGACCACAAATACAGGCCTGGCGTTAAACTGTGGGGAAACAGTGGCATCCATTCATGTCTCTGAGTTCACAGAGGAAGCCCACGCAGACATGGGGGTATAATAATAACTCCACACAGACAGACCCTGCAACGAACGGGGATTCAAACAAAGAACCTTTTTGCTTTTGGTGCCATACCACCATAATCCGCAGTGTGATTAGATAATTAGATGCACACACCCCAACTGTATCTCAGACATTGACAGGAGGGTAATTGATTATTTTAATTGGTGGAAGACAGATGATCATACTGTACCTGACCGGTGTGCTCTGTCTCGTCCTTGTTGATAAGGTACATCAAGAAAAACCTTAAAAGAAAAACCACAGGCCAATCAGAAGAAACACACATACGTCACTGTAAGCTGACACATTCTCGCAGAACACAGAAACTAGAAACGTCACTGGGCCTCACTACATTTCCCAAACTCCGAATTCACAGGATATGTCAACCTCTGTGTCACTAGGAGGCTTCGCACATTCTGACGCAAGTTTCTAAACAAAGAAACACCAAGCCGTCTCCGTCACAGAATCACCTGTTGTTCCCAAAATCAAGTGTAAATGGCAGCGGGCCGCTGTAGCTCTGTGGGCATCACAGCGTGCCAAGTCACGATGAATAGTGCATGAGAGCACGCCATCCCAAACCTATTTTCCAATAAAGTTCCCCGGTATTAAAAAGTAATGAAGCAACATAATGAGGTCGCTCTCATATCCTCTGGCCGGCTGACAGTGAGCGCAAATGGACCGAGACCTTCTATTCTCGCAGGCGTCAGAGAGACACTGGATAAGCGAAGGAGCGCAGGGGAAACAAGGAGACGCGTGGAAAGAGGACCTGAAGCCACGTAGTGATCTGGATCACTGCGGCTGTTAGTGACCGTGGCCCTAATGTTGTGTTAAAGTGCACAAGCCATCAATCATGTGGTTCAATTACTGAAAAGAGGCAACACATGCTTGGGAGAGAGGACGATGTTGATTTTATACAGTTGTAGTCAAAGGTTAAAGGACTTGAGGTGAGACACTTACAGGTAGTTTGCCAAGTTGTGCTCTTGTAAGGTGTGAGTCTCAAATCCATGCGGCGTCGTGTCGAAGTAATCGTTACCGATCCCACATATGAAGCATTTGGTCTGAGGACAGAAATGAAAGGAGGATTGTAACACATTCCTCAGTCTGACATAAGGTTTATTTGTCTGATTATAAATTCGCCTTTAACCATGGTTATTCTTGTATTTAAAAGGGATATGATGTACACTACTTGAAGCTAGCATCAAGTAACAGGCAAAAATCATATTTTAAATTAAAGATTTATTTTCCATTTTCTCGGAAGAACCAAAAAACTGGCCTAAAGTGCACTCTGACCCTAATCTGCTTCAAAGAGACGGAAGGCCTTAAAAAAACAAGAGTACATGTGTTAAATCAACTTGCCCAGGGAGGAAAGTTATTGACCTGTCTAACAGAGTGTTAACGTTAAGGAATATGTTTTCTGTAAATTATCACTGTCATTTGAGACAAAGTACTGTTTACAACATTACCTCCTTCCCTTGTTTCTGTCGTATTGGTCTATTGTTAGATTCGCGTATACAAATTAATATATATAACATGACATAAAGGGTATATGGGATAATTTCTAGTTAAAAGGTTTGGGTAAAACATCATGATTTTACTATCTACATTTTTTTTTTATTATACACATGAAGTAACCATCAGACAGTATTTCCTTCAGAGGACAAAACCCCCATCATCATTCCGTCCCTGCTCCGTAGGTCGGCGAGGGCGAGTGAGAATGAAATGTCCTCTCACCTCCATGTCCTCTTTCACTTGTTCCTGTTGGTCCCTCAGCTCGCCAAAGGCATCGATGATCAGACCTGCAGCCACACAGGAAGTGCAGTGAGCATATCGTATATACTGTGGGGGGGTGTGTGTGTAATGAATGCAGCAGCAAGCCGGCTACCCTCACTGCCTGAAAATGTAGACGGGAGTGTGAGATGCACGTGCTACTGCGACAGATATTTATTTACAAACTTGAGTAATCGAGTAATACGTTTTCTCTGTTAGAAAATAGCCCTTAAAGATTGTGTGAGTATCTCCTCAGCTCACCCTGGATGATGGCCAGCAGGATGACGATGACGAAGAAGAAGAAGGTGATGTCGAAGAGGATGCGGTAGAGCTCATAAGGGTCACCCGCCGGGTCCTCGATCTCGTCCCCGATGCCCCCGCCGGCCCTCACCCCAACGTACATGTGGAACAGGTAGCACTGTGCAAACACACAGCGGGGGTCAGGACGTATCGTTCCAGGACGAACATGAGCAACAGGAACTTCTTCAAAAATGTGCGACTCATATTTACCGTCATCATGTCATCACACTTCATGTCCGGCTCGTCCTCGTCCTCGCTCTTGTTGTAGAACTTTCTGAAGAAGTTGAAGGCCACCACAGTGTAGAGGTAGACCACCACTGCCAGCAGGCCCACCGTCAACACCAGCTAAACCAATGGGATCACACAGTTGAATTTGACTGATATTGTAGTTTTGCACTGTGCTGCATGGTTTGTATGTTGTCATCTGTCAGTGCTATTTCTATTGTCATTGTTTGTTGATTTTCGGCTCAAAGACATCTCGCCAAAGGACTGCAGTTGAAAATTAACACGCTGGCTAACACTGGCACATTAACAAGGATGTAGATTATTATGTGTTTTGTCCTTAAATAAATAAGTGAAATGAAATTCAAGCTTCACGTAGAAACACACTGGTCAGAGATAAAGAGCTGCAGAACTCTCACGAGGAGCACGATGGCACTGAGTCGAGAAACGAGGAAGTTGAGAGAACAAAAACACTTATTCGCAGTGAATAAAAGTAAATTGCTGCTTTAAATTTCACATCTGAGCTCACTCCAGACACATTGATTTTACTTGTGGACCTGAACAGCAACAACAGTCGGAGCAGCAGTAAACTGCATTGGGATTGACAGCTCGATTGATCTGCCCACAGGCAGCGGTAGTGTGGGAGGTGTGTGTGTCTGTGTGTATGTGTGGAAGTGTGTGTCCACCCTTGGATATTGAGGTGACATTAAATTTTGATTTGTGCCTCTGGTCAGTCATGAGAATCTCTGCAAGAAGTGAGAGTCCAAAAATGGGAATTAAACGAATGAATTTGAGTCAGAGATGCACAAAGGGTCCTTCCTTTTGACTTTAATTCTTCTTATTAACATAAGATATTTATACGATGATAACTAAGTATCATTTTTAAATCTAGCATCTAAGCACAGGTATGACACCTGCCAACCGTAGGGCAAAAAGCGGAGGAGCTGTTAGACCTTATCAGAGTAAAGTAAGATTAGTCATGTGACCAGACACATAAATTCAACAGCATGTACATGTTGCTGTGGATCTAGATAATGTCTAAATATGTTCTAACATGTTAGCCATAACCACTGTGAGTACTTCAAAGTTTGATCTTATAGAATATTTCACATTCTACAACTGAGTATTCTGCCTCTTTTATAGATGAGGATGGTGGTCCACCGTGACACAATCGTTAATTCTGTAGGATTTAGTAGTTCCTAGGGAAAGGATGAGATTGACGAGACTTGCCAACTATTTGGAGAAAGTGGAAACAGCAACGTTTTCTCAGGAGCTCTTAGTGTTTGACCAGATGGATAAATCTGATAGGATGCGCGAGTAGCTCTGTTAAGTTAATATGTGACAGTGTGCCATGTTAGCCATAACCACTCTAAAACCAAAAGTATCTCAAAGCTTGGTTGACACAGGCTTGACACTAGTGATACCAAAGCCTAACCTCAACCTTTAACTCTGTAGTGACCCCTGCTGCTTAGTAGAAGACCTGCAGCTTCCTCCTCCTCACCTGTTTGCCGTTGTGCGTGACAGAGGACAGGATGGTGCGGAGGGTCTTGAAGCCCATGGCGATGTCCAGGAGATGAGCGGCGAAGAAGAAGTTGTTGTAGTGGCCCAGAATGGACATGGTGGTGTACCACACTAGATACAGGAATGACTAGGACAGAAACAACATTAGGGGGTTTGTCAGGATCCATCTGTCCAGTCGTTATATCATCAATCAACCATCCATCTATAAAAGTCCTTCACTCGTCCATTTCCAACTTACGTTGTCTGTGATCACCACTCCCAATTTCCACACTTGGTACTTGGTATCGATTGAGCTCAACCTGGCAACAGAGAAAAGTTGATACGAGAGGTTCGTATTTTCAGTTTGACCTCTATTTTTGGTTCAATTCATTTTTGGCTCGTCTGCCCTCTTTATCCGTCTCATCTCTCACCATGACACCAGCGAAGCCTCCTTGGCAACAGTTTCCTCTGTCGGGTTGAAATCCAGGGCACTTTTATCTAAACCCAGCAGCTCTGCTATCCGCTCCGCTCCGTACAGGTCTCCGTACTTTTTGATCACCTACGAGCGGCGGGGAACAGAGGAGACGACGACACTGTTACACTGACATTTAGTAAATGTCACCAGATTCGGTTAATCTTCTGTGTGTGCGTAAGAGATTAACACAACAACAAAAAAATCACATAAGCCACTTACTTTCCGTTTGACAAATTTATCCCAGTAGTTGTTTGGGAATGAACTGATAAAACAGAGAAGAAAAACATTTGCATTAAACATTTGTTTGTACTGTAGATTATGAGCCAGAGAGTTTAATACCTGAGCTGTTTTTTGACTCACGGTGTATTAATGACCAGTCGGTCCCACTGCCCTTTAATGTCATCATCAGACGGCTGCTCCGTGATGTAGAGGCCGGCGAACTCCAGCTTCCTCGCTATCTCCTTCTCCCGTTTGAACACCACCAGCGGAACCTTTCACACAGACAGAGAATTTGGCTGCATCATTTGCCCAGTGAAGGATATAATGCCCAGATATTTTCAATATACTGCATAGCCAGCGTCTTTTATGAATGTTTGACATCCAGCCGTTTGGTTTTCTGTGTAATGAACTTTTAACCCCTTTTATGACCCGATTATCTGTTTTGACTGCTGTTGTTTTAGTTTCTATTTTCTTATCTTTATTAAGACTAGAATTCCTGCAATGGGGTTGTTTCCACCAGTGCAGTTTCAGTCTACATAAATTATTTCCAATGACAATGTCAATGTTATTTATATAACATATTTGAAACAACTGAGTGCGTCCCAAAGTATAAGGTACAACAAGCTCCAGACTCATTAGGATCACCTTTGACCTTTGAGTCAGAGCAACAACTGGTCAAATCTTTTAGAAATTCCATTAAAGGCAAGATTATGATCTGATCTATTCAAAAGGACTACAACATTTTCTGAGGCTTGACCTCTGACCTTTCACCACCCAAATCTTATCAGTCAATCTGTGAGTCAGAGTGAACATTTCTGCCAAATTTGAAAGGGTGAAAGGCTAAAAAAAATTTTGGTGAGATCACAGCGACCTTGGATCTTGGATTCTAAATAGTTCATCAATGTGTCCAACTGGAGCTTTTGCTCAGAAATGCTAAATAAATGCATGAAACAAAATCTTTTTTTGCTTAAATCCTCACACTGTTTCTAAAATTCACTCAAACGAAGACAATTTTTATTAAGTGTATTTTGATACTGCACCTTCAGATAGTAGTATCCCACTACACACAGGAAAGATATGATGGTGTGTAGTATTGCCAGACAGCGAAGCGTTGGCGCCATGTAGCCTGTGCTCTCCTGCAGGACGAAGTACTCAACCGCCCCTTCATCTTCCTCCTCGCCGGCTCTACCTTGACCATTCCAGGGGTCTTCATCGTCTGTGTAATCACCGGTTACCTGACGGACAAAAAGGCATTTCTGAGTTTTCACCTGAGTGCAGAGAACAATCGACAGACTTTATTTACTTTATTCACAGAATTGTGGCTTGACTAGAATCTTACTTTGTAGAAGAGCAGAATGAAGTTGATGGCAAAGGCGACAAAAAGTGCCAGGAAGCGGAGGTTGTAGAAGTTTCGGGCAAGGTAGTTCTGTGAAAATAATCATTTGGATTTAAGACGTATAAATATCATTTATTTGTGTTCTCTTAACAATATACGGTTGAAACATCAAATTCTTTTAAAGATATCTCACCAGCATCTTGGTCTGGTAGATTTCCAGGCCAGCGAAGAAGCTGGCCATGAAGGCCTCTGGTGGTTCTTTTCTCGGGCCGAGCCTTTTCTTCGGGACTTTCTTCTCCTGTGCGGGGGGCTCTGGAGGACCTTCATCTTTGGACTTGTCATGGTCCTTCTTTTCCCCATCTTCCGAGCTGCAACGATAAATCCTCTATTAGTGCCACACACATACACTCAACTGTGAGCGATGGTTGTGAGCTAGTTCAGGCAGTCGACTCCAGCTGCACGGCTCTGCTCGTGTGACGTGCCTCGCTCTACACATCCTCTAGGCAGCCCACTCAAGCTTCATAGATTTCTCATTTCTCCCTTTGCTTATCAGTGCCTCTGCTGCCCTGTTTCGGTATTATTGCCTGTCCAGTCAGCCCCCTCCACCACTCCAGCATCCAAGCAAACTCTAACTAAGATCTGCTGCTGCAAGAACCATGTATAAAGCGAGTTGTCTGAGTGAAATTTACATCCATGTGCCCTAAGAGAGGTGCAGAACTACAGAAACACAATAGATGATCATTTAAATATATAAATAATGGTACACACAAACACACACACACTTGGATGAGGTTTTTTTTCCGGCCCTTAGCTCATATTCCATCGGTTGCTACTGAGGATGATCAACGCACAATTCAAAGCTCAACACTCACTCTCCTTTCTCTGAATCGGATTTGTAGTCTCCATTCAAAGGACTCGTCTTCGCTGCCATCTGTAACAAAGACATTTAATGACCATCTGTTACTTTAACAGGTTGTACTGGTATTAGGACAAATGTGTTTTAAATAAATCGTTGACACAATTGTTGTTGTGTTTAAGTATCCAGCAGTTAAGGCACGATTAGCAAGAAAGCTATCATCATTATGTTTGATTTAATGTGATTACAAACCTGTGCTTTCTTCTGCCTGACAGCACTGGCGATGGATGGAGCGTCCCCCACCACCACCTCAGACACATCCCCCAGCCCCGGCTCAGCCCCGTGCTTCCCCTCCTTTTTGGACTGTATGTTCAGGAGCTCGGCCATCAGGTCTGCCTCCGCCGCTTCCCCCTGAGCCATCTGACCCAGCTGCGCCAACGCTGACGCTTCGCTCGCCTCCATCTTCTCTGTCTCCAAAACGTCTCCATGGATGCCAAACTGGGTGGGGTCCGGCATGTTGCCCAAAATGTCTGTCACCTTCATATTCTTAGCCCCTTCAACGAGACCACCGCCAAACATGCTGGTCCACAAGATGTGGAAGAAACCCCAAATCAGGCTGTAGACCAAGTGGAAGAGTCCAGTGATGATCATCCAGAAGAAGGAGAAGAAGCTGCGCACCATCTCCTTCACGCTCATCTTCTTGAATTTCCTGTACCGCCGCCTCATGCTCTTCAGTGTTAGCATTTGGCGGAAGTGACAGAGGCTTTTTTTCAAAGAGATGCAGGCAATTGTGAAGGCAGATGAAGACTCTAACATGCTGTCCTCCTCCTCCTCCTCCTCCTCCTCCTGGTTCTCCATGACACTCTGGTTGTCTTCCTCATCTTCCTCCGTTCGCTCCACCGGGTCGGGCTCTGAAATTTGAGAAGCCAGCTGCATCTCAAAGATGGTGTCCTCACAGAAGTTAACAAACAGTTCCATCTTCTCGCTCTCGCCGCCTTCATTGACGACATCAAAGATAAACTGTCGCTTGGACTCCTTCACCTGAGGCTTTTCCCACTGGGTACGACTCGACTCGCTGATCTCGAAGTAGACTCTCTCGATGCGCTTGGCTCCCCCCATGATCTCGATGCGACCCAGATAAGGTTCGAAGTAGCTGAGAACGCTCTCTGCCAGGTCGAGGAACGTTGAGAGGCGAGCGTCGTGAGGCATGTGCTCAGAGAGATTGGTCAGCAGCACGGCTACATTAAAGCCAATGTCTTTGGCGGGTTCGTGAAACCTCTCCACAAACTGCTCGTAGTTGAACATGTCGTTCTCGTCCGCCTCGGCACACGAGAGGAGGAACTCGATCTCAGACTGGGAGTACTGCTTCTGGTTCTCCATGGACTTCTGGAAATCCTTCTTTGAGATGATCCCTTTGCTCTCAGGGTCGTACTCCCTGAAGCTGTCGGACGTGGTCAAGTCCTTCAACTTGAGGAACATATCGAAGAATTTCAGGATCATCTCCACATTGCTGGAAGATTCCACTAAAGTGTCCACCATTTGTTTGCCGATGGTGCCATTGACAACGTTACCTGTGAAGTGAGAAAAAGAGCAAAATTGGTCGGTCAACACGAGGGACACTCTGTACGGATTAAGCAAAGCTGCTGCTGTTAATATTAAATTACATCCCAGGCAAACAGAAGAGTTTGATGAAAGTCATAAAAAAGAGACATTATCCTTGTAACTCATAGAGTATGCAAGCCATTTACCTTCGAGTAGAGACAGCATCATAACGATCATGTCCTTCTGCAGGTCCAGCAGCTCCTTCAGTAATTCAATCTGACTGGAGTCCTGTTAGAAGTGGACAGAAAGGGGAAACCTTGTGACTCACATCACACTACATCACACAGATTACATTGTAAAGGCACTGTCTAATATCCCCAAGTTGCATTTGGAGAGATCAAGGCCGCCTGTGATTGTGGGGCTCACGGTGGCCCTGCTGGGGCCCAGAAGGCCTTTCTAGGAAACATCCATCCATCAGCACCAGGGTTAATGCTATTTCACTGTCTGGAAGCAGATGGTCGGGTCAGCCTGACTCATTTAGGGTCTCAGTGGAGACTGTATTTAGCATGCCATAAATCGGAGGCATACTTTGATGAGCTTAATTCAAAAACTCCTCCACCTGTGCTCTCCTTCTTGCCGGCTTCTACTGTCACATCCAGATAAGGTTAGATGGTTGGATTACATCCCACCGCTGCCATATGGGGGTACGGAGGAAAAAATCATGGCTGAAGTCATACATCACATAGCTGAGTGGAAGTAAATGTGACACTGCAGGAGCTGTGGAGGAGGTTGCTATCATTTGGCCTGGAGAGCCCTCTAGTGGCAAGAGATATTCTAGAAAAGCCTGTGGTTGGTAAAGATGAGTAGTTAAGATACATTCCTCAAAACTGCTTGTATCTAATATGGATTAAGTTTATAAAGCAAATTTTAAGAGATGAGTTGACAAATAACAGTAAATAAAAACATATATCTACAAGAATAAAATACAATAAAATGAAATATAATAAAAGTATAAAAGTAAATACAAAACAACTATGGACAAAAGCCTGAGAGAAGACGTGGGTTTACAGTTTAACCTCAAATACATCCATACAATGGAGGGGGAATATGCACTTGACAGAAGATGTCGCTTCAAATTGTTACATTGCATAATATGATGAAGGGAAATCTTAATCTGCAGAGAATACTAACTATTGCTGTCAAATGCAAGTAGTGGCTTGCAAGTACAATATTTTCCTTTGAAATATAGTGAGTTAGAATTAGAGTAATATAAAACTTATATACTACAGTTAAAGCACTAGTACCCCAACAAAAAAGTAATTACTTTCTGCATCCCAGTGACCAATATAAAGCAACATCTTCACCTTAATTCAGTCAAACTGTTTATACCTGTGATAGCTTCATCTGCATATTGGCAAACACGTGCAGGAATCCCACCACAGCGTCCCACAGTCTGCTGTGGGCCAGACTCTGCTGGTTCCCGATGCACGGACCCTGGAGACACAGAGCAGATCACAGGATCAATATGTAATATGAATTGAACTTCAGATTCAGTTTGTGTTGCAGTGCACTGTGATATAATCCTACCTGTATATACTCAGTTAATGAGTTGAAGACTTGTTTGGCCACTGCCAGAGCTTGGGAGAAGTTCCTCTGACCGGCCTCGTCGATGATGTCCTTACCAGAGTAGTACCAGTAGAAATCACTGATGGATTCCTATTGGAGGAGAAAGGCAAAATAGATTGGGCAAGTTAAAGAAGATGAATGAATACGGAAAATATAATTTTGTATCAATCTTAAATATCCTACCTGGAGTCTGAGGAGGTAGTCCACAGTGCTGATGATGATGTTGACTGTAGTTGTGTTCCCTGTCTGAGTTCTCAGGAAGTTCTGAAAATCTAAAACAATGACAGGTTAGAGAGGAGTAGATTCTCAACCCGCAGCCTGGAGAGTGAGTAGGTTTTTGTGCATCAGGAAAAGAGGGCACCCACCATTGTTGTGGCCCTCACAGAGAAGCTGCAGAAACCTAAAGAGGTCCTGAGTGAACTCATCGTTCTGCAGAACCTTGGAACCTGACGACAGGAAAAGAGATTAACCGTCTGTTTCAGCGATGAGAAGGTCAGATCATCACTGTAACGCCAGTACAGGCAGCGGAGCTTGCATAGCTTTTACTTACTCATAAAGCTACTGTCTATTTGACAAATTATGTTTTCAGAACACACAAACAAGGTATAGAGCATCATTTCATAAATGAGGAATAGGGTTTTATATCTAAGCTTTGCTGTTTAACACCAGCAAAAAGCTTTGTTGTTTCTTACAGACAAAGCTTTATAAGCACTGGTTAGTATTTAGAGAACTTAAGAAACATTAAAAAAAAGTTCCCACACAAATGAAAAGCACAGACTTCTTATTAAAAAAAGAAGACATGGAGAGATTAGAGTCAGTTTGAGGCACCTGACCATGGACTGAACAATCTATCCAGATGTAAGAGGAGCATGCATGCGTTCTGTCAGTCCAGGGCTGAGAGGAGGTGTTTTTTTTTGTTATGCATTCAGGACGAGGGAGGAGGAGGAGGAGGAGGAGGAGGAGGAGGAGGAGGCAGGGTGGGGATAGGAGGCAGGGACTGGGAGGGAATAAGGGAGACGGTGGGGGTTTGAACGGAGAGCAATCAAGATGTCAGCATTGCAATAGGATGAGTAGAATCTAAACCATGTATTTACCCCGCTCACTCACGTTGACTGCGACCGATGAGATAAAAAACATGACCAGAAGAAAAACAAACAAACAAAACAAAAAGCAGACATAAGCAAAGGAGAAGACATTGAGAGTCAATTAGAAGAAGTAGGAACAGGAAAGAGTGAGGGCGCTGTATATATATATCTTTACATACTCACACTGATCAGCAACATTGACATATACGGGTACGATTAAACAGTCTTAAAGGTAACGTCTGCTCAGTGGGCAGGTGTTTGGACTACAGGTTAGACAGGTTACCATCACTTATGCCTGAGTTGATGAGGTGAGAATGAGTTGACATGAGAAAAATCTATTCATGTACTGTATGTTACCCATCAGATTAAATAGAGAGCTCGGATTAGAAGTTGACGTTTATGTGGATGCGGTTGCAACGAGGGCCCAGACAGGACTTAGACATACAGTAGCACAGGTTTCACATGCAAGACAGTGACGGACACGACATGAGACACAAGAGACAAACGTGACGTGGAAATGGGCTCGTATGTCAAAAAGAAAATATGAAAGAGCAAAT
Source organism: Pleuronectes platessa (assembly GCF_947347685.1). NCBI lineage: Eukaryota > Metazoa > Chordata > Actinopteri > Pleuronectiformes > Pleuronectidae > Pleuronectes > Pleuronectes platessa. The sequence continues at coordinate 15,280,698 of NC_070636.1, read as the reverse complement.
GTTTCATCAAACTTAATGCTGCACGAGAATGAGACACGGCAAGAGTTCTACATGATTCTCTGAGATAACGGCACTGAGGTTCAGCAACTGTCGTGGTTTGGACCATGTTCTGTAAAACTGAGGCCCTTTACAGACCTGGTATAAACATCCGCCCTGAAAGATCCAATCACAAGTGGTCAGCGTTAATGCTCATGTGTCTCCTGTGACCACTTGTGATCGTATCTCACTTCCTGCTCCATATGGAAGTAATCACAACAATCGTTTGTGTTAGTGAAGACCAAATGTTGATCTTGTTTTTACCCAGTTAGAGTTTACAGATATGTCTGTTGTCTGATGAGCAGGTGAGCAAGAGTCAGGAGTCACAAGGCACTGAATGAACCTTGTGCAGCTCGGCTGTAAAGAAAGATTTTCGTCAGCAAGTCAGACAACCTACAGTACCAATCTGGTCTGAGTGATCTGTTGTCAGTTGTCACCCACATGTAGGTGTGTTCAGACCTGAACTGACAACTTGTGATCGTATCACTCAGGTCTGATTTAATACAACGTCTTGAACAGAGCCTTAGACGCTGAAAACCTGCTGTAGCTGAGGGAAAAGATCAGTTTGCTGCACAAATAAAGTTATTAGTTCCTCTAGCTACGTTTCATTGTCAGTATCAAAGATACTCACATGTCCAAGACATTAGTGTGTGGTACATGAATTGCTTTGAGTTTTTAAGGGTTCTGTTGACACAGCATTCCTTAACAATGATGCCAAAACTAATGTGCAGATATTGACTTGTGGGTTTTTCATTCAGCACCACATAAGGGTCAGAAATAATCTGTGAATCAACAGGATTAAAAGTCCCCTGGTGGACAACAAATGCACCAATCATACTGTAGGTAAATAAACAATAAGACAGTTTACCATGTTTATCATCCTCACTTACTTGATCCTTCTTCAGTAACCATCCCCAGACCTTCAGCTTTGTTTTGCCTTTCAAAAGCATTCAAGTCCAGAACACTGATGAAGGAGAAATACACACAGTGAATATGTTGCATTTATGTATTTTAGAAAAAGAACAATGTTTTTCAGAGTTTGAGCTCCAACAAGTGAGTATTTTACTTCCAACAAGCTGAGGAGGAAAAATAATCAGTCAGAATATATTTTATTTTTTATCAAAACCTAGTACTAGTATGGGCCAAAACCCCAAATCAGAGGATCCTTCACATGCCAAAATGCAACCAATATATTATTAGAGGCCCATTTACTTAGCAGTTGTCGAATAAAATAAAATAACAAATGAATAAAGTATAAAGCATGACAATAGGCTATTGGCTCAATTACCTGCAAGACATCATCAGTCCAGACAAACTTTTGAAAAAGCCAACATCTCTTTTTTCCTTCAGGTAGTCGAGCATTTTCTGCATCAAACACAAAGAAATCATTAATAAAGAGTTGTTGCTGTTGACAGCCCGGCGTCCGCATGTGGTGGGCTGTGTACCTGCTGGACCACTGTGTTCCCCCCGTTCAGAATGGAGATGCCCAGCTTGAGGGTGAATGTCACCATAGCACCAAGTCGACCTGACGATCACAAATCAGACACCACAGTTTGATCAGAGAGGGCAGGTGCAGAAAATCAGATTGTTTGTGTGTGTGCGTGTGTGTGTGTGTGTGTGTGTGTGTGTTGTCCTGCCTTTACTGGCACTGATCATCTGCAGCACCATCTCTGCAGCCCCTCGATCATGGAGTCTGGCCTGCTGATAAAGCATCTTCTGCTTCTCCATTTCCTTTTCCTGAAGGAAATGATTGAAAGAGAGATTGTGTAAAAAAAAAAAAAAAAGTGAAAGGAAGGAAAATACTCCCCAGAAATCAATATTACCTCAAATGTTTTTTCTTTTCCTTCCTCCTCTTCTTCTTCTTCACCTTCCGCACAACTCTGGAAGAGAAAACAAATTGTACAACCTGAATAACAAATGGCTGAACACCATCAATCTCATAAATAATGGAGAGAATGTATAATACCTTTGCCATCATATCTGCATATGCAATATACAGGGGGTCTTCTTCCAAAGAACTAAAAGAAGAAGATAAATATCGGTTAAACCTCATAAAGCTCAAATCACAAATAAATTACAAGTTTCAGGGATTTCATTGAAGTCACTGCAATTTCTTTACAATAAGCAGCAAGATAAATACACAAAAGGGGATTGTTTCCCTCCGGTCATAAAACATATGGCAATGATTTAGCTTAATACATGTGTTATGAGGCAGGCTGAAGCTATTAGGGGTCACAGATGGAGAAGTGCGTGCTGGCAGCAGGTGTCCCTGTGTGTGACGGTGAGTGTGCACGTACCTGCACTCAGTCAGAGCGTTGTGGCTGAAATGCAGAATGAGCTGGTGAAGTGGGTCCGGTTGTTTTCTAACCTCCTCCTCTTCCTCTTCCTCCACAATGGGCTGCGTCTTCTGGACAAAGTCATACAACACTAGGGCTCAGGCTTGTACTCTCCATGTCAACAATATAACTAAACTGATACATCTGTATGAACAATAGGTACAGGAACACTAAGCCTGACTATACAGTGCTATCCCTATGAGAATGAGATCCTGACCAGATATGCTGACAGCATGCACAAGCATAAGCATGGGTATAGTCATGGGTGCGTGCGCTTGCATGCATAAAGGGGGCGACTCTCCGGGTTTAATCTCTATGATAGATTTCCTGTCCCTTAATTGTAGGGCAGAGACTATCATGATTATGACTCATCAGGGCCTCTCAAGGGTAAAACATCTGTGTGATTTCAAGAATAAATTAAAATAAATTAATATTACAACTTAATTCTTGTAATATCATATTTTTATTCTTGAAATCCCATTTTTCTCCCTTTAAGTGGCCCTAATACTCGTTTACATTATATCAGACACATACGAAAAAAAATCTTGATCTTAAAGCTCTTTATGAGTTACACCATAACTTCCTCAGTGATTCCCCGTGGCAAAGGTGTTCTATCAAAGGGGGCAAATAAAGATACGATTTTCAAAGTAAAAAGACAAAAAACTGCCAATGTTCCTTCTTTTCAATCAGAAAACTGAATTAACAATAATTTGCTGTAGGCTAATAATTGGTAATCAGTCTTTTTAAATGATAGATTCTCATGGATTAGAAAGTACAAAATAAGAAAAAAAGCTATAGAGTGCTTGTTGCATTTATTTAGCTTACAACCAATTCAATCCATGATTGTGACATTTCATGGCCGTGAAAATTTAGGAAAGGAAGCACAACTTTCATAATTTTCCTTAGCGAGTCCAAGCATCGAGACTGGATGCTCTTACCTCCGCTGAATGGGGACAGACTACACGACACTTCACAAAAGCTGCCTCTGACATCAGCGCTGATGTCATGCTCGCCAAAAATGGACTGACACGTGAGAAACACTATGTAGGACTGACAACGACGTGGCGTCACACGGTGAAACTGGCACTTTTCACAATGACACAAGTAAAGGAGGATGGTGAAACGGGGCGATGCTCGTCTCCCAGGACGGCGCCGAGGATAACACAAGTACTTACTGCAAGATCCTGCACTAGCTTCTCCTCAAAGGAGTACTCCTCTGTTTCTATCCATATTCTCTGATAGGCCAGGAGGAAGAGGTTAATAGAGCGATGCCTGAGGAAGGGCGAGAGGACCGGGTTAGATAGCAAAAGAAGAGGGAAGTCCAATTAGGAGAGGTTAATACAGGTTAGTGTAGGGCACTGGCACATCCAACTGGTCACCTTGGAGGAAGCTATCGCACAGAGCCGTTACGCACATGCTCTCTGCCAGACTGTTGGTTTACTCACACTTCTTTTTCATAACAAGCTAGTCCCATCAGCAGGCAGTAGCCTAGGGACTAGATTCATACGTTTCTGCCACAGACTGTATTTTTAAGATGGACGACATGACAACTCCCCAAAAGTGAAACGAAAGTGTCTTAATCTCCCCCTGGTGACCTGCTGAGGTTCAAGTCATAAAACCCTGTCTCCTCCATGTTAGCATATAGGACACGGACCAAACTAAAAAGTCAAAATACATGTCAAATTCAAATTGTTTCTGTCAAGTCTGATTTTAGTTAGATACGTGATGATATACAAATGGGGTGAAACGTCATGATTGACAGCTGAGACTGGCACAAGGATGGCAGGATTCTGATCCGATATTTTTGGCTTCATTTTTTAATAGGATTTTTCCATCTTTTTATACAGTCTGAAGGATCTGCACAGTGATAACATAATGAATGTATCTGCAACAGTAGTTTGGCATTTAAGTGAATATTCTATCTCTATGTTTTTGCGGAGAGTGAGAAAAGGAATAGCGCACTATTTAAGCTAAATGTGAAGCTAGAGCCAGGAGAGTTGGCTTAGCATAAAGATTTGAAACGGGGTCACAGTGAGGACACAACCCTAGAAAGTGAGTGCACATGATCCAAAAAAAGTGCATCACAAAAAACCCTTGCACAACCAAAACGTACACTTAGGACAGAGGCAGGCTAGCTTTTCCCCCCTGGTTCCAGTCTTTATGCTAAGCTAAGGTAACCACCTCCTGGCTGCAGCCTCACAGTAAGCAGTGGAATCAATTTTCTCATCTCAAAAAACAGCAAGTTATTTTTCTTTCATTTTTGTATCAATCTTGATGCATCACTGTACAGATATGGACCAGTGGAAAACACCAGGGGAAATAGATGGGTGTTACATTTTTTAGCATAGACCCGTGCCTGGAGGAAAGCGAAGGGGAAGGTTAGAAGACATGTATGCAAGGTCAAACAGTGGCGACGTCACATCAGCGCTACGTTACCGTCAGCATGGAGAGCAGACTGTCATTGTCTGCGTTCTCATGCATTATCTCCAGCCACATATGTCGGTAGGCATTCAGGAAGTAATTATTATTTTTGTGCCTGAGGGGATGAGGTAAAACATGGTGAGAGTGACACTGAGGAGAGAAGACAGGCTGAACAGAGACAGAAAAGAGAAAGAGACGACATCCGACAGCGTGAAACTCAGGAAAAGTCGACATCATCCTCAAGCTTCACACCCATCCCTCCGACATTTATCACTCCAAATACAAAACAATCAGCTGTGTCTGCATTGTAAATACTGTCAGGTAATTATTAGCTGTGCTGTGTCATATTTCACTGTCAACAACTCTGACTAAATGAGTCATGCTGTCAGGGAGGCGGGCTGCATTGTCTGAGCACATATTGAAGATGACCACCTCCAGGTTGGGCCTTATAATTGTTTTCCTCCCGACTGTAGCTCTCTGCCGGCCTCCTGGTGATTGAGTTACAGAGCAGCAGGGCATGAAATTGCTAGTGGCCCCTTTTTTTTCTTCCCTGTTTCTTGATAACAGCTGCGGGCCAGACATTTGTCCTACAAACGGAGCGAGGGAGGGGGCTGTGCATTAATCCAGGGTCAGAACCAAGGAAGAGAAAAATTAGATTCATGAGCCTCACACGAGCAGAAGAAGAGAGTGTGGTGGGCGGTATTTGACTGGCAAACATAGATGGGGACATAGATAGGGTGCAGGGAGCTCTCTCTCCTGGGGGGAGGTTCAATCCTCGTCTCCTCCAGGATGCCTTCTGAAGTGTCCTTGGGCAAGATACTGAACCCTAAATTGCCCCTGACGATGTATGAATGGAGATTGCAAGACAAAGTTCAGCATATAAGGGCATGAAGTGTATAAATGTGTGTGTGACTTGTACTGTAAAGAGCTTTGGGGGTCGACAAGACTAGAGAAGTGCTTCATAAATTCAGGTTTCATGATTATTAGGCTGTTGCATCATTTGAGATTTTAAAAAGAGAAGATGAAGAGTAAACTCTGTAGATGCAATAGTAAACAATAATACCTTGGTAGATTATAGAGTGGAGCCATGCGGAAGCAGGCCACAACCGCTCGCTTCCTCTGCTTGGACAGCAGCTTCTGCCAAACACACTTTTTGGATCTCAGGGGCTGCTCCACCTAATGGGAGCAGAAGAAGTCACAGTTAAGATGATCAATCAATCAATGCATTGGCTGTCACTGTCAACCAGACAAACCACAGAGAATAAAATGATCCGGCAGACCGTTTTTTCCTCTAGTGGCTCATCCTGAACCTGAATGTGCCTGCACGTCTGGTGATCCTGTACTTTTAAGTACCTTTATATTCCATGTATGTCTTTCACGGCATAATGCACCCCAAGTTTAATTTGCAGCTCAGAAGAGTAAATGTTAAAGCCTGACCTGCTCCAGGTTGAAGACCGCAGCAGAGATCCTCTGGATCCGGTCCACCACCCTCTCAGGGTCCGGAGGCCCCTCGCTCCTCATCACTATATCCTTGTAGAGGTTTAGCTGCCACCTCACTGCAGGGTCCTCCGACTGGGGGGGTGTTACAAAGAAAGACGTCAAATACCAGCCTATAGTGTATGGGAGCTAATAATTACTGACTGAAATACTGATCTCAACCTGTTCACCTTTTCTCTGAGATGCAGATTCTGATGGATGTGGTCTTTGACCTCATCATCTGTCTCTCTCTGTTGAACAACAGGAGACAGAATAAAAAATAAAGGTTATCCAACAGTGTAAATTTAAGATTTCTCATTTAAAAATTCATCTGGTAAATTGCTCTTTTTCAAATGTATTCTCGTGTGAGAGTCATACGATCCCAGTAAAATGTGTGGCCAGCGTAAGATAACATTCTCACCAGGAGGTAGCGAGTCTTGGCCAGAGATATGAGCTCCTGGTCCCCCGGTGTGCACATGTTGAGGCCGATTGGCAGCATCTTCTTCAAAGCAGCTACGATCAGCGAGGTTTGGATAGAATAGAACTCACCTCGCCTTTTCTTATGTTTCCTCTCCTGGTCTTGTCCTCCAGACTGAAATAAAGTAAGATAATAACCTCAGACAGCTTTGAAAGGTGAATTAAATATCTATGAGTGTTTAATAAGCTGGTGTTTTCAGATAATGGAAAATGTCCCCCTTTATAAAGTATTATTAAGTATATTTATTACATAGAAGGAGCACTCATCTCATACTGTATTTAAACTAAAGCAAGAGGCGACTGAAGCATTCAGACGTCTCAAACCTGAGCTGAAAAGCAGATTCCCTCTGTTAGAGCGTTTCTGACATTACCAGTGATGGACAAAATCCACATTAAAGCATCTGATAAAAATACAAAAATAATGATTTCCAAATTAATATATCTGTATATATATAAACCCAAACACAGTCTTATCACACATTAACTACAGTAAACTATAGAACAGGTAGAGGCAACTATCGGCCAACACACAAAGTAACCACAATCTATCACCTGCAAACCCAGCAGTGGAATGTAATCACATGGTTTGTTTAGAAGGGCTTCATTACTCCAGATGCAATGAGGAATGAACAAAGTTACCATTTCATATATAGTGATAAATAAAGGCCACAGTTAATCAGGTGAAGTAACATATAAATAAACTACAGACGACTGTATAGCACAAATTGTTGTTTTTTCTGCTTGGCAACAGGAGCACATAAGCCAATAAACTGGTTTATGCAGCCAATGCACTGTGTCACACTTTGTCTTCCTTAAACAACTGATAGACACATTGGAGGACACAGAAAGAAAAGGCAGATAGAGATAGAGGAACAGAATAAGAGAGCACACTACACCTCCCATGGATGTGCACTGTTTATCACATATGAGCACCGTTTAGTGTGCATTCATGTTGTCGCTCGGAGACTGGCCTTTTACATATTAATGTATTAGCATAGTATGTACACATTAAGTATGGCAGAGAAAATGGTGAAAGATGTCATGAATCTTTTTAGTTCTAGATCTTGCTGCCATAGCACTAATGCAAGAAGTAGATGGTTGACGCTCAATGATAAGAAAATCAAGATGTAACAGCGATTAGATGTAATATATAAAACTTACCTTTGACATCTTTGTTTTATTATCTCCAGTCAAGAAGGAAAGGTTGTTAATTTCATTCTGAACCACAAAGTTCTGCTCCTCTCTTTTGAAATTCTGGAGAAGGACAGGAAATAAAACATAATCTAATTAACAAAGCCCTTCTGTTTTTTTCGTAGTTTAAAATGTGTGAACTGGAGATGAAGGAACGCACATGTGACTTGCACCAGAGGATGAAAATCTCAGCCACCATTCTGAACAGCTCATTGGAGTCAGCGTCTGGTTCTTTCAGCCACCTGGACCTGCAGCGGCAGAGAAACATCACTACAGAGACATTTGCACCTTTTTTATCCCCCGTAAATACTAACACCTGCCCCATGAGCCCCCCCGAACAGACCTTTAAAAAAATCCCATCATATGCAGCATCGTCAGAGAGCTAACCTGTTGTTGTCCACGTAGCGGATGAGCATGGGGTAGAAGGCGTACAGGTCCCTGCAGAGGATGGCAAACTCGTCCAGGATGAGCAGCTCGGCCTCCTGGGTGTCTCCCTTACTGTCGGCCTTCAGCAGCTCCTCCTCAGCCACCACCTTCACCGTCTTCTTCTTCAGCTTCTCCAGCGTGGGCAGGAAGTGGCTCTTCAGCAGGTCAGCACGGGCCTTGCTGATGATGGGCTGCACGTACACTGAATCGCAAAACGGAGAAAAAACGTCATTTTATGTACCTGCATCAACGAGGGGATGTTTTCACCCCTGTTTGGTTGTGCGTCTATGTGTTTGTTTTTAAGCAATATTACGCAAAAAGTACACGATAGATTGCCACGAAACTGGTGGAATGGATGCAGTAAGGACCAGGGAATAAACTGTTAAATTTGTGGGTTATTTGGTTAGACCAATATGGGATCATAAGAGAAATTGCACTACTTGAATCAGTGTTGAAATGTGACAGGGTGTTGCACTGATGTCAAACTATAAACAAAGTATGGGCACAGAAAATGCACTCATTCATTCTGTAACTCTACAGTACAGTATTCTACAGTAACATCATGCCCACCTGCGATCCTCTTCATCCACGAGGCCTCATCTATGCCCAGATTGTTGTTGAGGATCTTGAGGATGTTGCCCAGGATGAGGCTGAGGTGCTCCGAGGTGACGGTGGTGCAACACATACTGCCCCCACTGGCCGGCTGATTCTCGGGGCCCCTCTCCCACCAGTAGGACAGATAGTTGCAGAGCATGGGCAGCACCACCTCGATGACGTGAGGCATCTCTGTGTACCGCGCCCCCGACTCAGCCATGTCATTGATGTCCTTTATCAGGCCTTCCAGCCGCGGCATCCCGGGACACATATCCTCCACCGAGTCTGGTATACCTAAGACTAAAAACACCACCGATGATTTATATGTAATTCAAACTACGTCTATGTCATTAGAGTAACATTTTTCAATTTTCATGCTCAGACTGAATAGGACTGAAGTACAGAAAGAACCTTATTCTCCCGCGTAATAGCTGTTTGCTTAGTCAGCTCACACCACTTTACTCATTATCAAATCTTATTTCAGAATAAGTGCATATGACTCACTGGCTCGTTCTCGGGCACTCTTGGTATTAAAAACCGAGCAGGGGTTGTAATTGTTGAGCATAGGCTCCAAGAAGGCCACAGGCATGGCCCCAGCCAGGGTGGCCAGACAGTGACCGAGAGCAGGCAGCTGTCTGTGGGACACACAGAGGGGGAGAGTGGGTGAGAGCTGCTCTGAACATCAGTGGGTGTCTTCAGTGAGGTTTAATTCATTTTACAGATTAATACTCAAGCTCGGATACCTTTCTACGTAGATGTTTTTTCCAGTGCCCAGTGCATAGAGGCTGGTGAGGATTCGATAGCAGGACACTTGGACATCATCCACTGAATAAAAAACACAAATAAAAAAACTTTATTATTTACAACAAACACAATGATTTATTAATTTAAAGACACCCAGTAATGCAATGGGATGTATTAAGATAAGATAATCCTATTTAAGTCCCACTTCTGGGGTATTTGCCAAAGCTATGGCCTATAGAGAGATCAAACTCACAATATTGGCATTCATCGCACTATTCAAAGAAATGAGAACTGTGAAAATATTCAATCCAATATTCAATGTTTAAAATGTATCATGCAAATAGATGGTAATACTAAGTCATTGGATCCTCAGTTTATATCAAATTAACCATCAGTAGCATCGGTAGAAATCCTGACCAAGTCAGTGGCCATCCATAAAGATTTTACCATCTTCATGAGGCAGGCAGGCGCCAGCATTAGCTCTGTAAATTCAGATTTTGCTGAGTAGACTTTCATGCAACAAGCATACAGCTCTTTACTGCTGAGGTGTTGTCCCCCCACACAAACGCCCCTGACCAATCAGATCCAAAATGAATCCCCTGGAGAAACACTCCCGAGCAATACTCAACACGCATCGAGACCATCACCCTGTTAACTAGTTTTTGTATCAGCCTCTCAGATGCTTGATCTTTCTGTCAGGACTCACACAGCAGGTCCACTCCAAAGTGGTGCTGGGTGATGTGCTCGAACAGAGCCGTGAGGATGGGGAGCAGAGCCACGGTGGTGTAGTTGATGTTCTGCGACACCCCTTTCATCTGCGAGCGGGAGTGCGTGAACTTCCCCAGCTTCAGGTTCTCGAACGTCTTCTCCAGGTCCTCTGCGGCGTTCTCGAAGAACGTCCTCAAGCCGACCCGCACCATCTCTGAGCCCGACTTCATCACCGTCCTGTTGGGAGGGAAAGAGAGCATGATAAATGACTGGAGCCAGATGAGGAGATATGCAAGGACGGAGCTTTAATAAACCACTGGATAACCCTTGGTATGCAAAGAATGACACTGTTCACCAGCAGGAGGAGACGCTCACATGTGTGATTAATTCACTCTCACAGTCTATTAAGGTTTTAGTCATGAAATATGAGACAGGCTGAGCGCCCTTACACCGAAACATAAATGATTTATCTGATGACACTGTAGAAACATTAGAGTCCAGAAATACGGTACGACACTGAAATAGCACAACGCCATTAATATGATTATTCCGTCCATGCTCTATATTCACAGTTCATAACTTTGCTGAATGAATAAACCATCGTGGAGCCCTGATGTGCCCCAACAGGATAGAGAATTCAAGGGCAGAGTCTGTGGGCATCAGCTGTAGCTCCTTAGCACAAATAAGACACAATAACACGCTGATGATTTAGCCTCATTAGGTGCGCGCTGCATTAACAAACAGTACATTCTCTCTGAAGAACACTATAAGCCTTGGGCAACATTTGCTGCATGAAATTTGCTTGTACTTATTTAAATGCCAGCGGATGCTCTTTGTTAATGCCAGTGCCTCCCATGAGACACGGGAGTAATAATCGGCGAAAGGAAAAAGTTTGTGACAAATGTGCTTCTCTTGAGGATCCTAAGGAGGTTAGATTCATAGACAGAGCTTTGCACTGGAAAAAAAAGACCAGGCTTCTCACATTTTTAACATTTAAGCAGTCTTTATCAAACTGAGGGCTTATGTTAACATTTCATTTTTCTCATTCAAGGTCCCGCTCCAGTAGCTTATTAGACCCCCTTCAAACTCCTCTTTGTTCCTCTCGATTACATTTCAAAAGGTTTGTCCTTTGAAAGAACTCACCCTACGTCCTGAAAATGGTTTAAATTTAACTCTTCACCTTCCTTCCTCATTTTGTAACTGGAATCTATGAATATGCTAATATGACGCCCACCCCCTGCTTACGTCTCACCTGTAGTTGAGGAGCCTTTTCTAGCTACTGAGCCCCACCCACAAGATGACTGGATGGGCTCCTTAGGTTTGTGATATCACCAACCCCGGCTGTCCGAGTCTGTTTTTCAGACTCGGCATTTGTCTACTGCAGTGGAAATACTCCGCCACGATGTTGGCTGCTTATTTTTCATAAAATTACGTCTGTTATTAAATAAAAGGCCCAAGGGGGACTTAACATGAAACTGTCTGGACAATTATCCGGACTTAGAGCGGAGTTTGCTCTGGGTTTTGAGCTCAGACATATGTGTACCCACCTGGTGTCCAGAGTGTGCGCCAGGATGTGCAGACAGCTCACCATGGTGGTGGAGTCGCTCCCTACAAGACACCATCAAACACAAAAGCAGTTAATATAATATACATCTACGTGCTGTCACTACCTCTCAAGCAATGTTATGATCTGAATTGAGCCTAAAGCTACGTATAACCCCCAGTAAATGTTGAGTGTTTAGATAGAAAATGATATAACATAATATAAAGTTGCCTGTATTCTGCGGTTGTACAGATCAAATTTACAACATTTAATGTTTGTTGAACACTTAAACCATGTGAACAAACCCCAGACATGAAAAAACGACGAATACCAACGTCCACTTTCACACACAAACACATTTCTGAGCAGTCAGTAGTGATCAGCTTACCAAAGAGTGAAATCCTATGTCTGACAAGAGCTGCCAGTTTACAAAACAGGCTGGAGGTATGACGATTAGAAAGAGGGGAGGAAATCAGAGAATCAGTGAATTCTTGGAGAGAAGATGAGGAATTAAGATCGTTAGGGATTAAGATTTTGAGTTAAGGGTGGTAAAAGATTGTATTGTCATGCTGCTTCTGCTGCTATAGGTCATTCTGTGAGCCGCTACCTGGTGACCATCTCCTTCTCCTTGTTGGAGGCGTAGCCGCTGCTGCTCAGGTTCCTACTAGGGGAGGAGAGGAAGTAGAGCGAGTGGTTCTTGAAGTACTGGTCGATGAGGGGGAGTAGAACCTGAACGAGGACAGAGATGGTGACACCAGTGAATGGTGAGAATGTTATTTAAGGTGTAGATGAATTTGTATCACTTTCTTACTTTGGCAAAAAACTTGATTTCTTGTTCATGAGGGGACCTGTCTTGTTTTCCATTGGCAGCCATGGACTCTGGATTAAAAAAAAACATGAAATTGCATTTAATATTGAGTAAAAAAAAGGAACCACAGATATGTTTTTTTCCTGTGTGATATCATCATACCTAGATGGGAGATGAACTCCTGCGCTGAGTCGACATACTTGAGCAGCTTCTTGAGGAAGCGATAGGCGAACCTCTTCTCCATGGACGAAGAATCCTGCTCCAGGTCCTTCAATCCTCTGCAGCACAATAAGACACTGGCGATAAATAACATTTGATTTGATAAAAGGCTCCCCTGACCACTGACATCTATTGAATGGACAAGTTAGGAGGTCCCGTTGAGTTTGTGCAACACATAAAAATGATAAAGTATTCGGTGGCGTTTCACATCTGTTGACCTTGTGATGCTGTAGCCATTGATTTGCAGGAAGCGAAAAAAGTCCTGAGCCTTCTCTCGATCACGCGCCTTCTCCTTGGCTGTCAGCGTGTCGTAGGGCACCAGCAGAGGGTGTGTTCCCCCACCTGAAAACACACACACACACACACACACACATACACAGGTGACTATATCCATCTATTGGGCCTGTTCTACCAAGCTAGGTTACTGGTGAACCAGGGTAAGTTCAGGGGTAATTTCGTGACTTCGGAGTTTTGGTCAACCGGTACTACGAAAGGAGGTAAGGTTTGATACCGTCAAAGCCCCATGAGAACATGAGGGCGATTATATGATCATGGAAATGTGAGAACCCAATAAAAAGACGTGAACACATTGTTAATAGAAAAAACGTGCAGTATTGAAGGTGATGATGAAGATCAAGTGGATCCAGTTTCATGAATTGTGATTAGGCAATTTACAAAAAAATCTCATACAGATCACTTGATAGAATATTTTTATAATTCATAATGATTCGCTGCAGGTGAATTTTGCATTGTGGTTGCAGCTTAATGTTTTGTTAGAATCAAGTAGGTAATTTATACAACAGCATCATACACAGACAGTCTAAGTGCCTCAGTGCGGTAGAGAGAAAATCTGAATTCATTATCAGTGACTAGATTTCCGAAACGGTGTGCATGTGTAGATGGTAATTCAAGTATCCTCATTGGTTTCACATAATCAATGTTCAGTTACATGTCAAAAATATAAACAAAACAAATCTAGACAACATGTGAAAGTAACACTCACTTCTCTTATGAATGTACTGTGTCAGTTATGTGCATTAATAAACCTACGGAGTTGTTTCACATTTCAACGTTAAACTCTAACTCTAATCTCTTCGTATCCGCTCGGAATCCACGTGCATTCTTACTCTGTGAAATACGGTGCATGGCTTTGCAAGACCAACCTTTATGCAAGCGAACGTGCAATGCTCAAATACTCAGAGTCATTTAACATGGATTGAACAGACCAACATCTTAACCAGCTTTGTAGCTTAACACCAAGTCACTGAACCAGGGTTTGTCAAACCTGACTATCTTTGTTAACCCTGAGTCAAGTCAGAGTAGGTTGAACCAGCTTCATAGTACAGGCCCCTGGTCTCTACTGAGTGCACACACACACACACACACGGGGATCACCTCTGCTTCCAAGGTCACTTTTCTTCTTTTTGGCCCAGATGTTATGGTAATTTTCAGCCACTATCTCCACCATCCCCTGGGACCAGAGGCAAAGATAGACAAACAGTCAATCTCAGTCGACCAGGGAGCTAATCCTCCCCCCCACAATACTACATTCACATTCAGGAAATATAGTTTGTCATCACATATAAAGGTTATGACACTGTTTGATGAGAATAAAAGTACAACTGAACAAATGGGGTCACTCACCTGCAGCTCCCTGGATAGAACCACGGTGCTGGTGTCTATCGGGCTCGGATTGAACCCATTTGCCTGGAAATATTGAAATAGATGAAGATTAAAAGTGAGATAAACTGTGTCATTAGCATCTAGTTATAACAGCATTTAGTAACAAAAATAATATCCAATTCTATATAGTTTAGTGTTAAAACAGTGCAATTACGTCCATGATCTCTACGAATCCCTACGATTATCATCATTGTTTAAGAGTTGAGCATAATAGACAAGAAAATAAAAAAGACTTGTTGTCAAACGTCAACCGCCAAAGTGGTTCTGTTTTACTTGTGTCTATTTGTTTTTTGGTTTGTTTGTTTGTAAACAAGATTACACAAAAACAACCGATAGATTACCACCAGCTTGGGGGATGCATGCAGGACTGATATTTATGAGTGTGCGCAATCTAGTGAATTTAAATGTGATTTCATGAGGGGACGGTTTTCTGGAGAATTATACAAGAGGATTCCACATCTTGTATATTACTCTTTAGCTTTAAACCTTTAACAGATAATTAATGCGCTGATGTGACGAAAGCGTTTGCATTTCCAACACAACAAAGACCATCGATGTCAGTGCCTGAGGCGTATTCTTTCATACCTGTGAGGTCTGAGATATCTTTCTCATTTTCTCGTTCTCCCTCTGCAGAGACATGCTCTCTCCATCCTTGGTCCTGTCGATGCTCCAGCTCATTGCCAGCATGCTCTTCAGGGACTCTCTGATTGGCCATCTGTAAATCTCCTTCTCCTGCAGCATAGAAACAGAGATTTACTCCAGGAGCTTCATGTTCTTCTAACTCATAAACAGCACATTGCACCAAGCACACTGCACCTATACTAACTCTGATTTACCTCACTTTTCCGATATAATTTTGACAACAATTCACAATTCTACATAAAATTTAAACAAAAAATCTTATTGAAACATCCCAAGATCAGTTTTCTATTAAATATCATATATTCGAATGAAAATGTACATGTATTGGATTCCCTTGTACAAAAAGAGACTTAGAAATGTTCTGCTGTTTAAAAATGTTGTCTTTTTAATTCTGTTATTCGCATTGTATTTATGGTTTATATCCATTATACTAATGTATGTCAAATTTTCTCTTTAAAATGAATATATAACCTGTATCGATGATGTTGCATGTTTTTTTACTTTATCTTTTGTATATCTTCTCGGTGTTGTTTTCACATGAGCCCTTGCTGAGTTCTACCACACTCTTCATGCAAGTTTTCATTGCGGTAATGTATTTTGGATTTAAGTTGTGTGAATAAACTAAATTAAACTAAAATAAAAGCATCTGACACAATGCACCTTCTCTGTTAGAGCTTTGTAGGTCCTAAGCTGAGGATGAGTCTTGGCCTTCTCATCGACACAGTCTCCGTATTTCCATCCCAGCAGCACCTGAGACACGAGCACAGAGGGAGGCACAAGAGGGACAGCAATCATTACTGCCATCAGAATCAGAAGACATGATTTACTATCTGAAAAACTGGGTATGAGATTTAACAAGCATAACACGTTACGGAGTCACGGTACATTCAGTTCTTGCTGTTCTCAGCTCTTGTGATTCTTTTTATTTTTTTTGACAAACAACAAAGCGATTGTCAGAGAGGAGATCAGGGGAGCAATTCTTGTCATCATGCTCTGAGTATCTTTTACATTCATAAGAAAAAGGAGGCAACATCAAGAGGAAACAGGGCTAAGATACTGGAAAAAAATATTAAGATATTGATCTGAATTGATTTCTTTCACTTTCACGGAGCATAAACGCTTTGCAGCTGATTATTGTCCTGTGCAGTGTTTCTTCAAGGCAAAACATTATGAATGTCCTCTCCTTTTCTTACAATACTGCGAGTGCAGCAATGCACCATTTAATACCCATTTCCCTCCGGCGGAGACTCTTATCTTTGGCCTTACCTTCTCTGCAGACCATTTCTCATGAGAGTGCTCGCCGTATTTGTTGGCAAAGTGCTCGAGCTTCTCCGGGAGAGCAATGCTGGAAAAAGAGTGAGTCAATCTGTCAGCGTCACAAACGCATGATACTAAAGTCAAGTGCAGACACGTGCCGTGTACTTCATCACAGGTATGACACAGTAAGTGTAAAGCTGTGCATATACAGTATCTCATTGGCATCTGGCTACAACGCCGCTTACTTAGCAGTATTGATGGGTTTGGGGTCAAAGTTGCCCTGAGCATCCACCGAAACAGGCTTTTCCACAGTCGAACTAATGGAGGCATCAACATAGTCTGGTGGCAAAGCTCCAGCTATGGCACTGAGGCAAGGCATGGCCATCTTAAACAGCTCCGGGTCATATTTCTATAAGGGGAGAGAAATAAAGAAAGTTGTGGTTAAATTAAATGTCCTTATAGTATCATTCTGCACATTTTTATTTAACAAACATATGCTAAAGAAAAAAGAAGCTATACAGCCACTCTAGTCTGAGAATAGCAGAGGCCAGTGGAAGAGACGTTAATGAAGAATCATTCTAAAAGCTGCAGAATCCGTATGCGAGAGGGTTTGGATCAATGATTGTCTGTCCAGATATTGATGCTTTCGGGCACAGCCTACTTTCATGAGTGTGCATTTAAAGGGATGTGCAGAGTCTACATCCCAAACACACAAGACATGTGACAATGAGTTCCCTGCATGCTAATCAAGACCCTGCTGAGACCCTGATAAAGGTAACGACAACAATTATCTCTACAAACACATTTTGCCTGTGAATATTGCAAATCTGAAGACTACTTTGACCAATCACGGTTGAGCAGGATATGTTTGCCTGCGGGTGAACAGTCCATGTGGAGAGCAGAAGAGGCAGAACACATTGATTAAATGCATCAGCTAATGGCTTTTTAATGTATCTGCCTTTATCAATTGAGTCACTGGCTCTGATACTCAAACAAGATTGCAAAGGATCCTTCTAAGAAAGAAAGAAAAAAAATTGTGCGACATACGTGGCTCCTCACCTTCTGTGACAGAGAATCAAACACTCCCCAGAAGATTTTCTTGGTGAGCAGCAGTTCATCCTCAGATGCGGTGCCGTAGCTGCCCCAGCCCGACGGGAGGCAGTAGTACTTCCAGTTCTGCTCATAGTGGTTGGTCAGCAGCTGGTGGACACACAGAGAGCAAGGGGCAAACACGTTAAGTCATAAATATATACGGGTTTAAATAAACAGAGCATATACAGAGTTTAAAGGGTTTTCAGTGACGGGCAACACGCCTGCAGCCTGGACATGTTCTCCCAGCACACTGGCACCAGGCCGAGGGTGCATAGTAAAAAGCAGCACAGAGGGGGTCAGCTCTCCCACACTCTGCAACAATGGAAACATGAACATGAAAGTAAAGCACAAGTGTGTCAAACATTTCACAGGCCAGTCACAATCTATTACACCTCCATTATTTCTCTCCTGTGGTCATAGAGACGGAGCAGAGCTGTGGAGCCAACAAGGCTGTAATCTCACAGTCCAATACTTCATCTCCGGGTTTTCCCTCCTCGAGCTCCCACCTACTTCCATGCCAGATGATTAACGCCACAGGGACAACTGTGCACCTGTGAGCGTGTTACTGTGAGAGCGAGAGGTTAACACCGATAATATTACACGTGAGAAAAAACCTGCACTCGCGCAGGTGGAAATAAGCTGTTGGTAGCTCTCTATTGATCTAAAAAACTCAGGTGGAAAAGCATAAACATGTCTTAGAAGGCGGAGATTAAAAGTAACCAGCTGATAATGAGGCAGACAGGAATGTGTTAAATCTGAGGCCTGCGGACAAGTCAACAAGGAGAATGGGATAAAGGTGAAGTAAGAGATAACAAAGGCTTTTTAAATGAGGAGATAGTTGCCCACCCTGAGCGGCATCTTGCAGTATTCCGTCAGCAAGGGCACGTCAAAGACGAGGCGGTGCAGGAGCTGCTGCAGCATCGAGGGACGGAGGTGTCTGCAGAATAAGGGGAAAGAGAGATAAGAGCGCTGTTAGCCAGGGTTCTCTTCAACTGCAACATCTTCAGACTCTGACCCGTATTTTTGTAACAAAGCCTTAGAGGGATTTTCAGAAGGTAAACAAAGAAAGCTGATTAAATCTCCTGTTGATCCCTGCCAGGTGAGATACCGCGAGCCAGACAGAAGCTAGCGAAAAAACAGTTCATTCTACTGATGGAGAGTTCCTGATGCTCCTCACTTGCAGACAGCCAGCAGACACTCCTCTATGGCATCTCTCTGGGCCTTGGTGAGCGAGCGGCCCTTGGAGAGGCGGTAGATGGTGTGGAGGGTGGAGTCGAGGAGGCTGGCGTGGTGCTCCGTGCCGGCGAAGAGCGGGGCACAGCGGGTGAGGAGGGGCAGCATGGCAGAGCCGATGTAGCGGTTCATGGCCAGGGCCGTCTCCGTGGTGCACAGCCCCTCCTGTGGCAAGACAGGGGTCAAAGGTCATGGAGGACGTGACAGTTGTGACATTATATTTGTAGAAGGAAGACGTAAGCATTGACACAGTTCCACAAAGACACAAAGTATCCCCCCCCCCACACACACACACCTTTTCCCGCTCCAACAGAGCTGGATCCCTGTTTACACGTTACTGTGCCATGTTTGTAATTAGAATCGATTTCCAATCAATTACATTTACCTACAGATAACCTCAAAGTGCAAAGCAAAATAACAAAATTAAATCAAATAATGCAATGACAGGAACGTAGAGTTACACACTTGCATTATCAGTAGCTTCCATTTTCTCTTCCAATGTATCTGAGAATTTCTGAGCACACCCTTTTAACGAATCTTCTCATGTGACAAATGATGTATAATGTCTTTTATCCATTGTTCAAAAATTGGGGGAGATTTATCTTTCCACTTCCAATTCATCTTTCAACTTCCACCATAAGTCGTTCAGATAAAAGATGATTTTTTTTGCCTGACAACTAATATGTGGATACTCCAAATTGGCTAAATATTGACTGCCAGACACTATTTCGTTTTGGACAGGACCAGAATTTTAAAGGGTGACTGCAGTTTGCCTGCATTGATCAAACACAGGGTCGACATTAGCTAGTTTGACTTTAGACCAGTAAAGACGTTGTAAAACCATAAACTGGATAATTACGTCGTAAGCTGACTGAAGAGGAGTGTATTTCCTTAGCCTACTTTTGTTGATGAATTAGAGTAAAGAACAAATACATTAATCACTTGAAAATAAACAGCGAAGTAAGAATAAATGGTTGCCCAATATTATTGATCCTGAACTGCCCTGATGAAGTTTACGCTACAGATGTAAACCATTCATTACTTCTACCCCTGTGTTGCTTCACCCACCGTATCCAGAGAGGCCGCAGCCTTCAGGTCGAGCAGAAAGCCCACTTCAAGCAGGTGAAGCAAAAAGCTCTGGTCCTCAATACCGTACACCCTGTCCAGAAACAGCACCATGGGGGCCTTGTGGTCCGGACAAAAGCAGGCCGACATGTCGGGCTCCGTCACCGATACGTCTGAGAGAGATCGAGACAAAAGAAGAGACAGCAGGTGTGAAGCAGTGAAGTACAAAGTGAACGGGCTACAGCACATGATTGCTATTTGGTTTTTAAAATCAGGGGAGTCGGGTGTTTTCATGAGGCAGATTATAGCAGCGTGCAGATCAGAGGTTTCTGGGGCCATCTACGCTCTTGGCCAGCTGACAGAGCTTGTGTGCCGGTGCTTACAGCAGCAAATTTAAGAGGCAAGTCTTTCCATGCTTTTGCAGATCAATCAATAGAGCAGGACAGCTCGCTATTGAAATGATCGGGCTCACTCAGAGCTATGGGAGTGTGTAGTAAAATGTTGTGCTGATTAAAAGGGCATGAGCGGTGAAACGAAATCAATAAGCTCTCCGCCTCGCACCGAATGTGCAGAGTTCCATGCCCGTTGCGTCTGCATGTGAGGGAGACATTCTGTTGTAGCGTGGAAAGACAGGACCATGATGGGGGTGCGGACACGTACCTTTGTTGACGACAGGCATTTTGAGGGGTATGCTGATAATTCCAACGAGGTCCTCTGTTGGCACCAGAGAGCGCAGGATTGCACGGATACGCAGAGCTTCACCTTTCCCCTTGTTGATGAGCTAGGGTGGCAAAACACAAGAGGAAATGAAAAAATTCTATCTCAGAAAAAGCTAATTTAAAAACACAAAAATTGCAGAAAAACACATACATGCATTTCTGGGGCGCAACGTCCCAGAAGATCAATAAGCGCAGAGTAGAAGGACATAATGGCGTTTCCCATGTGAACAACTTCTTCCTCGTCATCCCCGTCGGCAGATCTAACGGTGGGAAAAGCAGAGAGTGGAAACAGAACAGGTAAAGATAAGAGGGAGAATATCTTTGAAGGTTATCACAGCAAAGACGCAAGTCCTGGGGGGGGATGAACAGCTAATCTTAAAGATAAATCCTCAGCATTGATTTGATGGCTTCTTGGTGGCTTACACGTCAGAGCTGAATCCCTGGACGGAGCCCGGCAGGTCCAACGCCGGCGTCTCGGAGATCTTGATGGCTTCCTTCATGGCCGCCAACAGGCCGTTCCCTCCCTCTCCCCTCAGGGCCGGTCCGAAACACTCGGGGCGACGGATGAGCAGCTTTACCACGACACTGGAGTTCTCCTCCACACTCTCACCTGGCAAACAGGTCATAAGGATGAGTGTGAGTAAATACAGAGCAGCCGAGAGATACATATTTAATACAGCACGTCCACTTTCTTTAGCACTAATATAGAGCCTCAGGTAAAACTCTGGGTGCACTTTGCCTTAGGTGTTTTCTGCACGTCAAGAGAAAAGGGAGTAAAGGAGAGAAAGAAAGAGACAGAAGACGGTAGCCGCAGATGTACCATTGACGAAGACGGCAAACCGCAAGAAGGAAAGGTAGCGTTCTCCTTCTATGGGGTTCCAACCTATGTCTGGATAACCTTTAGCCAGAAGCATTGGGCAACTCTGGAGACCACATCCAGCGAGGTAGGTGACCACCTGCAGAAACAGCACATACGTTACATCACATACTGTCCAACACACATGCAAGCTTTGATCTATTCATTCTATCTAATCTGTTCAAAAGTTCTGCACGTGTACAGTAATTGTAAGACTCAACATAAAAAGTTGTACCTTGTCTAGATCAGGTTCCTCCAGTGCCAGAGCCAGGCCGTTGTTGTCCATCACGGAGGAAGCAGCCACATCGAGAGGAGTGGAGCCCCTCATGGCTGGGGAGGCTGCAAAACCAAGCACATACACACAGGCTCAACTGCTGAAGGTATCATCTAACGTATCTAACATCTGTACACAACCAGCCTGTGTCTGTGTTAATGTTTCAACAAACAGCAGGGGGTGGTGTTTTCACTCTCTCATTTGTGGCCTTTAATTAAGTGGGAAAGAGGGCGAGAGCCCTGAAGACATGCAGCAAAAGGACGTGCGGAATAGAACCTGGGACCGCTGCAGGAGGACTCAAGCCTCTGTACTTGTGGGGCCAACACAACCAGTTGAGCTTTAGGCACATCTGTGGTCATATCACATATGAATGTTTTTACAATCAATCAATCAATCAATCAATCAATCAAATTATATAAACATATACATGTATAGCCTGTATTCACAAATCAAAATCTGCCTCATAGGACTTAACCATCGGTACAAGGTGTGACATCCTCTGTCCTTAACTCTCAACTGTAGTGGGAGAAAATCAAAAAACCTTTCACAGGGTTATTGCTTATACTATAACATAACTTGTCATCACCTGTTTAATGAGCAATCTGAGAAGTGTGTGTGTGTCTTCATGAGTGGGTGCATATGTGTGTGTGTGCATCCATGGGAGACGCTCTTTTGGCCCAGCGGGGCGCTCACTGAGACTGTGGCATCGCCATCTTCTAACAGAATGAGAGATGAGTCGCTCTCTTTGCCGATTCGCAGTGTTCCCAGCCACACGCACACACACACACACACACACACACACAGACATTTTCTAAGGTGTGAGTCTAATGCGTGTGAGCTCAGAGCTGCAGAGTAAGTCCTGTGATGTCAAGAAGTGTGTAGGACATTTTAATGAGGATGCTGTCGGTTTTATAGTTCGATTTTCATACATGCCTGAGGCGGCTTTACAGACATGTTGGGTTCCTTTTCTCAGTTTTAACAACCATGTGACATCTTCATTTTCAAGTACATGTCCTCCACTTTCCTAAGTGGGGTCAGTAGTCACTGGGCTGATCGTCAATAAGACTGATACCGAGAGCTGTACCCACCTAGGCCCACGCTGCTGTTCTCCAGCAGGTAACTGAGGTGGTCGAACATGGCCTTCTGGTTCTGACGGCTGATCCGGCAGAAGTAGCACAGGAAGCGACAACAGCTGGCCACCATCTTGGGGAAGGCAATTTCCTGTAGGGTGGCACACACAGACTGAGTAGGGTCAAAAATCTGACCTGCTTGTATTCTAACCAAGACAGAAAATCTCATGTATTTACAAACAGTGAACACAAAATTGTCGGAAATACGTATGTGATGTGATAACTAGTGGTTGTGGTTTCTGTGAAGTAGTTGCGTTATTCTGAGTTTACTGCAGTGACCTCCTGCATAACTTGTTGTTCCTAATTAACGTCTGAAAGACCTGAGACCTTCACACGCTGCCAGCCGGGCTGCCACATTCTGCCCTTTCTGCCCTCAACCCTGTCAAAGCCTGAGGAGAAAGCCCACCCATAGAGACCACGTCTTCATTAATGCACATTCACCCCGTGACCACACTTCACACACACAAATGATAACACACATTACTGGACTGAAGCGCATTTCTATAAGTGAGCAACATTATTTCTGGCGTGGCGGTGCTGTGAGCGCTGTGGGAGCCTTTGGATGTAAAGATAAATATAGAAATAGATGTTGTTAAACCTGGGATTTGTCTCCTCCGAGCACATTGACCATGACCTCCATGACAGTCTCATGCATGCCCAGGATCCTCATTAGGTTAGGGTGCTGGTAGAACACCTTGTTGTTCATGATGTCGCTGGGGAGAAAAAAGACAGAACAGAAATATAATACAAAACAAGCGCCATAAACAGAAGTACCAGGATGTTGTATCGGTCTAATCTGAAAGGAGGATTTTGTGAGAATCAAGAAAAGTTGGAAACAACTCCGGCGACCTACCCGAGTCCGTCAATCATGAGCTTCTCCTCTTCTTTCCCCATGCGAACAGACAGCAGAGATCTGATCTGCCCCAGGGAGGCCAGGAGGTTGATGGTGTCCTGCACAGACACAGCGCTGATGGTGTAGGCCTTCCTCATGGCCCGGAGCAGCTCACCAATGCTGTCGTACTGCCTCCTCAGCAGGCTGAACATCTTACGGACGAGCTCGGGGTCCTGGATGTGACACTCCTGGGCCCAGCTGACCATCGTCTGAGAGATCAGCTCCTTCAGATTGGCTAAGACGACAGTTGGAAAGTGGAGATTAGTTGATTTATTGTTATACTGTATGTTTTACAGCACTATACTAAGTATTATCTTGATTGAAAATGTCTTCAACATATTTGTATCTTTTGACATCTATCGTCATGTAGCCTAACTCACTGGAGACTGACTACGGTTTGGGGTCCAAAAACGACCGGGTCTTTTTACACAACTGAATTCTTTGCATTAAATGTAAAAGAGCACTCGGAGTTGGCTTCCATTATGGTTTCCATAAATCAAAAAGAAAAGGGAAAAACAACGAGTAATAGCTTATTTTAGCGATGGTAGTTTAAATGTTTTAAAAAGCTGTCAAATAAAATAAAACAACCCATGGAAAATTGTCATTTCAGCCTTTGGACTTTATTTCCCCCGACAGACCCTTCAATTTATCGAACCACAGACAACAGCTAAGAAACTAGCTCAAATCAATTTCCTTTGAATGAGGTTGAACAAACTCTGGGGATAATTTGGGTCACAAATCTTATTTTGAGTCTCGGGGGCTGAACAGTTTGAGAGCCCCTGTTGAAGTGATTTTGAAAATAATGAATTAAACCTCAACATAATTTGAGTGGTAGGGGAACAAGCTGTAGACCAATAACATTATATGATGGGCTCAAAAAGTTGTTGTGGTGAAGGTATTAGCAAACAGTGTACACATTCTGCACACATGTAGTCACCTGGCAAACATCTATTGTTCCCTCTTCGTTCTCCACAAAGTTCTCCTCCTAGCTGTTCATCACTAACTTTGTCTTGATGTTGGTTGCTGCAGGTCACATTGTAATGTATATAGTATCAGAACTTTCCCCCTGAAACCATCAGCCCTCTGCTGCTGGAAAAAGACTGATGAGAGCGGTGAGAGGAAACCAAAACAATGAGCTGAAAGACACTAAACTCCCAGCTCTCCTTTCAGTAGAGCTGAGGGGAGCTGCAGAGTGGGATATTCATTCTCTGTGGATTGAATAAATAGAAATGGTCTTTGTTAAATTGAACACCATCATCTGATAAACTGTCAACATGACAATGTTGAATAGTGCAGCTTCAATTTCATAAAATACACACTCGTATTGGCCGGATTATTAAAGACCCCTTTCACCCCAGCCATAAACACTTTTGCCTGCTGCCGTCTGGCCGACGGTACCGCAGCATCCGGGCCCGCACCACCAGGCCCAGAGACAGTTTCATCCCCCCGGCCATAAGAATTTTAAACTCCTCTCCGTGACATATTTGCATATTTGCACTATTGTTGTTTTATTTTCTCCTCAGTTGTTTATATATATATTTAGATATATACTTTATTTTCAATTTAAAATTTTGATTTTTTTATTCTATTTTATACTATTTCTATTTTATTCTATGTTATAGGCTGTAATTACTTGAGCATTGTTAGAAGAGAGCCTGAGACTCAAGCATTTCACGGCCAGCGACTGCTTAATGTTATTGTTGTGACAATAAAAACATTTGACAATAAAAAAAATGTATTGTCAATTTGACAATAAAAAATCTTGAATCTTGAATCTTGAATCTTGGTTTCTACCAGACTCAGTCAGCATGCAGCACTTGACAAATTATGCATTTCTTAAAAGCCAGAAAGTCTACAGAGCATTTTAGTATTTCCATATCCCGGCAACAGCTGCTGACCCACAGGTTTGGTTCCGACTAGTCGCTCTGATCTTAAGCATTAGGTTTGACCTGTGTTCCATTTTTATGCTAAAAACTTGCCTCTGTAACTTTGGTTGAATATCTCAGAAACTCAATCAGACATTGCAGTTCAAAAATAAAAACAGTGACCTTTAAAATGAGGCGGGGTGTACAACTGTAATCTGACAGGTGGAAGAACAGCGGCCTTTCACTTTGCCATTCTCAAACTTGGGAACAAAAATGTGTGTGTATCCTCCTCTGGAGTGCAGCTGTCAAACATCATCAAAACTGTATTATAACATATGTGCTTTAAAGAAAGCACATATGTGTGTTTCGATAGAGAACGACTAAGTATGAAGAGGATTGGTCAACATGATGCAGGTTTTACTCATTTTAACCAATAACCTTTTCAAATGGCAGAGAAACAGTGATGGATGATGTGCGCGCTGTATTGTCGTATAATCCTGAGCTGCATAATACTGGCCTTAAGGAAAAAATATATTGAAACCTTCCGTCCATTAACCTGGATCACAGCAATACACGGCAATCCTCCTTAAGGCACCTCTTTGTTAAGCACACACGGGAATCTATAAAACACACATTATCGCCCATTTATGCAAACACAAAGCTCCATCATAGTGATGTTAAAGGAGCCGCCACTTGACTGGCTGCTCCAATTTTTACAAAACCGAAGCTCAAGCACTTTAAAAAGAAGATGAGCATCAAAGGCTGCGTGAGAGCTTGAGTGCGACAATAAAACGACAATAAAAAAAAAACTACGGCTTATTCAAAACTCTTCAGGTGTCCTCGGGAGAAGAACGAGGCCGGCAGGTGTGTATCAGCCTCCACAGGAGATTCAATCAGCTGCATTTCAACAATGTCAGTTATTTTCCTTCTATTCTCGTGGAGAAGAAAACACAGTTTGCGAGCTCATTCACAGCGTTGTCGGTGAAGTGGAAAGCGGCAGCAGCAGCCTTGTGACGTTAGAAAATAAAGAAGGGAACAAGGCGGGGGGGGGGGGGTAGTGGACGATGTATTAATAGTTTTGTACAGTACGAGATTCCGCTTCTGTGGTTAAACGGAGACATTTGTTTGGACAGCTCGTATGTGGGTTACCCTTAAGGCTTCATTAAAACCGGATCAATAGTTTTGCGTGGGTGAAGGCGCACAAGCATATTTGTGTCTCTTTACGGAGTGTGAATTACACAACGGACAGAAAGGCATCAATTAAAATGACTCACAACCACAAAAGATGGAGCAATTTGCACACAATGGATTTTCATTAAAGGTATTTCCGATTAGGTGCCAATTTGGTTGATTGGATCTGCTGGTTTCCCAAAGATTATTTGACAGGCTGTCATTCAATGTAATTGTGTGTGTGTGAGTCTGAGTCTGAGTTAGAGAGAGAGTGAGAGACAATGAGAGTGAGAGTGAGAGAGTGTGTGTGTGTGTGTGTGTGTGTGTGTGTGTGTGTGTGAGTCTGAGTTAGAGAGAGAGAGAGAGCGAGAGAGACAGTGAGAGTGAGTGAGTGAGTGAGTGAGTGAGTGAGTGAGTGAGTGTGTGTGTGTGTGTGTGTGTGTGTGTGTGTGTGAGGGGGTGTAGCAAACAGAATGTCACAGTCAGCGGTAACCTGCCGCAGTGAGTTGCGTGGGTGTCGGAGGAAAGGGCAGCAGCACCGTCCTGCTCCAAAATGAGAAGCGACACCTCATCCCCTCGGCCAATACCTGACTCTCATTCTGTCACACCATCAGACACACTCGCTCACCCCCCCCTCCTCAGTCAGTCTGTCTGTCTGTCTGCCCCCCCCCCCTCCAGCATTTCCCTTCACTACACGCCAACCAACAAATCTGACTCGGCTAGAGTTACACTGATAGAAGCCAGCAGTTTTTATGGTTTGAGAGTTAATACACAATCCCTATGCTCTACTCTCAGTCACAAACACACACACACACACACACACACACACACACACACACACACACACACACACACACACACACACACACACACACACACACACACACACACACACACACACAAACACACAAACACACACACAAACACAGATTTCTCCGAGGCACCTCCTCACGTCTTTGAGCTTTAAATGCTTCTGCAGGAGAGACCATTCATCAGAACAGGAAAATGAATCCTGCGCTCCTTTAACTTCGTCCCGGGGAGGGAGATAATGGCAAAGACGACGGCACCTCCTCTATAGTCTCACTGATCTAGATGATGTGACAGGAGGAGGAGAAGTTAGAGCTGGAGTTACCGCTCGGAATATATGATGTCTTCCTCCCTCCATCATCCTGGCAAATTCTTCTCTTCTTATATATGATTTTATTTCGGTTTTCAGAATCCACAAAAACTGCCACATGTTCACTTCTCACATACACTCTACCCACATAGGGAAATATCCGATATATCCTATTCCAAACAAAGCAAAACACAAACTACATCAACTATACTAGCTGTGTTAAAGGAGGCATATTATGCTCATATTAAGGTAGATAATTTAAATTTGGTTTATTCATTTTATGCTTTCATGTTCAGAAAACTCATCACTTTCCTCAAACTGTCCTTTGCTGCAGCTCCTATTTTCAGCCTCTGTCTGAATCACTTGATCTTAGCTCCTGTGTCTTTCAGCCCAGACTGCTCTGATTGGACAGCTGCCCCTCCTTTTGTCATCCACTTCACTGTGTGAAGGAAATGTCGCCCACTTCTATCCCTTTACCTGAGGCACGAGCAATCACAGGAAATTTTGCCCCATCTTGCCACTGTGTCCGGGTTCAAACGGTGCACAAAGGTGTACAACGTACGTGTTCTCGTTTGCTGGGAGTGTCAGAGGTGTTACCCAATCAGCAACCACATTTTTCTACATGTTGTCCATCCTGAACCGGTCTCATGACCTTAGTGATGCTTCACACCTTTACCTTTAGCATACACATATAAACAATATAAACACAGTAGAGGAAAGAACATTTTTAAAAGCATCATGTCTTCATGAAATGTTCTAGTAAAGGATCAAATCTGTGTTGAATGTAATTTATTCCTCGTTAAACGTGAGCAGAGTTTTAAAACATCAATTCAGCCCATGCATTGTTTACATTCTTCTTCTTCATTAAACAATTAGTTTGATGGCAGCGCCACAACCAATTTTCAATCAGGAAACCAGCATGACACTGATGGCACCACATGCTTGTGTGCATGCACATGCATCCTCCAAGTGGTTACAAAATCACTCCTGCAGTGCTGTAGTGGTTTATTGCTCAAGGAGAATATAACAGAATCGTCAATGGTTTGAATGAAGCAGAGGAACCTTAATTGACTGTCATGTAGATATATTATATGGTGTTTCAGTAGATGAGAGAGTTTGCCGGCAGAGATTCTATTCTCTCTGTTCGTCCGTTCCCTCAGTTTCTAACGCCGCCGGCCATTATAGAAGTGTGGTGCTCCTGAACTGCAGCCGCCACCATAAACCAATCTCCACAAACCAAACTCTAATCCTATAATCAATCAGTGCTGACACAACCCCCTGCAGAGCCGACCAGAGCCACCACCCACAGCACCTTCAAGGATAAAACCAACCCTCCTTGCTCCACAGAATTCTGTATAGTGTTCTTATTTGCTCAACCCGGGATCACACCATTTCAGCCTAAATGTATCCATCTGAAACTTGATGATACATATAACTCTAGCAAGATTTGTCAGACAGGTTTTAAGAAGCAATAAAATATTCACATTTCATTAGTCTCTATAAGCAATAAAATAGAGAAGCACATACACCCTATACAGTGCAATTACCTTGAAAGGTCATAGATAAAAAAGGAAAAAATGGTGCCATAAACGGAGACATATACTAAAACAACACTCAAACATCAAAATATGTTTTCTTAATTGAAGGCGAACAGAACAAGGTAAAGTGTTATTTTTTTACCAGTTAAGAAATAATTCGCAAGAAGAGACATGAGTGATGGTCTCCTACAAGGTGGAGCTCGACATAGAAAATCGGATAAAAAAATTTCCCCATTTATTCTGTTTCGGCACCACGGATATTGTGCACTGTATTGAAGTGTTTTTTGTTCCTGTCTGTGTTCGTAATTGTGTAGTTTTTGCCTCGCATGTACATGTGTCTATTTGGTTTCATCATCAAGGTTTTTTTGCTCTCATCTCCCAGAGTGGCCGAGGGAAGATTTTCCCTCCGGGGCCTCTTCTCCACCCGCCTCCTTATTACCATAATGAAATGGAAAAGGAAAGCGGACTGCCATCCGAGTCTGACCACATGAAGACAGATTGAGGCAAGACTGGGGGGTGCTACAGCAGCGTTTTAATTCTCCACTCGTATTTTAGTGAGGAACAGAGGCATCAAGCACAAAAACTAGTTAAAAGAGACGGTAAACCAGTGAGTTCAGTGGTTGTGCTTTCGCTGGAAAGAAACAAACGCTGGGAAAGTAGTTTCAAAAACAGGACATAACAACTTCAATGTCTTGCTCAAGGACACTTGCTTTCTGGGCGAGTTTTCGACTTTTAGATTGTGAATTAAAATCGTAGGAAGTTCATGAGTTTGCTGTTCCTCAGGTTTCACCGCTTGCTGCTGTCTTGGTATGTTGCTATGGTCACAAGACCACGCCTGGTGTGAGTTTTTCTAACCAGAATCGGCCTTAGACATATTTAATATCTAAGGCCGATTGGGATGTATTTACTACCCAGGACTCTACAGCATCAGCAGTACTTTCATAATAACAAATAAAGAGGGGTTTGCTCACATGGTGCGGCTTGCTCCTTCTCCGTGGGCTCCTCCGCTTTGTGCGACTGGCCTTTAATCCTGCTCACCAGCATTAGGAGGCGACCTTTGAAAGATGTATCCTTCTCGTCCTCTTCCTCCTCCATAGGGATTCCTATGCAACACAAAGATACACACTGAATACAGGGAGCTTATTAAAGCAATATCTCTGCCGAGCCTGCCTTCCTGTGGGGTTAGTCGTGTCGTGTGCGTACGAGGAGTCGTATGTGATAAACAGTATCTCCTGTTTGCATTGTGTTTGGAGAAAGCCACGACACGCCGACACTATGCAGCACAGCTGAGACTGCCATGAGGTCAGTAGTAGCATGGCGGGCTGGGCAGTTCAATTATTTATTAAAACACCAAGAGGCACTGAATTATAATTCATATACCAGCAGTTCAGATAAAGTTGAAAACAATGGCAGCTCAGGCAAAAACACACAATTGGTTCTTAGTTTCTCAACGGAAAAGGTTTTGTTTCTATCTCTAAAATCATTTCATATCTGCTGGGCCAAACCAAGGCTCATGTCTTTGATATATTGTTGACATTAGTTCTATAACAGTCTGGCAATTTAGATTGTATTTGTCAGGCTTAATTTTGTAAGTGTTTATCTGTTTATCGGTTAGATCTCTGTTGTTTATGTTTGAGTTGTTTTCATGTTTGCACTCTGTGTTTCTGTTTCCTGCTTTATTTTGTAGTCTCTGTTCCTTGTGTGTTGTTTCTGTCTTCACTTCCTGTCGGTGATTGTCTTCCCAGTCCTCATGTGTTTCACCTGTGTTTAATTGGCCCTGCCTTCCCTCTGTGTATATAAGCCTCTGTCCTTCCCTTTGTCCTTGTCGGATTGTTCTTTTTCGTTGTGTCTGTTGTTGCTGTCTTCCACTCCTTTAGTGTTTTGTGTTTGTCTAGTTAAAGCCTCTTTTTATATTAAATACTCTTTTTGTTAACTACCTCTGCTCCTCGGTCCATCTACTTCCACATTACCGTGACAGAACGAACCGACCCTTCACCTAACCGTGACAAGTTCACGTTGCAACTTAGGGAATTAAGACTTTTGTATGAAACATGTACGTCCTGTTCTCGCAAGCTCGGCCTACCAAAAATTCACAATGACTGGTTTATAGATGAGCGTGTGTCTGATGTGTTGTTAATTCAGCTTTGGTATTTGCTAAGGTTTTAAATAAAATACATAGACAAAAGGTAACCTTTCCGTTTGAAGGGAGAAATGTACCAGTTCACTTTTTTCATTTCATTGTCGCTGTGATATCATTACATCATTACTACCATCGAAGTGAACGTCCTTGTCCTTCATTACATCGTCTGAGGTGAAGACTTCAAGCAATCCTGCGAGCTGCTGTAAATTCTTCTTCTGTTGTTTAATGCTGTCTCAACTTCCTGCAATTTGTTAGTTTTCACACTGCAAACCATCAGGATCGAGGTTTTGTTTGATAAAGACCAGGACCACCTCTTTCGGTCAGATTCAACTTCCGTGCACCTTTCACAACTGTTATTTTGGGTTGGACAAAAATCCCAAATCTGAAGGTCCAGCTCAAACAAGATCAGTTGGAACAATAAAATAATGTTTATCTTAAAATAGAATAATGCATGTTTCATAATCAACATAACCGATAAAGCTGCTCATCAGAGTTTTGGCATCTCACCACAGTGGAGCTGCAGCTGGTTGTGAAAAACGTAAAGCTCCTCCTGGATGCCGATTGGACACGGACAGTCCTCGCCCATACTGAAGGTCAGTAGCATGTTGATCTGCAACGGGAACACACATGAGTTCAGAAAACTGTCTCAACAAAGTAGTGAAATTATCCTTGTCTCATGTCTGATATTTGAAAGAAATTATAACGGTATATTCAAGAGTTATCTGAGCATGATGTGATGTCATCGTCATCAAGATTCACTGAAAGAGAAAACAGCTGATTCTCCCTCGGCACTGAGTCATTAAAGCAGCTGAGAAGCGCAGAGCTCTCTCCCCACCTGTGACCCTGGAGGGATACCGCATGTGTGTATGCGTGCGGTTGAGTGTGCACTCTCACTGGAGCAATGACACCACAGACGAAAATGATGAATTCGCCTCGAGGCTTCGTTCAATACACTCATACACACAAAGAGAGCGCTTTCAGCTACAACTCAGGCACCGGCAAAGGCTTCTCCGGTCTAAATGTGTGAATACAGCTTGCACAAACCCAAATGAGATCTAAGGATGGGGAAGGAAATTAGCCATGTATGTGGAAAATTACACGAGTTATGTAAGGAATTATCTAGTTACATGCGTCATTTGAGGCAGCGAGCTGGCAGGCTTTTTTATGTGTTCAGGCATTTTTAGACCCATGTGTATTTTCCTGAAATCAGCTCTGGATGAGGCACAGTTCTTGGTATTAACTCTCTTCGGCTGATTATTACCTTTATCTCACATGAGCATCAACAAGGTCACAAACGTGAGAGTTCACAAAGAGAATCACACGCTTATTTATAAAACTGTTGGGGTAAAGATGCGATAGTGGAGCAGTGGGTAAAATATTTAAATATTGCACAAACACACACACACTCGCGCACACACGCACGCTTTGGCTGATCAGGGCTCATGTCAGGAGTGTGTGGGGGTTTGCATATGATGTTCGATTGACATCTACATATCTTTTCAAATTGCTTTGCTGTGTCGGCAGCATTTTAGTTTTTTGTTGTGTCATTTTCCCAGCACACATGCACGGATTTTCATTGCTTCACTTAAATGAAGAATTTGGTTTATTGCTGATTTCTCCACGGAGGTGCAGTGGTTAGCACTGTCGCTTCACAGCAAGAAAAGGGTTTGATCACTGTCTGTTCGGATATTGTCTGCTTCCTCCTACAAGGACACGCAGGTTAATTGGAGACTTATAATTGCCCACAGGCGTCTCTGTACGTCAGCACCGCGGTGGACTGGCGACCTTTTCAAAGTGTACCCTGCCTCTCGTCCAATGGGATTGGCTCCCCTGCAACTTTCAGGAAGCGGTACGGATAATGAGTTGGATGCTTATATCTGCCGTGTTTGAAAGTTGAACATAGCAGGAATTCCATATATATATATTTTATATTAAATGAAAACGTATTTGAGGTAAATGTCGCCTGTACTTTTGATCTGGGGAAGCATTAGTGAGGGAAAGCGTATATGAAATGTGCAGCGACCACAGACGACTTGAATCGGCATATTTCTTTAATTCCTTAAAGGGGCAGCTGCAGCCTGACCTCACCTGTTCTTGAGGGGGCGACCTGAACTCCTTGGTCTTCCTCGCCGTCACAGCGGCAGACATGTTGAGGGCCAGCATCAGCTCGTTGTAGCGGAACTTCTGGTTGTACTGCAGCTTCGAGACAAAGCTGTCGGAGAACGACACGATGGCCTCGATGCGGTGCTTCAGCTCGCAGTCGCAGAAGTAGTGAAGCAGCTCGCACATCTGCGGAACCGACAAAGGGGAGGAGACACACGACACATACGGTTGCATCACTGTTTCGTGGAAGAGACGCAGCTGCTACGAGCGAGTCCATTAGGAATACACACAAACATTAGCTCATTTGTTAAAGAGACGTTTTCACCCCAGAGATGATTTGCTCAAAACGCAGACGGAGCCATTTCATGTGTGACTAACTTCTGAATGGGTCCATTACAGTGGAGCCCTTATGGAGCATGTGATTGAGAGCACAGCTGTGTTGGTCTTTACTTAGTGAATTGGCCCTTGTAGATGACGATGAATTCAGGTTAAACACATGTCGAAGGTAATTGTGGACCTGTTCACGTGTGCTGGTTATTACCTGTCGTTTGACGGGCTCCGGCAGCCTCTTCTCCAGCAGCCCTTTGATTGGCTGTTTAGCCTCTTTGGCGGCCTCCTCCTCTCCAGCCTCCACCGCCTTCTCCTCTGCCCCCTTAATTCCTTCTTTGTCTGCGGCCCCTGTGACCCCCTCCTCGTGTGTTTCCCGGAACACATTGGGGTCAACGAGCAGCAGGATCTTATGAACGTCCTCACTCACCAGAACGCCCATCGTCAGCAGGGTGCTAATGAGCTTCAGGATTGGCACAAACTGGTACTCCACGCCCCCTCCCACGGGATCTCGGATGTGGTGCCCTCCGCCTTGAACAGCCTCCGTCAGCATGGAAATGGATTTCTCCTTCAGAGCGTCCAGCGGGATTTGGGGACTGTACAGATGCTGCTCCCGCTTGTTGCTGATGAAACAGGGCGGGGCAAAGTTGAGGCGTGGTTTGAGCGAGGTGCTGAGCCCCACGCCCGGCGGGAGGTGCTTTTTGGAAGCGTCGGAAAACAGACGGATGGAGCGCGTCTCGGCCGTGACGGGGATGATGAACTCGTCCTTCATCATGAGCCGGGCTTCCTTGGCGGTCTCCAGGTGGATGCTGATCAGAACATTGTAGAAGCCCTCACGTAACATGCCCGCCAGGTACTGGTTGTCGATGGTGTACAGCAGCTGGGATTGGTCCAGGTGGCTGCAGAGGGCGTGGGCCACGCGGGTGTTGCCCAGAGCGCACAGGGCACAGTAGAGCTTCAGGGTGTGGTAGTGAAACATCCTCATGTCCTCCTGCTCAGACAGCTCCATGATGTCCACGCACCTTGGGAAGGAAAGAACGAAAGTGTTTTAAAATACACTTTAATGTTGTGGACAGAATCCATTTAGCTTTGTGCATGATAATGTATGTGGCGGTGCAATAACAATAGACCTGACCAGGCTGGTATGTTGTGATGCTTTTCACTAATTTATAATCTCTTCCATCTATGAATATTAATCAATTAACCGTTTAGCAACTTTCCAAAATATTCACTTAACTAGAATTGCTGCCTTAGGATTTTTAGCCTCAACCAACCAGAGCAGTTTGAGGAGGTCACTGTGACCTCTGACCTTTGAGCAGTGAAATCTAATCAGTTGATCAGTCTAAATGAACATGAGACAGAAATTCCTGAAAGGCAGACTTGGGATATGTTCATATTATGTGATTTTGACCTTTGACCACCTTAATCTAATCAGTTCATTTGTGGGTCTAAGTGAACATTTGTGCCAAATCTGAAAGGATTCTCTCGAGGCGAAGAAAACGGCATTCACAAGAAATAAAAAGATTTTGTGAGGTCACCTTCACCTTTGACTTCCAAAATGTAATCAGTTCATCCTTGAATCAAACTGAACGTTATGATTAAATTTGAAACAATTCCCTCAAGGCATTCTAGAGATATTATGTTCATAAGAATGGGACGGAATCACCACTGACAGCAGCCGGAGTGGAGACATAACAAAGATGTCAAATAGAAAAATACACTTCACTCTGGCATTTTGATGTGATAAATAACAGAAGTCCTCTCATTTGTACCGGTTCTCCTCGGGGATGTGAACAGCC
This sequence comes from Pleuronectes platessa, assembly GCF_947347685.1. Taxonomy (NCBI): domain Eukaryota; kingdom Metazoa; phylum Chordata; class Actinopteri; order Pleuronectiformes; family Pleuronectidae; genus Pleuronectes; species Pleuronectes platessa. Next base: position 15,244,817 of record NC_070636.1, on the reverse strand, counting down.
AACATCTGCAGGGGCTCCACACACTGCACCACCCAGCCGTGTCGCTCGTTCACTCTGGCCGTTTCCACCTTCAGGAAGATGTTGGGCATGCGGCTCCACAGCACTGCGTTGATGGTCTGGACGTCCAGGCGGGGCGGACACTGGGGCACCGGGTTCTTGTGTTCACTCTTAAAGATGGCCGATGACAGAGGCATGGAATTCTGGAGAGGGGGTCAGTGAATATCAGTGTTAATCCCTGTTAGCTCTGTAGACTCATTGAGCACCACAACCTCCTCACTCTTAAAAAACTACTTTCACTGAATAAAGAGATAACAATCACTATATGTCTGTAATTGTGTCAGTGCAAGTTCTCTTCTCTGGCTTAGTCACATAATCTCATCTTTCTCCTTCCAGCACAAACAGAGATATTAACTTTTCAGATCTCACTGGACCCCAAAAATAAAAAGAAGAGCGCACACTGTTTAACATTGAAGAATTATTCTCTTCAAACCGGATGAAAGACCTGTTATTCTTTATCATGTTTGGATATTTCATACGTTCATTCTTCTTTTGATTAACTTGTATTGTCTATTCATGGTTGATTGTTTACTATTATAAATGTTTTTCTACATTAGCCTGGAGGCTCTTCTTTGTTATTGTTGAATCGCTGGCGACCGCTGCGCACCTTGTATCCTTCCCCTGTTTTTTACATTGACAGATAAAGTGACTGAGAAGAAAGACCTCCCTGGAGCTGCTACTGTGAGCAGCTCCCCTGTGGTGGACTGCATCTTAAAACATGGTCTTGTACGATTTCGGCTCGTTTCTTGCTCAATAGTCTGATACTCCAGATAATTCTTATGCAGCGAGGTCTGTTACGAAGTAACAACTTGAGGACTGCACCTTTATTTTAGCCAGCTCAAACTGGAAGAGGTTCGGGCTGGTGGGTCGCACAAACACAGCAGGGAAGAGCTTTGTGTTCGGCTCCACCTGCAGAGAAAAGAGCAGCAAGTAAATAAAAAAGGTCCAAACAGGAAGCGCACATCAAATCCTTGAGCTGGAGAGCATGACTTGCGAAAAGCAGCTTAATGATGCATCATGAAACCCTTCTACTTAGAGAGTGTGAGAGTGTGTGTGTATTTATGCATGATATTTCCAGTGTCGGCTGGCAGGATGACTCAGCGCTGGGTGAAGCCTCTCACAGAATTTCAGTGAGGGGGGACCATAAGAAGATTATACCCTTGGAAAGGTTCTTTAAGATTTGGCTCAGAGAGAACATCTGAACCAGCAAAACTCTGAGCCTGAAATTCAACAAAAGATGTCAGCGCTCCGCTTGGAAAGGACACAAAATGTATTTTTCTCAAGGTCAACAAAATAAACTAAAGATGGACTAAGCAACACAGTGGATGGACATTGAGACAGGCGGTGATTGTTATAGGATTCATGGATGGAGGAAAGTATACAGTATATTAACAGATGGCAGAAGATACAGGAAAGGTGAAGTGGCAAAATACCAAGTGAGCTTAAAGAAACCATCACGGAATCAAAGTCTAGAATTCAAGATACTAGAAAGTATTAAAATATCTTAAATACAGTTCTTGAAGAGGTTTCTTGCTACTGCATGTTCATTCTTAGAGTTTTACAGAACACAGTTATTTACATAAAATTAGGACTGGGCGATATGACTTTAAATCAATATCAGAATTATTTCAAACTTTTACCTTGATTATGATTAACGATTATCTTATGACCCCCCCCCCCCCCCCTCCGAATGTGGTCGTTCAGTACCTGGTAGGTTGTGGAAATCTCTTTGCCATTGACTGTGAACGTCACCAGGCCGGTTGCCAGGTCGATCATACAACCCACTTCCAGGTCCACGTTGCTGCGACTGGAGGTGTGAGCGGCACTGGTGACATCACCTCCCCACACCATGTAGCAGTTACTCCTCTTCACACTGACAGAGTGGGAATAGAGCTCCTCAATCAGGTCCTCTCATACATGATGGTTGAGCCCCACATTAGCCTAACGCTCAATGGAGCTTTTCATTGGAACCAAAGCGCTCTCTCACCTCTCGTGGACTCGCCCTCGCTCGTCGCCCAGGGTCACAGTCACCGATCTGTTCTTGCTGAGGTTGAAATTGTTGCTGTAGTAATGGTAGTCGGGGGTAACCCATCCAACCCACACCCCGGCAGGGTCCTGACCAGCGAAGACCCTCACTGAATGATGGTACTGTAATGGATCAGAGTCAGCCAACACTGAACACAGAAATGAACCCCACCAGCGATAAGTAAGTGCGTTACCATGGTGATGGTGCCGTAGTCCACCCGTCTGCTTTCCTCACTGTGCCTCACAGATCGCAACGGGTACCTGTAAGAACACAGATGAAAGGCATCAGAAACCACAGTTTTAAAGAATATACAAAATACTGTACAAGTGGATGTAGGTGATAAATAGTTGTGAAGAAACATTCCATGTTTTGCATGTTGTGGCCCATTCTGCATCTATTAACCTTACTTTGTAAAAGCCCAACACACTACACAATTTTTTTGTTGGATTTTGCCTGTAGCAGACGTGAACTCTTTAACTCTTGCTGATGCTTCACAGACTCTGGTGAGATTACCAGATCTCCAGCCGAAGTGCAGGAGATGCTTCAGACTCACCGGGCCTCGTCTCATGTGCGTTTATGTGATTAGATGTAGTTTGTTCACCGGTTGTGGGTTTCTCCTGGTGAGATATGGTGTAGTGTGTGAGCTTCTGTCAACAGTCAGTTGTGTAGCGTGAACTCACAACGACTGGACGACTCCCGATCAAAAGACAGAAAGTTGTCTATTGTGACCTCAGCTTAAGGTTAAGAGATTTGGCCTTATCTGATTGGCTCTTCGTTAATGCGATTTTGAATTGTCTGAATAAAAGAAAACAACTTTGACCACATAAAGGTTATTTCAACTCAAACACGAACTGAACCATACTTGATCTTTAAAATTTTATAAAATTGTAATGCAAAACAGTGATGTGCGCGCCGTGTGGCTTCACTTCACGATTTTGAGCGCGAGCACCTGTGTTTCACTTTAAGCGCATCTTCCTCGTGCAAGCCGTTCATGTCGATAACAGGACTGGACTTGAAGAAGGAGTGGAACTCTACAGGCATGCTGAGGCGACAGAACACCATGTCAGCGTTACTGTTCTGGGTGCCAAACGTCTTGTGGGTCACTTTAAGACACGGGGGGCTGTCGATGGTGCCGTCAATCCTGGTCACCTGAAAAGAGTTGAGAGAGTACTTGTATTCATCTAATCACCAAATACACTATGGTTGAAAATAAGCACTTCCTTGCTTTTGGCCTTACTGCAATGTGGTTGTGGTCCCTCGGCACGTTGACAAAAGTTGGCAGCCGCTTGCTGAACCACATGGTGACCTCTCTGTTCATGTTGACGGCGAAGGGTTCAAACCCTTCCTGAAGGCCACACACGGTGTAGTACTTGAAGGTGCTGGCATCTTTCCCCAGATTCATGCGACCCACCTGAGATAAACCAAGACTACACACCGGAATAAACCCTGTAGGAAGAACAGAGGCAGTAAAGAAAGGGAGAGAGGGAAGTGGACGGGGAGGATGAAAAGCCTCTAAAAACACAGACAGCAGGAGGGCAGGGTACATCAATCCAGCTTTTGTAAAAGGGCAATGTTGTGTCACTTTAAATAAGGGTGATTCATTACAGGAAGCTTATTTTGCACTCACACCCCAAGCATGGTCGACCCGGGTTCCGGCTCCCTGCTCTGCATATGAGGGCTTTATTAAGAGATAAGTGGAGGAGCTCGGGGACATGCGGCCACTTTCTCCAATCACCTTATCAGCCACCCACCTCTTGACCTTCAGCTCCTATAACTGGCTCTGTAACCAAACACACAGTATACACACTTACGCACACACACCCACTTCCTCACCATCCTCCGTTTCAAAGTCGGTGAAGCAGAGTTCTGAGCCCTTGGTGGTGATGAGGATTTCCCCATTAAGGGTGAAGATCATGGACTTGTCCTCCATGTTGATCATACAGCCGACCACGTCTCCAGCATGCCAGCACCGCCCAAACAAATGACTGCCCATGTTCAGACAATGGCCCTATGCACAATAAAATAAATACATTATAGGCATATGGAGAAAAACTACACATTGAGCCTTAACACTAGTTTATATAGAGGACTGAGTTTTGGGGTTTAAGAAGTATCGGAGTAAGACAAGTCAGTTCTACATGATAAAGAAAGCAATAATTAGAGCGAAGTGGTCGTACGCCTCCACAAACGACTGCAGTTTCAGTCTACATACATTTCAGACTCATATGAAGTTAACATGATCTTTGACCTTTGACCACCACAATCTCTTAATTAATGTCTTCCAAATTTGAAGGGGTTCCCTCTAAGGGTTCTTAAGATAATGTGTTCCGAGGCAAAAACTTATATTGTAGGTCATTGACCTTGGTCTGTAACCTACCATTACCAAAATTGTTTAAGTTAAGTCCAAGTGAGCATTTGTACAAATTTGAAGTCCTTGTTCCTAAAATGATGTGTTGATAAGACTGTTTTGTGAGGTCACACTTACTTTTTACCTCTAAATCCTAATCATGTCATCCTTGAGTTGCAGTGAACATTTGGGCCTGATGTGATGAAAATCCCAATGAGTGTGTTCATGATATATCAGACTCAAGAACATGAGGTCAGCATGACATTAATCTTTGACAGTCGAAATCTAATCAATTCATCCGTGAGTCCAACTGAACATTTAATCCGAATTTGAATAGATTCCATCAAAATCAGCATTCTTAAAATATCATGTTCACAAGAACGCAAGAGACAAAGAGACAACCCAACAACATCATGTCTCCACCTGCTGACTGACGCTGGCGTTGAGGCATGATGGCACAAGAATATGTTGACATTACCTATAACCTAGGTTAGTGACAGCTTACCCTGAATCCATCAAAAACGAATGCAAGCTCATCCGTGCCAAGCTCCACGTCCGGCTTACATCCGGGTCTGGCCCAGCCCACTCTCATGTCTCCTCCCGTCACCGCCTCAAATTCAAAGTACCATTTCCCCATCTTCACGGAGTATGTCCTCTCCACTCGGAAGAAGCGGACCCTGTCGATGCTGAGCCGCTCAGCCACTTGTCCTACAGCGTGGGAAGCATAGAGTCAGATCGTTGACTGTCGATTCAGGACCATCAGAAACCCCTTCCAACAATTAGGAAAACCAATAATGGAACCATTGATTGCCATTAATGTTTCTTTTGTAAGGCGATCGCTGCATAATCCGTTTCATTATAGCGGGTGGATAGAGGGTGGGAGGAAGAATCCTTTATCTCACACTTGCAGGGTTTTTCCTGCATAGAGAATTGCGAGGCAGCCGCTTTCATCAAATTTCGTGCCGCCGTCGCCTCCTGACAAAATTCTACTACAGCGGAAACAACTAGTGGTCAAATTCGTCCCGGGCAAAACGCATCACTACAGCGGTTGATTACTATAACCGAAACACTAATCACATGATCATTCATTTTAACATCTTTCTTCATAGCTGCGTGTTCAATCATAATTCAGCTCGCCTCAGACCGGGTTCAAACAACAGCATTTGTAAACAGACAAATATGTCGCTGGAGGAGATGGTTTTGCTTGATTCAGTGGGCAGGGCGAATGACAGAAACACAGAGAGGAGCAGTACCTTACTGAAGGAGCTGTAACAAGCATCTTATCTTTACTTTATGCAACATGTCATTTGAAAGTACTTAAATAGGCATAAATCCATGACTCAAACTGACCTCCTTCCTGGTCCGAGGGGTCAATGTTGTATCCGTAGCCAATTAGAGTTCGGATAGCCTCCCTCAGGCTGTCCCTGTTTGACTTCTTGGTGCGCTCATCCAGCAGAACGTAGAGAACCAGGCGAGGGTTACGCTTACTCTTCAGATCCTGCAGGGAGAGGAAGTAAAGGAGGCCTTTTTATTTTTTTTGCAGCAAACCAACCCCCCCCCCAAAACCATCTCTGCTTATTTAATCAATTGTAATCCGGCACGAGGGAGCCAGTTCAGTTATACAACTGTTATGTTTGCCATGACTGTGCTGTCAGTCCCACTAATTAAGAAGTTCAGTGGCCATTTATTGCTATTGGGCTATCGCTACCCATCACTTTGCTCTGTTTCCTGAGCCTATGTCCATTTCAGAGCACTCCCACTGGGGGCCAAGGTGAAAGCATGGAAGTAACACGCTAATACAAGTAGCAGTTAATTTAAAATCCCAGCAGGCTGTTAATTGCTCTGTAATAGCATTAACATTAGTAATAGACTTCAGCGGAAACAAAGGGACATAATTCTAAAGCTCTGGTCAGTTTTGTCAGTTGGTTCTTGTCAATGATGAGCCTTGATCTCCAAACTGTACAGAGGTCACGAAACATACATTAGCTTTCCAGTGTTTAAACTCTTTTTCGATAATATATGTCAATCACTTTACTCTTTAAGCTCTTGTTTAAGTGGACCAACATTCAAATAAATTGTTCTGCATTCAAAGTATTCTTATTTTATTCTTATTCTATTACTATATATTACAATATAAATACAAGCAAACATTTTATTGTATTGTTACGATCTGATCTTATTCTAAACTATCTACTTTTTGCTAACGTCCCTGTTTTAGTTTTCCAATTTTAAAAGTTTTGACAAATAAACATATTGAACATAATGTAATAGAAAGACAATGTTTACCCACATTATTTAAAAAAAAAGGCAAAATGGATGAGCCTTAACTGACCTAACATTGAGAAAGTGGTTTTAAGTTGCTTTAAAAAAAACTTTATCTATGCAGTAAATTAAGGATACAAAGTGTGACCGTATTCTTTGCCAATAAAACTACAGAAGCGCTGCAGAAATAGTTTCATAAACTTCTTCAGCTTTTCAATATTATTTATATTGAATTGAAAGGCATCATTTTAATGGGGATGAGCAGCAGGAGATTTCAGGGAAATGTGTTATATCCATTTTTAGTGGCTTCATTAGCAGCCAACATACACCACAATATATGTTCTACACAATATGTTCTGTGGGTTGTTGCCTTTTAGTATGTTGCTGTGTATTGAATCATGTCGTATAACTAGGAAACAATCTGTCTGACACTGGTAAGGTAGATGTGTGGGAGGTAATTTAAAGAAACTGAATATACTGAAAAGACATTAAAAGGCTGGAGAAAGCAGAAGGTAAAAAATATATCTGTTTTCTTTTCTTATCATATACAAAATATACCATTGCTGTAACAAGGTCGATTTTTAATCACAAATTTTAAAGTATTTTACAGGACGGTTAACTGTTGTTGTGTATAATGCTAAATGCATGTATCAGTTTCCCTTGTATTTATTGCTGCAAATGGCACTGCTGCTATGATGCAAGATTCATTTCAGATGTGACAATAAAGTGTTATCAATCAATCAATAAGTCAATCCTCAATTGTACTTTAAAGTAAAGTTTAAAGCTCAGAAAAAAAAAAAATCAAGAAAATAATAGTTTTCATGGACACACCAGCGTACCTGCTGAATTCCGTACGTCCATCCCTGTTTGATCCGGTCCTTGGCCCACACATTGTGCGCGTTCTCTGCCAGTTTGTCCACCAGCAGCTCCTGACCTGGAGTCAGTTTGATGTCTGACAGGTCCAGAGGAGATGGCTTATAACCATTGGACATCATATAGCTACAGGAAGATAAGGATCAGGAAAAGAAAGTATATTTACATATCAACACAGTAGTGCACCAGGACTATACCCACGGTTATAGCCTGATATAATTCTTTACACCAGCACAATTGTTCATACGTTTTCCTTCTTTCTTCTCATACTACTTGACATTTTGATGATCTTTGGCTGGGTTCACACACCTTTTGATTCCCTATACATATTTCCTCTATAGCCTGGTGTATTATATGTTTATAATGACAGTTAAAATAAAAATCTCTTTTCTCAGCTACCGTCATCCTTTTTAGTACAATCATAGTTTCAGCTTTCTGACAAACAGTCTGAAGTGTGTAATGTTTATATGAATTCTTACTCGGATGAAATGTAAAGAGTAAATATGAGCGTGCACTCTTACTTCTTAGGGAGTTTTAGCTTCTTGAGCGAGTCCTCAGCATTTGGATTCACCTGAACTACGCGACAGCCCAATGCCAGCAGGGTCCTGTGGGGACGTACAGTACAGAATGTGCTTAATCCGCATCACTTTGGATTCTACCGTGCATGTAGATCCGATAGAGAAGTTGGGAGTGTTCAAAAGGGGTTAAACAGTGCGTGTCCTCATTTGTCAGGAGGAAAAAGGCCACAGAACACCCAGAGGAATGCAGTGGGTGTGAAGTGCTCTTGACAAATTCTCGTCACACCTTGCGAGAGGACAAAGTGGCAGTAAAAAGGAGTTTGATGTCACTCGGAAAAACCATCAGTGTCGCGCACGTGTCCTTCCGCCACGACAAATCAAGATTAATCACAGCAAAAACCTCAGCGTTGTCCTTTATCATTTAAAGATAATTTATGTAAAGCACCATTAATAGGTCTCACTGGGACCACATGTTGTGTCGGGCACAGACATGTGGAGAAGCATCGCACACTCTGAGGAGCATTTGTTTTCTGGTAGAACAATGAAAATGCAAATCCAACAATTAACCTCTGTGTTCCACACATACAGAGTATATTAGAGGCTGGGGTTTAATGCCACACTGAAATTAGATAAGCTTTTTAATTTATTGCAATAGTGCTGCATTAAACAAACAGTGGTTTCACATAACAAGGCCCACTGTTCACTGTCAGCTAAATAAAATATTAAAGTAAAAATCGCTGCCACACACAGCATAAGGACAATGAAATCGTAAAATAAATATTTATTTCTGTTGTTATTAACTTTTTTTTTTTTTTCCCGTATTACTTAATTAATTTCCTTTTTTATTTATTTATTTATTTCTGTATTTATTTTATACATTTATTTATTTATACTTAAGTCATGTATGGTCCTCCATATCCCACACCCGCTTCATTCTCCTCTTCAAACACAAAAACAATGTATCGTGGAGAAAGTCCATCCGTTACGCTCAACATACTTCAACGTTTCTGTCGACATCTGCAAATTGTAGTTCTTTTCCGTTTCTGGCAGCTTGGAGAAATCCACCAGGCACGGATGCTGCCGCTTATTATCATCTCTTATCTGTCAGGAAAAATAACAGTCAGAGAAATAATACATAGTTCAACTTTTCTCCATAGCCTTGGATGTCGCTCTCCAGTAGCTCCATACACGTCACATGGGAAAGTTCAACAAATATATGCAATCGACAGCCTTGTAAATTAATGTTATTGTGGACTAACAAGGGAATGGCAATGCGGTCTACGGAGAGAGGGGGCTACTGGCTGCGGTGATAAGACATTCTACTCTAGTGAACATGTTATGGAAGAGGTACAAGGGAGCATGTTTTCTTGGAGGATATAGAAAGGTGCACAACTAGAATACTAAGTGGAAGGTGTAGCTTCTCTCTCTCGAGGCTGCACTTTATGCCAAATAATCCCCTGGCAATGCTGCGCCGAGGAGGCGGCATGGCAATGGGGGATGTTTCCCAAGAAAACATGCAGGGCTGTGTACAGATATGCAGCTCTGTGTGTGTCTGTGTGTGTGTGTGTATGTGTGTGTGTCCAATAAACACCAGCCAGCTCTTTTGTAAAATAGTACAAGAACTCTACGGGAAATCTCTTCTCCTGCAGTTCCTCTGCGTTATATTTTGGTTAGAGTTATATTTGTGGAACAAACAACATAAAAAATGTATTTACATATAACGTGGACTAATTACACATACTTTTTTTTATTCCCTCTGCTGCAGGAGAGCTAGTGTGAATGCTGCAGTGATTAAGCTCAATGAATGACAGCTAGAGAGCACAGAAACAGCTGCCGTGGATCCACATACATTACATTAAACACTAAAAGCACTTTTACTAACTCTTGACAAGTTTTACCTGTAGTTGACACCTTGTTAGTGCTTTGACCTCCTCAGATTAAGTAATAAAACGTCTTGATGGTAAAAGATTCCAATATATTATGGGGATCTTATATCTTTATGCTACATTAGATTCTGCTGATACACTGGAAACATACCCGTTCAAGAGCTGGTGGTGTTAATAATAGAGGGAAGATGTGTTGTATTATAGACGTAAGAGCTGTGTTCACTATTGTTGTTTGTGTTGTTATCTGTTCCTTTATGGGCAGAACAGGTCACTTTGGTGTTACCCTTTAGCTCATGTACAATAAACCAAGAGGCTTTTGCAGAGATAAAATGATACATTTTTCAATTTATCAATTTTTCACAAAATAAATTGCAGGTAGGTATAATATCTTTCAACTGACAAATTGAGAAATGTACTACTTAGCTTTCTTGCCAAGACCTAGATTAGAAAAGGGAACAATTGTCTTAGTTTAGTGAGACTAGCGGGAAAAACAGACTTGGCTCTGTCGAAAGTACAAAAAAAAAACAGAAACACATCTGAAGCTCGCTAATTAACACACTGTATGTGGTATATTTATAAATCTGTACACACACTGACACCAACTGTAGTATTGGCTTCATGGAGTCTTTACTTGGTGTACTATTAGACTGTATATATGAACTATATATATATATGTCCCCACTTCATCACACTATCCAGAAATGAAGCCAACATTTCTGGGATATGAACGCTGCCTTCTTGGCATTGGGAGCCAGAGTCTGCGCAGCAGCAGCTCGGGGATGGAGTCGCTGTAGCAACGTCCCATTAGAATACAAACTCAACCAATTACTAGTCAGTCTCAGTTGTCAACCATGACGCATCCCCTCATTTATATAGCATTAAATGACTCATTAAAACCAAACCTACTGCGAAAATTACAAATTACATGTGAAAGTACATCAGTGGGATACAAATTACCGACAACAACGGAAACCATCTTTGAAGGATCTAATTGGAGTCTACTGTATTTGGGTCAATGCCATATTCACTTACAAGGAGTAGGCAGGGTTTATGACCTATACTGCAGCCAGCCACCAGGTGGCGATCAAGACAAAAAAGGCATCACTTTTGGGGAGCCATCACTTCGTCCATTGTTTTTATAGCGTCTTTTTATATACAGTCCATCGTTCTGTTCCATTTGGTTTTGTACGGTTTAAACAATCGATCAGCAGTGTGTTAATGAGTTTGCTTTAGAGCCGCTGGTGGGGAGATTTTCTTATAACTGGACAATCATCTTTTTCCATAAGGCGTCAACAGAAAAGTTAGTAAATGAGAGTTAAATGTTTGTTTTTTTTATAACATTTAAACACACGCTTGAATCATGATGGTGGTTGTATTTATATCTGGATTACGTACTTTAAGTGTCTATACAGAATCTATTAGATAATCCGTTGTCTTCTTTTAACATAGGAAAAAATAAATGCAGACAATGAATATACAGTTTTGCCTCTTGGTTTATTGCTGGGCTGAAATTGCCAAAACATCCTGTTCTGCCCTATGGGTGAAACACTTTTTGGCAATTCATGACTTACTGTATACTAAGACACCAACACAATGACTCTGCTACCTACGAACAAACTTGTGATGAAGCATCTAAATGAGAGGTTATTATGATCCAACATGGAAAATGAGTGTTCTTTCCACTTACCCTCTTTTTGGAGTGAACCGCAAATTATAAAAGAGAAAGCAAGATGACGTACAGGCTTTTTGTGATGGTTAAGTTCTGACACCTCTAACGAATAATGCATTTCAAGCTAACTTAAATAGGTTTAGCAAATGTGTAATTTTGATGATTATCCCTTCACAAACATGGCAAAATGTAGGGATTGTGCTTTTTATATTTTCGATCCAGAGTTGTAACGAGAATTGAACGAGTAAAGGAACATGCTGCATATTTCTCACCTTGCCGTATGACCAGCCGATCTCGATCTTATTCATGCCCCACAGCTCATGAATGTTCTCAGCCAGTTTGTCCCGAACCTTCTCCAAGTGAGGCGGCATCACGATCTGAGGGAACGAGTTAGGTATGATTCTGGATGTAAAAGCCAATTCCTAAATATTAAACAATATATATTTTACAATTGTTCAAATTTTAAGGATGTCATTTACAAATAAATCTAATCTAATATAAAGCATTTAGAAAAATATGTGATTGTTGCACATATTTCATGCAATGTACATCATACAAGTTCGTTTGAATATCATGATGGAAAAATCAATACAATTAGAAAGCAGTCGAAATGGCCTGACAGTCACACCACATGATTTAGACACTTAAAATAACAGAAAATATACGATAAATAATGGTATGTATATATATATATATATATATATATATATATATGAGAGAGGAACCATATATATTATATATTGTTAGGTATTTAAACCCTTTTTTGAATGAAAATTGCAGTCGGACAGATAAAGTAGGTGTCACGTCATTGTCCCAGGTACCTGGCTGGTTTCCACGGGGGTGGGGATGAAGGAGGCCTGTGACATGAACTGGGTGGTGCCCAGCAGATCTCGGACTCCGTCCGCATCCCTCTTGTACTCTTTCACCGGCTCCACCTTCATCTTCTCTTTGGGCAGCAGAGCCTCGTAACACGGAGCGTAACTCGACGGAGGCAGGAACTTAAAGTCGCCGTGTCGACCACCCAACAGAAAACGGACCCTGAGACGATAAAATATTGGTCGTACGTTCAAATCAATTTTACACATAAAAAATGCTGGGGGGAAAAAATTATAATTTATGGGAGAAAAAACAGTGAGTGCAAATCTGAATGATATATTTAATTATAAGTGTTAATCAGACAGCTGCTAACGAAAGAAGGATAAGAAAACCAACCTCGCAGCTAAACATTGCTACTCTTCCTCCTCTAAATCCACTTCAATCAGTTCCAGCCTCTAATGGAAACAAGTTTAGCTCTGAGACTGCAAAAAAAAAAAACCTTGTCTGAGGCCGTCACTGTGAAGAGACTCTCCTGAGGCTGCTCAAAATAGCTGCTCGAGTAGTAGTGGTGACGCAGCCTGGACCGTTCTGACTGCAGCCCTCAATTATTGAGTAGTAAAGGTGTGAGTGGCTGTCATCTGCTGGCATGTGTATTTCCGCAGAGATGTTCACCCTGTTCACTGGGTCAGTTCCGAGTACGAGCTCAGAGTGGTAATAAGATAGCACTGTCCATACCGTCCTTAGTGCTGAAGAGCCGAGAGGGAAATGCAGTCATTGAATTCAATTATGTTTGGTTATTAGTGCTTTAATATGAAGGACCATATTTTATGACCTGTGGATCGAATTAAAGAGAAGATACAGAAAGAATCCTTTTCTAAAAGACTGTGATTATTTTAATACTAATAATAAAGATCTTAGCTTTATTTTAATGGATTTCTAGCCTTTGTAGAGATTTACAAAACATGAAATGTGTGTGGTACTTGTGTATGTTTTCCTTTTTTATCATTAATTAATGAATTGATAATCTAGCCTTTATACATTAGTAGATAGTTTATCTATCTAATAATTCCAGAAATCTGTCTATTAGTTACTGTGACATATCTTGAGAACAGTTCAACTTATCGGCTTCACCCTCGGTGTGTGCACTGTTACTGGCCAACGGAAGAGCAGTTAAGAATTTGGTGCAATGTGCACGTTCACAACAACGGCCATGACAACTGATTCTCCAAATGGAGGTCCTGCGTGCTGAGTCGAGCTTCCTCAAACAGGGGAACAGCTCTTTGTGCAGCAGCAGCAGCAGCAGTAGCAGGGTTCTGCAGACTGAGTCCTGCAGCAGGTCTTTACTTCACCTCGGCTCAATTACTGGAGGATCACTTTTACAGTTCCGGAGAGAAAGCTGCTGCGTGCATTACCACAGGGCAAGAAAACAGCCCATACAAAACAGAATGGGAACTGAACTACCGTTGTGTAATCGAGCTGTAAAAATGTCATTTTATAGTTTTGTTTACTTCCACCACTATATTAGTTTGGACTGGTGCAGAATTAGATTCAATGTTATCATAATAATAATCCCTCCTAGTCATAACTTAAATCTGTGTCGAGAGCAGCATCAAAAGTGTGATGCGAACCTTGACAGAGTAAAGTTGGATGAGTTACTGTAGTAATGTTTGAATATAATTGAAATGATATTACCCAAATGTAGTTTATGGTTGGAGATTGCATGATTTAATAACTTTGTTCTACATTAATTTTCTTGACATGTGACTGGTGTGATTTGGTGACTGTATTAAAGGGGAGTATGGTTGTCTGGCTATGGGAAGCGGATTTTGGAAAAAACTAAGTAGGAGGAAATGGGGAAGAGCAGAAAAGCAGAGCAGATTGACGCAAGCACCATCCTTCACCTCTGGACTCCGGTGTCTGAGTAAAACACTGTAGAATAAAGTTTAAACTCTTTAAGTCATATATCCTGCAGAAGAACAAGGAGGCTATTAGACGTGACAGTTTGTAGGAGAGAAGAAGTGAAAGAGAGAAAAAGAACGCACAGCTGTAATTCTTTTTTTTTCCCCTAAAAAAAGAAAACAAAGGCCAAACAGAGAAAGACGGTAAACTAACAGTATCTTGTAGGGAAAATAAATTAATCTTCTTTTCGTCCTGCATTTACTTTACACGACCAGATTAAAATCACACTGGTCTCTCGTGTCAAGAGTCCAAGAGTTTCAAAGATGTGAAAGCTGTTCATGCAAAGTGCTGCTTCGCTCTACAAGGTCAGAGTCAATTATGGAATCATGGGAAAACTGCTAGAGCCTGAAATTCCATTTTAAAGTCTTGTCAATCATACTATCTGCAGTCTCCATGGCAACGGAGAGGAATATGAGGCCAGCCTGTTTCACCTGGGTCCGACTTCAAGGCCAAAGCAAACCGGTGGATTATCAGCATTTCAATGCAGTGCTGCTGGGAATTTGTTAATTTATTCTTTTCCTTTTGACGATTTCCTGTTTGTCTCTTGCATCTCTCTGTGATTACAGTATGTGTGCGGCTCATTCAGCATCAACTTCTGCTCGTCTCAAGCTGTTTTCAGTCTTGAACTCTGGAGAATGTCTGCACAATATAGGCCAGCAACAGCCACACAGCGGGGGATTCTCCGGTCAGATGCGTTCACCACAACACAGAAATCTCCAGTATCCTTTTTTATATATTTTTCTAGTTTTGGGTTTGTCAAAATGTTAAATAAAAAACGTTCCCACTCGCTTGCTGTGAATCCTCTGGACAATCCCCTGCTATATTCTCACATTGTCTCACTCGGACATTACCCAGAGTTTTGACTAGGGGGCTGCCTGGAGAAAACTCTGCAGAATTTCTGCAGCAACTGAGTTGGACACTTGCAATCTCACATTCAGCCCCTAGGGATAATTCCAGGAGGTTAGCCGGGGTTCAGAGCATGTCCGAGGGCAGCTTCAGTCAGCACATTGGAGAAACAAACAAATACTCACTTGACCCCTGCAGAGAAGCTGACGACGGGGAAGAAGAGGCCGTCTGTGTTGAAGTTCTCAAACATGCCCTGGACGGGCTGTCCATTGATTCTGAACGAGATGCTGGGTGCTCCCAGGTCCAGGCAACAGCTCACCACATCCTCTGAGGTCAGGATGTGCTGGTTCAGGGACGCAACCGCCCGCGGGATACGACCTGTCCACGGTTGACATAAACACAAACGGCTATGTGAAATATGACCCAGTGAGTGATGCTGGCACAGATCACGCCTCTCTTTCTCACTCACACACAGACATACACACAGGACACATATTTGTACACACAGTTGAACACACTCTGGGCACGGAAGTGGTCCCTGCAGGGTACTGATTCTGTCTAGACACATCCTGGCTATAGCCCAGACTTACCACTCTCATCTTTAATACATTAGCTTATTATGATTTCAGCCACACTTACACACATACAGACACACGCACACACACACACACACATGCACATGCACACACATTGAAATTCTCCTCCTCACACTGACCTGACCAGAGGTGGAGTCCGTCAAACCCAAATGAGTAGAGGTCATCTCCCACTCCGTTGCCCCCCCAGCCCTCTCCTCCTCCGGGGTAGGGAGCATATCCTTTAGTGTTGGCCCAGCCCACTCTCAGGTGGGAGGGCTCGCTGGTCACAAAGTGGTCCACCTGGTCGATCATCAGCTCATAGTACCACTTCTTATACTGTGCGGAGCCCTCGCTCACCCCCAGGAAGATGTTTGGCCTCATACTGGCAATGAAGTGGAACAGAATCAAAATCATTAGATATCCCTCAGAGCAATAAAAAGACACTCTGAGATATTCTGCGATTCATTTGTAATATGTGATCTTTTTTTCTCAAACCTAATGAAAGAGCTTGCCCTGAGGATAAGATCATTCAATTTACGGCTAATGCATTTTGGTTCAGGAAGTTCCTAAAAAAAGTGTGGCTGCCTTGAAACAGGGCAGAGCAAAGTAGATGGCTCCATTAGAGTCAAGAAAACAATTTAATGAGATTTGAGATAAAGTCTGAGTTAAATTCATCTCACCAGCACAAAACCGCTTCTTCTCATTGTACAGAGATTACAGGTGGATGTATAATGGAGGCGGTGTGGCCAAGGGGGTAGAGTGGGCGGCCTCCTACATGAAGGTTGCCGGTTCAATCCCCACTCTTCCCCATGTGCATGCCAAAGTGTCCTTGGCAAGATACCGAACCCCTAAATGACCGCTTTAAACAAAAGCGTCAGCTAAATGACATGTAATGTAATAATAATGGGATGTGAGATTCAAAGGCCCAGTGCAGCCTCAGTACATATCGGGCTTCATTGTACAAACCATCATGTCATGGTTGAGCGTACTTTCATACCCACAATCCAATTTGCAGAGCATGTTGTTCAACGTACAGGGTGCATGTCTTTACGTCGTACACTCAATTACACGGTCCAAAGGCTGGAGAGATGAATGTACACTCATGGTGCTGTGCAGTTGTTTGTAAATTCAAACTTAGCCTGTAGCTCTAATGTGAGTGATTCACAGATGACTAACTCAAAAGATTTGTTTGACAAAAATAACGTGAGGCTAAATAAGCAATAACTTTAGCCTAGGTAGCGTATTCAGACACTGCCTGTTAATTCTGAACGTGATAAGCTTGTGTTTCAGAGTAAGTGGTATTTACAAGTATACAGCAACATGTAAAATACATTTAATGTAAAGCTATATCTTTAAACATCTTAGCCTTACGTCAATGCACAGTAAGAACTCGTCTTATACACCAATCACAGACTGCTCCTTTAATGACATGCTGTTTCTATAAATGACTTACTACTTCTTATCTTTAACAATCGCTTCTTTTCCCCAAGTTTAATTTTAAAATGGCAATGAATCAAACTATCAGAGGAGTGAAAAGTTCTTTCTAACCTCTGGACGTCGTTGACCAGCTGGGTTTGCAGCAGCAGATCTCTCTTGGGCAGCAAGTGATCACAGATGAGATTCTGATTGGTTCGCACAGCCACGCCGTTACACACACACAGCGAGCACAGCACGTCCAGAATCTAAAAAACAAAGGTGGCGGCAACAGGTTAAAAAAATAATCAACAATATATCGAGAGGAAGAACTCAACACCTCCCTCCTAATAACACGATCAACACACTGACCTGATTTACCCCACTGAACCCTGGAATTGAATCAATGCCTTTTCAGAAATGATTAATGATCTTTGCCCCTCATCACTGTCCAGGTTGCTGCTGTAGGGACAGCCTCTTTACATGCAACCACTGCATAATTACTCTCAGATGCTTGTTGGGGGCGAAAAACATGTCCAATAATATCCCTTTCATGTTGGGGCTAACAAAGCTATAGAAATAAATGGGCCGGGAAGCTCAGCCAAGGGTGACAGGGCCAGGGCACCTTCTCTTTATCATGGGCCCTTTGCTCCTGGTTCCATGGCAAAATGATACGTTTAAGCTGATTTATGACCCAGGCTAGCTGACTGTCTGCTCCTGATCTCATTTCACTGTTAAGCGTATTGATTCATGATTGTGACGCACAGCAACAAGAACCCCGAGGAAGCTTCTGTCAAGGGTGCGGGTTTGTGTGCTGGTGGAAGGTATAAGCACAATGAATTGGTAGATAAAGAGAAGAAGAAGTGACAAAGAGGCCCGAGGGGATGGCCGTGCATTCGGTGAATGAGCCTAATGAGGAAAGAAGTGCAGATGATGAGACACAACGTAAACAGGCTGAAAAGCATTTTCAGGGGTTGTTGTGTAATTTCACTGCTAGGCTGAAAATTTCTGACAATATCCTAATTATTTCTGACATTTCAATATACATTGACGTTAGAGGAAGTACACGTATTTGCCTCTTTGCTGTAGTTAGATGAGATGATTGACACCACACTCACCTTCAGGTAATACTGAAGTTATAATTTGCCAGCAGTAGCTTAGCATAAAACTGGAGACAAAGGGAAACAGCTTGGCTCTGTCAAAGTTAGCACCTCGATAGCTCACTAATGAACACTTTCTAAGTAATTTGTTAAATCAGCGGACAAAACAAGCTGTTGGTTATATAGCGTAATATTTCTGGGCTAAATCAGTGTTCTTGATCAACGGCAGAGACGGAGACAGAGACAGACGTATGGATGTTCTACGTCTCTTCACACAAAAGCACATTTCCCATAGATTGAATATAAAGATGGACGACACAACGGCCGAAGTGTCTTGATCCCCACCTGGTGGCTGGCTTAGCTTATCCTTTTAGGTAGCTCTTATCACACTGATGTAAGGTTCAAGTGCGATTTCCCCCCCCCCCCCGGTAATTTGGTTTGAATTGTTATTTGACACTATAAAAACAGAGTGAGTGTATTGAGTTGAGTGAGAGTATTGGCAGGACCTTCTACCATGCCTCTATTACCTAATCACTACAAAGGAGGCTGGCTCCGAATTTGCAAGGTGGCAACGTTCGTATCCAGGATATTTTGGCCTCAGTTCAGGACAGCGAGAGCAGGTGGAGACCCGTCGTCCATCTTCTAGTCGATGGTATTTCCAGAGGTGTCGAAATTTCTCATGAATAAATTTGATCATTTTTTGAACTCGTTCTAATTTCCTGTTTCTACCAATTCTACTTTATTTTCAACAAGTGGATTCTTTCCACCAACGCCTTGATCTTATGCTCGCCGCTATTTACAACTTGGAATCATTGCACAACAATCTCCTTGTGGCTCAACCACATTGAGAAAAAAAGAGGTTCTGAGAGCTAATACCTCACATTAACACTCAACTGCAGCAGCAGCAGCAGCACTAGATGCTCACCTTGTGGTTGCGTCCGTGCTTGTAGAGCAGCGATATGATGGACTTGATGTGTCCTCTCTGGATGATGTTGAGGGCCTCGGGGCTCTCAATTAGAATGCAGTGCAGGACTTCCAGGATGCCTGCACAGCCGCAAATTCATCAATTAGTGGACACGCGCAGTGGGGAAAAGACACAACAGAGGACACTTGTCAAAGAGGCATCTGTGTAGATCAACAGGGAACACTGAGGGCTTATTATACATTTAAATAGCAGAGGAGCCTATATTTTCTTAAAGAAACGGTGTCATCTTTTTTACACCTTATGGGACTCAAGAGCATATTGAGAAGAGCTGTGTCGTCATCAAAGCAGCAGCTCTCATAACGCCGTCTCAGTGGAGGCTCAGTGTGTGATAGGATAGTGAGCTCACCTGAAGAAGACTCCAGTCTCTCCAGCTTGCTCACCAGCCAGTCCAAGTTGTAGGAGAACTGGGTGCAGTTGTTCCTGTTGCCTCGGATTAACGCCGCTGCAGGACAGACGGAAAGCGTGCATGACGATGAAATTGCAAAGCAAAGGTACAAACCCAGTGCCAAGAAAAGGGAGATCTTCTGCTTTTACACCTGAAGACCTTAATATTAATTTGGAAGTTGTCAAAGACAGAGAGAGTGAGGACGACACGAGCAAAGACAAGACATCAACACACACACACCTACATGTGTCCTAGGAACAAAAAGACAGGGTCACCGATCACAGACAGACACTGAAGAAAGGAGGGAGGCATCCCAAATCCACTTAGCGCTGTGCCGGAACAGGTGTGTGGAGGAGGGAGAGACGTGGGTGGAACTCTAATGTGAGCCAGGAGGTGAAATCAGTGTAAATAAGAAGGAGAAGGACACACTTGGAGGGCAGAGCGGCTTGAGCATGGCAGGCATTAAAAAGATAACCTTTGCATAAAGGCTATCTAGATTACCTCCTCAAGAATGTGGCATATCTAAAAAACATGACAGGAAGCAAATCCTGAACACTCGCAATTTTTCTGCTCACAAATGCATCTTTTCAAGTGAAGGACATGTTTGAGCCAAACATTGTGTTTATCAGATGCAAGGCAGCAGGATTTTAAACAGGGAAGGAGAGGGGAAAAAAATTGAAATGCACATCATTCCCTGTCAGGTTATTCTAGTGAGATACGTCTGTATCTGACACGGCATATGCCAGTGGTGCAAGAGGTTCAAGTGAGTTTGGAAAGGCGGAACTGATGACATCGGGCTGGAGGAGCATAAAACGCACAGCGTAAACAAAAGAGGAAACAGCACAGACAGTGATGGGAATTGGCATTCAATTGCTAAAATGCCATCTGGCCAATTGGTCACACCCAACGTTTAGTGTGTGTGTGTCTCGGTGTGTGTGTGTGTGCATGCGTGTGTGTGTGTGTGTGTGTGTGTGTGTGTGTGTGTGTGTGTGTGTGTGTGTGTGTGTGTGTGTGTGTGTGTGTGTGTGTGTGTGTGTGTGTGTGTGTGTGTGTGTGTGTGTGTGTGTGTGTGTGTGTGTGTGTGTGTGTGTGTGTGTGTGTGTGTAAGGGTGTGTGTGACTGCTAGGCTGTTGCCCTGGAAGCTCATTACATAAACTGGACTCCTCTTGTATGCAGTTGTTTTCCCCCCAACAGTGTGTATGTATTAGTGATGAGGTGTATATCTTGTGTGCACGTGTGTATTCGTGAAGCTGTTTGAATTCTGGCAACCTCGGAATTGAGTCCTCCAGGGGGAGGAGACTCTGAATACCAGGTCAGCACACTTCTTCATCACCAGTGAACCGCCGCGCTCTCAGCTGCTTTATCCTCAAACGACGACTCATGTCTTTGTGATTGATTACAGTCGGGACTTTTTTATTTTTTTGGTGTGTGAGTTTGCTTGTGTATGTACACACACTGCATGTGTGTGTGTGTGTGTGTGTGTGTGTGTGTGTGTGTGTGTGTGTGTGTGTGTGTGTGTGTGTGTGTGTGTGTGTGTGTGTGTGTGTGTGTGTGTGTGTGTGTGTGTAGTGGTGGACTCTGTCCTTACCCAGCAGCTCGTACAGCAGGTTCAGAATGTCTTTCCAGGCTACACCGGCCTCGCACCCAGCACACTCCCCGAAGTGGGCGGCACTATTGTACACGTTCAGACGGTCGATACAATTGGACACCAGAGTCAGCATGCCCTTGGAAATACACAATCATCCGCCATGAGATCCTGATTTATTCATATATAAACATGAGAAGAAAGTCATGTGGAATATTTACATCCATGGTTCAATCTTTCTCTGCATTATTAAATTAGTTGACCATCCTAGACGCAGCCCCTCGGCTCCCTCCTGTGCGGTTCGGTGGACATACCACAGCGATTTATGCCACAGAGAATTATTTATAGTGATCAGATATGCTAAATGGAGGGCGTGAAGAGACTAAATTAAAACTGCGGATGATTTATAATGTCAGAAAAAATCACGAGTCAGCTGTCTGCAGTGACAAATTGGCCTTATAAATGTAATATATGGGGGGGGTGGGACAGGGACCTGCTATTTTGGTGCATTAACATAAAAAGACAGCTACATGATGAAAGATGAATTGCTGCGATACGAATAATTATTAAAATGTTAAAACCACCATATTTTATGATGTTTGTAAAAAAGAAAAGACATTAATCCACATCCATGTATGTTGACCTGAGGAAACGGTGACACAGTGTTAAGAGTTAGGAAGAGTTTGGATAGTTGACATCGCAGGGCCCCCTTCAGCTCGGCAGCTGACACTTTGTAATTGACGAAAGCAATTTAGGTCCGAGAGGCTTAGCGGAAAGCTTCAGTGCTCCCGTGCCAGCCTCGGGAAAAACTTATAGCACCAAAACTGCTGACGCCTTCAAATGCACCGCCTCCAAATAGGATGGCATTGAAACTCGCCACAAAGAACCAATTGATTTCACATAGTTTGCCTTTCGCAACTTTGCCGCTCCTCTCGCCTCGCTCCTATTTTCGGTCGATTACTGAAATGACCTTATTCACAGCCCCTCACTCTGGGTTTTTAATATTTGTATCCCTGCAGGGCAGCTCGTGGTATCGTTGAGTGATATTTTATGGACCATTGGTTTCCTGCGCCTTCTTTGATGGAGACACTCACTTCCTGTTTGAATAGGTTCTGCCGGTTCTTGAGCGAGCGCAGCTTGATCTGCCTCTCTTCGTGCTCCAGCTCGGCGTCGGGGAGCTGGAAGTAGGTGATGAGGTCGTTGAGAGTTTGGAGCACCTCCTCTATGGGCAGGGCCACCAGTGCCCTGTTCTTCACGCCCAGACAGTCCAGGTCTCTGGGAGGGGGAGACAGACACATCAATATTAAAACCTTGATTAAACGCGTCGGCGGCTCACACTGAGGTTTCTTATCGTATGTGTTTCTCAACATACTCTTCAAATATGTTACACTTGCGGTAAATACTCTCTTATTGGGAGGCTGTGTAAACCTGAGGAGAGGCTGCGATGACTAACAATGTTTAGCCCACAGGTTCATCCAAGCTGAAATGCTGATTTCCGCTGGCCTGCTAAAAATAGCTCCTGTTGTACACGTGGGAGGGGTGCGGGGAGATGTATGTGTCACCGCCGCGGGGGGGGGGGGGGGGGGGGGGCTGACAGACTCTCACATGTTTCCGCCATGAGGGCTGGTGAGCCCGACCCACGGGACAAGCGGGGTGTTTGATAACAAATAAGAGAACGGAAATTATCCACTTACATGCTCCACGGCTCCCACCGAGACACCTCTGCAATGATTTCAATTGGGAGACTCATGACTGGCCCACTGAGTGAGCTGTCAGGGGCACTGGCACCCCACTCAGTCAGACCTCACAGAGCTCGACTCTCCGATGGGTGCGTTCCCAATCTGGAGGGATGTTGCGTCATGATTTTTGTGGACTGCGTGAGAGTCTGTGGGGCTTTGAGCTGTCTGGTTTTCAGACCTCAGCTATCATTTGATGATGAGGTGACTCCGGGGGATTCTTTGTTTTATCATCATTAGAGTGGCGCTTCTGCAGATTCCCCATTATAAAGTGGTTACAGTCGAACGTGGACTGTAATTTAGTTTAATTGGGTGATTTGTGAGCCAGCGATGAATTCATCGCACCTGATGAATCGGTTGAAGAGGAGGGTGGTGTTGCGGATGATGCGTGCGGCGCGGGACTCTTCGTGTTGACATCGCTGCAGGGTCAAGCCGTCATCCATGTGACCTTCAGAATGTAGACAGGCCTTGAGAGGGGACGACAGAGAGGAACAGAGTGTGTTAGCAGAACATATTAGGAAAAAAGGTCACCATCAACAAACACTGAGCCATAATGTCTGGAGCACAGGTGCTGACCCTACAGGCTAACTGGCTGTGTTGACATTACAGACACGATACCACCCACATTATCTCACCCACACCTCTTTAACTTCTGCCACGGTAGCCCAGGGACCAATTTTACACTTAGTCGAGGTAGAGACACACTAATAGACAGTCATCTTAACTCAATCAACTCATTACCCCGGAAATAATCAGATGCCCGCAGGTATCTCATTTATTTGTTAATTTCATTTGTTTCCGTATACGCTTTGCATTCTAAGTAGAAGACAGAACGGCGTGGGCATCTCCACTCACTCGTCTCTTGAGGGGACCCAGACGGGCCGATTTGACATCAGGTGCCTGATAGGAGAGCCAGAGTCCCGTGGCCACGTGCGTGATGAAGCAGAGCGAGTCCCCGTATTTAATCTCTGCCACCCCCATGCCCTCGATGTCCCGCTTGGGGCTCTGCTCCAGCTTCTCCTGCACAGGGGAGGGGGGAAATGAAAACGTCAAAGCTGTCAGTGTGAAACGCATGAGCACGCTGGTACAAGACAATCAGGTGCACTTAGAAAGATACAGCATGCAGATTTGACCAAATGTTAACCGCCTCTGCTGTTTAGGACTGTACAACACAATAGGACGGCATGTGTTCGGCTATTAGAATAAATGCAACCTGTAGTCCACATGAGTCCAATGATAAATGACTTCACTTACATGCTACAATGCATATGCTTTAAATTCACATTGGAGGGGTCACTAATTGCCTCACAATCTCTGGCCTTATCTAAGAACTCCCTTACACAGACTACAGCTCAACGGTCACTTCAACTCCGCGAGATCAGCTAAATTAACCTCTATGGCATCGCTGTCGGTGGTCCAATGATTCTTGTGATTTTCATTGTCCTTGAGAAAAAAAAAGAAGGTGAAGATTTTCCAGTCTGACAATAGTGGGCGGCCCATTTGTGCAGGGCGAGAGGAGATCCTTTGTAACGCCTTCTCAGTGGCATCTAATGATGGAGGTGTGAGGTCACCTTGAGGAACAGCGAGGAGTCAAGGGCATACAGTGCGTCTCTGTGTGTTTGTGCCTCTGTGTCTGTGTGTGTGTGTGCGCTTGCCTTTGAGGCTCTGAAGCAGAAGGTTGTGGAGACGGTGTCAGACTTCTCCCGGTCCTGCAGCACCAACCCCCTGTCGTCAGTCAGCGCCAGGTAGTG
Organism: Pleuronectes platessa; assembly: GCF_947347685.1. Lineage (NCBI taxonomy): Eukaryota > Metazoa > Chordata > Actinopteri > Pleuronectiformes > Pleuronectidae > Pleuronectes > Pleuronectes platessa. The sequence goes on along the minus strand of NC_070636.1, from coordinate 15,220,028 downwards.
GCCGGTGGTCAGGTGCCGCAGCCGGTAAGGCTGGCCCCAGCGGATGTGGCTCCCGCTCCAGCTGTTCAAGGTCACAGACATGTTAATATGAAGCACACATGCAGACATACCAATGCTAGTGCTGATTAGTTGATCTAAACATCTATACAAGCAGTTATTTATCTGTCGTGCCATGTGGTAGAATAATTAGTAAACTGGGATGGCATTCAAAGGCACTCGGAGCTCATGCAGCCGCCAAGACCCAACAGTCCCCTTAAATTCAATCAAGCTGCACCAAATTTGACACACTCATGGTTACCAGTTCCCTTAATGTGCTAAAAAAAATATTTACCAAGATCTATCAATTATTTCCTTGAAACATGGTGAAAAACTGAAAAGAATTATCCTGGATCTGCCCCCTGATATGGATTTGCATCAAAATTGTATTGGTTGTTCCCTATCGCATACCGCATCCTTCCACCAAGTTTCGTTTTGTTAGTTTTGTTTTTGTGTAATCATGTTCACAAACCAACAAACACATGGACGGGGTGAAAACATAACCTCCTTGGCTGAGGTTATAGCTGAATCTCTAATGAGATAATTTCTCTTTAAAACAACAATGTCAAAAAACATGGAAAAGATGACATATTTTCAAATTAGTGAAATGGATAAAAGGAAAGGCTGCATCCGTGTGAGCCTTTAAAAATGCCAAGATAAAAAAACATGGAAATAGATGGAGAGAGAAAAAGAGAGTGGGGAGACGGAGAGGGCACAGTGCAGCATTAAATCAAAGGTGGGGTAGAGGGAGAAAGGACAAAGGGCTGTAGAGAGAAAAAAAATTGAAAGTGAAGACGGCAGACAGAGACCAAAAGGTGAGATGAAAAAAAAAGTGATGGAAAATGAAAAATGAAAATGGACGGTAGGGAACAGATAACAGATGACGTGAAACACGGCCCACCTGATTCTGAGTGGCTCCATCCTCCACAAGGACCTGGCCTTGGCACCAGCTTTACCCGTCTCATAGTTGACTATCCTGGGGATGCGAGAGGAGCGTGAGTGGGCGGTCTGTCTGTCTGCTGAGGCTTTAACTGTCTAGCCACCACTGATACTGTCAAGGTCATTCATCCTGGCTTAGAAGAACACCACTTGTTTACTCTCATTTGTCACGGTGATATTCACTGGGAGGGTTCTCTAATCAGTCACACACGTACACACACACACACACACACACACACACACACACACACACACACACACACACACACACACACACACACACACACACACACACACACACACACACACACACACACACACACACACACACACACACACACACACACACACTGTATTGTATATACTCTCCAGACTATAGCACAGCATCCTTCAAACAGAGACATGTGTGCCCTGATAACTCACAGCTACACTGTTTATCAGTGATATGGGTGACTGGGTCCAAAGATAAAAGGAGTCGCTCATCACCCCCCCTCCTGACATTTTGGAGTGTGTTTGATCTGCCCCATAAAAATGTAAGACATCTGAAAACCAAGCTCCTTCTGCTGAATTTCAAGGACAGCGGGAGGAGAAAAGTCAAAGCTGGAAATTAATATCTAGTCCCGCCCACCGTATTTGCCATGCTCTGTTCTAAAAATAGACAGACTGTGTGTGTGGCTGAGTGTGTGTGAGCTGCAGAGATAAAAATAACCCAGGAGCCATTTTGGCTCCCTGGAGAGCCATGTGTTGCTCTGGTCACAGGCGTTTTTATGAGGTGAGGTGGATGCTGTTGTTCCGCAGGTAGCTCACAGTTGAGGTAGATTTGTGTGTGCAACGTGAAGAATTGTAATGCAAACATGCTTGTTGGACGCGTCCTGGGTTTTGTACCTTTGCCGCTCTTCACTCTGGTCTGATCCTGGGATGGTCACGACCTCGTCGTGTCCATGGAACAGCCGCATCACATGACCACCCAGCAGGTAGCCTATCAGAGGAGGGAGGACAGAGGATTTAGAGTGACTCGAGACATGTGATTTCTGTATTTGTTTCTTCTACTATCCAAAGCTAGTAAAGTACAACTCGATCACAACAATGGGTTATAAAGTTACAGAGTTTTGTATTTAAGGTGGTTTCATGAAGTCCATTTCCCTTCCATCTACCAACAAGCATCAATGGTCAGCACAGTCAAAGCCACAAAGATATACCATTTAAGACAAGAGATCATCAAATGCTTAATGGGATGATTTTTATTATAAGAATAAAGGAGATGTATTGAATCTTAGGGGCTTTTAATTGACTAACTAGAAGAAAGTTGAAACCTTGTTAAAATGTATTTGCTCATTCCCATGCATTTTACTTTTCGTTATGATTGCCGAAATCTGCAAACTTTAAAAACCAGTGGGGAAATGTGTGAAGACATTCCGGAGGCTGTTTTAGTTTGTTTGAAGTCTCTACCTTCCTCTATGTTGCTGCCAGAGCAGATGGGATGGACGTTCCACAGGGTTTGCATGAAGGAGGCATCCACCTGGATGTTGCCATTGGAGATGGATAAGTGCTGCGGGACACAGGGAAAGATTGGACACACCTTTTACTTACTTGTGCACATCCATACAAGTGACAGCGCATGAACTTAAGTGTCAAAGATGGAGAATTAAAATGGTTTTATGACGAATTTTACCTGCATTGTTTTACCATAAAGTCTTAAAGTTGTTGATAAAATAAAAGGATTCATCCCCATGAACATGTCACAATAATATTATATTAAAAGGAGACATATTATCGTTTTCTCTTTTTCTTTCCTCTAGTGTGTTATAAAGTTTTTTTTGTGTATGTAAAAGGATTTCAAAGTTAAAAACACCACGGTAGTCCTGACAATTCTTTCTGCAACATTGTGATGTCACATAATATCACAACATCCCCAATTTGCGCAATCCACACCTAGCTGCTAGTTGGACACACCCCCTAACTGAGCCAGGTAAAGAGAGAGCAGAGGCCAACATTTCCTAAAGGTGTGGGAGCAGCTGACCAATCACAACATTGTGGGCCAGCTGGCCAATCGGAGCAGACTAGGAGCTAAAAGCCAGTGTTTCAGACAGAAGCTGAAAAGCAGCAATAAACAGTCTGAGAAAAATTACTTGTTTGCTTAACTTTACAGCATGTAAAGCTTTTCAATTAATGAGTCAAATTAAAATTATTAACGTAAATATGAGCATAATATATCTCCTTTAAAAAGTCTGTAAAAAGACAAGACAAGATCCAGGTTAACTTTGAAACTCTCTGTGATCGCTGATTCAGAGGAAAACTCCACTTGATCTCTGAGTGATGAGGGAACCTGGAGGCTGAAAACAGATGTCTTGAAAGTTTGGGGAATCATCCATGGATCACAGGGAACATGTTTCCCAGTGTTTACATAGCACACTGCTGAGAGGACAGAGTGGTATAATAGGAGTAAAGGCCAAGGTCAGGTCGGTGTGTTAGGTATATCAGTATTTTTCTAATCACACACATTCGTACAGCACTACTATATATTGTGCTTTTTCTATCAAACACTGTGGGCAGACATCAGGGGCAACTTGAGGTTCAGTATCTGTCCTGAGAGATCCGATCATAGGGGGGCAGTGTTGAGAACGTCTGTTCACCCCTGGTAATAAAATGTGTCTTTAATGTGTCCCCTGTGGCCACTTGTGATCAGATCTCACTTCCCCACTCAACTATAATAATTGTGTTACTTGTGCTTGTGAAGACTAAATTATGTATTTCTCCAGTCTGGGTTAACAGATGTGTCCGGTGCCAATGTTTGTGTGTGTCTGTGCAACAGGAGGGGATGAATGAACGTGCTCAGTTGTGGTGAAAGATTTGACCAAGTATCAGAAACTATGAGGAGATCAATGTTGCCATCGTGCCCAGAAACAAATCAGTGTATGGACACTGAAAAGCGTAAAATAACCTTTAAACTGTGGTCCAAGTGATCTGATCTCAGGACAGATTGAGGACATAGGTGCATTTGAACCTGTACTTGTAATTGAATCATTCACGACAGATGTTAATAGCATGTCTGTATGGGGTTTAAATTGCCCTTAGGTGAATGTAAACCTGGTTTGTCTCTGTTTGTAAGCCCTGTGATGATGGGCAGCAACCCTTAGAGGGTTTAAACCACATCTGGCCTGACGTCAGCCGGTAGAGAGGCAGGGCCCTCAAAGGAAAAGAAGTATAGATTATTGAGCGAATGGATGGATGGATTAGTGTGAGCAGTATTGTCGTCATCCAGAAGGAAACGGTTGTTGCCTCTGACAGAAGGACTCCTGGGGTCACAGGGAGCATGAAGCGTGTGGGAACAGGATTTGGGATAATCTGAAATTCTGTCACATCAGGGGAAGCAGACTTGATGCTCCTACTAAGACCTCTACATTATGCAAACACACAAGCTGTGGTGTCCAGTATTTAAATGGCTGAACTCACGAGGTATCGCTCTGAGGACACGCTGACGAGAATGAGATCATCGCCGATGCGCACCTTCTCTCCTTCGGATCTCTGTTTGGAGGCAGGGTGGATTGTCCACCAACAGGCCTCACCTGATGGCACACAAAAACACATACATGAATATATGCTGTCTCCATATTTAATTTAAACAAACACCCCCATGTCATTTCCTAATTATCCTCGTTATTCATCATAAGGTAATGATGCTGGAATGAGAACTAGCACCATTGCAACAATTGCACATTTACCGTGAGGCATGAAATAAATAATAATAGGAATGAGAAGTAATTTCCAGGAATCAAGATACTGAACGGGACTATCAAGTGAGCTGCAGAGATGTAATCAGCACTGACAAAAAAAGCACACTGTATGTCGACAGAGCTCCACTGGGAAAATTAACCAAGAGGCTGAAGAGACACAGTGAAATTCTATCATGAACAAATACGATGCAGGGAGGGAGGGGGAGATAGAGAGAGAGAGGGAGAGAGACAGATTGAAAGAGCCAGACAAAGGAACAGAGGTGGAGGCAGCGAGGAGGAAAGACAGGAGAAAAAAGGAGGAGGATAAAGGCAAAATGTGCCAGAGCTTTTCTTTTACCTGTTGAATCTTCCTGCAGGCCGACATCAAATGACAGCTTATCCGTCTGTGACCTTGATGTCTTCAAACAGGCCAGGTACTGTGGTCAACACACACATCAAACCACATGAGACAGAGCTGTCACACACACACACACACACACACACATGTGCGCGCTCCAAGCAGGTGACCTTGCTCACGCGCTGCTTTTAATGTGACTGTCATATAGTGATGTTTTTGTCCAGCTACTGTGATATTGAAATGTCTTTTTCATGACACTGATGGGTTTCAGCTCTTACCATAGAGCTGAAGGAATGGCGCAGGAGGATGGCATGTCCGTACAGGAGAGTCTTGTGTCCGCCACTCTGCGCTGCCTAGAGAGAGATTCGTCAAACGCAGAAAAAAACAAAAGGCAAATAATAGGTCACATGTCAGCTCAGGCTCCGAGCAGCAGAGCCCCAGTGGTGTCCCTCCAAGTGCTTCGATCTACACCCGACCTCTGGCACCGGGCGTTGACCTCAGCGAGGGTTGTTGTCACCCTGCCGACAACGATGGGAGGTTGGGGTGGGGGGGGGGGGGGTGGATGGGGGTGCGCATGTCTCCTGGGAAAGGGTTTGAGACTCCATCTCGTCAGTGAAGACATGCAATCTGACCTGCCGTAGGAGATGGTGTGTCTGGCACCTGTATCCCTGAGCGAAACAGGATACGGGGTCATCTTTCCTGCACTCCCACTAGAGGAATGTGGGAAGGATGCACAGCTACTGTCAGTCTCCGATGCAATGTCAACATTAGCAGGGAATGACTCCGCCGCTTATGGGGTTTAGGGTTAAGATGCAGGAGGGGGGGATTAAATGATATCTCTGTTGGTAGAGATGCGAGGGGTATAAAGAGGAGTTTTTGTTGTTTTGCCTTCGGTAAGCATCTCCCAAGTTACTCACCTTCCTTATGAGCCTCTAGGAAGCATTAAGGTAAGAAAGAGTGTCGTTATTCAGAAAGAACTGTCGTTGTTCTCCTAAACCGTCTTGCCTCTGCCACATCATTAAACTGTAAATCATCACCCTCCAAGGAGCAAACATGGAAAACAAATTGACTGCCACTTTTTGGCATTTTACAAAGCAAGGCTACTGGCACGAGATCCAGAAATCCTCCCTGAAACAATGCCAAAAAGCCAAGTTTAACCATAAAAATGTCACGGTAAACTGAAACTACAAGCACTGCAGTATGCTAATGATACGCACGTGACAGAGCAATGTCCATTTTGGAGATTTGTCCAAAATTATAGTCATGTACCTTCCAAGAGACACATGAATCATGGCAGAGACTCCACCATATACACAGCCTCTCTTTCCCCTCGCTCTCTCTCTCTCTCTCTCCCCCTCTCTCTCCCTCCCTTCTCGATTGGCTGCCGGGACAATAGCCGGCCTGTGATTTGATGCAGTTGTGTCGTGCAGACTGCAGCACCGGCTTCTAGGTTTCTTCTGTGCTGCTGGCGACTGCTGTATGCTGGCTGAGGTACTGAGCTTAATGCGGCGAGGCACATCTAGCTGCAGTCACCACCACAACCAATAAACTCCGGTCCCCGGCTCGCTCCCTTATCCTGTGGCTGAGCAGTGTCTCACAGCGAGGGTAAATTTGTGGCTCACATCAGTGGGGAAAAGATTCCTCTACATGTGGAGAAACTAAATGCGATACACCTTCAGCTGCACTGTAAAAAGCATTAGCCCTGATTCATCGAACCATGAAGGAGAAGGACGATTGGAACAAAGAATTGAAAAGGGAAGAAACGGGCTGTAGGCTGGTGACCACAAGTGACAACAGTTTAAAGACGTGACATTTAGCAGGACGCAGCCACCTGGTGTGCGAGCCCTGCATTGGGTTAGGTGTGTGTGTGTGTGTGTGTGTGTGTGTGTGTGTGTGTGTGTGTGTGTGTGTGTGTGTGTGTGTGTGTGTGTGTGTCTGTGTGTGTGTGGCTGCAGTGTTGTGGCTTCTCTCAATAAAATACTAAGAAGAGCCACAGGCTGACAACGAGCTAAAAGACAAAGAGGTGACGGTGACGGCAGAGGAGCACAGCAGAGGTCGTCAGAGCAGCTCCGTCTCTCGGACTGACTGATTTCATCATTCGCCCTTTTGACCAATCAACCCCGAATCAAACGGGTCAGTGCATTCTGTATGAGGCGAAAGACATGTTTAAGCTCGAGGATACCGAGCTAAGTGGGGTTTGACATTTGCAGAGGCTGTTAGCGTGCCGTCCTCGCAGGTCCCCTCCGCGTCACCTGTGCCTTCCGGCTGAAACAGCGAAGCTTTCCTCCAGCCACAGTCTATTGATAAGACCGTCTGTTCAATGACGTATTGATTTCGGCGACTCGGCCGAGACATTTTCAACCTCCATTTCCCCTTTAATGGCGCTTCCTCCAGTGACATTTCGGCGCAGGCGACGAATGATGAATAGGCACACGATATCGAAAAACAAATAAACGTGAGCGGTGAGAAGGCACTGGAGTAACACAGTTAAAATGGCCAATCCAAGCCAGTGAATAGTGTCTGAGGTCTTTGGGCAGAAAAAGGAAAAGAAACCATCAGAACCAATGTGTTTATTAACGTTAAAACTAAATGGTCTATGAACCTTCACTGTACCTGGACAAACAATGCAGTGATATATCCAATAGATGTTATTTATAAAAAAAAAAAGGGATTTGCAGAGTAAATTTATAATGTTATAGCAGAAGAATACACGCCATTTAATTTTAGAATGACTTTAAGTCTGATGTTATGACCTTAAAAAGGTGTTGATGCAAGAGGAGTGCGGCTAGACGGTTTAATATGTGTATTTGAGCTTGAATTTAGGATTTAATCCTTTGAGCACCCTTGTTCTCTGCTGCGGCTCATAATTCCCTGCTGTCTAGCTCCTACATCCCCGGCAACGGCGGTGGAACCAATGGACTTTACTTCCCGTCATTCTTCTGCAGAGAAGGTTCGGCTCCAGCTCTGACACATCCACTTACCTCAGACGTTGAGTCGATGAATATGAGCCCTAAGAACTGTAGATTTATGGAAATTCTGGATTTAAAAGGTGAAGTGGCAAAAAGCAAGAAAGACTCCAAGTCCTTCTTTCTAACGAAATGAGTCGTGATCAATTTCTGTCTTATTGCAGAACTCTTGATCTCCGCTGTTTGCATCATCTCAATGCATCCCATAGAATACAGCCAAATACCAGGAGAAGAAGATGCTGTGACAAATGAGAGCTATCTTATGAGCGGGGGGTGAAACAAATGAAACTGCAACGAACATCCATCTGAATCATCCGAGGACGATACTAATGTTAATCTGACACTAATCCAGCATCGGTGCCGCTCCACTTCTCCAGCAGTGGAGGGTGAGATGTGTGAGCGCTGATATCTGTGGGAAAACCTTATTGGAAAGTCTACAGCAAACTCTATTTGTCTCTGTCGGCTCGGCAGGGGAGCTCAACCACAATCTACTCACCCCAGAGTTCAGAGGAAATCTATACCGCCATTCGTTATTTCAAAACACTTGGGTTTGCATAACTCAGGATTTCGAACAATTTCAGATGTAAAGACAAATGTTGAGCGATGACGTGTTGTACTAGACGAGACAAAGAAGGCCACAGAGCATGAGAACAGACGAACGAGTCGAGGGGAGAGGTATTATGACTAATCTACTGCGTCATGCATCGGGAGTGAGGGGGAAATGGTCTGAGTGACGAACATACCCATCGATCCGGGCCGCGTGTCTATCATGCGGGAGATGGAGATTATACACAGAAAATAGAAGATAAAGATGGAAGAATTACACATCTGTCACAGAAATGAGAGAGAGAGAGAGAGAGAGAGAGAGAAGGAAACACACTTGCAAGAAGACAACTAAAACAATATCAGGAGCAGAAAATACAGTGAATGAGTGTTGATTACAAATTCAGATACGTAGTATTCATAACATGTGCACATTCTCTCCACCGTACATGCCTATTTACTTTTATTGTATCAAAAACAATAATTCAGCTTTTCTCTTTGATTGTGAACTTTTCGGCTGAAACTATGTCGTTTTTCCTTCGAGGCTTGATGATGATCAAATGGGCAAAAAGTTGAGAAACAACTACGTTCCCCATTGATCTCGTTACAACCACTGAGCAGGTTCAAAATATTCAATTGAGCTGATTCACACGTGAACATTCATTACATACACTCAGGGGATGGGTGTATGAAGAGTGTGGATTGTGTTTCTTATCCGTGTGCGTGTGTTAGCATGTGTGTGCGCCATCACTCACCCCTTCACTGTTCTGTCCGCTCTTCGCCAGCATCTCCTGCAGGGCCCGCACCGACAGAGACTGCTCCAGCACAAAGGTGCAGATGCACAGGTCTGGAGGAACATACTGCAACAAACAGAAGAGCGGGCCTCCAATTAAAAATCAACACAGCAGAAAGTTCCCACAGAGGGATTTTCTAAGGCTTTATTTAATTAACGTCTAATGCTCCTCTGTGTCTTAAATGTAATGGTTTCAAGCTGAATCAGGCACATTTTTAAAGACTATAAAAATGCAACTGTCTTCTCAGCCTCAATCAGAAGACGAGAGCAAAGCATAAATCTCGTCTCTCACTGAGCGCTAGTTTAGATAGAAACTTATAAAGAATTCTTTACATAATTTCCACTGCATTACATGAAAAAACACAAAATCAATATATTTGTATTCTATTCATTTGTGAAAAATAAAACCTTTGAAGCATTATCTCATGCTGTCCTTTAAGCCACTAATCACTCACTAATCATTATATAGTCGACTCTATACTGAATTTGTATTGTCTAGGGAAGTTTTATTACCCTATATAGTGCGCTCATTGTTACCCACAATGCATCATGAAAAGTACCACAAGCTACTAACCGAGCAATATCTACCATCATGCATTGCACTCGTGGCAGAGGAGACGAGAGGAGCGGAAGCAGCAGGAACAGCCCAACATGTCGTTTAAATGTAAATTGAAGCAGAGCAGCGCATCACAGCACAAAGTGCGGCAAACAAGTTATTTCTACAAATAAAGTCGATCATTCAACATGTTTTTACCTTAAAGTATAAAGTGCAAAATAGAAATTTACTGGGGAATTGTCCACTTGCCGACGTTGTTGTTGTTGTACATGTCATAATCCTGTGACAGCGACATCATTACCAGCGCAGAGAAATCTGTTTTGTCCATGGAAGAGTTTTTTTTTTTTTTTAAGCTCACTATGTAGTGCTCTAAATAGAAGTCACTATATAATGAATTAGGGAATAGTTAACATTGGAGGCAGTTAGGTCAGTAAATCACAAGATGTGTTCATTGTCAAAGCTGCATGAGTGCAATGTTCCTGGCTGCACATGCCGAGGCTAACTGTTTCGTCCCATTCTACGCTAAGCTACGCTAAGCTAACTCCAGCTGGTGGTAACTTCATATTTACTACACAGACATTAGAATGTGTCTTGTCACTGACCTCTTGTCACAAAAAAAAAAATACTTTTTCCAAAATGTACCTGTTGAAGTTATGCAACAGCAATAAAAAACTGTGGTTATATACTAAACACAGCTAGTTAATAATGATTCACAGTGGGGCATGTGTGGTACACATGAAGTGGTGAAGTCAACTAAAGTGGGAATCAACGCTTAACATTTCACAATTAACATTTCACTGCAGCTGCCTCAGAAATTGATCCCTCTGTACATTGACCGACGGTGACCCCTTTATCTCTAACCAAAGCCCTGTAACGATCACAGCAGTGATGTCCATTTTGTTTTAATGGGTTTAACAACATGGGCAGAGAACTTATTGCAATACGTGCAAAGCCTCCACATTAAACTGGAAAATAAAAAAATTGCTCCCTAAATCTACAGGGATATTCTGATTAGATGCCCACTCCTAAATTTCATGCTGACTGCAGCTCTTTCCACCGCACTTGAACCAAGTTAGTTTCCATCAAGTGGGCGATTTTCATTAAAAGGCACTTTATGAACAGATCAAGTGCTCTCAGGTCAGTCTGTGCTCAGGTGAGCCCCGACGTGGAGAGGGCACTATTTAGAAAAATGAAGATGCCAAATCATCTCCCTAAACCAGGGCAGTGGCGGAGAGTACAAGGGAGGAAAGGGGACCGTCACTGACAGAATGAGGGAAGCAGAGATACACTCTATGGCTGCAAGATAAATGATACCAACCTAGACAACCTCCCATGGCCTCCTTATTGAATAGCCCAACTTCTCCTCAACTGGACTATTTACACAGGTAATAACATCATTTGCAAACTTCACACAACACAATGTGTGATTGTGCAAAATAGATTCATATCTAATGCACAGGATTGCAGACAAGAGAAACGCTCCCAGATGCCAAGATCATTTCAGCTTCTTCAAACAGGCACTAAAGACATTTTACTCGAATTTTGTGGAGGGGCTGTGTGTGAGAACCCAAATGTCCAAGTCAGCTGCTAGCGCTGTTCTCCTGTAATTTACTTGCCAGCCTTTGAGTAAAATATACAGGAAATGTCAGAGTTAGCCCATGAGAGAATAAATCAGGGAAGTGTCCAGAGTTGATGACGTTTCTAACAAGCGAAACATGAAGAAACCAAATATCTGACCATAACAAACATGTGCAGTGCACTGAGAAGAATAAGACAAAATGTCAACTTGGAAAGACAGTGAGATTCATGACCTTTAAGGGATAATGGCCAATGTGCAGTAAACAAAGCCACTGTGCTTTCCGCAAAGGAATTTGCGTTATGTCCTGCCTTCTGCATGCTCTACTCATGCACCACTCCTCTCCTGAATGTTCCAGACATTTTTCTGTTGTTGCTAACGTATCTAACTCGGACAATCTTCAGCTGCGTTCATTATATGTGAAAGACAAACTCCGGAAAATGTCCTGATCCAATGTTCCAGAGTTCATGTATGAAAACCGCTTTAATTCAGATATCAGCTGTAATGGTTTAAATCCTACATATGTCCAAACCTGCAAAAATAATGCTCTTAAATGAACAAAAAAAAATTGGTTGACATTTTATTTGCTGGTAGCCTCCCTTTGGAGGCTACCAGCTTAAACACCTTTTGAAGGCTGATTCAAGGTAACCACGGGTTCTCTTTCGTTTGCAGGGTGAGGGTGAGGTGAGGGGTATCCAGCTGCAACATGCAACTTCACCAGTAGATGTCACTTAATTCTACACACTGAACCTTTAAATGAGAAGATTTGTACCTGACTCATTTTCATATTAACAAAGATTAATGTGACTACATGTATGTAAAAAAGGGTTTCTCATTTTCTCTCAGATCTATGGAGCTTTACAGTGAACTTATCGTTTGGATTCACCCTCTAGTCTTCATTATTTACAGTCTTTCCTTAATAAAGGGAAAAGATCTAGTTATTTCCAAAATGTAAAACTACTCACACCTGTACATCCTTCTCTCTGTCAGTGTGTATGCAGTATAAACGTGTTGCAGCATCATGAGGATGCCTCTTCACTACCTAGCCTCCTCTCAAGCAGTGTCACTGTAGAGAAATTATAATAAAGGATCCCATGGAAAGCTATCCAACCCCGCCTGCCCTCATCTTTCCGGGTGACTAACGGCTGACCTTTGCTCTCTCAAGGAGCAGGACTGTAACAGTTAGTTGGGGAGGGGAGCTCCTTTGAGAGAGCAGGGAAGTGAAATGAAGGTCTAGAAGAGCTGGAGGGGATAATGAGTACCCAGCCCTGTCAGGATGTCCTCTTGCAAGGCAGGGCAGGGAGACAGCTTTAGAGCAGCTTGGCTGTGGCCTGACGTTTGGTTTACGACCAATCGTCTGGTGAAGGGAAGAGCGTCACCGGATGATGGGTAAGGATAGATCATCTCTCTATTTCTGTCTCCACAGACCAATGGGTCAAAAAGTTGAGGCTTCTTCTAATTTCTGAATTCATATACTGTGCAAACATTAAAAAAAATGCGCAATTATGGAAAGTGGACATCTATCCTGCAATGGTCATAACATTGAGTCACTCACAGCCGAGAGCTGCTGGTCGTATATCACAATCAACCAGCTTCTCACGGGCTGATTGATGTTGCCATTTAAACTGTGCACACTTTAAATCAACCCCATCCTGTTGTCCTGGTTCCGTGCCCCATTACTAGTAGTTCACCGAGGCGCCCAGTTGTCCGGCGCTTCTAAATTGCCATCTTGGGCTTTATCCAGGTCGCTGTCGTTGATCCCAAAGGTGCGGTGACTCCTTTTCATAAAAACGGCAGGCAATGAAGACAAAGTGCCAGACAGCGAGAGCATCCATCACACCTGTCAGGTATAATTACCATCCAATATGGGGCGCAAGCCTCAACTCCCTCTGCGCCAAATACCCACCCCACCCCCACCACAGACACATATACAGTACTCTAGATGCTGGAGAGCAGGGGGGGTTGTTGAAATGGATCTTCGCTTGCATATGAAAACAGAGGGACATCATTTGTGCCATTGCGTTGAGCCTTCTCGAATTGTCCCTCTAAATCACATATATTGATAACTAACAGCCATTAACAACTAGCTTCCGTCTGCAATGGAAATGGGTATAATCGGTATTCAACCCCAAATGACTCTGGAGTGGACACAGACTTTAGTGCATCTCTGATTGGCAGTGATGTAAACAAGACGCCCGGGTGAATGTACGAATTCGCCAAGATAGCGAAGAGGGAGGGTGCTTCAATGTTTTATGCATTCGTAATGTCGAACATGAGGGAAACAAGAATTATCGCACTGCCGTTGTATGCCTCTGTCATATCTTGAGAAAAATTTATCCAAAGTGATAGTAAGGGATTATGGTTGAGACGTGATGATTAAGAAACAATTCATTCCGAAAAAAGGCCATTAGACCTGCTTTTTAAAAGGTGTTACAGCAGGGAAAAAAACGAATTAGCAGCAGAGCAACAGGGGCCAGTGAAAGGTGAGAGTATATCGGAATTGATCTGATTCCCTCCAACAGCCACTTATCATTTAGATAAGTCTGCCTGATAGTTTGATCACTCGCAGACAAAAAAGGGGGAAAAAGGGTTCGGGATGTGCTTCCAAACCTGCATGCGTGGCAGTCTGCTCATTACACAGCCAAGCAACTCAATTTAAGTCATTAAAACTTTGCGCAGAGAAGCAAAAACAAGCAAATGTGTCCACAGCTACGGCCGTGCTGCAATAAAGCTGTCTGCAATTACAGCCGACGACTGTTTAGGAAACGGTACATCAGACACATGCAATGGCGGGATTTCAGGAAGTAATCATCTGATGGCGGGGCCCACAGAGTTGTCCCTGAAACAAGAAACATTCAGGAGGAGACATCGGTGGACGCGAGCTGTTGCTCCTGCTCTCATGATGTGCTGATCTGTCTTTCTGTGCGTCTCCGCTCTGCTTCACTGAATCTCTGCTGGAACCAAACAAGGATGAACTCAATGGATGGTTGGTTTCCGTGGAGTTCTCGCCTGAGCGGTTGCATCCTTTCATGGGGTTGACTTCTCTGCAAATGTCTTCATGTGACTTTTGTTGAGTATATCACAGTCGGTGTGTGCACGTGTGGAGCGGAAATAAAGTGCATTACGCAACTAACGCTAAAACAAACTTCCATCAAATTAAGCGGTTAATTTTTTATCAAGGAGCAGAGCAGAGACTTCCCAACAGCATGCATCTCTGATTGTTTTCGTTCCCAGAGAGAATCAAACGGTGCAGCGGTGGAGTCAGTGTGCCTACCTTTGCCTCAGATGTGGGCTCCAGATAACATAGCCGGTTTCCCAGACCCTCAGCAGCCAGGCAGAGCTTGCGGTTCTCCTTCTGGATGCAGGCCACGCACTGGAGCACCACTTCGTCATCCTGTCAAGACAAAAACGGACTTCAGCCTTTGTGTCTGTGCATGCGAGTGTGCGCGTCAAGAAAGAACCTCAATTCCCCCACAGGTACATGCTCATCCACATACTACTTCAAAATATCATGATTCGAATACAGTTCAACCAATGTGAGGTCCCTGTAGCAAAATCCATGGTGTCCCTGAGAGCTCAACACACTGCAGTTTAAGAAAACACATGCAAATACACACAAAATAGCAAATGCAGGAAACATTTTAATCAATTTGACAACACGTGCACGGCAAATGTAAAAAAAAAAAGAGAAAAAAAGCAAATAGTTAACACAACAAAATACTTGGTAGACGACCAAGTACTCACAACACATCCAAATATTTGCCACATGTACAAAGACTGGCAAATCAACCAAATACTCACAGCAAAAACAAATACTCACACAAAAAACAAATACACACAGCGTTAAGCATTTATCTCATTGTTCAACAACACTGAGGCACAGCAACTAGTAACCATGGCAACAACAAGCCAGCTGTGTTCATTAGTTTTTACTGTCCCTGGAAACGCTTCCATTGTGTTGTGGGATTTGGTTATGTTGTAAGTATTTGATTGTATCACCCACAAAACGCCATATTGTTCAGTCATGCTGCATACGTTTTTCACATTTTAAAGAAATCTTTGGCGTAGCTGCACTGATGACCGGCTTCTTTATCTCTCAAAACAAGCAGTGCATTTTAAATAATTTAGTTTGGTGCGGTGGCTTTGCTGGAGCGTCTTGAGCAAGACACTGAATCACTGAGAATAAATGCCCCATCAAAATCTTCACAAGACTCAGTAAACAAACAATAAAAACACACGTTTTATTAAGGAATATAAAACCAAATAGACAAGTACACCACAGAGAGTTAATTCTGAAAACAAACATATTCTTCCCTTCTTATTCACGTTCTCTTGTTTATTCTCTGCTCAGCTAACTGGGGGGGGGGGGGGGGGTCCCGACGATCAAACAGACGATCCATTGCCGATCCCTTTGGGTCCACCAAACTTCCCCTCTGCTGTTGCTCTCATACGGCACAAATGAGGTTCAGGCGTTTGATTTTGAGTTTTCATCATGGACTCATTAAATGAATGTGTCTGTTTATGTAAAACTGAGGAATTAAGACGGCTTTGATGCTGCATTAGTAAATATGTGTGAGAGGCATTTGCATATGTTTTAACTGTATGTATCTTTCCATCTACGGCCTATTACTGAAAGTCTTTCTAAGTGAAGCGTTTCATCAGTGATAAGTGTCAGCGTTTTCCACAGCTTTTCATGTGTTTATGTTGAAAACTTATAAAGCATTAATAAGTAAATGGTTTGAATCTTTAATGCAGATGAGAGATGGTGGGTACTGTACAACTGTAGCAAACACACACATCAGCAAAAGCAGGTGTCGTAACTACTGGAGTGTGTCTGCAGACTGCCCCTTTTTTTAAGGGGGGGGGGTTGCAGCATCCGAAAACAAATATCTCATGCTGCCGTTTTGTAAATGGGTTGATTGCGTTTATAGCGTTGGCCAAGTAAACGCTGAACTGGACATAGTTACTCTCTGCGATAGCGGAGCGAGCGGAAATCTGCTGATACGGGCTGCTGTGGGACGTGGGGGAATGTTGGGGGGGCTGGGGGGGTTGGGGGGGTTTCTGCACAATGGCTATAGCTGCATTATTTAATGTGAGAAGGGATGGTGCTGGGAGCAGAGTGCAGCAGCAGTAGTAGCTGTAGTAACAGTAAAGCACTCAATTACAGTGCAGCATGATGCCAGTGAGGTAGAGGGGGGGGGGGGGGGAACAGGACAGATGAGGAGCATCTGCATGCATTTAATACGGGGAGGGGGGGTGGGGTTACAGATGTTTTCTTTATTTATTTATTTGATGTCTGTGAGCATTAGAAGCTCCACATGAAAATCAATATGACAAGCCTTGGGGCAAATTCGAAAAACGCACGCAGAAGATAATGTCGAGTTGTGCTGATGCTCACGTGTGCCTCAGATGTGGCGCAGGGACAGATTCAGGGTCAGAGCATATTGTGAAGACTTTTACCTTACAGAGAACAGATAAAGGGGTGAAGGCGTGCAGGGGTGTCCATGATTATGATTTCTGGAACTAACAGCCAGGTTTCAGTTGTCATTCTGTTTTACATTTTGCTCACCTCTGTGATAACGGTTGTATTTTGCTTTAAAAGGAAATAGTGGTTTGATTAAATAAATGATTTCGGCATATAAAACAGAGGAAATAAACGGCATTGATTACGGCATAAGTACATATGTCTGAGATTGCATCAGAATATACTGTATTTGAGCATATAGAGTAGATTTCCATAGATGTATTTATCTAACAAATACAATGTTCAACATCTTAGTGTGTGACTTTTTCCAAAAGTTGTAATCCAAGAAACCCAAAGACCATTTAAAAGGGCTTTGCTGCTTTCAGTCACATTTGAGCAGTAATGAAGATGGTTCAACTCCAGCTGTCATCATGTAACTATGGCAACTGAGCAAATAAAGTTGAAGTGAGACAGAATCTAGGAGTGAAAGTGTGAGCACATTAGTTTTTGTCTGAGGCACAGTGGAGCATCACAGAACTAGAAGGGCACTAAGTAGAGAGCATACACCTTCTCCATCTTCTTCTTTCTTCTTAAATTCTATCATGCTGCACCAAATGTACTTAAGACGAATACAGACGGTTGGAACTGATTCATTCCCTTCATTTGATTGTAATGGGGAAGACTCTGCATGATGCTAACTCTCTCGTATCAATAGGAAAATGCTACTCAAGTTTCAGATTGAAATGAATAGTCCTCTGTGTCTCCTACGGCAAATCATCACTTGACCAGGCTGGAACATGAAATCAGTCTCAATGCTGAGGGAGCAGGTACAGGGTGGATTCCTGTTCCCCCCCCCACAACTTAGGTTCAATGAAATATCTGAAAATATCTCTCTCTCTCTCTCTCTCTCTCTCTCTCTCTCTCTCTCTCTCTCTCTCTCTCTCTCTCTCTCTCTCTCTCTCTCTCTCTCTCTCTCACACTGACCCGCCAGTGTACCTGCCTGCTACAGAAAGGGGGGGGGGGGGGGGGGGTGTATTCACCCCCTTAACTGTGAAACCCCTAACAAAGATCTGGTGCGACCAATTGCATTCACAAGTCACATTTGCAAGTCACATAATTAGTAAATAGGGTCCACCTGTCTGCAATTTAATCTCAGTATAAATACACCTGTTCTGTGACGGACTCAGAGTTTGTTGGAGATCATTACTGAACAAACAGCATCATGAAGACCAAGGAGCTCACCAAACAGGTCAGGGATAAAGTTGTGGAGAAATATGAAGCAGGGTTAGGTTATAAAAAAATATCCAGAGCTTTGAACATCTCTCTGAGCACCATAAAATCCATCATAAGAAAATGGAAAGAATATGGCACAACCGCAAACCTACCAAGAGGAGGCCGTCCACCCAAACTGAAGAGTCGGACAAGGAGAAAATTAATCAGAGCAGCAACCAGGAGGCCCATGGTTACTCTGGAGGAGTTGCAGAGATCCACAGCTGAGGTGGGAGAATCTGTCCACAGGACAACTATTAGTCGTCTACTCCACAAATCTGGCCTTTATGGAAGAGTGGCAAGAAGAAAGCCATTGTTGAAAGGGATCCATAAAAAATCCCGTTTGGAGTTTGCCAGAAGCCATGTGGGAGACACAGCAAACATGTGGAAGAAGGTGCTCTGGTCAGATGAGACCAAAATTGAACTTTTTGGCCTCAATGCAAAACGCTATGTGTGGCGAAAACCCAACACTGCCCATCACCCTGAGCACACCATCCCAACACTGAAACATGGTGGTGGTAGCATCATGCTGTGGGGATGCTTCTCTTCAGCAGGTACAGGGAAACTGGTCAGAATAGAGGGAAAGATGGATGGAGCCAAATACAGGGAAATCCTTGAAGAAAATCTGATGCAGTCTGCAAAAGACTTGAGACTGGGGCGGAGGTTCATCTTCAAGCAGGACAATGACCCTAAACATACAGCCAGAGCTACAAAGGAATGGTTTGGATTAAAGAATGTTAATGTCTTAAAATGGCCCAGTCAAAGCCCAGACCTCAATCCAATAGAGAATCTATGGCAAGACTTGAAGATTGCGGTTCACAAACGGTCTCCATCCAATCTGACTGAGCTTCATCTTTTTTGCCAAGAAGAATGGACAAACCTTTCCATCTCTAGATGTGCAAAGCTGGTAGAGACATACCCCAAAAGACTTGCAGCTGTAATTGCAGCGAAAGGGGGTTCTACCAAGTATTGACACAGGGGGGTGAATACTTATGCACCCAACAGATGTCAACTTTTTTGTTCTCATTATTGTTGGTGTCACAATAAAATTTATTTTGCACCTCCAAAGTACTATGCATGTTTTGTTGATCAAACGGGAAAAAGTTTATTTAAGTCTATTTGAATTCCAGTTAGTAACAGTACATAATGGGAAAAAGTCCAAGGGGGGTGAATACTTATGCAAGGCACTGTAGTAGCCACAGTAAAAGCACAATCAATTAAAAGGCTACGAAAGTTCCTTGAATAAAATTGGAGATTTCTCTTCTTTTTTTTTTACATTTTGGATAGTGTCAGTACACAAGTCAAAACAATAAAACCCAAGGGTATAGTTGTTTTTAGATATTTTGATGACAAATGGTTGTATATTATATCTTTAATATCCCTGTTTCTGGCACTCAGCCATGTTTTCAAGCGCAAGGCGTAACTAGATTAATCAGGATTCATCCTCTGGACAACCAGTAGCTTTGACTTATTTCATTTCACAGCAAAGACTAGGGTCAAAAACTGAGCAATTTCACCCCATTTTGCCATCCCTAAGCCCACTCTACCACTGAGGCTAAAAACCAACACCAGAATGTGACGCCAGGAGATGATCTCTCTATATATGTCAGTAAAGAAAACATTAATCTTTAAACTGTCTGCGAAGAGAGCTGTGTCTCCAAGGGCACCTTGAGATTGAATTGGATTGTTTCATACTCCCATGCATTTGTCTTCTCTGCTGTACATGTGTGTGTGTGTGTCTGCATGTGTGCACTACAACAATAGCGTAAAGCTCTACCTTACCCCTCAGAGACCTGTGTGAGTAACGCTGCAGCATATCAATGAGCGAGGGCACTGGTGGCAATCGGCTCATTTCCTTGGTTTCAGCCAATCATGCTCTGCTGATGCTCCAGGGTAATGATGCCATTGGAGGAGGGTTTGCCATAGTGACAGGTAGGTATGCCAAAGGTCTCCCAAACAGAGCAAGATAATTACTGCTCTGATATGTACATGAATTCAGGCTGAGAGGACAGACACTCTGCCTGTAAAGCACCAAAGTCCTGAGAGTGTAAGACTGCATGTCAGAGTTGCCCTACAGGCCAGATAATACGGTTTCTAATAAACTATCTACCCAGAAACCTCTGTCTGTCTGTATGTGGAATGCACATCTAGAATATAGAACAATTCTGTGTATTGTTAAGGGTCCAAAGAAGTGCAGCGTCTAATTTGGTGACATTAGTGAAGAGTTGATCATGAAAACAGAAAGTGATTCTTCCGGTCAACAGGTGAACAGCTCCTTGTCAAGTAGCGATGGTGCAGCTTCAGGGTTCTGCGGACTGAGTCCAGCAGCAGGTCTTTACTTGACACGGCTCAATTACTGCAGGCCACTTTTGCAGCCAAACAACAGCCCATTCTTAACAGGCATGTTTAGAACAGGCACTGCACTACTCACTATTTTTCACAGTCAGATGATGACAGAGTTTACAGGCTTGTTAAAGCTTGGGAAACACTAGATTGGAATTTTTCATAACCACCACTGCATAGTTTTGACTCCAGCCCTCCACACAACAAAGATAAGACGGCCAGGGTTTGTGAAACTTGACGTTACTTTGTTCCTCTTCAGCATAAGTAGAAACAATCTAGACCAAAAGCGCTCTCAGGAGGAGTCTGGAGTGCCTCAGCCTATGTTTTTGAAGAGGCATCTACAGCACTGCAGTGCATGCCATCAGCTCATGGAATAAACCTCTTTCCACCTCATAATGCACCTCGGAGGGCTGCAGAGATTTGGCAACATATTCTCAAGTACATCCTGGAGGCGCTACAATAACCACTGTAATGCTGGAGTCACAAAGTATCTTAGAGACACAAACAAGCTGAAGCAAGAGAAAGAAAAGAGCCAAAGCACCTCTCTGCAGTAAAACAGAATGTTTCCTGTTTTCGAGCACCCTGAGCCCGGGTGTGACAGCAAGTGAATTGCTCCAGTATTTCATGTGTTGCTCCAACTCCTCCCGCGAGGCTTGTGTTGCCACTGCTTGCACTATGATACACCCGACTCTCTATACTCATGACGATAGTGTTGCTCAACTACATACTTCATCTCAGCTTTAAAGTAAATGGTAAATAGCACGTTTGACTTTAGACATTCACACACATACACGTTCATACAGTGCCTCTATCTGCAACACTTTCTCTATGAGAGGGGGCAATTTGGGGTTCAATATCTTGCCCACGGCACTTCGGCATGCGGACTAGGGAACACTAGGATCGAACTGCCGACCTTCTGGTTACAGGACTAACCCATGAGTCACAGCCGCCCCACAAAGCATCAGTGCTGCAGAGAAAATAACAAACACTTTGTGATAGTACAACCTTGCACCTCCCAAAGGACAGGAAACTACATGACAAGTAGTGTCATCACTAATAAGTCTTCTGTTGTAATACATGGGTGTTGGCTTCTAAGATGCCATGCCACCCGATAGAGCCACAAGCCACACATCCATGTCAAGAACAGACTTTTAACATTAAGATAGCAGCTTCGGAATCAGTTTGATGGTACACTGACGTGAATTAAGGAGAATGGTACCACTTTCTTTCTCACTCCGCACTTCGAATGCCTGTTCTTGCACGGTGTAACTATGGTGAGCAGAGAAGTCCATAACTGACTGATAGTCACCGATTAAATTGCCAGAATCAGAGTAAGTTCAAAAGTAATGCTGAACTGTAGATCAGTAAAACAGAGTGTTTATCTCCAATATCTAGGGAGGAAACAAGATGGAGTTTGGTGTACGTGGATCATGAGGAATATCCACCGCTCAATTGTGTTTCTGTCCAGTGAGTAGTCAGCAGATAGATATGCTTTGTTTTTTCTCTACGTGAAAACCAAATTGCTCCAACATGGAACTCCAGAGGGTTCTGTTTCAAAGTGGAAGTTGCCTAGTGTTGCTTTAAATAACGCTTGCACATAAAGCTAGCTGCAATCACCCAAACTACCAACTATTTTTGTTGACATGCCCACAAAATGCACTGGTGCAAGACAGTGTGCTTAAATATCCCAAAGAGTTCATAAAGAAAAGACAATTACATCTCCCATTAAGAAGAAATTGCCATTGCTAAGTATATCCCATCAAAGTAAAGACTTGTGGTGATAAAATCCAGATTCCCTTCTTGTAGCTGCAGCAGCCTTCTGCTCGCTGCCTGGCTCTTTGAGGTCAAACTTGGCTCCGTCTTCTTGATCATGTGCCAAAAGAATCTGGTGAATCAACAGCAAATTGATCTGAGGGTGGCACCGAGTGGCCCCATGGGAGGAGGTTGAAAGGTAGAACACAGCCCAAGAGAAGAGAGGAGAGGATACCAGAAGACGAGAAATCAAAGGGTAGGGTGTTGTGGGGTAGGATGGGATAGGAAGGGAAAGGAAACGAAAGGAAAGGAAAGGGTAGGGTAGGGTAGGGTAGGAAAATAAAGGAAAGGGTAAGGTAGGGTTGGGTAGTGTAAGAAAGGACAGAAAAAAGAAAGGCAAGGGTAGTAAAGGATGGGAAAGGGGTAAGGGGGCTGGGGTAGGGTAAGATTGGAAAGGAAAGCGTAGGATAGGACAGAATAGGAAATAATATTAAAGGAAAGGAGAAGATAGCGTAACAAAGGAAACTAAAAGAAGTAGCAGACCAGAGCACTTGCCTGTGTCCCCATGTGACACTGTTCTACAATGTAGCAGGTAATACGTCTCCATCATAACCAGGGGCCTGCTGCCAGTCAACACTGTACAGAGGCTGGCTGACACACTGAGAACTTTGTTCTGGGCAGATTGATACAGATGGTCAGGCACTGCAGGACGAAATACAGCTGGGCAGCAGCTCCCACCTTGTCTTTATCCTCTCACATGGTGCAGAAAAAGACCAGGTGTTTCCCAGGCCTATTAGTAGGCGAGGAGAGGAGACAGCAGTCTAGAATGACGCACTACTAAAACATTGGGCATGGCACGATACCAAATATGTAGTAGACGATACTGATACCATGAAATGTCCACGATTATTGATAACCAAAACGATACCACGGCTAAAAGTAAAAAAAATGTAATTCCATTTACTTCAACTCACACTCCTTTATAAAAACGTATGAACAAAGATAATTACGAACTTCCGTTTATCAGGTATGGCTCAATGAAAAACAGCAGAGGCTGCACACAGGCAATGTTCTAACACACACACACCTACTCATACTCACGTGCTTTTGTCACTTCAGGCAAATCAATGGGATTTAAAGTCTTTATCAACACCAGTAATCAGAGTGAAAACAATTTCCAGAAGTAATTATGTACACTAGTGTCGGGTTTTACCAAAAATCTTTCCTGTCACTCTTTCCCACAGTACATCCATCCTATATAGTATCAGGAGAACTTTAAAACCGTAAATATCTCATCAGATTCCAAGCGTTAGGTTACTTTTAACTTAGTTGTGGCAGCTATGCTTTTTGTGACACTATTTGCTTCCTGTTTACTGAGTTGATACCTTTTGACTGGATGGCACCACAGGTGATTCCTTGCAAACAATTTAACGCTTTAAGCTGCATGAGACATTGCCTATGTTCAGTGACATCGCATCAGGCTGGGCAAAACAGTCTACTGCCTGGGGCCCCGAGCTAAGATAGGGCCCCTGGAATGGCTGATTAAGTTAGTCAACAACGACAATTGAGAAGCCCCTTCAAGTGTATGGTCGTTTGTGTCCAGTGCAAGAAACTGCACTGACACCATCGTCGAATAACCCAAACAAGGCCCCATGCCAATACCTTTCTGCGAAAAGTTATCAAGTATCAACAGTGGCTGTGTAATATGACTGTTCCAGAATATTCTGCTGGGGATTACACAGGCTCTTCTCTTTCTTTACTGTTGCAGTGATTCACAGACATGTAGCTCAATGTATTCACACACTGGGGTTTGAAAGAAAGTTGTACCAGAGGAGCGAAATGATTTGTTCCCATGACTCAGTGTTGCTGTGTAAAGGGACGTGCTAATGCTCATCTTGAGGCAAACTGCTGAACATGCTGCTCCCACTGCACATACAGACCAGCGGAGACACAGAGGGAGAGAGAACAGAAAGAAAGACAAACAGAGCTGTAGAGAGCACAAGGAGCTCACATACACATCATTAAAACCCCCAGGCCAGGGTGACATCATCAATGAATCTCGACATCCGCTACACTTCCCTGCCTCCTTTAACCGCTTTGCTAAGGCCGGGGAGAATGACAGCTTTACAGGTTAGTATTGAACGGTGTCTGTGGCAGCAAAATGCATGCAGCTGCATCCTGGACTGCTCTAGCATGAATCCAATACGCTTGGAGAATCATTAAAGACATGAACCAACCATCTCTACACGTACATTAGCAAGACAATAGCTGTACCACAGTTTTGTCCCTTTGTTCTTTGCAAGAATAAAAAAATGTAGGAAATGCGACACAATCACAGGTAAAATGATCTAATCTGTGGTGGTTCAACAGTCCCATCAATATTGGATCCTCTCAGGTTGTTGACTGTAACACATATTGCACTTTAGACCTTCACTGTCTAATCACTGAAGGCGATCTAATTACCCAATCAGCATACCCTCACACACCACAGCCGTGAAGAGGAGCAACCGTGTTGGAGCGAGGAATCCATCTTAAAGATTGGACAGGTATGGGGCTGCTGTGAGCCAAATAGCTTGGGGGGGGGGGGAACGGCTGCATCTTGTGACAGAATGTATGTCTGTTTAGTGGATATATTTATGTATATGTATGCATATTAGAGCATAGACGTTACAAAGAAGAGATAAGCAGCCCCTAAAGAATGAGGGCTGCTACAGGTCGTCTGAGGAGAAAGTTAGATTGACAACATAGACGTGCAAAAGTGAAGATGGAAGTGCTAAATTCTAATTAACATATAAATGGCATGTCACATCATATTTATATTCTCCCTAGTGTGCGTTAGCTCAATGGGATGTTGCACACACTTCTACTGGTTTGGACGTTTACATCGACGCGTATTATTCCAGAGTAATATTTAGAAAAGTTCAGGGTTGCAGTGCATGTGCAATAGCAGCCTCCGTCCGTCGCACATCACACAGTCTCCGTCTGGACAACAAACTGCTGTCTCTCTACCACTCTGAGGATAGAAAGTGCAAATATAGTACAACAACATTTTTTGTCAAAACTCAGGCTGAATTAAAAGCAAGATTAAAAAGATAGTACTTTATATTAGATTTGAATTTATTAGGATAACTTACTATTATCCTCATGTGAAACAAGAGACTGTTCCAGAGGACAACCAGAGAGACTTCTCTGCCTTGCTCAGTTTGAGATGAGAAAGGTGGACTGAAAGGAGTAGTTATGAGGATGTGAGGTTTCTCTTTCATTCTCAAAAGAGCAACGGCCAATCGGGAAACTTCCAAAACTCAGCGATTAATGGTGTATCTTCAGTCAATCATGCAACACTCGCCTGATCAATGGTGTAACTTACAAGCTCAACTCTATTACTCCTTCACATACTCACTCATGGACATTCAGGGCTGTAGTGCTGGTCCGAGGCCATCCAGCCCCAAACACAAGTGTTACTAATGGAGCCCTGCAGGCAGATCAAACCCCTCCCAGGTCTCAGTGGAGAGGATGCAGAGAAGGGAGGCTGTATAGTATTTTATTGTACCTTGCAGCTCTGCTTTGCATCGCCAGCAGTGGCTTTAATGTGACAGGCTAAGTAAGCATTTTCATCTCTTCTGTGCTTCCACTGTCCTGGTTATTGAACAAAATGGAAAACACAGGGATGCCGCACCGCTGTGTTGTTCCTAACTGCTTTCAGACCAGATGAAACTATTATTAAGGGAGAAGAATGGGCTGGTAGGAGATTGTTTCTCATAACTACATGATTCCTAGTGGGGATGCTTGGGGGCAATGTGAGACAGCACTGTAGCTGGGGCTTGCTCCAGGAAACAGAGGGAACAAACTATTTCCACACCCTCTGCTACCTCATTGCAGAGTAGCCTCATTTCCAGGGGATTGAGTCTTCTGGTGGCGGAACCCAGTAAAGGGTAAAACTGGCTGCTTCTAATCTCTGACAAGCAATATGTGGTGTTATTTCAGGGCAAGATTCTTCCTGGAGGTCCAAAGGGAGAGCAGCACTAACAGGTGCATTTGTAAGCTTCCTGCATCCAGGAAGTGAAGCATGAATGTTGACTCGGTATTTCAACAGTGTGACGCTACAGATTGACCCGAGCTGTGTTGGGATGGAGATTGCACTTTGCTTTCAGGTCAAGAAAGTGGGAATAGAGTGACCTAGAATACCAAAGGGAGCAGTGATTGCAGGTATTTCAGATGCCAAAGCCGGAAGGATGTTGTATTGTTGGTTTTATGAAACTATGTTTAGCAGCCACTGGGGAAATATGCTTGTGTGCTTTCTTACAGAGAGCTGGAAGAGCTTGATTGATACTACCCTCATGTTTACATAGTAAATATATGAAGCTATAGACGGCACCTAGTTAGCTTAGCTTAGCATGGACTAGGGGCAGTGACTTTTTTACATCTGGAAAGAGCCAGGCTAGCAGTCTCTTCCTCCTTCAAGACTCTGTGCTATGCTGAGCCAACCGGCTGCTAGCAGTAGCTCTTGTTAGTAAATCCAGTCGTCTCAAACCAGGTGCATTTCATCTCATTTCTTTAATCCACAAAAACCAAGACAGCTGAATTGGAATTATCCTACTATTAGTAGCAACTTCAAGGGTTGCAGGTTATATTTGTAGCTTTTAACAGCACCAAGCTGTTTTCCCCTGTTGACCTTGGTCTTTATAATAAGCTAAGATGTAAATTAGACATATCCAATCCCCTCATTCCTTTGCTTTTGTCAAGAAAGACACAGTTTAAGATAAAACTAAATTAGTTGTTTACAAATTACATTTTACTCTGCTCTGCAAAGCCCTCAGCAGAGTAACAGAATTAATCCCTGTATATGCAATAATGGTGATCACACTGTCAGCTTCCCTGGGATAAAAATATCCATTGTCCTTTAAGGCCTGACCTGACTATGCTTCTTCTTCATAGCGCTGATCCACATGCTTCCAAGTGTAGCTGTGTCAGGCCCCCAGCACAGCACAGAGAGCTGAGACTGAACTACAGCTGAGGCACTGCTGTGTCAAACTCTATTTGTTCAGGGACTGCTGAGGTTGCCCAGGTGAAGGGTTGTGGTGTCAAAGACACAGAGAAAAGGGATCACAGAAGAGAGGGGAAAGCAAACTGAGACAGTTATTAGATAGTTTCACTAATCTCCCAATTGCAAAGATTTAGGGGCATATCACCCAGAGCAACATGCCATGGAAAAGCAGGTGGGAAAAAGAAGGGCTGTGAGGCTGAAAAACAGACATCTCCCCTCATCGGGCGGCAGAGTCGACTAAAAAGCCTCTTGTAGGGAAATTTTTACTGCATCAAATATCAACCCGCACCACTCTGATTTGTCATACATTTCAGAAAGAGGCCATTAAGAGCATGGCGGGGTACTTTTGAAGTGTCAGCTCCTTAGCTCTAGTGCCAAAGTAACACTTCTCTAAGTTAGGAGGGAGTGTTACTGGGGGCTGAGAAAAACGGAGTACTGCTGCAGAGGTACTCAGCCACTCAGAGGGGTAAAAAGTGCTCCACCATCTCTGTATGGTTCCCCGCCTGCAGGGCTAGACACAGCTTTGCTCTATTGAGGCACTGCAGAGCACCTGAAGAAAGTAGAAAGCCACGAAAAAGTTAGATCGTAATGCTATTTTAGCAGAGAATGCTCTTCAAATCCAGAGATGTTAGGCGCTAATGATACAAGGTGTAGTTAACTTAGCTGTACAAACAACCTATGAATTGCCTTGTCTTGCCGGCAAGACAGCATAGAGCATTTCTTTGTAACACACATCGTTGACTCTGCAGCAACAAGGCCCAATAAAGAGGGTGATATCTCCTCATCGGTGCTGGCATGGCGCGACGCAGAGGTTGTTAAAGAGGTATGAATCTTTTATGAGCTGGGAAACGCCACCGTTGTCAATATCAGATGAAAAGGCTGAGACTTTGGCACCTGGGGGGAAACATCACTGCATTTTCCTGACACAACAGTTGTTGTGGCAGCAGATGCATCTATGTGTGAAGATCCTGCACTGGGAGTATCTTGCCCCGGCATTATGATCCGGCATTGCATTTCCAGGAGACTGTCAAGCTTTGCTTAGAAAGACACTGTTAAGTTAGCTTCGACAGCAGCAGATTGCAGCAGTAATCACCACTTCAAATGACTTATTAGGGGCGCACTAAGGAGAAGGAACATCAGACATATTTACGGCAGACACACCGGAGCTGATTTTACGTAGCGCAAACAAAAGCAGTACGAGTTTTAATGATTCTCATCCATGGTGAAATGAAACACTGTCATTGTTTCTATAGTAAAAGGACTGTTAGTTGCACAAGGAGGGAAACCATATCAATGTTGGTTGCACAGCAGGCCCTGTGTAAAGAGCATCTTAAATGAGCCAAACTTCTTCTCCTTTAATGAATTTGACAGCATCCTTGCAGCTAATTATGAAAAAGGCGACTCATTGGTTTGTATTGGGGTAAGATGGCAGAAAACTGTGACGCCTTGCTGGAGGATATAATTGATGCCACTATCAATTGCCCACTCTGCTTCATCGGGATGCATGAAACGCTGGAGAAAACAAAGATAGAACCACAACAAGCATCTTTCATTCTGTGTTGTCTTTTTATTGTTCTTATGCTTTACCAACCTAAATATACTCTTTTGCTTTCCAGCCAAGAGTTAGAAAAGAAGACTGCTATAACTGCCATATTTACCAGTTCAATATAGAGCCAGGCACATTAGTCGGTTAGCTTAGCACAAAAACAATGAGCAAGGGGAAAGGGTTACAATCCGTCAGAGTTTGGCTTATTCCCCTTGCTTCCACTCTTTACACTAACCCTTGCTAATTTGTCTCCCGGCTTTGCTACACTCTGCAATGGACACTTGAGAAAACATCTATTCGTTCGGCAAACATCTTGCTGTGAAACTTCACTATTAAAGATTTCACTGAGCAGCAAGGACATCTGGTAAAGTTTGCCTCCTGCCAGGTGTCAACTAGTTTCAGCCCATTAGCTGTTCTCCTCTCTCCGAGTCTTTGTGCTCACATACAGTATTTTAATACCGTTGAATTCCCAGTTAAAGTTGTTTAAATTGACATGTTTTGGAATACTGTTGTCAAACTACAACAATGAGATAATGACTGCAGAAGACTAACAGAAGACTACATGTTAACCAGCAGTCACTTCCAAGCCATCCTGCCCTGCATTGCTTACATATTGATTTTTATAACTGCAATGTAGTCGAATAAAATGAACACACACTTAACTTGAGTTGATGACTATGCTGTATTTTTTGTGTGTATGTACATGCCGAATGATCACTCAGTGAGAAAGTTACAAGTGAAAGAATATTATTTTAGCCGTTTACATATGTCATCTGTCAGTGTCCAGACATTATCAGGCCATTACAGACATCCAACACGCAACCAGGGATTGTCTATGTGAGACGTGATCGCACCTACTGGAAATATTTAGTTAACACACCCACTCGCTCACTGGGAATGCTCCAATCAATGACCTTGTCAATTCAAAAACAATACATAGACTATAAAAGTGGGTACTTGCTGTTCATTTTTTGCCTGGTTCAACTGATTTTGACATTTGCGATCGCACAAGCACAAACAGCTCCTCAATTATTCAGTGCTTGTGTAAAGGTAGATTTTGTCTCCATCTGGATAACAAACTGCCGCTCCACCTTTCTGCCAATCACTGAGCAGAGTAGACACAGTGAAAGGTGTGGCTGGCTGTCGCTTGCATGGCGGGTGACTGTCTTCCACAGAAAGTAGCTGAGGTTTGTCCAGAAAGGCCCTAGATTTGTTGATGGGGGTTTTATGGGAAAACATTTGCTAAAGGAGAGTAAGAGGCAAGTAGTGACAGACGTGCTGCCATGGCAACACTGTCTGCAAATGCCCCCCTGATGAGGTAATAAAACCAAATGGGAAAGTCCCAAAACTCAGTTGGCCAACTTATGGATCCACTTCACCATGAACTCACGCCCATCAATCACTTAGATACGGACATTTGGTGCTACAGCACCGACTGCTGTGATCATTTTAGAGGAAAAGATGACAAAAGAACGTGCCAGTACAAATTTGAGGATTGTACAGATTTTCTATAGCCAAAGCTTTTTGTAGTACCGTAGCATATTTAGAAATGTAACCTTTCATGTTTGAGCCAACACTGACTGCCAAGAAGCAATGGCAAAGAGAAGCAGATAGAGATGTGAGATGAGAAATGGCCCTGCTAGCTATGGAGGAGGCAGCAGCAGCTAACAGTCACTGATGGCTGAGGAGACTGTGGCAAGTATGCACTTATGGTGCTCAAGTGATTTTAGGTTATAAATTTAAACAAGATGAAGAGGAGAAAGTGAAATGGTGAGCAGAACTAAAGCAGAAGGGCTAGGATACATGAATGTGTGTGTCTGTGTGTATCTGTCTGCATGTACTTTTTGCACAGGCAACTGGTAGCGTATACCAAAATAGTGGTTTGGTTTAAGTGTTTGGGACTAACAGCATTGGTGTGCAACAATCTCAAGTTTATACATTTTCTGTATGGTGTCAGTGGAGCTTGCAGGATTAATTACACTGCATTGTTGTCGGGTCCAAGGCAGCCAACTGTGGATATCGGCAGGTGGCCACAGAGCACAACAGAGGTTACAGAAAAGCAAAAAGGGCTGTGACTCATCAGCACCTGTGGTTTGTATGAAGATAAGGGGAAAATAATTGTCCCTCTAAATAAGGTTGGACATTACGGGCAACTGGTCAGGGAACAAAGGATGTTTTATTCCTGCAGTGAAGAACAACTTGCAAAACACTTAGACAACAACCAGGGAGGTTTGTGATAAAAACAACATTTGAACAGATAGTTCTGGTGAGTTTTCATAAGGTGTTATTAAATCATAGATATGTTTGAGATTCTGAAATGACAAAACTAATGTATCATTTTAACTAGTCAGCTGACTGCAGTAATTCTGCAAATTTGTTTTCATTCAGATGTACAAACACATGTACAGGATAAGTAAATACTGACGCTTGACTTATCACTAACACTAGACTACGGGTAAAATAATCTATACAATGTATATTTTATTAAGAGAATGAGGATCCAGTAATATCCTTTAACAATAAAATCATTTAGATGATGGCTCCATTAAAAAACTGGAACTACTGCACTCTGGCTGGCTGTATGCTTCCCCCAGCCAAAGCAGTTTCAATAATTATGCAAATCATGTGACCTTTGAAATCTAATCAGTTCATATTTGAAGTGACAACTTGTAAAATATAAGAAATTCCCTACAGGCAGACGTGTGATATCTAGTTCAAGAGGCCAAAACATGTGTTATGAGCCCAGCATAACCTTGACCTTTGACCATTATATATGTATTAACAGAAAATATAAAAAAATTGTTAAGTTTTGATGTTAGTTTTCAATTTAAAGTACAAAATATGTCAGCTCCCATGTTTGAGGATTTGATGCCTTAATTTGAGGTCAACAGAAACTGAACTGTGACCTGGTTAGTGGGGAGGTCAAGTAGGCAATTAAAAGACCAAGCTTTTGCCTCAGGTCAATTGCGATGGATATGTGTGATCATTGTTAACATTTGACATAAGCGATCGTTTGATTAAAAGAAATTATAGACATGTTCATGAATAATTAAAATCAACAGCTGCAGCACTTAACTTCTGCAAAGCAACAAATGACACAAGTGCATCCTGGGAGCCCAGCAGCACTTTGGATGAGTCCACATTAGTCAGTGCAGTCATATCGGGGCTTTCCACCCTCTGACACTACAGCTGAGAACATGAATGGCTGCTGTGACAGAGGTCTTCAGACCAAGAGAAAATAACAACGGGGTCTTGGTTAGGAGGAAGGTGCTTCCTAGGCTGCCTTGTTAAATATTCATGCTCCGAAACACCAGATCAATCAGGCCTGCTTACTGCATGCCACCGACATTACTCGGGAAATTTCTTCATTTGGTGGCACGATCAATATCTCATTACAGCAGCTTTACACCGGATTGTCTCCGGGCAGGCCTGCTGGCTTCATTCACTCTGCATCACGGGCCTATCTAATCCGTCTATTTTCATCACGCAACACAGAGAAAAACAGCCACTCCCACTTCAAACCTCACGCCAACATACTTTCCTGCAAAAGTGAGGATTGTGAATGAGTCTCAGGTGATGCTAATGGTAGATATGAGGTGAATCAATATGGCAGTGAGGATATAGGTTATGTGCCACGCAGAAAGTATCACTTAGATCATTACGCCTCATACATGATGATGTAACTTTGCACTTTGAGTAACTGAAATGCAACTTGTCTAAGAAAAGAACCAACATCCATCAATCAAATTTGAACTTGGCCCAGAACAGTGTGTCAGAAATAAATGAAACGGTGTGAAAATGTAATTTCAAGATTCTTTTTTGTGTATTGATAGAGAGCTCTCGATGACTTTATAGTTCAGTTTTACATTCACCCACTCACCCAGTGCATCTATGTGCAGCACTTTTCTCTATGAGAAGGGGCAATTTGGGGCTCGGTAACTTGCCCAAGGACACTACGGCATGCGGAATGAGAAAGAATAGGATCGGACCACCGACCTTCTGGTAAGAGGACATGCGCTCTAACCTCTGAGCCATAGTTGCCAAAATTGCATGCATCTTAAAACACATCGATCAATGAATGCTAGAAGATGTGAGTCTTGGCCAGAGCACGTAAGAAGCTCCTCTGCTGTCAGTGCCCGTAGACTTGTCCCTCCATGTTTTAACTTTTTAACTTTGGTTGATGCTGTATCAACCAAATCACCACAGTAATAACATTAAGATTGAAACTGTACAACGAACTAACCATTTAGAATTTTACCAGGTTTAACATGAAACCAAGAGCCGTTTTATCCCTGGTCAGAAATAAATGAGTTATATAGGAAAAAGAAGCATTCACACTAAGCATCACTTTTCTGAATCTCATACATATTTAGTAGCATTGGTTTGAAATATATGCAAAAAGAACGAGGCAGTCAGAATTCGCATCATTGGAAGAAAATGTCTTGTTTTCACGAGATCTTCACATATCTATTTGCAGACTGGATCTCTGAGCTCTGATCTGCACCATTACACTCAAAACGCCTTTCGGCCACTAAGGAAACTGAGCTATTACTTTTTTAATCAAACCATGAAATGACAGCAGACCTCATCATAATAACATTAAAGCTCCCCTCCTTAGTGTCACGCAGAATGCAGCGATGTGCCGAACTGAATTCCCCTCAGTGGGAATAATTTCATGGTAATCGCTAATAATTATACGCAGGGCAAGTGACAGAGAAAACAGGAGGAGCCAGATATGACAGCACGTCTGGAATACTTGTGGAGCTGAAGTCGTGATGGATATGTGACACCGAGAAACTACTTGTAATGAAAGGTCAGCAAAAACCTTGAAAACGTGTTCCATGTGCACTCTGCTTAAGTAAAACGGGCTAGTTAAAGATCCCTGCAGTCGCTACAGTAAAGATCATTTATATCTGACTGCTCGCTGCACATCAAGGACAACTCCCGTTGCCTCTGGGGTAACATGGAGCTGTGAGATAGAGCCTCTGCCTTCCCAGGATCTTCCGCCTATTCAGCTAGATAGATACACACAACATGCAAAGCCAAGGCAGATATCACAATGTGAATATGAGAAAAAGAGGACGCACAGGAAGAGGAGAGTTGAACGATTGGGAGACGAAGGTTAAAAGCAGGAAAAAGTGAGGCAGCGAAATGGGAAACGGGATGAAAGTGAAAGCCGAAAAGAGACGTACAGAGCCGACAAGAGGAACGGCAACGAGGGAATGAAAGAGAGAGCGACCCAGCAGGGTGTCCAGGGACTCGAGTGGGTGAGGAGGCAGCAAGCTCTGGCACTGACGCCACGGGGAAACACACCGCACGGCCCAGAAGAAAAGTCTCCTTTATCACTTCACTCTCTTTCGCTTTTGTTTTGTTTAAGGTTTTTTTGTGTTGTGGTACCTTCTTCTCTTTTTGCCTGCTTGTTTTGGCTCATTGCATTACTTCTTCCCGTGCATGCCGCATGGACAGTCAACGCCCGGATGCAAAGTGAGACCGATGCCTTCACATAAACAAGCCGAGTGCTGCCACAGTGCATTAGTCACAGCCCCAGTCTGGCATTTTCAAGGTCGCTCCTCCCACTCAACCTGCTAATAGATCACCAGGATTTGATATTCACCTGCGGGGGGGGTGGTCCTCAGCTAGCCTGACGTTGTCAGACTCACAATTCTAGTCAGAATGTGAGTCTGAGACCGCTCCATTGGGCTGTGATTATGGGGCGTGTTTCAACTGACCAGGAAGTAAAATTCCTCTTCGCTCAATTGGATAGACCTACAACCAATCAGAGCAACGTAGTATGTGACGTATGCTAAGCAACGCATTGTGAGTTATTTACTAACGCCGGGTTCACACCGGACGCTTCAGCGCAGCGCCAAGCCTTAAATAACAGCTGGCTCCCATCCACTCCCATGTTAACATGGAAGCACCGCGAGGCAGCCTTGGCGCAGCGCGGTGCTTCAGCCTCCGGTGTGACCGGCACAAAGCCGTGCAGCGATCTACTGGATCAACGGGTGATATTATTAGCGCTGCCCGGCGGTTCAGCGTCGCTTCAGTGTCCGTTGTGAACAGCCAAGCCCCGGGGCGATAGGGATTAGCGCGGTGCTTTGGCGTCGCCTCCACGTTCTGTGTTCCTCTTTCAAAATGAATGCGCTGTCGATGTCTTCTAAAACAGACTCAATGGCAGCATCTACACATCTCAGCTCGCCAGCGGCAGACATGTTTGTTGAAAACAAATTCAACCCAAGGGCACTTTGATGACGTGGTTGATTACGTTACCGTTGATCATCTGTCAATCATCGTATAAAGCCCGCCCTGACAATCTGATTGGCCCGGTCGGGCATAATTTTTTCCCAACGGAACGACTCCAGATCGAACTGCCCGACCAAAAATGTTGTGGGCGGGGCTAAGTTCGTCTGGCATCCAGGCTAGTCCTCAGCAGTAGTTGTGCACGTGTGTTCGTGCACGGATGATCACGCCGCACGCTGTGTCATGATTTCACTGATAAGAGGCGTTCTGTCGGGATTGTTGCATGAATTAAAAGAAAAAGCAGAATGACACAGGAACAAAACTTTCTTGTTACGATTCCCTGTTGTTCTTCCTCTGCGATTGCGTGGCGCATCGTGGTCACACACACATTTAACCAACTTCCTGAGCCATAAAACCAGAGGCTGATATTTTAATTCACTATCCTGCTTGGAGCTGGTGCAGTTGAGTTGATTTTCCAAACACAACGAATAAAGTTCCTGGAGATAATATGCAGCCCTATTAAACTCTGCGCAGCCTCCTCCTGCTCCTATTGACATTAAACAGCAGTTACGGAAGGTGGGGGGGGGGGGAGCTTTTCTCAGAGACTCACAATCAGCACCGTTCCTCTTCCTGCAACATCAAATTACCCACAACTGAGATACCCTCGCCATGCCCCACTCCTCCTCTCCCTTCCTCCCACCGAGTTTGGCTTTATAGGCAGCAGCAGCAGCAGCAGTCCGGCAGGGATCATTTCTGCTCCCACTCCAGGGAAATTACTTTGTGTTGTTAGAGAGAAGGCCGTTTGTTAGCTGCTTCATCAAGCTCCTTGACTCCACTAACATTTTGGACGCCAGCGAGAAATATGGCCTCTTACATGTCTCAGCACACTGTTGCCATCAAGTCATACAACGTAAAGGCAGGGTTAGAGCCAATATAAGTGTGTGTGTGTGTGTTAGTGTGTGTGTGTGTGTGTGTGTGTGTGTGTGTGTGTGTGTGTGTGTGTGTGTGTGTGTGTGTGTGTGTGTGTTGGAAAAGGCATGTGCAAATCTTATCTGAGCATTTGTTTCTGCAGGACTGAACTTAGTCATGTAGTCTAGATAAATATGTATCTCTATAGCATGTGTGGGCATGTACTGTACATGCTCATGTGCTCGGTTATTCTACACAGACTAGTTCAGCTGCGCCTTGCTTGGACTGATGAATAATTTCTGCACTCTGCTCTGCTGTGGCACGTCTGGTGCAGCCTGACTGCACCACACAGCTACAGCTCTGCATTTGCATTCATTACACACACACACACAGCCACACACACACACACACACACACATACACACACACACACAGAGCTCGCTCACACCCCAACACCATTCATCCCGTCAGCTGTTTCCCGATTTAAGGAGATGCAACAAGCTGCAAAGCCCTTTTTAAAGCAACAGTAGTTTCCTATTATTCAACGCCATCTCAATTTAACTCCCATGGTCAAATCTGGAGGGGAAAACTGTTGTTGCCATGAACCCAACTAATAGGGCCATAGCAGTCAAGCAAGCTAAAAAAACAACAACACAACTCTTACAAAAACTACAATCATGATTCTAATTGCCAATTGGTGGTTTTTCAATTCGAGCCCAGAGAAGAGGTGCAGTGTGAAGGTGTAAGATGAAATGTCAGCTCTCCTTTGGAGCGGCAGCCATGCTGATGCCGTGACCTCTGTGTGCTGTGGTTTAAAGGTTGCAGATTCTGCCACATGGGAGGAGGTGAAAGGAAGGGGTCGTTTTTTAAAGACCGCCGCCTTCCCCGGAGATAAGAGAGCCTTTCAGCACAGAGCAAAGACCGACTTAGCCGAGACGCTGTCACTTGAGGCCAGAGTCATGGACCTGCACTGTCTGCTTGGATCTCTTTTGACACTGTTATGTGCACTTTGTAAAATCTGTCCTGGAGCCTCTCAATTAACCTCAAGAAACCAACAATAATGGGAATAAATTCAATAAATCTGACAATGATTTACATAAAAATACAAATACTTCTATGATACAGCCAGTTGTGCATGTGTGAGCAGCTTAATAAAGGTAAACCACAAGCAGCAGGTCCACAGATATGTGCGACCAAACACCTCCTACTGTCTCGGTGGTCTATCTGGAAGACATCCAGCTCTCCGCTCCTTCATTAACCAGATCAGAGTGTATTTTCAGACATGATATATCTCTCGATGCATTTCACCAGAGATGAGCCGATCATGTCACCATCTATCTTTGTCAGTGGCAGAAAACAAGTTCACGCGCTGCCAGATACATCCAAGCCCCGACACTAACTAAAAGAATTAATTAGTACTAAGTGGCAAAGGTTTTCATTGCAGTGTTTGGCACGAGAGTCGCAGGTAGTTTCTTGTAGAGTCTACACTGCGTTTACGTCCAACAATTCAGACCTCAGGGTGCATCAAGACTGTATTTATTACAAAATGTTCATTTGCATAGATATTTGCTGCTGCACAGGAACCCTGGGGCGACTGTCTGGACGTGTAGCCAACACTGCCAGGCTGGTACGTTTGAATGCACAGTGAGCACACTGGTTAGAAACTGCCTTCATTCTCACAGACACTGAAGTGGTACAACAAGAACAATTCAGCCTTGTAGATCAACCCTGAGCATTTCAGAGATTATAAGTGAAAACACACTACAACTTGTAACCGAGAGGGTGCAGGAAGGTGCATATGTAAGTTTTGCACGGCAGGAGAAATAGTGCTGTCAACTTCTTGAGACAGAGACTGCAGGGAAGACAATAGCTGTCGGGGAGCGATGCGCAAAACAACGGGGCCACTATCACCGCCTCCAAGATGTGCAACAAGACGCGAGTTTATCAGAGGCGATGCGATGAAATATCACCGGAGGAGCGAGACAAACGATGGGCAGCGATACAGAGGAGGGAGAGCTACACATTTCTCCACATCACCGGAGCAGCAGCGCTTCAAGTGCAAACAGGCAGCAAATGTACTCACAGTCCGGAGGAACTGGATCTCATCCTCTCCCTCTCCACCTTCAGCCATGGCCGCACAGGAGCCTGCTCGCGCTCGGGAAGCCTCCGCTGGCTCCTCTCACCTATCGATACTAGCATATAGCTAATCCGCGGACCATACACAGCGGGCACACGACCGCAGCATGTGTGTGTTTCACTGAGGCCGCCGCGCACCGCCCGGAGCAGGAGGAGCAGGAGGAGGAGGAGGAGGAGGAGGAGAAGGAGGAGTGTGTGTCAGCAGCAGCATCGGTGGGCTGGAGCGAGCTAGGGGAGTGTGTCGTGAAGCCCAGATACAGCAGCGGGGTCTTTATCTGCCACGTCACCGGCAAACCGCGTTAATGCAACCGGGGCCGCGGCAATATTCAAACATTAGCGGGTAAAATAGAAGCAGAAAGCGGAGGGATGGTGGATCGGTCCAGTGTTTAGAGCCACGTCTCCTCTGACAGCTGTACGTTCACATCACGTTATCGTCTCGGTGCTGGAGCAGATCAGCACCACGGCCAGCTCCCTGCTGCTCAGCCTCCACCGCCACACAGTCATTACAACGGAGTGTATCACTGTCCACGTAGGGGACATCAAATATTGTTTTATTTAGCGAAACATTCGAAAGAATCAACACGCATCCACCACATTCCCAGATCTGTGTTGCAATGATGCATCTCTGCTTCTGAAGATCTCAATGAAAAAATGCTGTCGACGCTTCACTTCATGAATTCAACCAATTAAAATAGCCGAAGAACCCATTGCGACCCTAACCCTAACCCTGACTGAATTTGTATTGGCAATACATCTACCATCATTCAAAAGCAATACCACGTCAAAACTATTTATTTTCGTGTCACCGCATATTTACGTTTATACCTTAATTCCATGCATTTATTTATACCATATTATTCATCTGTTGTTCTGTTTAGGTGTTTGCTATCTGTGTGCAGCACTTACAGTGACAGTAAAGGCTTTTTGATTTTTGATTCGTATTATCCATAATCAATTTACAGATTTTTTTTGATTGGGTTACATACCTTTAGATAACTTCATTAAATGCGATTCCACTCAATTATACCTTAACAGAATAAAAGTAAGACCTGTACTTTTCTCGTGGACAAAACAGTCATAAGTGACTTGTAACCACTGTTTTCCTAAAGTCAGATTGGACCTTACTTGTTAATGCTATAATGAAACACATCTCTGGTGGTGATGCGATGCTGCCCTCTAGCGTAGGTCCTGTGACCTGTGATATACTCTGAGCCTATCTGCATGTTAAGATTAAGATTAAGATGCATTTATTTGTCCCAAACACAGGCACACTCATGCATGCAGGGAAATGTAACCTTTGCTTTTAACCCATCTGGTGCAGGACACACAGAGCAGTGAGCGACCATGTACGGCGCCCGGGGAGCAGATGTTGGGGGAGTAAGGTGCCTTGCTCAGGGGCACTAGACAGGGTAGGGAGAATCCTCTTGGATTTTTGGACAGATCAATCCAGGTTCGTCTTTTGTTGTTTCTCCGTGGAGTCGAACCAGAGACGAACCAGAGACCTTTTCTGCCCATAGTCCAAGTTTCTGCCACTAGTCCACCGCCTCTTCCATAATGCTTTGTTCGCCTCCTTCCTTTTTGGCTTCCTTCATTTCCTGATCCGTATTTATCGCAGTCTGTTCAGAAAGAGTTTTGATGTTTCAAAATTATGGAAGATCCATCTCCAAATTGTGTCCTTGGGGTTTCTGACTAATGACAAACACCACAGATCACTTACATGAAGCCCACAGTGTTTCATTGTTATCAGGATTGAATTACAAACAAATGAACTGATTATCCTTTAAGCACTATAGGTCTACTACATGAATGTGGGATTTGGCCCCATGGAGGTGAAAGTAGTGAAAAAAGTGCAATCATTCTTGCATTCCTGAGTTAATAAATGGTAATGTAGGGTCTCCAACTTTTAAACGTTAATCTTATTTCCAAGCCGGAATTTCAACCAGATTTTATGAAATTAAAGTCTATATACTTGCACATAAAACGTGTGTCCATGTATTACTTTTTCAGTTTCCTTTTCTTTTAAATGTTCAGTGTGTAGAATTTAGTGACATCTAGTGGTGAAGTTGCATATTGCAGCTGATTACCCCCTCACCACACCCTCCCCTTCAGAACATGACAGAGAATCTGTGGTAACCTTCAGTTGTCATAAAAACTCAAAGGGTGTTTAGTTTATCCAGTCTGGAATGCTGTTAAAAACATGGCGGA
Organism: Pleuronectes platessa; assembly: GCF_947347685.1. Lineage (NCBI taxonomy): Eukaryota > Metazoa > Chordata > Actinopteri > Pleuronectiformes > Pleuronectidae > Pleuronectes > Pleuronectes platessa. The sequence goes on along the minus strand of NC_070636.1, from coordinate 15,179,640 downwards.
CTCTGTAGAGACGACCTTCTGCATATGTAAATATAATGTATTTATACATAAAAGGCTCATTCTAAAACCACAATTTGTACAATTTAGATGAAACAATCTGGTGAACACATCAATAGGATTATTTTGTATTCAATTTCTGCTAATAAATCCCTTTCACCTAAATCTTACACACTCAACCTTTACATTTTCAGTAGGCTCTGATTGTATTGCAGCTGCTGCACAAACAAATAAATTCATTTTGGCATTGCAGCAAGAAGCTGAAATATATATATATATGAATGAATCCCCTACTGCTCCTTGAAATACTAATATACCTGGGTAATAAAATGTAACTGTTGTTTTGAATTGGAAAATGTTAATTTAGTGAGGCAGCAGTGCTCATGTCAGCCTCTAGGTGTCTCTGCTCGGTAACAGATGGATTCTCCTGGGCCTTCATGGAGCAGGAGGTGTAGTGTGACGCTCTCTTACCTCCAAACTCTCATATCTGCGGCCACAGTTAAATAAACTCCACTTGAACCTGATTACCATCCATTTCCTGCTCCACCTACACACACACACACACACACACACACACACACACACACACACAGACACACACACACACACATACATCCCCTTATCACATGGTCCACCTGCCAGGCTGCAGCTGCACTCACTCCCAATGTGGGACGTGGATGGATCACGTAGAGCCAATCAGGGAGCAGGGAGCCGGCGGTGGATGCTTCCATTGGTCCGGCCTCCCGTCCATCAGGGCGGTGGAGCCCAGCGAGAGAAGCAGCGGTGTTTCTGCAGCAGCAGCTCAGTGATGTCAAGGGGGGGTATCTGCCGTGTTTACTAAACCGAGGAGGGTAAGTCACTGTTTGTGTTTGACGAGCCGCTGCTGTGTGTTACCTGCTGCAGGTGCAATGCTCTGTGACATACTTACTAAGTATAACAACATCAACCCGAGGCTGATGCGGAGTTTAATTTGATTGCATTGACTTTGAATCCTAACAAATTGTGTCGATCTAACTTGTAGTGTTGCAGCTGTAACCTTTAAAAGCCTGTGTTAGTTGTGCTGCCATCAAACGTGGTCGTTGCAAGGTGACAGGCTCAGAGGATCATCGTCACAGCAGTGTGTGTGTGTGTGTGTGTGTGTGTGTGTGTGTGTGTGTGTGTGTGTGTGTGTGTGTGTGTGTGTGTGTGTGTGTGTGTGTGTGTGTGTGTGTGTGTGTGTCATGTAAACAGTGCAGAGATGGTGAGGGAATCGTTTGGATCACAAGTAGAAATGTGTGTGTCTGCTTTGCTTGTAAACATGGCAGCCCCTGCATGCAACGGTGTCGTCACCGTGTGTGTTTGTGCGTGTGAGTGGCAGGATTCATGCTGCAGGCTTGTGAAATGTTGATGAAGTGTTGTATGTAATTATACAACAAATGCAGGAGAGGGATGTGTAGATGATATAAGGTCAAGGACGTTAGGTGAATGATAGGCAGTTTTATTTCAATTTTCTATGATGTGAGAGGAGCCGTTTGTGTTTTAAATCTCTGCATTGGCATCCAGGTTGTAAGGGCTCTAGATGTGCAAAACTGTTAATATCATACTTAGGTTTGAGCGATATGGCCAAATGTTATACCCTGATAACATTTCAGTTGGATATTGATGATTATCAAGATAAATGTCACATTATTATTTCTCTTAAACAGATTTTTGCTCTGAGTGAAAGTTTTGGCTTTCAACTCTTCTTCATGGGCAGAACATGACAAACACATGCACAGAAAAACAACAACTCTTAGTTAGATCAATCATCTGTTAAACCTCCTCACTGTGCTCGGGTAAAGATTATGTATTGCAATTTTGTAATATTGAGGAACACGATTGATATTGTTTAATTGCCCAGTCCTACTTGAAATACAAAAGATCTCGCATTAGGGCTCAAGAAATGACCATAATGTTGTTTAGACATCCTGTCTCTGTTAAGTCTGATTTATCGCTGCATGCTACTTTCTCTCTGACAGCATCTTGACAGGCCAAGTGATGAATGGCCAGAAATCCTCCTCTGCAGTCTGAACCCAGTCACTCTGTCTGGGGAGCGACCACTAACTTTGGACTGCTTGAGTGATCAACATGGCTCCCGTCATGGAGGGCACACATACCGTCTTGATCCTGTATGCGCCCATCCTTGAGCTCAGCAACATCAGCCTGTATGACCCCAAGAGGCGGGCCCAGAGCTTCAAGTACAAGAGCCGTGCCCCTCATTCAGAAAGCGCCGGCAATGACCATGACTGGGGAAAGGAGGATCTTGCGGTGTCCGAACAAAGAGGCCAGTCTTCCTATACCTCGGGAGAACTCCTCAACTCCCAGCCGGCAACAAAGGAGGTTGTTGCAGAGCTCTGCTGGCTGGCGGCGGAGCACCACCAGTTGCTGGTGAATCTCTTATCACTGTGTCGGGACTGCGCCAACAAGGTCAGGATGGGTAACCAGGATGGGAAAATCCAGGATTACATGGAGGGTCAGGAAGCTCACGTTGGAAGTCAGGTTCTCAGCAACAGCAGTAACTATTCTCACGCTGTGTCTCCGGAGCATAAGAGAGCCACGTCCAAGAGCAAGAAGCTGAAAAAGTTTGGAAGCAAGAAGCTTGACTGTGCGGAGGATTTCCTGAACAGTAAGATAAAGAAGAAAGTTATAAACGGGACTTCAGGCGCCCAGAAGGGTGTGGCCGTATCTGCAGCCTCAGTAGTGGAGCCGATCCCAGGTATTCCATCCACCGTCCATGTGTCTGACAGCCCAGCGACCGGTTCCTATGTCAGTGCTGTCAGTAATCCCATCCTGCCAATGGAGGAACCCTTCCAAATCAGCCGTGAGGGCTGGGACTTCATGGAGGACAACCGGGCATTTGAGCCCGACATGTATTTCTGCAGCGACTTCTCGGAATACGAAAGTGAGCTGGGTTTCGAGTCGTCTTATTGCAGCCTGATGGAGGGACTGACCCGACGGGAAAGTGGGAGCAACCTTCGACCGATTAAGAGGTTTGACTCTCCGGTGGAGACGTTATCTGAGAATGCATTGGCAGCCAGGTCCGCTCAGCAGCTCTGTGGCAACGACCATCAGAGGAATAAAGGGGTCAGGGTGGTGGCTAAAGTGCAGGATGTGGAGGGGAGCGTGCACCATGTTAGACATACAAGCCCAGAGAGGGAAGGGTTTGCAGAGTGGAGAGGGACAAATGGAGCCCACCTGGCTGGGGTTGGTAGAGAAATGACAGGTAACAAGCAGTCTGAGGGGCTATGGTTGCCCCTGTCCAATACAACCAACCCTTCATCCTCAGCCAAATCCCACATCAAGAGCCCATCTTCTGCGTCTCTTGCTGGGGTCTTCAACACCTCTTTCCCCGCTTCAAACAGCCTCCAGAGCATGTCCCCAGTCCTGTCCCCTCTGCCCTGTAAGCAGGCGAGCCCACAGCTCAACCACCGTATCGTTCTGCTGTCGGACAAGGACATGGACCCGGCCCGCGAAGGCTCCAGCAACATTGACAGGTCCAAAATCTTCACAGATGTCATCGACAAGAACGGCAACAAGCGCACCATCACCCGCCTGGACCTGGACCTCAGCAGGAGGCCGAGCCCCTCCAAGTGGAATTCCTCCAGCAACTCCACAACAACAGGTGAGTTATGAGAAATCCCGCCTCTCCAACTCCAACAGTACTTTGAACACACTGATTCATGCCTTGATGTTAATGTTGACGTCCTTGGTTTTTTATCGTCTCAGACAGGAGCATGAAACGGTTGTCAGAATGTGCCCTCGCTCTGGAACTGCTGGAGCTGTATTTCAAAGATCAGAGCAATATGCTTTGAGAGAGATTCATGTGTCTGTGTGGGTATGTGTGTCTGTGTGTGTGCGCCTCAGGCTTTTGTTGAAAAGCTCCAGCAATTTGCGTGCATCACAACTGACAAACCATTTCTGCAGGAGGAGTTTCACTTTTTGTCACTCCACCATAAGCTAAACCAACAGAAAGGCACTGTTTTACAAAGCATCTCCTATTAGGCTTTAACTGCTGTGTTCTCGTCCTGGCTTTGACATATGACCACAAATTAAAAACTACCCAGCGGAGTTGAACAAGGAGCAAGCGGGGCCTGAGAATAGTTTGGCCAATGATCCGTTTTAACGCTCTCAGTGCCGTGGGAGGGAAAAGGCAGAGATTAGGAGTGGAGTGTCTCAGATCAAAGTTGACACAGAGTTTGAACTGACCAGGGTTCTCTTGAGCATGGTGTTAACTGAAGCATTGCCAATTTGTACTCGGAGGGATCTGCTGTCCCTCCCCTTAAAAACCCCACATCCTAACCTCTTTCACAGGAAGCTGACAAAGGATCACGGACCCAGGCGGCACAAGGCGGGGGAGAAAATAAGGATTAGAAGTTCCTTATCTGCAGGACTCCTTTCCCCTTTTTTATAATCTAACGATGACAGAATAAATGGATTCCAACTCTCGCAAAATACATAATCTTTACAAAGCCACAATAATGTCACAAGCTTAGATCAGCAGTGCCCCTGTGACTTTTCATCATCGCCCGCCAGCCAGTCTTTCTTGTCTGTCCAGCTTCTATTGTCTCAGGCCACTGTGTGAGCTCATACGTGTCAGCGGTTTTCTGTGTTGGTTTAAAGTTTATAAACCTTCACTGGAATCTCTCCAAGCTGCACAATTCAATTTGATGCTTATTATATTATTATTATTGCATTAGGTACCTCTGTACGGTGGTTAATCAACCCTTTCAGTCGGAGTCATTCAATCTCTACTTGCAGCAGCAAACAGATGGCCTCCCATTGATTATGTAATTCACTTAAAGACTGTGGGAAATTGTAGATAGTTTAATCCCTATTTTCAGAACAATGCTGCATTTTTTTTTTTTAAAGGAAGCCCCAGAGTGTTTTGAATCATTACATCATAGACTATGGTGCCAGCCCAAGCAGCACAAGTCAGCAGCGCTCAGCAGCAGCAGCAGTAGCTTTTAGAGGGAGGAGGGAGGAGTGCTGAGCTGTGTTGTGCCGAGCTAACTGGTGAACAAGGGAATGAAGAACCCAGCTTTACTCATGTGGAAATAATTTGTATCAATTCCCACTGAAGTGATGTTGTCCCTCACACACGTTGGCATTCACACACATCAATAATGTAACGCTCCCATCTACGGGGGTAGGAGCGCAACATAATATCACTAATGGAGGTCCGGCCCCGGTCCCAGAAACTAAAATCACGACACCAGAACATCAATATAGTGCATTGAAATATAACTAATACTTGTGACAGTAGAAAGTGATAGTGACCGGGGAAAAAACACACTTCAGGGTGAACAAAGGTCATAACAAGTAAAACAGAACTAACCAAAAGACATTCATTGAACCTTGACTCCCTAAACTAACAATAAACAAGAGAAAAGACTTCAGAAGAAAATTGAACTTCAGCCCCACAGTCGCTGTGTTATGTACAATGAAGGTGACTAATCCTATTTACACATTAACCACTGCATACTACTCACAAACGCTGTTTCACATTATACGAAAACGTAACATAAATGGGCGCTGCCAAAAACCAGGAGAATTGAAATGCTAGGATGTTAAACATGAGCCAACAAGCATCCGACATCTCTCCGGGCCGAGCCTACACATCCATCCTGTGAGGACCTTTTTATATACAGTCTATGGTCAGGCCGGAGACCCAAAGATATTCCCAGTTGCAGAGTCCACACCCACAGTCCAAAGACTGCAGATTGGAGACTCTGTTCAGACCTGGTGTTAAGTACAAGTGGTCACCTGAGACACATTCAGGATGCATTTTAATGTCAGATGTAAACATCCTACTTAATGGTGTCCACTTGGGTTCGGATCTTTCAGGACGAATGTTAATACAAGGTCTGAGCAGGGCTTAAATTGTTAATTGTAATTGTAAATGTGAGTGTGAATAGTTGCTTGTCTCTATACGTTGGCCCTAAGACACATTGGCGACCTGTCCTGTCCTATTGCCTAGTGTCAGCTGCAATATGCTCCAGCTCCGCCATGACCCTTAAAGGTTAGGCGGTATAGATAATGGATAATGGAAATGGATGGGACGGATAACACATATGCGATCTGTATCAAAGAAGATCTGCTTACATTGTTGCCTATGTCATGCTTTCCACATGCTTCGTGCTGCACAGTCTTCAGAGTGGTGCCTTTAATCTTAAACAGAAAGCCTTAGTCAGTTCTGCTGCATCCGAGCTGTTTACGAGATCGCCCTTTTGCTGCTTGATAATTGAATACACTTCAGATGTTAACACAGATAAATGAACATCACAGTGTCCAGCCAAAAAGGGCCTAAGTGGGTCAGCTTGAAGCTCGGCCCTTCAAATGTCGAACTAATTATCATCCGGGCTCTTTAATCTCCGCTCTCCTATTGAAGCTCCGTGCCCGTTAATGAGTGTGCTTATGCAGACGGTCATTTTAAACAAATTCTCTTCATGTGCTAATCCTCCTGCACTGCAGTTTGTGTAACAGAACACTTTATGCATAAAAGTGTGTTGGGTTTGTGTGTGTCCACCATAGACTGGATAAAAAGATGGACAACGAATCTCCACCTCCTCCATCTATCCAAAACATCCCGCATAGCAGCACTGCCATCTTGCGCTCAACCAATCAGTCAATCTCAGCTGTCGAGTATCCAATAACCCATTAAAACCAAACTCACCGGAATAATTTTGATTTAAAAAATCGTAATTGTTGTAAAAACTACCTAAAATGATAAAAAAACAACTTTGACAAAATTCAAGACTTTTTAGTTTGGTTCATGTATCATGATCCGAGCAGAGGAGATATCCGAGACCCTCCATTTCATGGACACACAGAAGCAGCGTCGAGTGCGAGGAGAAGAGCTGAAGCTGGAGTGCCACAGAATATGCAACAGAAAATCTGAGTAGAGGCGCACAAGCAGAGCAGATCTATAGCAAGCAGGAGAGTACAAGTTATTCAGTGAAAGCAAAGTCTGAGCACAAAGGACCAGCTCTCAAACTGAAAGGCCACATTCTGGAACAAAGTAAAAACATTTACGTCCCATCAACTAACATGGAGGAGGCTGGATAATGACCTACACCACTGCAAACCCCCAGGTGGAGGGGCATTGACTTCACTTTTGGCGAGGCGAGTCATGTCTTCAATCTTTATACAGTTTATGATACTAACACTGAGTAATGTCATTACTTTCTCTTTCTGTCAGCATTTTTGTTCCTTGTATAATCAGCAGGGAGTCGACCCCAACATCCTCTCGAAACTGCACAATCAAAAGAGACATTTTAAACTTTCCGTATTAGGAATCTGTGAACACAACATGGACATCCCCTTGTATGTGGAAATGACTACAGTGAGTCACCAGTTGTGTGCGTTCGCTGCTTGGTGCAGGGCAGCTGGTGTACAGTGAGTTATTGTATCTTCTTTTAGCCGCCTGCTGCAGCTGTAAACAGTGCTGAGAGCAGCCAGAGTCAAAACAGCACAACTGTGGGTGTGAGATTCAAAAAAGTGCGTTGAAAGAGGCTGTAAAGCTCTGTGGAGCAGAGACAACCTGCAGCCTTGGGTGGAAACAATCTGTAGGCCTCTTACGACAATTGCCTCCACTCACGTTACATATCATGTCATTTAATATTTTGTATAGCCGCTTTAGGAGAAAAACTGTCATCAGGCTTTTACCATTAGCGTCACGCTCGCTCTCGCGTTTCCCTTCACCCCACCCTTCCTAAATTCCTTACTTATTTTGTTGTCTGACATATGGCCGGCAATACCATAATCAGATTAGTCAATACGTTCCGGGGGAAGGTCATATGAACCTGATCAGCAAGAGTGTGTCAGCCTGTTCTCCCTGCGAGCTGCCATTCAACACAGAGTGCACTGCAGTGCGTAGCTGCTTCGCTCGATGAGGACAAGGGCCGGCTCTATTTAGATAATGAGGTGGATTCTGCCAAAAACAGAGGCTGCGAGTGCCGTACAAGCTGTAATGTCCACAAACAGAAACAAGGCACAATGCTCTTTCTCATATAACAGGGAGCTTTTTATTCTCTATTCAACATAAAATTACCTACACTACCAACTGGGCAAACGCCAGAATCTCCCATCTTATGCTTTTAGAAGTTTTTAAGATGATCAGCTTCACTCTAAGTCAGAGTTTCCTTGGGCCTTAAAATGTCATTATCTGAATTTTAGGTGTTAAACTATCTTAAATATGTTAAAATATTAGGTACTAGGTCTTCAAAACATTCAGGTATGTCTCTGATTATAGAACTATTTAGTGAACGCTACTTCCACTTTGCTTCAATATGAGATTATAAAAGAAATTAGATAGGAATGTCTTAATGAGTTGTAGTTCTATATTGATGATAGATATAATCACTATAATAAAACTACAAACAAGGCAAACGTGGATCTGATAACTGATAGTCTACAACAGCTCGTTAGACTTCATCTCAAGTCTATGGATACCTATTCTCCGCTCTGTTACTTCAACTCATATGGGGAAGTATAAATACATATTCATACATTTTGCACCCACGATTCAGCTGCATTTTAATTCGAGACATCAGCTGCATCAAAACAAACGGGGAAAGAAAAGATTGTGTTTGGGACTGATGAATAAATAAAAATGAACAGAATGAATCCAGAAAGAAACCAAGAAATCATGAATAACTCTCTAAAATGCCTTAAAAGGAACCTGCAGAAACCCTGTGTTTTTATACATGCACTCACTGGTAGATTGAAGCAGAGATGTCCTTTCTCTCAGTCAATGCCCTGCCAGGCCCAATGAACACACCCCGCCCTCTTCCTTTATTGTTTTATTTTCCAATCATCCTCCAGAGCTGCATTTGAAATGAGTAAAGACGAGTCTGTGAGCATCGTACTACAAGTTTCCAATTGTAGCCGCCTGTATTTACACGAACCTCAGGACTGACGGCCAAAACCAGTCAATCAGCCGGCCTGACGGCTTTGCAAGGCCAACAAGCCTGTGTGGAAAAAAACAGCCGTGACAGAAGCATAAACCAGCAGGGTGATTCACAAATCCTCAATTTTTCATGATTTATAGAAAAATCTGTGATCCTGTGTAAAAGTGGTGGAGGAGGGGGTTGGAGGCTGCCAGATGCACTCAGCGTGCCCCATGGCCCAGCTCGTTTGCTTTTAATGTGTGTTGGATTTTAAGTGGATAAAATAGGACAGTGGGTATGCTGGATAAAGCTGTTTGAGTGTCTTTAATAAGAATGAGACAGGATGAGAGGGGAGGTGGTAGTTAATCCATTATAGAAATACAAAGAGATATTTTGAGCTTGCCTGACCTGCAGTGGTCCGCTAACAGCAAGACAGCCGACGCCTGTGTGGGTTTGAAAAGACTCTTCGCTCTTAATGGTTTCATGTCTGCTTCACAGTGTTCAACACAGCCTGAGCAGAGCTTTCCCTGACCGCCGGATGATTGAGGCCTAGCTGACGGAGTGATTAATCTGTCTCCACCGACACACCCACCTCTCAGGATCAGACGCTAGCTGCCCTCTGACTGAGCCGCACTAAATAATACTACTTCACAGGACCGCTGAAACGCCCACGCTGTCTGGCAGCTGCTCACTCACACGCATGTGTTTTGACTGTCAAATTGCTGCACCTACAGTCGGCACCTGCAGGTCTATTTACTCTAGATGTCTGAAATACTATACCGCTCTGACTTTGCTGTAGAGGCTTTGCATACTGTTTGGAGTCTCCACACACTATCTGGTGCACTGACGCTGTCTTGATTTGGGATGATCCAGTTAGCGGCAGGTTTCTCTCCGTCAAACCAAACTTATATGTCAGCCGCCAGACATAACAATCCCATCTGCCCTCTGTGTTCACTCAATTACGGACGCTGTGATTCAGTCTCGGCTTTTAGAGCAGCAGAAATGAAGATTAAACGGCAATGAGCCCACGATTGTCCTCGGCAGCATTGATTGTAACCTCACTGAGTGTATGTGTGTGTTCGACAGTGATGCATCAACTGCGTTCTATACCCGATGAATGCAGAAGCTGCTTCACATCTGCAGTGTTGTGCTTTACTTCACTATGTCCCCGTCTCGAGCAGTAGCAGCAGCATCAGGCCTCCACTGCAGTGTGTTTGAAAATAGGGAGAACGACGGGCCCCTTTTCTCTGCCTGTCCAGATGGTGGCACTGTTTTCCTCCTTATGCATATTTAATTTGGTGACAGGTTGGCTGTAAATCATGGGAAACAGACGGTTTAACCGTTATGTTTTGGTAGGCATGAAGGAACATAACTACAATTTCAGTAGGCGTTCATCGTTTTCTTCTTTCATCTATGAACACCTTGTCACAGGAGAGAAAGACAGAAAGTGGGAGAGCCGTTTCTGATCAATAGTTTCTTTCCTTGGCACAGACTGGCCTTTATCCGAGGCAACTTTTGGAAGTGTCCCAGCCTACAGTCAGCAGTTCCCCGCTGCGGGACTGCAGCGCAGCATTATCATAATGAAAAGTTATTAATCTAATCCTGCCAAAGTCCCAGATAAGTGGAGGGAGGGCAGGCGCTGCAGCCGTCTCCAAGTGACTGATCGTGGTAGAGTAAGGACGCTGAATTTCAATGCTTCCATTTGTTTTCAATGAACCCCCCACAGTTAGTTTTCTGTGTGTGGGGGGGGGCTTTCATATTGTTTGTATTCATATAGTGGATGCTGAGCTGCAGTACGGTAATTCCGTGTTCCCTGTTCAAGGTCGCTCATTACATGCCGAGGTTATGGGATGCTTTAGCATCTCATCGAACAGGAAGTGCATTGCTCAGTTTTCCAGCTCATAATTCTGGCCACCAACCGTTCAAGGTGTTGTCTTACAGCTGGAGGGAATTGAGAACATCGAGTTTCAAGATCCGAACCCTCCCCCTCCCCCTCTGGGTTTTCTCTCCTCTGCCTCCTTATTCTTGCACCTCACTGTCCTTGCCCCACATCTCTCTTAACTTGCACTTTTTATCCTCTTTTCCTGCATGACTGACTCTCCAGAGACGGTGAATGCATGCAGCAAGGCATGAGATATTACATTTCTTTGCGCATTATAAGTCGTTGAAATAGCTTTTATGCTTTCTGTGTTGGCTCTCGCAGCAATAGCCTGGTTCCTCCTGAAGTTAACACAATGTGATTTGTTCAGGGCAGTGACACATGAGCAGGGCTATGCAGGCTCAGTCTGCATCTGCATAGTGCCAGTGAGTAGTTCATGTTAAAGGCCACGTTCTATAAAATGTGAACTCCCTCGCTATTCTGCATTCAAAGAAGCACAGAGGAGTCCATTCAGATTTGGAAGTTCTAATTTAGCTTTGTAAGAGGAAGATGGTTACCTGTGCCATTTAATTGTGAAGTGTATTTAAGTCCTTGGTCAGTAGAGGGCAGTCTTTCTTAATCCAAATTAGGCTGTAGTCTTGTATTTTCAACTCCCTCCGGGCTTTGAGATGACTGAACACACAAGCTCACACAAAACACCTAGGCTACTTCTATTTGATATACAACAATTTCTTGAAAGCAAATCTGTATTAAACAGGGAATGTTTGTTTTTAAGAACAATGCTCTCTAGATGTCTTTTCTTATTGGATCAGTGTGGCTTCCTCTCGGGGTTGACGATCGGAACAGGCCTGGCTAAGTGCAGATAAAAATAGCTTTGTGCCCTCGTGCCTGCAGCTAAACTAGTGTCTGACTTGCTGCCTGTTTGATGCTAAAAGGCTCTGATGCCTGCTTCCTACCTCGTTCCATATTTGTAGCCCAGGCTGGTTTCACAGAGAAATAGTTTTCCTCAGACACTGCTGCTTATTCAGCCTCATCACACCTGATTGCACCTGTTGTGTAAATCCCTGCAATGATTCCTTGCACAACATGTGTGTTAATCCCCCTGTGGTCGTGTGTGTGTTTGTGTTTCTCCGCAGAGGATTCTCTCTTGCGTCAGGATGATATTTGGATGCTGGATGGTGATGAACCTCAGGAGCCTCTTTCCTGTGTTCTGCGCCCTGATCACCTGGACTTCCTACGCATCACGCCGCCGGAGGATGACATCATCGGGGACACGCCCTATTATCCCAGGCTGGAGTGCACGGTGAGGAAACTTAAGCACAACAAACCCCTAAAGATCACAATTAGCTGGAAGGCACATTTTTGCTGGTGGAGCAGTGCTACTTGGTTATATCCCCCCCCCCCCTTTTGTGGGACTCATGAGGATTTTCTTTTTGTTCACTCAGGCGTTTAACCACCTGATCATGAATTCTTAGAGGTGGATTAACAGGTCATGCATTTTAATCTGTAGGCTGAGGTTTTAAGCCAAAACTGAGATCATTCCACTCAATCCTCTCTTGTTTAGAGCAAACACAGAACAGTTTGAACTACTCTTGGTAACATTTTGCAATGTTTTTGATGAATTGCCACGTTTTAGGACATAGAGAGTAATAGTGTGATTTCCTAATGTTATGTGGCTGAGTTGCAACACAAAGATATGGTTGCTCACAGTGTGTGGTTAAAACAATCCTACTGTACTTTATGAACATTGTTTCTGGGAGTTCAATAGGTTTTAATTATGCTAATAAGAAGTACACTTAAGGAAGCATCATCATGCATCATACCTGCCAAAGGTATTCATTCCTTTGCCAGATGATTGAGATAACCTGGGTGTGGTTTTAGGCGGGGAGTGTATCGGTGAAATGCCATGCATTGTTTTCCCCAAGACACAATAAGTGTCCTGACTGCGAGCACAATCAGTTGACATACCATCACAAAGGCAGTGCTGTACAGAATGAGGCTGTTTTGTTGTTGTAAAAGTGATAGACATCACACATACCTGGCTGTGGAATGGCTTCTTTGTCATTGTCGTTCATCTTCATTTTATTAGAAACCAGAATAGCACTATAGAGTGCATACCTGTCCCAAGGCCCAACAGTCCTCTTATGAGACCGTATTCAAATTCACTAGATTTGTATTTTCATTTGAATCTGAACTACATTACAAACACTCATCATTCCCCTAAACTTACCTGAGGAAATGTTGAAAAAAGCACTATCTGTTCACATCACAGCCTAGTCGATCAGTGGTGCCTCCTTCTAGTGCAACCTGTCAAGGGGATTTACTGCGTGCGTGTGTGTGAAATACCACTGATCTTACATAGCGTGATTCCACAGAGGCCCCCTCTCCAAAAATTAAAATAAATCTCCAATCCCCAAAAAATGCAGTTACACATGGATTTTTTATTGTTTTTTTTATTGGTAGCAGATATTAAATTATTGCAGTGACTATGTTATATGTTATACATTTATTCATATTATTTCATTTAATATTCCTCACTCCTTCACCCTGTAAACTGCTGCTTCATTTGACTATGTTAAATGTTACATGTTATATTTTGTATGTTATTTTTCTATTTTGTAAAGTCGTATACTGCGTAGATGTTGCCTGCCATGTCACAAAAATTTCACTGCTCCGATGATGGTGTCATTGGTGCATGTGACAATAAACTTTGATTTGATTTGATTTGAAGGTACAAATTACATCAGTATTTCCATTTTTCATGCAATCCCTTTGCCATTTGTTATTGAATATGCAGTCTTGAGAAATGTCTATTCCTCAAAAGTATCTTCCCCCTTTTCTTGTTTAATTCATCATCATAAAACTGGACAAAAATATTTATAAAAGACTCTTTCAAACACAATTCTGTGATAAGTGTGTCCTCTGGTGACTCCAGCTGAGACTGAGCTCATCGAGGAAATCTGAAAGATCGAATTCAACAAGGATGACCTTTGGTTGCTAAGGGCGACCACAGTGAGAAAAACACTAAACTGACATTTATACAAAAATCAATTAGAGGTTAGAGCCTGTAAAGATAAACTAAAAAGATAGTGTAAACACCAAAGAAGAAATTTCTCTGTTTTTTAATTTGAGGGATTCTCCCTGGAGTGTATTGCCTGTAGCTTACTTGGAAACTCTGTCATCAAAACTTAACTTCCTACTTGAAAAATGTCAATGTTCTCTATGTACTGTACGTTGACATTTTTCAAATAGGATGCTTAAGGTAAGTGAATCAAAATGTGTTGTTTCTTCCTGAATTCAGGTTGTGAGCTGCTAATCTCACATTAGCCTGTTAGCTTGAGTTGGATGCAACACAGGCTGGCTAATGACACATTAGCGTGTTAACTTGTTAACTCGCTAGCTTGAGTTGGAGGTGCCACAGGCTGGCTGATGACACATTAGCATGTTTAGCCTGTTAGCTTGAACTGGTTGTACCACAGGCTGACTCATCACACATTAGCCTGTTAGCCAGGGCTGGCTGTACACAGACTAATCACCACTTCTTAAGCCCTTTGCTGCAGTAACCCACTGCGTAATGGCGTAGTGCTGCAGTGCTGGTTCATGGCGGCCGCTCTCTGTACCTGACCACAGACTTCACCTCCCCTCTGTGTTCACCCTGTTTACCTCCACAGCCATTTTACGGGAAGTGAGCAGAGGTAATCAGACACCTGTGGTGCCGGGCCCTGCAGGTCCCCTCCCAGGAAGGGAGGGACCTTGAAGGGAGGGAGGCGTCCTCCCCAGACCGGGTAAACCAGTGAGACACATTTTTTTTCCCAACCTGAGAGAGTTTTTTTGTCTCACATAGGAAACAGCACACACTGCTTTCCTGTACACGGAGACAGACACACACTAGGAGAACAGCTCAGTCATGGATTCCACAGAGAGAAGGATAACCCACAACTATGGATAACGCTGCTCCACTTGCTGGAACATATGGAAATGTTTTTGTGAAACGCGAGTGAACTCTGTTCTCCTGCTCTCCCAGGGAGATTACAGCAGGACATGCTTCCAGTCACTGAGCGGCTTGACCTCACTTGCATGGGAGTCGTGCTCGCACAGAGGAGACTGGACTGCACTGCTGTCAACACACAATCTGTAGTAGTCTTTATGTGACATCATGAGCGTCTACTACATGCAACGTGTACTGTATGTGTGTGACTAAACAAGATTAAGGGATAGTGTTGTTACAGTTGGCACTCTCCTGAAGAAGGTAAGAGGGGCTGGGGAGATTTGTCCACACAAAAGCCTTTTGTTCCCGAGCCAACGGCTAGAGGTGGAACGGGACCAGCTTGGATAACTGGAGGGGGGAGATCAGAATGTCACCATTTGTGACATTTTGAATTGACACTTTGCTGAAGCAGCTACCTGTTGGGTTTTACCTCTCTTTGCTCTCAGGTGGTGAGACACTTTGAGCAACAATGGAGAGTGCAAGTAACAACTCCGGGGAGCAGGGGAAGCAGCCTGCGAGCTCCTATCTGGATTTCTTCAGCAGTTTCTTGAGCCGGGATAGATCTGCGTCTTCAGGCGTGCAGTCGGCTGTGCTGACTTCTTTCACAGAGCTGTCGGATGGCGAGACACCTCGTCCCAATGATGGCCAAGCTTCCGACAGTGAGAACAAGCAAACGAGGAGGGAGGAGGTGACTTCCTGTGTTAAAGGGCAGAAGGCTGAATCGTTGAAAAATGGCAAAGAATATGGTGAAAAAGTGAGAGGAGCAGCTGGAGCCCCACTTGACCCAGATCTGGTCAAGGTCATGAAGGTGGAAACGCATAGTGACACAGAAAATGAGGAGGAGGAGGAGGTGTCCCTTAGCAACATCAGCCTGCCAGAGAAGCAGGCAAAGACCAGCGAGCCCATCCCACCTGAGGACAATAATACAGTGAACCATGGTGAAGGAGATGAGCTAAATAGTTCCATTGAGTCAGAGTCAGAGTACAAAGTGCCTGTGTTTAGAACACACAAATTTACGGAGAGATCCCGCATAGAAGCTATTCTCTACTCAGACAGCTTCCTGAGCAGATCCAGCGCTAGGACAGGTCTCGGCTCCTCTAGTACCAAACAGAAAGAAAGCTGCACTCCCAAGGAGAGCACCACCACAGTGTCTGTGGATGCAGAAAAGAATAGTGGAAACAATGTGGGAAAAGAAGAGAGTGATGAGAATGCTGGCATAGATGTCTCTCAGCCTGTCCCCTCCATCATCTCCGGACCTCTTTCTTTGGAGACTGCAGGTCATAATGGTACCGCAGCCTCGCTGTCAAAGGAGTCTGATGATTTGGATCGTGCACAAAAGGAGGAGACATGTGAGAAAAGGGATGACGCTGAGGACGGGACAGAGAAACCTCACTCCAGTCAGGTGGTTGCTCCCACCACCCCACCTAAGACTCCTGAATTGTCAACCATAGTGTCCTCCAGCCCAGTTGCGCAATCAGAAACTGCTGGTATAACAATTTCAGGAGCCCTGGGTGACATTCCGCCAAGTACCAGCCCTTCACAGCTCCCAACTGCTCGAAAGACGGCTGAAGCCAAAACAACCCCATCATCATCACCTGCTAGACCCTCCCCTAATTCCTCCACCTCCTCCCCGTCCAAGGCCACGGCCCTCTCTTCGCCACCTTCCTTCCAGATGCCAGCTCTTTTCAGTGGGTTGAGGGTGTTGAAGAAAGGAGCAGTGGGTGATGAGAGGGAAACAGTGTCAGAAATCAAGCAGAGGGACAAGGACACTGACCTGGCCCTGCTCAACCTGAAGAAGAATGTAAACAGAGCCAAGCTTTTCCCTGACCAGAGGACAGCATCTCCAGCCAAAAAACTTGCAGAGCCTAGATCCCTTTCAGATACTAAAAGCACCGTTATGGGACAGCTCAGTCATCGGCTAAAACAAGAAAGCCACGATGACGCCAAACGGTCAGATGTCCCTCAGGATGCTACTTCCAAACACAGCAAGAAAGATACTGAGAATGTAGAGGAGGTTGCGGGAGAGAAGACTCCAGCCCCAGAGGTACTTACATCCACACCTGAAAGAAAGAAAACATCCGACGTGGCCTATGAAACCTTCAGGAACATCTTTAGCACCAAAACTGTTACAAAGGAAAAAACCGAGGCTGTGGATCTGGAGGCAGTGAAAAAGAAAATCAAGAATGATAAGGAAAATCTGAGGTCGATTTTTGAGAGAGCTTCAAAATCTCCCGGACACGATGTCAAATCTCCCACAGAGACGATTGTATGTATCATTACCAAATCCTCTTAAAATACATGTTTTTGGACATTTTAGTGGCAGAAAGCCTTGTATTTACTCAAAACGCAGGAAAAACAATGCATTTTTGATAAAATTTGCCCTCAGAATATCAGAATATTATTGAGATTTCATAACTCATATGCTTATACTGTTACATGTGTTTTCTTCCCATAGACAGAGGTCACATCTCCCACAGACAGCGAGGACCGGACTCCAGGGCGGCTGCAAGCTGTGTGGCCCCCACCCAAAGCTAAAGATGAGGAGGAGAAAGTGGGGCTCAAGTACACAGAGGCAGGTGAGAACCTCACGCCGGTTGCTTTAGAGACAGTGTTACCTGGAATAACTTGGAATAACAGGAATGCTGGCAGAGGATCACCCAGTCAAGCCTACACACTCACACACGTCACACTGATTGTTTTTCTGGATAAGGGCCATTACTTTTAATATATTCAGAATGGATCTCTTGTGTGGGATATTTGTCCTTGATTGAGTTTTTGAGTGCTCACCAATACTCTTCAGTATCAGCAGCAGGGTGTAAGACAAACTTTTAATCCATTCAAGAACACAGGCTGTGAGGCTGTGTATGTGTGTGTTGTAATGCAGCTGTTTGTGTTGCTGCTGTTTTGTGGCACCACAAGGTCGGTGGCATGGGGTCGGGTGTTAGAGTGGGCTAAAAACATTTAATGGAATCAAGTACACTCTGGGCAGCAAGCCCTGTTTGGCCCACCTCTAAAGGTGTAATGACACAAATAGGTCAAAAGCACACACAGACGGATTCAGTCCCGAATGCAAAAAGCTTTTCAGTCATGATCTGGGTACAGTGAATCTGTGGTGTAACAGCAGTGCAACAGATGTTGGGTGTTCTCTGTGCTCTGTAGATTAAAACCATCAAGTCTGGATTATTCTGGTGATTTGTTCGCAGGGTTCGAGCTTTGCTCTCGGCTAAAATAATAAAGGAGAGCTAAAGTTCAGACTTTGAACATATAGATAAACACACGTGCATGTGCGTGTGCATATCATATCCAATTCTTTTCAATCTGTCTTTCCCTTCATTTTTCTTTCAGCACAATTATGACCCTTATGTTGATACTGAAGTTGCACAATGTCTATTAAGAATAGTTTGTTTTGTTGATACAACACTCTTACTTGGATAAATCATTAACACAATAAACTGTTACTTCTTACAACAGGTTGTGAAATGTAATGACAGTCAGAGATTGTGCAAACAGAGAGAGAGAGATTGTGAAGCATCTTCATCGCCTTCCTTTTTTCTTCATTTTGGTCTCAATTGAAATTAGAAACTTCTTATGGAACCATATTAAATCCACTCGATCTATATTTTATCTTTGCACTGTTGGTGCTCGTGAAAATGTACGTCTTCTTAAGTCATTTTAAATGGGTGTGGCAAAATGGCTCTACAGCAATAGTCAGATTTGGGACATTTCCTCAAGCCATGTAAGCACTGAGGTGCGGTGAAGGTTGATCCTTTGCCAAAGGAGCCAAAGTTGTCATAATTCGGCTGTACATTATCAGCACCAAGATTCTGTCACATGACCAGAGTCCGGGCCTGAACAGCTCCATATGAACAGTGTCCAATCGATAAAATTGTTCATGCTTCATCAGAGCCCCGACCTGAACAGATCTATCAAGTCTGTATGTAGCGATAGTGATAGCGCCGCCTACTGGCAACAGGAAGTAAACCTCGTTCTACAGATTTAATTGGATCTACAGAAAATGGTCAACATGTGGTCTGCACTTGATTGCATGGACCATAATGCTTGATTAGTGGGCATGGTTAGGGGTTGCTTGACGGAAGTGAAGTGATTATCCTTCCAGCAGTGCACAAACCACACACGCAACACAGAGCCGTTTAGCCTGATCCCCAGCAAATTTATTGAATGCCAAAAGGCAATTTATTGGTGCCACGCTTCAGGTATAATAATCTCAACTTTGTAAACTGGTTTGCTCTACTTTGTCTAGGAATAGAAGCCTGAACACTGTAAATATTAGTAGCAAATTACTTTTTAAATTGCATTATGCCCATCTATTAGCTATGTCTGCATTAATGACTGTTCTTTTTCCTTACATGTATGATAATATAAATAAAGTAAAAGCTATGGGGTAGCGTATAGTTCAACTGACAGAGCTGCCGCCCCAAACGAGGCAGGGCCTCAACCGGCCATTTATGCATGTCCTCCCCCACTCTCTCTCTCTGTCCCCCTTCACAGCTTATTCTCCCTCCTATATATAAAAGGCATAAAAGGCCCCCCATACTACACTAGCAACATCATAGGTGTGTCATCGATCTTGCCTACGATCATCATTTTGCTAGTGAATTGCTTTTACTGCCGATAAGTAAATAGCTTGCAGCTTATTACTGTAAGAAAAGTACAAACCCTGTCCACAGTCATTAAATATCCATCTGACAAAGCCCATTTAATGGTCATTTTAAGAATAATATAAAATCAACAGAAGAAAGAAAGAGACCCCAGGACACACTGAATCTCCTGGACCTTCAAGGCAACTGTGCTGAACTGACTCACAAATACAGAGCTGGGACAGAGTGATTTTCCCCTGGTTGCGTAGAGACAACCTGCTAACGCACCATACCATTGGTACAATCAGTCAGTCAACCACCTAGTCATGTGACGACTATGAGAGTCTTTTGAGGAGTAGTAAGGCACAGTTGTACACGTGTAGAGCAACAAAGTCTGTGGTTATACTGAATGCAAAAAAAGCCAATATTACATTAAAACAAGCCGGAAAAAGTCTATCAATTTAAAAAGAGGTTGTTGGGTTGAAAAGGGAAGTAGAGCCTTTGAGGGAAGAAATAATGAGTTAATTGAGGAGGTATGCGTACTAAAAGAATGTAATGAATTAATGAAAAAAAAAGAAATTACATTTTTTGTGAAATCAACTTAAGATCTGTGCTGAGAAATTAACTTGTGTCGGATATCGCTTATTAGGGCCCGAGCACTAAGAGTGCGAAGGCCCTATTGCTTGTGGTTTGTGAAAAGGATGTTTTTTTTAACTGTGCATTGTCCAGTCAGCACTAAAATTCTCACCTATGATCAGAGTCCCAGCCTGAATAGCTCCATATGTTAATATTAACTCAGGGTCATAGTACAACCTACTGATCAGCTGGAAAATAAAGTTGAAGTAACTCCACTGTACATTGTCCAATCGACACCCAAATTCACGTGTTTATCCTTCCCGCCGAGCACAAAATCGAAAGCAGCGTCTCCACACTAGTTTAATTTGCACCAAATTACACAAACTCATTATTATCAGTCCCCTGAACATGCCTGATATTTTAACATCAAGATGAATTATTCTCTGAGAAATCAAGGAAAGTGTTGAAAAACGCCATAAAGGAAAACGTCAAACCATATGTACCAAGAAACCAACGAACAGGGATTAAAACATAACCTCCACTGTGGAAGTAAATAAGACTTTATTCATTTAGAATTTAGAGCCGAAGACTATCAGTTTTATCCTAACATGTGAAAGCAGTGGGAGAACATGCTTATGACATTGTGGTGTATATTTAGTAAGTTGTTAGGCGTAGCTCATGGGTGTAGTGCATTTAACTTCATCACCAATTGTGAAGTGAAACTACAACTGACGATCATTATATTTAATGAGATTTTATAAGTCAAACTCTAGTGGCATCATGTTCAAGAGGAGAATAATGTTGTTGTGTGACATTTTTACCTCGCAGTCTTGATCTTATCAGTACCAGCCGGTAGTCCTGTCTATTTTTTGCCTCGTCCGTCAAATGGTTTGTTTTGGCTTTTACCTCACCCAGCTGTAGAATCTAAACTGGTTGGTTGAGTGGTAAATATAGCGACCCACCCTTCTGTAGAATTTAGCCTCTTAAGACACATTTTGTGGTAATGATCTTTGTCTGAATCGCTCAATTTGATAGTGATTAATCATGTCAGTATTTCAGGCAGAAGATCAACCTCTCTCTCAGTCATCATTACCTAAAGCTGTGATTATTGAGTGAAGTCTGCACTGAATATTGTTGTACTCCCATGCCAATGTCTTTGTTCTGCCCTCTTTCAGAGCACCAGGCTGCCCTCTTGCAGCTGAAGAGAGAGTGCAAGGAAGAGCTTGAGAGGATGCATGTAAGTTCTCCTGTGACCTGAGCAAACAATTACTGAAAGCATATTATGTACGAGAGAAAATGAGACCATGCGTGTGTCAGGGAGTTAAAGAAAGTAAAGTAAAAGGAGTCTGACAGTCAATATAAAACAGAAGCAAATGACCAATGATGCATGTTATTGAAAGTTGTACATTTATTGATAATAATTCACATGCAGTTTAATTTCTGAGGCACCGTATATTTAGTCTTAACCGTAGTTAACTGCTCTGAACACAAGATGGCACTATGTGAGCATGAAATGATCCCGTGCTGTAGTTTATTTGATGGAAAGTCTGATACTTTCAGATGTCAGGTTTTAGCTTTGGCAGGTTTTCTTAATATGATTCTATTTGAAGGTAAACTTAACAGTCAACCTTTTAGTCAAGTAAACTTTTAAAGTTGGAAAATGCATGTTCTTTTTATTGAGCAAACTGAAACAAACAGCCACGATTGAAAGAAATGAAAAAATAACCTAACTACTCTTTAATACTGAAGTGCTTATTTGCCTCTTTGGCTCGGGGGAAGATTGATTTTTGACATGAAAAATGACATGTACTGGCACACAAACAAAAAGGAGGCCCAGCTTTAACTGTAGTGACGGCAGGTGACTGTGTGAGAGAAGAAAAAAAGAACCTACATTTAACACATGTAGCTGAAGTAGTATAAATACTAATGAGGTGTGGAATTAAAACAAACAAACAAAACAAAGAAAATTCAAATTGTACTAGTAATGAGCCAATATACATTGACAACATATATTTTATTTATGATTACATAATCTCCAAATCTGAATGTAAATGTGATCTTTAGCAATTTTATACCAAAAGGGAAATTATAAGATTTAGTTATACCTATAATATATTTTAATCAAAACAGGCAACATCTGTACTGTGTTGATTAAAATAAATTTTTAATGACATTTCTACTGACCAGAAAATGTCATATTTTAAGTATGAGTTATGTTCCAGACGCAGCTCTGCAATAGACATCTCCTTAGTCTCATTATATAATGGCTCCTTCCAGATTTGTTTAAAAGGTGTCAGTGTTTAATTCATTAAAATCCGAGGTTTGGAACATTGTTCCACAGGTGGCTTTTTTCCCTGGTTGTGTTATTGCAAAACATTGGAATACCAATGGGAACATAGCTCTGGACATGTTACATAATTTGTACCACTGATCAATTTCTTTATGGACTTTTATTCGTCGAAAAGTCTGACCTCAGAATCGGTTTCTCAGCCTGTCGACTTAAATCCTTTAATTTGACGTGGGACTCTAAAAGGGCTAATGCTGAGTCAGCCCGCAAGTATGGGCAGGAACGTGCCTAATGCTATTTGTGAACTGACATGACTTAATAAGGAACATGTGTATTTGCAAAAGGATTTTTTTTGTCTTTCGTGTCAAATCAATACTTTGCTTTGGGTTGGGTTGTTTTTCATTGTTTGAAATGTCAAAAGAAAACTGCAGTTACCAGATTTTCAGAGTTAGATATTAACATCAGCCTGGGGAAACTTGAATGGAAATAAGTGTAAAACAGGTGGTGAAAAGAATGAATATGGCTTTTATTTTTCAACCAAGAATCACGTACATGGAAGAATAATTACATACTTAAATCAAAGTTAATTTAAGGAGACACATATTCAATGACCTTATGTAGTTTTATCACTAAATATTATAAGATGGGAGACGACTGAAGCTCTGGATTTGTTTTGTGTCTTATGTTTTATCTGCTCTTGCTCCTCACAGTCCGACTTTGAGCTGCAGATCTTCCAGCTGAGAGGTGAGCACGCCGTCTCTCTCTCACACCTGGAGAGAGCCTTCACAAAGACACAGCAAGAAAAGTCGCACAAGGCGGGTGTGGAGCACCGGGAGCTCTGCGATGCTGCTGTGTCCACTGCAGACGAGTCCGCACTCAAGACCTGGCGCACTGTGGGCATCCAGACGGACCGGGAGACCTTCATCCAAAGCCCTGAGGGCGAAGGGGGTGTGCTCGCTCGAAGCCCCTCCCAGAACGTGCCTAAAAAACTCAACTTAGACTCTATCGGCCTGAATGTAAAAGGCGAAAGCGCCGCAGGAGCTCCAGCCCCGCCGCCTCCACCGCCTCCACCTCCTCCTCCACCGCCCCTCCCACCAGGCCTCTCAGGACCACCACCACCCCCTCCTCCTCCTCCTCCACCTCCTTTACCAGGCATGGCGGGACCTCCACCACCACCCCCTCCGCCACCTCCTCTCCCAGGAGGTGGCCCGCCACCCCCTCCTCCACCACCTCCTCTCCCAGGAGGTGGCCCGCCACCCCCACCACCTCCGCCTCCCCCCCCTGGCCTACCTGGAGCTGGCCCACCTCCCCCTCCACCGCCTCCAGGCTCTGGACCTCCCCCTCCTCCCCCCAGTGGCGGCGGCTTCAGTTTTGCCCAGAACGTGGAGAAGGCCCCGCGGAAGCCTGCCGTCGAGCCGGCCTGTCCCATGAAGCCTCTGTACTGGAGCCGGATACAGATACAGGACAATAAGTATGTGTAACCGCTTGATTTCATAACCTCCACCAAAATAGTAATGTTGTCTTCTGCATATGTTTGTTAGTTAGCAGGATTACGCCAAACCTACTCGACGGGTTCCCATGAAACTGGGAAGGATGTGGTGTTGCTCAGGGAAGAACCCCTAAAATGTTGGGCCAGATCCAGGATTTTTATTCGTATATTCTCTCACATTGTGATGAAATCAAAAGATTTTTGATGAATTAATAAGAAACTTGAATGGCTCTTGGTTTATACTTCCACCAAGACCCATAAAGTCCCTTTATCAAACCATATTTAATTCACTAGATCCAGATTTTTATTGGGATCTCCACACACTCTTAGAGTGGGAAATCATAGAAAATGTGGCATTTGAAACGAGCTAATACCTATGAACAGGAGTGAATTCGTTTGAATCCGTATAATGATGCGGACATATCTGATTTTAATGCATGAGTATGCAAAACCTTGACGAAATGGCCAATCAACCTTGGTGGAGATATGCAGTTTTGTAGTTTTCTTAGTTTTACAGAAATATAACTTAGAAGTTAGACTGGAAGAATAAGAACAGTTTCACAAACTTACAGGTTTTAAACAAACAGTAGCTCAACCAATCTCGTTCGAAATCTTACTAAAACTAAAAGGATTTATTGACCAATGATCCTAGTTCTAGTTTGATCCCCCTTACCTGTAATGTCCAACGACACTGTGTTTCCATACCTGTTGTTTTGGGGGATTACTGCACTTTGGAAATCAGAGAGCCTTCGGCAAGATGCACATATGAAATATTCAAAGAGTGACACCGCTGTGATCCCAGGGCTAATGAAGTTCTAAGCTTCAGTGAACCTTGTCTAATGGGGTCTCAGCTTAGACCTGAATATGCTCGTTGAGGGAGATACAGAGATATGGTTGCTGCAACACACTCCCACATCTGAGGGCTCTATGGAGATACTCTATAATTGTGAGTGGATTATCCAGCCCATTTACAGTGGCTGTGGTTGTTGCCTGCAGAGTGCCAGGCTTCCAGTTTTATGGCCTTGTATTTCCATGGCTGGGTTAGAGGGGGGAAACTGAGCTGTGGTTCCCACTCTCTTACTGGTCCCGGCCAGTTCTGAGGGGACTGAGTTGACTATATGTCAGCTATAAATTTAACTGTAAACGGCCAAGTTAAGGGGCATTAAATGGGTCAGATGTTTAACTATAGCTGGATTAACTGTGTGATCTCTGTTAATGGTGTAAGGTTTTGCGTTATGAGTGGGACAGTGGGAGGTTTGAAAAGATGCCAGGTGTCCAAATGTTAGCTGACACGCAAAGTTACAGTGGGCAGCAAGAGAGGCAGACTTGCCTTGGAAAGTGCATTACAAAAGGAGGGGACTTAAATTAAATTATAGTCATAATCTGGTCAATTAGAAAGTTGTCTTGTATGGAAAGATTTCTTGGGGTTTGTATGTCATTTTCTTTTCCGAGCTAGTTTCCTCCACTGTCGGGTTCGGAGGCGGAGGCCGTCGAGAGGAGGAATCAAAGGAGGATTTTCGGGACGGTGCCATTATGTCCTCAACAGAAAATCTCTTGGCGTTCCCAGATAAATACTCTCACCGCTCCAACGAGAGACCAGCTGCATGCTAGCAAGAGTTGGACTTAATTGACCCCAACTGAGTCACTGGCAATGCAGCTGATTGTGCGGATATTTCAGCCCTGCCAGCGTTTGTGTTAGCGCGCTGGGTCCAGATTCGCTTTCTCACTGACTTGAAATGGGCCTTGACTCGGGGAGATTGACCTGAGTAATGTCATTAAATTATGACCTGCGTTGACAAGTGCTGTGTAAGAGAAGATGGCAAAGGAAAGGCTAAACCAGTAATTAGGCATCTGTGGAGTATTATAGATGTCATTATCCCACAGTCTTTCTTTACAATAAGTTTCTTTTTTGTTTATTGTGTCTGCAGATATTCTTATTAACAGACTTTGGGAAAGCAGGGACACATGTGTTGAGTTTCAGTGAACAAAAAAAGTTGGTGTGTAACTCCTAAACATGCTCTTGACTCGAGACACCTCTTGTTCATATTTCTGCTTCTCTCTGTTTGTTTTGTCCGATGTTACTCAGCAACTTCTGGAACACGACATCGCCTCCCGTATTCTTCTTCCTTTTGCTGGAAATGGTCCTTTTTATTGCAGAAACAATCTTGTCTTAATCTTTTGTTATTTTTATCACCTAGCTCATAAACAGTGCATTTTTTTCAAGCTGAGATTTTGCAGCCATTCCTGCCAAGCGTTGTCCCGGGACAGGGAAATGGAAAATGGCAAACAACGGGAGAGGTTGAATAAACATCAAATAATCACGCCACGAATAGAACACACAATTTGTTTAACTCGAGTCGCCAAGATGTTTCTAGCTTGCGTTGTCAGGCCAGAAGACTGTTGTTGTGACTCTGATCACATTTTTATTTTTAAAGCACTGATTTGTCTCAAAATTGAATAAAATTCAACACAGGCCTAAATCTTTGCTTCCTTTTCTAGCAACAACACACTGTGGGGCTGTCTGGAGGAACCGAACATCGTCAACGCCAATGAGTTTGAGGATCTTTTCTCAAAGGCCACGCTACAGGCGAAGAAGAAACCGCTGTCAGACAGCTACGAGAAGAAAACCAAAGCGAAGAAGGTAAATTCGGTCGTCCCAGTTGCTCCTCCTCAGCCTGTGTTAGGTCCTCTTATTCTCACGGTTTTTCTTTGGATTTTCGTTGCTGTTTTTTGATCTTGTAGGTTATCTTGTTTGATTTTTCTCCTGCTACAGCCAGTTAGCATGTTTCTGTTTGAATATGGTTTGGGTGGTGCAGTGAATAGCCCTGTCGCCTCACAGCAAGAAAGGTTTGGGTCTTTCTGTGTGGAGTTTGCATGTTGTCACCTTTTCTGTGTGGGTTTTCTCCACGTACTCCTGCTTCCAAAGACATGCAGCTTAGGTTCATTGGAGACAATTGTCTGTAGGTGTGATTGTGAGTGTTTTGGTATTTATTTATATTGGCCCTGCAATACGAGGACGACCTGTCCAGGATGTACCTCTGCCGCTCACCATACGTCAGCTGGGATGGGCTCTAGCTCCACAGAAGGATAAGCGGTGTAGATAATGGATAAAAGGCTTTTTCTCTGCTGTTTATGTTCAGTAATAATTCAAATACAACTGTACAACTGCAGTTGTGAAGTATTCCCCTGATCCTGAACACATGGCACTATTTTATGTGTTTGTGCAATTTTTTTTTTTCCACTTGGCAAACTGGGAAGAGTTGTAATGTAGGAATGGCTGCAGAATTATGTTGAAAAATCTCAAATTTTCTTCTGGGCAGGCTTCAAAGTTTTTACTTAAGATGAGACAATCAAAATCCGCAGAAATGTGCTTTCTGCCAGATTGATCTGCGGTACCCCAAACCACCAAAGACAGTTGTTGATGTCTTGTCAAATGCTGCAACTTTGCACTTCTATGCTGCCGCCAGCCCCGAGTCAGCATCCTGGCTGCCTGGTGGTCCTCACAGGGACGTCCGAGGAGTAAAAAATCGGCCACTGCCCCAGTCTGTCCCCTCAAAATCCATACACATCCCCTATTCTGATCAATTTGTCAAGGCTCCACTCAGCTCCTTGATCTCAACCTATACATCTCTCCGCTCAGTCTGGTCACTCTAAAGCAGCAAACTGTCCAACATTTGATCCAAGTCAGACAGCCACATACAGACACAAATCCTGCCAACTGTCTCCTGTCTGGGATTACGTCAGCCTGCATGATGTTTGACCCCACTAATGGAGCCCTGCTGAAACAAATACAAAAACTATTAATCCATATAATTCAAAAGGAATATCCATGCCTAATATATCATTTGGGGTTTTAGTACCTGTATTGTACTCTGGCTGAAGTCTATGTTTAGAAGTATGTGAAGGCAGAAGAATTCCAAAAGAAAAAGTCGCCAAAAAATAAAAGAAAGTTGTTTACGTGATCATTTGTTATCTCTGAATGTTTATACTCAGAGTTTAGAGGGATACATCGTTTGAGAGAGAAATCTTCTGAGTCACCAGCTGATGAGGGGTTCAGCTGGTTCGAAGGTAAGAAAGAAAGTGGGAGAGAAAGAAAGAAAGACAGACAGACAGACAGACAGACAGACATCTCAGTTGTCCCCTGGTGGCTGCGTTCAGTATAGGTCATAAACCCTGCCTCCTCCTTGTTGGTCACTGGGACATGGACCAACCTAAAGAGCCTTTCGTCACAGTTAGTTCTGAGCACACTTTTTCTTTTCTTTTTTATTCATTCAAGCTCTTAATTTTCTGTAACTTTTGGTTATATTATCTTTTTGATGCTATAAAAGTGCATTAGAATGCTGATACTGACTCCCGATTGGTCAAGCGTATGTTTTGGACCTCAATACCGTGGTTACATCCCCAATTGCCACTGCGCAGACTCCAAATTAGGTCATTGGTGCAAGAAGGCCGCATTTGCATTGGGGACATTTTGGCCTGAGGGGGCATACATCACAGAGGTGGACTGAACAGGAGAGAAGGAGAATGTGATGAAGAACATGGAGAGGATATGTCAGGGTCACTGAAGACACTCAGCAGAGATCCATAGTAATTAGAAGTTCAAAATCAGTTTAATTTGTAACTATAACCAATATGCAAGCTTAAGAATATAAGCTATTTATCATACTTTTGTTTTAAATCCTAAAAACACAACTGCTGAGTCATATTTTGAAACGACTGCTCAGTAATCCATTGGTCATGAATATCTGGACCATCATGTGTATCTCAGAATATATATATTTTAATTTTCAGACACATGTTCTCACACCACATTCTTTGCATTTTTCTGAAGTACAAAAGAATAAAGACATTGATTTTGAAGTTGACACTGATTTAGTTTGCAGTGTCTTTTCATCTTTTTTCACTACACACATTATTGCGCAGCTATATTCCCTTTCTTATTATTCCAGTTGGAAACAATACCAGATGCTCTTTTGCTTTGATTTTTTTATTCTTAATGCCAAACTTCAACAGTTCGGTCCATATTTGTACATTTATATAGGAAAATAAATTATCTTATAAAATATGTTTTTTTATTGGAATTATCTATCAATATTTTATAGAATGTCATCTGAATTACTAATATTGCAGAGACAAAGTTCCATATCTAAATAAAATTAAATAGGATAAATACAAACAAACAACATAATCCACCTTCTTGATGGAGGTAATGAACTTAAAATATATACGATTTTCAAGAATTATGTTTTTGGATAATATTAGGTATTTCTTTCGGTCCACGCTCGTGATCGATCACTTTGTCAGTACTAGTAGGTATTTTACTCTTTGCATTAGTAAAGTACTCTCTATATGCATGGGGATTGCTGCCCTTTGAGCTTTCACACCTGCCCTTCTGTCTGTGTCAGCACAGACTCCATGTCTAAACAGAATTTTCTTATACTCATCATCTTGCCAGCGAATCTGCGTTTTGATCCGTGTGAGAATGTTTCAGTTGCCGTTTTTTTTGTGTTTGTGTGTATGCATAGGCATGTATAAGTTTCTGTCATGTGTGTGTGTGTTTATATGTGCGGTGGAGTGCACGTGTGTGATGACAGCACATCCTCACAAGTCATTATGCACTTGCTCAGAAAGTGTTGCCAGATCATGCTAACACCACAGCCCCAGGGGCCCGGAGCAGTGAGAGGAGATGAGTGGGAGGGAAAGGAATGTGTGTACATTATGCATATGAGCCACCTCCCCAATTTCCCCAACTCCTCGCGCCCAAAAGTTTCAACTCGGGGGATGCAGCCGATACGTACATGAGCGAGTTAATCTCTCTCATGTGTGCCATAGCGAAAAAATCAAAGCTCTTGTTTACTCTGGAGCCCTTCTCCCTCCGCTGATTAACATATCAAAGTGGAGGAGAGGACATGGAAGAGAGCCCTCCCGCCTCAGCAGACCAGAACAGAAAGGACCGGACAGGACTAGGGGTATAATTGCATGCATGTGGCTCCACTCCACTGGCTCGAGGAGGCAGTGAAGACGGAGCACCTATAGGAGTGCTGGTGGAGGGGGCGCAGAGAATGGACATGTCAGTGCATTCTTGATCAAGGGATGAGCAGGGAGGGGGCGATGGGGATGGAGAGATCCATCAAGGTAAATGTGCTGTTGAGCTTGCACGTGTGCAAAAACTTCACATCAGTAAACACAAAAACATGTATCAAGTTGAGACTCAGCGGATCCCCTGAAACAAACAGCAGCTTTAACCTGTTTATGGGAATAACTTACGAGCAATCACACTGCGTTTATTAAAGGCATATTTGAAGCCGTGGCTGTGACGTGGGTGAGTGGGTGTAAGATTAACACCGCTGGGCGAGACTGGGGTTGCTGTAGGTGGATATTGTTGGGAAGTCTCAGTCCAGTTGTTAGTGTAACATCTGTCTGCGTGATTCAGTCAGTGAGGAGCAGGACCGGCTATTCAGCTGTGGCCGTGTAAACTATCCACTGGGCCCCGAACCTGCGTCGGCCTGCCCACATCAACTTAACATCAGCCACCTGTCTCAGCTCAAAACCCTCCCACTGTCCGCCTCCATCATTCTGTTTATTTTCTTAGGCTGCTCGCTGTCTCTTGTTCTTCTTCTCTTTCTCCTGACCTGTTATTCAAGAGTATCACATGAAGTCCTCCAGGTCTCTGTCCATCCACAGGAGAAAGCCATCAGCTATCGAAGTCCAACCCGTCTCAGCATCAGCATCCATCTCGCCGCTCCCTCCCTTTACCTAAACTGTTTGCACGGCTGAAAGCAGGCGTCCGGCATCAGTTGTCCTTTCACATTAACTTAACTGTTTAGGCTAATTGGCGAGTTCTGCAGCCACAGTGAGCGGGAAGGGTTCCTGGGCTGCTTTTAGTGTGGCCCGTCCAAAATGGTTAATTAGAGGTGTTGGGGAAAGCCTGGTGCTCAGCCGTCTCACGTCCCCAGAGTGGGAGATCCCCAGTGATCCAGGTAATAGAGCTGGAAGCAGCATGGCACCCACTAACGCGCTGTAACGCAATACCCACTTCTAAGGCTTCTGCTCTCCGGCTCCCACTGGACAGCCCAGTATCCGAGAACGCCATAATACCTAATGAAGAAGCCTGACACATTAACTTTTAGAGCGGGGCTTTACCTTGCCAAAACTCTCTCTGGCTTTACAGCTAATTCAGTCATAAGTAATTGTGACCATGTGTAGGCAGAAATAAAAATCCTGTGAATTTATAGTTTGTTATAAAAGCCCGGCTTCTCCTCGCCCTGCTCTTCTAGACTGTCCTTTTATGGTGCCACTTTTGCCTTTGTACTTTCACTGGGACTTGATATTTTCTGATTATATCTCACACATGTTCTTCACTAAACGAGAGGAGGTGCTTTTCTGTTTGACTTTGCTCCTTCATTGATGAAATTTGGCAAAAGTGTGTCCCCGCTATGTGTGTGTGTGTGTGTGTGTGTGCGTGTGCTTCCCAGTACTTTGCGTCCCGATGATGGGTTATGACAACGATTGTTGATTAGTCTGGTCGCCTGGGTCAAACCAGTTGATTCCCAGCCTACTTAGACTAACCGTCCCTTCAGGCGCTCTGTCGGGCTCATCGTCGATCATCTGCTTCCAAAGCTGGGGAAGTGACTAAGTGATTGTTTCTGACACAGCTTCGCATTTCATAAACGATCTTCTTATCTGTAACTATAATTTAATAGATGTTAAATGAAGGTATGAAGATTAATGACATATCAATTTATATGAAGCTGTTTGCAGAGGGTTTGCAAAGTAATCAACAATAATGATAGTTGAAATTTGATAGAATTAATGATTAAATTAATTTGATTAAAACCTAGAAAAATTTAGAAAAATCCTTTAGGACATCGTAATTCAGGTCAGGTTTAATCATGCAAAAAGATGCAGTTTTTTAAATGTTATTGATACATTTACTGCTTTACACTCTGAATCCATTTGTTTCGTGCTTTTCAGATTATCAAGCTGTTGGATGGAAAGCGTTCACAAGCAGTTGGCATCCTCATATCGAGCCTGCATCTGGAGATGAAGGACATTCAGCAAGGTGAACAATGTTTAGACGTTTGTGTACACAATGGTATCGTCATAATATTCATCTGTTTCATGGAAGGGACTCTAGAAGGAGCCATTTAGATTTTACAGCAAAAAACTGAATTTACAGTTCTAATTTACAATAATTTGATGATGACTCCTGATAAAGAGCAGATCGAGTTAGTTTTAGAGAGTAGATAGCATGGAGTGCCCTGCAGACGACTTTCCCACCTGCTGACAGCTTATAATTTTGACCAGAGACATCTTCTTTTTTTTAATTGTTTATTAATAGACCGTGGCAGATTTATCTTGTTACCACAGTGGGAAAGAACACGCCTTGATTTGAAATGTGAGCTGGTTGAAGGCAGCATCTCACTTTTTCTATCAGGCTGCTCAAATTCCCTCAGGCACTGGTTAAAGTCAGATCACCATCTTCTTCACGTGAAGAACTGCGTGGATTGATTGCATGCTCGGTAGAACCGTGTGAAACGCAGGCACGCGTGTGCGTGACTGTCGATGTGGCTGCATGTCTATGTAAACACATAATGCGTGTGTTGGGGACAGCGTGGATGGGCCAGGAATTGCTGCTGTCCCGGGACTGCGGCGGAGAGTGCCTGCCGCCTGCTAGTCTGAGCATGCGGCCAGCAGATCTGTTTATTGTAGCCAGTGACGGTTTCCACAGGCCTAATGGGACTGACACCCCACTAATGATCTAAGCATGTACAAAACCACCTTCTGCAGTTAGCAGACACTGCCCTACCACATAAAACCACCTCAGACACAGGCCAAACGGCACACAGCACCAGGACACCCGTTTTGTTTAGACTTTTTTTCCCCTTTCCTTTTCAATCCTTCCCCCTGTGCGTGAGTGTCAGCTTGTAGAGGTGGTTTGGTTAAAAAGGCCTGATCACACCCAGCGTGAGGCTGCTTCCTTGTGCCTTAATGGGAGGTGAATGGGAAATGGACAACTTGGATTTGACAATGAGGGACAGCACCTTAACAAGCACTTCTAAGGGTTCTAGTCCCTTGCCTCTCCTGCTTGCCTCCCCTTTGTTGCCAAATTAAAAGGACATGGGACATGTAATGTAATTAGAGCTACTAGGGAGGGAGGGAGAGCGGGGAGGAGGGGAGAAGGCAACACTCTGGTTAAGGGGAGAGAGGGGGTCAACTGCTACCACCAGAGTGACTGAGGGACCTCAAGGGCCACCATGGTTCAAGGGCAGGAGAGGCTCTCCCCCACACACCACCTTACCACACGCACACACAGACACACATACACATGTTCACACACCACACACACCCTTCCACACCAAAGCCGATGAGTGAAAAGTGGAAGGAGAGGGTGTGAGGCGGTTGGCAGGCTGGCTTTGATCTGTCGGTGTGGAGAGATATCCGGCTCCCCTCGGATCAGAGTGCTCCTGTGCACACTGGAGCAGGCCCCCCTTTGGTGTGTGATTGACGGCTGCATGGCTGAGGGACTGAATAATCCACTCTAATAAGATGTAGGAAATGGACCTCCAGTGTTCTCTCTGATCCAGGCGTTGGGAGCACATTGACAGCTTCTCTGCAACAGGAACAGCTGGGAACCAAGATGCAAAGCATTACCTTGTTAGCTGGGAGCAGTGAGACTGAAAGGACTGGGCCTGTGTTGTCACTAGAACTTTTTCATTTATATTTTGTGAGAACAAATTTTGTATATTCCTATAAATTGAGATCTTTCTACCTGAAACACCCTAAATTCTAAATAAAAATAAAACAAAGCAATCATGAGTTTATCCTTATTTGATGCAACATAAAAAAAAGAATGAACTACGACACTAAGTATAGCGCATATTTCCAACAAGGCCGAAAAATTCAGAACACTAGCTCTGAGATTTATTTGCTGTATAACATAGTTTAAAAAAGTGCTCATCTGCACCAAAATGTATTCTTCTTTCTCCTTTATTTCTTACCTGGCCCCATCCCGTCAACAAGTGTGGTGGAGATCAGTTTAGTACTTTTTGCTTTATCCTGCTAAAAAATAACTAAATAAATAAATTCTGTGATCTGCACGTTTATCTGGCTCTGCTCCAAAATGTAATGTGTTCATCCTTGGGTCACGCACAACTCCATACTAAGAAAGTGTAGATGTTTGATACTGTGAATCCATTGTAATGACACTGGGTGGTAAATTGTCACTGCGTCAGTTCTTGGTAATGAAATCCTTGGCGGGTCAGCCAGGCAACTGTCAGCTGATCCAGGAGCACTGGAGCCATCCCTCCCATCACGTCCTCCTCCCCTCCTCCCTCACTAAGCTGTAAACCTGTGACACCTCTCAGACACAGACCAGGAGTCACTTTCTTTTTTTCTTTGCTTGCCGTCCTCTGCTTTTTGCCGTCCCTGGGTACTTTGGATTTTACTGTTTGAGTCAAAGAAACATGCAGCCTCTAGAGAAAAGTCTATTTTGCCTAGATCCTCTCTGCCAGCATTTATTTACTCTCACCTCTTCTACTTCCTTTGCTTACCTCCTTCTGTTTATCGCTCAGCTCACCTTTTTCTGCCTCTCGTTAAAATCACTACATTCGGTTACGGTGATTCTAAATGTGGTCCCAGTTGTAAAGTATTTTTAAGGTCTTATGTTTTGAGCCACAGCGAGGAAAGAGGGAAGGAAGTGACTGTCGGCCCACTGTGGTCTGAGACTCAGCCTGCCCCACATATCTCTACCCCCACAGCCTGTCTTCACTTTCAGCTCTACCACCTCCAGCTAATGTACTACATTAGCTGTCTAATTCTTGGTAATTGAATGATGTGGTGTGGTTTCTGGCCCAGGTGGTGCAATGTAGATGTGAATGGAATGGACACATGGTTTTGCTCAAATTGCTCTTATTTTGGGGTTTGGTCGCTACTTTTTCATTCTGATACAACATAAAGTATGTTGTGGTACAGTTGACCTCAAATATGATTTTCTGTTAAGCAATAATCAACACAATTGCATGAATATAATCATATGTTCATGCACTGGCAGCACTTTAGAGGCAGCATGCTTTGGCCAAGATTATATCCAGTTCTAAGACTTGCTGTTCATAATGAATATCCTTCTGTTCCAGCTGTTCTCACTGTGGACCACTCTGTGGTGGATCTGGAGACCATTGAGGCATTATATGATAATGTAAGTATGAAGGAAAAGTAAAATCATAGAGTCGTAAGGAGGATGACGCTGGGATATGAAAATTGTTGTTGTGGCTAATTCAAATTAAAATATGTGACTTATTATTGTTGCATATCAATTTAATGAGCATTTTGCTTTGATTTTTTATATATACATGTTTGTCTGTGTCTGTCCACACACTTTAACTGTGGACGATGTTGTGTGTCTGTTGACAGAGGGCCACCAGTGATGAGATGGAGAAGATAATGAAACATTATGAAAAGTCAAAAGAAGACGAAGTCAAGCTGTTGGACAAACCTGAACAGTAAGATCCCTTTCACCAACAGCTCCCACATTTATTTTGTGTATAATCTTAATTGTATTTCAGAGAAATTACAGTGAGTTCAGGTATTACGTTTACTGCTGTGCAGTGAACTTGCATCCACAAAAATGTGTTGAATAAATTTATAAACATGTTTGTCAGATTTTACAGATGACATCATGCCATAAAATAAATTTCTTCAAGGCCTAAATTATACAAATTGTCATTTTTGTGCAATAAAGAAACATTTGACATTGGAAAAAAGGCCAAACATTTACACGTTGAGGTTCCATTTGCTATTTCCTGAATTTCTCGAAAAAATCTTCTGACATTTAATGAACATTGCTTCAGTAGTTCAGTAGTTCCTGTCAGGGTCAAGTAGTTCGGGCCAGTTAACGAGGCCTGGACCCAGCGGTGCCGCTCAGCCTGGCCTTCCTATTTCCATGTTTGACCAGAGCTGTCACTACGGCTGCCTGAGTCATCCCTACTCAGTGTCTAATCACACAGGATGTTACCGCTCCGCTCCCCTCCGACACGGCACTGTTTACATAAGTCGTCCTGCATCAGGACAGAGCTACCTTTGATCAGTCTCTGTGCGCCGCTCGCTGCTTTCCCTCCACCCGACCCTGTGGACCTTTCAAACCCAGCCGAGCAGCACCGCTCATGACTATCGGCGGCCTCTCACTGCCTGTGAACGCAGACCTTGACTCAGTCGCCCCAGCGTGGGGAAGCTCTGCCTGCCAAGGCCCCAAAATAGTTCTTCCTGTTAGACGTTTTGTTTAATTTTGTCATGACACATCACACCCCGGCCTCCTCCTCCACCTCCCCTTTTTGTTTTCCAGGTTTCTCTACGAGCTCTCCCAGATTCCTGACTTTGCTGGCCGGACCCGCTGCATCATCTTCCAGTCAGTGTTCCTCGATACCATCGCCTCCGTCCGTCGCAAGGTGGAGAAAATCTCCAATGTCAGCAAAGTAAGAACAACACGTCTGCAAACCATCGGAAAAATGTAATTAACTTCCATGAGGGTTTAGTAACCAAGAGTGTGTGTGTGTGTGTGTTTCTGTGTCAGGAGCTGCTAGAGAACAACAGTCTGCGCGATATTATAGGTCTTGTTCTGGCCTTCGGGAACTATATGAATGGAGGGAACAGGACGAGAGGTCAGGCTGATGGCTTTGGACTCGAGATCCTTCCCAAACTAAAGGACGTCAAGAGCAGAGTAACACCTCTTATATATTTAAGATTACAACTTTAGCAAACTACCATCATTTCCCAGTAAATAAAAGCAGAATAGACAGAAGGTGTGTGTTCATCATTATGTATTTGTTCCTCAGGACAATCGTATGAATCTGGTGGATTATGTGGTTTTATACTACCTCAGAAACTTTGACAAGGTAAGTCGTGTCAAACAAAATGAGCAAAACTCAAAACACCCTAAAACCTCTTCTTCTCGGGGCTCCTACACTTTTATAATTGTGTTTTTTTGTTTTTTTTTCAGAACGCCGGCACAGACAAGAGTGTGTTCCCTCTGTCGGAGCCTCAGGATTGCCTCCAGGCTGCTCAGGTTAAATTTGAAGACATCACCAAGGACCTCAGGAAGCTGAAGAGAGATCTAACCAGTAGGACATATTATTCCAATGTTATTCCACTGTGTGTATGAAAGCTTAACCTGCATGCCTCATTGCATTTTTTTGTTTAGGGCATCGTATGTTCCATTGTAAATCAGTCAGTGTAATTGTATACACTTCCATCTTTCACCAGAGCACTTTAAATGTAAATGTACATCCTATTACCCTGAGCAGAGCAGGTTTTGGGTCGGTTCAAGACCTTTGCTGGCCTGAGGCAGCTTTTCCTCGTTTCCAGACTTTGCGTCAGCCATGTCATCATAACGCCACAACTTCTCCTCTTTCCAGCCGAAGACACATGCTCATTCAGTCGTGAAGAGCCCCGAAAATCAAATAGCAGTTCACAAAGGGAACGTCAGAGTGGCAACTAGCTGACAAACACACTTTTCTTGTGCTCTGTGCTCAAAGTGTCGGGGGGCGCCGATCGACTGGAGTGACCTAGCCAGCCAGCCAGTCAGTCTTGGCCAGGGCCATGCGGAGGTTAAAGGCGATGCCCCCCAGTGCCCCTGGTGTCTGTGGTTATTTAAATCAACCAATAATACGGCATATGAAAGCAATTAGATTTGCTCCACGGCTCTCCCCGACGTTTTTTAGATCGCTGTTAAAGCCCTCTCCTCTCTGACCCGGGGGAAAAATACAAAGAGTCTACAAAAGCACCCAGACCTACCTCAAGCTGTCACTCATTTATTAAGGCTTTTCCTAAGGAAGACCCGAAGACAATAAATGCAACATAAGGGCCCTTGTATTTGATCTCTGCTGCAGCACAGTCTGGCACGGTAGTCCTCTAGGGGATTAGCATCACAGGGCGAGTGTTGGATTGTAGATGTGCTGAGCTGCACCTATGACTCCCACCATTTTTATCCTCTCTAGCCGCCAGGGATAAATATTTATGCCTGGCTATTATAAACCCGCCTAAAGAAAGCAACTGGTCTTAATTATAACTCTAACACAGATCACTTCCATCCACACTGTGTACAATTCTGAGAAGCTCACACACTCGATCACACTATGATTTCACCGAGGCTCGCCGGGCCGTCTGCCTCTCACCTGATCCAGAGTTGGCGACTGCAGTGGTTGGCTGCGTCTTGCCCTCCAGCCTTGGGTCAAAGGTCAGGAAACTCTGTGCCAGCAGTCAGAAATCCATCTCTCTTCTCTCACCCCCTCCTCAGACATAATTTTTCATTGTGGATCCGTGGGTCTCGCTCACGATCAAATCTTGGTGTACTGTATCGCTCGTGTTAACACTGACGTTTGGACTTTTCTGCGTTTTCCGGAACGTGTGTCTGCAGCGTCTGGACGCCAGTGATGCTCAGGAGCGGGTCCCTAGCAGCTCGCCTGCCCTCTCCTTCACTGGCTTATGTAGAAACATGATCCTCTTTAGAGGGGGCTTCCTGTTTGGGGAGAGGGTGATGACCTCTCCCTGTGCTCTCTGAGAGGGATGAGTGGGAGGCCACAAGGACCTAAACCTACTGTAGGACTCTCAGCTCCCATAAAGAGTCTGTTTACGTCTCAAATCATGTATAGTGTTGCATTCAGTCTCCAAAACTGAAGATTCTCTTTAAGATTGTGTACAGCTTCAACACAAGGAGTTACTGATCCTACTTGAAGTTGCATTCACAGGTTAACACTTTAAGACCAGTGAGTATCTACATAAAGATCCCTTTAACAGCCACGTAATTGGACCTGACAGAGAGGGAGTGACGCTACCGAATGAAATAGGATCAAATAAAAAGAAACAGTCAGAGCTCATTTGCTGCTCAGGGGAGTTTAGTGTTTCACAGAAGACCTGGCCCGGGTCAGGCATTCATCGCTGTGGCAAATCAGACAGTGTCCTGATTTTGAATGGCCTTTAATGTCAGGTTCAGGCAGGGCCTTTACCCTGAGCTCCGTTTTACGACAGAGGCTACGCTAAAAGGGCCATGTGTGAAGTCGGCAGGCTGAGGGGCCGCCACCGGCCGTCTGACAGAATAAGGACAGAATATTGACAAATATATATATATATAATCTATAATGGCAAATGATGACGAAAGAATGGTCGGACTCAAACTTTTATTTTTTATTTATTCAAACAATTATTTTGAATAATCAAATTATTTACAGTCAAATCTGACATAAAAATCATATGCTGAATAAAGGCATCAGCTTGATTTTAATCATAGCAATAATCATCCTGTCAAGCACCAGAGTGATTTCGATGCTCCCTGCATTCAAATCTGACCAAGTCTTCCGAGTCTGATGGTAAACAGTTTGATTTATGAGGAGCACAAAGTGGAGAGGAGGTCTTACCTTTTCCTACTAAGGCAGACTCTTGGCTGACCTCACCAGGGGGTAACAGTAGACTTCATCCCAGTAGAAAGCAGAGCTGGATGTCTGACGGTCTGCTGGGAAACGAAGATAATTGGGGATAAGAGAGACTTCACTTTCCAGGTATAAATAACTGAGAGCTGGAACACTGTACAGTTTTAACCTCTGATAAAATGGCAAATATTTTCCAAAGCTCCCGGAAAATGTTGTTTACAGCAGGGATTAACAGGTCTGTCTTTGTACAGGCATTCGTAGATTTGGGATCAGTCGCTGTTGAGATAAGTTCTTTTAACTAGTCACTAAGTCGTGCGCATTCCTCCAGCAATTTGTTTTTATGAAGATCAATGAATTATATATATTGAAAATGTCCCAAAACAAAGTCCAGTCTAATGTTAACAAAACTCGTAAAAAATAAATAAGCCTATGTCCCATCTTTCCACATAGTGTCAGGGCGATCCATTTCGTAGTGTTTGTTTAATCTTGCTTACCATCAAATAAACCCACCAAGTAACATAACAAATAACATAACCTCTTTGGTGAAGGTAACAAGAAGTAGCAAAAAGAAGAGTGATCACCTGTGTATTATTTATTCTTCTGTCTCTCCTTCCCTGCAGTTGTTGTCATTGGTTTCCTCCGTCTGTATTTATGCGTCATCACGATCCAGAGGTTGACTGACTGGAGGTGAAGGGCCTTCACAGCCACATTTATGAGATCCGAACATTCATCATACAAATCTTGCGGTGATCCGCAGGCTCCCCAAACACAGTTGTGTATTGTTTTGGTTTGCTACAGCGGTGGCTCTTGTTCGCAGCAGTAAGAATCTTAAGCACATATTGACATCAAAGTTAACCACACTGGGTAAGTCCTGGATTAGAAGTCTGGCTCTCTTGTTTGTTATTCTTCCCGTCGGCTCCACCACCCCCCTCGCCCCCTCATATTGTGCAAAATCGGCTCGTCAGTGATGACGTCTTCTGCTGTTCCCCCTCGGAGATGTACAGTCGATGCTCGAGCGCCTCAGGATATCAGCTCTGATAATCCATTCGTCCTCACAGTGTGACCTCCTCTTCCTGTAGTTCTTGTTGGACGATTTTGCTTAAATCCAAGCTCACGTTACTTCTAGTTCTGCTTGTTTATCGTCGTCCATAAAACAC
The DNA here is from genome assembly GCF_947347685.1 of Pleuronectes platessa. Classification (NCBI taxonomy): domain Eukaryota; kingdom Metazoa; phylum Chordata; class Actinopteri; order Pleuronectiformes; family Pleuronectidae; genus Pleuronectes; species Pleuronectes platessa. Next base: position 15,139,344 of record NC_070636.1, on the reverse strand, counting down.
TTTTCGGTCAATCAGTTAATGTCCATCAGGAGGCTGGTTTAACAAGCGATTTACAGCCAAGCACTAATCCATTAGCTTGGTTCAGTTATTCAGAAAAAATGTCAATAGTGGAAATGATGTCTTGACCCTTCAGGTCCCCAGCTGTAAAAACGCTGAGTCCATCGTCTGTAATCGCATCTGTTTTCCCCGTGTAGTAACAGTGGAAGGCCATTAAAGATCGGAGCTCTGTCTCCCATCATTATCCCGTCTGTCTGTGGTGGGAAACCCGTCCCCTGTGGCTACATGACTGGACACAGTGTCTGAGGGTAGAAACTGTGCCACCAGCAGCAAACAGCCTTGTGTTTCCAACTTGATCTCTGCCACGAATACAGAAACCGCTACATTACTGAAATCACTGGTCAGAATTTTGGCAGTTCACAAATATAGGGGAGACATTTTTTATGGTTTGATATTTTTAATAGATATTTGAAATGATTTTATCCTTAAGAATTGTATATACATTTATTTTCTTTATTTCTTTATATTATTTAATATATATTTTAATTTTGTGTTTTAGTTTGCACATAGTAGTTATGTTTATTTTGCTTATTTCTTGCAGTCTGTAGTTGTTTGTCTATATGTGTAAGTTCACTGAGCCCAATTACACCGGAGTCAAATTCCTAGAATGTGTTCACATACATGGCAAATCATAAGAATTACTCTGATAATTTAATGCTAAATAGATTTGTTATTGACTATGGTTATTATGCAATTAGAAATTTTAATGTTGTTCAACTCAGCAGATAAAATGAAGGTGTAGATATCCACAATGGAGATATAACTGATGAAAATATGATACACATTGATCAGCCATAACTATTGTTAATATAGTTATAATTGTATTATTAGTTATAATAGGTATGCCTGATCTTCTAGGCAGACAGAAGGGTGGAGATTTGCACATAGACGAATGCAGCATGTTACTTAATCTGTTAAAGCTATTAAATAACAAAATATAAATAATCATAATTTTTTTTTAATTAATCTCTGATATATTTCGAAATGTATTTTAACCTACACTACTCCATGCCCACACTTTTTAACTTCAACTGTGGCAACAAAAAAGTGGCAAAGGTCCCAAAGTTCTACAGTTGTGCATGGAGCCTGATACAGGGGAATTCTGTCTCTGAATGCACATCTCCAAAAAATGTATCATCACTCCAAGACAATGTTTCAAACCAGAGCTTTTAGTTTTTTTATTCTTTACAGCTGCTGTGTTTTTGTGGGTTTCCTCCTTGTGGCCTTCGCTGTCTGGACCACATTTGGAAGAGAGCCGCCTCTAAATTGTAGACTTGCTCTTTTAAACACTGTTTTAATGGGTCCTCTTGAGTTGGGGGATTTCTGGTAACAGGAAATGCAGTTTGTCCAAACAGGATATTTTTGTTGTCATGTTTGCACGGTTGCTTATTTCAATTTTTTCAATATTTTGCCTGTCCTTCGGTTTAAAGAGCGTCCTGGAATCCAGACGGCGAGGCTGTACATAGTTACTCTTCACTTTTAATGCTCAGGCCTCGTGTTTCCTGTCTGATTTATTAAGACATCCAATAAATAAAAGATGTAAAAGATGTCATAGAGCGCGTTTACCGAGCTGCAGGTGCAGCCGCTCCACATGCGAACACGTGAGAGCCAAGCTCAGATCTAAAAGCAGCAACGCAGTGAAGTGAGACAGCGGCCAGACCTGTTAATGCTCTTGTTGTGTTGCGGAACAATTTAGCAATGCAGTCATAAGCAAGTTAAGGTATTTATTGCCGCCATTAATGACTTACAGGTTGGAAGAATGGGCCAAAGTTCTTTCACCAGGCGTCGGTGTGTAGTAACCCGGTATTGCAGTTGAGAGGAAACGGGGAAGGTTCGGCTGGAACGTGCTCAGTCACGTCTGTTTCCTCTGAGCTCGTGTGTGTTGATTCATTTGGCACGGCGAAGAAAAACCCATCCACACAACAGCAAACACATCTGCTGCGCTCACATATACACACAACAAAGGATACAATCCTACACAACTTTATTGTCCGCTGTGAATAAACTGTGGACTGACTGAAGTCTAACTACCTAAGTAAAATAATAGAAAAATAAAACAACTTCTCGTTTGACAAAACAATTGAAAGCCGCTCTGTTTCAACCTCAGGTGAATTCATATGTTTTTCTATTTTTAAAATATGTTTTGGGAATAACAGATTATGTTTTATATTATTTAGCTATAATAATCCATTCTTGCATAAAAGACAACCCAGGCCGGTTTTACATGCTCTCGCCGTATTCTTCACCACATCTTAATGAAACGTGACATCACATTATTATATATTTACTCAGTTTGAAATATATCCTTGAATGACTTTTACATTTAAAATGTTTGGTTAATTTTCTCCCACAACTTTAAATCGTCTCTTCCCTTTTTGTCAGCGCTTGTTCAGTCATTAATCACGTGTGTCCGCTGTCTGCTCTGTTGTCTCCTGCAGCCTGTGAGAAAGATGTGCAGAAGGTGTGTGATAACTCATCAGAGGAAACCCTGCAGCCCTTCCAGCAGAAGATGGAGGGATTTATCGCTGCAGGTGAGTGAAGCCAAGATTCCTCCTTTTTTCCCATGGTCATTAGTGAAACATTAGTCCACATATGATGAACTGGCTATATCATGTTTGCACTTTGCAGATTTAGTCCATAAAGATGTAACAATTTAAATATGTAGGATTTTACAATATATATATTATATTAAATTCAATCAAGCTGCTGCAAATAGCTTACACTAATAAATATCTGTCCTTGTAATATGACAGATTTGTAAACAAATAAAACTCCTCGATCCTTCATCCAGATCAACACCAAAATGTAATGAGGGTAAGGGTTAACGTTTGCAACGTCCTATCCTTCCACCAAGTTTCATGGAAATTCGTTCAGCAGTTTTTGCATAATCTTGCTGACACTAACAAACAAACAACCAAGGGACGGGGGTGAAAACATAACCTCCTTGGTGGAGACACCACAGAGATTTCAACCCAGTGTGTTAAGTTTCCCGCAAGAAGTTTTAACATCTGTAAAGTAGCTCATCTTCCCCTGATTGTCACAAAACACTTTCTACTTCTCCCCCCAACTGAGACAATTCAACTTGTGTCAGTCAAGGCAAGGGATGAGTTGATTAATCTTCTCCCACTCCCTTTGAATCAAAGACGGTGACACGGGCTCAAGTCATATGATAGATGTTTGCCGTCAGTCTTTCTTTTAAGCTGGTCTGATTCATGTAAAGTTGTTAAGAGAATTCTCGCTGACTTCAAAGATGACACATTGAGTCGGACAGCCGAGGGGAACGTCATGAAACTGAGCTTACAGATCTAGAAAAGCTCTGTTTTCACCCAGACACTCTTTAAAAAGAGGAAGGTATAATTATGTTTTTTTTGTGCCATGTCAGGCAGTCAGCTGGGTGGCACAGGATCTGTCTGTCTCTTAGTGCATGTGTGTGTGTGTTTGTGTTCTTGCTGAGAGAGGGCGTCTCAGTGCGCCGTAGGACAGCATGAGGACAGCAGTCTACAGGCCCGTAGAAGGGATCACATTGCCTCTAACACGGCTCCCATGTACTCTCAGCTGCCATAAAGCTAGCAGGACATCTCTGGCTGCGGCCTTGTAAAGACTGCCCGGCCTCAGTGGACCAGGCCTGGGGACCACCGGGACTGGAGCGCAGCCTCCCCCGACACGCACTCACCGTTTGTCCCCTTTCTGACCCAGACACAAGCCATGTCCTGCTTTCTTCCTTCCCTAATCTATACTGCAGTTGTAGTAGCCGGCATTTCACTCATGACATCATTTTAAAATATATCCTAATGTACTCCTTCTCACTGGAAAGAAACTGCATCTTTGTGTGATGAGAGATGCCATTAAGAAGTCCATGTTCGCCACTGTCACATCATTAGATATAGTTGGTGAATAAATATACAGTAAAAATGTCACCAAAAAGAGGCGGAGGCAAACGAGCATGACCTGCAGGCAGGCGCCATGGTTTTCTCTGTATTCTGTATCCTCCAGCTGCCGTGCACACGTCTCCGATCCACAGAGGTGGATCACTGTCTGTTTTAAATCGCAGCATCACCAGTGCACATGTTGAATGTAAACCAATGTGTTGCTGCATCTGGACGGGTGTTTGATGACCTGAGTTTGTCTCAGTTACTCGTCTATCGCCTGCTGTTGATTTGACTCTGAAAATGTTGCTTTTGGACTGAATCTCTGCAGCGTCGTCCCTATTGCTCCTGCTATTTGGATATATAAACATCCAAATAGTTTTGTTCAGATTTTAGTTATTTGCGGCCTCCAGCTTAATAAAGTGGAAGCGAATGGACTTTTATTTGTTGGGCTCAAACGAAGTATAATTAAAAAAAGAAAAACGCCCCGGAACGAAGACCCGTGGGACAAACATTTTTTTTTACATAGAAATAATGAAAAGTGAGGTCTCCTCATAATCCAGAGTTCATTTTATAATGGCTCCTGAAAGATATTTGTGCTCAAACAATAAATGGGCTTTAACAAAAAATGCAATTCATTCTACATCTTCTGAATTCCTCTTTAAATTCCGTATTGTTACGTTTTTGACCGATAGATCGATCTTGAAGATCTTGGTCTCTAATGGCCGTTTTCCACTATTTTGTGACATTATATAAAAGTAATGACAATAAAGTAAAAATAGTATTTCAATTTGTATATATGATTATATTGTAGCAAGACAAAAATAACTCAGACAAAGTAGACCTAAAGCCATCCTGAAACAAATCTTTCTGTCTTTTTTTGGGGTAAAAAACTGAAGTTTTTACACACTGTGGATTTTCAACTTCTCTTATCATGCAAAAAGTAGCCTCCATTAAAGGGGTGAACTGGTGAAAGGATACAGTATTTTATATCTAAAACAGTCTGATGATGGTAGATGGAGGTTGTAGACCAGGGGTGTCCAAACTACGGCCCGCGGGCCATCTGCGGCCCGCCATCCATTTTAAATTGGCCCGCCTCAAAAAAAAAAATGTAAAAACACAAGTAAAAAAAAAAGAATACTATATATTTTTTTTTTTAAACTAACAATTTAGTAGCACTTAAATGGCACTTACTTATAGCACTTTGTAGTTTTGCTCTATTATTTAAGAAATTGTACTTTCTTGATTCTTGTTGTTCGGGGTTTGTACCCTCGGGTTCCCTTGAATGCATTGATTGTAAATCGCTTTGGATTAAAGCGTCAGCTAAATTAATTGTAATGTAATGGACTATGGCCCACTGTATTGTACTTCTCAGTTTAGACACTAGGTGGCGCCAATCTCACCCTGACCTGCCAGCTGTCCCTCAGAATGCCGCCCCCCCCCCCCGAGCAACGCAATTGAGGCGCACTGTCAACAGTCCGCTCCAGGGCAGGGGGGCGTGGCAGCGTGAGCGGCCCAGACCTTCGAATTTTGTTCTGTATGTGGCCCTCAGGATAAAAAGTTTGGACACCCCTGTTGTAGACACATTTTGTGGTACATGTTTGCAATATAATTCCTGTGGTATGGTAATTTACCCGTGAATAGGAAATGTGCCATGAAATTGTTCAAGTTTCCTGCTTCTCTAAGCTTTTCTTCGAGCTTTCGTCAGTATTGCAGAATATCTGAAAACTTTTTAATAGCACAAAATGGCATCCCTTCGCAACGGCAACATCTTGAACATAAACTCTCCAGTGGAAGACTTGTAAACCTCTCTTTCATAAACAGGATTCCTCGAGCTGTTATCCGTGCGTAGGGAGGAGCGGCGTGTGTGTGATCATTGTTCGTGATGATTCCGTGACTTCAAAAGGCAAAAACACAGCAACAGTGCTCACATCAAAGCGCGGCCGTCGCTCTTAAAAAGTCTGACTCATTGGTGAATGAGTGAATTTCTCACCCAGGTAAACGCTCGGCCACGGATACATGTGTTAGACACATGATTTTAGATTTTGAAATTAACTGTGGAGGAAAGAAAGGGATAAAGACCAAACCTTTCGGTGAGAGCTGTGTTTCCGAGCAGCGCTGACCCAGGCTGAGGGGAGGCCGGCAGGTGAACCTGAACGCCCCGCGCTCTGACTCTTAAACTTGACCGTGTGATCTAACAGGGGACACTTAGGAAATCCAGTGAACCCTCCTCTTGTAAGGCCTCGTCGTACGTACACTCTGGAATTTGCCCTTTGTCTCACATTTGTTTCTGTCTCAGTGTCTTTTCAAATATTCGTATTCCACTCAGTGAACTCGCTGGCTCTTTGGAATGTGGCTTTGTATTTCCACTACTAATTTGCTTCTCTAATTCAGAACTATAAGGTCTCGTATAAAATGAGGAAGAAAAAAAAACTTTCCCTGATCTGTCTGCGGTAGTTCCAGCGTCTAATCAACCGCATTTTTGTTTCCCTTGTTAGTAGGAGCTCTTTGAAACCTCTGGGGAGACTCTGACGGGCATATTTTTCGCGTTGAATACAGGCCTTGACTAATTGAAAACAAATTCCTGCTTTTAATCTCAGCCTGTGCAAGTCTCATTTCACTGGCTCTCCGAGGAAACTTATGCGTATCATCACATCCTTTTTTGTCGTCTGTGAGTCACATCCCAACAACAGAAATTCCACTTCTTCAGATGAATTGTGTGGCATGTGTAATGTTGGCAGACAGCCTCTGTCCCAGGAGCCTGTAGAGACCAGTCCTACATAGAGGTGCTACAGATAAATGAAAGGGATGCTCTCTGGAAATCCCTGGCATTCCCCTGTAGATTACTCTCCATGTTATCAGGCTGCTGGGTAAAGCAGTGGTTTGTAAAAGTGTCTCAGAGTTTTAAAGCCCTAATTTATTGTCTCTCTCAGCATGCACGTCTCATAACTTTCTAGTTAGCGACTACTGGTTTCATGTTTACACAGAGGACGGAGGAAAGGAAACTTCACACATCCTCTCACTCTGGGCCGCTCTCTCTCTCTCTCGCTCTCTCACTCTCTCTCGGCTCCAGTGCCACCTCTGCACAGTCGCACCAGTGGGGTACCTCAGGCGCCAGCCTGACCCCCACTGAGTCTAACACCATTGGTCACGGCCCCTCTCCTCGTCCCCCCAACTCCCTCAATCCCAGACATGCCCCCCCACTTCATTAGGTTTACTTCATACATGTAAAAATACGCCCCCTTGCCCACATACATGTGAAAAAAAAGAAAGATGTAAAAGTAAAAAGAGTGGTTGGTCGGAGGCTCAAGCTCACCTTCTCCCAGAAGACCCCCAAACCTGCCTTTGAACAATTTTTTGGAGACTTCCCGCTCTTAAATCTTCAAGTAGGAAAGGTCCCCCATCATTGTAAAAAGGATGAATCTGGAAAAATGCAATAAATCTGAGATCACAGGCTCTCTCTGGCCCTAGATAAATTCTTGCACCTCGGCCTGGCCCGCCGCACACATCTGCCTTGCATTTAGACACTTTTACATGGCAGGAGTCCACAGGAGCCTCCAGTTCCCAAGCCTCTCTGCTCAACCCTGCTCTGCTCAGAACATGCACATGTATGTCCACACACACACAAACACACAAACACACACACACACCGCCGCAAACAGACCACCGCTCCCCGAGTCCAGGCGTCACAGCCTCACGCTCTCATGCGTCAACGCACAGGAGCATGTCAAACTTTACAATGTGCTTAACTGTCACTTGGATAACACGCTCACTGTGTGGGTGACATCTCAACCCAGAGCCCTTTTTCTTCTTCCTCCTCTTCTTCCTCTTCTCTTTCTCTTCTTCTTCTTCTTCTTCTTCTTAGTCTTCTTCTTCTTCTTCTTCCTCTTCTTCTACCACTTCTTCTACATCTGCCTCACTTGACAACTCTAACAATGGCTAATAAACACAGTGCCCCCCTCTGGACTCCACTGGAGACCTGGGCTCAGTTATTTAAAGCTGTCACCGGACACGACAGAAAGTTATCTATGTCACCAAGTACCTATAATCTGTGTTAATCTTACCATTCTTTATTCCTGCAGCTCAAAAGGATCACTTAGCCGAAGAGGAGCAGCTCAATTCGGCACAAAAAAGGTAGGAAACCACCTTTACCAAAGGCAAGTACAGACTGAAAACAAATGAGTGAAATATTCCTATGGATCGTCCTTCAGCTGGAGACTGTGGGCAAGTGTAATAGAGACAAAACATTACATGGCGTGTTTCACATAGATAACAAGGGCTCATATCTGAACAGCACTGATGTTCACCATTTGTATACAGTGAGAAGTAGAAGCTGTTTAAGTCAGGGGCTTCTCTGTATCATGGTTTTACTGCTTCGGGATGAGATGAAGTGATTTATATTGAACTATAGCACATTTTTATAAATGCACAAGGAGGTACTTCAACGTTTTAGATGCATACAAGCTACCCTCACTCCTTTTTGTAATTTGTCTGAAGACAAATAAACGAGACGCCCACACTGAACAGAAACAGCAGTGGATCTCTGCTCATACCTAATGTGCAGCATACTGTATTTTAAGCCCGAACAGCCTGTGCTTCCTCCCCTGCAGTTCCAATCATTCTTATCTGCCATGTTTTGTGCAGAAGACTCCCGAGAGTTTTCTGAGAGGCATCTGATTTATAGGCGTAAGACGCACTGGCAGCCGCCGAGCTCGACTGTCCAGAGCAAAATCATATCTGGAACGTTTCATATTGGAAAAAGATGGTGGAGCAGACAAACAAGGGAAATAGATTATTTTGGCCTTGTTTGGATAGAGAGCAGGATTGTTTGCTTTACGTCGGTACCCTGCCACTTCCAAAATAAATCACGAGAAAGCATAAAAAGGAGAAAGTGAAAGACGCCGGTCGCGAGAAAATGGATACTCTAAACAATTAGGATGTTGATTGCGTTGGACAACACTATAACTCAGTGAAAGGCTCCAAACTGTTCTGGTTCATGTTGCTCTTTCTTGAAAACCGAGAGGGTCACTGAGGGGCGACTGCACCTCTCGCTGTCTGTCCTCCTCCCTCACCCCCTCCCTCACGCTACATTGATATCTCTGTCCGCTGGAGTGGAGTGACGTGTTATGTGTGTGTCTGCATGCGCGTGCACACCCCTTTGTGCCTGAGTGACACCACTGTAATAAAGGTGTTGAGCTTGTTTGTATATTGTTGTTTGTACAGTGCACCAACCACACCAAGGCAATTTCCTGTATGTGCAAATATACATGGCAATAAAAAGAATTCTGATTCTGATTCTGAGCTTGGTGGGCGGATATTGATCCAAAGGGCACCGCAACTGACAGCACGTTTGCCTTTTTAATGAAGTTTACCTGCAGTCTCATCTGAGAGCGGGGGTGGCTGGCTGGCTGGCACTAGATGGGAGGGGTGGTAGAAGTGGGGGGGCTCTTTCTCAGGTTCCCACAGAGCCACCTCATAAAAGTGACACGCCGTTGATGAATATGGGCGTCAGTGGGCTCACCGGGCCCTGGGTGGGCTCTCACATCTGCACGGGATGAAGGATCGTCGCACAAACACACAACAGCAGCAGCAACATTATGGCTGCGTGTTAATAAAGGAAATAGACAGGGACACATCGTCAGTGCTACCTAATACCTCAGCCTCACGAGGAGTTGAGCTGCCTGTGAATCAAAGTTAAGCAGCAGTGAGAGGGGCAGAGTATGAATCAGCAGAAGTTATGGCTGGGTCGCAAACCTCTGGACTTTTATTTTCTCTGCCAAAAATGTCTCCATAGTATTTACAACCGTCGAACAGAGCTACAAATATTGTGATGATTCATCTGCTCATTATTTTCTAAGTTTATTGTTTTGCTCTGTAAATTGGGGGGAAATAAGGAAATATGCTCCGGACTTTTTCCACGACACATTTTTTCCGACCAATAATATTCACATCAAAGATATTAAATTTGGAACCACTTAAGAATTTAACTTGGAAAAATGACTTAAATTATTGATCTTGAAAATAGCCTCCAATTAGTTATCCATCATTGATTGTGACAAACGGTGACAAATAGTTTCAGCTCTATCATCAAACACCAAACTTGGAATTGAATCTCGGGTCAGATAAAGGGATTCTGGGCCATATAAAGAAACGGATCTGACTCCATTTATTGAGACTTGTGTTTCCTATTAATTAAAGTGGTGTCATTTTTCGGGCATAATTTTTTCATGTCTGCTTTTATTTTTGAAAATATTTGACCATCTTAAGTTACATTTTTGTAGACATGCACTTTTAGGCATTATCTGATGAATTGCATTAGATAAAAGGTGTGAAACAACATCACATCTTCACATTTTGCTCCAGATTGTTAATCGGGATGACTTGTAAAATACCAACATGGTGATCACATTACAACTTTAACATAATGTTAAACCATCGCCCAACCCACTCCGTATGGGGGGACGTTTCCCCTGAGCTCGACCGTAAAACACCAGTGTCATCCTGCTGAGGGAGACATCTCTAACAAGTTCATTTCTGGTTAATCACTATTTGTGATGTCTGTTATGTGGGCGGGATGGCTCATGCATGACGCTGCCCGGGCCTTTTCCTCAACATGCAGTCTTAATTTGTCTGCTTCATGTTCGGGTTCCACTGAGGTTTTCTGGTTCTGTCCTCAGTTCCGTCTCATTAAGTTCTCCTCCACCACATCACGCTCAATTTCATTTGGCCAACTGCCTCCTGCACAGTCACCATGCACTCATGGTTTCATACATGCTAGTTGGTGTATTATTCTTCTCCGGCATTATAGGACGACTGGTGCCTCTGCTGACTGGGCCAACAACACGCAGTTTACCCCTGTAATCTTTTTACTGGGGAAACAAAGGAATGCAGCGTTGCCTGTCCAAATATTTCCCTGATTTCCGTGGCTGCTCATGATTTTGTAATGCGTCTTTCTTTATAGCTGTCAGTGAGGAATGCTGGCTGTGGGTGCCGCAGTAAACCCTCTCACGGCAATGGCATCATAGCACGGATTACAGAAGTGTAGGAGCTTGGTGTGCACATGTGTGCATGAGCGTAATTGCTCCGCGCTTGCAGTGGAACTTAGTTCTGCTTGATTTTGTTTATGTTTTATGTTTTGTAGGCATGCGTGCGCAGGTTTGCATCTGTTTCGAGTGAAGCTTTGTGTATCTGCTTGTTGCATGTGCTGAGGAGGCTGAAAAGGCTTGTGGCTTGATTTGTGTACGCTCTGACATGATGACCCAGGGTCAGGAGAGGAGCTGATGGAGAAGAGACCCTGCTCATCAAATTGGACCAGGCCCGCTGCAACAAAGCTAACTGGGACAGCTCGTCTAATCATCCGATAGCCTCGGATTTTTTCAGTTGCGTACAGAAGGGTCAGCGGCATCTTTAGCTGAGCATCCCAGCAAAATGATGCATCACTGGGAAATGTGAAGCGCAGAAGCCATTCTTTCCCCCTCAGCTTTTAGAATGCCGTCTGGGCACCATATTGCTCCATTTCTCACCGAATTGAACATGTGTTTGATTAGCGTCGCAAAATAGCCACCTAGCATCTGGAGGTCAGAGCCTATCTGGGTGTCAATGGGACAGGGATCATGCCTTGAATCATTGCCCCCTTTAATCAAGCCTCTGACAGGCACGGCCAGAAAATGTCTTTCATGTTTGGGTTAGGGAGGGAATCTGAAGCAGCAGGCTGCTTTTCAGGCCCGGTGTGCGCTGCTGAGAGACTCGCAGAGAGTTCAGGTTTGGTTACAATTGAATCAGGTCAACAACAGCGCTGCAGTCTGGGCCCGTAAACAGAAAAAAACTGAAAACATAGAAGCATTTTATTCACGCAGATGTAATTTGAGCTCAAATGGGCATATACTTGATCATGTTCTTATCTTTAATTGTCTGACAGTAAATATGTTGCTGGAACTGTAGGTGTGAGTTTATAGTGGGTGTGTGTGGGTGTGTGTGTCAGTCAGTTGCTGTGTCTGAGGGAACAGCAGCCTGGTCTCTGCTGTCTCCGTCTCCTCTTGCAGTCTTCCCCTGGAGGCTGTGGAGGTCAATGTGATAATGGAGCCGCCGCTACTGGCTCTCCCCCGTGTCCCAGCAGGGTGGACGCTCTCCTTCCAGCTCTGTTACTGGCCTCTGTCTGACTCTCTATCCTTAAGTGTGTGTGTGTGTGTGTGTGTGTGTGTGTGTGTGTGTGTGTGTGTGTGAGTGTTAGCTTTTGTCTGATATTATTGACTCAAGTGTTTATATGTGATACAGACGACATTATTTGTGAACCTGCTCGGTTTCTCTTCACAGCTTCGGGGAGATGGTGAGCTACTTTGGTGTTAAGGCAAAAGCCGGGGACACTGAGGTGACCCCGAGTCACGTCTTTATGCTCTGGCACGAGTTTTGCAACGACTTCAAGAACACCTGGATACGACAAAGCAAGATCATCTCCAAGGAGAGGTGAGTGGGATTCTTGTGAGATTGATGTTTCTATGTCCTGCCAGGGTCATGAACACCTGTACTGGGATCAGTCATTTTCCAAATTCGAATCTGGATGATTTGGTGACACTGTCTCCACAGTTAATATAGCAAGTTTAGCCTATAGCCTGGATAGCTAGACACCAATCCAGCTCTTTGAATGTGGAGCAGCAGCTGTAGGATGTGTTCTTTTACATCAGCAGTAAATTTATACAACATTATTAAGAGAGTGAGTAGAAAACAACAAGGCAGGATGACATGCATGCATGAGTGGACTGTGTCACCCAACTGGGAAAATTCACTGGAACGCCATCTCAAGTTGGGACAACTCGGAAAGTCTGCAAAAATGTTGGTACACGAGCGGCTGACATCATCATTTATAAATCCATTAACATAGTTTTTAAAATCAGCTTTAAATAGCAGCTTCTAAATTGAACTTGTCAAATGTTAGACTTTTCTCACTTGCAAACTCTCACAAGCACTTCAATTTTAGGATTAAGCTTCATACATTTATTATCTACATGCCTGTCATTTCTGAAAATGTCTTTCACACTCGCTTATCGTGCAAATGTTGTTAGATGTTGTTGAAACGCTCTAAACACAAATGCAACACATTTAGTTTCTCTCACATTCCATGTCCAATGCACTTGAGCATTCAAAGTCAGAAGAACGACTTCACAGCTCGGGGAACGGGGCGAGGACTCTGTGGATGCACAGTTAATGTGCGGCTCTCTCTCAGTCAGTGGAGGCATCACTGCAGAACATGAACCAAGGCTGGACAACCTCATCCTCCCCTTAGACCTCGTCTCTCTTAGGACACATGCTTTAACACCTCTGGACATCAGGTCAAATTAGCACTAACTGTGTGAGGGTAACGCTCGGGTGCTGCATTGTACTTAAAGCAAAGGCAGCGGGGGGGGGGGGCCATCAAAGAGGAGAGTAGCTGACGCCTCGGCCCTGCGCCTCAATTTATGACGTTTCCTCTGACCCGAGGCCTCTTGTTGTGTTGTGTGTGTCTGTGTGTCGGGGCTGAGGGGTGGGAGGGCATTCCACCGAGGGACGGCGGACCCTCCTGGCGGCCGGCGGTCTTTACTAGCAAGTGGACGGGAGCTCGTGGCCGTTAAAGGCTGCGCGTTATGCCAGAGCTGATAAACACTGTAGGGACACGCAGCCCAACGGTCAGGGGAGCTGCACGTGCGGAGACATCAGCGGGGCCGCGCGGGCCTCAGGCAACCAGAGAAGCTGTAGGTACTGTCCAGGCGAACGCCACGGACAGTTGGGGTCGCCATTTTAAGCATCGGGCAGGCGCCTCCCACTCTGCAGCCGTCTCAGGAGTTAATGTTCTCCCCTCGTCCTGCCGTAGATCCATGTGCTCTCTCTTAATTGTTTACTAGGTAATCATGTCCCACATTACTCCCAGCTGACTGTGCTTATCTACAATTAACTTTATTTTAAATACTGTTTGCACACTCATAAAAGCCAAGTGTTTTTAAAGGCTGCCTCATTATCTCATCAACCCACTGTCATTCTCCACTGCCTCTCACATATGGGGCTTTCACTGACTGCAATCTCCTGAGCGTGTGTGTGTGTGTGTATGTGTGTGTGTGTGTGTGTGTGTGTGTGTGTGTGGCTCTAAAAGGCTCCATGACAGGGTGCCCCAGGGAGATACTTAAGTGTCTTGCTCTTATAAACAACCGCACAAGGACACAGTGATGAGAGGCTACTGACTTTATATTGTTTTCACAAGTACAACTTTCCAGGGCTTTCAGTTTGCACTTCCAGTTTTTAAGGGGCCTGCAAATATCACGTGCTTGAGGTGTGTTTTTTTTTTTTTTCCTCCCTAGGTTGAAGGAAGCTCAAGAAAACATCAAGAAGATCACAGCAGAGAAGAGAGTGGAAACCAAGAAGATGAATGCCAACAGTCTGGTAAGAGCTCACTAGCTCACATGCGGCAGAGACACTTCCTGAACGGAGCTCCTGCCGGTGAAATCAATACGCTGAATCTTTGTGTTGCTCTCGCCAACAGAAAGATAGGCTGCGGCAGAAGGAGGCCAGCGTGCCCCCCAGCTGAATTGACGGGCGGTGAAGGAGAAATCCAGCGGTGGGTGGTAAGAGAGATGGACAAAAAGCACGCGGGCCTCATCCCTCTTCAATCAGCCACCTGCCTCACCAACACCGGACCGCCCTCCGTGCCCCGAACTCACAATCAAAACCTCACCGGACTCCCTCTTCTACTCCCACGGCCGTAATCTCTGCGCTATTAACACCCTCAGCCGTCCCCACCCACCCACATGTCGAAAGAAAAACTCCTGCGCCGGGGGGATGCATGGCTGACACAGCCGAAGTGATGAGAGTCTTAAAGGCCAAAGGTCAACCTCATTCATCCAGCGTGGCGTGCCCTCTGAGAGCCCGGCTTGTGAAGGGTCTCAGCGGGTCAGTGGGATTCACAACAGAGCCAGCTGACACGAGATTCCTCCTGCATCTGCAAAGGCTGAGGATCCCTTCTTCTCCGAGCCGCCGACCGTTACCTGAGGGAGAGACATGTGTTGAAACGCTCCAACTTATTCAAAGTGTTTCAGGACGTTGTTGCTGCTGATTTCTGCTCGGAGGGAACATCCCTGTTGACACAACAGATCTCTGTCTCTCGGAGCAGGGAGAAAGCCGCGGCTCCCAGCGTCCTCTGCCGTAGCCAATAGCTGCTCATTCACCACGGCTCATTAAAACTATTGTAAATATGTCATGTTATAGAATCGGCAGGGACTGTTCAGCTTTGAGGATGATAAATAATATGCGCTGGGCGTTGTGAGCAGATGAAAATATGGCGTGTGTGTGGGGGGGGTTGGGGAGGGTACAAAATCAGTTTTACTATGTTGTGTGTTTTAACTGCACCAGACACACCCCCCTTGTGTGACAGCCAATGAAGAGCGGAACAAGCGAGCGATGAGTCGGACCCTTCAAACACACACACTCTCACACTCAGACACACACACTTGGCCGTGCACCCAGTCATACCATTAATTAAAATGTATTTAAAGCTAACTTTTTAAATCCCTCATGGAGAGCTGTACGTCACATTGTGCCCAGCACAGGTTTATGCACTTTCCCCGCTCGCAGTAACTCTATGTTGTCGCTCACACTCCACATGCTAAGCTACCTGCGTGCATTCTTCTTTCCAGATGCCGTGCACTTTTTTGCATCTCTTCCCCTATGCAAGCGTTGGGTTCCCTCTCGGAGAGTTTCACGGATTTCATCGCTCCAGGATGAAATCCCACCTATGTCTTCCTTTTTTAAGAAAGTGAATTAAGCTGAAAGTTTTATTTTCACAAACGTAGGATGTGGCCACGCTCCCGGGTCATTCAAGAAAAGTATATTTATGTAAGGAGAGATTTATTTTATGCCAAAAACACCCATCTTTGTTCCCTGTGAGGTGGTGTTTTTATGAGTTAGCTGAATCGATTGAGATGCTTCCGGATAACGTGGGTCGGTGTATCTTCACATGGAGACGTCGTGCCCACAGTGTGTCCGGATGATGTGTGGAAATTAAGTTATTTACACGGAATGAAAACTGTTTCAGGAAAATGTTGGGGAAGGAAGAGGGTTTTGGTATTGAGATCATTTAAGCATATCACCTGAAGCCATGCCAGTTGTTATACCTCAGACAGACTTCCTTTATCCAGATATCAATAAACTGCACCTTGAATTACATTTATTTTTATCCTCCAAAGTCTTTCATGTGTGCCATTTATTTTGTATGGAGATGGAGATATTTCATAACTGCTGTGTTTAACTTTAGAGGAGTTTAAAAAACAAAAACAAATCAATCTGAGAACAGACCATGGAATTGTTGTAGCCTCTACTGTGTGTACGTCAGTCGCTGTGACCGTCAGTAGCTCTCGTCTAGGTGCTCTGTAATTTTATGGAATTGTTTTAAATTTCAAGAATAAACTACTGGATGCCGAAAGAACCGTGACTCATTTTGGATGACGACCTGCACTTTGAAATTCTGTATGTGTTAAATCAGTTTCCCTAAACGCTCGGCGGTCTGCGCTCCCATTAGAAAATGTGATATTTATGTGACTCTACAAAAATAATTTAATGATTCAGGATTCAGCGTGGGCCGTTCAGCGAACACTGACTCAGACCAACGTCACGCAAACCTCTTTTTTTAGATGATAAAGCTTATTCCTGGAAAACTATTTTTGAGATACAGTGATTGGATTTATTAACATGAAGAGTTTATTGTGCTATTAAAAAAAGTTAGATTTTATAAACATGAAGTTTAATCGTAAGGACATTATAACAATGATTTGGACTATTTGCTGTTTCGCTAAAATAACAGTCACTCTGTTCCTTTCAATTATTCAAACACTTCAATAAACATACAGTTTTTGGCCAAGATCATTATAAGGGTGATGTGTAGTATGGATGGCTGAAGAATAAGGTCTTATCTTTTTTTTTTATTCTCATGAGAAAATGCTTTAATGCTCATTTGTGAAACACTGGTTTGGTCCGATTTTGTTCACTTCCCCTTTTTCAAGCCCTTCAACCAAATAGAACTTAATGAAGTTCTCACAACTTGTGTGAATGTCTCACATTTTATTTGACACATCTTCCTTCACAAATAGCTTTAAAGTTACCAACAATATGCACAATATTCCAACATCCTTTTATTTTATGTTTCCATTGATAATTTAATCAAATGAATAAACAAACCGATTACATGGACTTTTCATTTTACAACTATTTTATCTCTATATTTTACAAACCATCACTGTACATTGTCTGTTAAGAAGCTCACGTTACTACACTTGTGTGGACACCCAACTAACAGAAACTGAAAATAATTATAAAATTTAAAAAAAGGATTTACTTAAGGACAGAAATCGTTCCAATCCAAGGACTCTTGGCATATCGAAATGAAGTCACATCTTCCATCTACAAATCTCGCCACTCATCCGTCAAATTCCACACAGTGGAAACATCCAGTTTTGCAAACATATAAAAACACATAAGAATAGAGGAATGGAGCAGGAGTGTGTATCCTGGTTCAGGGGGTGTGTGGAACAGTGATTTGTTAAATAAGCCGGGGATGTGCTGTCCTACTGAGGTGAGGAAGCCGTGCGTAAAAACGTGCCCATTCCAAGTTCCCGTGCAGTGATACTTGTTTTCAAACTTGTGAGGAGTAAAAAAGGTTCTGTTCTGTTCAACGTCGGTTCATGAGTTGCTCCATGTTTGTTCACACGTCGTGCAAGAAGAGACTCGTGGTACATGTAGGCTACCTTTAAGTAAATGTGGAGCAAATCCCCAGATGGAGACCGGCACGTGCTCTTGGCTGTGTGACAGCCTCTCTCTTATTCTATAGCAACAATCCTGTCCGCGAAGAATAAGAATATGAAACACACACACACTCGCGCACACAACACCTCTCAGTGTGTGTGTTTTAGTCCAGGTCTATGGATATGCAGCGGCACTGTTTGACGCGCTGGATGCGTTTCTTCTTGGTGGGTGGCTGCTGGTCCGGACAGTTCAAAGTAAACGTCATGGTGGTAAAACGCTTGGGTTTGCAGAACGAGCAGGACTGGAAGGCTCCCTCCTCTCGGCGGATGTGCCTGGGGATGTAGAAGGAGTTGCACTGTCCGTAGCAGAAGCGGTTGATGATGGTGCGGCTGACGCAGCCCTCCTCGTGGATGGTCTGTTTGAGCGGCTGCGTCTTGCACCAGTCCCGTTTCAAATACTGACGCTCCGTGATGTGCAGAGCTTCCTGGCTGGACTCCAGCACCTCGTCAGCCGGCGAGGACGAGCCCTGCCTCTGCCGGGACCCGGAGCCCGCCTGCGGAGGCTGCGGCTGCGGCTGCTGCTCCGATTCGTTCGGGTTGCTTTTGTCAGGATGAGGAATGGCGCCTTGTGAACCCCGATTTCGTTTTGAGTCCACGGGAGAGGAGAGCAGCCCGATGATGAAAACCATACCGCAAAAGATACGCGTCGAGTTGGCCATCCTTGGGGAGAAGGAGAAAATAATTCATCACCAACACCGTTTCAACTCTGGGCGCGTTACGCACAGCTGTCAAAGCTTTTACGCTGCGTAAAAACGCACAGCTCGAGCTCGCTTTCCCTTTTTCCTTTCTTTCTTTTCCTTTGAACCCACATGCAAAACCAAAGCTGAAGTGGAAGAACTAAATCACTGTGCAATTGAAGAACCCGATGCTAAATATCTGAGTGCGAAATGGGAACATATAATTACAATATAACCTATAATTTATCCATTACGCAAATGCTCCATTCTTTAGCTCTGCGCGTCACATGCTCACCAGTGGATGAGGAGCTTGTCGTTTTATAATTCACACAATCAATAAATTTAAATAAAGTTGACCCAGTGAGTGATGGAGTTATTGTTGGATCAGAAGAGGCTCAGACTCACTCACCTGCTGGAGCCTCCGCGGCAACAAGCGCACTGCTGAGATCCTGTCAGTCCTCCGAGGTGAGAGGCACCTACTGCTGTCGACTGTACACTGGCGGGACTGTGGATGGGTGGGAGACCAGCCGCTCCATAGACAGGGGCCAGGAGGTGGTGGTGATGAAGTGGGGTGGGGGGGTTAATACAAATTGCTCCAGCGCCGGACTGTCTCCCTTTTAAATGTCTGCCAGCTGAGATGTGCACAACAGCTCCCTCCACATTATTGGCTGAGCACGATGGAGAGAAAATCAAAACTATCCGCCCCCACAACACTTCCCTGAACCCACTTGACGAAAACAGTCCAGGAGCAGCAGGAGGAGGAGGAGGAAGAGGAGGAGGAAGAAGAGGAGGAAGAAGAGGAGGACAGGCCTGAAGTTTACGCGCACATGGAAAGAGTTTTTCTAAAAAGCTTTTTCTTTTTAAAGCAAGATGAGCATCGTGGCGGTTTAATGTCATATATCAAACTAATTCAAAACCGCACTGAGGAGTTCACAAACCTCGAGTAAAACATAAGGACAGACATGAACAGTAATCTAGGAGTGAACTCAAAACCACCAGCTCACCTGTGGCTCCACCGCATCCCCTGGATTCGCTGTCACAGTGAAGTCACAGTCAGCTGCGATGTTACTGGGACATCGTCACTGGTTTCCCTGAAACTCTGTATCTCTTTTCTTATCGTCTGATCAACCATTGAGGCCTTTGCGCGTCACGAGCCCGACAAGAAATGTAGACGTGTGTTTGCATGATGAAAAAAAGTTGATGACGACAATGAGATTAGATGCAGCAGCATCGCAGTGGGAGACAACCAGTGCTTTCTAAAGAGGTTTGTGCTGTTCCAGCTCTCAGACGTTTATATAAATAAGAGATAATCAAAGTGTTTATCATTTATTAGACCTGCGTCAGTTGAATAAACACAATTATAGTACTAAAGGCACCGTGTCAGTTGATTCATTGTAATATGTCCGTTTTAGTTGGTTAACAGGAATTGATAAATGAATCTCCATTAAACGACAGTAATTCAGAGGTTGTTCAAATTCTCTCAGGAGGATAATTATCCAGTTTCTGTTACAAATCTCTTCATCACTTTTTCTTTTGTATAAACCACAAGCCTGCAGATTTAATCCAGCTTTTCAACAAACGAAATTCCATCCAGATATTTTCTTAAAGCTGATGTTCGACTTTAGGAATTACCACACTGAACTTATCACCTAACTTAATTATCACTTTAATGTCCTGCAGGGGGGGGCGAACAGCGGTTTAGGGGGAAAACATGTCACATTTGATAAACCCCGTTATATTTCCACCATGTTAGAAAGTGGTGTTGAAATACAATTGAAACAATGTTTAAACAATTGTTTATGATATTCAGTGAAATAAAACTCAATCACAAACATTGCTGTCCGTTCAGGGATAAATTAATGATCCCAATGGTGCGTTGAGCTGGACCTCACCTGCAGCATTACAATTTTCATCCTGGTCCAATTTAATCCTACGCACGTAATGTAGTATTCAAGGTTGATCCATCTCAGTCTCAAAAGAAAAGAAAATCTTAAAACGTATTTACGGTAAATCAAAGTTTAAAAATGGCTGACACACTGTAATGAGCTTTTTTTACAAGTAACTAGGAGTTTAGAGTTCACTGGGAAAAAAAATACAGAGAAAAACAAATGTTTGTTAAATGAAGAAATCGCAGAGATGTACATTAAATGTTTTCAGACGCACCAGTACCAATTTTATTAAAAATGTGGCAAACAGCCAGCCAGAAAGTATATAGTTGCGACGAGGCAGCCTTTAATAATATAAATCCTGCCAGGATCTCTGCTGAGGTACGAACAAGTGTTTCACTGAACGTTTCCTTCTGATCCAGTCTAATGGTAGGACGCCCTCTTGTGGCTCAAACGCGCTCCAATCTCACCAGACCAGAATAAACAAACCAAACAAAGTTCCATGTCGTTTGTTTTTATTGTTTTGAAACAGCTCATGTGGCAAAACACTTCCCTATCCGATGGTTCTGAAATCAATGGACTTCGATCGACTGATGATTTGATCAATACTGCCTGGCTTTTCTTTTTTATACAAATCAAACAAAAAGGTGCTTCTTTTTTTTCCCCCTCTGTTTATCAGAAAAATAGTAAGACAATGTTCTGTAATAAAAAATAAAAAAAACAAAAAAAAAACAGCGTCACCCTCAGTAAACATCTACCAAAAGGATTAGATACATGATGCATAAATAAACGTTTAAGACTTGATCCAAACTTTTCCAGTCACACCCTCAATCCCATCCTGTCACATCATTTGGCCTAAACTCTACTCAGCGCTACTAAACATAATCTTGTGGCCTGATATGTGTCGATGTTTAGTTTCTAATCAAATAAGGCATAAGAACATCTCCCAATAACATCACAAAACTACCATAGCTAGAAAATAAATTAAAACTCTGAACATATGGATATTATGAGCAGGAATGTTCAATTTCATTTAGTTTTAACAGAGACCTGCAGAGTAAGAAAAAAAGATGAGCTATAAGTCTACGGGCCTGGTGGCAGACAGCAGTCGTGCCTGGTTCAGAGGATTCCTCGGTGAACCTCTGTAATGGTTCATTTCCTTCTCAGCGACCTGCGGCACCAGAGGCTTCTGAGCTCCCGACGACTCCGCCACAGAAGAGTCCACTCTGGTCTTTGGTTGGACCTTGTTGGTCACATCGCCTAACGCACACAGTCTGGGTCTACGGGCCAGGGTGCTGGGCTTTTTGGGTGGCACTGGAGGTGGTTTCTTTATGGGACAGCTGCTGTTGGACTCTCCCGCTGGGGGCTGGCCCTGGTGAGGCCGAAGCTGTGGGTGAGGGGAGAGGCCGCTCTCCATGCTCACTGCCTTGACCACAGGGCCACACAGGCTGCTCCTGGTGGGCCTCCTGTTCTCCCCCAGGAGGGAGTTGATCCTGCGGACCGTCTGGCGCACGGGGGTGCGCTGGAACTTGAGAGGAGACCTGATGTGCTGGCCCTTGAGGCCTCTGGGAGAATGAAGGGTGAGCTTGTTGAAATGTTGAATGTGTTCGGCCACATGCCGCTTCTCCACCTCCAGGCTGCGTGGTGAGAGTGGTGGCTGGTTCTGGACTTTGGTATCGATCCCTGGGGGAAATTCTTCCTTTTCTTGTACCGTGCTGACCTTAGTACCGACTCTAGGAGACGTACCAAGCTCATGGTGAAGTTCAAACCTCTTTTTATATGGCGTGGATTGCTGCCCGGAGGTGACACCCAGTTTGAAGTGAGCGGGGCTCTGCATGTCCAGGGCGTCGATCAACCTGCTGCAGTTCACCTGCTCTTCCTCACTTTCACTGTCGCCCACCATGGAGCCGTTAGGACTGTCAGGAGCGACATAAGTTCCACTTTCATCAGCCTTCAGTGCTGAACTACAGTATACACCAGATTCAAATAATACACTGTCAATATGCAGAGGAGAGAGCGCAGCTATTTCAATATGGCCAAAGGTAATGTTCTGATCATTAGCCAGGAACTTCTGCCTGGATGGGAAGGTGGAGGTGTCCACAGACCGAACTCTATTTGTAGGGGTCTCTGGTGGACAGACTTGGACGCCGTGTGAATGTGGCGTCACATTTGCTCCGGCAGCGCTGCAGGAGTCCCGTACGACAGCCTGGAGGTCACTGCCCGACTCTGTGAAGGCCTTCTTGATTTTCAGCAGGGTGGGGCCGGTTTGGCTCTGGGCTTCGGCGATGGAGCTCTCGCTCTCAAGGCTCTCGGCGCTGGAGGCACAGCACAGCTTCATGGGACGGCTGCTCACGGCCGGGGGCTTGGACGCCACGATGGCCGGCTCAGACACGTAGGTGTTCTTTAGGCACATGTTCATGGGCGTATCTGTGAAGGACCTTCCGCTGAAGGCCTGGGCTCCTACTGGGGTCTCCACACTCCATGAGGTCTGGAGGGGGTTGCATTGGGGGGTCAGCAGGTTGTCTTCAGACTTACTGATATACTTGGTGCCTATGGAAATAAGTGGGATAATAGCAAGTATTACAACTTGAAAAAGTACATCATACTTTGAAACATTACAATGGAACATTTCAAGGTTGGAATAATTGGATTTCTTTAGCAGATACTCACTCTTGCATTCCTTTTTTCTGGGCAGAACTGATGGACTGAACTCTGTCTCTTTGGTGAAAAGGAAACTGGTGGTGCTCTCCTGCGTGGCAAGGCGCCAGCCAATGGACTCAGATCCCTTCATCACATCATGGAGGGAGAAATGAAAGATGGAAGAAAGTTGAAGGAGGATTTGGTTAATATTTGGTTAAAAAGGACCCCGCAGATGTTACCCAATGTGTAACCATTAATATGTTAATGTCATGATAATTGTGGTTAGTTCTTCAGAGGATGATTAAAAATCACTCAGAAGAAACAAGATATTGATTTGTAAAACAACTTTTATTAAGGCAAGAATATACATATGTAGTGTATAAGTAAAGTGCATTAGAAATCACCTTACAGTTCACCCAATTAACCTAAAACAGGTTACAATATTGTCTCTGTATATACTTTAGTAGAGTATATACTCACATTAGGGCTGGGCTATGTTGCCAAAAATAAAAAATATATTTTCTTTTAAGATTGAAAACAGATTTTTCTCCAGAGTTTTGTTTTAAATTCTTCTTTTAAAGAGGAGAATAATAAACCTGAGGTAGATCAATTACGGGTCACACCTATTGAATGTATTTAGAGATAGATGCACGACTGCTCCTCAAAAGTGAACATGAAGTGTCTTGTCGCCACCTGGTGTCTGGCTGCGGTGCAGGTCGTGAATCCTGCTGGAATTATTGGAGGGATATGGATCCAGCCAAATAGTCAAAGTACAAATCAATACTTTTGTTTTAATCAAACGTTTCCACTTTAGATATTTGATGCTATAAAAACATGGTTGACAGCCGACTCGTATTTGGTTGAGCTGCTTCCATGAGTCTCTGGGATATTGTAGCTTAATTTCTAAACAGTGGCTGGATGCGGAGACGTGTCATCCATCTTTATATATAGTCTGGTTATATTTCCTCACAGAGCTTGTACAATGCAAAAGCATTAAATCGATATATTGGACTTTTGTAATTTTGCTATTGATGATTGACAATCATCAATATTTGTATTGCCCAGCCCTAACTCACATGCTTCCACCTAAGTGATTTAACATATTATATCACTGGTAAAAGGGAAATAGTCCACAGATCTGTACCATATGTATAAACATGTTATTTTCGAATTTTACACATGTCAAGTTTATAAAAAAACTGATTTGTTTTAAAAACCATGCATATATTAGTTTAAATTTGTTAGCTACTAAAAGTAAACATGCCTGACACAATAGGAAAGTGCTTCTGTGCACCATTTAACCCAACATCAAACCCCAAGTGCAAACATAGTATTAAATCTTAATATATATTATTAGCGGAAATGCCTGAGTGCACTTCATTAACATCTTTCACCACCTGTGACCCTGAGAAATGCAATGTGAAGTCTAACTGGTTACCACACTTACAGCTTCTTTGCTGCCCCTGCCCAGGCTGAAACGCAAACGCAGAGACTTGCGTGGAGCCTCTTTTTTGTTGACTTTAGGAGAAAAGCAGCCGGCCCGTCCAGATTCAACTCTGAAGAGGATATGAAGTCAATTATCAGTAAGATAAGTCAAGAATAACCAATTGCATTATAAGAGTACTTTCGATGTAACAATTTGTATCAAATCTTCATAGAAGACAAACAAAAAGAAAACAGGAGCGTACCTGTTGACAGCATGTCTGCTGCTAAGTCGTCGACTCTTCCTCCTCACAGAGGTCACTGATTGTCTTCTGGACCTTCCGGCTGGGGACGGGGCGTTTTGGGAAGAGTCCAAGACCCCCGAGGCACTATAAGCTAGAAAATATAAACAAAAAAAACATGTTAACGTAACCAACCAGTCCAAATTTCAGAGGAGTTGGTGCCCATTTGATCAATCATTCATCAGTACCTGATCCAGGAGTGGAGAGGCCGCTGAACAGTGTATTAGGAAGTAAATCTATCCCGAGGCTCTTTTTGACGGATCTACGTTTCTTGTTTGAGAATCCAAACGAGTGACCAGTTTCCGAGGGAAGTTTTCGCTTGGACGATGGAGTTGCAATCACAGGAGTTGCAGAGGAAAAGACTGACAAAATAAAAAAAAAAAAATCACAGAAAATGTTTAGTCCCCAAATGTGATGGATTTGTTAACGGATGATTGATAGCACTAAGCACTAGCACTAAGTGCAAATAGCAGATTCATGCAGATGACAGACAGGCAGATAGGCAAAGACAACAGGAGCCAGAGCAGACGACGGGATTTTATATAATTTAAATGACACCTCATTCATTATCCAGGCAGCTGCTAATCCATAACAGCTTATGCATTTCGGAAGCTGAATCGTGTGATGAAATGCAGAGTTGGATTTTGTTTGAACAACAGGAAGCTGATTGTTTTGAAATGCAGGCATGTTTCAATCATCAAGCCACATGACAAGCATCGGTTACCTCCTCTGATAAAGTACATACCAAGACTGTCTGACTGGCTGGCATGTGTGGGTGTTCTATTAGTTTTTATTTTATTCAGTGCACCATTGACCATATCTGAAATGTGACAGAAACCAAATAACTTTAACATCATTTATGCCTAAAGGTGCTGAAAGCAGGACTTCTTGTCTCCTTGAAAGGAAGTTGCCTATTTTAACTTTCTCACGGATATATAATCTCTGATGGTGTAAATTTACCTCCGAAGCTGCGTCTCTGTTTCCTTTTCATCCCTGAGTTCAAGTCCAGCTCCTCGAGTTCATTGAGGGATGGGGACAGAACCCCCGCCTCACAGCCCATCGTGGCTGGAACCTTTGCCAGAAGGAACTGAGGCAACACACCTGTCACACACAAACACAGAAACGTTTGAGTGCTTTAAAGCAACAGAGAAACACAGAAAGTGTAGATGAGGTGCTTTGAGTTTTACCAAAACGGAGGGCATTCTCTATGAAGCACTGGACTACAGCTGCCTGGAGCCTGAGGCGCTTCTCAGTGTTGGCATTCATCTTCTCTGTACCGTCTCCAGAGTGAAGGAGGTTAGGGGCCAGTATTACAGACAAGTTACTGCTGTCCATCTTATTCTCTGCACTCCTGTGATTGAGCAAGGAAATGGGAAAATCTATATATAAATATGTGTCTGAATCACATTTTAAAGGCTGTAAATGTAACAATAAAGTAATCAAACTAAAAAGGTAGTTACGGCACCTCTGAGACACATTATAGAGGAAGTCAAAAAAGTGACGCAGGACAGAGAGGTTTCGGTCGGGCAGCACACAGGACAGCAGCATGGTGGCAGAGGTCCTGTCCTCCTCGCTGGGCAGCTGCTGGGCCTTGAGGAAGGCCTCCTGCAGCTCTGCGGGCAGCAGAGGCTCCGGTAGCTCCCTGAAGAACTGCTTGACTAGACCAGCGACGTCACACGGAAGTGCTGTGGACAGGCACTCCTCGCCCGCATCCAGTTTTGCCTGGACACAAAAAAACAGCTGTGTTGTTAAGACGGTTCCCAGGGTCAAGATCCCCGAATGAATGCGAGGTCAAACTAAGCCATCACTCACCCTGAGTGCTTTGAGGCGAATGACAGAGCCTGATTTTCTGAACAGCCCCTCGGTGTCAACATGTGCCATCAGATTCATACACGCATCAACCAGAAAGCTGAGGAGGAAAAGAAATATCAGGATTAATGGTACAAAAGGGGACCAGGATCAATGTCCCAGCTGAAATTAAATATGCAAATAAGTACTAACCTTGGCACGCTGCCACTTTCCATATTGTAGTATGGTAAGATTTCCAGGGACACGCCGAACACCTTTGTCTGGAGGAACAATCGAACAGTGAAAACTCAAGATTAGAGACATTGTTTCTGAACAATGTTGGGAGACATTAAACTTATTTCAATCAGGCTACTGTTGATTATAACCAGTGGCCTCACAAAACCTTTCTGTATTTATCTAGGTCAAAACCTTGGAAGAATCTCTTGATTTTTTTTTTCTCGACAGTTTTGATCAAAATATTAAGTTCTCCGTGTCCTGACAGGAGTTTTACAGCTCAAGCTTCTACCTCTGATAGGTTTGATGGCGGACTGCCAAGCATTCCTGTGTTCGTGGCGAAAGCTGCAGCACCTGTATGTTCCCTGTTGACCTGCACGATCTGGAGTCATCCATTTTTCCACACCGGTTCACCACAGAAGAATTACTTTACACAACCAAGCGAAGGTTTGTCCTCACATTTTAGCGAATAATCCAGACTCATCAGTCATATCAATATTTAAATAAAGATACATTTTACTTTATCACTTTACAAGCCTGCAGAGATTAAAGACACATTGAGACATTTGTTCAAGTGTTTCTAAAAAAGAAGATAAGATTTAGTGTCCTCTCAGGCCATAATGATCACAATTTTGAGTCAGTTGATCAAAACATAAAAGTATGTATAGACTTCTTCAGCAGTGGTATGAAAGGTGGAAACACTGATCGCCCCAAACACGTGATCGGCACTTGTCCACCCAGGAAGCTTGACAAAATAACTTTTTGCAGTTATGCAGGACTACAGCTGCACAAGAGGTAAAGTTGAGAACAGCATCTGCATCCTCTGGACACAGGAAGTTTGTGTGAAGTAATGTTCATTGTTCGATTGGAAAGTCACTTAGTCTCTCGCAACAAACCTTGTGACTCCTATGGACCAATTACAGATACAGTGCACAGGAAGAAAGAGAGCTGAAATTCCTGTAAATCCACTAAAGGACCCTGTAAAGGTTAAACTGCAGGGCCACTCCTCCATCACATGTCTCTGTAGGTGAAATGTGCCACAGGGATTTAGGAGTAAGTATGCATGTCCCTGTGCCTCGTCTGCCTTTGGCTCCTACTGCTACTAATGAAATGTATGGAGTGAGAACAGCAGGACAAAGCGTCAGCAGAGACTGACATGGGTGCGACAAATGGGTCTCATCCGTGGAGACAGGCTTTCAGCGATATGCTAATTCGATTCAGCAGATTCAACAATAGTCAGAATCAGGTTTATTGGCCAAGTAAGTTTGCACAAACACTGAATTTGACTCGGTAAAGTGGCTCTCAGGTGCTTACACAGAATACACATCACAAAAAACAAACATAACAAAACAATACAAACAGTCAAAACAATACAAACAGTCCTAGTCTGAATCTGCTGCTGGTATTTATCTGATCGTTAAAAAAAAAAAAACACACGCTCAGGACCAAAGATTGTGAGTCAGTGTACTTAACGCACTAGTGGCTGGTGTAACTACGTCTGTAATGGATCGTGTGTGTACTCACCGAGCTGCTGGCGGTGGTCTTACAGCTGGACGCTTTGTTTTTGTTCCAGTTCTTTGTCTTGACGCCATACGCGGTCCGGAGGTGCTGCACGGCCAACAGGCGCATCACGTTCCTCTCCACGACTTTCATCTTTCACCTCTGCTTCGTGTTTTCAAAAACCCAAACTCCAGTTCGCTTAATCCAGCGAGCCTCTCTAACGTGATCACTTTCCCCAGACGCTAACTCATCCTCTCGTGGCTCTGAACGGATCACAGGAAGCTTCTCACACACACACACGGAGGTTTAACTACGAACCTCCACGACGAAGTTACTCGGTCTAAGTTAGTCTATTTAATCGCTGCCGTCATGCTTCGGTTGCAATGCAGTTAGCTAGCTAAAATGAACACGCTAGGCTTTATTTGTTACCGTTTGCTAGCTGGGTTAGCAGTGCGCGTTAGCTTATAAACGAGCGTCAGTCGGAATGAAACCAACAACCCCCACCTCGCTGAGTCGCAACACTTTAACGTTACTGCTCACCTCTGGTCAGGCTCACGGGTTCGAAGTGGTTCTGTAGCTGGCTAACTGCATCGCGCTGCGGCTCGGTGGCAGCTCGGTTGGGAATCGGACTGTTTCCGCACAGTATTCAAACAGCGGCGCTCCCAGCTCTCTGGGCTCTGATTGGCTGGAAGCTAATAACATCCTCCGGGGCATGTGTTTTAGAAATCGGTGTAGCCTAGCCGGGCGGGGCGGTTTCCATCGCTCCTAATTAGGGCTTAAAAGCGGACGGTGAGTGAAACCGGGCGACTCCATAGCTAGAAACTATCGCACATTTGAAATGGAGCGTGTGGACAGAGACACGATTGTGCAACTTTAGAGTCACGGCCACGTTCAAGACCATGTTTTTAAATGACTGTGAAACAGGAACACACGGGTTTGATGTTTTTGTCATTAAATATTGGGAATGACTGTAAAACCAAATACTGTGAAACGGCTCATTACTAACAACATTCTGACAATCAATCATAACCTCTATCATGAGACGAATTAAACAATTACTTCAACCAAAATGTATTATTTTAGGTATATCACCAATTTGAACCTAGGTTATAAATAAACAGAAACATGATACTTAGAAATTGCTGAATGCAAAAGATTAGGAGGAAGTGGTTTCTGTCAATAGCTGGGCGTCAAATCTGAATCGTATCATAGAAATATGAATGATTACCTCACAGAATCATAAATCAAGTATTATCAATTACAGTTTGAACACCCGCCCCCTTTCCCCGTTCATGTTTCTACAATTCAAAACAGGACAGAAGATACTCTCACAAGGGCTTATCTTTATTACAACAGAACATAGACATATATATACAGGAGACAACAACAACGTACAAAGGCATGGACAAGAGGAGTTTGGTTGAGTGTTTAGAAGCACTTCCTGTGGACGATGGAGGGGCCTGCCTCGTCGTACTCCTGCTTGCTGATCCACATCTGCTGGAAGGTGGACAGGGAAGCCAGGATGGAGCCGCCGATCCAGACGGAGTATTTCCTCTCAGGTGGAGCAATGATCTAGACAGGTAACAAACACCGTGTAAGTTTCTCTGAGTGCTCATTCACTTAGTAGGTCCACTTCATGATGGATAACATGTTGTTTCCTCACCTTGATCTTCATTGTGCTGGGGGCCAGGGCTGTAATCTCCTTCTGCATACGGTCAGCAATACCAGGGTACATGGTGGTACCACCGGACAGCACGTTGTTGGCGTACAGGTCCTTACGGATGTCAATGTCACACTTCATGATGCTGTTGTAGGCGGTCTCATGGATACCGGCAGACTCCATACCTGGTGGACGACAAGCAAAACAGATGAGCTTTGTCACAGATGCAGAATATACTGCATGTGAGAATCAATATAAGTCAAGTGTCAGCAATGACTCACCGATGAATGAGGGCTGGAAGAGGGTCTCTGGGCAACGGAAGCGCTCGTTTCCGATGGTGATGACCTGGCCGTCGGGGAGCTCGTAGCTCTTCTCCAGGGAGGAGGAGGAGGCAGCGGTGGCCATCTCATTCTCAAAGTCAAGAGCCACGTAACACAGCTTCTCCTTGATGTCACGCACGATCTCACGCTCAGCTGAGGGGCAGAAGGTTCACATGTTGAGAAACAACTCCCGGCGCCTCTCATATACACGTTAGACTAAATAACCATGATGGCGCAGACCTACCAGTTGTGACAAAGGAGTAGCCACGCTCAGTCAGGATCTTCATCAGGTAGTCGGTCAGGTCGCGACCGGCCAGATCCAGACGCATGATGGCGTGGGGCAGAGCATAACCCTCATAGATGGGGACATTGTGGGTCACACCATCACCGGAGTCCAGCACAATACCTTTAACAAGCAGGAGAGGAGCAGAGTTGGAGAGCTGAGCTTGCCAAGGTGAGGACAGGCAGCTAAATACTAGTCTTTTTCAACTATGTATCACATCATAAACCATATAATGCTGCTGAGATCAAGGGGAATACATCCTGAGGGAGAGGGATTAACACCTCCTTTCAGAATAGGATGTATCCAGATGATAGACATAACTGATCACAGACAGAAATTGGATGCATGTGAAAAAGCTGCAGTGTACTGACCGGTGGTACGACCGGAAGCGTACAGGGACAGCACAGCCTGGATGGCCACATACATGGCGGGAACGTTGAAGGTCTCAAACATGATCTGCAAGAAAGCGCAGGCAGAACGTCAAGGGTTTGTCTCAACTCCAGATCACATATGTGAAAACAACAAAGGACAGAGCAGAGAGTCCGGTGTACCTGGGTCATCTTCTCCCTGTTGGCTTTGGGGTTCAGGGGGGCCTCAGTGAGCAGGGTGGGGTGCTCCTCGGGGGCCACACGCAGCTCATTGTAAAAGGTGTGGTGCCAGATCTGACGAAGAGAAGCAGCTGATGTCAGGACTGAGCGTCTCAACTGAGTAAACAACGACTAGGTCATTAAACAAAGCGTCAGATCTAAAAATAAAGCAGCCTTTACGGCGGGGGGGCGGCTGTGAGTTCCCGAGAACGCGACACTTCAGCTGCCATGAATGCTGTAAATGAGCGTCACTGTCAACACACACCTTCTCCATATCATCCCAGTTGGTGATGATGCCATGCTCGATGGGGTACTTGAGGGTCAGGATACCCCTCTTGCTCTGGGCTTCGTCACCAACATAGCTGTCCTTCTGACCCATACCAACCATAACACCCTGAGGAAAGGAAGCATGAGAGCAACATAAGTTATAAGAGGCTACTTTTATCTATTGCTCCTAACCCAGAATAAGATTTTGTGGGGGCAGATTGAGGCGTACCTGGTGGCGGGGCCTTCCCACGATGGAGGGGAAGACAGCACGGGGAGCGTCATCTCCGGCAAATCCAGCCTTGACCAAGCCAGAGCCGTTGTCGCACACAAGGGCGGTGGTCTCTTCGTCGTCACACATGATTGAGCTTTACTGGATTGGTCTAAACATTTGAGGGACAGGTGGAAACACAAGGAGGGAAGGTTCAGACGGGTGTTAGGAGCAGGAGCAGCTGTCTAAACTACACCCATCATAGAACACATAGCACAAAGGCCTGTTATAATTGAACACTTTATCAGCGGAGCAGCTGTTGATGTGATGATGTGAATACAACTGCTATATCTGGAAAAAGTTAGCGACATAATCAGCCAATCACTTATGTGATTATTATAAGTATTAGCGGTAATCCACAGCGACTTTGAAGGCCGGCCAGCACCCCTTTGAAACACTAACACAGCCCACCTCGATGGGTCTTATCTACATCGAGCTAATTAGCATGCATTTGGCTGCTATTTTTGGTCCTGACCTCTACAACTACTGATACCATATCTCCACACTGTGATTGTTCCTGGGACTTCTCAGAGCTGCTGAGGTAGCACCAAAAAGGGCAATAACAGAGAGAGAGAGAGAAAGAGACCTGTGATCTATTTTTAAAACTCAGCAACCCCCACTTTGCTTTAAAAGGGTGAAAGAACTGACACACGGATCTCCTGCTATTTCAGGTCTGAGGGAGGTTGTCAGTGATCCAGGGCAGCAGCACCCATCTGTCAGCACACTGACACAGTTGTTTTACACATCGGCTTATGCATCTCAGCTGCCCATTTAAACTTCATTCATTGGTGCATACGAGAATATGGGAAACTTCTCCACTGCTTCTGAGCACTATAATGATGCATTTGAGACGAATGCAGATCTGTCTATGTTTTTCCACAGAAACTGAACACACAGTGATATGTGTTTATCACAGAAAATCACATCATGTAACGACCGCAGTGTTAATTTCAGCATCACTACAATAATCTAAGCAGAAACTCCAGTTTAAACCTGCACTAACCAAGTTCAGTTAGAAATGACAACTTAAGAAAACCCAAACTTTAGCTGAAGTTAAATCATCCATTCATTCATCCAAGTATCATCAGCTCAAAGGACAACTGCATGAGACCAATCGCACAAATGACACAGTCACACACAGTGACACAAGTTGTGAAGTGTACTCACCAAGGTGCAGTGCTTAGAAGGATGCTTCCACTGGGACAAAGTCTGAGGGTGAGGAGGGTCCCTTAAATAAGACCCAGACTGGGCCCGGGGACCAGGGGCGGGGCCAGGGGGGGTTCACACAAGTCCAAATAAGAGCTGCAGGCAAAAATCAACAAGCCAGAGGAACGTGTGTTTCACATACATGGAGGGAACTTGTGTACAATGAAGTCACTTGAAAAATATTGGCACGGGATAAGAACAATAAAATCAGAAAACACTATGATGCAACATTATAATGTTTAATTCAACAAAAATGATATCTTTTGGATTATTAATTGTTTAATTTAATCTTGCAAAATCACATTAACATGAATGCAACTTTGGCAAAAATTCGCCCTAATAGTTTTTTGTTATAGATTATATGATATTTGTGAGCTTTATAAAGTATGGAACTCCAAGCATTAAAATAAACAAAATAAAGCACACTTATCTCTGTTTAAGTATATTTTCTCTATAGCCTTTATATTGTGTGTTAGATTCAGTGTCAAAATCATGCAATAACTGTATTAAATTTATGTATAAATACTGCAATTCTCTCCCTCTAAGTCTAATATGACTATACAGGCCATGGACACATATGTCATAGCTCAGAGTCATAACCACCAAGAAGGCCCTCTATGATGACCCAGCCAGGCCAGCATCAGTGGTGTCTTGTTAAGGAGATGAAAACACAGTATATGTGTGTGAACTAGGCTGGTGGTATGCAAACTGAGCCTCCTCAGCGCAGGGAGCAGCTGATGGTAATGCCAGAAGGACCCTGTGTCTGATCTGGATGTCTGAGTGGCCTGTCGGCGTCGGTGCTGCGTCCTGATTGGCCCGGCTGTATCCTTGTAGGGTTATGCTGAGCAGCAGAGTCATAACTGCGCAGCCACTGAGGTTCATGAGTCGCGAGTTTCCAAAGAGGAACTCCATATTTGTCCCCCCCCCCCACTTGAGTGTGTATACTGCTTGAGGTTCGCTGTACCTTATGAGGGAACACTCTCATCTTTGCAGGAATGATACAAGTGTTTGACGTATTCCTTCTTATGCAGCATGAGTCCTAATGAACACATCATATATGGTGAGATCTCAGGGAATGCCTGCCATGTTTTGAAATGAAAAAATCCATGTATTTATTCGGACCTTCAGGTTAAGAGGGAATGACTCAGCTGCAGACGAGTAGAATATAATATGTGAGGTTATATCCTAGCTGGAGGTATGTGAGAGCATTATTCTGCTCCACGCTGCCCCACAAGTTGTAGCACCACCTATTTATAGCTATTTAACCCCCCAGTTCTGCAGATAGAAGCTG
Organism: Pleuronectes platessa; assembly: GCF_947347685.1. Classification (NCBI taxonomy): domain Eukaryota; kingdom Metazoa; phylum Chordata; class Actinopteri; order Pleuronectiformes; family Pleuronectidae; genus Pleuronectes; species Pleuronectes platessa. The sequence goes on along the minus strand of NC_070636.1, from coordinate 15,105,273 downwards.
GATGCAGTTTAAGTTATTATCATAGATTTTGCAGAGAAGCCTTTAAAAGACTGGATTAGTGTTGTTTAGATCCATGAAAAAATAAGGGGTCTGAATCACAATTAAGCTTTTCTACCAATCAATGGTGAAAGACAAGGTTTTCTATGAAGCTTCGAAGATAAAGACGATATTGAAAAGTGTCTTCAGTCTCTGTGGAGGAGTTCCATAATCAATAATCATCAGGATTATGTGGATTATATGGAGACTGGGAATCCAGGTGGGTCTGAAAAGATTTCACGTTAAATTCATGGGGAGAAAAGATGTTATTCGTTGCATTGTGGGAAATGTAGGACTTTGTCAGAGCCAGAGCTACAATAGAGATTCAATATTAAACACCGTGTTTGCCTCTTCTGCATTTTCACTAGAATGTTTTCTATTCTGAGTCCCCAAATTTTCCTTCTAAATCCATTTTTGCTCTAATTGTTCATAAGTGATTAGCAATTTATGTGTTTGGACATTCGACTTACTGTATAGTTTAAAGGCCAAGTTTGTGTCCTGATGAGATGCAGAGGCTCAGTGAGGTCGTTCTTCTTGAGGCTCAGCTCCACCTACCTGCTCTGCTCAATGGAGCCTTTGTGGCATGTTGCAAATTGATGCCCTGCATGTTGCAAGGTTTGCTATCCACTGTAATACCATGAAAACAACAAGTGAAGTACTGCAGTAGTACTTTACTACAAGATTTTTGAGAACATGGTCAAAATGGCCCTTTGTGTGTGTGTATGTTCAATCTACAATTGTATTGCCAATATCCATCAATCTTGACCTTTGACCTCTTACTGAGGTAAGTGCATCACTAAAATACAGTTTCTTTACTTTCAATTTTTACACCACTGTAGATATTTAACTAGAGTTATAACATGCATCATAGAAGACATTTATAACAAGCCTATTAAATGACACATAAATATACAGTACATTAACTTCAATGGTGTATAAAACACAAAATAGTTAAATGACAGTTAACAACATATTTATACTAATTATACTATTATTGATAATAATCATATGGTATATGTTGTAGGATTTGTCATATAAGACCATTATAATAAGCCTATAAAATATTATGCATAAACTACCCTGTAAATAAAACAGATACTTGAACAGCGCTAAAATTCTTTATATTATTTTTAGGATCAGTAATAATAATCTCATGTGATGAAATATGGGTTTTAAGTTCAAGTTTCCAGCCAAATCTGTAAAACATACAGTGGAACAAAATTGAGATTCTATGGACCCGTGTGTGGACATGTGCAATAATCATAAGCAGCAATCAAGTGCAGGAGCTAAAATGATTCAATATAATAATGAAACACATAATGCTAGTTATAATAAACACAGGTTTTATTGTAAATATTCACAGAAAGATGATAAGATACACAAGTTGGTTATTTTTTTTGTGCATTTTCATTTAATTTATTAATTGATTCAGTTTGAAAATGTAGAATGAGCATTACAGAAAAAAATGTCAACAATTGTAAGCAGTCATATCAAATCCTTGTGAATGTAAATAAGTCAATTCAAGTGTGAGAGAAGGATGATCAGTAATATATATGTGTATATATATGTATATTATTATTATAATGTGTATAATGTATGTATTTCTACAGTGTCTATTTAAATATGACAGTCACCGAGTCTGTCAGCGTCAGTTTAGGTCGTTTGGCACCTTTCTGCCCTCTAGAGGCCATTTTGGAGAAAGTAGCGTGATGACGTTTCACCTGCGACACGCACGCACGCAGGCCATCGGCAGCAGCCACGCACCACGAGCAGCAGTGTTGTGGTGCGTGTGAGAAGTTTGATATTTAGTGAGTTACCTGCTCAACTCTGACTCTGTGAAGACCCGGAACAGCGGCGGAGCAGCAGCCGCTTCCTGCTGCAGTGTGACGGCCGTGAGGGAGTGACAGCCCCCGGAGGAGCAGCAGGAGCAGCAGCAGGAGCAGCAGGAGGAGGACCGACTGACTGACTGTCATGTAGCCGAGGCAGGAGAATGAGCGCTCGGCAGCAACCCACTCCAGCTGAGGATGGGACAGAGGAGCACACGGTCCAGCAGGAGAACGAGCTGGAAGCCCTCGCCTCTATCTTCGGAGAGGACTTCCAGGATCTGCGGAACAAGGACCCGTGGAAGGTAAATCTCGGGGTGTTAGCATCGCCTGTAGTTAGCTGTGAAAGTTGACGTGTGTACACAGCAGCGTTAAACTGGCTGACCTCCCTCCCAGGTTAAAAGAGCCCCAGAGGTCCACCTCTGTCTGCGGCCCAACGGGCTCAACACGGGGCAGGAGAGCCACGTGACTGTGGAGCTGCAGGTCAAGTGTCCCCCCACTTATCCAGACGTGTGAGTAGTGAGCCCGACTTCCCACTGTTACCACTGACTTACCACTGTTACCACTGACTTCCCACTGTTACCTTTGACTTCCCACTGTTACCTTTGACTTCCCACTGTTACCTTTGACTTCCCACTGTTACCTTTGACTTCCCACTGTTACCTTTGACTTCCAACTGTTACCACTGACTTTTAACTGTTACCACTGGACAAACTTCAGCTGAACAAGTCTGTTTCACCATAATTAAATATCACTTAACAGATTCTCCAGACTCCTAAACATTGAGAATGAGGCAGAGCACTTGTTCAAGTCCACATTCTGACAGATGAAAAACTACTGTGTTTAGAAACTTTTTTCTACATTTATTTAAATATAATCCTCTTTAAACAACTCTAAACTTCAGCTCTTTCTAAACCTCAAAACTTATCTCTTACCTCTCTTTAACATTCTCAAAGCAAAAAGCTATAAAAAGATGTAGGACTGGACGATATGGCAGACGACTATAACAAGATAATCAGTTTCATATCAAGCGTTATCAATAATTATCACAAATAATATCACATAATTGTTTCTTTAAAGTAAAACTTACTGAGTTTGTAGTTGTATACTCTTTATCAACAGAGAATAGCAACAGGTTTTACAAACCTGACATCCACTGTCACTGTGCTGACAGAAGCAATATACATTAGAATGTTATGTTGAATAAATTGCAATAGTTTTTGATATTGTGTTATTGCCCAGCCCTAATAATATGCATGAGAAATTTATCTGATTTTGTAGAGTGAAACATTTTGAGGAAGTCAGGAAGTGATACTATTGCATATTAATGTTCACCAACTGTCCCACTGTATGTCTCCTTCATGCAAAATAGAAGATATAATCAGCAGCTCTGAAGCATCTAAATGGCTCTGACGCGGTTAACAGCCTTTCCCAGTTCCAACCATTTAGCTATAGATCCTTATTTTCTTTCTTCGTATGTGAAACATAGTTTGTCTCCTGTGACAGACAGATTAGAGAATAAATAAAATCTAATCTGTAATCTGATGGTTGAATGCACTTATTGTAAATCGCTTTTGCTAAAAGCGTCAACTAAATGAAATGTAATATGAATCCAACCAAAAACAGGAAAAAGTAGATAAATTAAAGCAAACATTGACATAATTTAGAGTGAGGGTTTTTTGTGGCTGCAGCAAAGACCATCAACAACTGTTCAGTAATAAAAGTTTAGAGGGAGATATTAGTGTTCTCCAATAGGCCCCTACTGCCCTCACACCCACCCCCCCTCTCTGTTCCTTCCACTGCCTCAATGCCACTGACATTCAACACAGAACTTCTCTAATCAGAAATCAGAGTTTTATAAACAGTTTCAGATTTAACTGAAATGTTTCACAGATTTTGGATCTAAAATCTAGGCAATATGAAAAAAAGAAATGATTCAAAAGATCACAGGATACATGAAAGAAATGAGAAAGATGCTTGATATGTCCTACTGAACTGTGGCTCTTACTGTTTCAGGATAAGTGGCCCATGTGCCTGTTGGTAATCAATGCACAATCAGTGCACAGATCAAGTGTGGAGCTCTCATTGTAATGTCAGTCAGTGTTAACTAGTTGTCATTGTGTTGTGGTGTTAATGTATAACATAAAATCCTTGGGAAACACCATCAGGCCTCCAGAGCTCGAGCTGCAGAATGCTAAAGGCCTCTCAAACGAAAACCTTGAGACCCTGAATCGTGAACTCAACAAGCTGGCAGCAGTGCGATGTGGGGAGGTGAGGATGCACACACACACACAAACAAGCAAACAAACACAGACACACACACACACACACATACACACCCGCAAACAGACAACTGCTACCTCCTGTGCTTGCTTATCCTCTAGGTGATGATTTACGAGCTAGCGGACCATATCCAGGGCTTCCTGAGTGAGCACAACAAGCCTCCGTCAAGCTCCTTCCACGAGGAGATGCTGAAGAACCAGCGGAGGCAGCAGGAGAAAGAGGCCCAGGAGGTGCAACTGAAGAGGGACAAGAAACGGCGGCAGGAGGAGGAGATGGTACGGAAGCAACGCTGAGAGCTATTCATGCTGGATTAGTTTAATCCGGGGTTGTGCGTTAATTTGCTTTCTCAGTTATTTGTCAAGATCTTTAAATTACTCTTACAGGAACAGTAAATATCTCTTCTTCTCTTGAGAAGAAAAATAAATTAGGATATTAATGAACAATGGATTCACATGAAGCTAAGCAACCAGAAATCCAATGTTCAGTTTTATTATTTTATCCACACACAAAAACTGCAGAATATTACACCTTTACTACATATAAAAAGGGCATTCGATTAATATTGTTGTTATTTTTAACTGGGTTGCCTTTCTTAGACTCTCAGTAATGGTAGAATATCTAATTGTATTATTTCAAATTTTTCATGATTTATAGCAAACCATATTTGTATTTTCTGAAATTACTGAATCCCTGACAACTGACAGGTTGAACGGGATGATGACTCAGGTGTTTTTTATCCTTGCAGGAAAAAGAGATTATGGCTGAAATCCTAAGACGTGAAGAGGAGAAGCGAGAGGAAAAGAGAAGAAAGGAAATTGCCAAACAGGTGCACGAGAGACACAGTTTCTACTGTTGTCCATAAAAAAAAGCCGTAGCAAGTAAAGTGCACAAGCTTTTTGTTGTAATGTTCTTTTCCTGTGTCGTAAACATTCCCAGGAGCGACTCGAGACTATTGAACAGCCAGTCCCTGCCAACTCTCCCCTGTTGAGGAGGAGCCCCCCGAGCCCAGGAGGAGCTGCACCTGAACTTTCCGAAGCAAAGAAAGGAGGCAGCAACCGCCGCCGCACTACCTCCAACACACGCCACAGGTAAACAGCGCTAACTGAGCACAGTCTAAATACAGCAATATGCTTCTCATGTTTTATATATGACAAATACATATTATTCTGATAACTTATGATAATAAAGGGTAAATGTGTATTTGTTTCAACAGACGTGACACGACCAACGAAGACAACCACCGTTCACAGGAGCTTCTTCACTTCTATAGCAGCACTTCCGGGGAGCTTGTCGTCCACAAAGGGAAAAGTTTAGGTGTGAGCTCTCTGAGACGATGCAGCAGTGACGGTGCGAAGTGACTTCCTGTCGCCGTGCGGAGCTGTTTGTAACGCTTGTGTGTGTGTGTTCATGTGTCTGACAGGTGGAAGCGAGAGGCTCGGCCGTAACGTTTATTATGGATTCGAGGCCAACTCGGGAGACTTTGCTGTGGTGTACGAGTGGTCGCTGGGCTGGAACAAGAACATGGGCAAGTTCCTCACCAGCCAGGAGAAAGAAAAGATTGACAACTGTAAAAAGCAGGCAAGTAGAGAGCAAGCAGTCAAATCATTTTCAGTATATTTGCTTAAAATACTGACGAATTATTTTCCACTTGAATTCCTGTGTAGATCCATGCGGCAGAAAATGAGTTCAACTCCCTCCTGAGGCTGGATCACCCCAACCTGCTGCACTACATGGCGCTGAGCTCCATCGAGAAGGACGACTGCCTCGTGGTTAACCTGCTGGTGGAGCATGTTTCCGGGGTCAACCTGAACCAAAGTCTGGTCAACCAAACTCCGGTCCCGCTGGATAAACTCTGCCATTACACGTCCCAGCTGCTGGCTGCACTCGACTACCTCCACTCCAACTCTGTCGTCCACAAGCAGCTGGGGGCCTCCAGCGTGCTGCTGGACTCCGAGGGCAACGTCCGGCTGACCGATTACAGCTTGTCAAAGAGATTCGCCGACATCTGCAAAGAGGACATCTTCGAGCAGGGTCGCGTGCGTTTCTCGGAGGATACAGCGATGCCGACGAAGACGGGGAAGAAAGGGGACGTGTGGAGCCTGGGGCTGATGCTGCTCGCTCTGAGTCAGGGGAACGAAGTGAGGGAGTATCCAGTGGTGGTACCAACCACCCTGCCTGATGACTTCAAGGACTTCCTCAACAAGTACGTATAGTTGGATCCACTATACCAGAGTTTTAGCCCATTTACTGTAAATCATAGCTCACTGTTGTTGTTTGTCTTCCACACAGATAGTCAAGTTATGTGGAAATGGAAATGTACTTTTCACTAGTAGTCATTTTCAATTCATCAGTCGGTTATTTATCCATTGATTGGGTGAGACAACATCTTGAATCATTTAAAAAAATGTGTGACATGATATCCCAGAGTGAAGGGTTTTGTCGGACCAACAAAATTTGTCGATCTAAAACAATGTGAGACCTTAAATAACCAAATGAAAAAATCTGGTACCATCACTTTTGTGATATTATCTTGAAAAATTACATTTAACAATTATAACTTTCAAAATAGTCATAGTCATGTTCACACTACAAGCGAAAACCTGAAAGATACAGCTGTTTGTTTCCAGCTCAGCACATACCATGTATCTTACAGTACCGCAGAACCATTATATTGCATTTGTCTCTGTGTTCTAGGTGTGTGTGCCTGAATGATGCTGACCGCTGGACGCCCCAGCAGCTGCTGGACCACTCCTTCCTCAAGCCTCCGTCACCCAAAAACCTGCCTCAGTGCCAGGACGCCAGTTCAGAAGGTGATACACACGTCACAGCATGTCCAATATGTACATGGACAGAATATTAGACAAACACTTTGCCCGCGGAATCTACATGAACTAAACTTGAGTCAACAAACAAGTAAAGTACAGGTTTCTGCAAAACCAATTGAATTGAGATGGTATTTATTAGAGCTGCAGGTAATTGTTTTCATCACCTTTTGATTCCTCTGTTTTTCTTTTTTGATATACAATGTAGCCTCTAAAGCGCACAGTGAAAGATAGTGATGTGTTCTGTTAGCTTACAATGTTCCAACAATGGTTTATTATTCAAATTTATAAAATTTATAGTGATTTAAAACATGATTGGGACAACATTGTTGTTGGGTTCAGGATTACCTCAGTTAAATTTCTGCTGGACAATTAACAAATAAATTCATTAATCTTTAGTATACCAGTATTTATTGCAGGTTTGTTGTAGATTATTACAACAATTAGAGTTCTCAGTCGAAGTTGATTCCCAAAACATATGATATTACATAGTTGTACAAATCAAAATGACAACATGACACAATAGACAAATGGTAAAGATCTGAGAGGATAGTTTTGGTATAAAAATTAACCCTAGAGAGAAAATCGAATAGTTCACATGTTTTTTGGTTTGTCGTCTCAGATCTCGCTGTGGACTTTGCGTCGTCGGTCATCCCGCAGAGTCACATCCTCGATCACCTGTTCATCTCCGGTGTGCAACGGCAGTTTTCACGCTACTTTGATGAGTTTGAGGAGCTGCAGCTTTTGGGAAAAGGAGCTTTTGGTGCCGTGATCAAGGTTCACACCTTTTTATTTCAAACATTATCTTTACTGATTAGAAAAGCTGGCCCTGGTTTGTTAGTGTCCACTTTCCATCGCTCCTCCAGGTTCAGAACAAATTGGACGGCTGTAACTACGCTGTGAAGAGGATCCAGGTCAACCCAGCCAGCAAGCAGTTCAGACGAATCAAAGGAGAGGTGACGCTGCTCTCGCGCCTAAACCATGAGAATATTGTTCGCTACTACAACGCGTGGATCGAGCGGCATGAGAAGCCCTCCTTAGGGGTGCTGAGCAACACCGACAGCTCAGAGCCTCAGAGCAGGGCCGACAAGCTTACTCCAGGTCGAGGTCCTCCGCGGCTCCTCAATGAACTCGGCTTCCCAGACAACGCGGAAGATATAGCACCACCTCCAGCCCTGTCCAGCTCTGTGGAGTGGTCCACCTCCATCGAGAAGTCCACCAGCGCCATGTGTAGTGGACACCAGTCTAGCGATGATGATGAGGAGGAGGATGATGAAGAAGAAAATGTGTTTGGTTCTTTTTATTTGTAAGTATTTTTATTCCATTGGCGAGAGTTTGTCCAACTCAATACACCACTTATTATGATTTTCTATTTGCGTTCAGGCCGTCAGATAGTGACTCGGGGAGTGACATCATCTTTGACAATGGGGGCGAAAGCACAGACGAGATGTCACAGGTTTGAATATTGACAGCTTGTTATATATTTGTTTGTCTTTGGTTGTGTTTTTATTTGGTTAAAAAAAAGATATTTGTGTGTTTCCTCAGCTTCAGTCAAGGCCAGTGACCGACACAACAGAGAGCACAGATTCAGATCAACCTCCCCAGATAGCACATTACCTGTACATACAAGTAAGCTTCACCTCCATCCTCAACTTTCACCACTAGAGGTCTCTGCACTACCAAAAACTCACGTTTTCCCTTCCTGGCAGATGGAATACTGTGAAAAAAGCACTTTAAGAACCACAATAGACCGCGGCCTGCACGAGGACCAGACTCGGTTATGGAGGCTGTTCAGGGAAATACTAGACGGTCTTGCTTACATCCACGAGCAGGTACAGATCATCAGCAACATAAACTTTACCAGGCCAAACAGCAGGATTTCATGACCCGGCTGATCTCTTTCCATTTCTTTTCCATCAGGGGATGATTCACAGGGATTTGAAGCCTGTCAACATCTTCCTTGACTCGCAGGACCATGTGAAGATCGGAGACTTTGGCCTAGCTACTGACCATCCTGCTAACGTGGTATGTAGGTGCCGTGACTTCATTCAAAGAAAGTGGCTGTGGTGGAATTTGCTGTTACACAGTCTGTCCTCTTCCGTTTCCATCGGTGCACATTTTCTACAGCGGCATGACCAATTGTCCTCTGTATGGGACGTCTACACTGCTATCCCTCACAGCCCGGTGCCGCCTCACTCTCCTTAAGATGTAGTTCCCCCACAGTGTATTCAGGCTCATATAAGTTAATGTGTTCATGTGAAGGATTGGTTTACAACAAGTATTGAAACTGTGCAGGTCCTCTATCTAAACTCTACCCTTTGCTGCTGTGCAAAGATGCATACAACCAGGGTTGAACATGTTATAAACCTGTGGACAAACTGTATCTGTGTCTCAGGCGGCAGGTAAATGTGAAGTGGAGGAGGTCGGCTCTGCAGCGATGGCCAAACCGGACCCAACAGGTGCAGAGCTTGAACATTTTCACAAAACACTGTCCTTTGATTACTGTGTTGTCTGAGATGTATGTTTCAGCACTTTGTGTTACTTTTGCATCTGTCTCCAGGTAACATGACAGGCATGGTTGGCACTGCCCTCTACGTCAGTCCAGAGGTTCAAGGAAATACTAAAGCCACCTACAACCAAGTAAGAATTCAAATTAAGATTTTCTTCACCGCTTCAGTTGATAACGACGCACTAACCTGGGTGTATACAATATAATTTTACCCTGTGTGAATTTTGAAAGTTATTCTTAGTTAACACCACTTAATGTTTTTATTTCTTCTGTTCTCAGAAAGTGGACCTCTTCAGTTTGGGAATCATCCTCTTCGAGATGTCATACAGGCCGATGACCACCGGGGCGGAGCGCATCTCTGTCCTGAGTCAGCTGCGTGTTGTACGTCTATTTTCACAACTGGATGTAATTTAAGAAGCTCTGGGCTTTTAAACTGACTTCTCACTCCCCTCATCTTCTTCACGATGCAGGAGCCCATCTTCTTTCCTGAGGACTATACTGCATATGAACAGGGAACTCAGGTTAGGATGTTGGTAGCACGCAAATGGTAAACATCTTTTACCCATCCCTTGAATTCCAGTCTAACATTAGAATACGTCCCTATGTTTCTTTTTGTCTTGCCTGACAGAGAACGGTGATACAGTGGCTGTTGAACCACGACCCAGCCCTGCGGCCCACCACCCAGGAGCTGCTCAAGAGTGAACTGCTGCCTCCGCCTCAGATGGAGGAGTCGGAGCTGCATGAGGTGCTGCAGCACACCATGGCCAATATCAATGGCAAGGGGTACCGCACCATGGTGGGTCAGCTGTTCTCTCAGAACACCTCGCCGGTCATGGACTTCACCTACGACATTGATCTACATAAGGTGCGGCTGGTACTTGAGTTGACCGTGCTATTGATGGTAGATTTTGTTTAATTGTTTTTTTACATTTTACCATACTGTTGTGGTAGAGACGGTTTTGGGTTCTTAAATTTAGTTTAACCAACCACATGTGCTTTCTATGCCTCCGCGCCGGCGATAGCCAGGTTGTCTGTCCATCCCATTCTTGTGAACGTGAGATCAAGAATGGAGGGAATTTAACTTGGACTCAACGATACAGGGATTACATTTCAGTGGTCAAAGGTGATAGTGATCTGATATGAATCTGGAAAAAAAGTACCACAAAAACTGCAGTGGTTGGCGGAGGCATACAACCACAGATCAAGAGCATTATCTAAATTGATATGGCACAGTATAGATACAGGTAAGGGTGCACCACAGCAATGTCTTCTATGCTAAAATATGAGACCTAAATAAATTTAGTTTTAAAAGTTATTAGAAGTCAAACTATGCCCAACAGTTACCCAGCTCTACCTCTAGATGTCACTGCAGACTTATGAATGGATGCACCGACCCCTCCATGCCTCTTCTCTCATCTCCTCCATACACAACGGAGCAGCAGAAGGCCTGTTAGTGCTTAATCGATGTCTCCTGATCCCTAACAGAGACTGCTTGTTTGGTCTCCCTTCAGGGCAGCTTCAGCTTGAACGGGGCCAAATTGCAGCAGCATGTGTTTGAAACAATCACCAGGATCTTCAAGAAGCATGGTGAGTACACTACGCTTGTTGAGTGTGTATGTGTGTGTGTGTGTGTGTATGTGTGTGTGTGTGTGTATGTGAGAGAGAACATGAGCCTTTGTTGACTCTCCACTGTGAAGCACTTGGACTCCTGTCCTGCTGGAAGCCAGTTTTTCAGGACCCCAACATCTGCCCCAGTGAGAGGCAGCGAAACAATAAGTGCACTGTTGGGCAGCGCAAACTCTGTGCAGGTGCGAGGGCTATTTCCGTGCACGCTGCTGATGATGTCCAGCTGTACTTATTTATTTATCCCGGCTTTGTATCTGCTCACATGCATCGGTTCTTCTCGGGTAAGGGTCATGTTATCTTATGCAAATGTTGCAGTGATACACAGTGTTTGTCTTCAGGTGCGGTGCGTCTCCAGACACCGCTGCTCCTCCCCAGAAACAGGAAGCTGTATGATGGCAGCGAGCTAGCCTGCTTCATGGACCACAGTGGAATGCTGGTTACGCTGCCCTATGACCTTCACGTGAGCCCAACACACACTTGCATACAGATACAGATAACACACACACACACACAGGTGTGCATGTCCATGCTTGCACACATACACTAATTATCAGACTATTTGCATCGGCAAATGCGAACGCATGAGTGTGAGGCTGAAATCAGCAGCTGCCTTAAGTTCCTGCTAGCTCAGGAAACCCTGAGGACTAAATGGCTGTTTCCACAATGTGATTGATTACAGGCTTGTATGTACCACCTACTTCACTGTCATTATTCGACTGTACCCTGTGTCTCAACTGTCTCTTTTCACCTTAGATGCCGTTTGCCAGATTTGTCGCCCGCAACAATGTGACGCACCTGAAACGGTAAAGTTCTGTGATTCAACACCTATTTATGCAAACAAGGCCTTACTGATCCATCAGGGATAATAAAGTCAAACCAAAGTCCTCTGCAAATTACCAAGCAAACAAGTTATATTAAATTACTTATTAGTAACTTATCAATTCCACTGTCTGTTAAATGGTATAAACCATAGACTGCATGTAAAGATTGAGAACATGACAGCTCTCCAAACGTGGAGCCACAAACATCTCAGCCAACCATCGACCCCTGATGGCTGGCTGATCAATAATCCCTGACAAGTAACTTTACTCCAGTTGTGAGAGCTTGCTTTGAATTAAGTGAATACCAAGATCATGACCTAAAACGTCTATCAAAAGTGATCCTTGCTCTGTATCTTTTGGAAAACCTGACGCGCCTATTGGAATAAACTTCACGTGTGTCTCTCCCCATTTTGCTCCAGGTACAGCATTGAACGCGTGTTCCGCTCCAGGAAGCTGGATCGTGCTCACCCGAGGGAGCTCCTGGAGTGTGCCTTTGATATCATCACGCCCGTCACCAACAGCTTGCTCCCTGATGCTGAGACCATTTACGCCATCTCTGAAATAGTCCAGGAATTCCCTGCACTTCAGGTTACACATGTGAACTGTTTGTACTTGAAACGGTCCAGTGAGCCGACAGTTTATGCTACGCTGACTTGTCTTCATTCACACTCGCAGTGTGGATGCGTCATTGTTCAGTTATTTCCTACAGATTCCTCCACTGCAACCTGGGCTGTTGTTTTCCCCCCATTTCACTTCCAACTCACATTCCTAAAATTCCAAAGTATGCATAAGCATGACAGATTTACACTGTGTTTATTATTGACACAGTAAATCTGGTATGTGCAGCGCTGTCCACTTCCTTCCCTGACTCCCCCAGTACAAACCATTTCCTGTCCACATGTCCCGATGCTGCGTCAGTCTCCAGTCGCAGAATTCCTCTGCATGTCGCGTGAACCCACTCAACCTTGGGTCGGATCTGTAGTTTATCCCTCGTAGATCCTCTCCACCACCCGGCTACCTATTGTGAAAGCTTTTAATAATATGTGAGTGGGACAGAATGAGGGGGCAGCGAGATACAGCAGTCATTATTCACTGAGGTGCTCATCATACAGTAGGACTCATGGTTTTGACAGTAATTGCAGCTGAAAGGGTTAAAGGTGTGTTTCTGTGTGTGCTGTGACCGTAGGAAAGGAACTATAATATTTACCTGAACCACACCAGCATGTTGAAGGCCATCCTTCTGCACAGCGGAGTCCCCGAGGACAAACTGACCCAGGCCTCCATCATACTGTGTGACGCCATGGTCAGTGCAGGTCACACATGCATCACAGATGTTATGCACATAGCGTGTCTTTTACTGATATCCAGCTTTGAACATTTACAGTTGTGTTTTTTCCCCAAATATGGCAATATAACCTTTCTATCATCTTTTCGTTCCCTCAGAGTGACAAGCTGACCAGACGGGAGGTGGAGGCCAAGTTCTGCAACTTCTCATTGTCGACAAACAGCGTAGGTGTCCACGGAGGTGTTTGAACTTTCTGTAAAATCGATCACACTCGTAGTTGCTTATAAGCATCAACGACTCTCCTCCTCTGTCACCTCCAGTTGCAGACTCTCTACAAGTACATCGAGCTGAAGGGAAACCTGCAGGACCTGCTGCCACTGCTGATGCCACTCACCAAACAGAAGACTGCCGTCACCCAGCTGGCCAAGCAGGCCCTCAAGGACCTGGAGGAGCTCACGGTGCTGCTGCATAGACTTGGAGTTAAACTGCAGGTGATTTTAATTCAGAAGTCTATAAGAAGAGCAAGTGTTTTCATTTTCTCTCCATTTTAACGTGGATGTATTCCCTGTATAGGTGGTGGTCAACTTGGGCTTGGTGTACAAGATGCAGCACCACTCTGGGGTCGTCTTCCAGTTTGTGGCTTTCATCAGGAAACGCAAGCGAACTGTACCAGATATCGTTGCTGCTGGAGGACGCTACGACCACTTGGTGGGTTTGACCACATTTGTCCACATTCCACACAGATATGAGCCGATATGAGCATATCAGTATCTGTGTCTCTGTATGACAATATGCACCAATATGAAAAACTTTATTTTACTGAATAAACAATGTAGAAAATGTGTGCATTTATGTTAAATTTCTACGTAAAATAGTCGAATTTGTATTTAGTTGATATTAATAATTAGTTTCATGCTCAAAAACATCAAGCCTCAATATCTTATTCATGAGGGTTTGCTGTCTTCAAACATTCCTAATTAAAAAGACAGTGTACATTTTTTTTACTCCCTTATATTGTTATAGGCATTGGTGGAGCTCTAAATTCTTCATGTTAAAACTAATACATTTAGTGTGTTTTACATTAATTCCACATGATGCAGTGTTGGTTATCACTCTATGTGGCATCTTTATATTTGTTTGTTCTCTCTGCTGTTAGATCCTGGAGTTTCGAGGACCAGCCTCCACAGTACCAGTCCCTTCTGCAGTTGGGGCCAGTTTGGCTCTGGACAAAGTCTGCGCTGCTATAGCCAACATGGAAGAGCCAGTGAGGGAAACACACACAGAGCTCTGACATCCCTGATTATTGTAATGAAGGAGCAGCAGACAAGAGTTTCATATTTAATGATGCCTTATTACAGCAGTCGGCCGCCACACAGCCACTTTTAGAAACATGCTAATAACTATGATCACTGTGACTCTTGACGCCGTGGAGTTATTCCTGGAGCTTCAGATTCAGAATATGAAATGATGGGCCCAGATTACTGCACATTGTCTTAAAACAGAGAAAAGCACTGAAACAACACATTTATTAAAGATGTTATTTTACTTCATTTCGATAACCTTTCCGTGTTTAATACGTTTTTTTATACATTTTCTGTTTTACACCAGCCTTCTGTGAGCTCCTGCGACGCCCTCGTGGTCCCAGTGGGACATTCTTCCATGCCCAAAGCCATCAGCGTCGTGCAGAGGCTGTGGAGCACCGGCGTCTCTGCGGACATCGCCTACGATGTGTCACAGGTGAGTGGGCGGCCACCTGGTGGTCCTGAATTCACCGTCTGACAGGGTTCAGTCTGGAAACCCTAATCGAGCCAGTTTTGATTTGAAGGTGCTCTGATGAGTTACATAGGTATATTTTAATTTTGTGTTTTATTCACCATAAAGTGCTCTCTTGATGGCACCTGCGTTGTTTGCAGGAATCTTCACTTGCCAGCATTTGGTGCAATTGTGTAAAACCCTTGGCACTATTGAGTTGTACTTATCTTTATTTTAGAAATATTTGTTTGTCCTGTAACTAATTGGCCCAAAGATGGCGCTACATTTGTGTTGGAGATAGTTTGGATACCTGACCCAAGCGTTTATGGTTGGGACCTGTCCTGGTTCGATCTCGTTAGCCGGACTCTCCACTTGATGTTTTTAGAGAATATCAGGCTGGGGTCAGGTGCTTACACAGAAAATTGAAACTCAATTTAAAAGGTCAATATGTATATAAGCAATAATACAGTAAAAATGCATAAAAACGACCTAAACCTAGTTAAGAAGGAGTCATTAAGGCTAAATATATCTCAGCTAAAGGAAGCAATGTTCACTTCTTAGAACATTTCTCCCTTTCTGTTTTTCAAAGACCTGTGAGAAGAGAAGAATCACCACAGGACGCAGGTAGAGTTTATGTTGCAGTTCAAGCAGAAGGGTTTCGTTGAGTACGTGTTCATAAACTAATTATTATAGAACACAGCCCTCGTGTTTGTTGCATATTTAAACTCAGCTTTTTTAGATAGACTATGGGAGTCTACCATTGCTGTGTAAAATGGCTCCCCCCACCCCCATACTGTAGTAACCCCTTCCCACCTACAGAGGACAGGCCACACCTGGCATCAGTCCTGAGGAAAAAGCCCCTTGTTTTTTATCAACAGATTAATCCTGAAAGTATCAGAAATAGTGTAGAGGCTTGATGTGACAACACAACATCATCTGTGAGACAAGTTTCCAACAAAGTCATTTAATATACTCATATTTGCTCAACAACCAGGCTGTGATCAGTCCCATCAGAGTGAAGTCATTTATCCTCTGGTGTACAGCTCCAGATGCCATGCCTCCGTCACATTCACTGGGTTTATGTGACAAACTCGTGTCGGGCCTGTTTGTGCGTGTTTGTGTGAAACACCCTCCCTGTCTGATGGCCCTCTGCCCACATTTTTATGCCCCTTGTTTTTTCCTCCTTTAGTCTTTATGACCTCTTGTTGTTTTAACTTTCCACTCCTGCAGTGGGTAAGAACTTGCTTTAATGGTCTTCATTGTCTTTTGCTCTGGCCCAGTACCAGCGTGATTGCCTGCCTTCCGTTCCCCTGGATCCTTAGAAGTAACTAGGAAGGGTTGGGTTTGGCTGAAAACAAGCAGCGTTAAGTTTAAAACATTTCCAAGAGTGTGTGCGTGCTTGCGCGTGTGTGTGTTGATAATGTAGCAGGTCAGTGTCTTGACCAGTGGCAAGATAGTCAGATCGCCTTGTTCGGACCTCCTCCTTCGACTCTTTGTTAACGCCTTTCACGTGTTGGCCTCTTTAAAGACCAAATCCGTAGCTTTATTTCATCCTTAGGAGACGGTTCCACTCTTTTCGCTTTTATTAGCCAAATATGGCAAAACCTCGACCACATGTGGTCAGTGAAGGCGCGCGGCCCAGAGCTACTCGTTGCCCTCGAGGCAGTGACTTCCCTTTGACTTAATTTGTTCTGTCACTGAGAAAGTTGTAAGAAATAGGAAATCTTGAGGCTTAAATGAGGGGATTTGTTCTGTGCCACTGTTTGCTCGTCTAGCAGTGGAGCCAAAGTGAAGGTAATGAGGATAAATTGAGCTGACACTAACGTATATACATGCACACTGTCCTGCATGTAAGGGACACTAAGGGCCTTGACTGAGGTACGCATTCTACTAAGGGCGATCATAGTTTTAGGTGAAGGAATGCTTTTAAGGACTAGTATTAGGACAGAAGTTTCAAATTCTCATAAATCCAGTTCTTTGATAAGCCAGATAATCAGAATTCCATCATTGTTCATGTGTTTAAATGTGTTATTACTATAAACATGCTATTCAAAGTGTGTGTTGGTAATTCATCCTTTTGTCGTTGTGTGTTTGCAGTCTCAGGAGACGTTGTTCGACCACTGCAAGCTGGCTGGCATCACCTGCATGGTCCTGGTGTCTGACAAGGAAGGAAGCTATGTGAAGGTGAAGCAGCCATTCGGCACAGCCAATTATCGCTCAATCTTAACTAGAAATTCTAAAATTTGAATTTGTCTTTAACAGCGAGAGTTCGGAAGCTCAAACACTGAACCTTCCTGGTAGCATTTCAAATCCCTCTGCTTTCCAAACCTTTTAATTACAGGGAATTATGGGAAAGTTGAACAGGAACCTGTGTAAAAGTCGTTTTCTGTCTTCAGGTAAAATCCTTTGAGAGGGACAGGCAGTCGGAGAAGCGTATCCCTGAGTCGGACTTGGTGGACCACATCATTCAGAAATGTCGGAACAAATTCTCTGAGGAGAGAAACCTCAGGTAAAGAAGTTTTGGACTTAAATCTCAGATTTCTGTGAGCGGTGTGAAAGAGGTCGTTCTTGTAAGCGTCGTCCTTGTGCTCCTGCAGAGAAGCCCCTGAAAGCATGTCTCTCCAGAACCCCAAAGGATCCCTGCTCAACACCACAGGTACTGTATTCAGCTCCGTGCGATCAGCAGCTTTACGTCTTTACAGTCGGCTCCTATGTGCGGTATTTTTGTAACCTTAAAGCCGTACTGTAGCACGAAAACAGTCACACCTCTGTTCGTACAGTTGTGCCGTGACTCCACCATAGTGCTGCACCTAGTTTGAGTGTTAGATTTGAGTCTGGGTTCTGTAATGAATGTCCTATCTGTACAGTAGGACTGCCCTCTGGCATTGAAGCAGTTTGTTAGGCAGTGTGACGAACAAATGAAAGAAGTGTTAAATGTCACACCACTTCTGGCACAAACACACAGGTAGCCAACAACAGGAGCAACAGCCAATAAAAGCGGTTTTCATAGTCATCGGGACTTTGAGGTGTGATTGTCTGTTAATTATTATTATAATTATCATGTAAATTGGATAAAATGTGTAATATTTGTCTCCAGGCTCCTCAGAGCAACATGGGAGCAGCTGCATCACGAACATGAATGTGAACGTCATCAGCCCGGAGAAGGTTTCCTCCAGTGCGAGACGACGCTATGAGACTCAGGTCAGTGACGCACACAACGATTTGGGCTGCAATCTTCTGTCTGGACCCGATCAACCTGAGATAAAACTGACAAAGCACATGCAGGGTAAAAAAAAATCAAGTAAATAGCTCAGCAAACGTGACAGCACTCGGCCCGGGAACGAACACTCTACTGTGAACAAACTCACACACACACACTGGTTGGTCTTGGCCCTCTTGGTCTTGGATGTGGTTTTAACATTCCTCCTGCGAGATCCAATCACAAGTGGGCCGCTCTTAGTAAATGTGTGAACGCACCCAACTACATCCCAGAAGCGTCTTCACATCCGATCGCTCGGACCACAATTGAAGGTGGCCTGACCACATTCAGTTGCCTGTGTGAATGCAACTGGGTCCTGGGACACATTGAAGCAGCTTCTGTAGTTGTACGGACAGTTGGACACTCCCTGACCCTCAACTTTATCATCACAACTAACTGCCTCATCACAACCCTTATCTTAAAACGTTAAGAATAAGGCGTCTGAAACCTGAGACAAGCTGTTTGCTTTTTAAATGATTTCATGTTAAGCTGTTTTATTTTTGATAAAGAAACAATTCATATTTTCCTCCACCCTTTTCCCTTGTTTCTCTCTACATCCCTCTCTCTCTCTCAGATCCAAACCAGATTACAGAATCTTGGTAGCAATTTGCAGAACAAGAGCAATGACATTGAGGTTCTGGCGGTAAGTCATTTGTTTGTTTACCCCTTTATCCCGCCCAATCCCAGCTCCCCAGCTTTAGATGTTTCTTTTTTCTTTGCTCTCCCACCTTATCACCTGAATTCATGTGTGAAATCACAGAGCGAGGAATGAGCTTTGGATGGCTAAAACAGTAAACATCACTTGGAGCAGCCCTTATATAGTTATTTGCCTTGTTGGTAAAATCCCCGGTCGGTTGTGAATTCACTCCAGTCGCTACAGAACAATGAACACTAAACAGAAGGCAGCCAGTATGTCAGTTTCGGGGGATGTAAATGGCTGCCATGTCGCGTTTATTTGTGGTGGCGTTGTAGATTTATGGCCAGATACTCTCAAAGTAAATAATCCCTGCTTGTCCCCTTTTTTGCCATATTGCTGCATATTCCAAATACATTTGTCATCCCTGCTGGGAGTCTGGACTGCATCAGGAAACGCAACAATAAATCTGAGTTATAAATACAGGCATAATCACCTTGATAGCGGTCAGCAGGTACACGGGCCTGTAATTCTTTTTGCGTACGACAGCAGCGCGTTAATTAAACAGCCTCACTGGAACACAGCAGCCTTCAGTTTCTAGTGATAAAGCCCATTAGTCCCTTCCTGGAAAGGGGACATGGAGTGCTTTCAGGCTGAGAGCCTTGTGAAAGTGGAATTAAAGGTAATTTTCTGACGCAGGAGTGGTTTGTGTGTGTCGAAAGAATTACGCGGCCTGTTTGGCAACGGTGGATGTTTCATGGTGTAAGGAGTATTCCCCTGGGACGTTTGTGGAATTGTTGCACAGAAAGTCAGGCTCCATTGTGTTTTTGTTTTTTATCCCACAGGTGGATCTGCAGAAGGAAACGCTGATCAACTTCCTGTCTCTGGAGGTCAGTCCCCTACTGGCTTCATCAAGAACACCGCAGAGTTAATAAACGGCTGCATAACAATGAAGGGTTGGAGGCAGAGGGGAGGGGGGGTTGGCGGCGGAGCAGTGGAAAGAACAGCCAATAGAAGTCAGGATTTGAGACAGGAAGAGGGGATCCCGTCTCCTTCCTCACGGTCCTGACTGATGAGGAGTGCAGCGAGGGAACACCCCGGGCCGGTTACAGAACTTTCCCTCCTTTTAAAAAAGACTCACACGTGCGTCAGACACGCAACATGGTTAACAAAACGCACACTTAAGAGGTGTTAATATTCACATTCCAAACTCCTGACTGCACTCGTAAAAACGCGGGTCCCTCTCAACGTATGGTTAATATAAGACTTTGATTATATTGTGCTAAGAAACACGAAGGACGCTGGAAAAATGCTCTTAACACTGCTGTTATATAAGCAAAAGCCTCCACTCCGTAAAATGAAAGGGCCGCCTGTACAGAGGTGGTCAGCGCCTCGCAGCACATGTCAAAGAAAACGCATTTAGTGTATAAAACACATGACAATACCCAGTGTGTGTATATGCAGGCGTGCAGGAAGGGCCTGTTTCGAATACGTCAACTTACCCCAAGTCACACAAGGAACCGAAGAAATCTATAAACCCACTGTAGCTTTGTTGCCTCACTGCTCGGCTGCTCTTGACATGCGAAAATATACTGCGAGGCTCTGGATGAAAAACGATTCTCTCTTACAGAATGCAGTCTGTTTTCTTGTGTTAGTGTGAACAAACATGTCCACAGCTTGTGAGGCCGGTCGCAGTCTGCTTTGGGTTTTGTTCATTCTCAGTGAGTTTGACGTGTGTTTTAACATCATTTTGTCACATGACCTTCACTCGCACTGTTCTTTCGAACCTCTGCCGTCTCTCCAGTTCGACAGTGAGGAGCAGTTCAACAGCAGCGTGAAGACTCTGCTGTCACGTCTCCCGAAGCAGCGCTACCTGAAGTCCATCTGTGACGAGATCCACCATTACAAAATGACAAAAAGGTAATTTAACATGTGCGATTCCGGCTCAGTTTCATGCTAGCTATCGTTTTATTAGATAATGGAAGTGAATTAAGAGTCTACTACCATGTAAGTAGGTATGAGGCTGAGCGATAATGCCTAAAGCTAATACCTAACATCTGCATATTAACATAATGCTGTTAAGCATCTATGTATACTACAGACTGCAAATAAAGATGGATGACACATCGTAACTTCCTCCTATTTTAAGACATTTTTTAAAATGATAAATAATATTTGTCATGTACTTTTTAGTTCGGCCCATGTCCCATCTCCTAACATGGGCAAAGTCAGGTTTAAAGACATACACTGCAGACATCCATCAGGGGGATGATCAAGATGTTTTGGCTTCACTTACGGGGAGCTATTGTGTTGTCCATCCTCAGCCTATATTGCCTTTCTGCACCAGGCTGCTAATGTGGCTAAAATCTGTAGTCAAATTAGCTTCATGCTTATAGGTGTCATTAGTACCATTGTTTATCTACAGTGCATTAGCAAAGAAGTCTGTAAATACATAGTCTTTGCTTTCACTATACATGCAGCTCTTTCAACAATGTGAGTATCCTTCAGACCCAGTGCGTCACTTAGTTATATCATATCCTGACCTGCAGAGTTATAATTAATGAAAGAAATGATTTCAATGGGTAAGAATACGTGAATAAATCTCGGACGAGTCAGACAATTAAAAATGTGTTAATTTAGTAATGACGACAGGCTTTACATGCAGGAAAGGACAAGAATCCAAAATTAAAAATTACGAACAATATGATTTAGAATAGTTTTAAATCTCCCCTTTCGCATTTGTTCATCTTTGTCTCTAGGGTAAGAAGTTTTACATTAAATCCCCCCCAAGCAGGAAAACAACTCGATACTGTACAGCCATTTTCCTAACAGCTGCAGACGTCTCATCTCAGTGGGAGCCCTCGTAGAAGATGATCCAGAGACAGAGTCTTGTCTCTCGCTCATTTCCATCCACTACTGAATATTTTTAATTCAAATGAAGCCTGAGGCTAACAGTGGAACACATTAGAGACCAGTTTGACAAAAAAGGTAAAAGAGGCAGACTTCCTTTCATGGGCAGCTGCTCAACTTCAATCTTCTGACCAATCCCACACACTCCAGGTGTAACAGTGACAGTCGGCCTCTTCAAAGAGAGAGCTGTTAGACAGATAACTACTGCCTTGCAGAACATTAAATCCTCAGCTGATCCTCTTTCCTGAGGAGAAATCTAGAGAAGGATTTTCCTTCTTTGGTCTCCTCTTGTCTGTGTCGTAACTCCTCAGTTGAGTGACACTGAGTTTGTATTGCAGGTTTTTTATTTTTTTTATCTCAGGCTAAATCCTCAGTGTTTGTGCTTCTAGTGTTGTGATGTTTGTGAATGCCCATAGAGCGCAAAGCTGTGAGGGATTCAACGGATTTTTCTCTTTCATGAATGAGATGGTATCCAGGAAAAAAAGAAAGAAAGCAAATCAAAGCCTCTCTTTCTGCGTTCCCAGCCCCCTCCAGAGCAGTTGGTTTTAATTTCCTGTCTCTGCTGTGTGTTTGATTTGCCGTTTAGGGGAAAAAAGTCTCTGCTGATAAATGAACGTCATAGAGGCAACAATGGATATATTCAGCATGTGTTTTTATATGTTTGTTTGGTTGTTTTCATCGAATGTGGGGCACAGGCAATTGAGGCCAGATGAGTGAGCGAAAGGGCCCATGCAGTCACCTGGCTGCAGCGAGGCCATAAACTAAACGTATCCCCTGGGCTTCCTCGTCAGCGAGCTTTGCTTTCAGCCAAAGCTTCGGTGGGCAAGTCCTCAGATCCAACACGACAACACTACTACAAGCTGCTGCCTGCTAACTGTCTCCAGCAGAGTTTGAACAAGACTTAATTGTCCACAGCCATCCTAGCATTTAGTTTCACCGCATTCAAACCGCACTGGATTAAAGGGGACAAATGCTTCTTTCATCTCACCAGTAGTCCGAACGATACTTCTAAAGGAATTGCGATGTCATGGGACCACATTTGCATAATGCATGCACGCCTAGCGGCTAGTCCGCCACATCCCGAGCAAGTGTTTTAGACAGAGGTTAGAACGAGGTGATGATGATGTGAGCTGACCGTATGTGTTTTGTCTGCCAAGTTAGAAAAGTCCCAGTTTGCCTCAAAAGTACAAAAATATCATAAACATGGCATTTGTCAGCGTTGTCTTCTTTTTAGCTTAATGCTAACATGACAAGTGTTAACAATGTTAACATTGTGATGTTTGGAAGGTATATCATATTAAATATCAGGGGGTTAGCATGTTAAAGGGGACATATTATGAAATTTCCACTTTTGTAGTGCTTCTACACGTTAATTTGGGTATCTGGCATGTCTACCGTCCCAAAAACTCTGGAAAAAAACAACTCCCGCGATTTGTTGTGGTTCCTCTATGTCAGAAACGATATGCTAGAGTGCGTCGAATGGGATTTTGACCGAAATAAACGTCATAGTCACACCATGCCCATGTAGGAAGACTCGCTACATGGCCTTGGAAAAGCGAGCTAACGCTAGCCAGGCTCACCGGCTAGTGTTAGCTAGCTCGCGATGCGTTAGCTCTCGAGCTAACGCATCCTTCTGCTGCGCCAGCTCAAGCTCCCACTGCTCCCACTGCGGGGCTGCGCTAGGGAGCTGGGGCTCTCGCAGCCAGGCTCACCGGGGGTGAGGGGGGCGGGGCACTCAAAACAGGGCAATCTGAGGAGGGCTGTTTTAGACACGGTAAAAAGGTGCTGTTTTAAATGATCCTTGAGGTATTTTGACCAAAATATGTTACAGACATTTCATTAAGACCGTGGTAAAATGGGCACATGTCCCCTTTAACACTAAAACAAAGTACAACTCGAGCTGATAAATGTCATGAACCAAATTATTGGATGCATCGAAAATTTGACCTGTTGATGCTAACAGATTCAAATTGACATCTACCAACTAACTACAAATTAATGAGAACGCATCCAGTTTTTGTCAAGATGTTTCAGTTTAGACTAAAGTAGCAGACTGATCAACCAGCAGGGCTATAGCTGTTCCACTGGCTCAAAACTGGAGAGAACCAATATTTTATGTGATGATGTAAATAAATGTTTTTAATTTGACTGTATTGACTTTACATTTCGGTTATGTAGGGAGTGTTCTGGGACTTTCTGGCCCGTGACAGTGGCTCTTGGCAGGGTTGAATCTTGAGTTATTTCCGCAGGACTGACCTGTTAACCTGGAAAAATCTAAGATCTTGAAAACCCTGTCGGCTGAATATTTATTATCCTATTTTTGAGATGTTCCATTGGGGAGTTCTCTAATGTTTTTTTCTGATTGAGTGTTATTATTCTTTGAAATCTTTGAAATGACATATGTTGTCCTCTTGCAGGATGGCCGTGGTCGTCTTATACAGCTACAAGGACGACTTCTACAAGATCCTCCTATGAAAGCCTGAGGTTTTCCACTCGTCTGGGACACGTCTCACTTTGCTCGAAGCTCAGTTGACCCCAAGAAACTATTTTCAATGTTGGACCTACAGAATCTGCTTGAAGACTGGATTCATATCTTTTCCATTTCGGAAAAACGCAGTTTTTCTTTTTAAACCCTATTTCAGTAGTAACCAAACTATTCAACCCAAAACTTTCCAGGGTTTCGTGGTCTCAAAATGAGACGTTAACTCGACTTTGCCTTAATAGAATTATGGAATTTGAGGAAGGCCTTTTTTACTGAGGAGTATGTGTCATGAGTATAAATCGGTTTTACATATTGAATTAGCTACAAAGTGGATAGAAGAAATAAATCACTTATTTTCCACATGCTGTGATTCGATGGCTTTTGTGTTTTACACAGGTGATAACATTCTGAGAACCCTTAGGATTAATGGTCTGAATATACAAGGATAATCAATTTATATAGTGTTATAAATGAATCAAGTTATAGCTCAGTTTGTACCGATGGTGTCAAAGCTTTGTAATGCAGTATTTAACATTTTCTAGGTCTGGGAAACTGACCCTTCTGTTTGTTTAGCTGATCCTTCCGGAGAAGCGTCTTCACCTTGAAGTTTATGAGCAGGCTTCGACGGACAAGTCAAAACAACAGTGCAGTCTGCGCTGAGGATTATTCAGGTTTCCAGCTCTGACCTGCAGGTCTCTGTGTTTTCCGGTGTTTTATTAGGCCACTGGTTAGATGAGAGGGCGACTTGCTCTCCGCTGGCACTCAAAGCTCAGAGGACCCCCCCTCCCCCCACCTCAGGCACAACCCATCAACGCTTAACACATCTGCTCGCGCTACTGAGATAAGGACAGTAATGATGAGAAAGAAGAAAACGATCAGATTTTAAGGACCTAAGTAAGAGAGGACAAATTCCCATTTTGAAGTGACCAGATGTGAGTGTGTGAGTCTGCAGGTGAGATAGAAAACCACCAACAGATAACACATTAGATGACATCACTGCACCTCAGAGTATCACCATCCAGAGCCACTTTGGTTCACACATTTATTTTTCAAAATAAGTGTAAATGTTACAGTTCATCATCTAGGAAACATATTTACAGGGTCTGCAACAGTGAAATAAATAAGGTTGAATAGAATATAGCAGATACAAATGGTAAATGGTCTACAATGTACAGCAGCTTTAGCTACCAAAAGATCATTTTTCAAAAAGACAAAAAAAAAAATTCTCAAACTATAGTTTAGTATTAATAAATAAAGCTATGTGAAAAAATAAATAAGGTATCTTCTGTCCTACTAATTTAAACTACTTTTTTTTTACCTTTTTTTTTTATACACATAGAAGAACAAAGAATTGCGTAAGCTTTTACAGTCACCTCTTCATCTTAAAGCACATGGTCATGATCCAAACAGATACATCTACTGTTACTAAGAAAACACTTCAGTATTAATTGGTCTCAAACCAATTTTGGCATCAGAATGTTCTTTGTTTTGAGAAATTGGCAATGGGTTGAGAACTCTTGATCCAAACGTTTCTACGAAACCTCGGCTGGTTTCACAACGCTTCTCGGAGTCCAGCCTCCACCGTGCTGATCAGATCGGTGCGGAGCCTCTCGCTGCAGCAGCGCGTTCACTCGAGTGGTTTACGTGGTGTGCTTAATATACCTATCAAATCCCTGATTAGGGCCTTTATCCCTCCAAGAATCCTGCAGTGGGCTTTTCTTAAAAAACACTGGCTCCAGAGAAAAAGTGCTACGTCTCTTGAACATGCTCCTAACTTTGTACAGTTACAAACAGTAAAACTCATGTCCCCACATCCTATTATTCACTAGTATAATGAAGAGCTGATAGGAACCATTAGTGACGCTGTCCAACCTAATCTGTCCATCTTAATAATGGGTGAATAAATTACTTCTTTTTCAATATGGGCTAACAGTTATTAAATGAAAAGATATGAAAGGAAATGTATTAAGGCTATAGAATTAAGGCGTATTATGAACCATCAGTAACACTCCGTGTGAACGATAGCTCCAGACACACAGAGCCGTGAATGAGGCGATGAAGTGAGGCACGCTATCAAAGCCATTCCTCTCAGGTCTCCTCTGCAGTCAATAAAACTGACATTCCTCCTGGACCAGCATCACTCGTCTTCATCTTCAACCCTGCTGCGATTCCTGACTTGATGAAATACGACTGACGGAGGAGCCAAGCTCGTACGAGCCCCAGTTGAGATACTGTGTGAAGATCGTTGGCTTATCGCGTCGCGGACCAGATAAGAGGGCAAACTCACGTGTTTATCTTTTCTCGCACAGCTGCGGTACGTGGTCGGGGGTTTTCCGAATGGAACGAGTCAGGTCATTTAAAGGTAGAAACAAGAAGCTGTTGCATGGGATGAGGTGAAGGAATGTTTAAATGGGCATTTTTCAAAAATGATTCTATCTGGCCCCCATGGAGACAGCCATGATACAAACGAAAGGCGGCCAGGAACAACATTTCAACTAGTACAAATACTGTAGAAATATACAAAAACTAAAGAGGGAAACCACACATTCTACAGCAGGGGTTTGGATCTGAGGGTCTATATATTCTGTATAAAGCCTGTTGACTCGATTTGGCTGCTGGACTCATTTCGATCCAGGTGGATTATCAGTTCCTTTGGCCTCCCTGCTGATGCTACTGATTCCATCAGTGAAACACTGCAGCACTCAGGTGGGCAGTCTCCTCTCTCCTGTCCCCTTCACACTACAGCTCAAACCCCTGTTTGTCCTAAAGCTTTTTAACGCTCCGCTCACTGCCTCCACGTTCCAGTTTCCAAGGAGGCAACATTAAGCAAAAAAAAAAAAATTACAATTCACAGTCAAAGTCTGATTCTGACAGAGGAGTCTCGCTGGCTGCCTCTTCCTCTCTTTTAAAGCGGAGTGCAGAGTGGCCTTGTCCTTTTACATGTCCACCCCATCCGTCCGCCTGCCAGCGTCTCGCTCCGCCAAACACAGAAGAATACGTACATGCGATAAAAAGAGACCGAGGTGACTGGCTGTGTCTCTCTAGGAGCACACTCGGTTTTGCTGTCACACAGAGAAAAAGGGTGGGAACATGGTGGCGGCCCGAGGATACAGCAGTAAGAGAGAGGAGGAGGTGTTGGACAGCTCTGATCTGCAGAGTCTTGAGTGGTGTATGTGTGGCTCCGTGCTTTAACGCGACGTCCAGTCTTTGCCCATGCTCAGCTTGGCCCTGGGGATGGTCATCTTGTCCGCGCAGGGGGAGCCCATGTCCGGAGAGAAGTGGATGAGGCCGCAGTCGTTCTTCACGTTCTGAAACTTGTTCTCCTTGGAGGGCTCCATGTAGACCACGGAGTTCTTGTTGACGTGCTTCTTTAGGATCACCGTCTGAGGAGAAGGAAATCAAATCAGTTTTAATTTTAGCAGCAGAGCATGAGGGGTTATAAGCTTGATAATTTATATTAAAAACTGCTTTTGGGAAAATAAACAGATATATATATTAAAGACCAAATTCTGACATTGCTAGAATGAAGTAATATTGCAAGAACAAAGCCCTAAAATTGTGGGAATACAGTTATAATTACACAAGAAAATAGTAATAATATTATGAGAAGAAAATGGAAAAAAAGGAAATGTGCAGCAAGTAGAACATGCGCTTGTCTAAGTTCCACTCCTGGATCCAAAATCTTGATCCCATCTGATTGTTTCTTGAGAAACTGAGAACCCCCTTTGAATATCAGCACATGTAACCAATAATAACCTCAGAGTCGACCGCTACCAAACATTTCCTCCCTCACAAAAGAGGCGGTCTGTGGTTGTTTCTTGGAAATAGACGGGCTCTTTCACAATCTCTTCAAAGTGCCGATACTTGTGATAGTGGCGTCCTGATGTGACAAAGGATGACGTGTTTTGTTATTTGAGAAACTCACACTAAAGTATAAATTAACAAGATGCTTTACATTCCTCAGTTTAACACAGACGAAATACCGATCTTCTGATACAGCCATAAAAAATGACACACAACCCCAAATTATGACTTTGCTCTTGCAATATAACGACTTCATATTTTGTAATATTACGACTTCATTCTCAGCATTGCATTCTTTACCCTTGAACTGGCCCCAATACTGAAAACAATCCCTTACATTTCTTTCTCTGAAACCTCACTCTCATTTCATGGTGGGGGGGGGGGGGGGGGGCTACAGATTTGATGACCATGTTCCAGTTGCAAGAGCGGGTTAAAGGACAAGCACCTTCATCCTGACATCATGGCAGGTTTAAAACTCCCCTTGACTCCTCCACATATCAACTCTGCTGTTTATGTGAAGGCAGCTGCTTCAGTTAGCACCTTTTTAATCCACGGCTTCAACATGAAAGACCTGATTTATGAAGATGGGCAGATAGCGATGGGTTACCTTCTTTGGTGCGCTGTAGCAGGACATCTGCACCCACTTCTTCTTCTTGTTGATGAGCAACGCCACGATGATGAAGATGATGATGGCTAGGAGGAGCCCCGCCAGGATCCAGGCCGCTGATTGGTAGATCAGGGCCATCTCTGTTTGGCTGGGGTAGTTCTCACCCAATCCTGGCTCATCTGTGGGACACAGACAACGCTGATTAGATTTCCATCCCGGCACGGGGAGCTTGTCTCACTTCTGATACTGTCATTGTTGTACTATGTGCATTTACTACATTCAAAAGGATCTTTGCTTTGGCATTTGGCAAATATCCCCGCTCGGTGCTCTTTGCTGAAAAATGAACGCTGGAGGTCTCTCGAGAGATCATTTTAGGTCAGTGTTCATTTGTCATAATTGTTTTAGCTAGTTTACATTTCACTACACCCTCCACTGGTGTAAACTCTCCCAGGGATTGGCAGGAGCTGTGGAGCAGTGATGCCAAATAAACACGATGAGGTTACTACTTCGCAGTGTGTGAACTTGAGAAGGGAGTAATGGAGACATGTGATTCAATGAGCAGGTACCTGTTTGGCCGATGATGGGCGGTGACACAGTGGCAGTGGTGATCCACACCGCGCTCCCCACTGTCGTGACCGTCTTCTGGCGCACGCTGGTGGAAACCATCACCGGCACTGATGTTGTGATTTCTGCGCGGACAGGATTGAGACCAGTTACCAATATGACTGGTGTGTAAACATCCAACTGGGAGTCGAGTGTGTGAACTCCCTGGTGTCTGCTCGATAAGCCGTGTTTATAGGAACTGTCCTAACTTCCACTGCAGCACTCTGCATGAGGTGTTGCGTTAAAATAAGCTGTGTTTTCCACCGGGCGAATAGGAAAAACAAAAGGGCCGGTGAAACGGCTTCATATCAGGGGGAACAATGGGAGCCTATGCCGAGGTTTTCCTCTATAGGAAAAGCTGACATGGAGCTTTGACTTCCTGCGCCGCCACAGAGCGAGAGCGTCGCGGGCCGCTTCAGCCGGGGACAGGAAACACGTGTGAATGTGCGGATGCCCGAGGAATGTTTTTGCTCCGAGCGCACCGTGTGTGTGTGTGTGTGTGTCACATGGAATGTTATTCTGAATGATTGTGTTTGCCCGTGTAGCGCCAGAGTGGCGAGGACTAATGAACAAACATACACACACATTCAGTCTGGAAACCGTCGTTTTCTCAGTGACGTGCGGCATTATGAATTATAACCTTCCCAACAACAGGCTGTGCCTTGTTCCAGTGGCACCACTTGTTCTGTGAATAATGGTAGCCCTACACAAGTTTGACAGCTCATTCTCAGCATGTGGAAGCTTTACATGACCTACACCTTAAACTCGAAAACTCGCGCTTTCGTTTATTTTTAGTGAAACAAAAATACTCTGAAGTCCGGAGACAACTTTGGCACAGGGCGACACCGAAGGACTCACCGAGACAGTGTGGGCAGCACTGGCCCTTGCGTAAGACGGGCACCCTGCAGTTGGCAGCGGGACAGCGCTGAGAGAAGCACTGAATGGTGGCGTTGTTGCAGGTGCAGCTGGTGCAGGCGTTTGCCTTCCAGGAGTCTCCGGCCAGCAGCACGTCCCCGTCGCTGGTTATGCAGTACTCCTGCTGGCTGTTGTTCACCGGCAGCAAGGGGCTCAACGTCTCCTCTGTGGTCACACGCAGGTATAAATAGAGTCAATCATAAAAGTACACAAGTGTTAAAAGTTAAGACATGGAACTAACAGGGCTTGGTAATGTAAGGTTTGAGCCACAGTTCAACTTATCATTTGTCTTTCTCGAAGGAAAAACTAATTTAGTCTTGGAACACGAAATCCAACATGACGCTCGGTGAGAATCTTATTTGTTTTTGCTCAATATCTTGAAAATATCAGCACATTAAGATCCTTGTTCAAACCTGCTACTTCCAAATCAGAAATATTGCTAAAGTCAAACTGATAGAACAACTCATCCACACCCTCATCTCCTCCAGCCTGGACTGAGGCAAATCTTCTTACAAACACTCGACCAAGAGATCACATCACTCCAGTCTGAGCCGAACTTCACCGGCTCCACTTCCACTTGGCGGGTTAGGGTTAGGGGGTTTAAAGGGGATCATGCTTTTAGATTAGGGTTAGGGTTTACAAACAAACACTCCCTCAACATCTGATAAGTAGAATCAGTGCCTCGTTTACAAAAGTGGGTAAAAGCTCACCTGAAAAGACTGACATTTTTATAGTTTCATTTTTTTATGTTTTTGTTTATATTTAGTTTATTGTTTTAATTCTGTTATTTTATCTGTTTTAACTTATCGCACTGCTGAGTGAGATTTGGCTTTTCTATGACTTGCTAGTTTTGCACTTATATTTAATTGTGTGAGTTACTCTCACTGAGCTATAGAAATAAAGTTTATATTATTTACTATAGTCAGTGTTGTATATATCCACATGGAGACGCCTGCTTCCACATGACTCATGCGGTTCAGCCCTGCTGTTTAACATCCTACTCCACACTGGCTGTTGGGCGTTTAGGGTTGCGTTCAAGATAAGACGCTTTACTGAACGTTCAAGACAAACATAAGTGACTCCATACGACCGATGTCAAACCAGTCTCGGACCTAATCTGTCTCTCCGCAGGGCCCGTGATCCACGGCCCTCTCAGATTTACTTCCCATGTAAACACTGCGCTGCCCTACTGTAACCATACATCATAGGGCCTGTCAGTGCGATGCCTCTTATTCCCACATTCCTTGTGACCAGGCCCATACATATATCAAAGGCCGGCCTCTGACAATCTGCTTTTGTGAGGGGAGATGCAGCGATAAGGCGGGCCGGAATTCTCCAGAAGGAGCAGCAGCTCTCAGGCGCAGTCAAGCGTCGCTGATTTGTGGGCCTCATACTTGGGAGTGCTTGGGATACGTTCTTTTTAGGAGTGTGAGAAAGAGGCTCGAGTGTTTGGGTGCAGTTGTAAATAAAATATGCTTGTGGGTAGTTTTTTTTGTCCGGGTTTGCCTTGACATTTGCGTCAAGAGTGTATTCCCATAACCGATGCAAAAGAACGTTGCAGATCCAGAGAGATTAGTTACATTCTTGGCTTTCCAGCAGTAAGAGCGTTAGACGGAGCCCCGGCTGTGAACCGCTGGGAGAGAGACGTCCACATGTGCTGCTGCCGCCTGCCCCCGAGGAGCGCTGTGTAAACCCAACCAGTCCGGGCTGGTTTCTTTATGAGCCTGTGTGCCTGACATAAAACGGCCCGACAAAGTGCCGCATGCGAGACCTTTCTAAGCCACCAGCTGATAGCACATCCCAAACAGATTTATACACCTTTTCCAATTCCCTTCCCTTCTTTCATGTCTTTTTATAGTCTGTTACCTGGACAGACGTGGCAACAGGTGTCCTTGTTCCTGGTCGGAGTCTGGCACAGAGCGGGGGGACACACTTCTGTGTCGCACAGGACGCGTCCCTTCCTGCAGGTGCAGCGTGTGCACTCGTCCAGGTTCCACGTCTCCCCCTCCACGTAGAACTCCCCCCCGGGGGCTCTGCACACCACCATGTCCATCCCCTCTGGCTGACCGCTGCCTGACTCATCTGTCAGAGTAAGAGGAGAGGGGGGGAAATAAGGGAGACAGTCATGTGTGCGTTGCTATCAAATTCACATTCTGTTGGTGTTCTCGGTGCCAAACATTCATTCATTTATCTCGGGACAACGAGCGTGGCATGATAACAGGATCAAGATTCTCTAGAGGGAGTAGCTGACTCTCAGGGGTTTCGAGATGTGAGGATCCGTGGGAGAGCGGCGTACGTTAGAAAGCAGCCTCAGGCCGGGCGGCGCAGGGCGGCGTCCGAGTTATGTTTTGACACTCGTCTATTTGAAAACATCTCTCTGTCCAGCTGAGTAGCAGACATCTGCGAAGAGTTAGCCCGTTGTCCCCCGACTGCAGAGTGTGCGTAGCTTCTGAAAGTTGTAGACATTCTTTCACTGCTAAATATTTGAACAGCCAGCTGAGTCACTCCTCCATAAATACACCGCATGAGACGGACGGTTGTGGATGAAGAAGAAAAAAAGGAAAAGTATGGGTGTGGATCCAGCGGGCGTCTTCCATTTTTAGAGAAACAGACAGAGACTGTGTGTCTGCGAGTGTAAGTGGTGGGCAAGTCGAGGGCCTATAAGCAGACTAATGATCCGGAGCTCTCGGCTGAATGAGCTGCGAGGGGACGATGGGCTGCTCAGTGCCAGATGTGTGTGCGCGCCTGTGAGCGTGTGACCGAGCTGCGACTGATTCCGAAGAAAAGTAATCAAGTGAGACCAAAGACCTGCTCCGAGAATGAATGATTCAAACAGATCTTTAACCGGTGGAAGAATTAGTTTCAAAGGAGGTTACGTCTTCGTCTGCTTTTGTTAGTCCGTCTGTTAAATCGCAGGATAACGCAAAAAAACCTGGTGGAAGGAAGTGGTATGTGTCAGGGAAGAACCCATTCAACTTTGGAGCAGATCCAGATCAGGGGGAGAATCCAGGATTCATTTTTTTTATTTTCTTTAATATTGCGCATTTCATTCGTTTTTGAATACTCTCATTGATTTCTGAGCAAAAAATATAGGGGACTGATATTCATGAGTGTGTGCAATTTGTTGCAGATCCATATAAGTGGTCCTGATCTAGTAAATTGAAATAAAGGACTGTTGGGCCTTGGTGTGCGCTCTAATGAGTGCCATTCTAGTTCAAACTTATTTTCTTAATTCTGGAAACCGTTTTTATCGGTTATGACAACACTGCGCCCACAGGATGTGAATGCTGAGATGTGGGCACACGGCAGGATTGCTCTCATGAAGTCATGGAAGTGAGACGTTGACTTAATCACTCATTACACAAGAAGCTGTGTGTGAGCAGCTATGACATATTGTCAGTGGGGGAACCATAAAGTCAGTCTGTAAATTGGATGTTTTAATGGAGAGCCTGAGAAATAATTGTGCCATTCTCCTTCGTTTACTGTTTGAAATGAGTTTGACTAACCTGAGGGTTGGTTTGAAACTGATTTGATCGTCTCTGTCTTATGTTCCAACCCTTTGATTGAGTACATTGTGTTATTACCGATAGGAGTGATAAGCCAAACTACGAAAATATTTCAAATATATGCCTGATTTTTGCTCATGAAGATTCCCCAAATATTCCCAAATATTTAAAAAATATTGAAAAGGAATTCATAGATCTTTCCCCTTCATCAGATCCACTCCAAACGTTCCTGTGTTGTTTCTCGGCCCACACCCTAACTTTCCACCAGGTTCAAAGACAATTGGCTCAGTAGTTTTTTGCGTAATCTTACTAACAGACGGACAACAGACGGACAACATGGGCGGCTGTGGCTGAGGGGTAGAGAGTGGTCGTCCTCCAACCTGAAGGTCGGCAGTTCGATCCCCATTCTGACCCATCTGCATGCCGAAGTGTCCTTGGGCAAGATGCTGAACCCCAAATGGCCCCCCATAGAATAACTAAGTGCTGTGAATAGATGCACCGTGTGAATGTGTGTGTGAATGTGTGAATGTGTGTGTGAATGTGTGACTGTAGAACTATAAAGCGCTTTGAGT
Organism: Pleuronectes platessa; assembly: GCF_947347685.1. Classification (NCBI taxonomy): domain Eukaryota; kingdom Metazoa; phylum Chordata; class Actinopteri; order Pleuronectiformes; family Pleuronectidae; genus Pleuronectes; species Pleuronectes platessa. The sequence goes on along the minus strand of NC_070636.1, from coordinate 15,071,024 downwards.
GGTCATCAAGACTAGAAAAGCGCTATATAAATACAAAACCATTTACCATTTACAACGGTAATAACCGGGAAATATCCTTTTATATTGGTCCTGAAATATATTGAATAACATAATATAAAGTCATGTTTGAATATCTGAAAGAGACATACCCTCACACGTAGGACAACACTGGTCAAGCCTGACCACCGGGTGAGCACAGCTGGGTACGGGACAGGAAATGAGCACGCACATCTCCCGGCCTGAGTGGCAGTAGCAGTCGCGGCAGCCGTCGTGCCAGCCGTCGCCCTCCTCGTACCGGTGCCCGTTGGAGGTGAGGCAGTAGCTGGGCATCGGGGCCAGGGCGGTGGTGCTCGGGACGTGGCTACTTTCTGGAGACACAAATGTGAGAGTGCAGACATTAGTGAGCGGGACAAGGACGTGTGGAACAGCTGTGCAAAACAAAATTCTTAAAAAGAAACGTAGCCAGATATGACAAGATGACTGAATTCAAATGTCATGAAACCAGGTGGAAGAACAGAACCCATTCAATTGGGATGCAGATTGAGATCATGGAGAAGATCCAGTAATTTGTTTTCACTTTCCTCAACATTTTAACTTTTTCGTTGATTTCTCATGGAAGAATTCACAAGTCTTGACATGTTTAGGGGACTGATATTTATGAGTTTGTGTAATTTGTTGTAGATCCAAATAAAAATCTGGATCTTGTAAATTTGAAAGTGGTTTCATAAGGGGACTGGTGGGTCTTGGCTGAACTAGGCACTCAGCTCCATTCTAGTTCTTGTTTTATTTTCCGATAATCAAATTTATAATACACAGTGTGTGACATTGCAAAGCTCATTCATATTTAGAGATCTATTATCTTTTATTTGAATCTTACAAAAACACACATTTATTAACGTGCTCTATAAAAAAAAAGGTCTATCCTTGAGTAGATTAACAGTCTACATAGAGACTGATCCAAGAGTTTCAACATCAGGTAAACAGTTTTATTGCCAGTAGTCAACACTGGTCTCTGTGTGATGAGGAACCACATGTTCTGATCCGAAAACCACAAGTATATTTGAGCCTGACATATTTATAATGCAGCCAAACTGGCCAAATAAACACATCACATAAAACATGGCTGGGGCATAAATATGGCGGCTGCATACATATCTAAATAGAGCTGCGCACACAGTCCCTCTGTAAGACGCTAAACACCAACAGGAACCAAGCAGAACATAAAAGTCTCCATGTCGGAGCAGAGGAGGGTCAGCGGAAATCAAAGCTGCAGCTCAGTGGATTCAAACTGCGAACAGAGATCCCCTATCTGCCTCCAGCCTCCACCCCCTCCACTGCCAGCAAACTGTATATTGTGACAAGGTTTATCCATTAGGGAGCATGTTTGGTAAATGTCACATTAATCTATGAGGGGGTGTTACGCTCTGCTGGTACATGAAAGGTCAGGAGCCTGCAACAATAAGCAGGGCGCGCTCTCTGGGGACCATGACTACACAAGTTTAATAATAACCAGGGTCCAAAATACAAAAGGTTTACACTGTGTATGTAACATGAATGTGTTCAGTGGATTCCAGAAAGTTATTTTGTCCTCGTTAAGGGCTTAAGGCCGTTACGGAGAAAACAAACACAAATGCTGGTTGTTGGGATCAGAACAGAACCTACTTCACTTACTGTATCTGGAATGACATTATAATAGACCTCTTAATATGCATGAACTGTGCATCGTCATACACTGTGTTAATTCATTTGATTATTGGGATATAAAAACCCAACTACAATTAAATTCAGACTGGTGCATATCTCAGCCCAGGCCCAACAGTTGCTTTAACATCTTGGATCCAGCCCCAGATCCAGATCCATAACACACCAAAACCAACCGACAAACGGGCAGAGGTAAAAACATAATCTCTTTCGGGGAGATAATGTTTAAATCTGTATATAATATACACATATAAAATATGTGTGTGAAAACAATACCTCACCACCTCAAATAAGAAATGTTACTAGGTCTGCAGGGCTGAAGGGTGAACATATAACTCATGTTCCCTACAACACACCTGACGTGACAACAAGACTCAAAAGGAGTCTCTAATACATGAAAACGTGTGTCATAGAATTAAGGGAACACCTTTAGATGACTTTAAAATGATTGGGTACCATCCTATGGAAAACCATAAATGTATATTTCTCAATTTTATGTCAATCTGGCCTATTGTATGAATTAATATCTCCCCATCTAAGTGGCTGTCCTACATTTAAGTGAATCATTTTGCATCTCGACTCCAAACAGAACTTAGTTACCTTTGCACATGCAGACAGAGCAGCCCTTCCGGTTCTGTCGATAGCCATCGCTGCAGTGTTGGTCACAGGTGAAGGGGGGACACTTGACGCAGCGGCACATCTCACAGCCGTGCTTGTTCGTCCTGCGCGGCAACAAACACAGGCACAAATTCAATTCAATTATCTGGAGAGCATGTTCGAAAGTAAACAACATCACTCATGTTCATAATTGCTTCACATCGAGGATATCTCCGAGACGAGCGTTGCTATGGATCAATGGGGCCTCGAGATACAGAGATCCAGATGCTCCAGTCGGGCATAATCAACATCTGGACCTGTTTTCCCCCCTCCCTATATTAGCTGCCTTTGAAGAAGGCCAAATAAAAGGCCAACATGTGAGATCCCTGCGGTTTGCACATCATACCAACCCAAAAGACTCCAAAAACAGTAATCTAAAGCCAATTCAGATGCTTTCAATTCACCCTGCTGCCATCCTTATTGCTCCAAAAGCCCTTGGCGGACTCATAAGAGCAGGGGCCAGATAAGAACTAGTGTAAACATGTTGATTGGGGGAGTAGAGAGACGCACAGAAAAGAGAAAGAGAGATAGGGCCTTTTGCCTGGTCGTTTTGATTTTTAAAAGTTCAGTGATAATTGTACCGAGCTGACCACAGGGTTATCTTCACAAACAGAGGGAAGAGAGGGAAGATGCTGCAGAGGCTGGAAATGGTTGGATCCAGTTAAGTGCCCAATAAAACATGGATGAGCTGCAGGTTGATAAACTGTCCTCAGCTCGGATGAAGGAACGACCTGTATCTCACATTTTTCATCCTCCCTCCCTCGATGTTTCCTCCTTTCTCATTCATCTTCTCTCAACCTCTTCGCTTCTTATCTCTTTCTGCCACCCTCCAGGTAAGTGATGATACCTATTTAATGAAGCAGTGGCCTCATTTGGCCCCTGAGTAATGACTCAATTAATCTTCATCCTCCAGAGCCACGTAAATAAAAGGAAGCCCTCGAGCCCAAGAGGAGCGGTGCTGTGTCCCATGAAGGGGACGGAGCATTGTCGGCCTCAGCAAACACAGGAGCCCATCTATGCTGAAGCAGCAATAACAGCTTTTGAAACAGCACTGCGAGGGCTTGGCCAGAGCCTCACTGTACAAATACAGAGACAGAGAGTACTGCGACCTTAGAGCAAGTGCTTTGTTTAAAGATGGTGTGTGGAATGCCAAGCAGCGCTTTGGCCTCCAGGGGGATAGAGGGGGCTAGGGGAGGCACCGGTGAGGCCCCCGGGCCCTGGAACTGCTAGCTCTGCACAATTTCCAGTGCGCCGCAGCCGTGATGGCCAGAGGGAATACCGTTCATGACCCGTGTGGTCACAGCGATGATTTTGAGCTATGAACGATGGAAAACACAGGAGTGTCCCACAAAAAGACCCGATAGGAAGAACCACCCTGAGCTTACCCTTCACCTAGGGACTGTTAGGAAAATCTTTACAAGGTTTACATTCATCCGGTGCCCACAGCTTGGAATATGTACATTACAGTACTCACAGGATGTCATCAATACAAGCATTGCAAACACAGTGATCCTTTGTGTCTTTGTGTCTTTGTGTCTTTGTGGTGGCTGCATGCAGGGGACCTGTGTGAGAAGACGGATCTGCATTGTAGCGCTGGCAAGCTCTCAGAGGATTTTAGACATCTGAGGCTCGACTTAAACAGCTGCTTATGAAGGATAAAGCCGGGACTTCCTGCCCCTCCTCTCCTCTACTCTTCCCTCCTCTCCTCTCCTCTCCTCTCCTCTCCTCTCCTCTCCTCTCCTCTCCTCTCCTCTCCTCTCCTCTCCTCTCCTCTGGCTCCCCACGCCCAACATATCGGTCCCATCTTGCACCGCAGAAGAATCCCGCCTGTATACGTTTTACAAATGCTGCTTTTGTCGCGATGTGTTTTTGATCGTTGTTTTGAGACAGGACGATGATTTATGAAATGAGAGTTGTGCCTGGGGACCAAATGTCTCTGAAGAGAGCACTTCCAGATGTTTGATTGGGTTAAATGGGATTAGGGGGAGAGGAATTGTAGGGGGGGACTGAGAGGCCAGATTGGACCTCACAGTGAATAACTTGCACACACAGGCACATTCTCTCACACACAGATTTAGACCTGGGATTGGCCACCAAGGTAGGCCCTTTGATATTGGATGCCAAACGACAGTGGTCTGTTGTGCTTCCTCCTGAACATGACCAAACAGGCTCTGACCCCCGAGCAACACCTGATAATATAATATTCCTTTAATTATCTAAAGCTGTTTAGATTCAGGTTGGGACCGGAAGACAAAGCAATTTAGGAAATATAATGTCCTGACCTTTGGATGTTTCCATTTAGTATGAAACAATATTACAGGTGTGAAAGGCTCCATTGAGCACGGTTTGGACCAATGGACCAAATTTGAGTCCAACCCAAAGTGGTCTTGGTACGGATCAAATTAAACCATAGACTGGATAATCAGGACTTTTGGTTTGCAGGAAGTTGAGATGGTATTTAACAATAGAAGAAGAAAAAGAAGTGGCAGCAGCTCGTAGGATTGCTTGAAGCCTTCGCTGATGGTATAATGGTTAAATGGCACAGCGTTCATTTGGTGCATTTGAACTGGTGTTGATCTGAACCTGACGTTGTTGATGCTGGTGGATCAGAATTATACTGTGTCAGCAAAATTACCAACATTAAAGAAATCAACCTTTTCGTTTTTCTCTCCATTCAAATGGAAAGACTACCCTTATTTTTTTTAATGCAGTTTATTCATTAAAGACAGCAATGGTTGAATTGAAAACACGCTCCCTGAACTACAGTGTGAAACCAACACTAACCGGATCAAATTGAAACACCATGACAAAGACATGAACCTTGACTAAAACTTTCAGGAATGACATCCCTTAACACTGGGATGTTGTGGCGCAACCTCCGTTAGCTGCCACAGATGCCTTTAAAAACAAATGACAAATGAGTGTGGCCGCTGGGTCTACTTACACATATCCATAAGGGCAGGTCTTAGTGCAGGTCAGGGGTCGGCACTTTGGCAAGGGGATGCTGCACTCACACACCTCACAGCCAAAATCGTCCCTCTCGTATCCCATCGGGCATTGCAGGGAGCAGTATCTTCCCAGTTCAGGGCAGGAGTCATCTGAAAGAGTTGAGGTAGAGGTCATCTGATCACGGGCACAACAATCCATCAAAAGGCAGAGGCAATGAGTCACTGTGGGGGTGTAAACAGGAACATTCCTTTGACAAAGACTGCGGCCTTGGATGCAAATGAGAGGCAACGATTAGATACTTTGTCTTTGCTGTTGTCAAAACGACCTTAGTGGTCGGCAAATTAGTTTGACATCAGTGTGAGCAAACGTTGTCTAGTTGTATGTCTAGCACAAGAAGCAGCTTGTCAAATGGATTTTTTGTTCATACTTCTGCAAGTCAGCCCCTGAAACTTTAACCCTTGAGGTGCAAACACCGGCTACAGCCATACTACTCTGTTTTCATTTAAAACCATAATTTTTTAACCAGAACGATCCCTGTCTACATGAACGTTTTTGCTCAATGTCAGTTGTAATCCCAGTCCATATTAACACGCCTGAAAAAAAAAATCACGTGACACACTGGACATACATGTGTCAATTTTAACAGGAAGCATTGTAAGTTGGTTGTTAGTTGCAGAAAACGCAGCTGGACATTGCTCGAAAAATAGCTAGCATCATGTAAGCAGTTGTGTCGTTGTAAAATACAGAATTTAACTGCACAACAGCTTTTAGCAGAGACAACAGGGTCAGCAACGCTTGTAATTCTAAAGTAGTGTGGACGCCAGGCGTATCTGTAACGGGGATGTATGGATGTAGCCATAGTCTGAGGAAAGTGAACTTACTGCTGAGACACTGGCAGAGGAGACATCCATTTCTGTCTTGCTGGAAGCCGTAGGGGCAGTCGTTCCCTGACAGAGAGCAGTTTTCCAGGGGAGGACACAGCAGGGGGCTGACGGTTTCATAGGAAGGCTCTGGTGAACAAAAGAGACAACGGAGGGTGAGAAGTTTGCACGAGAGCAATAGCCACAAAACATTTATTTTGAATACATCCCTCCTGGTTTGAAATGTATGCGCTCGGATCCCCTCATAGCTTTTTATGCCAACTGTAATAGGCACCTATTTACACTTTTTTGGAGTAAACAATAATTACAGATAAATATAGAACAATCACACCAGGGTGGGTCGCACTGTAAGAGGGGATTATACCTCTGTCTCTCATTAAGCCCTGAACTGTCTCCTATCAATAAGTTGAATGTGTCTAATGTTTTAGCCCTATCAGGGAATGAAGTACGACTCTGACACTGCCCAGACTTGAATCAGAGCCAGCTTTGTTTAGAGGCCAAAACAAATGGGAGCAGTTTAGAACAACACACACCCACACACACACAGCACCAAAGCTTTTCCCGTCAAACGATCCTTGCCACGTTCAGTAGGAGGAGCAGGCCAATGAGCTGTGACTAATTATGCACAAAAAAAAGGATCCACTTCAATTATGGAGCCTCCTGCGTTAAAAGCACCCCACAGCCTCACACACACACACACACACACACACATACACACAGGTGGGTCTCATTTCGGCGGGCAAGGGCAATAAAGGAACACAAAGAACCCTGCAGCTTGAAGAATGCTCGGTGGCCTCCGCTTTAATGAGCCCATGGCGACACGGCCTCTGTAGCAAAGCTGCGGAGCCACAGGAGCCTCCTACATGTGGTATGCGGGCTACTGCGTATTTCAGATAGATATGGGCCATACGTCAGATATGATAAATATAAAAGATGTGGTTTGAAGTCCCAACTCGACTCTCCGCACCTTCACAGAACGGGCAGCACTCTCCGGGGATCTTGACAGGGTTTTGGCAGCTCTGCTTGCAGGCCATGGCCGTGCAGTGCGGGTCTCCATCCACACACTGGCAGAAGGTGCAGTCGTCCTCTTTCCACTGCTCCTCGTGCGCTCGCAGTTTATTATTCGACCAGCAGCTGGCCTTAGTGCTGTCCAGCGACAGCAGCTCCACATCTGAGAGACACACAAGTAGGTTAGGGAACAAGGTAGAAGAGAAGAGGAGAATCTTTGATCCGATTCTTAGCTAAGACACATGAATAGTGTGATTTGGCAGCAATGAAAGGAACTCAGAACCAAGACCAGAGTCCAATCCTACTGTACAGTACAATCTTATACTGTAACTGAGTTGACAGGAGGGTGAGTGCAGAGGTGACAGAAGTGGGATACTCCATGAGGGAGCTAACGAAATATGGACACTGGTATGTCCCTAAGAGCTATGGCGAGAACATGACAAATTTAGATTTATAATATAATTTATAGTTCTGCAACAACATAACTATTCACGTAGAAATTGACATATTGAGTGAGGGGTGAAGACATCCATAACTTCTGGTCTCCACAGCCGCCGCTCATCTCTCGGCTTAAAGCGCCAACTCATCCATGTGAGTTTTAGCCGTAACTCCTGAGTTAAAAGGCAAGGTCAGCGTTTTATTCAATAAATCTCACTACAAAGGAGAGAATATTTTAGATCTGTAGCCATTAGTAGGAGCCGTAAAGTTTGACAGTTTAAAACCCGATAGTGCAGCCATCCGGCTCAGGATGAAGGGGCATATCGTGTCTGAGCTCAGTTGTGGAAGCCCAGTTTCCCCCCCACTTCCTATAAACACTTTTTGTTGTTTTTGCTACAGCTCTTATTAGCAACAGAGGTTAGAAGGTGGTCTCTGCATTTTGTTTCCGTGTGTTGGAGTAAAACAAAAGCAGTTGTGTACAGGATTCTGCATGTTTACGTGTACGCTGCAGCTTTTTGAAAGTGTGTAAGTAAGGCTGTATACTTCACACAGGACTCCTAATTGCCCTATCTGATCCCAGCGGAGGTTAGGCTGCTGCAGTTCAATCCATCTGGCTGTGATTAACTTGAACAGGATCTCTTTCTCTCTCACTGTATACACCTCCTGCATGCTGTACCGTGACCCTTATAATGAAAATGTTCAAGGGTCAATCCAGGATTTTGGTATTTCGCTGCCATGTAGGTGGGAGACTTGTAAGAGACGGATAAAAAGAGTAGAGATGAATGAGAGTATTTGCAACCCCTGCCGCAGAAGCTCAGATATCCTTCTTTTTCCCTGGTCAAACGCCAAATACCCCCAAAGCCAACACTTCCCATAATGCAACCTTCTATCAGACATTTTTTGTTTCCAAGCCCAAGCCAAGATTTCTATTAGGATACAAATGCTGTCATCTTGTGCATTTAGAGTGAGAGCCTATACGCAGTAGTGGTCAGGGGATAGAAACACGGTACCATGGTATCGTAGATAAACCTTTGTCCAGTCATGTGTCAGACTCGTCTGTTTTGTTACACCCTGTTTTTTAAATTTTTTATAAATTATCATATTACAACGTAACTTCCCGGAAAACCGAGGTCTTGAACACACCTCAGTGCAATATGAACCACCTAGAATGAAGGAAAGCATCTTTGAGAAATAATTATTTAACGTGTACTTTGCCCAATCACTTGTCGGGAATCTAAATGTTCACTTTTCTGTCAGCTCTGTTTTTGGTCAACTTCAACTCACAAGAGAAAATCTATGTTTACCCCCTGGTTTCCAACTCTGACTTAAGTCATGTAGAATTGAAACAAACGCTTGTTTTGCTGCCTGCCTCTGCTGTAAACAATCTGAGTTGTAGAATTGACCCAATGTAGTAAAGATGTGGGCTGTGAAACCAAAACCATTAGCGGTAAGACGCTAGAGCGCTACACAGAGGAGAGCAGAACTGCAGCTAGATGATAATTCAATATGGTTTAATCATTACAAACAACCCTGTCACACTGATCTTTTATAATGCTGAAATATTGATTAGTACAGCTCTAAGTGTAATTGTCACCAGGTCACCTTTAATACATCTCTTAATCCAGATTTAAAGCATAACCGCCTTTGTTCTCTGCGGTGAGCCGTGCACTAAGCATGAGCAGCTTTTCCATAAGAAAAAGATGAAAGCATTCCATACCATCTAAATGCCTGCACATTCCAGGTGTACCTCCAACACTGACCTAAGATGATCTCCTCTGCAGTTTCGCTGTTTGTCTTCTTCTCTATCTCATGAGCCCGATCGACTGAAGCCACGCAGGCAGAGGCCAAAGCTGGCAACCGTCTCCATCCACAGGCTCCTGGCAGACTGTAATATGGCTGCCATATGCGCTGCAAGCCTTATTTTTTAACAATCCAAAGGGCACATATCACAGCTCCCTACCTGGCTTTGAGCACATATGTTTTTGTAGAGTGGGTCTCCTCTATTAAGCCAGTATTACAAAGCCAAGCCGTCCACTCTAAAAAAGGTTTTTTATGTTCCGCAGGCTCCCCAATGGAAATGAATCACTATGCTGGCTCTTTAGTGTGCCGCTTTAGTATGCCAGGTATGTTAACAACTGTGGAAGCTGGTTATATGAGGAAGCCATTAAGGTAGGGTCACTGGAGGTAAGTATCAGGCAAGGTGGATTTCGATTTTGACTCTACCCTTCGGGCATCAACTTTCCGCTCTGCCACACTGGCCTCCTGTATGCCACCTCTCCAGTGGCATATGTCAAGAATTCGGTTTCCCTTTCTAAGCAAAATACTAAAGACATGTACCTAAGCAGACAGGGCAACACTCGCCCTCAGGAATGTAGAAGTTCTCACAGTCCAGCTCAGCGCACTCTGCCTTGGAGCAGAAGGAGATTCCTCCTCGGCACTGACACAGCCAGCAGGGGTCCATGCGGTACACCTCTCCCTCTGAGAAATCCTTCCCGTTGTGGATGCAATTTGGGGAGACTAAGGGGAAGAAGAATGAATAAAAAACAAGAATCAGATGCAGTCACTGAAGACAGATGCCATCAACCTGATGCTGAAGACCACGTGGGGAAGATAATGCTTAACACACTCGACAAAGGAACGCACTGGCAGGTGTCCATCACACATTTGGCAGGAATCAACCCCAGAACTTTCTCCTGACTATAGGACTGAAAAATGCATTTTTTCTTCACAAACGTCAAGTTCGATGAGCGAGAGTCTGTCACAACTGTATAAAGTCAATTACAAATTCATAAACAACCATTCTTTTCCTGTGTTGATGTGATTCTGAACCAAATGGTGCAGAGGTGGACACTGATGGTTGAGCCTGTGATGTTGGACATGTGGCATCTAATAGAGAGTGAAGCCAAGTCCATTAGCAAATATTCCACAGATACATCGGGACTCAAGAAGGTGTTTGACTCTTCCAGTGCTGCGTTAAATAAACCAGGAGTTATTAGGAGGGTTTTGGCAAAATTTGGGCTCAGTGTGCTGGTGGCAGGTGGAGTGAGTCAATGACTTGGCCCAAATTCCCCAAAAGCATCCAAGCATATTGAACTTCTTTTGACTGAATCCCCCCTCTTGGGAAATAGAATGAGCTTACTAATCTTATGTATAGACAGGTGGGCTCGCAAAGACAGAACACCTACGGGAAAACCTGACCTAATCATTGCACCCATACTGTAATTTGATTATTAAATGAATGTGTGAGTATGGATTGCGGCCCGGAATGCCGTTTTCAGTTTGATCAAGTCCGAGCCAGAGCGAGAACTAACAGAGCCCGACAAGAACGAAGCAGACATTTAGTTTTTTGTGTCTGGACCTGACCCAAGCCCGATGTTTTACCCAATTACAGAGCATTTGCAGTGTAAACAAATATAGTACCTAGCCCAGCTAATGCCGAACCCACCCTTTGGCCAAATATCTTTTCAAAATCTCTGTCAATACACAAAAGTCCCAAAAGGCTCTGGTTGGGTCTCCACACTCCAGTATGTGTGTGGATGAGAAAATGATGCTAGTTCTGTGGCCGACAAAAAGAAGATTACAGCATGACATATCTATGGTAATGCCGCACCGCTCATTCAAATGCACCACGGTGGCTTGATCTTCGATAACCACACGGCAACTTCTCATCAAACACACTCGACATGAGGGAAGTGAGGCAATGTGGTTATGTAAGAAATCTCCAGACTCGTTGAGGAGTAGCTGCACTAGTTAAGTGTGTAAATGTATTGCGCAGATGTGAGCAGATGTGGAGCCAGTGGTTTCTATAAATGAGAGCGGAGCTTACGGCGGCATCTGTATGCCAAAGTCTTTGAGCGCAGACTGTCTGCACCGATGACCCCGTGCCTCCCGACAACCAGCGCTGCACTCTTAATACAAAGCAGGTGGGCCAACCGAGTTGAAAGTGGAGTGGGGGATTTGTTCTTTTATTCTCTTCCTCGCTCCCACTCTCTGTTCCATCCTCTCTGCCCTCTTCCTCTCTCGTGGTCGGTATTCCTGCCAGCCCTTCCTCGCGTGCAGGAAAAATCCAGGCAGAGAAAATGCAATAAGCACTGGCTCAAATCGCAAAGGCGCAGCAACGATTCTCAACACTCACAGAAGCAACAGGAAGTCACATGAGGCGATTCCCACGTGTGATTTCGGCAGTGTTTGTCGATGGTAATCCCTGAAACCACTTCTAGTCTAAAATTCCAGTCATGCTTTGTGATGTTCAGTCTTTTCTAAATTGAGGTGAGGATCGGATGCGGCAATGGATGGGCCATAAAACACTGGCCCCACTCTAAATCATTCATAATGGACTGTCATACTGGTGCTTGTGGCGGTTTACAGGCGAGAAAAAACGCAATCGGAAGCAAGACATGACTACATATAAATAATGATGTGATTTATAAATGTTACAATGATATGCTTGATCAGTTCAGAATATCCTTTGAAAATATGGAAATAGGAGTTTAACTAATGTTCCAAACACCACCGCTCAAGAAAATGGCTGTTAATAACAAACTCAGGCTGATCTGCAGGAGAGCATTGAGTGTGGAGATCTCAGCCTTGTTTGCTTAACGCCGGCATATATCTCAAAGAAACATGTGCAGTCATGAACCTACCCTCTACCCAGGGCTGCCTACAGTGGACGATTGCCAATTTTGTGCCAGCTAATGTTTTGAACAACAGCGGACCACAGCTAAACAAGATCCAACTGGATCATCTGTGGCATCAGATGACATCTGGTGAGGATGGTGGTGCTGGGTTCACTCTGCCACCCAGATACAGCCACTCTCCAGCCAACAGTGGAAAGAGTCTATTGTCAACGCCTGCTAAAACCCACAGGTGGGGCTTATTGTCAGTGGACATACTCACCCTGGCTGAATATGAGCCCATTGCCAAGTGGGCAATGGAAACAAGTTAATCAGTCCGGGCCAGACAGTGGTATGTTCCATCACAGAACAGATATGGCATTCGAAAGCAAGTTAGCGCTAATGTGTCGGTTACAGTACCTCCCAAGTTCTAAGAGGCCTCTATAGGACTGGGGGAGGTGACAAGGGAGCCCAGTGTGTGTCCTTGTCCGTGTCCCTGTCTGTGGAGCTCTCTGACACACAGTGCAGTCATGCAGGCCTAATGTACGGTGGGGGCAGTACAAAAGGCATCAAGCCCCGGGCCCAAAGAGCAGCAGACACTTGTTATCAAAACACTGATCCCATGGCCCCCACGGCTGCCGTTCAGACCCCGCTGGCCTGCCGGACTCGATTACCCTCCCCACTGACAGACTGGAGCACATAAAAAGCATTCCCATCGCTGAACTGTTGAACCTTTTCCCTTTGGATGTGTGACCAGACAGGAACCCTTTGACACTGCACTTCTGTTGAGCAAATTTGTAGCCTAAGCACTTCTCTGGTCACTGGGCTCGTTAAGTCCATTAATTCCGGGACACGGCACTCATTTATATATGTGGAGGGGCCAGAATGGGAATTTGTTCTGTTGGTAAAACAGCGAATATTTGTTTGGATCGCAAAGCAAACAGACCAATACCGCAGATCCCCTCCCTGCCTTCCTGAATCTCCTGGTTTACTCTGGACCACGACAGAGAGAACTGAAGTCTCCCTGTGTATGATCAACCTCTGCTCTCTCTCTCTATCACTTCTCTTTTTCTCTATAATTACTTCTGCCTCTTTCTTACCTGCTGAGAATGTGGTTCGCACACACATTTCCAACCATCAATCTGCCTTGAAAGACTCATTGCATTTAAAATACCTTTGAGCAATAAAAATGCTTGCAGCTACACCCAAAAAAATGATTATCTTGGAACCATGGGAGGCACTGGCTGAGCCTGATAAACAGCCCAACAGTAATTATCCAATCAGCTACTTTCTTTTTCATCTGCGGACATTGGGTCAGCGGGGAGGAAAGCCTCACTCTGAGGGACGTAATTGCCTCCTCGAAGGCGATGAATCTCACACCAACTGTGCCATTGCTACCCTCGGCGGGAGACCAATCGAAACAGATTGTGTAGCGTGCGGTTCAGCTTAATCACCTTTCTGGCACTCAAACACGTCACAGCAGTTTCCCGGCAGACCGCTGGCCTGGCTGAGCGGCACGGCTCGCTGTCCGCCCTGACACTGCGGCTTGTGGCAGGCGCGGAGGTCGCAGGTGCACTGGGGAGGAATGGAGGGACAGCAGCCAGCAGGGGGCGTGTAGCTCTTGGTCAGGAATGATCCATGGGGGCAGGAGGGCACCTGCAGATCAGGACACCTCACCCCAGCACACCTCAGCTCCTCTGAAACACACAGATATGGATGCATGTTCAATTTGAGACACAGTATGCAGCAAACATAATATGCAAGAAAGAAAAAACAGGGATACAGATTTGGCATCTTTTTCCTTTTCATGCTTCCTGTGCAAGAGATATTGCAACACCATGTTCCGGGCTCTGCTCTAGGTGCAGAGACAGTGCTGGCTGTGTTCTCCTGAAGGAGGAAGGGTTGTGTGCGTGTGTGTGTGTGTGTGTGTGTGTGTGTGTGTGTGTGTGTGTGTGTGTGTGAGTGTGAGAGGGTGGCCTCCTCCTTGCTATGTCAGTTGAGCCACTTCAGAACAGCGCTGCTCGTGTTACGGTCTTAGAGCTGAGTTCACACAGCCACCCAACACAAACTCTTGTGCGCAGTCATCAGAGCCCCACTTCAGCCTGCGACAGCTATAAAGCATCCTGTCAGAGAAGTGAGAGCGGCGCTCCAGACACGACAAGGCTCTCTCTGCATATCCTGTCTACACTCCTCTGATCCAACCCGGCCGGGCCCGACCGGCTCGCAATCCAAACAGCCCCTCACGCTCGAAAACTAGTCATTTATAACAGCCAACTTTCAACGGAGTCTTTCTTCTTGGCAGTTGAGAATCACCCCTTCACTTAGCATTCCAGGACGTGTTTGTCTATTCATTTGCCAGAGCCAACATAATAGCTGTGATACCCCTTGTTAGGGGGGGTGCAGGGGTACTGGAAATGGGCAAGGGGCTCAGGGGTGGATTTTGGAGCCTGTTCAGGAAAAGTAAATGAAGCGCCCCTCTGTACAGACATTGTGTGAGAACAGTAGCCACCTCACAAAGATTAGATTACCCAAACGTGTTTATTTTGGTTCTCAGTGTCACTGTAATGTATACAGTGCAGGTAGAAGCGAGGGATTGGCGAGAGCAGACCTGCGCTCTGTCCTATAATTGTCAGTCACTAAGTCATTTCCCAGCTGTAAGCACAGTACAAGCAGCTTTTGTGGCACTATGACCGCTGAAAAGAAGGAGAGGAAAGACGGCGCTGACATGCAGAGAGATAATGGATGGATATGAGGGGAAAATAATTGATTGTGCGTCAGGTTTAAATCACCAGTGACATTTAAAAGAGGAAACGTGTCAATGAACAGCTGCCTCATAAAATGGAATCATTAAATGAGGTGGATTATGATTTACTTGTGAGGAATACTTGAGAATCTTTGCATACATATGGCTTTTGAGGAGAGGGAATGATACAGGCTGAGGTTGCGCAACAGCACTCAGGGTTTTGGCCGTGTTTTCCAGAAGCTTTGAGTCTTGTTGATGGTCTTCCCAGACCGGTGGCTCCACTGTGCAACACAAGTCTCTCAGAGGATGTGCCTCATCCCTGACATTTGAAGACCGGTAAGTGGATCCCTATTAGTTTTGCCACCAGATGAGGAAACTGAACCGGTGAGCAGTTGGGGTCCAGACTTCTGATCCCATGATAATAGTATTGCTCTGCAAGTCTTCGGCTCCAGATAAGCTCCTCTGAATCGCACTGTTTATTCCAGGTTTATTAGATAAACTGTCTGGTTATTTGATGTCTACCTGACCCAGAATAAACAGTGAGGAGGGGGGGGGGGGGGTTGGGGCGCTGTGAGAGTGTGACCGCTGTGCTTTGGCGTGCGGTGATAATATTTCTAACAGATGAAATCGAGGATAAGGGAAACATTGAATTTAGCTGGTTCCAGATAAATAGAGTGAGTGTATCAGTAATGTACTGCTTACCCAAGCAACCTGGGAACAGTGAGGCTACCACAAAGCTCTCATTGATGAACCTTGAGCTGAATAGTGTCATAGAAAATGAGGGCGAACCCCCTGAATTGAGAAAGGCTACGAACATTTTAACGTTTTTTTTGGCCCCGATTCCGATGCTGGAATTAAATACACTTCAGTTGGAAGCGCTGATTGGCAAATGTTTTACTTCCAATAAAGTATGACGCACCCTGCTGCTGCTTCGTTGAGGACTGGTTTTGCATATGAAAACCTCACACTTTTTAAAGCCGTGTATTAATGCCATGGGACGATCTTGCACAACGTTCCGCACTGAAAAACACATTATGTGTCTTGTATGTCTCCCAGAGAAGGATGATTACTCTTTCACTTGTGATAATGGGTGGGGTTAGAGTGCGCTGGGAAAAGCAGTTGGCAGACTTACCATTGTCATTTAAATTAATAGAATTGTATCCATCTGAGGAAACGGTCCAGCCCTTGCAGGTCCAATTAATATAATTTTCTAGCAGGCACATTTGTAAGCCCAGTAGGCAGACAGAGAAAAGGGCGGAAAGAGTCAGCAGCAAATGGATTTCGTCCCGTGCTGTTTGGGTTGTATCTTTGAGCATAAATAGCTGTAATTAGTGAGTCAGCAGCCACAGAACCAATCTTCATATCACAATGGTGGCCATACTCCAGCTTGCACAAACACAAAAGGCCTGATCTGGTTTGGTTGATAAACTCTTTCTCCAGATTAGGCAACATGTGCTCACAACTGTAAGATAGCAAAGAATGGGAAACCTTTGACCTCAATGCACAACCAGCAGACAATAAACAGGCCCCCACCTCCCAGCCCCACACACCTGCCACTGGTCTGGAGGAGGTGGGATGAGGAAATTGCTTCATTACCACAGAATAGCCTCTTTTGTAAACAATGCATATTTCTGGCATCGCAGCGGCCCATTGAAGAAAGAAAAACACCTCCTTACTAAATGGGTTTTTTCTTCCCTCTAAGCTCGGACACAAGGAACGCAGTCTTTCTCCGAACCGGAGCGGCTCAGCCAGGCAGAGGACGCTGTGTTGACAGCCTGAGTTTACTCATGGAAAAAGCGCACAATGTGAGTTCTGTTCACCGACTGACTTTGGAAGCAAGTCAGCGGAGAACAAAGCTGTCTCAGTCCAGCTGCCCTCCGTGGGTTTCTGGTCTGTCCTCAGGTTTTATAAAGTTGCTCCGCAAAGGGACACATCGGGGCCGTCTCTCACGTAAAAGCTGTGGGGGTCTGGCCCAGTGCCCACCAGCAGTTACAGCTGAGAAAGTAAGCATTGTTCCCTGTTTGTGTCAGCGTGTGTGAGAGTATTTGTGAGGGCCGTGGAGTAGGTCTGGGAGGTGGTCCAGGTTGAAAGGCACAGACCGGGGTCACCTGGAAGAACTTCACACCGAAGTCAGAAGCCCGCGGCGGCCGGGCGTAGGCACGCAGCAGCCAGCAGGCCTGCATCTGCTGCCTGCACGTCTGCCTCTCTCACACTGAGGCTAAATATTTGCAGATGAAAAACGTGATCTCAGGGTCTTAAGAAAGGCCGCTACAGCTGTTGAATGAGCATGTTTGGGTGAGGTCATGAGATTATCCACGTGTAGATGCACATTTTGACATAGATGTATTCATGTATGTGTGTGTGTTTGTGTATGGATTGCGAGTGTACATAGCATTTGCGCATTCCATTGAAACACACCCTTTCCTTCACGTCAGATGGCCAATAAGATTAGGTCAGCGATAGGGAGCGCATGGGAATTCTATCAGCATAAAGGGTCCGTCCAGAGAGAAACAACACACATGCTCTATCACCATATCTGGCACAATTGCATATGAAAAGAGTGAACATTCTCCGCTCCAGGGTACTTAACATAAAGCAATGGAAAGCAAATCGAAACCGTCACGTGTACTGTCCCTCAGAGGACACAATACCTCAACCCTGATCTGTAGCAAATGTAGAAAACACACCATGGGAGACCTAGGGTTAGGACAGCTGTTGAATAAATTGTGGTAAAGGCAGTTGAGTTATGTATGGATTTTGGCCATATGTCTGTTACCTTTAAGGGAAAAAAGGGGTAAGAATAGCCGATGATATAAGAAATAGGTCTTGGAACAACAGGAGTTGGCTTTAGCTGCAGTCTGATTGATTTATTATGGGTTATGGTTGGGTCAATAGACTGAGGTTTTAGGTCTAGATTTAGTGAATGGAGAGAAGGTCGGACATGCAGGAATGTTGACGCTGGCTGGTTTGGTCCACGGCTGACCGTGAGTAGTGAGTGGGTTGAGAGCAGTCCCAACATGCCTTAAAGGGAAGTTCTTTGTGTTGATTGTCATACAAGAGTTTTGTTGCCTCTTTGAAATCCCTACCCACACACTCTACACACACAAATACACACACACGCTGGGAAACGAGCAGCTCGCAGGGCACAACAGCTTACGCAGACGGTGCACAAACACACGCCACCGAGACGTCTAGCGGCCCTTTCAGCCAGTGGCGGTCTGGCTCGGCCAGTAATCGCCCTGCCACAAAGAGGCTGCAGAGAAGCAGAACTAACAGTCCTTACACCGGGGCAGAGGAAAGGCAGGACGGAGGTGGCATAGGTGGGCAAGGAGAATTGTGGGAACAAGTCAGTTCGTGTCATGACATTGTGGCGGACCGCACCTCCCTGTCTGCCGAATGCTGCTGCTGCTTCTTCCTGTCAGTGAGCAACAACAGGGGAATTCCTCTGAAATAGCAGCAGGGGCCTTATCGTGAATGAAATATGTAAACTATCCTAGAGTGTAAAATTACCAAACACCACCCAACCAAGACTCTGGGGCCTGCGCTTGACACAAATACCTCAACAAAACGGCCAGGCCTCAGTTTTGATTTCCTGTCTTCCTGCGACTACCTCCCCCCTCCTCCTTCTCCTCCTCCTTCACTTATCACATCCTCTTTAACTCCCTGACATGTGGCTTATACGTCTGGAGTTCTGATTGAATGTTTGCAGCCAAATTACATCAGCACCATGCAGAGAACATTCTCCCATGAACATTCTCCCACAGGGCAAGAGGCAAAGTTAGGTGATGAAGCAGCGATGGGCTGGGAAGGATGTTGAGTTTTAACAGCTCACGGTGAGTCACAGCTTTTAGGGATGAACTGACCAGTCAGAGCTGAGTGAGTCAGAGGGAAAGTGGAAGGCCAAACTACCCCATGTGTGAGATTGGGGCTACATCCATACAACTCGGTTTTCGTTTGAAAACTGCATTTTAAAACTAAACAATCTCTGTCCACACAAGCCTTATTTTGGCTCCATATCAGTTCTAATCCAAGCATATATATAAGCATAAGCATATATCACATGACCACTCAAGTGCACTGCACAAGTGAATGCCAGTCTCAACAGGAAGGCAAGTGCAAGCTGCTAGATCTGTAGAATTTAACTGCCATGCAGCTGTTAGCTCCGTCTTCACCGACAAGACCCAATCAGCAAGTGATTGTTTACATCTCAGTTTCTGCCCGACTAAATTGCAGCCCTGGAGTTTTCAGACTAAAACGGGACCCAGCAGCGTTTCCAAATGTCTCTGTTTTAGCAGTTCTAAAACTCCTAAGTAGTGTGGATGCGGGCGTATCCGTAGCATACCGGTATGGATCTAGCCTGAAGGTTTCATCAAGTGTTGGGACACAAGGTCTACTTCGATGCACATGAAGACAAGCGCAGTGAGCGTGGCTCTAGAGCCTTGAGAGCAAGTTTACAGGACACGTTTGCTTCCAGACTCTAAACTGCTCGCATCCAAAGGCAACGAGGGATTGATGGACACTGTCACCAGCGAATGAGATCCTGACCACAGAGTCCCAGCCCGTCACAGAGGAAGCTCCTGCTGATGACAGACAAAAGGAAAATCTCTGCCCAGACATGGAGACAAACAAGATCATTATCGCACACAGACATACACATGCGCGGACGCAGACATGCAGGCCCGGATGCTCTTCTCACATATACATGCTCATCATTACATACACGTGATGATATACAAAACACAACTAAGCATGTGCATGTGTGCATCATTCCACATTCTTACAGACAGCGGCAGACACACATATCCTGGTCTCTTACTTAATGAGGGGCCATCAGAAGGGTGGGTGTGTGCTGCGGTGAGAACTCATAAGCTGCAGAAAAATGTTGTTTACAGTTTTCACTGGTGCAAGTTGAAACTGTCATCCATTTGGGCTCTGACTTTGAGATGAGGCGGTTACAAAACACAGAAGACCAACAGTGCGACTTTCATCGCAACGCTAGACTTCAGCGATGATATGTCTAAACAATATCATGTCTGATGAGCCTACTTCCTGTGGGATTTACTGAGTAAATTGCTCGAGGCGAGCCTCCACACGGCATGTACTGTAAATGTTCAGCTACAATCTCAATGTGTAATTTGCAGACTGCGACATGCACTGAACGAAGGATATTCTCCTGGAATTAAAAAAGTCCAACATCTTCTCCTGCTGATAAATGAAAGGCATTTTTCCACAGTTAATGTCCGAAAAAATAAACGTCTCAGAGGAACATTGCAAGAAAAAAGTTGCTAAAGAGCTGTTCCTCAATTGCAAGAGGCAGAACCTTGAGTATTACAGGGAGAGAAAACTGTGGATAAAAACATAAGCAGTCACATGTTTTGGACTAAACTCTTTTCGCTAAAGCACCAAACTCCTTTTGTTCTTCTAAAAGCATGTTCAGTGAGAACAGGTTCACCACATATGTACACAGAGGTTCAGAGGGTTCACTCTGTGCTGTCCTATTTGGCAAATGTCAGTCAGGAGGCAGCCGACACTTAACGCCTGCCTATATCTATACCTCACGATCCAAATGAGGAAACTTAACTCACTGCGCCGGCGGTAACATCTTTCACTCACAAGTGTCAGTCAGGGAGCGAGCTAATAGGTGGAGGTAATCACACATTCATCTACTCTTTTTTCCTTTTTCTCCCTCCTGCACAAAAGAAACATTCATCCCACGCTCACACATTTACACGTCAGAATCGTCCCCCTGTGCCTGACGATTTCCAACACTTCATATACCCATAAGCCTTCTCAACAACTCCTTCTTTTTACATGGAGACATTCTCCGTCATTGAGGTTCACACCTTCTCTCCTTTCCCTCTCACCATCTCTCGCTCTTGTTTTCTTTCATGACATCAATCTTTCGCTCTTTTTTTCCCTCTCACTTCACCTCCTCTTCCATTCAATTTCTTACACTTTGCACGTCATCCACGCGGATACGTGTTTGTTTTAAAATGGTGTTTTTAAAACAAAGATCCTTGCATCAGTAATCAACATCCATACAAACATGAAACGTGAAAAGTAAGACGAGGGGTTGCTTTTCTTGGACTGACGTTGAGGTGAAACTGTTATTGAAAGTTCACATCATTTTGCTTTCACCGCTGGTAGTTGAGTCATGGCTGACAGGAACCTATCAGGAGTCTGCATCATCGTGTTCAAACGCCTTCGTTTTTTTGACCGTCCATACTACAACAAAGTCTCTGAGTTATCAAACTAAAATGGGGCCAGCAGCGTTTTCAAATTTCTCCATAGGTGCTTGAAAACTCCAGAGTAATATGGGATGGCAGCTGTTAAGGAAGCAACAGGCATTTTAAATTTTATTGACAGGCTAGGAAGCAGGAAATGGAGAAAGATGCAGCAAAGGGCCGTGTCGGAACCGAGCCTGTGGTCGCTAAATGAGGACTCAAGTCTCCGCATGCTGAGAGTCTGCACTGCCAGGTGAGCAGGCAGGCACCCCAAGCGGTAACGCATTTTAAAAACATAGCAGTGGGTTTGTAGCCTTGATGGGAAATGCTGAGCATGTTTAGCTTTTACAGATGGAAAATAGCACCGTGCAACTATTCAGGTAGAATAAGTACTCACAGATTTTAGCACTTGAAATTCAAAAATTAGACTCATAGGGTTTCCATTGGTCAGTGACAATATGCTTCTCCTCAGACATAATGAGTTGGGACATGAGAAACGTTGAGGCTGCATGTTCCACTCAGAGGTGATTTGTATGTAAGAAGAGAAAAACCTCAGAAGACACATCTGTAGTGCATTTTATACCAATGCTCATACTAAACAGAGAAGTAACTTTGTGGATGCAGAGCTTGTTTCTGACTTGCGTATAACTCTGTGCATCTAAATAACTTGAGCTGAGCCGTTACTGGTCAGCTGCTGTGTGGTTGTCACTTCCAGTCGCGGGTCATTAGAGGGTTACCTGCGGCTTCCTGGCACTGGCTGCGGTTGATGTAGGCGAAGTGGTGGTGGCAGCTCTGAGACTCGCACACACAGCCCTCAGCGGTCAGGTTACACCCGGAGAACATGCAGGCCGGGTTGGATGGTCCCACATACTTCTCTCTGTGTCTCTCCCGGTGCTCGTGCCTCCGACCCTCTGGAATCCAACCGTGAACACACAGATCCGTGAGTCACACACGATGGCACCACTCAAGGGTGAGTGGGGGAACCACTAGACAAAGCCTCGGCATGTGTGTCATCACTATGATATGTAAGTAGTATTAGTCACCTCAGAGTCACATCTGTTATGGATTAGCTCCTCTCAATGGACAGCATTATTCCCGCTAGCTCTGAGATTCTGGGATTGTATGATTGCAATGCGCGGAGAGGGCTCACCTGACTTGCTGGTCTTCATGCAGGTTTCTTGGTCTGGGTACGTGAAAGAGCCCAAGCAGGAGTGACGGGCATCACACACACACTGTCCTCCAGCCCTGTCGCAGCCTGTCATCAGGGGACAGCGGTCGTCCTCCAGGCCTGCCTCTGGATGGTCGGGGAGCACTGTGGGGGACAGAAACAGGGAACAGAGGATAAGGGGAGGACATGAACTTCTCACTTGGACTCTCTTATCCTCAATAGTCTTTTTGACAGTGATTAAATCGGACAGAATAACAGGTTAAGTTTAATCACAAGGCGAAATGGGCCAGAAGTTGTGATTTCCCAAAAGTGCTGAGGGGTTGGCCAACTCACGGCTTTCATTGCGACACATTGCCCCTGGCACAACAGTTGCTGAGCTGACCAGTGTGTTTCTGGGCTGCCATCTCTCCTCCCTCCTCGTCGTGCCCCGCTACTGGAGCCATTGAGCCCATTTGTTTGCTTTTGTTCCACAGCATGGGGCCCTCCCAGGGCTTCCATCTGCTGTTCCCCGCAACGCCTCTTCTGTACCGAAGCCCCTTGCACCATACCCACATATTGTTCATCCGCCCCTGTGAGCCTTATCCCCGGTGCCCCCACCCCAGCCGAGATGGCACATCAAGTCTTGGATGAAAAAATCGTACAATAGGAAGGAATGTGCGAGGGTATAATGTGTCACGTTATGGCCATGTGAGCTGAATAACCATCAAAACCCTGGGATTAAAGGGCCCCAACATACACTTCATTCATAGACTTTCACATCCATGCATAAATACACACACGTATACCCTCAAATTACCCTCCATCGTAGTCATTCAAGAAGCAGTGCGAGTGGCAGCAGAGTAAACAGGATGAGAGCAACTGTAACAACGAGTAACCCCTTCCCGAGCATTTAGCTCCCAGGCCTCAAATCAACAGTGTGGAAGCGTGATTGGAGCTTATCATAATACTCTGGCTTTCTTCTCCAAACAGCGACGCACCAGAACAATGCACAGTAGGAAAAGGTTTAACCATCCAAGACAAACACGGAACAACCGCATGGTATATTTACCTGACCACCGTTGTGATCCCACCTGAAATAAGGCCTTGTAAAACGAGAATCCTTCTCATTCGCAGTTAGGGGTCAGAAAAACAAAAGCAGGATGACGCCAAGTGATTGGAAAGGATTGGAATTCCATTGCTTTGCTTTTAAATGATGTAAATCATAATAAAACACATGTGTTGATCCACATTAATCTAAAACAGATATTCTGCTATGGGAAAAGGGCCAGTCTCTTTATTGTAATGATTTTCACATGATGAAGTGAGTCAATGCGACTCCAGAAACATGTATCCTCGGGCGGATGATGTGGACGCCTCCTGGGTGATGCAGGACACTAACCGGCCCTGTGACAGCAGCCAATGAAAGAAATGATGGTAACGATACCTTCAACCTGAGCCAGCCAGCGCTGTTAATAGCTCTCACAGACGGCCAGCGAGACTGGCAAAGCACAAGCAGCCTTTTCAATAAACCGCACCGAAACTTTCCCTGTGATTTCCTTTCACCTTAAAATGATCCTCACCTCCACATATTTTCCATCCAGAGGCTTTCCTCTGCCTGGGAGGGTATTTTCATTTGAGTCTGTGGTAGAATGTGTCGGGGGCTAAATGCGGCACGAAGAAATTGAGGTACAGGAGACAGAACAATGAACTGAAAACATTGTCTCGTGAGCCGAGTTTGTCATAAGCTGTTTGTCCCCGTCAGCCTGACCCAGCTCTGATCTGGTCTAGCCTGATTATCTATTATCTGGCCCGGCATGACTCTAGCCAAGGTCCATGGATTCATCCCAGGAGGATTCCTCTCTCAGCCACTGAGACTGCTTGTCTTGGCATCCAGAGCCAGGATGGGAAAGCTGACCTTTGCGGGCCCTCTGGCTGATAGCGAGCTAAAAAGGAAGTCTTTGAAACATTAGATAATACCAGAGAAGTGGAAGGCATACGAAGGAGGGCAGTGGACATAACGTTCCTGTAAGACAGACACTCGTGTTACGTGGTATGGTAAGTGCCTCTGGAGCTTGGGGGAAAGTCTGCGTGGGAGGGACAGAAAGACAAAATACAATGAGGACATCAAAACAAATCACTTAGCCGCAGAGACTTGATGATTTCACCTGACATAGCGGCCGATCGCTGAAGCAGGAATGACGCAGTTAAACAGCTAAGATCTCTCTCTGAGAACAGGTGCTTGACGGCTCATGAGACTGTTTTAGAGGGAGACGGACACAAGCTGCGATGTTTCATTTGCTTTTTTGTCATCTTCCGTATTTAAATACAGAACTCCTCCATGAGAAAATTTGATTTGAATGTCCTAAGTATTGTTTTTGTTTCGGCGTCTGATGCAATCATTATTTCACCCTTAAAATTATTGAATTAGCTGGACATAACACATTGAATTATATAATTCCTTAGTATAAAAAGAGGATAGATAATGATTCAGTTCTTATTCCTTTTTGACATCGGTGTCTTACATAACATTTTACCAGCTGTGGAAAACTCATTGTCTAAAGACTTTTGCAGCTACCACTGGGCATCAGGAGCCTGGAATGATTTTAATTGTTGTTTCCAATAAGCTTTTCGTTGTTGACAAGATGAGAATAAAAGCTGACTCTTAACACGTTACGAAGATATTCATTTCATGTAACATGTCACCTGTGCTTTAAAGTTGCTGCATCCCCAAGCGAACCGATTCTGACCACCCAGAAAATCCAAACTGTGAGCGTGGAGGCAGGGGATCAGAAAGCGGAAACATTTACCCCCTACTCCTGATTGCGAGTCTAATCACTCTAAGACCCTTGCAGCCTGAGGAGGGAAATCTGGGATCAGCCTCCAGCAGCCTGCCTACCGTGGCCCCTGAAAACACACTCTGAGGTGTTGATTTACCCCCGTCTAGTACCGCCTGGGAGAGTGGGGTTGCGTGTGTATGTGCCTGATTTATGGGTCAGCGGCATGCTCCAAGGTCCCTGGGGCCACAGGACCAGAGGCACGACTCAATCAGAGGAGCCATTAGGCCTCCCACTCGGCCCAAAGCTGTTAATTTGCAGAGATGTCCTCCAGACGCCAGCCTATACCCTGTACACGGGGTACAATCAGCAGCGGCGTCTCCTGGGATTGCGTGGGGCCGGAGACCCCTGGAAAAACCTAGTGGAGCCCTGACTAGGACCACCCTACGGATAAATGATGGGAGGGCAGGGTCAGGGGATCCAGACACACACTGAGAGCTGCCTACTCTCTACAGTCCTGTCAGTCCTCTTCAATCATCCCCAAACAGACCGGACAGAATGCAGGTGGAGGGGCTGCCGGGGGTCCTCCTACTGGGTATTTCATCCTCAGGGGAACGCCATTGCAACTTACACCATTAACCGTGGCGAACCTGACACCCCGCACATCTCTTTGAAGTACAGAAAGTTCAGAGAGTTGCTCAAATTGTGCGTAAAATGAGCAAATCCACAGTGTAACAGCCCAGCTCCACTTGGCAGGAACAGAACCATATACAACTCTGCTGCGTCACAGGGTTGCAAATGAAATTCTGCTGTGGGACTTTTGTAATCGTGCTGTCAAACCATTACACCTCTGAGTCACACACAAACCGTACCGACAAGAAAGGGCCAATTTATTCCTTCAGTTACAGTGTGTTTCCAAGGGTGCGCACACAATTATTGTCGGCCACACCACAGAGAACCACAATTTCACCCTCGCACAGATTCAACCAGTCTTTTTTTTTGTCTCATCTCAATTCCCTGCCTGCATGGGAATGTCTGCTTGAGCTGCGAGGCAAGAGAAGAAGCACAGGACCTACTACAGAGCCAACACCACTGCTGCCAAACTTATTGTCAGCCTTCTGAGCTGTAAGTGAATGAAGCATTGAGGAGGGAGAAAGAGCAGCTGAACATGACTCCTCTCCTGGCAGTCAAGAGCCCCCTCAGACCTGGGCAGCAGCTCCAGGCAGCCGGAGACAAGGTAAACAGTGACACATAGTCCCAGCAGTCAGGACTGGACTGACACTTGAATCGCCGTGCGCTCAAAACACTTAAAAAGAAGAGGATGGCCGCCTGCTGCTCTTTTGTGGCACACTCAACAACATCAAGAGTGTTCTTTTTTATTGGATCTCCGCTTATGGTTTCTATAAAATTTAAATACAAAATAGCCCAACCGTTTTTAATCAGCCTCACACAACACACTTTCACTTCAACCCACCTTTACACACTCCGATCTCAGGGATGGTGGCCGCTCCGGATCCGTTGACAGAGGCGCACGTCAGCCCCAGGGCGCAGTAGCCGTGCGCCCAGTCCTGTCCGCCGCAGGGCTCCCACTCCAGGCGGGCGCACTGGTCGCAGCATCCGCACGGATCCCGCGCCAAGGTCCGGCCACCCTCGCAGCCGTGCGCGGCTTTCAGCGGACAGGTCCGGAGGTCGCACGGCGTGCACTCGTGAGCCGAGAGCGCCCGCGCCAGAACGAGGACGCTCAATAACACAACGGAGCACTTGCTGAACATGTTTGCCCCCCCGCAAAAAAGAGTCTCCTGTTTTAAAGTTTCCCAGAGAAATGATCCGCGCTCCTGTCAAGTGATGAGCTGCGCGCTGCGGCCACTAAAGTTGCAAAGTCTACTTTAAAGTTTGGATATGGCTCTTCTCCCGGGCGCGCTGCTCATTACGCAGCAGCTTGCTTCGAAGAGGTGACAAGTCTGAAGTGTGCGGATGCGTGAGGTGGCACCACAGTATCCAGTTCAACGCAAACAGGTAGACGCGCGTCCCGGGCGTCTCGTCGGGGTTGAATACGCACAGAAATCCCTGGAGCGAGGCTGGTGCACGTCCACTGGGTCTCGCTGCTGCTGACAGGCGCACACGGGAACGCAATATGAGCCCTGATTTGACATACAGGCATATAGAAATTAGCGGTGCACCCCTCCCCCTGACGGACACGGGAGCCGACCAGTCACAAGGGGCGAAAGGAGGGAGGATTTGAACTGATTTATCTCCGTCTCTGGGATTGCGCAATGATGCAACTTTGGATGTCTTCAATGCATGTTCCCCTTTTCTTGTGCGTGCTTTGCAAATAAGATAAACAGCGAGAGTTTAT
The DNA here is from genome assembly GCF_947347685.1 of Pleuronectes platessa. NCBI lineage: Eukaryota > Metazoa > Chordata > Actinopteri > Pleuronectiformes > Pleuronectidae > Pleuronectes > Pleuronectes platessa. The sequence goes on along the minus strand of NC_070636.1, from coordinate 15,043,533 downwards.
AGCATTTTAATATGTTCAAGAAGTGGGACATTAATAAGCCAAATCCAGGTCATAAATCTGAATCACAGCTACACCAGTATGAGTACGTACATGTGCATATTATATAAATACTGCATCTCATTTTAATTGTTTTGTTTTGTTCCAAATCTCAACATACATTATCTCGAGGCATTTTTGGGTCAAAACCAAAAAATGTTAGGGCAAGTGAGAAAAAAAAAGGACTGGTGACTGTGGAAGGAACCTCAAGCAGAACCAGACTCAGTGTGGGGGATCATGTGCTTCGACCGGTTGGGGTGAGCAAGAAAAATGGGGAAGATCAGAGGTAGGGAGAAAAGAATAAAGAGGGAGGGGGGCGTGGGAAGGGGAAACGAGGGGGAGAGGGAAGAGACAGATCAGGTTCTGTCGTTTATATTTCACATGTACTTTACAGTAAGGCTCTTGTCACCACTATTCTAATTGTGCTCTGTTTCTATTCAACAATACGCTGATAAAGTCTGTCAAAGCCTCATAATCAAACATATCAGGCCTTATCGAGGCCATATCTCACTCCTCAGCTTTACCTTTTGTGTTTATGAGTTGCGTGTGCATGTGTGTGGGCCTACCCGTGTTTGTAGGTGTCAGATTGTGTGTAGCTTCTGGGAGGTAAAAGGTCACCTGATGTTTGCTGAAGTGGTGTTTGTGTGCTCAGATGGGTGGTGTACTGGGGGACAGTGGGCACAGCTGGAGGCTGTGTTGTGACAGTAGGCATAAAAAAAAAAGAAACATCTAGAGAAAACAATACTGCTGGAAGAAAGAGATAAGAAGTTGCTGTTTGTTCCTGCTTTCTGTTGGGAAACAAGAATGCAGCAGATCGTTTTTCCCCAAACATGGAGCTGACATCCAACGCTATGCTAAGTGATTAATACAGAGATTATCAGATATCAAAAGTGAGGACGGTCCAGTACAGGGAATTGTTTTCACTCTCATTGGATTCGCCTTCAAACAGCAATCAGAAGTCATCCGGGGCGCTTTTCCCACAATGTCAACACACAACAGCACCTCCTTCATTTGCAACATCTGCCTGGAGCCACCCGCTCCAACACAAACACAACATCCAGGAAACCATCCCCACAGCACGCATAATCAGCGCTTGCAACACAACTCGGCTCTTGTCCTCCCGCTCTCCCTCCAAACCTCCCTCGCTCCGTCCCCCCTCCTTAAAGCTCTTGTCGAATGGGCCGAGCCGCTGACCGCTGACTGCTGGTTGACGACAGATCACACCAGGACCTTGGAGAGCCCTCGGTTTCCATTCACTTGCAGAGATTGTGGCCCACTCTGACCTATTTGCCTGGGTGATGGGCTTTCAAATGGGGCGAGCTGGCCGCTCCCAGAGGCCCCTCTTCCCCTCGTTCTGCTATCATGGACCGAGGGTTTCTGTCCAGCTGAAAGGTCACAGCAGCACCTTCTGGTTTTCTTTCTGCACCAGTTATTGGATATGTAAATGCTAAAGCAGAGCATGGAATGAGTCAAGGGACAACAATAAGCAATACAATAATGGGGACCAAATTAGAATACTCCCTCATTAGACTCACATGAATGTGGTAGTGGGAAACCCTCCCCGTTGTTATGTCACATTATCCATCAGTTTGGCTTTGTTCAGTGCCAAATTAGGTCCAAACAAAACTAATCGGATTTGAATTGTGCCATGGATTTAAAAACCAGAGCACAATGTGCTACTCAATGTGCCGGGGTGTTTGGAACTGTACATGAGAGAAGCAACCAGGGGAAAAGGTGGGGCAGGGAAAAGTCCTTAATAACTTCACTGTGTGTGTACTAATGATGTTCTGAGTCATGGATCTTTAGGAAAATACAGCAGTAGAGGCGCCAGCTTCACTCTCTCCTACAACGAAAGTCCCTGGTGTGGTGACTGGGATCCTTGGCAAGGATTCAAAAGCATGCACATCCAAACTTGATGAACTCTTGGTGCTGGACAGAAGTGACGAAAACAAGAAGATTAAAAATGTCCGGACACTAGCTGATGCTCGTGAGACGTCACCGTCCTGGGAGGAAGTTGGTGGGAGCATCAACCCCAGCCCTATCAGGAGGGGTGGATGGTTGTGTCACACTGTTGGGATCTGTCTCCTACATTAGCTGACCTCTCTTCTGTCACCCACTCGTACCGCTTTCTCGTGTCCGGGCGGATTTTCCCCCTGCTGCTGTGGTGGTTGCTAGGGAGGTGTTGTCTGGGATGTAGACGGGTGTGCGTGATGGTTTGGAGGTGAACTTACTGGTGGCAGCAATACGAGGCAGAGGGTGACACGGGGGCTGAAAGTGGAGTGGCACACAAGGAGCATGTTGAGTGGGCAGCGTGCGGCACACCAGGATGTGCTCATGGCTTTTTCTCCAAGTGTACAGTGGTGGTTATCATGCCTGCTTGGCTTATCTGTGAGCACGGGGTGTTGGACTGGGAGGGGTGAAGAGTGGGAGAAGGGTGGGTGGGTGGGTGAGCGGGCATAATGGCAACGCACACTGACAGTTGAAAGAGTTTAAAAGCCATTCAGTACCAAATAGCGGAAATATGGAGCATTTAGTTCGGAGTCTCAGCAACACTGATGAATGGATTGTTGGAAACTCAGAACAGATGAGGTCATCTGTTTTCTTTTACACGAGCATCCAAAATAAAACAAAAAGAAATCAGATATAGGATAAAGAGGTGTGAACAAACCAAACCTTTCAGAAGAATTAGCCACGATGATTAACAGATGCGACACAGCAATCTTCTCTTGACACAGACAGCTGTAGAGCACATTGAAGGTATAATCGACAGAGATGAGAACTCTTTTCCGTTGCTGCCATCCAGAGTGCTTTTGTTTCTCACTTTGTACCCCTCATCCGTTTGGACCGATGCAGAAAGTAAAAAGTGGTGATTGGAAAAAGTCGGGGGAGTCCAACAGAGAGAGTAACCCATCTCGAGGGATATAATATATATATATTTTTTTATTTCTGCTGTTTTCCTCCGTCTTTTTAGGTCCCATTTTTTTCTCCCATCCTTCCCTCTCAGTCTGTTTTCTCTTTCTCTGTGTGAGGTCTGATCCATTTGCTGTTGTCCTTGCGGGGGTCTATAATAACGGGTTTTGACACCATCAGGTCTCCTTCTTTTTTTTCTTTCTCGCCAAACCCTCAGAGTCATCGCAGCAGCAGCAGAATACACGACTCCCTCCTTCTTCTCTTGACTATAAGCAGTCCAGCTTGAACCTTAAAGGGTTCAGTGGGTTCAAACAGCCCAGAGGTTCAGGTACGCCACGTCGCCTTTGTAGTTTGTGACTTGGCTGTTTTTTTTGTGCGGTAATGGGGAAAGGATGTAAACCTAAGCAGATGGCTGTTCATCTAGTGAGAGCTGAGAGGTACATTAATCCTGACATGTAAATAACTACAATCTGAGGTAATATAAAGGGGGTTTTCGCTTGTTTTCATGAAGTGGGAAAGACTGATGCGATTTGATTGGATGTGTTGGAGGAAGAGCCCCCCCTCTCCCCCTCTCCTGACACACACACATTTGATGGATTCCCTTTTTTTTTTAAACCACAGCACAGCTCCAAGGGAAGAAAATGTCACGGTCACCCATCAGATTTTAGAACATTCATGGTCCCCAGTGGTTTTGAATGACTTTATCCATCATCTCACTTTTCATCCAGCATACATCAATTTATTTTAAATTAATAATTATTATATAGTATAATCAATACTTTGGTTTAAGGTCATTAGATGATCGCTAACCTCTGATGTGCCTCCTATTTTACTAGCTTGTTAACAAGCTAATTTAAGATGGCAAACATGATCAGCATCTGCAGTTAGCATTGATAGCATGGATCAAGTAAGTGCTAATAAAATAACTGTACACCTCACACTGTGTCAACTTACCAACAACTTCTAAAACTGCAGTCATGACACTTGAGGTTCCTGGGTTCAACTGGCACCTTGAGTCACCATGAGTCACATCCCCGGACCCTCACTGATGTGGCTCAGATCCTCTGGCTGCGGATTGTGCTGGGCCCCTCTCTCTCCCTCCATCCCCTCCACATGGTGAGATCCTGTGACCTTGCGGCCAACAGCTTGTATGACAATCATAAGTGGCGTACTTGCTCACCCCTGTCGTGCTCCGGCGGAACGCTAAGTGGACCTCTCTGAAGTTTTAATCTGCAAATCTATGTGATGATGGTGGATTCCTCGGTGGATTGGAACCATGGACTGTATATAAAAAGAGTGGAACCCTAAAGAGTCCTCTTGCCTCGTTCCCACAGCATCTCCCCAGCGTAATCTTCCCTTTCATGCATGGGATAATGGAGACAAGCTACAGTTACAAGAAATGAGTAGAGGGCGAGGCTGAGACACAGATTTTCTGTTCAGTCATAAACCCCTTTGAGTGGGCGTAGCTGGAGACATTTGTCATGTAGATGAACTGAGACTGTCTTGTGCTTAAGTGTGAATATGTAGGTCTCAACATGTTTTCTTTGGATTGGCCGTTCTCCAAGGTTGAAATGTACAGATTACTCGGTTTGATATGGATCATGTTGTCAGACATGAACTACGCCTCATCCTCTCACTGGATATGTTACCGTGATGATTTATATCATATGGAACAGAAACACCATATTAAAGTTTTACGTGTGGGCCGCGCAGCAGGCTCTAAACATACCATTGACATGATGTCACCATGTTAGCAAAGAGTTACATCATCCTGACAAGGCGCAACATAAGCATTTGTGTTTCTGGCCACAAAAGTCAGATATTTTCACAGATTTTAGTTCTTTTTTGGTCTCCACCAGCTCCTGAGGGAAATATCTGCTTATGAATGCTTGATATTCACCAGCTAGGTGCCAACTTTGTCTGCCATGTAGTATGCTGACAACAGCTGCAGGGTCACAAGACATCCTGACAAGAGCATTGAGAAAAGTTTTTGTTCTTCTGGCTGCTCTTGTCAGATCTTGTGGCCCGCTGTCAGAAGTCGTGGGCCACTAAAGCAAAACAATGAGCTGCAAGACAATAAAATTCTGCGTCGCGCTGTACTCACTCTAATCTCCATTTCTTTTTTTTTTTTCTTTTTTAAAGATTATTTTTTGGCATTTTTATGCTTTTATTGATAGTTTTTAGAGACAGAGTTGAAATGGGGCAGAGAGGGGAGTGACATGCAGAGAACGACCGCGGGCTGGAATCGAACCCGGGTCCGCTGCTGGCCGAGGCCCATGGGGGGGACGCCCTACCAACCGAGCTAAGGGCGCCCCCATAATCTCCTTTTCTGTTAAACTGTTATCAGCTCCCACAGGGTTTATATGTTTAAGATCTCAACCCTGGAATATTTTTTACCCTGTTGGTGAAAAGAACAAAGGAGCTCTCCACCGAGATAAGTGAGTAAATGAGCTAATAACAGTGAGTAATCCGCTCCAATGGAATCAAATATTAATGCCTTATCTACACTCCCTGCATTGGCCATTTAGTGACCATGAATCAAGCTAATGAGGCTTGTTGATGAAGTATAATTAACCCAGTCTCCTTGTACCCTCTTGATTTAAACACACTAAATCCTGCTCCTCCTCAGGGCGTGCAGACTTACACCTGTGGCTGAAAGTACACGGTTCTGTCTCTCTCCGTGGGCTTTGGGGGCGGATCCGCAGGTAAAGGTGCCACATTTACAGGCAGACCTCCAGCTGGCAGAGGAATGTCACAACCTGTGTTTCAGATGTAAATTCTGACATAATTACAGTGCCACTAACTCAAACATCGAGATGAAACAACCACCTTGCGAGGGGAAAATGATCACTGCTTAATGTTATGTCTGGGACACAGATTTACTCCTGTCTTTGTGGAGGGGAAGGACGGCCGGTCGGAGCAAGAATGCGAGAAATGTTCGAGCTCTCTGACCTCTCTGAAGGTGAAGCAACAGGTTGACATCATTACCAATGCCGACGTGTGGGTGCTTGCAGTCACACGGGCCCAAGGAAAGTAGATACAGGTCAAATTAGGGGGGAGAGTGTGAGTTACCTGCTGTGTAAATACTTATATGAATCCATAAACTTCATGTTTACTCGACGTGTAAAACACACGTCAGGGATTCTGATTGTCTTCCTGGCATGGATGATAATGAAAAGGGCGCAGTAAATGTTATAAAAATGTGACCTACTCGTTTATAACTTCTCTTTAACATTTTCCAAGCAAGGGTAAACTGTGATTACTCAATGTTTTAAAGAAAAAGTCCCAACATAAATCATGTCCAGGAGATGTGTGTCTGTGTTGTTTAGACCTAGCTGAGAAGATGGATACAGCTCTCATATAGCTTCACTCAGTGTAAAGCTACAGCCAGCAGCCAGTTAGCTTGGCTTAGCATGAGGCAGGAAATGGGGAACCACTCAGCCTGGCTCTGTCTGAAGGCCACAAGGACGTCTACCTGCATCTCCAGCACTACTGTCATCACCTTGAGGTTGCCAGGCAACAGCGCAGCCTCCAAGAACTGGTAATTGCAACCTGCCTGAAAATGTTAACAAAAAGTTATTCTTAGACTTTATTTGTCTCTGTATGTTAACCTGAGCTAATTGATCACTTGCTTCAGCTTACATTTTTTAAGTCTTTTTCAAAGATATGGCCTTTATTATTATTATTAATAATAAAGAGGGACAGGTCAGAACTGAACTGCAGAGGCCTCGGCTTCATATTTGCGATACTGTTATGACAACCTAATTCTCTGAGAAAGAGAAATAGGTTGTCATATTCAAAAGTGAATGCATATAAATCCTATTAAATTTCAACCACTTTTTTAATGACATTGTGATTGTGATTCCAGGTTTGAGCCCTGTCAAATGAGATGTTATCCATCCTCATTCCCTGATGACTAAAAAAAACAGACATAAAACATTGTCCAGACATGCTGTATTATTCAAAAAGCGTCATCCTGATGTCACAATATTGTACTTAATCAAACCTATATGGCTAATTTGAGAAAGAGGCTAAGATAAAGCACAAACATGTAGAACAGAGAGATGGTGGAAATCACTATCACTTTTTGTTTCTGAATGTGGTGCTGCCACCATGTGATACAACACAGGCAGTGCAGTGTAGCCAGAGACTCACCTCATCTTGGCATTCCAGCTTATTTTAGCATCAAGCAGACAATACCTCCCGCCTGCATGGCCGACAGCTCATGTGAGAAGGGACATCTAAAGGCAGGAAGTCTTTATTCCTCCTGGACCCGGGTCTTTTTACTGGCTTGGTCACACACTCTTCCTGTTTTTCTCCCACGACTAACCACCAACAAACAATACTAGGAAGGGGTCTGCTCTTTGTCTAGACGGTGTTCTGTCAGCTGTGTCAGATCTGATTCAGTGTGCAGCCCAACAACAGCCAAGACAGGTGACCTGTCTGGCTGAGGTCAGCAAGGCTTCTGAGGCAAGGATCAGCCGAGGTGAAGCCTGATGCATCCTGCTCTTTGTGAGTTGCCTCTCTCCATCATCCCATCCATTAAGGAGCATGTTAAGTGCAAAGTGTAAGTGCCAAGGAAGTTGTGTTTTCACTGGCGATTTTTTTTACTGTTAGTTATTATACGAAAATTATTGGACAGATTCGATATGTATGAATATGAATCTGGGGGCAGATGCAGGAACTTTCCCCCCCACTATCTGGCGACTTTGAATGTGGTTTCATAAGGGTACTGCTGGGCCTTGGTGGAGATATGTACTCAACTGACTTTGGTCATATGTTGCTTCATGAATGAGGCAAAGATGATGAGCTAACAAACACTTTGTATTGAAAAACATAATTGAAAATTGTTTCTCAATATGATGCACTTGTCAGAAATTGTCAATGTCATTCTAACTTCATCTTGCAATGACATCTTTGAATCAATAGAGGGCACACTGACACAGCTATCCAGTCGGGTGGGTTTCTTTGAGGACACTGTCAGCTGCAGAGAAGTGAGTAAGAATCTAATTTCACGGCACAAAAGATTATTGAACAGCTCGAAAAAAGTGGAACAAACAGAATAACTCCACAAAGAAAGTGTTTCAACTCTCACCATTACTGCATTTCTCGCAGGGAGCCCACAGCCCCCCCCCCCCCCACTGGTGTGAAGTCTCAGAGGTGTGCATGAAATCAGCTGTGATGTGCCTTGTTGTGCACGAGATCCGTGTTAAAACAAAGATTATATTCAGTTCTCGACACATTTCTCTGTTTCGCTCTCTTTCCTCCAGCAAGAAATGTTCCTTTTTAACAAGCTCCCTATATTTCAGAGCAGATTCAGCTGGTGTTTCTTAAATAAAAAAGATTTTGTGATATTTGGTCCAAAGGCGATTCCTCGAAGATCTAGGTCTCGCCTCGTAACGTGGCTCTGAAATGTCATCGCTGAAGCCCGGAGGTGTGTTGATCAGTCAGAGACAAGAAGTCCATGTAGTGTTTGGCTCGACAGATACTAGCAGCCCCTCGCTCTCTTTGAAGACTCTGACTAATTTGTGAGCTGACATTTGACTTGACTGGTCCTTCATGCAGGCTGCAAAAAAAATAAAAAATACACATGTGTGTGTGAGGGGAGAAAAGAAAGGAGAAGCAGAGCCAGTGTCAAAGTAGGTATAGGGGCAGACTTTCTGGAGCCGGCTCCCACATGCCCCCTGACTACCTGTCACTGGTCAACTTTGTCTCCCTGAGCAGATGATGTGATAAGAGTGGCAAAGAGGGAGAGAGGGAGAGGGAGAGAGAGAGAGGGCATGGAGTGCAGAGTAAGAGAGAGGGGGATGAGAGGGAAAGGTGGACGATGCAGAGCCAAGGGAGGAGGTGAGACAGGGATAAGGTGATGCATGAGGAGGGGGGGAGTGGGAAAGTAAGTGGAGAGAAAAAGGAGAGAGAGATCAGCAAAAAGGGAGAGATGGCAGAGAGAGGGAGAAGGAGAAAGAGAGAGAGAGAGAGCAGAAAGTCTTGCCCTGAGGCGTCGTTTCTCTGTCTGTGCACGGAGGCCAGCAGCGGTGTCACTCGAAGCTGAAGACATTCTGTGGCGGCCAAGAAGCACATCTGGATTTCTCATAATGAAATGCAGTAGGCTGCAAAGATTAACCGTGCAAAAATACAGTAGAGAGCAGTCGCTGCGAACTGCACAAATCTTTTCTCGTTTGTTTAAGATAAAAAACAAGTGGCTCCTTTGACCTTTAACTTAATGTGCACGGTTAAATGCATGCGAGCAGGAAGCACAGTGTATTTTTATATCGTCAGTGTTGGTAGACCCTGCTAGACGGAGGAATCACCTGTTGACTGTCAGCAAGTGAAAGCAGTGTGCCTACTGCTGCTGCCATAAGGTTACAGGAATCCATCATTTCCCTGTCCTTGTATTTACTGCTTCCAAAATACACCCACCGACACACACACACACACACATGCAGAGACGCACACACAAACACACACACAGAGACACACACACACATACACACACGCCGCTAAGCCGTCCAATCCCCTGCATGTGCAACATATCCTCCACTTTTTTCCTCCTCCTCTTTTCAACATCCTTGCACAATACGGAGAAGAAGAGTTGCGCTCGGGTTACGTGTTCAGGTTTGGACCTCTCGATTGCTCCCCCGGGGGCAGCTGGGACGAGAGGAGGTGGAGAATGAAAAAGAGAGAGAGAGAGAGAGAGAGAGAGAGAGAGAAGGAGATGATGGAAGGAAGGCCCACAATAACAGTCTGTTTCCTTGCATGTCGAGGCCTGCAGCCTAACCTACTGCACCTGTTGTGGAGGCTCACACTGGAGAGAGAGGGATATGTGAGGGGGGCTGCAGAAGAGGGGGTGATGTAGTGTGGCACCTGTATAGTGGCCCAGAGCGTACTGGGACGAGGCCAGTGCCTGGACAGAACTCAGTGCACTTTGTCAGTATATCCACTGGCACTGTCTGTGCACTTGACGACCCCGGTAGCCTCCTGCTAACCCCCCCCCCCCCCCCCCCCCCCCCCCAACAGTCTTACTAGGTAATTGGGTAAGTGTGTAATAATGTTGGTCATGGGTATCTGTGCGACCCGGCCAGGCTAAATGTGACCCAGGCAGATCTACCAGCCGTTCGTAGAATGGCCAGAGGATCTGTTTATGATTTGGGGCTGTGGGGGAGGGAGTGAGGACGTGAGTGAGTGGAGCTGCGGTAGCGATCGCATTCAAGTTTTGGTTTGGTCTGCAGGATTGTAATATGAATCACTCACACCCCAAATTTCATTAGTTTCTGTGTAATCGCACTTTGTTGGAGTATTTTTTATTTATTGGCTACGGCAGAAATGTCCTGTTATGTAGTTGTATTTGCCCTGAAACAACTACAAATGAAATGAGTGTGAGTTTATGGGACACACACGCAAACACACACACACACACACACACACACACACACACACACACACACACACACAGTTGAGTGAGTGACAGCACATCCTGCCATCCATCTCTCCTCATAACCCATCACTATTGTCTGACAGCACTGTGGAGACCCCTCGGCCAGAAATCTGATCTTTTCAAGTTTCTGTCGACAACTGTCCATGCTGCCAACATTCCTAGAGGGGACTGCCGCTTCTTACTGTATATCTGTCTGTCTGTCTGTCTGTCTGTCTGTCTGTCTGTCTGTCTGTCTGTCTGTCTGTCTGTGCCACACTACACCACACCAGAGGAGGCGTCCGCTCTATAGCCGTCACATGAGACAAGAAGATGAGCAATCTCCTTTAGGTTAAACTGCATTTTGTGGTCTTTGTGACATGTTTCAACACCGATCTCTCTCCGGGGGGGGGGGGGGGGGGGGACTCTCTGTATCCTGCACATCCATGACAGAGGATACGGGGGTCGTTTGGCGAGGCAGCTCTCCGTCTTGCCCCTTTATCTTCCTAACTCTCCTCTGATTGCTGCATTAGCAGAGCGGTGTGACCGCATGAACAAGAGCAGTGAGCGTATAGCGTGGAGCTTATTATCCCTCATTGCCTCCGCCAGGAACAGGAAATGAACTAAGCACGGCTAGGGGCTGTTCCAGGGCAGTAAGTCTCCAAGGGGTTTGCACCAGAGTGATTATGTGACTTTTTTATATCAGCTAACCAAAACACAATTACCCTATTCCCTAAACTACACATTAGATCTGTATAATAGTTTGCAGTTGTTTTTGATATGCGGAGGTAAGTTTGCGGGGCCACTTTGGAAGGAGTGTCCACTTTGAGCTTTTTTGTTTCTGGTCTTCAGTTTCCATTCTATCATTATTTCAGATATTTCAGCAGAGGCGGCAAAAGTACACACATCCTGTACTCAAGTAAAAGTACAGATACTTGAGTCTCAAGTGAAAGTGTACTGATTCAACCTCTTACTCAGGTCAATGTATTAAAGTAAAAACTACCCTTCTGAGAGCCATCTCTACTGACTGTATCTGTGCAAAGCAAACTCATGTCACATTAATCAAGTTCATTGACCAATACAGTTAAACCAGTCTTCGTTATAATCTAATAAAAAAACAATTAGGGGTTGGATAAAGCTAGAAAAGTGTTTGAGCATGAAAAATGGCAGAGGAGGAAATATGTAGCCCACAGTGTGATAAAGTATCAGTGTTATCAGCGTGCTGCGATCTTGATACGCCCTTTACACTGTGATGCATATATGTTTTGCATGATATGGATAAACAGCAAGGAATGGTCCTTTCTGTCTTATTGTCCATTCAGCTTAAAGCTTGTGTTGATATTGGAAAGGAGGTGCTCAATGATGCAAAATAGAAATAATGAATAATTCCATGCATTGTCGAGGTAGAAAATCTGCTATACAGTGACAAATGATCTGTATCCCTTCCCACCTCTGTGTTTCAGGGGATACGTGCCACTGTCCCCTGGTCACACAGGTGCTTGAGATGACTGACAGCCACTGACGGTAAGTAAGTGCCGTGTTTGGGGCCAAAACGCAGCACAAGCAGTCTGCCACAGCTCTACATATAAACACCTCTTCATGCTTTTCCCTCAGCCTGACAGCGCTGTCACGGGGCATTACTGCTAACTACAACCTGCCCTTGCTTCTCGTCTCCCTCTTCTTTTTCTCCTCAGCCTCCTCTGGCTTTCAAAACGCTTCACTCTCTGTTAAATGCCTTCTCCTTTGGTCTGTCCATTTACTTTAAAACATACATCTCTACCTCTCCGTGTCCCTTTCAAGTCTTTTCTACTTCGTCTCCCTCCTCCTTCTTTCTGTTTGACCAAGTCTGTAGCTGTTGTCAGACAAGGCAGCCTCTGTCTGAGCTCTCTGCTTGTGTGAATGCACGCATCTGTGTGCATGTCTATGTGTGCTTGAAACTGTTGATATCTGGGTGTAAGATCATGCCGTGTGTGTGTGTGTGTGTGTTCGTGCGTGCGTGCGTGTGTGTGTTTAAGCACGCCTGGGCTGAGCCTTGAGGGCAGTCCTCTTTTGTCCTTCCCACCATCTCCCAGAGATGGATGTGTCTCCAGGGAATTGGCCCCAGAAGAAAAGCACCTCCAGCTCGCTCATATTAAATTCTGCTGAGCAAATACAATCTAGCAGCATGTTTTTTCTTCCCTCCTCTTTCTTTTAGTTTTTTTCCTTTTTTGAGAGAAACTAATTTAATGTGCGGGACAGAAAAGCAAAAAAAAAACTAGTGCTGGAATAAAAATAATCTTTGCACATTGAAAAAAATTGAAAACACTTTCTTTTTTATGTCCAGAATTATCCCTGCTTATCTCTCACACGTTTTGGAAAAGCATTTCTCATGCACTGGGCAGATTGAATCGGATATCTTCAGAAAACGCTCCAGTTCCCTTTGTTGACACATTGGGATGTCACGCTAGCCTCCTCTGACACGGGCCTTGGCGTGCTCTCGGCTTCCTTGTCCTGTTTGAGGCCACTTGTGGACTCATAAAAATGTGCTGGACCTCACCATTGAATAACAGACCAGAGGATACAGAGGAGAGCTGCTGTCTTTCTCCCTCCCTCCCTCCCTCCCTCCCTCTTTCCCCTCTCCTCTCCTCAAATACATCCACTTGCCTCCCCCTGACTTCTCCTCTCTCCTCCCTTCCTCCCCCAGGCTCAAGGCTCAGCACCTGTGTGCACCCCCCCACCCGACCCCCCTCCCTAAACTTTTTCCCTCCCCCTCCGTTTGGCAGGACGCCCGACTCACTGACACAATCACGGCTCTTTGCGTGAGAGGGAGGGCCTGTTTTTCTGTGCCTCGCTGATTTGTGTGTGTGTGTGTGTGTGTGTGTGTGTGTGTGTGTAGGGATGCATATGTGTGTGAAATTGAGGGAGTAACTACACACATCAAGTCACAGACGCGGAGTCGAACCTCTTCGGCGAACAGCAGATAAGTCAGTGGACTCGGGGTGATTCAACTCTCGCAGCACTGACCTCTAACCCTCAGCGACTACTCCTCCACTCCTCCAGGCTTCTCCCTGTCCTCCTCCTCTTCACTTGCTACTGCCCTGCTTCAAGTCCTGCTCCGGTCTATCATCGTGCAGACTGGCTGTGAAACTCATTCCAATGTGAGTTTTAGCAGTAATGGGAGATTTTAATAGACTTGCACCTGCTCTCTAGTAAATGGCACTATAAAACAGCTGTGAATGTAAAACTTAATGCCTACAGATCCCGATGAGCAGAGTTTGCCAGGTTGTCCTCCTCCCCCCTCATGGGCATCATTGCTCCTCAAGCCTTAATCCTTTGTCACTTCTCTCCCTAATTGAAAGCAAGAGAAACGCACAGTTCTGCAAAAAAAAATAAGAAAATCACTCCCTTCTCTCCTTCCTGGCACCCACGGCTGCGTGGCACCACCCCAAACACATGGTTTTAATATCCCCTCTCTGTACTCACTCCTTTTTTCTTCTTGATTCACTTGTTTTGTATTTCTGTTTCAGAGCACATGTGCACATTCACACTCAATAACCCCGTATCAAGACGTTTCTTAACAGAAACATAACTTAAACACGGTCTTGTCACTGAGATGTGATGGATTTCCCACTCTGCATGCGTCCACTCCTTTCAGCATGTGGCATTGATTCTGATCCCACTGTCAGACGAGCAGTCCCTCAAGGTTAGGCAATAATGTATCACTCACGGCCTCGGGCTCATCTACTGTTTCCACTGCACATCTTCCCCCTCTGGCAGGAGGAACTGTGCATGGTTTTCATTAGCAGAAATACTGCCAAGGAGCAATCATTCTCCCAGGTTTCACTGGTGTTTACCAGCATGCTGCAGTATATGGACCAACTGCATCTGTTTCACTGCAGGATCTGATGTTGCTTGGAGAAGAGCAGAGTCACAGCAGAAGCACACGTGGAACCAGAGCAGCGCAGTCAGTAATGCTGTTTTCAGACATAAGCTCCAGAGGATGTGTGCAAAATTGGGTCAGGACTTTCTCTGGATGTGATTCAGGTGAGGGGTGTTGCAGCATGCAGGAAGCAGGAGGCAGGAGGCAGGAGGCAAAGGGCAAGAGGCAAGAGGCAAAAGGCAGGAGGCAGGAGGCAGGAGGCAGGAGGCAGCCGGTAGGAGGCAGGAAGCAGGAGGCAGGAGGCAGGAGGCAAGAGGCAAGAGGCAGGAGGCAGGAGGCAGGAGGCAGGAAGCAGCAGGCAGGAGGCAGGAAGCAGGAGGCAAGAGGCAAGAGGCAGGAGGCAGGAGGCAGGAGGCAGGAGGCAGCAGGCAGGAGGCAGGAGGCAGGAGGCAAGAGGCAAGAGGCAGGAGGCAGGAGGCAAGAGGCAGCAGGCAGCAGGCAGCAGGCAGGAGGCAGGAGGCAGGAGGCAGGAGGCAGGAGGCAAGAGGCAGGAGGCAGGAGGCAGGAGGCAAGAGGCAAGAGGCAGGAGGCAGGAGGCAGGAGGCAGGAGGCAGGAGGCAAGAGGCAGGAGGCAGGAGGCAGGAGGCAGGAGGCAAGAGGCAGCAGGCAGCAGGCAGGAGGCAGGAGGCAAGAGGCAGGAGGCAGGAGGCAAGAGGCAAGAGGCAGGAGGCAGGAGGCAGCAGGCAGGAGGCAGGAGGCAGGAGGCAGGAGGCAAGAGGCAGGAGGCAGGAGGCAAGAGGCAGGAGGCAGGAGGCAGGAGGCAGGAGGCAACGTGGGGATCACATGTTTTATTTTAGAGCACCTCACCAACGGCGTCGGCCCTCAACACCAAAAACTCTCTTGAAATCTTTGTTGGTGTCTCCTACATGTACAGCACCACTTTTTCATCCTGAGATATTTGTATTCTTTTTAGTTTTTTCTTTAATGCGTCTGTCACTTGTTAGAAAGAGACACACTCACTCACTCGTGGTGAATCCTTATTTTAAGGGGATGGCTGTCTGAAAGCAGCTTAGCTAAATAGGTCCACATCTTTCTTATTTCTGTTCTCTCCACACCCTTTATACCCAACCGGGATTCTAAATATGCACATGAGTTGCACAGAAATGTGATTAAAATGAGATCTTTTATCATTTTTTTTTTTGTGTTGCATCAGGCCGTACAACGTGTCGATGAGCTGACGAGGGAGAGAGTGTTTTGTTGGTTGGCGTGTTTGTGTGATCAGCGCTTCAGAAGCCGTGTGATCTTCAAACAACCGACCATGACCACAAGTAGTGGCTAATCCCCATCATGTGACCATCCAGCAATTTGAGTGAAACACCAGCGATTGAAGACCAGTAATTAAAGTAGCGGATCTCCTCCATCAAAAGGAGCCGGGATGAGATGGCGGCTCTTGAGTCATGCAGGCTGCTTTAATCTGACTCTAATGAGGCACCAGGAAAGCAAACGAACACACACATTGAAAAAACAAAAAAGAAAACAGCCAAAGATGCTTTTGTTTTCCGAAGTGACTCAAACATGGAGATCCATCTTCATCTGGCCGCAATAACTATACGTTGTGCAGCAGACTGTGTCTTACAGGAACAACAATTACACAGTGTGTTTGGTTCCCTGGCTGAGGAAACTTTTCACACAAAGACTCAACAGGCTCCACCAAATGCTGTCAGCTGGCTACTTTCCAATGAGAAAACTCTGCGGGTAAGACACACACACACACACACACACACACACACACTAACACAGAAAACCCTCCCATTATGTATCACCTGGACGCTGAGCAGTGGCCAACAAAAGACTCCTACTGGGACAAAGGATTAAGGTTTTTAAAACAAGCCCTTATGGCCAAAACCCTTCTAATAGGACAGTGACTACTAACTGGTCCAATAGGCCCTTGACTGCCTGTATGTCTGCCTGTGTTTGTTGTGCACATGTGAATATGAATGGGTACTCGTCCACATGCGTGCACGTACAAGCCAATTGATGTTTGTATGTGTGTTTGTAATATGTAAACCTTATTCGACTGTTCCTTCCTTCTGTATCTTCCATGACTGGTCAAAATGCCAAAACATAGCACCATGGCATCAAGGTAAATGAAAGATACAACTAATGGAAGTAAAAGAAAAGCCATATGAAACCAGCTCAGGAACAGCTTGTGGACACAGTTAGCAGCTAGGAGACACTTATTTTCCTTAGAGGATGTATTTTAGTCTTTCTTTGAACATTTTGGACACTTGTTTAAGGATATCATACGTAACAATTACAAATGAATAGACATACGATTTGTCAACTTGTGCACTGAAGATTTTGAAACTCGGAGAAATCCCAGATTCGAGTTCAAGGCTGGATAAAAACAGCATCAGTGAAAAACCCCGGTGCTCTCAGTGTGCAGTCCACCACTGTTTATGTTGAAGCAGTAAACGTGACAATAAGACCCCCTCTGTCACATGATGGTTGAATGTAGGACGAGGCCCGGTGGATGTCTTGTCACCGCGCCCTGCGAGACTTTCTAATCTCAGGCAGTGTGTGAGCAGAGGTCTGACCACTGGTGCCAGCTGGGAACAGTAGTCCCTCATTAGCACTATTTTCATGTGACCAGGCTGCATGCCCCGCAAGCGACACACACACACACACACACACACACACACACACACACACACACACACACACACAGAGTTGCATACAAAATCACACGTATACACACACACACACACACACACACACCACATGACCAGATGAAGAGGAACCATTGTTCGACATCATAGGACCTCTTACCACAGACACACACAATTCCTCCTCTGCATTGCCATTTGTGAGGAACCACCAGAGTTGCCCTAGCACTAATATTCTGTGGGTTACACTCTTCCACATGCTTTCACCGACGGTAAACACACAGTCCTTCTATGTTCATGCCTGTCACTATGGCTTCTGTGTTCATGTGTGGCTCCAGCCTAACAGAAATCTGTGTTGTGTCACACAAATGCATATAGAGATCTGAGGCACACAGACGGACCCCCGACTGCCTGCCCCCCAGCCCCCTTGGCCCGGCTCTCCAGTTTGACCAGTGTGAGGCCTCATAGAGCTGTCAGACTGTGGCAGGCAGTGACAGTGGCAGGCCATTAGCCCGCTGCTCTAAAGTGAGCGAGTTCAAACCCCTGACCCCCGAGTCTGAGGTCTGAAGTGGACCCAGAGATCAGGGGTCACGGGGGGTGGAGACATTTGACCAGCTCCAACCTCTGTTCCTCTTTCTGTGGAGACCAGTAACAAGACAAACATGTTCCACTGTGATTTATGAGCTATGAGCACCTTTTTTTCTTTTTTTTTTTTACACATGATGCAAAACTGGATCATTTATGAAATTTATTTCTTAAACATTTATACTTTGACCATTTAAATTTTTCTCCACAAAAAGTGGTTGGACATATTTGTGAAGATGTTGCATCTTGTTGTAGCTGGCATCTGTGGACTATGTATTTAACTACTACATAGTAATCTGGACCCATGGGAAGAAAGTAACTAATTACATTTACTCAAGTACTCTGCTTAAAAGTTGTAAAATCTCTTGAGATACTTGTACCTAACTTGATTTTTTTCATAATCTACAACGTCTCCTCAACTCTGCACTTCAAAACGGAATGCTGCACTTTGTATTCCATCTCTACTACATTTATTTGACAGCTATAGTTACTGGTTATTTTTCAGATTATAACTTTACAAACAAACTAGAGTAATGCATCACACAATATTGTAAAATAAGCACATTAGTCTAGCTGGTGCCTCTTGTCATATTTCAAATATAACTGTTAACAACTCTGCAAATGAGACGTTTCGCTCTAAATTTCATATATAGTTAAATTTATTCATGTTTAAGTCTAAAAGGTAATTTACCGGTATTCAAGTTCAAAGTAAATATTTTGTACTTGACTGCAGGAGAGACAATAAAGGAGTCCTGCTTCTTCCACCAATTACTCGGACAAAGAGAATTACTCGATCGCGGTTTAGGAGCTTGTCCAGGGATATTGTGTATATCAGCTGTTTTCAGAACGACGCCACATTCCATCATGCAGATAAGTTACAGCAAGTAACACCGCATCAATGCAAAAAAACATTCAATCGGGCCGTGCACCGGTTAATTGCAACACCTCCATGTGCACAAGTCCGTTCAGCATCCCCCTGAAACTCGACACATCAACTTTGGTCACTGTAATTGCACTTTTCTTTCAGAAACTCCCGCAGCTGCTGTGTCTTTGTTACACAATGAAAACACACAGCTGTGCGGGTCATGTGTAAAACCACAGACACTCGAGGGAAATGCACCTGTGACAGAGTGAGATTATACCCCCCCGTCTGAGCCTGACCCAAGAACCACATCCCCTCACCAGTCACACACACTCAAAACCAGTACACGTCACTGGAGGAGTCTTAGGTGCTCATGCTGTCAGACTTAAAGGGATAGTTCACCTGAAAATAAAAGTGCACTCATTACCTACTCATCACTATGCTGATGGAGGTGAAGTGTTTTAGTCCTTAAAACAGATAATGAGTGGGTTTTGGAGCAAGGTGAGGGCAGAGACAGACTATAGTGAGCGGCCCTAAGGAAATAAATGTGGCAGAAAATAGTATCACCTAGAGCAGTTGACAATCTTCTGGGACGTCAGCGTGGTTCCTGTTTTCGCAGAGGTGCAGGGCCTTGTGTCACAATATCGCCTCATTCCTTATGAAAACAAGCAAGTGCCACATTGTCACTTCCCCTCTTGCACCATGAACCCCTGCTGGCATCCTGTGTCAGAGTGATAAGCAATCCCCTGATACCCTGCAGCCCCTCGCAGAACAAAAGAAGCACAGGAAGAGGTCAGGCCCTCGCCACGTCGGCCTGCCAAGAAATCATAGCTCTCCATATGTTTCAGGTTTGGGCTAACTCAAAACAAATCCCCTGACTGCGCCGTGCGATCGTATACAATTAGAAGAAGTACAACTCACTTATGGGTGCGCTGGTGTTATTTGGCTTAGGTAATGATGATATACCTGCACACTGTCAAATACTGTCAGTGTGATCATCATTCATCGGTCCTCTCCCTGACCTACTAATCACATTGTTTGTTGTGACTGTGCACGCGAGGAGGTTGCCCCACACTTTGCACTTTCGAGAGCATTAGCGCAGAGAGCGCAATTGTCCATCATTGTTATTAGTCTGATATATTCTGCTTTATGGGTTGTAGAGCTACAAAGACGCTATTTAACTGGAGTCAGAGGTTTAATGCTTGCCAGGGTCAACCAGACCCAGGCTGTTATTCACTGAACTCTTGGGAGTCTGGGCTGAGGTCCAGCGGTGAAAGAAAAAAAACCTGGGTCTCGGAATAAAACGTTGTAAACAGCGGTGGTGACACTGTGGCCGTGTCATGAAAGGTCTCGTCCAAACAAATCACATCATCTGCTCTGGTCCCGTTTATTTATTTCGCCCTCACGTCACAAAGGGATTATGCTCAGTCACATTGAATGGGATAAACCAAATCAGAGAAGACTTGTAAATAGTGAATGTTGTTGTTTTTATCACCTGGCTCTCCCACACAACCACATGCATGTAGTAGTTACAGAGAAGTGGGAAGAGGGTCGAAGGGGGGGGGGGGGGGGGGGTTGCCACATTTGAAAAGCAATATGCCCTCTAGCCCAACAACAGCCTGTTGAACATTAATCCGACTCAGTGCAAAGGCAAACACCCCCCAGCTGGGTGAGCAGTCTATATGTAATCCCTCCTTGTTTGGTCCAATGCAAGACTGTTTCTATATCATAAATCACCAGGGTGAACCGAGAGTTGATTAATAAAACTCACGAGGGGCAACACAAAACAGCTGTTTCTTCCGTCCATGAAACCCATCAGCGACGTCTTATGAATCCTGAGAAGCCAGTTTATTTCTCTTTTTTGGGGGGGGTTTGGGTATAAAATCTGAAACTGAACCCTTTCCAAAGCAAACGAGTGCCAAACTCTTTCCACAACAGAAATAAGACAGATGTTGGATCTTGAGTGTGTACACTGGCAGATCGGCTGAGTTCTGCTCCAATCTCTTCGGCCCTGAGGTAAAGCTAAGGAGCTGCAAACATCTGAAGGTTGCAAGGGAGAAGGTGTGTTGTATTTCTAGCTTATCGGCTACCTCAAGGTCACCAAGGTCAGTTCATCATATTAAAATCAGCATGATGCAGAAGAATTAAAACCGTAAAATACAGCCCCCAAAATGAAATCCAGCAACAAATGTAACTTTATTTCACATGTCAGTGTCCACGGCTATTTAAAGCCTAATTATCATATCACATTGTCTTAGTCCCCAAGTGGCCAAAAAAAAGAAGAAGCAATCAATAACAAATTCAAGTTTTTGAAGTAAAGACTGTATTTGAAAAATGGATGATGCGTTTGCAAGCTCAAGAGGTGAAGCCAAAATATCCAGAATGAAAATGCAGCCATCTTGAATATTTGGAACAATTGTCTGCGCAGTAACAAACTGGGATGGAGGTACTGAGATCAGTCTCAGCCGTCAATTAGGAGTTTCTCCCTGTTTTTGTAGAATCAAATAACTAATTCAAGCTAAATTGACTTGAAAAATTGAGACTTGTACATACATCAGTGTGATAAGAACTACCTACAATGGAAAAAAAAACATCTTTGAGAAAAATGCGTTTTGCCATGTGCAAAATTTTCAGTTTGGTCCATGTCCCATCTGCTCACATGGAGGAGGTGGGTCATTTATACTGCAGCCGGCCACCAGGTGGTGAATTAACTACTTTGGCTTCACTTTTGGTCATGCCGTCCATCTTTATAAACAGTCTATGGTTTGAAGTGTCCTGAAAAATCTTGATTTTTATTTTTTATTTTCAACAAACAGTTCCCTCATTTGCTATTGATGGAGCAACGACACCAAACCATCTATCTCTGCTTATACATTCTCCCTATCCCTCTGTTTACTGTTGCATTCCACTCGCAGTCTCACAAATAATTGATTTTACAAAGCAGTGTAATATTACTTCTGACTTGTGAAAATGTCGGTAACTTTGCCAGAGTCGGGATGAATCACAGACAAAAGAGAAGGGAAGAGATGAAAGGCTAAATTGCATTGGAGATCCCTCTTTAGAACATCAAACACTGGAGTGTTTCTCGCAGAAGCCAGCGGGGCTCCAGGGGGACGGACTTGTAATTTCCTGGCAGAGAGGGGCTGGACATGTGGGCACAGCCAACATCAAAGACTCCAGACCTCGAGAACACCGAGCGTACACACTCGTTCTGTCTCTGCCCGTGACATCTCTCTCCTCTTATCTGCCTATTTCTGTGCAGAGTTCTCTTATCCCCACTCCCCCTCTATCTCTTACTCACATATTCATACAGTTCAAATACAGGATCATAATTTTGAAAGAAAAAATCAACCAGTTTAACAGACTGAAAGTCTGTTTGCAACCGAAAAGAGTTTCAAATACTAGAAATGTTTTCAAACAGGAATTGTTTTCAGTTTCGGTTTATTCTTTCAAGTCTAGTCTTCTTTACACATCACTTTTTATCATTTAAATCTTGATTTTTTTGCTTCAAACTTGTCAGTTCCATTGTATTAGACATAGAACAGATCTTCAAATGTAAACATCTCTCAAGGCTCGGTAGTTTTTGTTTAATCTAGCTAACAGACAAACAAACTCCAATGAAACTCTTTGGTGGAGATAAAAAATTAAGTGGTGGATCTGGGTTTTAAGTCAGTGGCTTGATACCTTGTTTTGGTTTAGCTGTTAATTTAGATACACCATATCATTACAGTGGCAACTGAAACTATGAAGCATATAATCATCTTTAAAGAGTTTGGGGGGGAGTAGATTCACAGTTTATATGTTTGTCTGTTAAGCCTGTTCAGGTGTCTAAGTTTGTTAATGCAACACAAGTATTATCTGAGATGAAACAAAGTGACTTTTGCTGGAAACGATTTCCTCTTTGAACTGACGGTACTTTATACAATTAATTCAACTGTAAAGATGTCAAGATCTTTACTGAGCTGGAGCTTTGGGAAGCATCTTTAACCAGGTGCCAAAATGAAGTGCACCCAAACCACTTGGATTTGCAGGCCTCAATACTTTCCAATTTAAGCAAGAGTGAGAATAAATCATTATGACTAATAATAGATGATCAATCAATCAATAAAATTTGATTTGTATAGCCCATATTCACAAATCACAATATGTCTCATAGGGCTTTAACATGATTCTACAAGTCGTAAGAATTATTGAAACAGGTTTGTTTTGACGCTCCCCCCTTTCATGACCTCCGATCACATATCTGCAGAATCAGTCACACACACTTATAAGATGGATGCAAGAGAAAAGCATTGCAGAGGAGAGGAATTTAACAACGGAGACATATGACCAATGAGACATATGACCGGGGCGGTGTGGCCTAGGGGGTAGAGTGGTCGTTTTCCAACGAGAGGTTGCCGGTTCAGTCCCCACTCTTCCTCACTCGATGACTGAACCCCTAAATGGCCCCTCATAAATGTTGAGTGTACTAATTGTAAGTCGCTTTGGACAAAAGCGTCAGCCAAATGACATGTAATGTAATATCAGTCTACTGGTATCCATGCATAAAACCACATCATGGCTTTTATTAAAAGCCAGTAATCAGTGCACAGCTCTGAAGTCATCATCATGTGCTGTACAGGCAGTGCAAAGAGTTGCTAAACATGATGAATACAACTGGTGAATGTATTATGTGCAGAGGTGTGATGGTCTGTGATCTCCGTAATTCACAACAGCCAGGACTGAATGTCAGTGTCACTGTGGATTTGTTTCTCTGTCGAATCGAAGCTTATTATTTTTTTACTCGTGTTCATTAGAAACACTGTAGTTAACCTGACTCACATGATTATAAATAAGCCCTGAGGAAAGATGAGAGATGATGAAACTGTTCCTCGGAGGAGTCATGTTGGGTCATGGAGAGTCTGAGTGGATTTTTTTACTTTTTTAAATTAGAACAAAATGTTGCCTGCAATGACTTTATCCGAAATTAAAGACAGAAGTGCTTTACTCAGATAATTGTTACAAGGTGCAGGTGGACCCAAATGCAGGAGCGAGGCACAGGACAAACAGATGTCACTAATCTAGGCAGGCAAACTATCAAAACTGGAGGAAAACACACAAAGGTGGGAGGTAAACTGAACAGGAACACATGAGGGAGATCAGAACTACAAAATAAAACAGGAAACACCAAACTTAAACAGATAACCATGATAGACAGCTCCCAGATGTCCCTAAAATGTCCCAAAACAAATGTCCAAATAAGACCAGGAGAGCGGAGTGGGTCTGGAGGAGAGTCAAAACTTCAGAGTTAAGTTAATAATCGTATAATGCAAGTTAATACAAATTATTATTATTAATAATGATGACAAAGTTAATAATAATATAATGCAAGCCAGATAGCTCTGGTGAATGGCCTGGATGCAGATCAGCGTAGCCACTTAGAGGGACAGCCCAGATGCCGGGCAGACGGCAAAGACGGAACCCTTATGGAGGCCGGGCTGGAGGCTGACGAGAAAACTGGAGAGAAGAACCAATTCCATTAATGGGGCAGCAAGGGTTGTCAGGGGGACTGACAGGTGAACTAGGGGAACACGGTTGATTTGAAACTGCTGCAGCTTGGGCTCCAGAGACTGCTGCAGAACAGGCTTTCGCGGCGGCAACTCAGGCACGGGTACCGAAGATGGCGCAGGACGGTGGAGTGGGAACAGGAGTTGGATGGACCGCCAATTGTGGAGCAGGAACAGGAATCGGCCGGGCCGTGGAGCAGGAACAGGAGTCAGCTGACCCCAAACGAGTGGCAGGAACTGGAAGAGGGGTCGGCCAGGCCACTAACTGCAGACGAGGAGCTATGGTCTTAGGATAAGATTCAGTTCTCTTCTGATTATAAGAAGAGGAATAGATGATAGAGTACGAGGAGTTAAGTAACCAGCACATGTAGTATGTTGTATTTATGAACTCCTGATCTTACATGACATCCTCTGGTCTACAATAAATTGTTGTAGAGTTATCTAACAGTTGTTTTGGAGTACCTGTGTAATATGCTCTGAGTCTGTTTATGACTGGCAGCAGAGACATCTGGTGGTTTCCTGGCTTCCCACAAGTACTAAATCAAATGGTAGAGCATAAATGACAATCAGCAAAACCACATGTAATTTAGTTTCAGTCCAGTTAAATTCACTTTATGAAGATATTCAGTAACATGTGAACTAGATTACAAGACTATATAACATTATTTACTTGTATTTTTTTGTCTGATTCATTTGTTTTTCTTTTAGTTCGCAGGATTCCGCAAAAAATACTGGACGGATTTCCATGAAACTTGGTGGAAGGATGTAGCCTCATAATTCTAGTCACAATATGAGATAACACATTGGGCTGTGATTATGGGGCGTGTTTCAACCGAACCAGAAAAAAAAAAGCCTCTTCGCCTAATTGGATAGAACTACAACCAATCAGAGTATGTATGTGACGTATGTTAAGCGACGCATAGTTGTTGTCAACAGAACTCAATTGCACGCACGCTGGAAGAAGTAGACGAAGAAGATCAGTAAAAACGATTTTTGCCGGTGTTGTAAAAAGAATTTAAGGATACACGGAGAACTTACCAACACGATCAGCATTTTTAAGAGAAACAGTAACGCCGGGTTCACACCGGACGCAGAGGCGACGCCAAAGCGCCGCGCCGCGCTAATCCCTAGCTCCGGCACTTGGCTGTTCACACCGGACGCTGAACCGCCGGGCAGCGCTAATATTATCAGCCGTTGATCCAGTAGTATAAAAGCATATACTTACTTGTTGCTCCAACATTAAGCAACAGCGTCCCAACATTTGTCTTTCTTGGTGTTGTCTTTAGACAACATGTTCCGAGGATCATACAACTCACTGTACTTCTCCACTTCAATTATTAATTTAATGTCATCCATGTTGAAGAACTTCTCCGCTGTTTGCTCCGTTAAATATCGGGTGTCGAGGGTAAATTACGTATTCTCTATGTGGAGAATACATTAAGGAATGTGGTATGGGTCAGGAAATTACATTTTGGTGCGGATCTGAATCAGGGATTTCTTTTCACTTTCTTAAACATTGTGAGATAGTTGATCGTTGATTTTTCAGAGAATCATTCATGAATCTTTCCCCCAAAAATCTGACATGTTTAGGGATTGGTCTTTATGATTGTGTGCACTTTGGTGCAGATCCAAATAACAATCCCAATCCAGTGAGGTTTCCTAAAGGGGCTGTTGGGCCTTGGCGGAGGTATACGTAGGCAAATGCATCCAAAAGGTGCCATTCTACTTTTGGATATTTCAATCAGCGAAAAAAAGTGAAGCAGGCCAAAGTTATGAAAGTTAACACACACAATTTAGTGTTTTTTTAAATCTCTGTGTTTCTGGCTTTTGTGCTCTGTGTAAAGTTTACATCAGTCATCTGAAATGTGGAGCTGGATGTTCAGTTGTTGTCCTGTTTGTGTGGAGCCTAATTACTAAATGAATATGAACAGCATAATGTGTGTTGTGTAACTAAGAGAGAGGTGTGAGTGTGCAGGTTGTGGAAAGGCCTGAGGCTTCTTCCTCAAGGACAGTTGAGCATTTGCAGTTTGCAGCCATAGTAAAGGATAAATACAGCATAGGTTTGTTGTTTGGAGGCCCCTGAAGCTGATGATCTGGAACACTGTGTTCAAACATAAGTGGACCAAAAAAGGGAGCCGTATTCCTCATTCTGTTTTTTTCTGTGTCTGCTGGTGCTTGTACTTGTGTTTATGTGTACAGCGATGAGTTAGCCACCGCGCTTGTACACACACTTGGCCTCAGGCGCTATGAAGCGAGCAAGGCTATAATTTAGGAGAGCAGGCTGGGAGGGAGGTGGCCTCTTGGCCCAACTCGCCTCAGGTAACAGCTAAGCCCATAGATCTGAGTCAGGCAGCGCTGACTGGAGACGACGGCCAATTTGCTCCGAGCTCAGGCTCTGTGAGAAGAGCCTGAGCTGTGGGAGCAGCTGGGCTTGTCAACAGATTCATGCATCAACCTGAATGACGGGACCAGGACCCACCCACCCTGTCAGCTCACCCCGCCGCTCACTGCTCTCTCAGTTCGTGCATCTTTCTCCCGTCTTCACAAGCAAACTCATCGCCCCTCTGGGAGAGCTCTTCCACTGCAGCTCCAAACGACAAGCCCGGCCAGGTGGCACGTATTGTTGTGGCCTGGCTTCGGGGCTTGCTGTTTTTGGTTGAGGGTAGAATTTTCCACAGGCACACGCAGCATGTCTCCACGCTGCTGCTCGCCGATCAGGGCCATGCGTGTCAGCAGCCTGTGTTAATGCTGCCCAGATGAGGCGAGGAGAGACTGATGGAAATAGAAGGGGAGTTGAGAGGATGGTTACATGTGAAGAGGAGTAAATTCTTTTTACAATATGTTGTTTAGATTTTATTGTATAAACCTTTTATTTTCACATCTTATTTTTTACATTAGTCTGTTTGTTGGTTGGTTTGTTTGTTTGTTTTATTGTGAACAAAATAAAACAAAAACAACTGCAGGGTTTACCACAGAACCTGGTGGAAGGATGCAATTGTACAATTTTGGCACAGATTGGGGTCCCTGGGAGAATCCAGGATTTTTATTCATTTTCTTTAACATTGAGAGATATGTGACGTTTTTCAACATTTGTATTATTTTCTCAGAGAATCATTCATGAATCTTGATAAAAAGAATTAGCCACATTTAGGTCAGCGATTTCAATGACTTTGTGTAATTTGGTGCAGTTTGATTTGAACATAAAGGGGCTTTTAGTCCTTGACAGAGGTATCAATCTGCTGATGCATCCTGACCTCCCTTATTGACTTATATATTTTTCTATTCATTATGTTTACCACTTTGCTCCACAACACCAAACTAAATGAATTGTGTTTGAAAATCATCAAAGCAATAAATCTGTTTCTGAAGAGACAGGAGAACACGATCCCGAGCGGTGTGAAGGAAGTCGCACCGAGCAGGTGTGCAAGAAGAAGAGTAAAATGTGGTCCAGCCCCTCCAGCCCCCGCTCCTCCTCACCCTCTCAAACCCCCCCCCCCCCCCCACCCCTACGCTGTGGTGAGACAGGTGACCTGCGGACTCATCGCTCGCAGTGGTGCTTGTTTTAGGAAACTCGGCTCCAGTCATCGTGGTCAGAACAGGTCACTCTTGCCAACTGACGGCTTTGATGTGTCCATCTTCAAGGGGGTTTAAAAACCAAAGGGCGTGTTGGCGAGGAGTATAGTGTATATATGCGTGTGTGTTTGTGTGTGGGAGGATGTGTTGGGTGCATGAACGTGGGTCAAATCCTTCCTTTGAAGACGTGTTTGCGTCCAGGCCAAGGACAACATAAAAGAAAGGGACAAATTAGGTCGAGCGAGCAGGGATCGCAGTTCGTCAGGTGTGCTTACAGTCGTCTTAGTCATTTGTACTTTCAAGCTTTGCCACAGTTATTTTTGCTTCTCCAGCTGTTTGGGCTTTCACTGTATGATTAACAGTCTGTGTAAACAATGTACAGGCAGTCTGTGTGATGTGTGGGGGGGGAAGAGAGAGGCAACAAAAGACATTTCTTTACATACACTCCTGATCCAAATCTTAAGACCAGTTAAAAAATTGCATGAATTTGCATTTTGCACTGTTGAATCTTAGGAAGGTTCTAAGTAGAGTTTCAAAATGCAAAAAGAAGAAATGGGAACAAGAGCCCGAAAGTTGTGAGCAGGCAATTTATTGAAAACAACAATTTAACTGAAGTAGGCTGTTCATCAGCTGATCAAAAGTTTAAGACCACAGCAAAAAAAAAAAAAAAACCTCCTAAAACAGAAATTAAAGTGTCAAAAACTGACTCAGTAATGAGTAGCTCCACCATTATTGTTGATCACTTCAAAAATTCGTTTTGGCATGCTTGATGCAAGTGTTTCCAAAAGGCTAGTGCGAATGTTGCGCCAAGTGGTGAAGATGGCTTCACGAAGGGCATCCACTGTCTGGAACTGAAGTCCATTTTTGTAAACTTCCCTTGCCATCCATCCCCAAATGTTCTCAATTGGATTAAGATCAGGGGACCACGCAGGATGGTCCAAAAGAGTGATGTTATTCTCCTGGAAAAAAGTCTTGTCCAGACGGGCATTGTGAATTGGAGCGTTGTCCTGCTGAAAAACCCAGTCGTTACCACACAGACGAGGGCCCTCAGTCATGAGAGATGCCCACTGCAACATCTCCACATAGCCAGCTGCTGTTTGACGCCCCTGCACAACCTGGAGCTCCATGGTTCCATTGAAGGAAAAAGCACCCCAGATCATGATGGCGCCCCCTCCACTGTGCCGCGTAGAAAACATCTCAGGTGGCATCTCCTTGTCATGCCAGTAACGTTGGAAGCCATCAGGACCATCAAGGTTACATTTTTTCTCGTCAGAGAATAAAACTTTCTTCCACCTTTGAATGTCCCATGTTTGGTGCTCCCTTGCAAAGTCTAAACGGGCAATTTTGTGGCGTTGAAGGAGACGTGGCCTTTGAAGACGTTTCTTGTTTTTGAAGCCCTTCCTTCGCAGATGCCGTCTGATGGTTATTGGGCTGCAGTCAGCACCAGTAATGGCCTTAATTTGGGACGAGGATCGTCCCGTGTCTTGACGGACAGCCATTCGGATCCTCCGGCTCAGCGCCGGTGAGATTTTTTTGGGTCTACCACTTGATTTTTTTGTTCCATAACCCTTTTAAGAAATGCAAAATGACTGTCTTACTGCGTCCAACCTCAGCAGCGATGGCACGTTGTGAGAGGCCTTGTTTATGCAGTTCAACAATCCTACCACGTTCAAAGACGGTGAGCTTTTTTGCCTTTGCCATCAAGAGATCTTCACAGTGTGATTACTTGACAGGAAATGACATGGAATCCAAATTTTTGCACAGATTTTGGCTTTTAAAAGCTGTGGTCTTAAACCTTTGAACAGCCTATTTGAGTTAAATTGTTGTTTTCAATAAATTGCCTGCTCACAACTTTTGGTCTCTTGTTCCCATTTCTTGCACCCTTGCATTTTGAAGCTCTACTTAGAACCTTCCTAAGATCCAACAGTGCAAAATGCAAATTCATGCAATTTTTTAACCGGTCTTAAGATTTTGATCAGGAGTGTATGTATATTCAGCACACATTAGATTGTGCATGTGTGTGTTGGTGTGTGTTAGGAGGGGCTCACTGGTGTTATGGGGCAAATAATCCATTACTTACGACACACTACATGCTCTTTGTGGTTACAAAAGAAAACTATGTTCCATTAATCTAGCATGCCTCCTATTCTTATGCTATAATCCGGATTTAATATCTATTAGGCAGTATGTTTAGACAAGGTCGACTAAATCCAATTGTTTGTTACTGTCATTGTGCAGGATGTTTTTTTATTGCAAGTTATAATAATATGCATGATTGCAGTGCCACAAGCATTGAGTCTGTGCCAAATTAATAAATGTCATGTTGAATCTGATGAACAGCCATGACAAAGACACAGTTTGCACCTCCAATCCAATTCAGTCATCTTAGAAACCAAACAAGGATAAACAGCAACCTAATGAGACACATCTCCAGGCATTAAGGCAGCATCCCCTCCGCACTGTCTTCCACAGACACACAAAACACACTCTGCAACCTAATGTTTCCAGCGTCTGCCGTGTGGCTGGGGCGCTTTGTTCCGAGTGCTCTCTGACAGTGAGTGGAGGTCTCGGGAGGCGCATGGTGGAGTTGAAAGCTCAACAAGCTCTCTGAAGTGGCTTTCATGGTGCACATTGTGCTGGAGCTGGAGGAGAGGGCAACACAAGTCCAAGAGACGGATTTCAGTGGAAAGCAATGTGTACGTCAGTCGCACGCAACTCCGAATGATTCACGGCAGTTTGTGACGTCAGAACAGGTGGATACTTTTGAAAAAAACAATGAGGGATTTTGTTGTATTCTTTGTGTTAAGTCAAACTCAAATAATGGCAGACAGCAGCAGGTTGTAGCTAATGCAGCATGTCAGAGTTAAAACTTATTAAAGTGTGGATTCATGCCTCAGGCTGCTTCCCTCCCTGCTCAGGTCAGGATTCATGTCAGGACATGAATCCAGCTACAGGACTGCTCACTCTATTGTGCTGGGAAATTTAATTACTCCTGTGTGTGTGTGGTGCGTGTGTCTGTATGTGTGCGTGCGTGCGTGTGTGTGTGTGCATGGATGCGTGCATGTGTGTATGTACTTAATCTATGTATGCTGAGTCACAGTGTGGTAAGCACCTCTGCAATTTAACAGCCCCCTCGTAATGACCCTCAGTATTAGATGCTTATTATGTTAATTGTACTCAGACTGTGACAGGCTGGTTTAGGCTCAGTTTGCTTAAGACAAAACATCAAAGTAACAAGACAAGGACTAATA
Source organism: Pleuronectes platessa (assembly GCF_947347685.1). NCBI lineage: Eukaryota > Metazoa > Chordata > Actinopteri > Pleuronectiformes > Pleuronectidae > Pleuronectes > Pleuronectes platessa. Next base: position 15,012,834 of record NC_070636.1, on the reverse strand, counting down.
AAATCATTGGAGAGTACAACTTAATACTGTAACAATATATGTATATATATATATATATATATATATATTTATATACTGCATGTCATTTTTTTTTATATATTCATATGTGTATTTGGCTTTCTTATTTACATTCCCCATGTTTTTAGTTCCTACTGTGTTTACAGGGGGACAATTAAAAGGTGACACTGTGGTGCGGTTGAGAACCAAAATGATGTATTAAAATAAATAAAAATAAATAAATAAATTAGACCGTGCGAGAGAAACTTTGACCTGCATGTTACCCACACATGTTACCCACAGCCCAGAGAACTTGACCCGGCCAGAACTTCAATAAGAGGAATACATGTGAAGAAAGGATTAAGTCAAAGTGCACATTGACACTTAAATTGGCCCATTTTTAAAAAGACACAATGGATCTCTGTTATTGTCATGTCCATTTTAGAAACCATGAATCAGATGGCTCTAGTCTGTGCCAACAGCAGTGACCCTCCCCCACCACACGGCCCTCACCTTGTTTAACTACTTCAACCTCCTTTCTTTTCTCTCCTGATTGATCCTAATAGAAAAACATTATTCATGTTGAGGGAAAGCATTCACTTTCCAGTGTTTTCTTGATATTGTGTGGTGGAACTGATTTTTGCCTCTGCACAGTTGTAAAAATGTGGGAAGCAGCAACAGGAAGCGGTGCTTTTATAAGCAGCTCATTAGGATCTTAAACAGCCTCCTCTGAGATTCGTCTGCATGACAGAGTCATCTCCTGTGACTGCTCAGATGGCTTTAGGGCACTGGAGAGATGCCAGGAGGAAGACAGGCGGACTAGACAGAAGAAAAGAGTTATGTATTGTATATGAGGCAGCAGTGGCCTGGAGGCTATAAAAACAAGTCGGAGACCACAAGGTTGAGTGTCACTCCCCTCACTCCATAGCTGTGAGAGGCACGTCAGCCCCGACTCCTCCAGTGGAGGAGCTCAGTGGTCAGCACAGCAGAGGCAGCGCTGAGCAACCCCAAACTGTAACTCTACATAGCACAGGAGTTTCCCTTTCTTTAAAGAAGCAATAACAGATTTTTTTTCCACTAGGGGCAGCAGAGACAAGCTTTAAACACAACACTGACATCGTCCAATATTTACTCTCCTGTTAGCTCCGTCTTCTTTGTATTCACACACTCAAATCTGGCACTTCCATTCGTAAATGGTCCACTGTCTTGTTCGCTAGCTAGGTGTTAGAAACTGCTGTTTGATTCAGGGTAGATACATTAATGTCTCTTTTTGTCTCATCTCTCTTACGTTGAGATTAGTTTACGACTAAAAATAGCACTTGATCCATGGCAAGTAAAGTCCTGTTTGTTTTGTTTTTTTTCACTTTAACACTGAGATCATCTAACTGCTCTGACCAAAAATGTTACTACGAGATCATTGAATCAAAACCATAAAGTTGTTGGCTGCAAAACCAGAACAGTCCTCTGAAACAAACTAAAACCTCTGTAGACCCGAGAGGAACTGCAGCGTTGGGTAATGTGGGTTAGTTGCTACAAGCGAATGAAATATTGAATGCATTCAAGTTTTAAACATTTGGATTTCAATCTTGGTTTGTTTTGTGACACCTGTGATTATTGGTGGTAATGGCAACTTTCTTTGAAGTAATACAGAATCCTTTGGAAATGGGACACGCATCAAGGGGAAGCGCAACTCTTGCATTTTTTAACAGCACAATTCAAAGAGCCAAAAGCTAAGAAGATTAATGTGTGATGCAAATGTGAAGTCTTGCCCGTGCACATCCAGTATGTGGAGGCATCACTTTCTGTGGAAGCTTTTATGTGCGTGGATGATCTACTCGCAGAAAGTTGGCTTCCACAGATCCCCTTGATAAGTATAGAGATAACAGAAATGACGGCATTCAGAATGCAAATGTCCATTAATGGTATAAAAACTGGGTTTGATACCATGAATCCTAAGTGTTGTAACATTGATATGTCACTTTGAATCTCTACCTTGCTTTCTGACTTTCCTCCCTTTTACGATTCATGTGCACTAACCCAGTGTTCTAATCACAAACTAATGTGAATCCCATGACGAGATGGTCAGCAGTGTTGCATGGCCGGATAGACAGTGGCGCCAGAGTTAGATAATGACTTCTTGTGTGATTCACCGAGATCTGTGGAATCGTAACATTCAAGTTAAGTGGTGACTCCTTAAATGATCCTGTGTGATTGTCTGGATTGAAACAGTAAGTGGAGGTTAATTTGACTTGGGTGCTTCATTCTGCTATTTTGAGGAGCCTGAAATAATTCGGGCTCGATCGCGTCAGAGTTTGTAGCCAGAGTAATTATAAAGGAAAGTGATGAAGCAACTGTCTATGAAACAAGTTATTCTTCAAGTGAAATTTCATTTGGAGGAACGAGAGTTAGCCTGGACCAAACAAATCACACATGGATTGCGGCAAAATCCTCCATGAGTCCCTCTTTTGATCTGGAAGGGTTATCTGAAATATGTCAGGGATTTAGATTACAGTCAAAGAGTCTCTGTGGTGTTTTATTTGCAGCACAATGTAAAGGGGCCCAGTGCAGATAAGAGGTTTTTTATGGTGTTTCCTCAGGACGGGAGACCTCAGGGCCAGGCAGGAGATATTAGATGACCGGGCTCCGGAGCCTGGAGTCTCCGCTCCAGCTGTTCACACAAAACCTCTACACACAGCACATTCAGCCTATAAGGGCACGCAGGGGCAATGAAGTTGGGTCAGGTGCAGGCGACATGCCAGTACTTTGACTTCAGTGTGTGTGTGTGTGTGCAGTGGATGAATGCATAGCGTGCTTTGTATGGGATGTTTACATTGGTCTAACCAAGCTGATCTCTTTGTGTAGTCGCTCTTCTGTGTTATGTTCCTATGTCTTATGTCCTATGGTTTGTTGCAAAAGCTGATGTACTAATATCTGTCATGAATCACCATGACAGTGCTTGTGTGTCTGCTTTATTTGTTCCAACTGCGAACTGACCACAGGCTCAACGTGCAGCCTTTAAAAACCACGGGCAACACAGACTTAAAAACAGCCTCAAACTTGCACATTTGTGTTGCATTCACTATTGAGACATCAAAATTTCTGCAATTCAATCAAGACATGGTCACTAACCTGTTCCTCTGCAGGCTCCTGACAGGTTTTAACAATTTATCCTCTAATTAACCAAGAGAACCTTATTAAAATGAATATCTAGGATGGTCCAGGCCAAGAGTGCACACAGGCAGGATGAAGAAAATGAAAAGAAATTCTCTTAAATCAGCTGACTTTGATGAGTGCGGGTTAGTCTGTGGCGATAAGAAGACGAGTTATGAGAAGTTCTCATAATTCACTGCTTCTGCTCCACATAGAGCTCGTTCAGACAGCAGGAGGGCAGGATATCCTGACCAGGCCGAGCATCCAACCATACACTCTCATTGTTTTCATTAGTTGCCTCCAAAAGCACAGGATCAACCATGGGAAAGAGAAAGGAACGAGAGAGGAGCAGCGTATACCGTGTGGACAACAGAAAACAGCTGTGGGATCCCAAAACAGCCACTAGTTGAATTGGTGCGCGGCCCCTTTAAGGAACCGAGTGGATGAGCCCCCATCGAGGGGCCGAGACAGGGGCTTTGTTTAAAAACCGCACGCTCCAATCTGCTGCAAGATGCTGACATCAGCAGAAGCTGGGATGGGGGGGGCGGGAGGGGTCAGGTGGGGTCGAGGCTGCCACTCATCCGCAGCAAAATCAAAACAGCCTGGGCAGAGCCTGCAGGAGGAAGGAGGAAGTAAGAGGAAGGACAAGGCAGAGGAGAGAAGAAGAAGAAGAAGAAAAAACAACCTGTAACAGATGCACACTTGCTCTGCTTTAAATGAACGTCCAGGGGTGAAGTGGCGCAATAAGCAGAAGTGTATAGTAAAATCACGTTCGTGTCGTATTCATCAAATTTATTAGATAAGTGCAACATAGTGGCACCCGCCTTTATTCCTAAATGACTGTGATATTATTAGTTATTTGAGAGACACGGTCAAATTAAATCTACTCTTCTCTTTCCTCCTGAGTCCTCAGTCAACAGGATGTGTCCCTGCTGTGGAGAAAAACCCTCTCAGCTGTCGGGAACACTGTGACCTGACATTCGCCAAAACAACCAGAGACAGACCACAGGGTTTGTACAGGAAAGGTCTGATTTGCAGATCTGCAGCGAGATCCACAAAGGGCTTCATGGCCTCCTGGTTTCCAGCTGCACACAGAACACCAGACTCATTTGAAAGTGAGCAAATTTTGAAATGCTCTGCTAAGTGGAGCGAAGTGATAGGTCATCATCCAGACTGTATCTAAGACCGGCGCATGCATCTGCGTTTTCACGGGCCCGCAAGCGCAAGAGCACTTCCACGCAGCCCGCAAGGCTGTGATTTGTCTGCTGACTACACCCTTTCCGGAGTCACATTTCCGGTTTCATGCCACATAATACCGGCAGAAACAACGGAAGATTTAGAAGAACGAATATGGACCAAATAGAAGAGCGTTTGGCAGAAGAGATCCGAAAGTATGTCCACTTGTATAACCCGTCACTGACTGGCGGATTTGACGACTGCCACACACGAAGAAGGCGTCTCTAAGGCCGTCTTCAACAAAAGACATTACTCCGCCTAGTGTTCTAGCGGTGAATTGCTTTGTGACACGCGCAATGCTTGGAGAAGCATGAATGCCAACGAGTCCTTCGACACAACTGCTTGAAAAGCCGCAGACGCAGTTGCAGAAGCATGCGTGGGCCTTTACAAGTCAGCGTCAGGTCAGTGGATCTGCGGTGTTAAAGGCGGTACCGCTACGAACAGCGGAAACAACCGCAGACTCTCCCCCCCCCCCCCCACCCACAGGCCCTGCTCAGATGCTCACGGAGGAGTCTTTCAAAGTGTCTGCTGCAGGTGGATGCTTGTTAACTGGGTCATACTTGCCTCTGCAAAGGACGTGCACATGCTGACACGCACATCTAATATTCAGGAACACTCACAGGCTCGTTGGGCCAAATGTTGTCTTGCTTTTTCACACATGCCCCTCTTGTACCTCTCATATCTGTCTGACTGCTGAACTTTTCAACCCTGACAATGTCCACACAAACGTCCCAGCTTTGTCGTGAGTAGAGTAGTTCTCTCTTCTCTCAACAGGACAAGCGTCAGGATTTCTTTACCCAGCGACACTTCAGTAAAAACCCGTCAGAGGTTATATTTTGTCTGAGGGCGACAGAGATCTGCCAGTTCACACTATAGACCGTGTAAGAAGATGGACGACTTAGCAACTCCCCAAAAGTGAAGCCAAATCTTCTGGTTGATGCCCTGTGGTGACTGACTGTAGCATAGCGTATAAACCCTGCCTCCTCCATGTTAATGGTTGGGACATTGTCCAAACCAAAAAGTTATATAAATTATTTATCAAACATTGTCTCTGTGTTTTTAGGTAGTTATTATAACACTGATGTATACTTTGTTCATGTTTCTGATAAGTGATACGATTTTATTGCCTAATTCATGCTATAAAAACAGGGTGATACACCATGATTGACAGCTGAGACTGTCTCGTGGTTGGTCGAGTGTGTATATCTTCACACGGCTCCATCCCCCGACCTCTACTGCACAGACTCTGGCTCCAAATGACATTAAAAGCACAAGATGGCAGCACAATTATCCAGCCTATATTGTATTCAGCTGTATACAATCTTTATGTACAGGCCATGGGCGCTTTCCCATCCACATTGTTTAGGGTTTCGGACTTTCCAAACCAAAATAACAGGTGTGAAGGAGCCTCGGACAAAGGGACCAACATTTTCAGGTAGGTGATGATTGCTATGGACATTTTCTGGAAGCTGGTGAAAGGAGAACTCAAGCAGCAGCAGAAGGTTTTAATGTAGACTTGATGCATCAAGGAGACCAGAAGGTGAAACAATATACAAATGGTAACAGAGCAACATGAACAATTGTCCCCCCCCCCAAGTCTGAAGATGGCTTCCACAGCATCCCCATATACACTCCTGATCAAAATCTTAAGACCAGTTAAAAAATTGCATGAATTTGCATTTTGCACTGTTGGATCTTAGGAAGGTTCTAAGTAGAGCTTCAAAATGCAAGGGTGCAAGAAATGGGAACAAGAGACCAAAAGTTGTGAGCAGGCAATTTATTGAAAACAACAATTTAACTCAAATAGGCTGTTCATCAGCTGATCAAAAGTTTAAGACCACAGCCTTTAAAAGCCAAAATCTGTCCAAAAATTTGGATTCCATGTCATTTCCTGTCAAGTAATCACACTGTGAAGATCTCTTGATGGCAAAGGCAAAAAAGCTCACCGTCTTTGAACGTGGTAGGATTGTTGAACTGCATTTCTTAAAAGATCCTCAGGGTTATGGAACAAAAAAATCAAGTGGTAGACCCAAAAAAATCTCACCGGCGCTGAGCCGGAGGATCCGAATGGCTGTCCGTCAAGACACGGGACGATCCTCGTCCCAAATTAAGGCCATTACTGGTGCTGACTGCAGCCCAATAACCATCAGACGGCATCTGCGAAGGAAGGGCTTCAAAAACAAGAAACGTCTTCAAAGGCCACGTCTCCTTCAACGCCACAAAATTGCCCTTTTAGACTTTGCAAGGGAGCACCAAACATGGGACATTCAAAGGTGGAAGAAAGTTTCATTCTCTGACGAGAAAAAATGTAACCTTGATGGTCCTGATGGCTTCCAACGTTACTGGCATGACAAGGAGATGCCACCTGAGATGTTTTCTACGCGGCACAGTGGAGGGGGCGCCATCATGATCTGGGGTGCTTTTTCCTTCAATGGAACAATGGAGCTCCAGGTTGTGCAGGGGCGTCAAACAGCAGCTGGCTATGTGGAGATGTTGCAGCGGGCATCCCTCATGACTGAGGGCCCTCGTCTGTGTGGTAACGACTGGGTTTTTCAGCAGGACAACGCTCCAATTCACAATGCCCGTCTGACCAAGACTTTTTTCCAGGAGAATAACATCACTCTTTTGGACCATCCTGTGTGTTCCCCTGATCTTAATCCAATTGAGAACATTTGGGGATGGATGGCAAGGGAAGTTTACAAAAATGGACTTCAGTTCCAGACAGTGGATGCCCTTCGTGAAGCCATCTTCACCACTTGGCGCAACATTCGCACAAGCCTTTTGGAAACACTTGCATCAAGCATACCAAAACGAATTTTTGAAGTGATCAACAATAATGGTGGAGCTACTCATTACTGAGTCAGATTTTGACACTTTAATTTCTGTTTTAGGAGTTTTTTTTTTTTTTTTTAGCTGTGGTCTTAAACTTTTGATCAGCTGATGAACATCCTACTTCAGTTAAATTGTTGTTTTCAATAAATTGCCTGCTCACAACTTTTGGGCTCTTGTTCCCATTTCTTCTTTTTGCATTTTGAAACTCTACTTAGAACCTTCCTAAGATTCAACAGTGCAAAATGCAAATTCATGCAATTTTTTAACTGGTCTTAAGATTTTGATCAGGAGTGTATCTCCCTGAACTGAATGACTAGCATTGCTGTCACTCTCGATGTTACATGAAGGTGTTCACATCCTATTGGATAGTTAAGCCTAAATATGCATTCCTACATCATGTTGTGTCTTTACGTCTTGCCACTGATAAAATACGCAAAAGAGTTACAGTTGCAGAGAGTTGAAGTCCGTGCCTCTCTGTCTGGCGCATCTGAGTTAGATATGAAAGTCGCTAAGCGTAGACGCTACAATGTACCATTGGTTGGCCCTTTATCTATAAACTGACCTTGGGTACTGCTTAGACAGAGAAGGGAGTATCTGTGGAATCAGACAGGCAGTATTCTCCTGTACAGATATAATGTGTAATATACAATAAATATAGGGGCCTATACAGTAATGTGTGACGATGGTCAGAAAATCCTCAACATTGACGACAGGATGTGTGTAAGACCCAAACCGTGGTTCATACTTTCAGGTGTGAAAACACCCTCAGTTTCAGTCATCCATTTTTGGCAGCTTCCAAATAATTGAATGACTGTTTTAAGAAAAACAGCCTCAAGAATAAAACAAATAAAACATTTCGATATTTACTCTGTAAGATATTTATTGGAAAAGTCCCTCCTCTCTCAGTCTACATTAAATCTCCTACCGACACTTATTGTGGGAAGAGTGTGACTTAAATGCGTTTTACTATTCTGGCAACACTGAGTCTACTACACAAAGACCGAACATCAGAACATGGAGCTGGAACCTGTCCAGAGAAGACTGGACTCGACAACATGTGAACAAGCTGCTGAAAGACTCTGCCTTCCCCACTCCCAGCTCCACTCCCAGCTCACAGAGGAGGCGTCTGGGAACCAGCAGTGTTGACTTTACTGATTTCTGGGTGATCACGTCCTTTCTTGTGAAACTTCTCAGGCAGCAGCACCACGAACCACCAAGTGCTTCCAATGTGATTCTTGAACAGTAGCTGAACACTGGCTGCAAAATGACACATAAGTACTGCCGTGGGTGGCTGTTATGTGGTCACAGGTGTGCATTTATGGGGGCTTTTACAGCGGCTTGGAATGTGAGTCATCCAATCAGAAGTGTGGATCAGAAATAGGCTTTTTATAATATGTGTACGTGACCCTGACTGGGCACCTATGGGTGGTGTTATGGGCAGAGACAGGAGATAAGAGAGAGTGGGAATATCAGGGCAGCAGGGAGGAGATGAGCAGAAAAAGAAACCATGCAGACACAAACAAAGTCTGATACATATAAAAAACCCGCTAAATCTCACACACACACACCCACACATACACACAGACACAAACATGCGCACACATACAAACATACACACACACACTCACGCTGTGAATCATGCAGACACAGTCAGTCTCCAGCAGGGATCTGTCCTCACCAGAAGGCCTCAGGGGAAACCAGACAGAATATTTAAGACAGGTCTCCCTAATCCCTTTAGTTAGACTGAAATCCAACACACACACACACACACACACACACACACACACACACACACACACACACACACACACACACACACACACACACACACACACACACACACACAAACACACACACAATCAAACATACAAAAGAAAACAGGATATGGCTAAATTTGTTCTCTTGCTTACATCTGTGTTTGTTTGTGTTTTCTTGTTTATCCTTTCATTATATTTCTACTTAAGAATTTACAAAACAGTCGAACAGTGGAGAAAAAAACGGGAGGGGGGAGGTCTGATTACATTTAGAAAATAGACGTGTACTTATAGCTGTTTATAGCTTTTCATGATGTTAGCACGTATTATCAGTTTTATGATTCCAGATAGACGTGTGGCAATGACCTTGATAAGAAATTATGTTTATGTTGATGCAGACCTGTGTGTATGTGTGTGTGTGTGTGTGTGTGTGTGTGTGTGTGTGTGTGTGTGTGTGTGTGTAGGATGGTGATAGAGGCAGTGAGAAGTACCTCCTGTTGCAACTTTTACTGTTTGACAGTTTGTGTGTTTGTGTGTGTGTGTCTGTGTGTTTGTGTCTGTGTGTGTGGGTCTGACAGAACAAAAGGTCATGAGGCTGCCTCTGTGGTTGCACATGAGTCCCTCCGACATTTCGTTCTCCCAAGTGCGACATCATCGAGAACGCTCGTAGCCACCTACACAACTCACAAGAGCTGAACATTTTACTCCCCCCCGCTCTCTCTCTCTCTCTCTCTCTCTCCCGGTCGATGAGGGAGTTGTTATTATTGGCGGCGAGCCCACTCCGAACTCCCAATAGAAGCCAGATGATTGTTTTTGCTGCCCGGGGTCCAGACCCTACCTCTCCAGATCCTGTTACTGGGTCTGTGGACCTTTCCACAGGGTTCCCGCCAACAGTTGGACATGGAGGGAGGATGTGAGATGAAACTCCATCTCAAACCCCAGGACTTAAATGGTTTGCAGCCATTTCAGATGGATTGTCTTTTTATTTGCGTTGAGCTGCAGCAGTGCGGGTGTGGATGAAAATAGCACTTGGTGGAAAGTATTTAAATTCTTGTACGTTGACTGTTTTCCATTTTATGCTATTAATACTTCCACTCCACCCGTTCAAGAGGGACACATTCTATTTTTCTTCCATTGCATTAAATGTGACAAAGATTAAATCACCTGCTTATAAGCGTGTGTACATGTGTGTACATGTGTGTCACAGTACTGTTAGGAATCAACCACGCCATAGGATACCTTAAAGTTTTATATAAAAAAACAATAGAATCTGATCATTGTTAAATTCATTGTTCTACATGAAACTTCTCAACAGTACGTAAACGAAAAGCAAATTAGGTCTTCTTACTCTTTTTTTAGCTCATCTGACACAGTTTCCATCAGAAGTTTAACTATGTTAACATGAAACTTCCGAGGTGCAAACGTTTCATCATTCTATACTTTTTCATTAGGGTTGAATAAGTGAGTAAGTGACCTTTAAGCCTTGATCGTTTTGGGCGAAGGTCAAAGAATGAAGTAAAAAATGGATTAAAAGTCCAAACATAAGGTGTCACATGTTTCTCAGGGGATCTTATCACAAAGGGACAGCTCTATGTCAAGCAGAGGTTTGAACACACCCACCACACATTGAGGAACAAACCAATAGGTTTAGTTGGACTGGGTAAAAACTTGGTCTCCGTGAACAGAAATGACGTATGCATGTATTTGCATATGTGTTTTTGCACGCATTGAGATGCACTCTAGTGCCAGGTGTGAACTGACAAACTGAGAGCTGTCCACTTGGGATCAGATCCCTTGTGAGAAAAAGAAAAGAACATCCTAGGAAGCACTTTACTTTTACTACTGGCAGGACAATGGAGAGTTCTGATGGTTTCAGCTATTCAACTGAATAACATTCGACAACAACAAAGGCCGTCGAGACAGGGAATGGTAGCAAGGTGAACATGGAAGCACTGCAGGATTACATAATTAAACAATTGGGCTCTGCAAAAGTTAATGAGGAAGGAAGTGCAACAACAATAACAACATGCCTGTCCTACCTAAATGAAACAATGCATTTTAGCTACTAACACTGAATTTCAGCCTAACTGCTTGTTTACGTGAAAACACCACAGGACGCTAAAGGTTTACATTCACTTGTAATGGGGTATTTCAACACAATTGAGTCATTACTTCTACCACCACTGGGAAATAACAGCAATCTCTCATGATTACTCTGTGGTGCTAATCCTGCACATTTTCCCATCTATTTAATGCAACATATCTTCTCATCTATGAAATGAAGCGTGCACTGTATAGTTTATACAGGCACATGCACACCTGTCACACATGTGTGTGTGTGTGTGTGTGTGTATTTTTAGCGGACCGCCCCGAGCAGCTGTTTGCCATTAGTCATTTCGGTGTGTGTGCTCCTTCTCTCCCTCTGTGACCCGGTGTGTTTTTCTTTCTGAGCCACTGGAGCTACAGTCACTGTGCGGCTGTGTTGGCCTAACCCTGGCAGCCCGTTATTCCTGCCGTCGCAGTTGAAGCAACAAATTTGAAATGCTTGTCCAGTTTAATCATTTCCCATTGTGCCCGGAATAATTTATCGTAAAAACTGTGCAGAGGGAATATTTGCATAGGAGCTGTCGATGAGTTATTCATTGTCCTCAACTTTGTTGTTGCCACAGTGAAACAAGTTTGTCAAGAGAAGAAATATGTATGTGTGTGTCAGTGTGTATGTGTGTGTGTGTGTGTGTGTGTGTGTGTGCTTGATTGCATGGTTGTTATTGTGTGTGAGTAGGTGCGTGGAGTTAAAGTTTTAACATAACCACCATAACAAAACACACACAATGATGCCACAATGCCAGAGCAGGCACATGTGCTTACTCACAGTCATACACACATGGAGCGGATCAAATCCATCATCTTATTTCCTCTGTACCAAGGATCAAGACACAGAGGTGAGGGTGAAACCTTACGCCGTGTGTAGCTGTGAAAAAAACACATTTGGCGAAAACGATAAAGTCTCTTAATTGATCCGTACGGCGCGCAGAGGATCAAGTCAAGGTCGTTCCATCCCAAAAGGCAGAAAAGCAACTTTATTACCCTTAATTAAAATGGCATTAATGACTTCCCCCTGGGCCCTGGGTATAAACATCCAGTTAGTGTTTTACAGAGTGCAATTATCCTGGTGGCGTGATTACCTCAGACCGGAGCCTCCGCTGGCTTCCTCCAGCAGTAATAGCTGGCCAGGAAGACATCAGCTTGTTTAGCTTAACTCCGCAGATCGAGGCTTGGACGTTGCAGAGGCGGATAACAACGAAAGACGGAGAGCGGCAGACAAGACTGAGAGACTTAATGCATTTTGCTGTAATTCTACTAAGCAGATGCTCTGATTTAATATAGAGGCAATGAAGACGAGGCTTTAGGCGAAAGGTCAGCGCACACATTTAAGTCTGTAATCGCTATGAAAACCCTTTCGACTTGCGTACGGAGCTGCTATCAGAAGTTTGTCCAATCTGCTGATCTCTTCGCTGCGCAAACAGATGAGCAGCAGGCACGGCTCCAGTATGAACAATCAGTATCCAGTGGCTCTCTATAGTGCAAACCAACAACATCACATATTGCTAATCCATCTCTTGATCACTTTTGCCAGTAATCACCTCAAAGGGAAAACAACCCCTCAAGCAGATTTCCCTGTTTTCTTTTTTCCCTCCTCATTGATAACAATTGATTTTGGGAACTTGTCGTGTTCCACTCGCTCATTTAGACGTTGCATTGTTTTCAGATAAAGCTGCAGTAGGGCTGATGTATATCGTCCTTCCAGCGCAATCGCATCCTCAGTATCTTGCGCTGTATTCAGACATAAACTCTAGAAAATGTCTTTCAAAATTGGCTCTGGATATTTTTCCGTGTTTGTCTTTCACATACTGACAGCGCACAAGCAGGTTGTCCGAGTCTGATGAGTTCACAACAATAGAAAACATGTCTGTAACATTCAGGTGAAGGGCTGTGTCTGGGTAGAACATGCAGGAGGCAGGACATGGCGAAGGACGTCCCCTACGGAAATCACTTGCTTATCGTCGAAAGCTCTAGAAAATCATCTTTCAAAGTTCTCGTCCTCGTCTTCAACGAGTTTTGAGTTATGCGTCCAATGGATGTAAGAAACGTCATCAACACGCCCACTCACTCGTTCTGTGTCTCCAGGCATTTTACAGCTCCGTTCTCCCATGGGCTCATTCAAACATTATTCAGACATTTTACAAAAAGTGGATGGCAGGAGAAGTTCCAGAAAATATCTGGGGCAACTGACTCAGACTTTTGCGTTATCACCTACACCCCCTCCAGGAAAAATGAAGGAAAATGTCCAGTGTTCAGCATATCTCTGAAAACAGCTTTTAAGACTGTTGGCGACGTTAGCACAAGTTGCAGTTTGAGTTCTGGCGGCCATGCTGCTAAATTTGTGACCTGAACACTGAGATGTGATGCATTTACACAAAATCTCCATGTGCACCCAGAAGTTCTGCAGGACTTTCAAAACTGCCAAATGAATAAGCAAAGAAGACTCATTTGTGAAAATGGCCCCTCGGTGCTTTTTGCTTGAAGAAAGATAACATAACACATGGTAGATGTTTAATAGCGGCCTCTTGCTATGAAATGTAAACCATCAGAGCTTAAGTATGAGATTGAACTCTGCCTGACACATCCTCGCAGGCCTTTGGGCATTGAGGGATTGAGGTCATCTTATGGACCAGCATAAAGGTGTTTGTAGCTCTGCAGCTGATAAAGACGCTGGCTGAAAGTTAATGGGGGAAGGGGGGACAAGTGTAAGCTGTGCAGATGAAGTGGCCCTCTTTGCGGGGGGGATTTCCAAGCACGATTTACCCAGCGAGTCGCCGAAGGTCAACTCATTAACCCTTTATTGATAATTTGTAGAAGTACAGCCCTTCGGCATCAACACTTTGCCAAACAGTCATGCACTCCTAATAAACAGGCTTACTATGTTGGATCAGGCCGGCCATGTGTCACATGTAAACAAATCAGGGTGTTTGTGAACCACACATCAGACAATTTAAGCGCATCAAAATGATTTAATGACCATATATATGTGTGGTCTTGTGTGTGGTTGTGTGTGGTTGTGTGTGTGCATGTCAGGCCTTGTTTACAAACACTGCCATGGTCACAGGGTGCATGCTGTATAAAAATTACAGCAACGTGCATTCTCTGTGCTGATTATTGCATTAATTCAAACACAAACCTCCTTGTCCCACGCAGCGACATGAGCATGACTTGGCTCTGTAGTCTCCAGGGAATTGGTGCGAGCCATTGTATCGCACTCAAACCTCATGGGCATGATTGAAAGCGTGAGGTTTCAGGGTGTGAGAACCACGTGAGAGAAGTTGTCGAGAGGACAAAAACAGAAAGGGAGAGTCGGAGAAAGAGGGAGACAAGGTCTCTTGTTTCTTGCTCTCAGAGGCCCAGCTGCTGCTGCAGCTTTCATTATTCAAATGCTGCAGCATGACACTGAATTAATACAAGCATTGGTAAACAGTGCTACACGAGAGGGCCTGCGCAGTAAACATTCACTTGGCCTGCACTGCCAAGGCAAATAGGCGAGTTAAATGATCGGCTGTGAGAAATGGGGAAGACAGATTGGAGGAGGAGATAATGTGATAACATTTGATTATTCTTTCCAGCGCATTAAATACACTCTCAGCAATAATGAGACACTTGTTTGTTTATACAGACGAATCAAATCGAGTAAAGACTCCCTATTGAATTGCTTGTCAAATGGAGCTTCTGTTGGACGCCAACCTGTGTCTAATGAGGGTGTTACTATCACATCTATTTATTGTACAGTGCAGTATTTTTAAAGAAAATCATTTTTTCAGAAGACAAATCACGCTCCTCAGGGCTCGCAGTCCTCTTTGTTAATTTCCTTTTCTTTCTGATTAAGAGACACATTTCCTTCGCTCTTCGATTTCTGCAAAATCTGCATCATCGCATCCAAACGCAAACAACCGCTGCTGACATGAGACGCCGAGATCCCTGCGAGCCGAGCGGCTGGCTGAGCAGAGGTCACTATCAAGCAGATGACCCCAGGGGTCACGAGGGGGGAGGTGGAGGAGGGGCTTGTGGCTTGTATTTCTGTCTCGTTGCGTACTTGTGATTTCTAATGTTCTAATCTAGGGGGTTCGTGAGAGCAGCGGATTGCAACCCTCCCCCCCACCCACCGTTCCGAGCTCCCCCCTCCCCGGGGGAAAACTTGCAGCCACGCTAGGCTGGAGACGATGTCCAGACTCTAGCCCACTCAAAGTCATAAAAACAACCATCAGGAGAGGCATTGTGACAACATAGACATACAGGTTCCTGATTTTTTTTTCTTTTCTATTGCTGCCTGTTCCAGGAAATTCTCTGCCAAGTTTAATTGCCATGATCCTGAAAGACAAGAAGAGAGATAGAGAGAAAGAGAGACAGAGAGAGAGATCTAAAGAGACGGAGTGAGACTGATTGCCCCGCGCCCGCCGCTGTATATTTGTAATAAGTTCAGGAGTTCAAGATTGTATCTGGATAGTTTGTCCTGTGTTGCTAACCGCTCGACGCCACTCTGCCAACCAGCGCTGGTTCGGGTTGACTGACCGTGATACGTGGATCATAAAACCTCAGCAGTAAGGGACGGTTCAGCCGGAGTTCATGGAGGAAGTCTGAGAGCGCAGAAGGAAGAAGAGAGACGCTGACGCCTGCTCGACTCCACCTCCGCTGCTCACACATCTGTTTTTAGAACTTGAAACAACAAGTGGAAAAGGTGCATGGAAATTACATCTACATCATAAGTCGATGCCACTCTTTCTTCGTGGTGCACTGATGAATCAGCACACTCACAGATCTACAGTATATTTGTTGTCTCCGCCTCCCCATCTTAACATCCTAGAGCAAAGAAAACAAAGCCTCCCATTGGACCAATAATGAATAAATAGCTCCCATGTGACCACGGGCCAAGTCCCATTTCGTTCCATCCTCTGTTTGTTTTCCCCACCATTGTAATTACCCCTCCCCCCCTAAAAGGCCCAAACTAGGCAGTGGTAAACATACCCAACAAACCCCAGGACCCTGACTCAGACCCATAAAAACACAAGAGAATAGAGGAAGGGGCGTTGAAGGGGTTGTGGGATAGTAGCTTATAGGGGCAAACATGGCAGGGCAGCAGGAGGAGAAGGCATTGGGCATTCAGTGCGTGTGTGTGCATGCATGTGTGAGTGCATGCATGTGTGAGTGCATACGTGTGTGTGTGTGTGTGTGTGTGTGTAAGGGAATGGTGCCTTTAACCCCTTCCTCTGGTTCTGACCCTGGCCCCCTGCCAGCAACAGTCACAGTCTAATTACTGAAATCTGTGTGCCATCTAAAGGCATTGTAGGAGTCAGTATTGTGTGGGGGCCATGAGAGCAGTCACCATTCATCCCCCGGTGCCCTCTATTTACTGAGGTGGAACGGCCTTTACAAGAAATCTGTTTTCGAGGGAGCAACATGTTTGAATGAGTCGTCTGAAACCGGCCCCGCTAAATGATACAGTGTGACAGTGTCGGTGCATTGAATTGGGCAAACCAGGCTAAATGAGACGGACTGCAGCTCCACACAAAGTCGCTGGGAACACAGACTTTCCAAGAAGAGTCAGAAGGAAAAGTAATACATGGTTTTGCACACACACCATCACAGGTGGTTCAATCTCTATAAACAGATGGCTGGCAGTCCTCTGGTTTCAGTTTCGAGTTTGACCAATCATGTTGGAGCAGAATATGGTGGCTCGCAGGTCAACAGTCCATGTGGAGAGAAAAAGAGAGAGAACACTCGGACCAGAATGCATCAGCTATCGGCTTATTCATTTATTTGCATTCATAATGCAGATAGCTGTCAACCCATTAAGGCCGGATACAAGATAGGCCTGAATCACCATCTAAGAATGGACACAGTGTCTGGGTACATTACCCTAGATTCAGTTGAGATGTGCACTGGCTTTATATTGTGTTATCATTGATGCAAATAGAAAAGTATGTTTAGCCAAAAGTTCCTACTTCCAGTCCCATCCAGTTTCCAAGAGAAAAGCAATGATCTAAAATAAAAGCCTAAAGTTTACTTTTTTAAATGGTTTAATTCCACCTTTCTATCTGCTGAAAAATAAAGGTTTTAAAGGTCAGAGGTTTTCAGGTTTTCAAACTTTTACAGTGGTTTAGGTTTTCCGTGGGGCACCTTGGAACTAAAAGGGCTACCAGAGATTAGCCAAAATGTCATTCGTGTGGATAATTGCTTGACATGCTGCCCAAATATTTGCTGTCTATACCCAAAGCCCCCAAAATATTGACCATTGCCCCCAGAGGCTACTTCAATGTCAGACGAATTTCCATTGCACCAGCATTGCATTTTATTGCAAACTCTCTCCGTGCAAGACTCTGCTCTGAATGATATAAATACTCACCAGGTCCATTATTGCATCTGTTTTTCACCTTTACTATAAAGTGTAAGAGCTGATGTCATTTTTTCCCGCCGTGAAATCCCCACGCTGGTAACCAGATTAGAGCAGTGCTCCCGTGTTAGAGCCCAGCAGGGAGGGACCGGCTCCAGCTTAGGTTCCCTCAGCCCCGTCCTTATCACGCCTATGACTGGATTTATTAAGTCTAATGCTGTTAATCTGCTCAATTTTCAGTTTAAACCCATTAGGGGACATGCTGGAGACACGATAACGACAGGGGAGAGGAGAGGGAACTCTCCCTGTTTTCCAGTAGTGTGCGCTTATCAGGCAGACTGTGATCTTGTCAAGTGCAGACAACTGTCATAGGTCAGGGTGTGCCAAAAACAATGGTGTTAGGCCTCATGTTATCACTGAGGCTGGACACGAGGAGTTATTTACATCCATGTTATCTGCTTTGAGCGAGATCACTGCTCGCTGTTTTCCCCAGAAAACCTTGAAAAACTGAATCAGACGGTTTATATGAACCTGGGTTTATATAAACATTTTGCCAGTGAGATAGGAGGGATCTCATGGTTTGCAGACAACTCTACAATGCAATTGTGCCAAGCTGGCAGGTCCGTGCATGTCAAACCGATGTCAAAACGATCAGCCGTGTTCAATAACATGTAATAACACAGTACGCTGGTGGCTTTCAGAGTGGTCGGGCAGCAGTCGGAGGGCTCCCGCCTGCTTCTGCCCGGCGTTGTGTATTTCGGCGGGCCGCGCTCCGTCTGCTGCGACCACAGGTCTCACCACCGTCTCTCTCCGGCGTCGCAGCCGTTCGGTAGGCAGGGCCCATCCTCACCACACCTCACCGCACCACAACACAGCTTGCAGCCACAGTCACATGAAACCCCTCACACCCCTCCGAGTCTGCAGAGCAAGCTCACTCTGCCTGCTCTGTTGTCGGCGCGCAGAGCAGCACACTGTGCACGCTGCAAAGGACACCGCCGTGATGCTGAGGTGCTGTGTGGTGTCAGGCTCGGGGCTCTAACCGGGACCAAAATGCTACCTTCTCTGAACAGGAGGGTGCTGGGAAAGCACAACAAGAGAAGACACAAACATCACAGGTTCAACACAGCCACATCACATGGAGTTAGCATGCAGCGGCTCACAGCTCCACATGAAGCACAAAGTAAAATACCAAGGAAATTAAGGTCAACCCTTTTGGCCATAATAGTATTTGCAGGGGAATGATCGTACGACAACAAACAGCTTTAGAAAAGAAGCACTGGCTTACATTGAAAATCAGTTAAAGTCACATCAAGTCAATTTTAATTAAGTAGCATCAAATCCTAACAGAAGTTATCTCAGGGCGCTTTTGATAAAGAGCAGGTCTACGCCATAGTATTTAAAGTTTAGCCGTTGTGCTGGACAAATGCTGCACACGAGGACACATTCTG
Source organism: Pleuronectes platessa (assembly GCF_947347685.1). NCBI lineage: Eukaryota > Metazoa > Chordata > Actinopteri > Pleuronectiformes > Pleuronectidae > Pleuronectes > Pleuronectes platessa. Next base: position 14,993,977 of record NC_070636.1, on the reverse strand, counting down.
CTGTTGATTTATTTTCCAGCCCACCCTCGTCTCTGTCTGCATTGGAAATTCATTCAGCTGTCTTGGAAGGGAATTATTTATGAGCAAATCTGTTCACTGGAATGGCTTGTCTTGTTTTTGCTCTACCGTGTTCCCCTGATGCGGGTCTGCTGGGACCGCCTGTCAGAATCACAGCTTTTTTCTGTTTGTTTATGGAGTCATTGCGCCAAAACACCAGAAACAAAAAACAGTGAGCTGTTTTTTTGTAAAACCAAAAAGCATAATTAGAGCTTCATTACAGATTTGACAAAATCCCTTGCACAAAATATCCACCGTCCCATTTCCCCAAAGTTATTAGGGAGATTCTGTGTAGCTGTTGTTTTATTTATCTCGAACAGGGTTTTCATGTCCCCGCCTTGTGGGAACGGAGGTGACCACAGGTTAATGCTGAGCAGCCAGAATGGAGACAATTGGAGTGTGTTTTGTTCTCTGAGCCTCGGTCCCAGGTGGCTCCCTATTCCAGATGTCTCAGGCTCTCTCTTTGAGAAGCACAGGGTCGGGAGCTTACCCACATTCCTCTTGGTAAATCGGTTTGCAGGGATAGCGACAGTCGGGCTGGAGGTGACCACTGCTGGGACGGGGAGGTGAGGTGAACTGGTTGGTCATTGTTGGGATTATCAAGTCTGAGAGACGTTTAAAGACCGGTTTGGAAGAGATAGTAATAGAGATGATTATAATATGACGATAGAGCTCAACAGCTTTGTTTCAGAAGTATAAATCCAATTCATTTTCTGAATAGAGATTTAGATTCAGTCATAATACTGTAACAATCCAATGTAGATTTACCACAAACTTTGAGATTATGAAATGAAAACACAAGTTCATATATCAACTGCGTTTTGGGGAAAAACTTCTATCTGCAATGTCAAGGAGAAGTACTATACTACTCAGGTGTAATAGCGTCAGCTCTGATTGGATGTGCTCACTGTTTCCGTGGATATGTAGAAAAGAAAAGACAACGACTACATCAAGAAAAAACACTGGAAGTTGTCTTTCGCAATGGATCGTGGGAAGTGTAGTTCCTTTATTCTATTTTATTTTAATTATATATATATATTTATATGCATTTTATTTATGTTTTGCTCTAAATCAAATGTTTTTATGTTCACAATTCACTGGTTCCAGACTTTAAACTCTTTCTGAAATATCACTGGAGAAAATAAAAGGGAAATATGTTTCCGGAACCAGTTCAAAAAGTGGTCAGTCACTATTAGACCAGCAATAAACTTGCTGTTAACTACACGTATGTTTACAGGCTGCTTCGCGTATCCTATCTACGTTTAGTGCAACCCGTACGCTAGATGCAATAACCACATAAAGGTCGGGCAGTGGAGAGTCCTGGAAAGGGTTAGTGGCTGTGTCATTAGGGGCATGTCACCAGCCACAGAACTGTTTAAAAAAAAAAAAAAAGATACATTTATTTGTCCCAAACACATGCACAGACATGCACAGGCACACTCATGCAGGTAGGGAAATTTAACCTGTGCTTTTAACCCATCTGGTGCAGGACACACAGAGCAGTGAGCAGCCATGTACGACGCACTGGGAGCAGATGTTGGGGGAGTAAGGTGCCTTGCTCAGGGGCACTAGACAGGGTAGAAAGAATCCTCTTGGATTTTTGGACAGATCAATCCAGGTTCGTCTTTTTGTTTATTTCTCCGTGGAGTCGAACCAGAGACGAACTAGAGACCTTTTCTGCCCATAGTCCATACCAACTACCAATGTGTGATCATAAATTATTTTGTATATTGATTTAAACATACAGCCAAATGTTGACCTCCTCAAGTGTCGCCATCTTTGTCTGTGTTGACTGCACGCGAATGCTCCAGTGGCAGAAGGAACGGTCTGAGTCAGAAATCATAAAGCAGATCACAACCTGAGTTCTGTGGTGTGATAGGGCCTTAGCTAGTACATGAACAATAATGTGCATGACGCAGCTGGTTGCCTATTAGAACGTGTGGTTAAAGAGTAAGTAGGTCGCAGACCTTACGCTTCAGAGGTGAAGTCTGAAACCCTTTGGAAATGATTAAGTCGAAAGGATGAGGTTCTAAAGATTTTAAGCGCTGATAAAGATTGTTGTCGGCCTGGGAGAGGAGAGGAGGAGTAGAGGAGCCAATCTGGGACTTTGTTTATTGCCATCCAAACTTGGCTCCACCAGTCGGCCCTGTAGCTCATGCAATTGTTTGCGATGAGTTGGCAGCCGGCCAAACCTGGAGTAAATCAGCACTGTCAGTCAGCAACAACAGCCAGCCAGAGCAGCACGAAAGGATAGGGAGGGTGGAGTGTGTGTGTGTGCTTGTGTGCGTGTGTGCGTGTGTGTGTGTGTGTATGTGTGTGTGAGTGTGATGGACGTACAGATAGCAAAGGAGTGCAGAAAAACAGGTCCAATAAGTGCAAAAAAAGGAGAGAAAGAGTACCAGGAAAGTGGGGGGATGGGAAGCGAGAGAACAAAGTTAGAGAGAGAGGACAAGGGGAGCGAGAGGGAGAGAGAGGGAGGGAGAGAGAGGGAGGGAGAGAGAGGGAGGGAGGACTGTGGTGCTGTGTTGTGAAACATGAGCTCGGAAAAACTGCTCCGAGTTTAACACTCTGCCCAGTGTTTTTGCAGTTGTTACTGTTTGGAGGAGGTCCATTGCGTGAGCTGACACACGCACTGAGACCTAAACACACACTCACACACACACACGATTGTCCCACAGCCCCACCCCTGGTGCGCTGGTTTGTTTTTCTTCCTCGGCCTCATCCCTCTCTCCACACTCCTCTTATCAAGGTGAGGCGCGCTAACAAGACAGGCAGCCTGCCTGACGTCTCTGGCGCCCTGCCAACCTGCTGCGTAAAAAAACAACAACCAAACAAAAAAAGGAGAGAAACGCACCCACTGAACTGGCCCGGTTCTGTAGCTCGGAGGCCTTGCCCTGCTTTTTTGTGCACGCTGCATGTTTGTGAAGACACAGCGTCTGGAAACTGGGCACGAAGCGAGCGCCTCCTCTCATTACTGCACACCTCAGGCCCTTCCCGCGCAGAGGACTCATGGTGCGTCCTCAGGAAACCACAGTGACTTCTTATTTTCATCTTGCCGTACAGGAACCTTTTTTCCTGCCAATTAGTTCCCAACAATGACCTCGCTCGTTTATGCACTGTCCATCGATTGAGTGACATCCCCCCTCATAATTAGGCCGAGCTTGTGCCTCTCTCAGCTGCACGCCAAGTGCATGTAGCCGACTTTCACACATGGGGAGAGACGGCTGCCCGCTGCGTGCAGGCTCACAGGGTGTATCTTTTAATTGGCGCCAAATGGTGGTGCATAAGTATGAAGATTTTGAAGAAGTGATAAAGTTGGGGGAGTGGAGGAAGGGAGGGGATGGGGGGGGGGGAACAATGGCCAGCAGGAGATGGGGAAGACAAGTTCAGCAGGTTCATGCGCTGTGCTCGGAGGATTTAAATCCCTCCCCGTGACCACAGGATACTGCTAGTGTTTGTGAGTCAGATTTCTGTTCTGTGTCTGTGTGTGTGTGTGTGTGTGTGTGTGTGTGCGTGCGTGTGTGTGTGTGTGTGTGTGTGTGTGTCACAGCTGTGAGGCCGGGAGTGACTGCTGCTCAACAAAGCACTGCGCTCTGCTGGGTTGCTCTTGGTAAACAAAGGGAACTCACAGTGCTGTATAGTGATTGCCCAACCTCTCCTTTAATGGAGAAAGTAAAGAAAAGAGCCGCTGGAGCAAAGCAGATTAAAAAGACGAGTTAGCAGGGAAAAAAGCACATGAGCAGGGAGATTTCAAACTGAGAAAATGAGCCAGCTGCAATAGCAACAAAAAAAAAACAGGATTATTTATATGATTATCACCTATCAGGTGTTAACAGATAAGTTTCTGCACGCTCTTCCAGCTGTGAAAGGGTGGCTGAGCCGAGCCGGGCAGGCTGGGGGAGGTGGGGGAGTTTTGGGGGCTGGGGTCTTTTCCAGAGGAGGTCAGCTGTGTTCAGTCCCAGCAGAGGGGGGGGGGGTTGGTTGCTGCGCCCGCGGCATGCCCAGCTGAACCCTGATCGGCCCTGCTCTCCCTGCACACGGCGACGTGCAACACTGTTGGCTTAGCTGCCATGACAACCGGCCGCCTGAGCGCCAGATGTGCGCGAAGACGGGAAAGACGAGAACGGAAAGTGTTCAAATATACCGAGGGACGAGGCGCCGGCCTTCCTTTGCCGTGACTGAGAGCGTGCAGCAGGAGTTGGTGACACTACAGATGTCTGACAAATGCACAATTACAGTTGTCAAAAAAAGAGCCGGCAGCAGAGTGCAGTGTGTTTTTTTATCAGGACGGTTGGTATCTGCAAAGTTAAGAAAGATAAAATAGAGCTTTGCATTTTTGCTCAATCACTTTTCACTGTTTCGTGAAGGACCATTCAGCATGGACTTCTCTGCCTGCAGTGTTTTGGTGATGTCAGTTTTAATGAAGAGGGGTAGGTGTGAGTTTTGGGTGGGGGAGGTATAAGTGGTGGGAGAGCGTGTGGCTCACAGGCGGCAATTACTTTCCTTAACTATTCAGTTTCCCTTCTGCTGCGTGTGAGAAGTGCCATCAACATCACCATTTTCCCACATCTTTTCTTTTGTATTCTCACACGGGGTAACAACAGAAAACAATCTGTTGAGGAGAGAGACGGTTTCTAGGAAGAACACGCATGAGACGGGATTTGTGCTCCGGAAAGCACCGTATATTAGTTTACAGCACATCAACGCAGGCTTAGACCCTCATCAGCTAGTGGGAATCTTCTTCGCCGTCTTCCTCGCACAAGGAGCCTCTTTTTCATCCTGAGATATTTATATTCTTTCAGTTTCACATCGGTTGCTATTAGTGACACACACAATTGCTCGCTGTGAATTTTTCGGGAATTTCCCGGCTGTGTTCTCACTCTGACTTTTGGAGTTTTTACTTGGGGGCAGGCCGAAAAAGTTCTCGGGAATATCCGGAGCAACCGACTTATCATGTACAGCTCCACAAAAATAACAGGAGTGCGGCAACACAACGATGATTAGCAGGGAATGGTTTCTATGTTAACCACGTTAGTTTAGAGTGTTATCATGCTAACAGTGGCTAATTAGCAATTACTTCAGAACTTGACCTCATGGCACTAGATGAAAGGTCAGGTGATCATCAAGGTTATGGGCCTATCACAATTCATCCAATAACCGTGACAAAATAAAATTAAGTTTCTTGTCTCTATTATTTTACAGAAATCACTGACAATTAGGGGTAGGTGTGAGTTTTGGGTGGGGGAGGTATAAGTGGTGGGTGAGCGTGTGGCTCACAGGCATCAATTACTTTCCTTAACTATTCAGTTTCCCTTCTGCTGCATGTGTGAAGCGCCATCAACATCACCATTTTCCCACATATTTTTTTGAGTATTCTCACACGGGGTAAGAACAGAAAACACTCTGTTGAGCAGAGAGATGGGCGGTGTGGCCAAGGGGGTAGAGCGGGCGTTCTCCAACATGAAGGTTGCCGGTTCAAACCTCACTCTTCCCCATCTGCATGCCGAAGTGTCCTTGGCAAGATACTGAACCCCTAAGTGGCCCCTCATAAATGTTGAGTGTACTAAAAATGTAAATCGCTTTGGACAAAAGCGTCAGCTAAATGACATGTAAAATGTAATGTAATTACATCCTTTCAAGTTGGACACGTACAGAAGATGTGACACTATAATGTTTATAAAGATGGACGACATGACTTCTACCCAAAAGTGCAGCCAAGGCGTCTCAACTTCCCTACACAGCAGAGAGTGGCTGCTGTGTAGGTCATAGATCCAGCCTCCTCCATGTTAGTGGATGGGACGTGGACCAATCAAAACAGTAAAAGTACTTGTCAAATGCATTTATCTCAAAGATAGTCTCTGTCATTTTCTGTTAGTTCTTTGAACATGCATCGCTAGGAGCTCGCTCCACCAATCGCTACTGTGCAGACTCCAAATGTGTAAAATGGCAGCGTACATATTCCAGATGTTGGGGGCACATTTAACTTCTTTTCCTTTCCTCAAATCGGGCCCACATGAAATTACAGCTCACAGGTGATAGTTTGGTAATTGTCTTGAGGAGCCATGTGAAGCATTGTCCGAGCTGGTGGGAGAATCTGCGGCTGGTGGCGCGGAGCAGGTGCTGAGTTGCCTGTCAACGCTAATATGCTGGGATTCTCTCTCACGCGTCTACTTGATTCACTCAGTGACACCACGCTTCACTTTAGCTGAGACTTTGAGGGACAAATGAAAGCTGTGGTTGAATCTGCTGCGCTCTGCGGCCCGAGTCTAAGACGCAGCTCCTCACTGCCAGTGAGCCATGCAGATGAGTAGGAGTTAACGACGTAGGCTGCAGTGTTTTGATTGGCTTGGCAGACATAAACAAGAGCCTTACTTGTGCGTGACCCGTGGGCCTGACCCCAGAGATAGACGCTTCTCTAATGGGTGTCTCTTTCAGCAGGCGGCCAGGCCGGGGGAACAGAGGAGCCATTGTTTTGGGCACGGGAAGAAGCCAATGCTCACCCCGTTAAAGTGCTGAGCCCAGAGGAGAGGACCACAGTGGCCAAGAGGCTGAGGTAGACAGGCAGGGAGACGGGGGACATCCTTGGCACACTGCTGCCTGCGGGTTGACATTTATGATAATCTACCTACCAGTTCCACAAAGGTCTGTCTGTTTGTGGAAAGCAAACCTCGCCAACCGTTCATCTTGTACATTGTAAATTGCCTGACTAGGCACAGTGTCAAATTAAATATAAAACAAATATTAATAAATAATAAATATGTAATCAACAGGCGTTCTTTAGCTGTCAGTGGGGGTGGGTGGGGGGGCGCAGTGGGCCTTCAGTCTGTGGACCGAGTTTAATCTTCTTCTACATCCGTGGCCAAAAATAAATGTCCCGCCAGTTCATTTTGATCGTTTTTATTTCACCATATCGGTCAGCCGCAGACATTCGCAGGTGTCACATGTGCTGATTCATAATGATTCACAGAGCCACTTCCTCTTTAGCCAATTGTCATGCAAAGCAAAGGAACAACTTTTGTTTTGTGGCAGAGAGGCTTTATATCAAGAGATATCAAGATCCTTACATCATCAATTCGAAAAGTTTTGAGTTTGGGTTCGTGGTGATTGCCCCTGAACTCTGAAATAGCCGTCAGTCAACGTACGAAAATATGTTTAAGTCAATCGTTCCAACTTATAGACCAGGCCACACATGTGAACGATAATAAAGAGAACACAGATTCTTTTTTTGGCGACCACTGATTTGAAAGTCATCATTGCAGATAATGCAACATACACTGTTCCTCAAAAAGCTCTGCAAACAAAGTCCAGCACACACCCACACATTAAAAAGGGACAGTGTGTTGAAGAAGGAGGTTTAGTACGGGCCCTTATATCACTTATAACACCTCAGACTTGGGGGGAGCGGGGGGGGGGGGGGGGGGGGGGGGGCACTTAACAGTTACGTAAAGCTAAACCAGCTGTGACAGGGGTCGGAGCTGTTGTTCTGTTTCAACCACCACATCCTCTGAGACATACTCGCTGCGTGCATGTGTTTGTGTCGGGAGGGTGAGCGGGAGGGAGGGGGGGGGGGGGGGGTACAAGTGCACAGACGAGGGAGTTTTTGCTGTAGGTGGCCAAACAGGTGAGTCAGGTGTCCTGTGAAGCGTGAAACTATATCTGCCAGGTAGGACAATAGGAACGCCACGCGTCAGCCCCGGGGGAGGACCCTGTGTATCATGTCTACTCAGATCGAGCAACAACATCTTAGGCGTGACTGTAAAGTACACTGTTAGAAAAAAGAAGAAGATTTATCTAGTGCTGTTTTGAATACAAACTTTTTTTAACACCTGGATGAGAAGTTGTACCATATTCAGGCAGAAGATTACCTCGATGTTTATATGGTGTCAAGAGTAATCTATCGCTCCCGTGTCCTGAGGGCAGCCACGCTGCAGTGAAACTAATCTGCACTGCTCAGCAGCATTGGCCTTAACCTTTTAGGAAGTGACAGTAATGGAGTGTGAGGTAACTCTTCTCTTTTGCTCTGTACATGGGCTCATTCAGTTGTCAAGCAACACTTGCTAGTGAGTGTGTGCGTGTGTGCGGGCGTGTGTGTGTGTGTGTGTGTGTGTGGTGTGTAAGTAGCGGTTATTAGAGAGTATTTGAAAGCCCCACTGGTCCCACTAAACTAATGACCTACTAGCAGGAGGGATGTGACAGGCACCGTCTCTGCCAAACGCCTGGCCGCCTTCAAATGCCTGGCTAGCCCCAGACACTTGGCTAAGCCGCCAGTGGCTTCACAATGGAGAACTGCTTAGAGTAAAAAGCTCAGGCTCAAAAGAGAGGGGCAAATTAATTCATCTACTGTGGTTCTTCTTTGGGGTCTGAAAACAAGCACATTACAAAACCCAGTTGTTTGTTTGAAGATAAAAAGAGAAACAAAGGTTTTCAGGTGTGAAAGGAATTGATTTATTATTTATGTTTATTGTGATTATCTGATAACTTCACCACATCTTTACTGTCTGTAGAAGATGATAGTTTTCTCTGTTTCTCGTGCACGGTTTCTTAAGAAAGAAAGCAATAATTCTGCATGTCAATGAACTCTAAACAGACACAAATTAGACCAAAGATCCTAAAAGATTTGAGCTTTTAGATGTTTTATCACAGGAAGTCTGTAAATCTTCTCTTGTGGAATCATCTCCTAGTTTCAGGTCGGGAGGCAGACACTCTCTACTTTTAAGAGTCTGCTCCACCTTTTTGTTTTTGACAAAGCTCATAATTAGAGCTGGTTCAGGTTTGCCTAGGAACAGCTCTTAGTTATGCTGCTATAGGCTCACATGACACATGGAATTTTTCTGTCCCTCTGCATCACATTGATGTCTCATCTATACATGTCACTGACTTGACTTCCTTCCCTGAGTTCTTGTGCTTTATCGTTGCAGAGCCAGGATCTCAACTGACACATCTACATAAAATAGGCCTCCTCACATTATACTGCCATTAAAGTCAATACCTCTATACTTACAATTGCCATTGCTGCTTTCTTCATCTCTGAGACTTTTTCTTTTGTATAAAAACTTTGATACACCTCTCTATTTATGTTTCTTATGAATGTTTAAAATGTTGTTATTTTGATGATAACATGTCAAAAGGATGTTTTTGTAGTTTTATCACACGTGGCAAGGGCAGAGAATGTTGCACCTTGTTAAGTCCTGCGAGATAAATTGTGATTTGTGAATATGGGATGTACAAATACAATTTGAATGATTGATTGATTGAAGTCTATGGAGTTCGGGATGAAATAGTTATACATTTTGTCAGCATGTTACTAATAGATGAGATTGTAGTAAAAAATAAATGATTCCCCTTTTTGGCGAGAACCCCTTCACTAAATGAAACTGTGTTTTCTTTGATGTCCATATAATTTACAGTGCGTGGTTGTGTGAAGCCGACTGTGATGTCGCATGTAGCATTGTTGTCCAAAGAAAAACAGGATTCAGCTTGAAACCTTCAATAAAATTTTATTGAAAAAAGTACCAATAAACAACAAGAAATCCAGGAGAAAAAAAGATTTGTAGAGCAAAGCTCCGTATGTACAGCATATTGCACTACATAACAAATTGTCTTTACTTCCATATTATATCAACAACCAAAAGTATATATAAACACACAAAAATGAGTGCACAGTAGAGTCTCGACAACACACAGTCAATGTTTACAAAAATGCTACATTTTCGCTGGGTCTCGTTTCTTGGTGTACAGAGAGTGTGTGATAATCAAGACTTTTCTGAAACTGAGCAGTTAAAGGCATATTCCAGGGTTTTTAGAAATACATGTACACATTATCTGTTCTGTAAGAAGGGCAGATATTTCATAGCTATAAGCTCCTGAGCCAAATCAACAACAACCATGAAATATTTTGGTTTGCTTGGCTTCGTTTAAACACGGCAATGAGATGTGCAAGGAATGTTGCAAGTTCATTTTTCATAAAAAAATGCCCTTGATCTCGTGAACTTCAAAAGGATTCTACTCATATTAAAAATCATCTTACACGCATGAACTGTTCTTATAAAAGCAGACCCTTTTTTTTCTTAAGAAAATACATTTTAAAAAAGTTAAGAAAGACAATGAAGAAGAAATGTTACCATTTAAAAAAAATGTCAAAATCAAAACCTTCCTCAAAAACTTCAAATTTATATAAAGTGGACTACAAAAATTCAAGACACTGCGGTTTCCATAAAATACGTATCCCACTCTAGGGATTCCCCACACTCACATGTCATGTGGTGAGTGCAGTTTGGGAACCTCAACCTAACATCATACAGGGCACCACGGTGGCTTGTATCCCTTTCCAATAAGATCAAACAGGCCATCGATCCTGAGCCCGTTGGTCACAGATAGACGGCTGACACACGGCAAGATTAGCCTAAGAAAACAATCCAGAGTGTATACTATACATTAACACATGACAGATAAAGGTCCCATGGGATCTCTAGATACAAAGTACTTTCCAGTGCATGTTGATTACAACACAATGATCAAGATTTAAAGAATCGAACACAAACATTAACGCCCTGTGACTTGAGAGGAATATGAAGGCAACCTGTTTTTTACATGTGTGATTTGAAGTACTTCCAATGACGTCTGTGTCACTATCAGTGGGGGGGGGTTGAATGAATCATTCAGAGGTTAAACTGTGTTGATGCCACTGCTTTGCTAAACAACATATTGTGAATGTGACCATGACGACTGGTGAATCGAGCTGTGGGACATGATGATGACAAAAGGGCTGAACTAGTTGGGCTCATCTCTGGGAAATCACAATACTGAACCCAAAATCCTCTTTTTTAAGTAAAAAATATAGAGCTGCTTTCAGACGTGACATTTACAGAAAATGTACATTAAATCAGGTCCGGTTATTTTCCATGGTTTGCCTTGTCTGAGTCAGATGCGTTTACAACAACAGGAAAATGTCCAAAACGTTCAGGCGAGTGGTGGCGCCTGGATAGAGCATACATGATGTGATTTGATTTTTTTTACCTCCCGACAACAGCACAGGCCAGTATCGCCAAAAGCTCTCAAATTTCATTGTCAAATTAAGAAATCATTGTCTATGTCTTTTATGTGTATGGCACCTCTTTTTCATCCTGAGATATTTCTACTGGTCCAGTTTTGTCTCTTATTGTGAATTTTCCAGACACATTCCTGTTGTATTCTTACATGGGCTCACTCGGACATTTTCCTGAAATTTGAGTGTGGGGGGGCTGGTGGGAGGAAAAATGTCCAGAGCGACTGACTCAGACACATTCTCACACGTAGACCCTCCAGGAACATTTCAGGAGAACATCCCGACTTCAGTGACTGTCTGAAAGCAGCTTGTTCAACACTCTGCAGGCCTGCAAGCTTGGCAGGTGACTGTAAGAGCCTTGATGTTGTCAACTATGGTCGTTGTAAATGCATTGTGGGTACTACGCTTTCCAAAAGTACCAATATGAATTTAAAGTGACCATAGCTACAACCTTGTTACAGCCTTAAACCTACACAGGAAGATTATCACAAAAAAAAGTAGATTTTGGGGTCATATCACATGAAGCACATACAAGTCAGAAACCAAAGTAAAACAACTAAACAACAGAAAGTAATGCACACACAAGTGTATACAGTAGAAATGGGCAAGGATATACAGAAAAATAAATAAGAAATAAAATAAAATAAAATAAATTACAAAGTAAAATGAGCCGATGAACAACATCCATGTAATGAAGGAGCAGCACAGAGGAAGTCAAGAGCCAGTGGTGAGACGGGGGAACTACGGGGACTGGCTCAGCGTTCAGGATCCGCAGGAAACTATAACCACAACCACATTCAGTGCACCTCACACGCCTATTCACTACATGCTCAGCAGCCCCCCGTCACCACCACAGTCAGCAAGTCAGCCTCAGACTCCTCAGTCAAACTGTACCCTTGTATATTGTGTGTGCCGCGACATCGCTCACGAGGACATTTTAAACTGAAATGAAATGAAGGGTTGACGAAACGGCCGGAGGGGGGGGGGGGGGGGGGGGGGGGGGGGGGGGTTCGCCATAAATAAACGGGTGAAAAACGCAGCTCTCCTTCCAAACGTGTAACAGATTCTCAAGGTTACCAGTAGCCCACAAAGTCTGTCCCTGAGACATCTTTAAGAAAATGAGAGGAAACCCTAATTATGCAGTGATAAACTTGACACATTGTAAGGAGCAAGTAATTACAGACCCCTGATATGTACTGCTCCTCGGGTCCAAACATTGGCCAGGGTTCAGCAATGGAAAACATACAACAAACAGCATCTTCAACAGTGTCTTTAAACATATTCATAATTCAACAATAATTACAGTCTTTTTCACTTTTGTTTCATTTCAGAGACTGGTTGTCTGCTGAGTCAGTGGTGGTTATACTGAGTATATTAAAAGAAAATGTCCCCAATCTGGTTCTAAGCACCAAACACAATATAAGATCACCCGTCAGGATATCACATGATGTAAAAAGCCTGTACAGGTTGCCTGAGGGGGGAGATTCTGTTTCACAGATTGAATAGGGAGCATTGTTTGGTGTTCAGAACACGCACAGGCGGTGTAAAGCAACCCCGAACTTTGAAAACCTTTCAACCGAGGCAGGTGGCGCTGTTGTAGCCCGAAAGGGTTGGTGCATGAACTTTCTGAGTCCAATCCAGATTCCCAAACTGTGTTCAGCCGGGTCTCGGAAATTGATTGGCCATGCGAATGAGTAAGTCTGAAATGTTGTGGCATGAAGACGAGTCGTAACAGAAAAACCTTCACGCAAGACAGAGGTTAGCCTGGTAACAATCTGAGCTCCTGAAGGGTGAAAAGTCTAGTGCAAAAACAGTGGATCCACAGCTCCACTTCAAGGGCATGGAGGTCTGAAAACAATCACATGAAAAGAACACAGCTAAAACTAAAGGGGGGGGGGGGGGAATCATGAAGGCAGACTTGGTCAAAATATCTCAGTTGTGTTATTTTGGGGAAAATAAATGTTACTTTGCTCAAACATCTAAATCCTCTAATATTGTAATTTAATGCACAGTGCTTCAAAAGTTTTTCGCACAAAAAAGACAGCACACCTCAACTTGAATCTAAATATCTGTTCAGTGCCCACAGGACATTACTGAATAACAGATAGCTAATTCATATGCATTAAATGGACCTACCTCTGCATTGTACAGTAACAGACACCCATTGAAAAACGGGAATCAATGTGAAAACCAAATGAACTATGTCTGATTCCTACGGGAATAAAGTTCTTATAAATTGATGTAAAACCTATTAATTACAGCTAACAACAGGTTTTGTACTAAATATATTTGTTTGCAGTATCATTAGTCCTCAGCGGTGGAAGAGGTTTTCAGCTACTTTATTTGGATGCAATACAATAATGCTACTTAAGTAAAAATACAAAAGCAACAGAATAAGCAGCACAGTGTATTAAACAATTTAAGTAAAAGTGGTGGTTTTGGTCTATATTATGTTGTTTGATATCATTACAGTATTAATATTGAAGCCGCATGTTACTGGTGTAGCTTTATGTACAGTTTTATGAACAGGGTCACTGGATCAATCTAATAGTCAAACATCTCTATATATCACCTGGTTAATGGGAAAAGAAAGAAGTAGCATAAAAGTTTTATCTTATCCTATTTTCTACTTTTACTTTTTAATTTGTATCTTATTTTGGTGAGATAACCGATCATTTGAACATATCTTGAAATTAAAAAATAACTGAAATGTGGCAACACATCAACTTTTTGAAGACTTCAGAATCTAAATTTCAGTTTAAGGTTAAACATTTTTTTGTATTTTAAATGTTATATTATTCATTGTGTAAAATCTCCATATTAAAAACCAGCCAGGACCTAAGGCTGTGAAACAAGAACTTCTACTACTAAGAAGCAGTGAACGTTTAAAGTTGTATAATATTGAAATCCTTAAGTCAAGTACATCTACCTCATAACTGAACTCAGTTACTTTCCACCACTGTTTCCTAATTGTGATAACAGCATCTTTCCTTTGAGTCTGTTGTTGTGGGGTTTGCTGGCAGTCACCAGGCTTGTTAGACCAGTGGGTGATGTTGTTCGAGACTCCGCCCCGAAACTTTTTTACAACTAATGACCTAATGGTTTGACATGTAGCAGATGACTAATGAATTCTTCCTCTGAACATATTATTTAGATCACAGTTACTGGTGTGCTGACTTAGTCACGTGCGTCAACTTTTCTTTGTTCCCAATGTTGTGAAGGTTGCTGAGGGATGATATTCAAACTTAGCGCCACACTGAAGTGGATGGGGGACAAAGAAAACAAAGAAAAAAGTAAAAGAAAATTAAAAGAGAAAATTTTCCATTGAGGTGGGGTGCAAAATGCTTTGTTCTGAGAAGTTGCCTCTTTGGAAAATTAGTAAATCAACTTGACTGATGCTGGGAATCTTCGAAAAGAAAGAAAAAAATAAACCTCACACCACATTTCCTAACCATCTCATCTCGCCTGTCGTAATTGCTCAATACTCTTTCTGGCAGAAGACATTGAATAAGGCATTCCCAGGGTCTGTGGAGGTCATTTAAGATGGATACATGTTGAAGTGCAAAAAAATTAACAAGAACGAAGTACTGTACAAAACCAATACGCCACACGTATATGAAAATATGAACATTGTCCCGTAGAGGAATCTCGGAGAATCATGGCATCTTCTTGGAAAGAAAAAAATTACACAACCTTTTCTTTTATAAAAGTTGGTTGTCTCCGTCCCGCGGTGACCTTTTGTCTCCATTCTTTCGCCCCCCAAAAAACAGACCCGTGTTAGATTCGACAGTGCCATTAGGAGTCCAGTTCCTCATAGAGATGAAGTAAAGGGACACAAGAGGAAGACATCCCCTCACCTCCGTCCTGCTCCGCCTCCTCCGGCGAGGAGCCCCCTGTCAAACAGAAGGCTGAGCAGAGCCGCGGCCAGGCGCCACCACAGCGGCCCCCGATTCCTTTGGTTTCGATGATACTGAAACAACAGACAAAGACGAAAAAACGCATGTCAGCCGGTGCACGCCATTGACACTCAACCACAATGTGACAAAACACAGGGCTAGAAATAGTCATTAGCTTTGGTTTGAGCTTCAGCTTGTGTTGGCCCTGATTGACAGTGAGAGCAGTGAACAGGGTCAACCGAGAAGAGGGTAAGGCAAAACCAGACACCGGAACGTGGTGATATTTTCACAACAGTCTGCTTCTGTCATCAACAATGCTTATTAGAAAGGCCTCCCTTTGTGTGCAGGATCACTACACATAGCCGGGCTTCCCAACAGACAGTCCGCGCCATAAGCACGTTCATCATACGCTCACACTTTTTCTAAATCTTCCTGGCAGAGACCGGCAGCCAGCGGGTGCAGGAGGAGAATGGCTCCCCCCTCTCTCTCTCTCTCTTAGCCAAATGGATTGTGTGTGATTAGGGGGATAATGCTATCGCTGCCATTGAGAAGCTGAGATAAGATAATTGCACCAAATGGGATTAGGGAGCGCTTGTGAAAAGGCAGGGAGCCTCTGGAAAACACTGCAGGTACAGTAGTCCCAGGAACAGCTCATCTGCAGACCAGAGGCACGCCTGATGATACCGTGTCTATTTTCGGAACAAAAAGGTTGTAAAGTACAACTTAAGATTAGATTTTCGTGACAATGCAAAGTGTACCGCACTCTCTTGAAATTTTTTTACTGTAGTTTATGGAGGCCAAAATAACTGAAGGCAGAGATTAGATACGCTGTATTTACACGACTGCTGCTGAGGTGGTGTCCAAACATTGACCTAGGTAGCAGCCAAGAAACTGCCATTTTGATAAGCCGCTGGGTTCTCTATACTCTTATCAATTGGTGGGGAACATTGCGGGGTGTTGTACAAGCTTTGCCAGGTTCCAGTCTCACATGGGCACTCCCTTACTTTACTTGCTTTTGGTTGAAAAGAGAGAAATGAAGACATAAAAAGGAAAAATCACATCAAAGACTATTGGGAAACTTGATAAAAATCTGACTCTTGCTTGAGGGTGATGGCCTTATAACAGCTTAACGTCTGCTTCATGTAAACATAGGCAATATTTATACACAGCACAGAGTGGAAGAGCTCACCACGATACATCTGAGGCTCTGTTGGCAGCCAGCGTGCCTCGACATGGAAAATACTGCCATACCTTAATTCTACTTTAATTTAAAACTAAATTACATAAGAGGCCACAGGCAGTTTCAGAAACCTGAGGGTAGAATGACTGCATATGTGCAATTATATGTGTTTTGTATGTCAATATATTTACTATTTAATACTGCTCGGGGTATCAACATTAGATAGTTAAAGCTACAGGAGCTAAATTAGTTAACTGAGGGATTTATCACCTTACAAAGCTGGTGTGCTTACTTCGAGTTACATGAGAAGCAATTAATCTTTATACACAGAAACAGAATGTTCCTCCATGCTGACCTTTTGCCCTTCGATAGCCATGGAGAAAAAACAGAGAGGGAGAGAGTGATTAACAGAAAGAGGTGTGCACAGGCCTGTCGCAACCTAAGTCATGAGTCACGCCACCAACTGTCAAAAATGAGAGTCGGGCTCTAAATTTAGCCGGCGATAGAGCGGCAGGGTCTAGCCAGATGCTCGGTGTCATCGGTCTGACACTATCCTGACCGCGGCTTTATCAGTGTCCCATGTGGGCTGTCTGTCAAGGCAGCTGCTCAGAAGCTCTGCCTTATCTCTTGAGCAAACAGGCCCGGCCTCGATAGCAAGAAACTGTGGATTAGTCACATCAGGGAGAGAGACAAGGAGTCAGGGAAATATACAAACAAAGAGCAGTAGTATTAGATAATGCAGAGTAGCACGAACCGACACCCCCATCAACAGGAATCATCACAGAGCGATGAATCAAGAGTAAATATCCAGAGCGGGCCGCCTGCGTGTTTTCATTTCTAGTGCAGCTACACTCCTCCCCCCTTCAACAAGTGCTGAAAGAAGAGAGTGCCATGCCCTCGCTGGAACAGTGAAGCGATAAAGCCACAAACACTGCATGCGTGCAGACACTCACACTCCCATACACACAGACACACAGGCGATATTCAAGCCTGCTTTCAACACCTCCTATCGAAAGCACCAGGAGTCGTCTCTTTTAAAAAAAACATGGGGATGAAACCTAACTCTGCTCCTTGCCCCGCGCAGGCTGAAGCAGTCTTCCTTCCATTGTGACTGTCATTATGCCACGTCTCAAATGGCGGGCCGGCTAATGTCAGCCATTCTCTTGGGACCTCTGAGTCCCCTCCAGCCCTCTCCGACTGAGGAGCAATTTATCTGTCAGCATCCACCAGCACTCTTTCACTACCTAATCCCTTCTTTTGCCGGGGGCCACGGGCTCCCATAGTGAACACTCACAGACACATTCAACCCCCCGACTCCATGGAGGGGACGGCAGTCAAAGGCACTTGGATTGCTCAGGGACAAGTGTCTGCACTGACTGGCTGCAATCGCCCACTGACAGGAGCCGACAGGAACGAGAGCCGGTGAACAGTAACTCTATTATTGAGTGAGAGTTTTTTTTTACTGACTGACAGACCGTGCAATGGTGAGAGGTGAAAGACGGTGAAAAGCAGAAAAACAAGAGCGGGTATCTTCATGCATGAACATGCATGCACACAGACACACACACACACGCACATGCACAAATGCCCGCACAATTAAATTTAGATTTTCATTGATTGCACAGTCGCAGGCAAAAAAAGCATTTACAGAGGAATCATGCATCCCAAAACACACATTAGCCTTTGACTTGTGAAAACATTCCTCTGCTACACGCATACACGCGTCTCCATGATTTCAGGAGTATTACATTGATTTCCAAGAGACTTAATTTAACTTAAAACAATAGTTTCCACACTAACCCTTATGCTAACCTTTACCTTACCTAGCCCAATCTTAACCATAAAATTAAATGATTTTTGTTATGGAGACTTGCTTTTTGTCCGGTGTAACGGATTTAGGTCCCCACAACATGAGTTATACCAGGAAAACGCACACACACACTGACGGAATATTATTGTCGTTATCAGCAGTCATTCAGTATCATAACAAGCGTGACTTCAGGATGTGACTTCACAAGGCCATTCTAACTCTGACTGTCCTCGCCGCTGTTTACTCAACCAGCATAACGAGCCCAAGCCACTTCCTCATCCCCTGACCCAGGTTTGCCTCCGTTGTGCGTCAATAGATCCCTGGCCGCTCACACGGACACCCACACATGCACAAACACACACACACAAACACACACACAGACACATACACACACACACAGACACACTGCAGTCACCCTCATGTCTGACTGTCTAGTTGTCTGCCAGTGTCACAATTCATGAGTCACGCTATTCTGCCGGGGCATAAAAAAAAATTCAGGTTGATAAGCGCATGAGAAAATCAAACTGTCTAACACTTCAGGGTATGAAGTTATAAAAAGAATTATAATAAGTTCAGGGCGGGGAGGTTTTTGGACAAACCAGGATTGGTCGTTACTTGATCATTTGAGGTTCATTTCCAAACATCCCTTCCTCATATACATGATTATACCATCATTTTGGATCCCCCCCCCCCCCCCCCCCCACACTCCCCCCCTTCTTACTGCCACGTAGACATCTTATTTGGGTGTCTTCTGCGGCCGGTCTTTACCGAGGGAATGGGCTGAGTGAGGGCTCCCTGGAACCACAGCTGCTTCCCTCTGGGGCTCACGTGCTGAGCTTCGGGTTACAACATGTTTACCTACTCCCGCCGCTTCTGCTTTTTCATGAACGTAACAGTATGCATTGTGGACGCATGTGTTTTAAACGTGCTCATGTGTTTGACTGCTAAACGCTGGAGCAGCAAGACATTGGCACTCCGCAGAAAATCCCGCAATAGTTGCTATATATTTCTGGATGGTTCTCTGGATAAATCAACACGTGTGTCATGGTTTTACGTTGCACCCACACTGAAGTGAAATTAAGCAGCAGCACGTGCACTCAATGGACAGTGTCACCCTGCCAGGCGTCCTCCACAGAAGACAAGAGAAAAGAGAAAAGAGAAAAGAGAGAGAGAGAGAGAGAGAGAGAGAGAGAGAGAGAGAGAGAGAGAGAGAGAGAGAGAGAGAGAGAGAGAGAGAGAGAAATAAACAGGAAGAGGAGGCAGGGGGAGGGCCTGGGGTTGGCGAGGTGGGGGATGGGCCGTCCTGGTTCAGCAAAGTCTTTGGCTTTAGGGAAGATAGCGGGTTGAGACGCTGGGCAGAAGTTCTGCATGTGCAGGGCCTCTCTGAAACAATTACCCAGCAAACACAATAAATAAGAGAGCCAACTTTTGACCCCCATAAAACCTTTGACTTACCTCGACATGAGATCCAGAAATGAATACAAAAAGTTTGGGGATGGTGTTGCTAATGGGGACTGCACTTCTGACCATTAACCTGATACAGTTACACTTGCACTCATACAGTGTCCCAGTCACAGATGATAGGGAATTATCAGGAGCATGACACAATCATAAAGCCAAGGGAAATTCTAAATAACAAGCGCAGACCTTGGACTATTGAACCACCCACATAATGAGCTTTCATTAGACACAACTTGTTATTGACATAAGTTGTGTTTCAGGCCGAGAAACCTCCAGCCCCCAACAAACTTATCACATGCAGCTCCTACACAGGGAAACCAAGCACTGGTTCTTGTTGGCAGTAACAGCGAGCAGTATTTAGTTAAATTTGTCAGAAAGAATATATTCCTACATCATCTATCAGAGGAATAGTCATATCAAAATAACATCAGGACTATCTGAACACAACACAGAATAGAGGCCACTAAGGGAGAGTCAGTGACTGTTCATTGACAAAATACACGTATTCAATGCGATCATCTTGTGTTTGTACAATCATCTTTCCCCCTCACCAGTTGTAGGTGTTCCCGGTGAAACTGGTCTCCTATCAGCTGGAGTTTCTGGCCTATGCAGGCCTCCACACTGTGCGCCACAGGCTGCTGCTGCCGGGGAAGCTGCTCCATCCCGTTTCGCTCCTCTTGGCTTTCTTGCCGCCTCGCTTCCTGATCCCCAAAAAGCTCAAAGTGTGCCGGGAAGTGCAATCGAAAACCTGCGTTGCCTGTGGAGTGTCAAGGCTGATGTTTATTAATTTGTTAACAACAAAAATGGTCAATGTTGTAACAACCTAGGTACAGCAATGACACCTGTCAGGTCTTTCTTTAAAATGCTTACTTCTGTACTTGCTATACTGCCCTTTGTGGTTAGAGCTGACTTGGCTCTAATCGTCATTTATTTTTAATCAAACATGAGTCATGTCACAGTTTCACTCACACAACTATTTTGCATGATCCAAATTTGAGGTCAGTCAGTTGTTACAGAGCTACTGAGGAATGATTACTTGTAGAAGGTGCCAATGTAACATTTCTCTCACTGATAACCATCTTCCTGTGCAGTTGCACTTCTGTCACGTCCTTTCAGTCGCGATGCCAGTCTGGCGCCTTTTGAATGGCAAAGCAGCTGGGTACACTTCATACAGACCATAAAAGCTGCTGCGATCACGACACTCCGGCGCCAGAGGTGACAGCAGTGCAGCTACATTGTTATCCGTTTCTCACAGTGAGTCTCACGTAATCTTTCTGTGTTTAAGTTTTATAACACGTTTGTCACGCACTATGCAAAGTTCATTTTCTCTCTTTCAAAATTCCGCATTTGTTGTCATCCTCACCGTAGAAGAGTGGTCTGGGCTCATCTGCGACTCCACACGGCAGCATGCCGTTGTGCAGTGCCAGGCCCGGGCCAGGTGTCTGTGTGCCCCGGTCTTCACACTTTATATCCCTGAAGGGGGTGCGCCAGCAGTGGGGGTCTGGCTCAAAGACATCATCCTCCTCATCGTCCATAAGAGGGCACTAGGAGAAAAGCAACCTTTAAAGTGATAGAAAAGAGAGATAAAGGTTATTACATCAGCTGAATGCAGGAATATCGGTCTTCCAGCCATTAAATAAATCAAAACCATTCCAAGTTTCCTTCACTAATGATCGTAACCTTGAACACGTCTGCATTAGGGCTGATGAGATGATCTCAGACACTTTCATTATTTGTTCATTCCTCCATAGCATTCATCATCAGTACAAACAACCTGTCTGGTTTATAATGAGTGCCCTCAAATCAATAAAACCTCAGTAGACATGCTGGAGAAGAGAAAAGGGAAAAAAAGAGTCTCATTGCTTATGTAGACGAATGGCTCTGTTCATCTCAGTGATGAAACCACACAATTCACTGTGGTTAGCAGACTCAGTTGAGTCGCATTTACATTAATGGGGGTTTGGCGGACTAGGTTAAATACGAGGTAGACTCTTGTCTGTGCTAAGCAGCCTCGTGAACAGGAACCTGGCTCTGAACCAAACGTTATTTCCCAACTTATAATGGGTTCTTTAACTGCAAACCACTGCAAGCATCAGTGCCCAGTAATACGTGAAATGTACACAGTACATACATTTTATATCAAGAATAATAAAACCATATTATGTTATGATTCATTACGGCAGTTCCACCACAGAATGCCAACGAGCACATGGAAATCTCTCCAATGTAAATGATGCACTCCACTCAACCCTGAATCATAGTGGGTCAGGGAGTTATCAAAATATGGGTGAAATTCAAGTCGCCTTCCCAACTCACCCACCTAGTCACCATTGAGTTGTAATACAGGGTTAGACTACTACCACACTTCCAAATTAGGGTCCACAGCAAAAGCATAATGACAGTGTTTGAGGAAAATCCTAAGCCACTCTCCCTGCCCTGGTCTGTCGGCCTGCCAGCTCCCTGAGAAGCCGTTTTCATTTCTTCACCCAACATAAGCAGCTCAGCCTCAGCCTCTAGCATGCCCAGACCTCACCATTTGCTGTGTGCGTTCACGATAAACCCTGTGTGTAAAACCACTTAATGCTTTGTTTTGACAAACACAGAGTAAGAACATGGAAGATGCAGGGAGGGGGGAGACACAGAGCTCAACTTCTATACATCCGGGGTTGCTTTGTGTGCTGCTTCCCAGTCCAGGGCAGTGAGCTGTGGGTTTGTCAGACAGTGGCTCCCCCTGCTGCAAACCGAACACATTCCACTTTAAAGGCTGAGGAGGGAGAGGTGGGGTGGGCTGAGGTGGCGCTGTTATTGACACATCGTCTATACGACAGCGTCACATCGCAGCATTTCAACTGTATATCACAAAGGTGACCTAATCGAGCTCGAAGCACTGACTCGATGACAAGTTTCCAATCCGAAAGAAGTCTCTATTATAAACTCCAAAGGTTGAAGAAACACATGTTGCACCACTTAGAATATGTCAAAAATAAAATTAAAATAAAACACACATGCCCAAATACACGGGCAGTTTTAAGTATTAGAAGTTATACTAACAAATGTTTTTCAAAACGTGTGTAGAAGTGTAAAGTAAAAACACTTTCGTCATAAAAATCGAATAAACTATCTGCGACAAATGTTATTACAAAAAGTCTTAATATTTAAAAGCCACACGCTGATCGGGTCAGGTTTTCTAAATCACGTCACAAATTATTTATCTTTAAAAAACACATGCGAGCAAGAAAAAAGTTCACTTAGAACTTTTTAACGGTATTATAACTTTGCTATTAAACCGTCAGCTCCATTCGTCAATGTGTGAGTGACACTGTGAAACACGACCGACTCACTCGCTGCTGAAACACGTCCCGGCGCCGTGAAGTCATTTCACCGATCTGAGAGCCGCGAACCGGGAAAGCCGGTAGAATTCAAACCGCTGTTTGAATGGCAGGCTGACTTTTAAACTAAACGGCGCGTTTACTCTTATTTCTTCTCTAACGCAACGATACACGGGCGGTTCACTGGGGATAAACCGTGAGGCAGCGCTGACACCGAACAACGCACTTGTTGTTGTTGTTGTTTCACGCAGACAGACGCGGGGTGTCTCTTTAAAAACACCGAAGCCGGTGGAGCTCCGTGAAAAGGTCGAAATAAATAAATGTGTCTGTGGAAAAACTCACCACCCAGCCGGACCTCGGTGTTGTGTGAGGATAGTGTTCGGGGGGATGGGGGCAGTGGGCTCAGTATCCTGCTCAGTGAAGTGGGTTAAGTCCGTGTCGGCTCCTCGTCCGCGTCCATTCTGTGGAGCAGCTCTGCCGCGGCGCTCGTTTCTTTTCGCCGACGTCAGCTCCTCACGCGCTGACTCCTCCGCCGGGGCGTGGCGCTCCCGCTCGGTAAATAAGGCTCCTTAAAGGCGCACGGGTTTCTGTCGGCCGGCTGCACCGCGGATCAGCGCGGGAGGGGGACCGCGCCTTTAAGAGGGAGCCGCGGCCAGGGCTCCGCAGCCAATCGGAGGGTTTGTTTTCATCCCGCCTCCTGCGTCGCGCACTCAGACACGTGGAAGGGAAATTCCCCCCTCACACTTCTGCCCGCGATCATCTGCACAGGGAAGTGCGAAGAGCTGTCAGACAATACAGACACAGATCATACAGAGCCATTGCATTAGATATCTATAATCACAATTACCAGTCATATTTGAATAGGTTTGCAATGCTGAGTGTGCAGAATCTGTGTTTATTATTTAATATCTGAATATATTCTGTTTACACTGCATGCATCCGTCTTTATTCCGTTTATATATATTTTATATTTTTCATATTTGCGTACATGTATTATTATTTTAAAATGTTCATATTTCCCTCTTCTTTGGACTGTCCTCTTTGCAACACTGCAAAGAGATATCGCAGAATTTGAAAACATATTACGTGACGTGACATCTTGAAATTGAATTTGAACAGTCCTACTGATAATGGAATACATCATTTATTGCTGACATCACAAATACACTATATGGTCATTGATGAGTGAAGATAATAATGAAAATTTACAGCTTTTATCATCATATCTACAGCAAATGCGTCACTCTTCAAGTAATATCTCTTTGTGTACCTAAGGTGTATATTATATTCTCTCCATTTTTTTATTCTATTTTATACTTTACCATGTTCCTTTGTCTAACTTATTCTGACGATCTTCTGCTGTGACAAGTGAATGTCCCTGTCTTGGGGCGGCTGTGGCTGAGGGGTAGAGTCGTCGTCCTCCAACCTGAAGGTCGGTGGTTCGATTCCCAGTCTGACCCATCTGCATGCTGAAGTGTCCTTGGGCAAGATGCTGAACCCTGAATGGCCCCCCACCATAGAATAACTAAGTGCTGCGATTAGATGCACTGTATGAATGTATGAATGTGTGTATGTAAAACTGTACTATAAAGCGCTTTGAGTGGTCATCAAGACTATAAAAGTGCTATATAAATACAAAACCATTTATCATGTTCTTATCATGTAATGTCCATGAAAATAAAGAACCACAAATCTTTTTCAGTTAAGTCTTAGGTCTACACCGATTCATTCTCTTCTTCTAGATTATTTACAATGAGCATATGATCATTTGACAGCTAATCATGTCCACACTGGGTTGATTGTAGCAGGCCTGTTGTTATGAAAGGCAGGGCAGGTGCTGGTGACCTGCCCCCTCCCCTCGGGACCATCACTGATCAATCAACCCTTGGACAGCTGGAGCTTAGGCCGACCTGCATTCTCTCACAGAGCATCACCCTGCCCCCAAACTCCAGTGGCCCTCTCCCTGTCCTTTCAGCTGTGATCACGTCCCACCACTGAGCTGTGTGAGAAGTCACGGCTCTCGGCCTCACTCTGTCCTGCCTGAATCGCAGATACCTCTTAGGTTTGGACGTGGTACCACCTGTGGTCCATCCACAGAGGTGGGGATGCAGTGTGGAAACAGGGGGGGGTCGCTGTCCCCACGCTGTTATATCGGAAACTTGATCACTTCTTGCATGAGCGAGCGCTGTAAACAACAAAGATGTGGGAGCATTGGTTACAGCTTCCTTTTTGTCTCCGCCTTCGACATTGTAAATGACAAGTGTTTTTATCATGGAAGCAAGTGTTCATAAACAAGTTCTTATTGACGCCTGAGATCCCTGGGAGACAGAGGGCAGCCATCAGTTTATGTTACAATAGAAATAGATTAGACTGTTTCTGAAGAGCAAAGCTTGCATGCTCATACACACCAATAAAAAAGTGTGTGCGCATAAACACACATGGCTGCACAATCACATGCCCTACTTCCTCTGTAACCTCAAAAGCACATTCTATCTCTTGATATCTCATTCTCTATGTGTATGTTGAAATAAATCTATTACACACACTTGTGCTCTCACACACTCTCACGCACCCACACCACACAAAAACACCAGCACACACTTGCACTTCTGTCTCAGTGCGGACACGCATAGGCAAACCTTTGTTTTTTTACATAAGCCAACCAATGCCAAACCTACTAACCCTAACCCTAGAAGCAAGTCTTAACCCTCAAACTTTGAGGACCGGCCGAAATGTCCTCACTTTCCCAAAATGTCAATAGTCCGTAAAATCTAGGCTCAAAAGGGTCCTCAATAATACATAAGTACAAGTACACACACACACACACACACACACACACACAATCCAAAACATCCTCAGCATGTGAATCCTGCCCGGAAACTAGAAAGGACTGATTTCATTTGCTCCAACTGGACGTGTTCCATGGCAACGGCATCCTGACAGCGAGCCAGTTACAGGAGACATGTGCAGCACATTGACCCAATGGCAGAGATCACACTGGAGCGGGGACAAAAGGGAGCTGGAGTCCTGTTATATTTGCTGTCCTTCACATCGCTGTCATTCAGAGAGTCTTGTCAGGACCAATGAATTTAAGTGCATTTGAAGTTGTAAGATCAGTTTAACACACACACACACACACACACACACACACACGCACACTTGTGCATCCTTGTAGGCAAACTCCCATGGGAATATTCTTTGCTTATCATGTCATCAAAGCCACCTTCTGTTTTTTAAATTCAAATGAAATATATGCAATTCCTGACCTTTGCCTCTACTCTCATGTATATTCTACCAGTAGAACCCAGATGAGGGGAATCGCTCCTCTTACTGATTTGCATCTCTTATCACAATTCACACGGCAGTCACGAATGAATGTAAATTAAGAGACAACTGTTTTGAAAGTGTGTCAATTTTTCTACAACCCACCAGCAGGTCCTCTCAGGTGATGACGGATTGAATAATGCAGAAGGCGAGGAGAGGTCGAGTGGGGTAATTTGGTGCTTGAACCCATGCGGCCTCTTCTGGAGATTGTGATGGGTGGGGCTTTTTCTAAGAAGCTATGTCACCTGATCTGACCGTCGTAACAGAGAGCGCTGACACAAACGGCCACCTTTGTGTGTCTGGGAATCATTCGTCCCCGTCTGGCAACAGACTGCTGAGCTGTTCTCACACTTTTGCAATTATGCAAAGAACTAGTCAAATGTGTTTTCCAATATGACTTAAAATTCATGATGTTTTAGTTTCGGGTGAATGAGGTCATCACACGAGTGTAACTTTGAGGGACAACCGTCGTCTCTGTGTTTTCAGGAGTCTGGTTGATGACACCTTCACTCTGATTTGTCATGAAAACATAAGACTATATGCTATATTTTCTACTTCTGTCAAAACAAAAACTTAAAGAGATTGACAATATGCTGATCCTCTGTGTACACAAACACTGATATACATTATTCCCCCTCTGTTATAGACCTATAGGCTGGATTGGGGTCTTGAATGAAGTATTATCATCATCAAAGTCACGACTGTTTGCTGTCCTGGCTCCTAAATGGTGGAATGAGCTCCCCATCGACATCCGGACATCTGAAAGTTTACACATCTTCCGCCGAAAACTAAAAACATACCTCTTCCGACTATACATTGAATAATAAAAAAAAAAAAAATAACAACTTTTTGAAACTAACACTTTAGTAGCACTTAAATGGCACTTACTTATAGCACTTTGTAGTTTTCCTTTATTTTGAAGAGATTGTACTTTCTTGATTCTTGTCGTCCTGGGTCTGTACCCTCGGGGTTGAATGCACTTATTGTAAGTTGCTTTGGATAAAAGCGTCAGCTAAATGAAATGTAATATAATGTAATGTATTAGAGCCAATCCCAGCTGACACTGGGTCTGTTTTCAGACGGATAAGATAGACAGATAAAGTCCAGAGAATTGTGACGTATAACGAGATCACAGTTTCACACAGACCCCGGTGTGACGCTCTTATCACCACAAACTCGAACACACTTCTTCTTCTGTGTCTTTTCTGTGTGTTTCATCGCCTTTTCACCTGGAGATATTTCTTTTCTTTTTTTTTTTATTTGGCATCTGTTACGAAGCGGCATCAACCTCCCTACTCGCTCACTGTGAATCCAGCAGAGTGAACTTCGGCTGAGTTCTCACATTGCATTCTCCTGACTGTCTGCGTACTTAATAGGTCCAGATGATTTGTGTTCACACGTGCAACTCCTCCACAGAAGATGTGGAGAATCTCCAGAGTTCAGTGCATGTCTGAAAGCAGCTAGGGTGAGAGGTGGGGTACACCCTGGACAGGTTGCCACTATACCACTGCCACTAGGTTACTACAGGGCCAACATATATAAATTACCCTGACCCCAATCTGCATGTCTTTGAAAGGAAGAGAGAAGAAGAGAAACCCCATGCAGACCTAGGGAGAACATGCAAACTCCACACAGAAAGACACTGGACCAACCAGGATTTGAACAGAGAACCTTCGTGCAGTGAGGCGACAGTGCTAATCACAAGTTCACAACAACTGCACTTTTTTTGTGAAATTATTAGTTTTGTGTCTCACAATATACAGATATATTTGTGAAGAAAAAAAGGAAAATTATTAAGGGAAGAAGCCTTGGGTTTAAGCAATAACAGATTAACAAATTGTTACGTTGCATATTGCCAGTCTTATCCTTTAATGCAGCTGTTTAATCCCGAAAATTCCTTTTTACACTAAACGTATCCGTGACTAAGATAATTAATTTTGTTTCACATAAGTCCTGTAAGGGGAATCATTTGTTCTTGTATGAATTTACTGTTAAACCCTGGAAACCATGGCAGCTGACTCAGCCGACACAGTGCATGTAGCTTAGACGTGTTTATTTCGTTCCTCTCAGTGGGAAACGAGGGAGACTGAGACTTGAAAGTTTGGTCGGCGTGTGTGTAGCTGCCCCACATACACACTGACCCTTTGCTGAACCAACCGCCGTTTGATCCTCACTGCAGGCAGACTGCCGCCCTCACGTTCAGTAGCACAGCGCTGCTTGATGCATTGTGGTTTATATTAATCACTGAGGTGCATTGAAGCCTCATAGACAGCAGGTAATGCTTTCATGTGAAGCGAGAAGAATCAATTAAAATGGAAAAAGCCTGGCTCTATATATTTCCAGATTATTTTTGCCCGAAGGCGACTCTTAGGCAAGAGTTGTCTGGAGAAGAATCTGGGCAGAACTTAATTAGACTGACCGGAGTGTCAAGCTGGAGTTTTCCGGCAGTAAAACTCATGCACAAACACACACAAACACACACACACACACACACACACACACACACACACACACACACACACACACACAGACACACACACTAGATTGGATAACTGTGTGGGAGAGCTGACCACTTATCAAGCCCTCACACACACACAGACACACACAATAAAGAAGGCGCCCTGTTTAATCTGCTCCACACATTAAAGCACACAGCACCTCAAAGCAGGCATGTCCTAACAGCTGTGGACATGACTCTCCCTCTGAAGTGATGCAGCACAGCGGTGTCCACAGCCTGTGCACGGAGGATGGAGACTTGGAGACCACTCACCACGAATGAGTCAATCTCACACCAGGGTTGTGACAATCCAAAGAGGCTTCGAAACCCAATGAAGCACATCCAGCGTGCACAAAGGGCTTTTCTCTTCACTGTTAAAGGTGTCACACTGGTGCGGCAGCGCTTTGAAATGCTGATATTGTTTTCTGCAGGATTTTTCGTCATACTTTCAGCACGAAATCCCCAGAGGTAATAAAAAAAGAGATCAAAGAATGGCTTAATATTTAATCGCCGCCGATCATGAAACTATTTAGCAGATTACAATCGGCGCTCTGGCTTTTAAAAGACGCAGAACTATCATCACGGCTGCATCAGGATTTATTTATTTGTGACTTAATTAACTGTGGATGGCTCACAGGCAGCCTGCTGCTGCGTGGAGGTCCAGCTCGGAGGCCTTTGGAGAAGCACCACTAATGGCATCTATCATCAGCTACTAATCATGCTGCCTATACGAGCTCGGCTGGATCTGGTTTCAGCTTTGGGCTCCAGCCACCGAACACTTAGCATTCATTTTTAATCACACGTCATTATCAGTCAACAATATAGGAGGGAGGGAGAGACTTCACCTGATATGCCAGACAGACACAGTCAATATATAGGCTGCAGACACAAAAGAAAATCTCACACACAAACAAACCTGCGACACACAAATTTAGCAGTAAGGCATACGGCGGCGTCCCGTCAATGGGCGTCTTCTCTCGAAGTGACTCAACCTCTTTGATGAGCGGTAGCGCCCAAACTCTGTGCCTTCTCAGCGTGTCGCGTCCTTTCATGTGAGATCCTTTTCTTTTCAGAGTTTTCTGGTTCAAAGAGCAGCAAAAGCAAGCAGGGGCTAATCCTTTATCCTCACAACAACCGCCGGTTTGTTGCTGGGTTATCAGCTCACCGTGATGTCACATGCACTCTTCAGGTGATAAGCAGTCTGATGTCGGACATCAAATTTGACTTTGGTCTGCCCAAAGCACCTGCACATGTCATGGTCATGCAGGTGAAACTTGAATATGGTGACTCATGCTCCTCAGTCGGGGACAGTTTCAGGGTAATCGGGGTCGAGTTTTGCATTTGATTCGGCTCCATGTGTGCGTTCAGTGTTCCCTCGTGTGTGTTTGTGTGTGCACAAGCAGAGTGTGTGCACGTTAGCAGCCAACTAGAGAGTTACTGTATCTGATGTGCCTCAGCGTCTCCTTTCAAGAGCCCGTCGGTGCAATTTGTACTTAACGCTGGTGCGGATAATTATTCAGCACTCGTTCGTCAAGCTCTAGGATGCCGGCCAGCTGAAACTGGAGACGCTCCTGAAAGATGCAGGAGCTATTAAGCAAAAAACACACTACTCTCCTCTTTCATCAAGCTGTGAATAGACAAATAAATCAAATATCTCGTGAGTGATCTCTCCCTTTATGATTTTATCAATCTGGTGGTGAAAACTGAGCTTGGACACATTAATTAATTCAAAACCACACAAACAGTGGGCCACACATGACTCAGCATTGAAACCGTAAAGACATGACATGGCCAATGACTTTCTCCAGAGTTTGCCCCTCACATAGGAATTTCGCAGCAACAGGTTATACAGGTCAGACGATTCAGAACAACAGGAAAATCTTGGGAAGATTAAGGTGAGGACTCCTGCAGGTCGTGATGTAAGAATCTGCGTGTGTTGACACCGACGTCGGCCCTTATCTTTCAAAGCTATCGAATCTTGTTGAATTTCCAAGGTGACATCTTTGATGAAATATGTAGTCATTGTTTGTTTCGCGTCTGTCACGTGTAAGAAACGTTATCGACGCATTCCACTCCCTCGGTGTGAATATTCAGTTTTACTGCTCAAAGGGGCTCACTTGGAGATTCTACAGTTTTATTGGGAGGCCAGCTTGAAAAACTGGGACTGAGATTGTGTCAAGCAACTGCTTTGGACATTTGCTTTCTCACAAACAGTGCATTTGGATAATCTCTGTAAAATGCATTTCTGAAAGCATCTTAAATAATTCCTATAGTTCTTACCTTTGGATATCAGATTCCAGTTATTAGCAGACATTTACAATTTGTGCTTGCCAGAAGAAGCATGTGCAGGATTGGTAGTTTTTTTTTCCAACGACATCTTGGTGTTTTGCGTGTTGATTACATGTCTTTACATCACACGTCATTACATCACATGTCACGTTGTGGTACTCGGCGTCCACAGCTAAACGCAGTCCTGAGAGTTGTCTGCACTTGGTCCAGAGCCTGGAGGTGGTTGTAGAAGTGTAAACAACACATTTAAGAGTCATTTGACCCCATGTGGGGGCAAGTAATCAGTGTGTGACCTCAGACTCACGCCGTCTCTCATTTCTCCTCACAGACAGGAGGCCAAGAGAGAAAGTCATCATCAGGCACGTACACTTACGCCTCTAACTCCCCACGGCACGTTGCAGAAACATATGTGGATACACATCAACTCACATACACATGTAAAGTAGTGAAACAACAAACACGGCACGCGCAAGCAGATTCAAATCCTCTTTCATCCCATCAAAGACTTGTTTTTATCATTGTTTAATACATTTTTCGAAAATCTAACTGAACCCGATGATGAAAAAATGTGTAACAGAATATGCTGAAGGTGTCACAAGCCATAACCCTGAATTATTCATTGAAGAAATGACGCCTGATAGAAAATCAATCATTCAATCCCGATCTGAGACACTACCTCCTGAAATATTAGCTGTAGGAGAAACATCATTTATCAGCTCCTTAATGTATGTTCCATTAAAAATTTACACAGGTCTGAGAGTGTGTGTGTATATGTATCTGTGCGTTCACTGAGGACAGTGTGTGTGTTTGAGTAGGGTGCGGTCACTACGTCCACTCTCTAGTCTCGGTCTGGAGGTCCGTGATGGCCTGTCATCGAGGCAGCAGACAGTAGACGGGAGGGGGGGGGTCACATGAGCGTGGTGACCTCCAGGCAGCGTTACGTGACCCCCCTCATGGACCATGATGAGGTCAGATTGGCTAATCCGCGGAAAACAAAGGTAGCGTCAGTCAGCCTGGACGAGTCATCAACAACAACAACAACAACAGCAACACAAGCCTGGGAGAAGAGTTTCACCGGGCCGGGGCGGCACACGTAGCATTCCACTTATGGGATATTGATGACGGAAAGACGCCCGGCTTTTACGCTGCTGCCGCTAATGGTCTCTAAGTGTTCACCAGTGAAAATGGACCATGCATTTTCATGTTCAAATAAATTGGATATGCTCATTATGGCGGGCGCTCTGTGTTTTATTGTAAGTGCTTTCGACGATTGGTCTCCGAGTGTCAAATAACAATCAATGGCGGGCGGCCTCGAAGGCGACGACGGAATATAAACGTATGAAATGTATTTAGACGAGAGAGAAGGAGTCTGTCAGAATAAACAAAGTAATTCTGTGTTTGCCCATATGGAAGGGATTATTTAAATCCCCCTGGAATTATAATCCATCTCAGAGGGAAGGTGCTTATCAGTCTCCCAAGCACTTTTACCGCACTGTTCACGTTTGGCTACTATGCTTTGTTTTCTAGTTGTTGTTCGGGTGAGTTGGTGCGGTACGATAATAAACCAAATCCCAGCGCATCCCAATCCACTAAAGAGGATGATTTCTCATGCACTACGGGCCTGTACTGTAATATACATTGTTTACCTCCTGTCCACCCTTGAGCGTCTCCAGAGAAGCGTAATGAGCATTATGAATGAGATCATCATACAGAACGAGAGACCCGCACAGATAAATGAGAGAAAACCCAGTCTGCAGCAGTGACAGCTTCCTTTGGTGGAACCCCCCCTTGGCAACGAGCCCTCCGACTGAACCCACCCCCCCCATGTTCCACTTCAGATGATGTCATTTCAGCATCTCTGTTATTCTTTGTGAATATTTAACCCAGATAAGCAGGATGCACTGACAGGAGGAACCGAGTGAGAAGCGGGAGGAGATGCGATTGAGAGCGAGCCGGACCACATTCCAGGGGTATGAGTTGACCAGGTCCCGACTGGCCCCGTGAGGAAACCCCTTTGATGGCGCTGCTATCTGCCCGGCGATCAATACGAAGCACGGCACTGATAAAAACAACGCGGCTCACATCAAAGCGCACGCCTGCCACAATGAGGGGGGGGGATAAGTAATAAAATGTCAATTATTAATGGAGGGGAAGGGTCCCCTTTCAAGTGGGAGAGGATTCAGATAATGAAAATCAAACAGAAGGCCAGATGTAACATCCTCAAGGTTTTCTAATCCTCACTTTTTGAAAGCCTCCTCTCTAGCCTTATTAAACAAAAGCCTCAGTCAGTTGCTGCTTCAACCGGAGGTCCAGTTTGTTTTGGAGAGGTCCATTCATGCATTAAGAAAGGATTGTAACCTTCAGATTCCTCCACAGCTGCTGTGAGGCTGAAACTGTAACCTCCACATAACCCTCCACATCTGTCCCGACAAACTATGGATGCACAGATCCATATTCACACACACCTGAACTCTCCACACCTCTGTGGCTCTCGATCAATACTCTCCTCCCTGGACTCTCTATTCTTTCATGTTTTGAGTCAGGTAGCCAACAAAGTTTGGTCTCAGCTGAGCTGACTTTTTGAATTCATGCCTTTTGTTGCAGTTTGTCAGACGCTATGATTTATTGATCAGAATGCCTCCGATAATCAGAGAATGAGACATCGGCTTAGCACTTAGGACCTCTACATTGTTATTAAATGAAGTAAAGCCTTGTGTTATATCCCTCAGTGTGGCTGGCATGTTAAATATTCATGGGAAAGGACTTATGGATTAACATGCATATTTAATGTCGGCATTCCCACGTGGAAATGTACAGTACAGCGCCAATAGGCTCTACAATAAAAAATCATCTCTGTGTTTCTTTGCCCTTTTCACTTTGCCTACAGGCAACTTCTGTCAGCCTCCTCCCTGCTATGAAGAACAATCACTAATGAACCTGTGCGAGTGTTTTCTGGGTCGTTCTTTCCCGTAAAGTTCACATGAAAGCAGATTTATTGATTTTCTCAGACCAGGCAAATGGAGCTGTGAAGCTTTTCTCTCGACTCCCACCTCGAGCCTCGCACCCCCTGCCTCTGCTGGTGCGGCCTGTGCGAGCTCGATGGAGGGTCATGTTTGTTTATTTCCACTCAGCTGCTCTCAGAAATTAGTCTCTAAATACCCCTGTTTTTTTTTGTTGAAGACTGCTTTATGAACTCCTTGACGTATTCCTTTGAATATTAATTTAAACTTCCTGGGAGCTCAATCATACAGTATAAATAATGCAGCGCCACTGTAAACATGGGTCTGAGCATACATTAACTTAAAGCTAACAATCTTTGACAAGTGCCAGAGCATATAAGAAACAACAAGCCAAGGAGGTCCCACAGGCCTCAACCACCTATTGCCTAATGTATAAATGACTCGTGTTGGGTTTGTGTTGTTCAACATCTGGAATGATATTAGCTGCTACAACAAACATGAATGTTCACAGCTGTAAAGCCGGAGCGGTCTGGGGGCTGGTAAGTGTGGGTGCAGGGGGATCCCACTCCCTTTCCCTCCCTCCCTCTCTCACCCTCTCTCTCTCCCTCTCCCTCTCTCTCCCTCCTACCCTTCCTGGCTTCCTAATCTGCTCCTTTTGACAAGCTAATGTGCTGACTCTGGGATTCTCCAGCTCTCAGCAGGGAGCTCCTGGCCACCTGCAGCTGAGGACACTGCAGCCCAGGAATGACCACGTCGACCTGAACAAAGGGGGCCCTCTGAGGTCAAGCTGGGATCAGTATTTAAATGTCCCTCACCGCAGGGAATCAACCGGGAGGAAAGCTTTTATACAGTAGTGATCCCTGTGGGGGGGCGGGGGGGGCGAGGGTCACGTTACCATCATCATCTGGATCAACCAAATCTGTAATTAGCTCCAGCAAGGGGGTTATGTTTTCATTGCTATGTTTGTCTATGTTGGTCAGCGGGATAACACAAAAAAAGAATGAACTGGGTGAGGAATAGGCAGTGGAAGAACCCATTCACTTTTGGAGTGGATTCGAAAAAGGGGGCGGACCCAAACAAACAGGAAATTTAAAACCTTTCAAAAGTCCTTTACCAGTAACAGATATAGATCCTGTGGGAAGCTGATCTTTATTCTTTACTATTTCACCATATCAGAGAATGGATGTTTGTCTTTTAAATGATGTTGTGGTGTATATGATATATGTTTCTGATCTCATTACATTACATATGCAATAGGATGATAAAGTGGCTGATCAGCCTTGGTGGAGGTATGCCTTCTCCCAATGCCCTTGTGGTTTTGTAACCCATTTTCAGACATAACCTCCGGGTAAAATCCAGAGAATAGGCTCTGGAGTTTACCCGTAGTCTGCCTTTCAACACGTGCACAACACAGCTGGAGGTTCTCTGCACAGACGCGTTCACAACAGCATCAAATCCTCCGTGATACTCAGGCAAGAGGTGGAGACAGAGACAAAGAAACACACTTCGGTGGAATCAGTCTTAAATTCTATCAAAATGGGATCTGTTGTATTTTATTTATTAATTATTTACACATTTATTTCATTTTTCAGCCACTGTTGTTGCTTTTTTCTGACTGACGTCACCATTAATTACGCTCTCCATCAGTCACAGCTAACTAGCCTGTTTTAAAATGCCTTTTTAAATACTATGAGTGAACCTCGTGAAGCTCCAGCTGCATAACTGTGTACATATTGAAATCAGTAATCTTGGTATTGTGTCTGAAGTTTGGAGTAAAAAGGGAAAAAATACTGAAACAACAGTGTGACAGCTCCTGTCAAATAACGGGCAGACAGACCAACCGAGAAGCTGGCAGCTTTTCAGACGGATCGCAGACGGCTGCCAAACCGTTACCACAATACAAAGACGATGATGTCATGCCACCTCCTGCCTGGCAGCGCTGGCACCTCCAGTCAATGTTACTGCTATTAACATAACAGTCAGGAGGAGACGGCTCATTTGAAAGACAGCGACAAACCACAAAGAGCTCATAATGCCGGCTTTTTAAGGAGGCACCTCACCGCAAAGAAGCCATCAATTCAATCACACCCTGCGTGTGTAACTCGACCCCTATGTGATGACATCATCAGTTCATAATTAAAGAGTAAGTGTTGGCGTTTCCCGAAGAGAGATCCTCTGACTTACCTCAGGGGGATTTGAGAGACGGAATGAGGGGATGTGCTGGGACCTACTGTTTGTAGATTAAGCAAAAACTACTGAACAGTTTTTCACAATAAAGACGGAAAATGAGCCAAGAGAGAATCCGTTCATTGGCAATTTTTGATCCAGACAAATCGGAGGGTGCAGGAATTTCTTCATCCCATTATTTAACTTGGTTGGATCGATTGTAGCTTTGGCAGAGGTATGTGCCCTTTCTCTGTCTTTATTTTTCTTAAAGCCAATCAGATGTTTTCACATACAGGTACAACTTTAAGGAAACAAGAAGTTAACCTATTGCCCCTAGCAATTATTTATGTTACTATAAGTTGTTTGTCTTTCTCACTTCTCCTCCACTCACAGACCTGCCAATGACCCATCATCAGCTGCACCTCCACATTCCTGAACCTTTATTCCCCTCTTTTCACACTCATCTCCTAGGTCCCCCCCATCGAGTCCTGGGTTTCTAATCTTGTTCCTCCTTGTCCCTTTACGCATCAGTGTGACCTCCTGATATCAGATTAGCTTCTCATTATCCTACTCTCCTCCCCTCTCCCCTCTCTTCTTCTTTTCCCTCCTCACCTTGTCTCAGTGTCACCGCATCTCCTCCCTGCTACCCCCCCCCCCCCCCTCCCTCAGGCCGGCCTGCCTGTGTGCCGAGCCTGAGGTCCAGGATAAGGTTACCGCGCTGGGGTCGCTGACCCGCAGGAAGGGGTAAGTTAGTGAGTCATGGGAAAGATAAAGACACCCCCCCCTCCCACCTGGGTGCAGACGCTGATGTCATGGCGAGACGCCTAGGGGACAGGCCTCAGACGAGTAATGTCATAATGCTTTAAAATCTGGTGGTTGGTTGATGTAAGAGACGGGTTCATGAGTGTTCTCAAAATTAGCCTGATACTGTCGCCCCTCTTGTGTGTTTCTTGTCAATACAATGAGAGACGTCTCATCTGGAGCAATTCATTAAAAAAAGATTGAAAATGTGATTTATCTTTATTCAGTTTTTTTCTTATCGTCATATCCAGCACTGCAGCCTGTAAAGATCTTAAATAACAGAAATGGCTCCACTGGACAAGGTGACCTTGAGTGAGTAAACTGTTATTCTAGGATGGTGACCACAAAGATTTTCCACGTCAGACAGTCGCACTGCTTGTCCATGTTTTTTGTTTGTTGAGTTGTTTGAGTGGTGGAGGTCCGGGGAGGCGC
Organism: Pleuronectes platessa; assembly: GCF_947347685.1. Lineage (NCBI taxonomy): Eukaryota > Metazoa > Chordata > Actinopteri > Pleuronectiformes > Pleuronectidae > Pleuronectes > Pleuronectes platessa. Next base: position 14,956,731 of record NC_070636.1, on the reverse strand, counting down.
AGCTCTGGCCAGTATAAGGTGCCACCACCTGTGACCTTGTTAAAGAGAAGTGATGAAACATTAATGGGAGAAATCCGAGCGCTTTTCTTTTCTTTGGCTGTTCACAGTTCGTGATTTACGTCCTCTCTCATATTTTGTCTTCACACTCGATCTGATGCAGAGCAAATCGCACGCTGCGAGCACAGGCAGGTGCTGTGGTTGTAGATCGGTAACTGAAGAGCCAGACAAGCTGTGGTCAACTGATTTATATCTGCGAGTGACATATTTTAGCCGCGTGCCGATCAGGTTTTATACCGAGGCTGTAAAGCAATCAGTGAGCTCAGCGCTCTGCCACATCAGTCACGGTTGTGCACCAAGGTGAAGAAAGAGTCACACACACTCACAGACACTGTAGTGTACACACACAGATACCACAACAGAGATCTGCTTTGATGTGTGGTCGCTGCACATTCCTGCCGGTGTGTGTTTGTGTTATTCACCCAAGGAGAAAGTGCGCTGTTGACCCTTCCGTCCTCCAAAGTCTGTGGCTGATGGAGCAAAAAATAGCTGTGCAGTATGAGGGGCAGCTGTGATTCTGTGTGTGTATGCGTGTATGTGTGTGTACGTGTGTGTACAAGCTCAAAAACAGCACAAACAGGTGCCTTGAACATACACCAAACACACACACACACATGTCCTCTGATATGCCACATTCCAGCTGAAGGCCGAGCGCGCTCCCCTGCACATTAAAGTCTCAAGACTCCCAAACACTTTGATTACAAGATCCATTTACATTACCAAGCCAATATTGAAACATAAGGGGGGCGGTAACTCTCTGTCAGTTACTTATGGATCGTGGATGAGGTCACTGAGAATACGCGTGGCTGCTCAGCCTCACTGTCACTTTTCTAATTGGAAAGACAGGCGGGGTCACGTCGCTCCGAAAATTAAGATCTTAATCTTCTCAACGGGATTGACGCAGACAATGTTTTTTACCGAGCGGACATAAATATTGACACAAGTATCCAGATGTATGTGGGATGAGGTGTAACACTCGGCCGTCTGTCTCCGTTATTAATGACAGGTGATTTGCCGACCTTGGCGATGGCAAGTTCACGCCCGAGGCGAGGGATGCAGCTGCACGCGAGGCTGGACATGGGTGTGTGTTTTTGGTACATCGTGTTCTACCATGGACCTTCAACATCGCAGGCAGTTGTTGCCTGGCAATCTTTTCCCCGGCCAACCGATCTGATGAAATCACAGGCAGCTGTCATGTGGCACGGCAACCAAATTCACCAGGGAAGCGCCAAAATGGCTGCCAACCGCACCGCTCCGACCGCGGTGCTCTGCTTCGCGTGGAGGGAAAAACAAAGCTGTGGCACCGGGGCGAAGGCTCCATTAAGGGCCATCAAATATTCATCCGCCATACAGCACCGAGCCCTCGGCTCTGTCCCCGCAGCAACTAACTGCCAAGAAAACTGTGCCGGTAAACAACAATAACAACCTCACAGCGAAGGGCGGAGAAACTCCTTTAATTATCTTTGACCTTCCGGCGGATCAGACTGATTTATTTATTGAGGAATAGCTCCAGAGCTAAAAAGCATCACACAGATCCTAAGCACCACTATCTCAATGGCGGTCTAATTTGCACATGATAAACCAGGCACGTGATTGGCTAATGGAGAGGGGAACTTGTTCTCTCACTTGTCCACTTGATGCAGCGTTGAAAACAAACAAGGGGGCAGAGCAGGCATTAATGAGGATGAGTATGACATCACCGGGCTGACCACACGGCTCAATACGTTGAGTTAACTCCAAACTGTCAATAAAAACTCCATCAATGAATCAAACCCGGCCTATCCAGCCTGCGATCAGGTCTTAAATGTGTTTAGTGCTGCTGGTGGGGTGGTAATAGCCTCAGTCGGCTAAAGCAGGCCGGCCCTAATGGCATTATCAACCTGTTAACAACCACAGAGGAGCTGGAGTTATTCCTCGAAAGGCTCTGTCATCCGTCAATTTACAGTCAGCTGTACGGCTTTTCATCCACACTGCTACCTTTTACTGTTCTCTTGTGTTCTGGGGGTTGAATTTTAATGTTTTAATCAATGAGATGATGGTTTCGTGATCACAAACACTGTAAAAGAAATAAATAAAGGAGCATGATGTATAAGACTGGGTTAAACTATGACAGGAAACTGGCAGCAGCGACCATCAGGGTTTCACCAGGGGGCAGTATCACACAGCAACACATTTTTCACAGTGTTCATACCTCAGCTCATTCATGCCTTAATTTGTCTTATTTACACTGATGCTGATTCGACCTTTAACCTAATATAAGTTCTTGGATCCATAATATCATTTCATAAACACAAACTGTATTAGCAATGAATATATACCAATTCATGTTTTGTACCATCTGCGTTAAAAAAGCCGACGAGATGATTTTGCGTTATGCTTCTGGGGAGTTTGAGTCGAAACAAACAAGCAACATTGAAAATGCATGAAAAGTGAGACCTAGTGCTTGTGGTTGGAAGACTAAAGGACTCATATTCATATTATATATTCATTCATATTCAGGATTAGAATTTAAAATGTTGTTTTTAGAGGTTTGATTAACACTTCTGCCAGATTAGCTGCTTCCTCTTGTTTCCAGTCTTTATGATAAGCTAACATAACCAGCAGCAGCCTTATATTAACCACACTGATATGAAGTGGTGTGGGTTATTCTTATTTAACACTGTTGCCTGCATTGAGAAAATCTCACTCAGGTAGAAGGAGCCACTCTGCTGTTGGGTGACACATAAAAACAGAATAGAATAGAATAGAATAGAATGATGTTACAAACTGATTTAAAGTGTCGCTGGATGTTTGTTGTGAAGACGTTGATTCTGATCTGTTCCACCCATCTGAAAGCTTGGTATAAATCAACAATTTTCAACACAGTTTAACATCTGCTCTACCGACATGTATGTTATAGTTTTCATTTTTGTTCTGGTAATGTATTTTTTTATTTGCTGATCTGCAAACTGAAAAAAAAACTGTTTGTCCGTGCCAAAGAGTTTGATGTGTGTTTTCCATAACACGTCAACTGAAATTCTAAATGTTTTCAAAGGATTGCTCTTAAATGTATTTAAATATGTCAGTGTGGATTTGACATTATTTTTCCATCACAAGGTCAGTGGACCTGCATGAGGGAAACAAAACAGATGCAGGAGCAGTTATTTAATTATAAGCCAGACTTCAACCCTTAAGAGAAAAAACATACACATTGTATAACCCATATTATCAAATCACAGTTTGTCTCACAGGGTTTGACAAGGTACGACATCCCCTGTCCTTGACCCTCAACAAGAGTTTATGGCCTGTTGTTCAGACAGATTTCAGCTGCAGCACCGAGATAAACTGTGTCAAAGCAAGATAATGTACTGATCACTGCACCAGGTCCTAACTTCATGTGTCATCAAACGTCAACAACAAGGTATTGTATAATCCTCAAACCCTTTGCTCTGTCAACTCTGAAAATAGGGAACCGTCAAATTCAAACCGTCTGACTGGCTCCAATGAATTCTTCTGGTTCTTTGTTAAGCAAAAATAGTTAATACTGTTTCACAGATTGTCCTGATTAAAGAGGGCATAGTTATACAGCAGGGAAAGATTGCCCCCTATTGGTCGAAAAGTTGATTATACTGCTGTGGAACTCAATCACACTGTCAAATTGTTTCATACACAAATTCTATTTAGAAGATCTATTGGAGCTTTTCATTTCTCTCTCTCTCTCTCTCTCTCTCTCTCTCTCTCTCTCTCTCTCTCTCTCTCTCTCTCTCTCTCTCTCTCTCTCTCTTTCTTTCCTTAAAAAAAAATTACTTAAATATGGATAATATTATAAATCCATAAGAGATCACCCTGAGTTGGTAAAACACTCTCAACAGTGTGTGTGAATCGTAAGAGGAACAGAAATCTCACATACCATAAACATTCGTAACAGTGAAAAGTTGAATTAGATATATTAACAAGTAGGACAACTATCTTTAAAATGAAGTATACATCTGTTGTCTTTTTTATTCTAATGCAAAGGGAATGATTGCTTCTTGTAGGTCATGGGAAGGTAAAAGTACAATGTAAAAAATGTTCTTTAAATATTTTTAAGCTGCCTGACACCTTTTCAGTCAGTAAAAGATAAATAAAGGTCTAATAACAATATGTTGGTAACTAAACCATTTTATTTCTGCAGGGATTCTCCTTATTTATCTTTTATTAAAATTCCAGCAAAATTGTTAAAGAGAACAAACCCTCACAGTTCGTCATCATACTCATTAATAAGGTGTTTATATCGTGCATGCTAGATATAACAGAGGCAGAACTAACAGCCACAAGGGGGCAGCATTTCATTTCACAGAGTCAAGCCTCTCCTGAATGAGCTGAGGTCATTCAGCTCCCTGCCTCTGCTCCGCGTGCCTCTGAATCACTACACTAATCTGAATTGTCTTCATTGAGAAAAACAAAAGTCTGAACCGAGTCCAGCTGTGCCAGGGGAAGATGGAGCGGTGTCCTGGAAGTCATTTGTGCTGATGACTAAAGGCCCAGTCTCCCTCGCAGTAAAACCAGCCCAGATTACAATGTTGTGATTCACCCGGAATACATCACGCTCCTCTCGGGCAGTCCGAGCTGCAGTCATGCACCGGAATGCAGCGTGTAAATGTTTGGGAAGAAAAACACGCCGCTGTTATGACTGATGTGGTTGTCATATGAACCGAAGATGGCAAAACTCGGAGAGCACAAAAAAAAAGAGGTGAAAGGAAGTCTTGTCCCCCGCACGCACTGTGCAGCGTTGGGGGCCGAACCCGGCAGCTCGCACTGTGCGTGCCTGCAGATCATTATCCCGTGCCGACAGAGAGCAGCACCCCCTGTGCCCCTGCGCCTTAACTGGCTGACAAGCAATGAGCTCACGACTACCCGAAGTGATAAGAAGCCTGAGGGCACTAGTCTGATATATGACTGCAGTCTATACTCACATCTATAGAAGCTAAAACGTTTCACCAACATTCGTAGTGAGGGATCACTTGGAATCATGTGTTTTTGAGTGTGTGTTGCTATGCAATATGCATTTCTACCTAATGTGATGTTCTCAATTCATAACAGATTCAATCTCACATTAACAAATTGTATTCATACTTCATACTATTTGGCCTAGTGCTGTCAATTAAATGTTACACCTGATCATAGAAGGTTGTCCAAGTTTTTATTCTGGTGAAATGTGTTCAGGATTATAACTCGCAGACGTGTGTTTTGGAGTATTACAGCTTTTTAAAACTTACAGCACCTTAATTGGACACCACGCTGTATCCTCCCCTCATGCAGAACTCATGTCGGCCCGGCCGGTTTATTTATCTATGTCGGAATAATCTTCTAAATGACCAAAGCGTGCCAGTCGAAAACTGGGGTAATTACTGCCATGCACATCTGGGGGAAAAAAAGGGGGCCTTCATGCAGAGCACAGCAGGCGGCTATGATATACCTGAGTGTGTCGGTATGTAAGAGCTCACTATGTAAGCCGCAGCTGACACTTCATCTGTAAACTATAAAAGCTGTGATTACAAATCAGAGGAGTGATGGTGAAATACACTGTGGAGAAAAACGTGTCGATTTCAGGAGGCCGGTACACACACACACACACACACACACACACACGCACGCACACACATTTATTACAGCTAACGTCAACATAACTGCTTTTTATTCATTCATATCAGTGCTGGGCTACTTAAGTACATTTTTGTATGTATCTGTACTTTACCTGAGTAACTTTTACTTTTACTCCACTACATAAATTATCAAATATCTGAACCCAATACTCTATTTTGATAGTGTATTACGTCGCATGTTCACATAGTTAAAAAAATATATTTTTAGTAAGTAAGTAATCAATAACGTCAAGTAATTTTGCTGTTTTAAAGTCATAAATCTTGACACCTCTAAAAACTGCATGAAAGGAAGCCGTCGTGTTGAAGCTTCTGGGAACATTTGAGTTAAAAGAGACGGGTGAGGAAGAATTTAAACTCTGTCCAATAAAACTGTCCTGAGTGAAAATGTGGCCACCAGAATAAAATCTTAACATATGAAGATATGTGTGCTTCAGTGGCCATAAATCAGGGGCCACAGAGGGGCCACACTTAATACAGAGGGGCCAATTATATGTCCAACATCGCACATTGAGTAATTCAAAACAGATCGAAAATTCTCAATAAATTGTATTATTATGATTAATAGTTTAAGTGTATTGAAATAACTGTTAGTCTCATATAACTGATAGGATAGGGGTATTTCAGGGGCCAATCCGATTTCAGCTGGGGCCAGTCCCCCCCCTGAACTTGACCCTGGATCCGCCTCTGGTTTGCTTTAGTGGATGTAACCTGATAAAACACTTGTTTGTTTTAAGTAGCGCTTGGAGAGACACATCATGCATCATTTTGTGAAACAGAACAACGTCATGAAAAGTCTCTCTGTGATACTGTAATGACTGCGAGTGGATTTCACCACTTCGTGCTCCTTGTGACGCTGTATACTTTCAAAAGAGAATTTAACTCGGGCCTGAGCAAATAAACCATTCTTCAAAAGTTCAGTTTCCAGATGGGAGATCATTAGCCTTTAGTAGAGCAGCACTAATAATAATAATAACACTGGTCCTAATCACGGTGTTAAGTGTGAATAGGTTGGGTTTTAATGATCAGCATATTTAAGGTGCAGGAAAAGAGACATCGGCGTTCGCGTGTGTTTTATTAAACAGTGTCTGGACTGAATCCTGCCCTGTAAAAAGCCAAATTGCTGATCTCAAATGACCTATAAAGCCTGAGGTCTTGTTCCCGGAGCCTCGCGTGTCTGGAAGAAATATGATTAGTCAGATTTAACTACCCGTGCACCTAGATTTTTATTTGACTTAATAATAATATACAGCGTTCTCTATAACTGCCTTCTATAAAGAATGGAGTGAACATGAGGATCAGAATTTGACATCTCTTAGTGACAATGCAAAATAACTCTAATTGGACCCTGCTCCCTTGTTTTGCCATTTTCCGGGGGGGGGGGGGGGGGGGGGCAGCTCACTTCCTTGCGCCCTCCCTTTCCCGTCTCCTTTTTCATAAATACTCAAAATGATTTATTTCCTAGTAACTTTGCTCGTGAAATTGATGTGGACCCGGGGCCTTTGTAGCGTCTGGTTTCCCCCCTGCAGTAAAACCAGGCTGAGGTCCAGGCGCAGGGCAGCGTTTGCGTGACTACAGAGGGGGGGTGCACCGGCCATAAGTCTCGGCGCAGGGGCACCTGTGGGCACCCCCCACCCCCCCTCCCCTCCACCTCCTTGCGTGTCACGATGTGGCCCCCGGACTCAAAGCACTCAGGCTGATAGATTCGAGGGCCCGTGGTTAAGTGTGCAGATTTATGATGGGCGGTTGCAGCATGTCAGGCAAACTCTGTTACTTTTTTAGGGAGCACGAAGGGGAGGCCCCCTTCCTGCAGGGAAACAGGGAGTGAAGAGGGGGGAAACAGAGCCAAGGTGCTTTCAGGTTACCGGCCGTGACTTGGGAAACTCTTCAAACAACTGTAATTGGTGAGGGGTAGCCAGATGGCTGCAGGCGCATGTACGCGGCCACTTGACTGAGATGAACTGTCTTGCCTGGAATTCTGCAATCGCTGCTCGACAACGTCTTTCATCAGGTGGGTAGCCGATGCGGTGAGAATTAGAGGTCATGAAAAGTGACCTGTGGAATTTGAGATCCTCCTCCCTAGCAGTTGCTTGTCTCGCCTTCGCACGTCATGTCCAACAGCGGGACGGATCGTTCTCATTCCTGTCACGAAACGGGGGTTCTCTCTCCGTCCGTCATGACCTGGGGAGCTCGTCATCCCTCAGCGATGTGAGGCTGAAGGCCTGATACAAGCCCTCGCACATCTGTCCACCGAATATGTCCGAATTTATCACAATCACTCGCAAATTCAATAATAACAGAAAAAACAGATAGGGATTTATTATGTTTGTTGCTATGCACTGTTGGAATAAAAACACTAGCATAGTAGACTTCAGTGGCAGCGAGAGAAGTGGGATTTAACAGTTCCTAGAAGTTCTCAGCAGTAATTTATGAGTAAGACTCTGGAATGCATGCTCATTACATGGGCCTTCTTCCTTAGATGACACTGCATCTCATGGTGGAGTATTTCCTCATTCAAGCAGCCTTTAAACGAACCTCATAACCACCATCTTGATCCCACACTTTACAGACATGAAAGAGGTTAAAGTCGTCTGGATCCATTCACACTGAGTGTAGGTTGCTACAACTTTCAACTTGGCTGCAATGTAGCTTTTAAAATTCACACTCGATGAAGTTGCGGTATTTGCTTCACACAAATGGTGCAGGCCTGCACCGCAGTGATGTAGAGTTTACTGCAGAGACTGATTCACCCGCTGGTTTAACGCCGCAGAATTACCGACATCGTCACAGGTAATAAATAAAGAACTCAGTTTGTTGAAAAGCATATGCAGTGTAAACCGTCTATAGTGGCCACAGATAGGATCTCCAGTCTGATATCAAAACTTGAGGAATAAACATGAGCCCAGATTTAGGGATTTCTTTTCAATTCATCCAGCTTTTATTTAATATATATATATATATATATATATATATATATATATATATGTATGTTTTCAACCGCGCTTGTTTGTCCATTTCTAAGTCAGCAGAATTAAGCAAAAAGGATTCAACCGAATTCCAAGACAATTTGTGGAGCAGTGGGACAGTACCCGAGGAAGTGGACCTGGACAAACGGGCAAATCGAGGAATTTTCTTTGAACATGGTGAGATAGGGCACTATCCCTAATGAAATGATCTGCTTTCCATTTTGCCAATTTATTTAAAAACATAGTTGAACAAAGTGGAAAAAAATCCTGTATCCACCAATAAACTTGCATTCACAAGGATAATCTAATAGGTATTTCTCAGGCACCATCCCTCTGCCAAGTTTGGGATTAATCCTTTTAGTAGTATTTGCGTAAAACTCGTAACAATCCATCAAACGGGTGAAAAAATCTTCACAGAAGTAATGAGCAACAGTAAGTTCAGGATGAAAACATCCCATTGTTGTGATTACAGCTTGTTTCTGTTGCCCCATGTGGCCAAGTAAAGTGTTCACCAAGGCCTTAAAGTAGTTTATAATGTTTTAATAGTTAGTTCTGAGTTATTTAACTTGAAGCATTATGAGACTAATGAGGAGAAAATGAGCCCCTTTTCCCCTCTTGTACTAAATCCCAAAGGAAGAGTCATCTTGTGTTGTTTAGCCTATGAGTGTATGCCTTTGTGTTTCAGCAGTACATGTGTACATGTGTATTCAGTATGTTTCTGGCATGCATATAATAGGCTACGCAGCCCACGGGGATCTGATTTCAGTCAGGCTATACTGTTGCCCAAGCTTGATCATCTCTGTCTGTTTCCTGTGGCACTCCTCAGGGAGCCCTGAATCACCCTGCAGGGCTCTCGTCGACACATTCAAGTGTGAGAATACATTCTGTTCAAATAAATGAGCCAACATCGCAACAGGAGACAAATGTGGGAAGCACCCACTCTCGTGCCAGGCCTAATCAAATCTTGTTTGTATCTGTGTTTGCATTTGGGTTAGTGGCACTTTAATGTGAGAGACCACCAGAAAGATTTGTTTCCTGGAACTGCACAGGATGTTTTTTTTTAAAAGTTTTTTTTCATTTCCACCATGGCTCATTTTAATGTCTCCGGCTTGTCATTTGTGACAGTCCCAGAACATGAGGATGTGGCTCCTCTAAGCGATTCGTGCATTGTCCTGATATGCGGTCCGGCTCCTCATCAAAGCGTAGTGGACAAACCACACGATTCAGGCTTGATGAGTGTTCATTTGAAGCACATAAATCATCCAAATATGCTGCTTTGAATGTGCCCATCCAATACATGCCATGAAAGATGGATTTGACTCATGTGAAGGATCCGACAGTCGGTAATAGCGTCTCTGAAAAAAATCCTTGTGTGAACTTTTCGCAACTCTGTGTGGGGAATTTCAGTCATCCAGAGACCAGTGAGCCGCGGTGAGATCCCTCCTGTTCCTCAGCAGCTCCTGTAACAACCAGTGTCTGTGTTTACAGCCAAAGCGTCACATCCAGTGGCCAGACGGCTCCATGAAGTGCTTCCATCCCAGCAGAGGTATCGACTGAGGCGGTGGCAGAGGTTAATCTGGAACATACTTGCGACTATGTCAGGATGTGTTCTCCTGCTGTCCCAACATCCTGATTGATTCATGGGCCTCCTCTCGCTGCTGTTCACCGGGTTCTTCTTAGATTTAAAGGATTAGTGGGAAGTGACATCAGCTGAAGCTCCCTGCTACTCTGTCTACGCTCATGATTTTCATAAGGATCTGTCAGTGTGTGTGTGTGTGTGTGTGTGTGTGTGGTGTGTGGGGCTTTATGTGTGTGCCCTGTAACCAGCACTATAGGTTGAGTACAATTTAAAAACTCAAATTCTTTCCCACACCTCTGCTTCACTGCTGTGTGTCGTGATGAGCTAGTGATAGTCACTAAACACAGGAGAGTAAATTAACACAACCGCAAAGTCTGTCTGCATCCACTGAATTGGGACCAGATGTGTTTACATGCTGTTTTCTCCAGCTCTCAATAGCTTAATTCATCTAATTATTGCAAAAAAATGTAATTGCCCAAGTCACATGCATGTGCACTGCTACTCAGCCTCCTGGTGTATCTCAAAATGTCTCTGAATTACAATCATAAGCTGGTTCCAGACATGCACTGGCCTCCAGGGTTCCTCCACAATTTCTCTCCGGAGGAGGTGCACGTGTGACCTCAACTGTCCGAGTGAGACGCTCTGCAGTTTCTGGAGACTTTATCCGTCGGCCTCCTTGTATAATGTCTGTAGAAATCCAGAATGGGGACTTGGAACGATATAGGCTCTATTCGGCTCCATTTAGCAGCTTTGGACCAATATCAGCCCTAATACTGGTGCATTATTAACCACAGGAAAAGGAGCAGCCTGGTCAAGTCCTTTCAGCTACCAGGACAGCAAAAGCTTAGAGGCAGCTTTACGTAAACCTTGGGAGTATAAAGTAAGTGCCTCCCATAGATTTCTATCAATTCTGGAAGAAAAGGATATGAGAAAGAGTCTAATTACTCTTTTTGAGGTTTTCTGCAATATGTAAATATATATATGCAAATCTATGTAATAACCCTTCAGGCAATTTAATATATTTGAAAAGTTTTGACTGGTGAAAGCTCAGTGCATTGTGCTTTCTCCTTATGTTGAAAGTTAAAGGTCTGTTAAGTGTAACTACAGAGCAAATTTAACTTCAACGCTTTCTCTATTTTATTTTGTAGCCAAAGTTTTAGGAAGGTAGGGGTTAGTGAGACACCCCCTGTATCTAGGCAACGGTACACATTTGTGGTCATGTGACCATTATGTTTTCAAGCCCCTCCCATTCCCCCCTTGCCATGAAGGAGAAGTTGGTGCTGGTGCTGTGGAAAGTATTTTTTTTCACAAAAATGTGTTTTTTGCATGTAAAAGTAAATTTTCTTGCTTTGAACTTAATCAACTGTTGTGTCAAAACAAATTGAATCAGATAGAACAACTTATATCATACATGTTGGTGAACTTCCAACATATAAAACCATGTGATCGATGCTAGCTGAAGATTAGCCTGATTTGCTAAGAGATGTTGTTTCTTCTAAAACGGTGGCTGTGGGGTAAAGTGGGACAAATGCTGTGGCACAAGTTAAGTTTAGTCTTAAACATATTTTAGTGTAATATTACATCATATGTGTTTTATTTTTAATGTCATAAACATTATAGAAAAGCCATCATGCCAAGAAACTATACACCAGGAAGACAACCTGGGGCCAAACACCCCTCGCAGAGATGGAGAGTGCAGCCGCTGAGGTCATGCAAGGAAAGAAGTCCTTAAGAAAAGCTGGAAGGGATAGAAATATTGACAAGACAACCCTCAAAAGATTCATAAAGAAAAAAGAGAGAGGGGAAGTAAAATCAGTAGCCTGGTGTGCAGTAGCTGAGGCAAAGAGAATATTCACACTTGAAACAACTAGCTGACCAGTTCCATGGCCTTGCTCCAGTTAAGTGCAGTGAACTGGCATTTGAATACGCAGAGAAAAACAATATCCCTGTCCCTGCTCATTGGACAGAGAAACAATGTGCAGGTAAGCTAGGGTGTGCAAGAGATCACATGAATCATAATAATCATAAATGTGCTTAATTGACCAATCCCCATGATTCTGTTACTAGTCCGATATTAGTTTTGGAATGTGTGGTTGTCAATCTAGCTGTCAGGATTTTAACTATTACAACATGTGTTGTTATGGTAATTTTAAAGTGGAAAAAGTAAGTGGATCACTTTACCCCGGCTACGGGGTAAAGTGAGACACAAGACCACTTTTTTAAAACAATCATATTTTCACTGCCCTTTGTCCTGAAGACATTCTGATCATTGCCATTGCTAGAAAACATCCTGAATTAATGGGAAATGTGTAAATTTTACTGATATATCATTTTAGCTCGCCTAGAGGGGAGCAAATGTAAAAAATGTCCCACATTACCCCGCTCTCCCCTGAGGGAGTAAAAGTTGCTGTCCCAGTAGCATGACCCACTTTTGTAAAGTGTGTTTGTTGTGTGATTAAGTAACTTCAAAGTTAGTCTAAGACTCCCCCCTGTATGAGCTCAGCGTGCCGTGGGGCTGCACACAATCTGTCCTGGTTCAGCAGCCAGTGCAGGAAAAGTCTTTAAATGCGATTGCCTTGCATGAACTCTCTTTTACAGATTCGTGTTAGCCCGGGTCCCATTGCTCCTATCTATATTCATATATCCATTCAGAATACAATAGGGGAAATTTGGCAGGAGAGGGAATGTGCCGAGACATGAACGTTAGCGTGAGCATTTGTTGGATTACATCAGTGGGGGCAAGTTAAATCTCCGCACATTGCCGCGGTCCGCGTGCTCCCTTCTCTCCGGCGCTCTCTGTGGACGGCAAGCGGGACGGTAAACTCTGAGTGACCCTTCTGTGCATGTCATTCCTCAAAAGCAGTTACAGTTGGGGAATATTTCCCTCTGACCAAGCAGGCGGGTTACACACTTAAATATTACCAGCCACACATTACCACGCACATGCAAAGCACAGAGCTCTTCAGCTGCTCATCCTAATATCGCCCCCCTTCCACACACACACACACACACCAACACCTTCACTCAAGAGATGACTCCTCCCTGAGCGTGGTGAGAATGTGCCTTTCACACGGGCGGCCAGCCAAAGCAAATAAACCAGCGACAAACCAGCTAACGAGGGCATGCACGGGGTCACTGGGGGGGCTTGCTGGGAGGTGCCAGGAGTGACAGAGGGAGGGACATGGTCACGCAAAGAAAACAAGCCCAGCAAGAGCGAGCCAGCCTTCTCACGCAGGGGCCCAGACATGTGTCTTGTCATGCAACAGCCACCCCATCAACCCAAATTAGGGCTGACGGAGGTAATAAAGCGAGGGAGCAAAGAAGGAGAAAGAGAGGAGCAAAGGATGCTTCTCCTCGGAGAGTGAAGAAGAGAGAGGAAGAATATATTGTTCACCTTTTAGAAGAGTCTTACAAAACAACTCCGGTGACCTGAGTGTACCTCGGAGGCTGCCTGCGTGGTAAAGCCTCGGCAGGCAGATCTGTTTTACTCACACACACTATGTCCTCAGTTAACACCAGGCCTTGTGTCAACAGTTTTCCCAAATGCGGATAGGTGTAAGTGCCGTATAACCGCAGCAAAGCCCATTAACTTGACCATACGCCAGCAGCCCTGACTTCATATCCAATGACTCTACATCTTTGATTTCCAAAGGAAGCCAGCTCAGACTCCTCTGGAGTCTTTTCCCAGTCTATAGGGACTTTTAAGAAATTCAAATCTACCCATGTTTTTTCTATACCCACGGGTGAGTGGGGCAATGAAACAAGGGATAACATTGTGGACAGGATGCGAGTACACAGCCCAGAATCCCTGGGAATTGTGGATGAGTCGGCACATTTACGTCCAATGCCAACATTAGGCGCCAGCGCAGGAAGTGCTGTGCCCTTTATGTAGAGAGGCGGAAAGTAAGGGTGTGGAGGTCGGGGATGGACGTGCAGCACATTTGACTTTAATGCAGGAGATCAGTTTGCATCCTGTCACAGAGCTCCAGTTCCCTTTCACCCTCATATTACTGGATCCAAAACGGTTCTCTAATACTTGTCAAGAGTTTGAGTAGCCTATCCTTAACTATACATTAACTATACATGACTTGCCATAACCATCATGATTCCAACGTTAATCATTCAGTAGTTAAAATGCCCAGACGTTATGGAAAGAAACAGAAACGCATAATATCAACGTCCTTGTTCTGCAATTAAGTTGCAATGCAAAATTATCATTATATATATAACAATGTAGTTTGTAAGACAGTGTATAACATTGAAGAAAGATCAAGGAATTTGTTCCCATGTAGCCACATTAGATGGATGAGGATGAAATGTGAAATGCACACAGAAGGAAAGTTTGAGAGAGGAGTTCATCCCTGCTTAGGTCTCACCTTTGGTATCGGAAAGTTTCAGCAAAACTTCGGCTGCAGTTTCAGACGCTGTTTGACAATCCAAGAAGCATTTCATTCCACAACACTCTACTTAACACGAGGAGACTCATTCACACAACCCAAGATAAATTGGATTTAAAACAACGTTTGGATGCAGTGGAAAAAGAATTCCAAATCCTGTGTGATAATAGAAAAGAAACTATGCTAGAAGCCACGTCTAAATTATATTAAGGCTGAAATGTCAAAGTCAATTGTAATAGTATATAAAGTTGAAGATGTTTTACGATAAACCTTATGCTTCTCCTTTAAATGTCCATATATAAGTTACTATTCAGAATGAGTGGAGAAATTTAAAAACTAAATCAAAAGTCGGTCAAAATAGTGAACTTGTGAAGATGATATACAAATGTGATAATGAATGATCAGAAACACAAGCATAAAGACAGGGTTGAGAGTTGACTATTTACTTTTTTGTTGATGATACTTATAGACTGTAATGAAATTAAGCCGAAATATCTTGAAAATCCTCTTTAACCATTGATTTCATTTGGAGTCTATCGGGGGATGAAGTCGCATCACCAAAGTCTCGCTAATACAGGCACTCGACCAATCGCAAGTCAGCCTCAGCTGAGAAAATTGTCTGATCATTTGGTTTGATCCATGTCCTCTTCACTGACACGGAGGTGGCAGGGTGTATGACCGATACTGCAGCCAGCCACCAGGGGGCCATCAGGATGCTATGTTTTTTTCGTCATGTTGGTCATGTTATATTATTAAATGTTAAAGCTTTATCTTAAACCTACACCATTTTCATTCATAGATATGAACCATATTCAATTTTATTTAATTGCACCAAGAACTAATCAGGTGCATTTGACCTGATCATAAATAAACTCACTGTCTCTCTCTCTGTTTGGTTCATAAACAAACACCAACATAAAAAAAACAGATCAGTGATGAGTCCCCAGCCTCCGCCCACTGAGAGGCCACTGCTGTGATGGTCTGGGGATGTCAGCTAGCATAGGTGGTCCGGGCCAGATGTGAGGCATAGGGTGCCTCTCGGCCTCTGAGGGAGCATATGGAATACATTGCATATGAGGGACTCCTCCGAGACTGTTCTCTCTTAAGCTATTTAGGTTGTGAGGAAGCCTGTCCGCCTGCGACCCCACTCCTCACCCTCACCCTCATCCCTGCCGCTTCTCCCTGCAGAAACGGTGGGATTCAGAAATGTATCACCTTCAGTGGTGGGTGCGTCAAGGAAGAGGGGGCAGCAGGCCACGCAGGGGGACATGGGTAAGAAGGTCAATCTTCACTCTTGTTTGTGTCTGAGTCTGCCTCCATGGGAAGCCTGCGGCCTGTAGAGCTCATGTCTCGGATTAGAGCATCACACAGATGTATGTATATGCTGAGCGACATGTATGATGTGTTTGTATCTTACTAAGAATTAAAAGAGTTTTATTATTATTTCTCTGGCCATGCATCTCTGTTGTGTAGGTTCTTTTAGTCCTCACATCTGCCTCGAGTGCAGCTCCCCCCTGAGGCTCCTATAATAATATCAATAAATTACCAAAGCATATCGAATGGGCAGGAAAAAGGCATATCATCCCACATGATGTACAGGGCCAACATTGGTCTTCATTGCACATGTCTGTGAAATTGTTCCCAAACAATGACAGAGTGCCGCACGTTCAAGCTATGCCTGCGGGAGTCGTTTAAAAAAAAAAAATTATAAAAACAGACTTCTGTGTTTCCCACCGGTCTGTTCTGCAAATTAACAGGAGTCTGACAAACTCTTCAGACTGCTTCATGCTCTATATTGACCATTTCCCACTTCCTCTCTTAACTGGATGGATGTGACGAAAGGGCCGGACCATGAATATCTTTGGAGGCGATCTCTGTATATTCTGATAAAAAAAGAGCCAAATAGCAAAATACTCTGGTCTATAGTGTATGTAAGTTGAGCCCCTGCACAAATTGACCAACGGGAATACGTTAGCATGCTATATAATAACCTTGACCACTCAAGAGGCAGAACTAGTAAAATATAATCATTGTTAAATTACAGATGAGGATGAGGAAAGTGCAAAAAAAATGTTCTGGTATGACTTCATCACATTAATAGGACTGCTAATGGCTATTAGTGTGCTAACAGTGTTTACATTCCCCCATAAATGACTGTAGCTCCGACAAGAACAGGCCTTATATAGACACAATCCACTGAGTGTAGCATTTGAACCAGTCCCGTATGTAAACAGAGGAGATGGCTGCGATGCAATCACTATAAATGTATAATTTTTTTCCTCAAGCATAAAATTCCTGAGCCTGAGCCGACTGAACATTAAAGAGAAGGTACGATGATATAAGTGCTTCAAACACGCAGACTGGCCTGTCTGCTCAAACACCATGTGTCTGGTGTGTATATGGATGACTTGAAAGCGTCCTCATGTCTGCTTGCATTGCATCTATATGGAGAGGTTTGCACGCCTGCAGAGCCAAACAGCTGAACAGGTCAGTGACTGCGGGTGATTTCCACATGGGCCGCGGCTGCAGGGTGCGCTGCAGTCTGACAGACAGGGTGAGGTGGACTTCGGTGCAGCTGCGGCTGGTCGAACACGTCAGGGTCAAGCGAAACCCAGAAACCGAGCAGAGATCTGGATGAAAAGATGCTACAGGATACACGTGCCGCAGAATCAGGATTTGGAGTTCTTGGCGTCGCGTTTTCTATCACAGACCTAAGTTTGACTCACTCCAAAACATGAGTAGTCAAATGCTAAGAGTGACTATGGGCAGAAAAGGTCTCTGGTTCGTCTCTGGTTCGACTCCACGGAGAAACAACAAAAAGACGAACCTGGATTGATTTGTCCAAAATTCCAAGAGGATTCTCCCTACCCTGTCTAGTGCCCCTGAGCAAGGCACCTTACTCCCCCAACATCTGCTCCCCGGGCGCCGTACATGGTCGCTCACTGCTCTGTGTGTCCTGCACCAGATGGGTCAAAAGCAGAGGTTAAATTTCCCTACCTGCATGAGTGTGCCTGTGCATGTCTGTGCATGTGTTTGGTACTAATAAATGCATCTTAATCTTAATCTTAATCTTAAAGCACGTCTGCACAGTCAGTTCATACATGCAGGGTTATAGCTATGATGTCAACTCAAGCTTGGGTTATTCTTCTTGGTTGCTTTTCTAATTTATACAAGGGTGTAGTATGACTGTGTTGCTCATACAATCATACTAGAAACCGAAAAGAAAAATAACATCTGAGATCTTTTTTTTTAAAGATATATTTCTTCATAAAAATGGATAAAAAGTGTTATTATTGTAATTGTTATCCAAAATGTTTCCAACAATGCTCAAACAGAGAGAAATCCCCAACTTTATTCAAACTAACAGGATGTTTTGTTTGAACTCATATCGTCTTTAGGGGCACACACAGCCATCCGTCACCTAAAGCCAGGCTCTCACTTTTTAAGAGCATCAGAGGGCGAGACGCTGCTGGAGTTGTGTCTTCTCCTAAGGGTCACACTGTTATTTCATGTCAGCCGGCTGTAAGAGCTGCAATCCGTCTTTCTGCACTCATGAACTCAAGTATAAACACTTCTGCAGCGTTTTCAGGAGATCTCTCCTCCTCAAGCAGCAGCCAGGACAGAGCTGAGTGTCCGGGTCATAGGAGAGATTCAGTCTCTGAAGTGAGTCAGGACTCAAAGTGAACTGTGACAAAAGACAGGAGAGTTTCCCTCAATGAATCCAAACTAAACAAGAAAGAGGAGACGGACGGAAGCAGGTGGCTCGCAGAAGGTTTTTTAAGGAAAATTTAAACATGGTTTTAGAGTTAATTAAATTGACTTCACAGAAGTCGGGAAGTAACTTAAACTGACTTCTCTGGTCTCTGCTCAACAGTAAGTGCCTCAGACTTTATAATCCCAGATACAAAGTGTTGTGGTGTGCAAATGAGGCGTGCGGTACATGATGCACACACACAAGACTAATATGAGGCCACACACACACACACACACACACACACACACACACACTTCTTTCACATTTTCCTCCACAACAGATCAGTTTTTTCCCTTCTTCTTTCTAATCCCAAAATTATTAATATCTTCATTTTTAAAATGTTTTTCTTTCCAGTATTCATATCCATATTCTTTTTAAATATGGATGAAATAAAATCACAAAGAAAGCAACGTTTTCCACCCTTATATTGAAGAGAGACTAGATCGAGCTGTCAGAGGGCCCAGGACAGTGAATGACCTCTGACCTCACAGGCCCTCGTGCCACTGCTGTGGTGATTCCATTGGCCCATCAGCAGATTTGCAGAAGGGAAGGGGGGACTTCGACTGTTTTCTGACCCGGCTTCATTTTCAGGATACTAAAACGCACTGAGCTGCTCAAGCAGAATATATGGACGTGCAAAAGAGAGGGAATCACGGAACATTATCCGCCCAATTACACAATGAGAAGAGCAACCCGCTGCTCATATCCATACTAGCACGTAATGCTCAGTATGACTGTAGCTGAGCCACTGGCCCCCCCAGCACCGATCAGACCAGCTCAGCCTCCCACACCTGCAGGGATCCCAGCCTGGGAGAGTCTGTCTCAAAGAGAGACAGAGACAAACAGCTCATAAATATATGTGAGTCAGTAAAAAGTAATGAGAAGAAACAGGAACATCCTGTGTCACATCCAGAGGAGGAAAAACCTAATTCATGTAATATCACAGCAAACGGAGCAGATGCTCTTCAGATGTTGTGAATCGTGTGGTATCAGGAGACGAGAGGTTTTCACTGTCACCGGCTTCCAAGTTTAATGGAGAAGGTGACGTGTCGTCAAAGTCCACATTTTGAACGACAAACTGGCATCAGAGCAGAGAGTAATGCTCATTCTCACTCAGCAGGACTCACGAGTTCCACGATTTGAGTTAAAGGGACACAGTCTCTACCCTCAGTAACCTGAGGACCCAGCCGGCCGCTGAGAAAGACTTGACTGTATTTCAGCATTAAATTACCTCTCTGTTCACTTTCTTATGGATATTTTAGATATGTATTGAGGTAAATTAATAAGTAAATTAATGTATGCATTAATATTGAGGCATAATAAAATAAAAAGATCAAAATACCAAGTGTTTGGTTTGGTTCTTATGACATTTTGCCGACAAATTTTAACTTAATGTGGGTTATATGAACAAACTTTAGGACAGATTATACATTCTATATTTAAACTTTTTGAACAATGAAAAGTAAAATGTATTCTACAGATAAGTAACAATAAAATCAGTAGCTTCCAAATATGTATGTATGAAAATCTGGACACCTAGAAACTCTAATTTCAAATAGTTCTGATCTTAGAGGTGCTGTCCTTTTCTGTCTCTTCTAACATTATCTTCTGTATTTGAAGTGTGTGGTCCCGGTCTTCCTGCTGTTTTGGGGACCTAAATCTGTTTAGTGACATAATGGGGACTTGTCTTCCTTATGGGGACAAAAAGCAAGTCCCCATAATGTAAATCGTTCCACTTTAAGGTGAAGACATGTTTTAAAGTTACGTTAGGGGTTAAGGTTAAGTTTAAGGTTAAGGTTAAAGTTAGGGTTAGGTAAGGCAAGTAGTAACTATGGCTAGAGGAAATCTTCGGGAAATCAATGTAAGCCAATGTAATGAGAAATCATAGAGACAAAACTGTGTGAGTGTGTGTGTGTGTGTGTGTGTGTTGCACCGATACGACTCTGTCTCATTCAAATCAATCTCAGCAATCTTACCAAAATAAAAGCAGTGAGAACTGTCCTCACAGTCAGCTTCAGTAAACATTGCAGACAAATTGTTGTCGCTCCAGCTTTAACTGCGTAAGAGGTTCCTCCATATGCAAGTGATTTATTTTTCAAGGTGAATTTCCTCTTTAATTTTCTTCTGAGTGGCCAGAAAGATGATTTCTGTATCACAGAGTCTGCGAGGAATTTAGAGAAAGTCGAACTCTGACAGTTAATGATTCGCAGATTACAGTGACATAATTCAAGTGAAGCAGGTAAAAGATACGTAACAGATGTTGCTGTAAAGTTTGTGTGAAAGGTTAATTGCCAGAAATTAGTTTATGAAATGCAGTAGTCTGCTGTGTCTCATAGTAAGATGGGAGTGATTATCCCAGCATTTAAACTGCTATGGATGTGGTTTGGTGCGTATTAAAAACTGCAGTGACTCATCTGTAAAATACTAAGAAACTAAGTATAAAAGTACTAAGAAAGTTAAGACCTCTACCACAAGTTTTTAGGCGTAACGCTGTGCATCCTGGAGACCTATGAGTTAAATTTACTCAACTCTTATTGGAAATGCCATCATCGTATATATTTCCTTTATCTAAAGATTAGAAGAGATACTGTCTGTCATGGTTGATGGATGACAGATCAATGGGCTTATAATCTTTTACCAACTTAACAGCATGTAGGCTGCGAAGTAACCGAAAAATCTAACCCTAAATTTTGTACCAAAAAGGACAAGAATCCTCTTCTAATATCAAACATGACACAAAACCAGTGGCAGATCCAGGGGTGGGGCCAGCGGGGCACCGGCCCAGCTGAAATCTGATTAGCCCCTGAAGTGCCCCTGTCCTCTCAGACACACATGAACAACACTAATAATTTTAACAATAATTATAACAATTTGTAAAGGAGCTTTTCTCTAGTACACAATGTACTCGAATGGGTGAATATTTTGTTTGTAAAAAAATTCAATGATGTGTGACTTTGCTCAAAGGACTATCAGTAAACAAGGAATGACTTAACTGTGCATCTTACTGAATCAGGAATTGTGCATGGATATAAGAAATGTAATTTGTCCCTCAACGGCGGATAAAAGTGACATTAAATCAAATAAGTCATGATACACAACCCCTAGAAAATTTTAAGTGTTGCATAATTTTTGGGTTGTGCTGAACTGTCATCTTTAACATCGTCTCTGTTCACAAGGTTGCTGCAAAGATTTCATGTCTCTCTGGACTTAAGTTTGATGGCAACTTGTATCCAAATCCCTCTTTTTTCTCGCTATTTTCGCTCAGCCCAAATGTAACAGTGTCATCCATTTCTTTTTCTTCTTCAGTATTAAATAATCTGCTCTTTCATCGGGCAGAAGGTGAGTAAGATTAGAAAAACGTTTCTGAGCGATGCCTCAGCCTTGTCTCTGGTGGGCTCGGGGAGCCGGGGTCATCTGGAAGCCATTTCTTCTTGTGCTTTCTCCCTCGTCTCATTTTAATCTCTCAGCACAGCCCCACACCTCCTCCCCGCCGCCCCCGCTCCCAGGGGAAGCCGAAGTTCAGTGACCGAGCTCCGCGCACGCCAGGCCGGCATGGCACGCAAGCTCATCCCCGCTCCGCTCCCCCCTTGCACGCAAAAAACTCTACGGGATTAGAAACAAATCACCCTGTACTGTACATAATAGATGGCTCCTGTCCTGGGTGCCACATTAAGTGAAGATCTATCACGCAGCCTGCACACAGTGAGGAGGGAAAGTGTCCGGGGGGAGCAGTGTGGGAAAAAAGAAGTATGCTATTATCCTAATAGGTTACTTGATTAATAATAGGCTAGAATAACTTCTGGGTTTTTCTGCAGTGGTTTGTTGAGCTGCATCTGCATTTACTCAGTCACTTTATCACTTACACCTTTGTTTTTACATCGATGCAGAAGTTTGCAGTACATTTTTTAAGACAACCTCGGAAAGTGCACGCAAGGGCAAGTTTCATGCCGTCCGGAAATCAGATGAAATTACTGTGTGGCACTTTGAAATAACATTTCGTAGTGAAATTGAATGTCTGGATGTCGGGTTATGTTTTTCCATTAAAACATCCCTTTTGATGAATTCTTAAGTACCCTGCGGTACTACGAGTGTAGTGTGGGTGGTCACTGGGTGGAATCAAAGCCCTAATCTGGACTGTTTTGCTGCTGCGTTGAACTACAGAATCACATGAGAGTGCAGTATGTGTTAGAAATCTTATGCTACTATTAGAAATCGTATGTTTGAAAAGGGCCTGAATACATGTTTCTCATTGTTGGAGCGAGGACCTTAAATCATTCCAGGGGAGCCTCCTCCTGATGTGCTGCTCGCCCCTCTCATGTGGGCTGTTTGATATTGCCTGCAGCGACACAGCAGGTCTAACACAACAAGGGTTTGGACGATAAGCAGATTCCTTAGCAAGCTGTTTTCGTACTATTTATTCCGAATCAAAATGAACACGGGGCATCGAAGCTGCTGTGATACCACAATTCAACCCGTCTTACATAAGAAAGTCTGTGACTCTTTTGATGCGACAGGCTTTAAACAAGTGAAACCAGAGGGGGAGCTTCTGACGAGTACACAAGCAGGGAATCGAATATACTCGATAGTTCAGTGCTGGTTTGTGCACCAGAGTTCAATGTGCTGCGTGTGGTGAAATGTATGTAACACAATACACACATAATGCTTGAATCCTTTTTTTTAAGGATTTGTTTTTCCTTGTGATATTAAACAAGGATTTAGAACTTAATTCAGTCTGAGCTCGGATTTAGACATTTTCCAAAAGTATCGCTTGTTCCCTGAGCACAATATTTTCCAAAACATATTGCACATAGTGATGGATAAAACGAAAAATTGGATTTAAACATCTGGATTATCATCATATGAAGGCATTTGTTATATTCCACAACAGCAAGTTTAAAGGAAAATGAATAGTAAAGCTGCATTATTGACCACTTGGAGGCAGTGTAACAAGCTGTAAACATACAGAAATTTCATATTAGCGGTTTATACAGTTGATAAGAAGAAAATGTGACTCTGAAAAAACTAACTTCATACTTTTATTGGTAACACACAAAATAATTAGAGTTTTTGGAAATTAATTGAACAAGATATACGAACAAATCGGATATTTATTTGAAATTTTATATAATTTTTGTGTTACCAATTTACTAGATTTGACAGAGTATGTACCTTTTTTGTGTAGCTAGCAGAACATCGTGTTTCGTGATGGAGATGTCTGTCTCTTTAGCCAAATGCTCCACCAGCCGGTTACATGCCGTCCTCTTGGTGCTTTTCAGCGAACATGAAGCTTATGAGAGTGTTTCTGTTGAAGTCAGCTCTTAGCTGTGGCTAGAAATGAGTTTAGTGAGAGCAATGAAACTCAACCAGCTGAGTAAAGTTTGAGGCTGACAAAACCAAAACAAGGAGCTGAAAGACAATAAAATTATAGTTAGTTGGGTGAAAATAAATTGTCGTGGGTTCATTAATGCGAGTGACACCTTCCAATTGAATTAGTCATTATACACAGTATCGATTAGTGCAACTTTAAAAGTGATATCATTACTTTTTTACATTTTCAGTCTCAGCTTTAAGAAAAAAGAGTTTTGTCAGTAGATGTGTTTCCTTCCCATGTTGTAAGATGACGTCGAACGTTTAAGGGCTGAACTCAATCATACGGGTTGAAATCGATCTCTCTGCTTATACAGCTTCAGCCACAAGTCCATTTAGGATCACCCCACAAAAGTGAGTTGTGTCTTTTCTCAGGCTCTTTACAGACAAACAACAATCAGGTCAGACACTGAGGTTTTTTTCCCTGTCTTTCCAAGTATCTCTCTTTCCCCGTTATGTGGTCTGGCGAGCGAAAACGCTGTCATTTCAGACATCACCATCTCTAACTAGCGATGTCCGGTGGTGGTTACCTCCTGGCTGCCTGAGATGGCTCCGACCCAGAGGCAGTTTTTTGTGTTGTTTTCTTGTTGGTTTGCTTACTGGTTTTTGTCTGGGATGTTTTTGGCTTCAGCTTTTTTTTTCCGTTCTTGGCACACCTTTGTTCTCACGAGAAAAAAGACTAAGCTAAAGCTTCACTCAAATTCCTTTATTCTCTGCACTTTCCATTCCTAAGTCCCATCAGCTCCCCAACTGCCTGTAAGACCCCTGGCTCCCAACCCCCCCTTCAAACACACACACACACACACACACACACACACACACACACACACACACACACAAACACACCCCCTAACCCCCGTCCCTCTTCCTTCCTCCCTGTCGGTGCTGTGCGTGACAGTAGCTCACTGAGAAGTGGAAATGAGACTAGTAAACAATGATTAGCTCCAGAGCCGGGGCAAGCCTGGCCTGCCATTGGTCCTGTCTCCCCACAGCAAGAGCCCACCCGCTTGCACAAGACATGCACCGGCACATAGACCCCGTCCCTGCCTGTGCCCTCCCACCACCACCGACCCTCACCCACCCGACTCCCCCCTTTGACTACTTCCCCCCCTTCGCCCCAGAGTCACCGCAGGGTCAGGGCCAACCTTTCACAGCCAGGTTACAAAGGGGTAATCACAGGCAAACGCAGCAGCCACACGCAAGACTCACACACGACACCCCCCCCCACCCCTCACCCATAACCCTGCCCTCCCACTCCCCTCCCTCACTCAGCCACAAACCTGGCTCCAATTAGCGTGATGGGGATGCGTGTGGCCACATGTGTACGAGGAGTATGGATGGAGGAGGAGGAGGAGGAGGAGGAGGAGGAGGAGGAGGAGGAGGGTGTCAGCAGAGGTGGAGGTGGAGAGGGGGGAGATTCCCCCTATAGGACTGGAGGAGCCACTGTACTGGAAGACATGTCTATGTCCCTGGTTAACCGAGGACTCGTTCTGGAGCCACACCACATTTCTGAAGACAAACAGCTCTCAGGCGCTGCTCCGCACCAGCAACACTCTCCCATCTATGTACCAGGCTGTTTAAGGACCATTGTTGGGGAAGAACAAGAACACATAGCAGCAGTAATTGCAACCGAAGTTGCCCGTGCTGTTGCCGTTTCTGTTTGTTGACGCAATGTTAGCATGCTGTGCCAATAAGACCTGTGACTTATGGCTTTATTCAATCAGAGCTCATTACAAGCTATTGTTTTATGAGCATCTTTGCGACAGTCGTATAACTTAATAAAAAGAAGCCTGCTGTATCTTTGGAGGCAGTGAAATGCTTTGCAGATCCACTCACTTATCTGAGGGTTGTAAAAACTGAGTGCTCATGGTGCAATCCATGAATATTCAGTGGATGTTTTTGTATTGACAAATGTGTTCTGCATGTGATTTTACCTCCACTGTGTATAAAGATAAATTCTCCTTCCTCCTCATGGTCGTCATTTGTTGGTAATCGGTCGAACATAAACCCAGGGATTAGCAGTTGCTCTCTTGTCATGAAAACTGATGTGTACATCTAATATACGTTGTAAAACACATGTTTAAACAGTCATGTATCACTCTCAACGTCAGCCATCATCCTCCATTACTCACCCTCCTCCTCCTCCTCTTTCTCTGTTAATAATGACTGCCTGTGCTTGTGTTTGGAGTTTCTGTCCCTCTGACTTGGTGCCTTACTTCGGAAACGTTTTAGTGCCTTCAATTAGGGTCATTACCTCTGTGCAAAAATAAACTTCACAGTCGGTGGGAACACAAGAAACTAATTTTTTGTCCTCTGCTTCGAGGAGGGAAATGTTTCACCCCCGGGAAATCATATCGCTTTAAACAGAAACTTCCTTAGAATCAAGAAATAAAAGATACATTTTATTAAAGTTGATATGAATGCCAAGGATATCTATCTATCTATCTGTCTATCTATCTATCTATCTATCTATCTATCTATCTATCTATCTATCTATCTATCTATCTATCTATCTCTTACTATTTGTATTTGTCCATCTGTCGTCAATTCATCTATCTATATCTAAAAAGGTTTTGAGCCCGCACTCTTGACTCATACCTATAAAATAATTGTGCAACAATATCATAAACAGAGCGCATGATTTATTACTTAACAAAAAATACAATATAACTACAATACAACTAAAGCGAAGTTTGTTGGCTTTGTGTTGCTTTTTCTTTCTTCTGCATTGCCCCATCTTTGTGAGGACTGCTGATGAAAGGGGGCCACTTGAAGTTTTCTGTGCGATGACATAACCTGGAGTCTCATGCAAAAGAGTTCAGTTTATGTGTTGGCAAAAACAAGATGTTGCAAATTCAAGTATCAATATTTCATGGGGCGTGTGTTAGTTTGTTGTGTCAGTTCACTCACTGAATTTTGAAAGATAGACAGAAATAAAGAAAGAGAAAGAGAAAGAGAAAGAGAAAGAGAAAGAGAAAGAAAGAAAGATGATTATAATATATATACATTAAGATCATGAGTTATGGTAATCATGAAGAGTGAAATTTTCAGAGTACTATTATATCATAGACTGTATGGATTATATTCATTGTCATGGTGTGATTAACTAATTCATTAATTAATTACTTAATGTATCGATTTATTGATTTGTTGAATGAGTTGAAAGATGTCCAGATATGATATTTTGTATAATATCTAATTACCAACTATATCTTTATTGTCTTTAAAAATGTCTTTACTTTTGCTGCTGTAGTTCTTCACCTCTCTTCTGTGCTAATCCAACAAGTTTCAATGACATGATTTTTTTCTCTGATCAATTTATTTGCTTAAATTCAATCTGCCATGTACAGATCAAATATCCACAGAGGCGGCTGCAGGGTCATTCGAGCACATTTGGCACAAACTAACGACCAACTTACAAAGCGAAACTTTGTCAACCTGCTGGGCTTAAATGATGGAGTTACAGTTGCTTCCCACAGACGAGTCACAACAGACTCGTCGCTGCGCACCGAGTAATCAAACTTTCCCAACAGATGATCCATGTAACCAGATGTGCGCAAACAAACTTTTACGCACATCGCTAAACCGTCCAATTTACACATAAATAAAAACACGATGAGCTGAAAATAAAAACACGCTCATATACACCCCGTACAATTCGAATTAGCAAATACAAACTCAGTCTGAAGTTGGACAAACCGTATCCAAACACTTCCTGCCTGTCTGTGCCAAAGTGCGCACGCCGCGTCTCCTGCAGCTAGAGAATCAATCAGGTTAGAAGAGGACGCACAGTGAACTGTGCAGCCTCCGCCAGCTTCTCCAATTACTCGAACAAATTGCCTCGACACGTTTTCCTACTGAAGCGGTCACCAGTTGCTGAGGACGGCGGCTGTTCACGCCGCACGCTCCCGGTGTCCCCCGCTCGCAAGTGCGCGCCTCCAGAGCACACTGACAGCAGGGAGAGATAATGGGGTCTGCGGGGCTACCACAATGGGAGGAGTATGAAAGTTATCCCGAGCCCTGCCCACCGACTACAAAACATATAAGACGCTGGAGTGAAGCGAAGAGCAGGCACTTTATCCTTAAATCTTCATGAAAAGACTCACTAAAGAAAACAAAACTTCTCCGTGAGGCACTTCATTTATCAGACAATTTAGTTTTTGTTGTTGTTAAGACCTCACCTGCATTTGACTTGCACTCCTGAAATATCTTTTCCTCAGCTCATATGGATGTACAAGAACTTTATTCGTTTTTTTCCCTAGCATACAACCACTGAGCAGACTTTATAGAGACTTTTTTTTTTTGAAGGAACAAGTGTGTGTGTCAGAATGGCTCTGGACTCTGAGTTCGGTGTGAAGGGCAGCAGCATCATCAGGGAATGGAGTGGACAGGTCCAGCCGGCTCTGGTGGCCACCTTCGTTTTCCTCTTCTGTCTGGAAGCCGGTCTGTGGGTCAGGAACCTCCGGCTCAAGAGACGACTGCCGGGACCCTTCGCCTGGCCCGTGGTGGGCAATGCCATGCAGCTGGGCCAGATGCCGCACATCACCTTCGCCAGGCTGGCCAAAAAGTACGGCAACGTGTACCAGATACGACTGGGCTGCAGTGACATTGTGGTTCTCAATGGAGACAGGGCGATCCGTCAGGCTCTGATAGAGCACAGCACAGAGTTCGCAGGCAGACCCAACTTTGTCTCTTTCCAGATGATCTCTGGAGGCAGGAGTGTAACATTCACTACTTACAGCAAACAGTGGAAAGCACACAGGAAAATTGCCCAGACGAGCCTCAGAGCCTTTTCCTCTGCAAATAGTCAGACCAAGAAAGCTTTTGAACAGCATATTACATTCGAGGCCATGGAGCTGGTGCAGGTATTTCTGCGGCACAGCACTGACGCACAGTATTTTGACCCTGCTCATGAATTTACAGTATCTGCTGCCAATGTCATGTGCGCGCTCTGCTTTGGGAAGCGATACGGACCTGAAGACTTAGAGTTCAGGACCCTGTTGAAAAACCTTAACAAGTTTGGAGAGACAGTCGGGGCAGGAAGCCTGGTAGATGTCATGCCATGGCTCCAGTCCTTCCCTAACCCGGTCCGCAGCATCTATGAAAACTTCAAAAACCTCAACGAGGAGTTTTTCGCCTTTGTGAAAGATAAAGTGGCGCAGCACAGAGAGTCCTTCAGCCCTGATTCGACCCGGGACATCAGCGATGCCATCATCAACATGATCGAGCATGGAAAAGACAGTGGACTGTCTAAAGAGTTCGTCGAAGCGACAGTAGCAGACATCATTGGAGCAGGTCAAGACACAATGTCAACAATCATGCAGTGGATCGTGCTGCTCCTTGTCAAATACCCAGATATGCAAACCAAGCTCCACGAGCTCATAGACAAAGCAGTGGGCCCAGACAGACTGCCAACAATTGAGGACAGGAGCAGCCTGACATACCTGGACGCCTTCATCTATGAGACCATGCGCTTCACCAGCTTCGTCCCCGTCACCATCCCACACTCCACAACTGCAGACGTCACTATTGAAGGTCTCCACATCCCGAAAGACACGGTTGTATTCATCAATCAGTGGTCCGTCAACCACGACCCCCTGAAGTGGAAGGACCCGCACATCTTTGACCCCATGCGTTTCCTTGATGAAAACGGGGCCCTCGATAAAGACATCACAAACGGTGTGATGATCTTTTCAACGGGTAAAAGACGCTGCATCGGCAACCAGATCGCCAAGGTGGAGGTGTTTTTATTAACAGCAGTGCTGCTGCACCAGTGCAGCCTTGAGAGCGACCCCTCTCAACCCCTCTCTCTTGACTGCTCCTACGGGCTCACGCTGAAGCCCCTCCGATTCTGTGTCGGCGCCAAGCTCAGGGGGAAGCTGCTCGGCTTGGTTTCCCCAGCATGATCAGCGTGTCCCTGTATTGTGACTCAAGGCCAGCAAACACTTTTACACCAATGACTTTTACAGTAACAGTGAGTATCAGTATACCTGCACTAAATCCTGTTGTAAGATTCACATATTTAATAATATTTAATGGGTATTTTAACACAGTGTGCTTTTGTTTTGTTGTTGGTGCTGGACTGAGGGTAGGATTTCAAAGATGTGTCTTTAGCTGCAGGGTGAAAGCTTGTGGACAGTTGGAATCAGTACAAATATTACACCTCTGCTCCACACAAATATTCTATACTTGATGAGATCTTGTGCATAATTGTTTCATTCTGAGTTGTGTACTTGTTTTACATCCACTAATGTATATGTAAATGCACGGTGTGTGCTGGAATTAGCTATGTTTCCTATAAATGTCAGTTTAAACTAATATAACTACATGAAAATGCTTGTGAATGTTACCAAGTCACCTGATGACTTATTGTTTGTTCTCTATTGTAATATGTAAGAAGATATTTAACCTATGCCATGTAACTCAGTTACAACATGTTTTTTATAATTTCATATTTCAGGTATGGTAATAAATGTAATGAAATGTAATGTATTTCACTATCTACTGTACTCAAAGCATAGGAACACATTAAACAAAGAGTGATCAAAGTGGCGTTGGAGGGTGGGGGGGTGGAATTTTTGTGAAAGAGGAAGACGTTCATTAGTAAGGAAGCAAGCAACCACACTGTCGTGAGGATGAAGAGCAGACCCTGCCAAGGACTGCAGACACTTCACACACTTGTCATGTATGTATTCAGGGTTTTCAGCTTTACTGTACAAGCACTGCAGCCCTCCCCCCATGCCAAACCCAAGTCTCACCCGTTCAAACGAAACACATGTGCAGCAGCAGCAAAACATTTTTTTTTTTTTTAAATCACTCACGAGGCATTCTCAAAAACATGTTTGTTTACAGAGGAACTATTTCAAAGAAACACGGACGTCGCCGCACCCTCTTTAAGCTTCTGCATTCAGGAACTATGGTGTTATAATGAAAGAGGGGGAGGGCTCCTTCTGTCCGTGTCAAAGCAACAAGTCGAACTCAGAGGGGCCTCGAATGTTAAAGCGTTCATCACAGAGGATGTTTTGTTATCAGTGTGTCGGCTTCATATGATGGGGAAAATAAGCTATATCTGAATAAATGAATAAAGTGAAATGTCAACAATCAGTGTGATTCTTTGATTGTCCTTTTATCCTCAAGAAAGAAGCTGAGCAAAAAACATTACCATATTCCCGTAGAGCTGCTCAGCTACGTGCACATCACGTCTCTGGCTGTGATATGAAAGTAGTTTTCGTCGCCCCTGTTGCCACCGTCCAGATACTAGATGTGCCAACTATTGGACAATAGGAATCAACCATTGTTTAAATGTCTGTCGTTACTCATTGTTCCCAAATAGGAAACTGCTAGAAGACTTGACTTGGCCAAATATCACTAAAACTAAATCGGATGCTTTTTTAAAGTTCCTCTTTTGGTTGCACAATCACCAGCCTACAAGCAGATTTACAGCCAGACTCCTCAAAACTATTCTGATGCAGCCGCAAACCCTCACAGCTACGATATCTTTAAAGGGCCATTATGCCAACAATAAGGCTGCAAATGTATTTTTATGGAGCAGAATAAGTCGTGCTGTTTGTATCTGTTGAGTGTTTGACTCTTAAAACCCACAGCTTTCATGGTGATATCCCAGAGCCCTGTTTTCTCTGTATGGTTATAATTAACAGCTTGGCTGTAAATAACAGAAACCAAATCATGTTTTAAATGGTCACGGAAAGTCCATAGGAAACAGCAAAGAGCAAAAACATGTAAACCCAGAGGAAAAAATCAACTCCAGCTCATTGTCCATTATTAACACTTCATGCTCCCACTTAAAAATGCATCCATTCCACCACAAGTTCCCCTTTACACATGTATTACTATTATTATTATTATTATTATTATTATTATTATTATTATTATTATTATTATTATTATTATTATTATTATTATTATATTATTATTATTATTATTGTGTCAAAACATGACAAAAACATTTAGGCCCCACATGACATGTAGGGTTGTTAATCTTTAAAACTGTCTCTGTTATGTTCTTTGGCAGCACAACTATAAATCCTCATTTTTTTCTGGCAACAGGTTTCATTAAGTAGCTGCTCCCCTCCTCGTCCTAGATGGGACAGTGCTGGAGGGAGGCCTGAGAAGGAGTAGGACTACGGTCTGCAGGCTGGGGTCAAAATGGGAGGGGAGAGATAATAAAAACCTGAGTCGCTGACCCCTCCCACTGTGGAGATACATATAAGAGAAGTGTTAAGGCTTGAATCTGCATTCTTCTGAGGTGGTCATCTGAAGACGTGCTGCACTAGTGCTAACCAGCGGAGCTGATCGAGCCCTTCTCAACCCAGCTTCTGTGGAGGAGGGGGAGTGAGACAGCATGTGAGCGCTGCTTGGAACCCATTTCATTTGGTATGGCTATTTTATCCATCTGAAAAGTAAAGATCTGTATTTAATCCATTTTAAACTGTTTCTTTGAATTGTTTTTCGCATTTTAAGTGCAATTTCCCCTTTATTTTAAGCAGTGGATGACAAACTACAGCACAGCACAATGACTCAAGTGGACTCTGAGTTCGGTGTGAAGGGCAGCAGCATCATCAGGGAATGGAGTGGACAGGTCCAGCCGGCTCTGGTGGCCACCTTCGTTTTCCTCTTCTGTCTGGAAGCCGGTCTGTGGGTCAGGAACCTCCGGCTCAAGAGACGACTGCCGGGACCCTTCGCCTGGCCCGTGGTGGGCAACGCCATGCAGCTGGGCCAGATGCCGCACATCACCTTCGCCAAGCTGGCCAAAAAGTACGGCAACGTGTACCAGATACGACTCGGCTGCAGTGACATTGTGGTTCTCAATGGAGACAGGGCGATCCGTCAGGCTCTGATTGAGCACAGCACAGAGTTCGCAGGCAGACCCAACTTTGTCTCATTTCAGTTTGTGTCAGGGGGGAAAAGTATAACTTTCACCAATTACAGCAAACAGTGGAAGATGCATCGGAAAATTGCTCAATCAACGATTAGAGCGTTCTCATCCGCCAACAGCCAGACCAAGAAAGCCTTTGAGCAGCAAATTGTGGCAGAGGCCACAGAGCTAGTTGAGAGTTTCCTTAAACTCAGCGCTCACGGCCATTATTTCAACCCTGCTCATGAGCTGACAGTGTCTGCAGCTAATGTGATTTGTGCATTGTGCTTTGGAAAACGATATGGACACGATGACGTTGAGTTTAGAACATTGTTGAAGCATATAGATCAGTTCGGACAGACGGTCGGGGCCGGCAGCCTTGTAGATGTGATGCCATGGCTCCAGTTTTTCCCTAATCCGGTTCGCAGTGTCTTTAAAAGCTTCAAAGTCCTGAACAAAGACTACTTCATGTTTGTCCAGAGCAAAGTGAAGGAGCATAGAGAGACATTTGATCCAGAGGTGACGAGGGACATGAGCGATGCGTTTATCGGCAACATTGACAAATCTGACAGCGATAACGGGCTCACCATAGGTCACGCTGAAGCGCTGGTGTCCGATCTGATCGGCGCAGGCCTGGACACTGTCTCTACGGCTCTTCACTGGATCGTCCTTCTTCTGGCAAAACACCCTGAAATTCAAACCAAACTCCATGATCTCATAGACAAAGTGGTGGGCCCGGACAGACTGCCATCGATCGAGGACAGGAGCAGCCTCACGTACGTGGACGCCTTCATCTATGAGACTATGCGCTACACCAGCTTCGTCCCAGTCACCATCCCCCACTCCACGACCTCAGACGTCACCGTTGAGGGTCTTCACATCCCCAAAGACACGGTGGTCTTCATCAATCAGTGGTCCGTCAATCACGACCCCCTAAAGTGGAAGGACCCACAATACTTTGACCCCTCGCGCTTCCTGGATGAAAGTGGTTCCCTGGACAAGGACCTCACAAACAATGTTATGATCTTCTCAGCAGGGAAGAGGAGGTGCATCGGGGACCAGATCGCCAAAGTCGAGATCTTTTTGTTCGTTGCGATTCTGCTCCACCAGTGCAACTTTGAGAAATGCCCAGACGAGGACCTGTCTTTAAATTGCTCGTATGGTTTAACACTGAAACCTTTAGATTACAAGATCGCTGCCAAACTCAGGGGAGGAAAAAGCTGTGTGACTGTGGTTTCAGCGATTTAAGAAATGCAGTCTGAGGTACGTCTTCTGGAATAAATATGTATGTCTTGTATATGGATTTTTTTTAAAGATTTTGATTAACCCCCCAAAAATGCAAACGATAAGCTTGTAACTTCTGCTGACATTTTGGGAAGTTATTTCATTGGGAAACAAAGCATTAGTTAATGTATTAAAACTATGCATCCTTACTAAGAATAGAATAAAAGTAATTTCTCAGCTCAAAGAAGATTTCGCTCCTCAAAACCTGGGAGTCTAAGCGAATGAGAAAACCCGAAAATATACTGTGTCATGTAAGTGACAGAAAAAGATGTCATGAAAGCTTCGATGTGGTCGACCATAAACACAATGTTATTATTTATATGAGGCTATTTAGTGGAATGTCTCCCGAAATGCAATATAAACTGGCTGGTGATGACTAAATGTCCTTTTCAGTGCTGATGGGGAGAAATGATGAAGCAGCTGCGTGGTCTATATCCCCCTAAACACTCATATGTACTGGACTTTATTATATCTTTCAGCTCAATACACATACAATGTGCATGTCATTACATTCATGTGCTCTGAAATCCTGCATGATACTGCTATATCCAACAACTTGTGTAAAGCCACTAATCAAACTGCCTTAGCTCACATAACACTGTGCAATAAGCTGTATGGTGATAGAAGCTAAACAATGAGTCACCATGACCCTGTCTGCTACAGTCTGTACTCTGCCGTGCCACTAAAAGCTTGTACAATGAACGTCCAATAAACAATTTTTTTACTGATTCCTACCTGAATCTGTGGGATGTGTATATCAGCCGAAGAGAATCATAAAGGCGAGAGAGGTCAAAGAGATAATAATAGATCATGATGTCTGGTCTCGGTGTTGTTGTAAAACTTTAATGTGGGTTACAGGCCCGGCATGCCCCTGTTCCCCCCCGCCTTACAAGCAGCCTGTGACTCGGTGCATCAGCGTTAAGCAGCCGCGAGCTGCACTCATCAATATTTAACACGGGCCGCGCTGTACTCTTGACTGCTGTGTCATTTTTTTTGGTCCTGAACGAACACATCGTTCAGATTCACAGACTCAGTGAGCAGCCCTGCATCTCCTAAACTGATGTCATGTCTAATAAAAGGTGTGAATTTCAAAAGGCTAAAAATGAATGGCACTTCTTTAACACTTAGCACTTTAACTTTGGGTGGGGCACCCTATCAGACACTGTTACAGGGGAGGGAGTTGGGCTGGGGTGAGTCAAATCAGGTTATATTTGAATAATCTACGCTTGTCAGCCCAGTTTGCACTTTGCGTGAGTATCACATCCCTGGAGGGGTTTCATTTGGTTTCTTCTGCCACTGTTTCGGGTGCAGATTGGGTTTGGCAAATGTTTTTTTGGCCCAGTAGGAGAAGTGGAATGTAAATAAGAGCATTTTAGTTTAGTGCTGAACCTAGTTGGATTTTAGCACAAGTAACAATTTAGGTTAAGGTTCCATAAAGATAAATTAGAACTTTGTTACCTCTGTAGAGTAGCCTGTGTTTTCATCCCTTCCCATTTGTTTGTTTGTTTTTTTGTAAGAAAAATTATGCAAAAACTGATTTCAACAAAACCTTGCGGAAGGACGTCGGGTCAGGGAAGAACCCGTAAATTGTTGATTGTTTTATTTCACTTAATTTAACATTGTGAGATGTGTTTTTCAAAAAATTTCCTTGATTTCTCAGAGAATAATAAGAGAATGGATCTTGATTAAAAAATATCAGGCATGTTTAGGGGACTGATATTTATGAGTGCTGATCTAGTACATTTAAATGTGGTTTCATAAGGGGCATTCTACTGAGCCATTCTTGCCATTCTTGTTAAAGATCAAATAATTTGTCCCGAAACTATTTGTCCTGTGTCTCAATACAAAAAGGAAGCGTCTGGCTGGGTCCTTCAACACATTTCAGATGTCGATATTTTGTTTAATTTATTACAGTTTGAGGTGGACAAATTGTGCAGTATTTTACAAAAAAAAGTGGATAAAAGAGTGGAATTAAACTTGTGAAGTTTCTTCTTTTCTACATCAATATTCATCATGTGACCCCAAGATTGGGAAACACTGGACTCAGCAGCCTAATGATATATTAAACAGTTAAATCGGCAACAGCAGATAAAACGCATCAGTATAGCATCAATAATAATAATAGACCCTCCTGTGTTTGCACCCATGTCTCTATAATAATGACTCTCCCTTATTTTCTATCCCTTGTACAAAATATTTGCTCAAGTCATGTGATTGGCATCTATTCCAACAAGTGCAGTCAACAAACCTCCTGAAATTCTTCCTCCCAAGTAACTTTTTTCTATTTCGGGAAAACCAAAACCACTGGTTGCTCAACATTTATCCTGCTATAAGTATGCTCCATAAATGTTCGTTTAACTGAGGGTTAGCAGCTCATCATTTTCATCCCCCGTCTTATTTTTATGTCCACTCTCTTCTCCCATGAGTTGCCTCAGTGAGTGCACGTGAGTCTACCAGCAGGAGCAGGAGTGTGGATGGAAACTGAGGTTTTCCCGGGAGTTAATGTAGAGCAGGCTGGAGACATTCTGTCCTGTTCACACACTCTCTCTCTCCCGATCTCTCTCTCTTTGCTCTGACACCAAGGGAGGGGGGGGGGGTTCAGGAGACAAGCCACCTGAACTCCCCCATCTGCATCGCTGCTTCCCGAAACATCCATGAAATGTGTCCAGCTGAAAGACCTCCTTTCACCCTGAGTCACCCGGCTCCGCATCCCCTCTGCAGACCGGCTGAACTGTGAAGGCTGACGGTTTCTCTGAGGTTGTTCACATTCTGCACATGCTCAGAGTGACCTCCCACAATGTTCTCACCACCAGCTACCAAACCGCCCCGCTGGAGCTTTAACATGCAAACTGCACTCACTGCTATAGGCGATGCACAGTGAGGTAGAATCACTTAAAAGTAGACAAACGCAGGCAAATTATCCAGAAAACCTCTTTCCCTGTCCACTGCCGTCATCTGCAGAAAACACAGCGTGACATTGTGTCTGGGAACAGCCGTGTGTGCTCATCCAGCCAATCCCCCCCCCCCCCCAAGACCAACACACTGACCACAGCTACACTCCAAATCGTAAATGTTGCAGACAAACAATGTGATTGTAATTTTGCACGCTCTTCAATCTTAAACAAGGAAAGCACCAGACACCACAGTGGATCATTAATCATTATATTACAGGAAAAAAATGAAACTGAGAGAGAAGCATTTTTCTTTGGTTAACAAAAACAACTTCAGGGGGAAAGAGGCTCATGCTAAATAAGTATGAATCAACTTTTTCCCACAGGACAAAGGTGACATTTAAAACAAGACAAACAACCATGAGCGCACAGAGGTACACGCATACTCACCTCTTTATATTCACGTGGTAAATTGATTGTATTTATATAGTGCTTTTCAAGTCTTAACCACATTCATCCATTCATACAAACCTCCAGACGATGTGTCTTTTCTAGAACACACCTGTCAGGGGCAGTTTAGGGTTCAGTATCTTGCCCATGGACATTTCAGAATGTAGACAGGAGACGATTCCGTGGCTTTTTCTGTGTTCTCCCGCTTCCTCCCACAGTCCAAAGACATGCAGATTGAGGTTAGGTTGAATTGAGACTAGAGTGAATTGTTGTTTGTCTCTGTAAGTTGGCCCCGTGATATGCTGGCGTGATATGTCCAGGGTGTAGCCCACCTCTCACCCCATGTCAGCTGGGATTGTCTCCAGCTCCTCTTGGACACTATAAAGTATAAGCTTTATAGATGATGGATGGATGAACACTGGATAATAAGAGGGAAAGGAAATGAGAGTTGACACTTCAATAACCCTGGTCACTTTTCAACATGATGCCCTGAGTATTAAACGGCCGCTGTCCTGCATCAGGCCTAAATGTGTCCAAACAAACTGGAAAGAGCTGTGATGTGCGTTGTGATTCGTTGTAATATATTCCAGAGTCTGTTTGATGTTCCACTTGTGAGTTCGAAAAATGTTTCCTCTCTCTTCAACGCCCCTGTGGAATTATGTCATGGACGTAAACACTGAACAGGACTTACAATGATGTTCCACTCGACATTATAATCAAAGTCGTGCCACCTTGAGGCTCAGCGTCCTGCATCTGACTCCGTGTTTTAACACATTACTAACATACGGTCAAGACCTGCAATTAGTGACCTTCACTTCATGTTCTGGAAACACAACCTCGTCACAAAGACACGTGAAGTGGCCCTTTTCAATAAACAATGACCCAACTCATTATTTCAGGGTGGGACGGCCAGCGCTTGTTGCTGCGTCCGAGCTGGGTTTGTGTTTTGGAGCGATGGCAGAAGAGGGACCTTTGCTATGAAATTACACTATTCATTTCCATTCGCCACATTCTCTTTCCATATAACAAACAATTATTTTCATGAGGTGCAGGAGGAGGCGATCCGTGGTGGTCAGTGTGAGAACACTGCTAGCGTGTGGCGTGTGGTTCCTGAGCATGGACGGGAGTTCACATCACGGTCGGTCACAGTCGAGTTAAAGTGTCTGATTTTGTTTGATATGGAAACTGCGACGCAGTATTTCCATGTGATTTATGTTATGTGACGTGATGTCGGTGGCGTTTAGCGAAACAAGATGAAGGTGGAGGAGCTTGCACTGTCTCTCCCAAAGTCACCATCTGCCATCACTGAGACATGCTGAGGCTGTGCCAGGTTTTTCCACCTTCTCCTAGTGATGGAGGAAGTATATCAACATAAAAGAACAAATAAATAGGCAAAACTGACTCAAGTCTGAGGCTCAGTTGGGGCTTTTTCAGATATTTCTCCACCAGTGAGCGCTGCTGCTGCTGTGGAGGAGGAGGCAGATTCCAAGGATGCATCTATACACATGCACTAAGTGGAGAAGTTTGGAATCGCTGCTGGCCGTGTTTTAGTTAGGGAACTGCAGGGAGTTTTAGTCCGGACGGGTAGAATCGATAATGTTTTGAGTTGATGACATAAGACACCCACAACTACTTTTCACTCACAATGTGCTGATAATGAAAATGTAGTGGTATGGCTGAACATTAATATTACCTGCTCTGATTGGATCAGTGGAACAATTCCCCTCTCTCTATTGAAAGTACTGATATTTGCTGGGGTGTCAGGTAGAGGAAATGTGAAAATTGCGCAAAAACAAAATCCATTGAGTACTGTAATGGAGTAAATGTACTTTGTTCCATTCAACCACTGCTCCCGAGGTGATGTTCACATTCTTCAGTGTGTAAACATCTGTACTTCCTCACTATCTATCAAGAGCAGCAGACACATAACTCCCTCTTCGCTTGCCAAACCTAGAGAGCAAATTAGATTACAGCAGCATGTCTCCTACATACAACTCATGATCTCATTCATCTCATGATAAATCAGCTCTGGTGGAGCTTCAGAGAAGGTGTCTGGTACTTCCCAGTAGGTCCAGCACCTTCGCAAGGCCATCAATCTTGTGCAGTGTCCGAGATAGTGCCGTCCGCTCAGATGATAATGAAACACTGGCACCACTGTTGTGGTGCAACACAGACTGGGACCTCTTATGGAGGAGCACAGAGAGGGAATGAGAAGAGGATGGATTCTATTTTTTTTTTCCGAGAGGAAATAAATCAGCTCATTGCATTATCCTGTATTTGTTCACGTCACATGAGAATGTTGGAAGAGCTCAACGTTGTGATATCCCACATATCACATGGAGGGACAGGGGAAGATTTGCAAGATATGTATTTGTACAGAACATAGAGTTAAATAAAAATAATAAAAATCATTAATTAATTAATAAAACATTCACTGTACTCAAGCCTGTTACACACGAAAGTATTTCTAACTGTAATCCGATTTTTCGATTTCACAGACGTGATTGCTGACACTTGAAATCTCACGTGATTATTCTTCAGTTTTTTTTTAAAGAATCATAAAGAAGCATTACCCCCCCCCCCCCCCCTTTTGAATTGGTGTGGAAAACCTAAACGTTAAACGTGACTTCAGAAGAAAATCGTAAACATGGACGTTGTGTGTTCTAAATTAAACTAAATTATGTCACCAGTGTATCCCAGGACCAACATACAGAGACAAATAAGCATTCACACAGTTTAGAGTCTCCATCAGTGTTCGAATTACCAGGGAGCCAGAGGGAGCAAAGCTCCCAGAGAGTGAGAACTATCTCCCATGAAAGCAACAAAGTCAAAAATCTGAGGGGGTCTCTCACATACACACACACACACAGAGGGG
The DNA here is from genome assembly GCF_947347685.1 of Pleuronectes platessa. NCBI lineage: Eukaryota > Metazoa > Chordata > Actinopteri > Pleuronectiformes > Pleuronectidae > Pleuronectes > Pleuronectes platessa. Next base: position 14,916,615 of record NC_070636.1, on the reverse strand, counting down.
CTGAAGAGCCCCTGTGTGGAACCAAATTTGTATGATGTATTGGACGTTTTTGTGTGTCCTGTGGCAGCAGTGTCCATCACTTTTAGCTGTCCTCTGGAAACACTTCCGTTGTCGTTTCTCCTTTATTTACGGCACGTTTCTCTATTTGCAGCGCGGTGCTGTGCGCGGTGCTGTGCGCACTTTTTGTATTTGCTGCGCATTTCTGTAATGGTTTGTGTTGTGTTGTGAAATTGATGAAGATGTTTTCTTACTTTGCTTGTGTTTTGTCAACTTGCATGTGTTTTCTTAAGTTGCTGTTCGTTGAGCTCTCAGGGCCACCGTACCCAAACAGACAGGAGAACATGCAAACTGCAAGTTGGCATTCGAACCATCAATACCCTTGTTGTTGGTGCTAACCACGTTTTTTTTCGAGAAAATTTAGAAATCCCCTTAAATGGATATGTTGCACTATATTTTATGAACAAAAGCCTCCTCTCTTTCTACAACATTTTGGAACACGTCTGTGGAAACTTTCTCCAAGAGCATTTGGGACTGACCTTGAGTTGGTGTTCCAGTATATTTCAAAGGGGTTAAGTTCATGTTCACAGGACCTCTGTCACACTGAAACAGGGAAAAGGTCTTTACCAAACTGTTGCCAAGTTGGAGGCTTTTCCCCTCTAAATCATCATTATACACTCCATAGCATTCAAATATCCCTTAATTTGAACTATGGGGCATAATTCAAACAATAGCCCAAACACAGAAGAATAAATCAAGTTAGAAAATTTGGAAAAAGTGTACTTTTGGCAATGTATTATATAATGGACGATAAACAGTTACTCTCAGTCTGAACAGTCTGTGTCTACGGTCTAAAACAGTGGCAGATGTGCAGCCAGAGTAATCATCTGAATCCACAGTGAATATATAACATTGTCTTATCTTGAGAATCAGAGAGCAACATATTATCACCAGAGACACCAGGGTCAATCGAGATGTGGCCTCTGATATCAACTGTCTCATATATATATATAATAGAGAAATTGGGTCATGACCCTGTATCCTGTAATAGCTTGCTGGAATTGTACAGAGTCTATATGAAATTCCAGTTGATAAACTGAGGTATGTAATATCTTCTAACCAAATCTCCAAGAAACGAGAAACAATAGTCACAAGCTCCCGTGTCAAAGAAGCTACCCATAATTCAGCTCTCCGCTGCAGCAGAACCCTTCTCCTCCTTCCATCCCTCGCTTTCACGCCATTCCGCTCCAAGCCCTCTTCTTGGCAACGCTTTACCCCAGACCAAAACAATTTTGCAATAAGCTATTTGCGTTCGCGGGGATTCGTTTTCAGTTGTTTTTGCATTCTCCTTTTGTAGTGGGCCCTGATTGCAGTCAGAATTTCCCAACTCTCTCGAGAGAAGACGGGTTTAGACTCTCTCTCCTGAAAACGCCTCACTTTAATACTTGGAGCTGTCCGCTCTTGGAGCTCGTGTTTGTTGACAGTGTGAGATTTTATATTACTGTAGTGCAAGAACTGCACGTACAGTCTGCGTGTTGGGCTTGTTTTGAAGTCAATCATGTTCACCATAAAAATATAAATTGTACTTAGATTTTACAGGGAAGTTAATTTGTTGGTGAATATTCTCAGAAGTCTGGTACTTTTTGGTTCCCATCATCATCACAAATAGATGATGCAGCTGACGCTAGTTTAATTGCTCTCACATGGACACACATACTGTATAGACAGTCTGCACCCTATGCTTTATTCAGCACTCATTAGCTTCATGACAGCACACAGGGCACAGGGACACAAGCATCTCACATGCACCTACAGAGGTCAATGTCTCGCTGACGTTTATTATGTGAGACATTTAGAGGGCAGCATGGTGGAGCTGTGCAGTGCAGCGTTGCCCTCTAGCAAGCAGGTTCCTGGTTCAAAACCTGGTTCTTTCTGTGTGGGGTGTTCATGTTCTCCCATGTTCTCCAAGTTATGCATCCTCTAATCTACTCTAAATTGACAATAGTGAGCATGAATGGTTGTTTGTCTCATTAAGTTAGTCCTGCAATACGTTAGTGACCTGCTCGCGTGTACCCTGCCTCTCGCCAAATGTCAGCTGGGATTGGCTCCAGCCCCCTTTTGGTCACGTGAGACGTCGATGACGATGTGCCAGAGATTACACAAACGTTTGACCCCGCAATAACTAACACTGGAAACGAAGCATGACATTTTGATCAGGGCCCAACAGAGTCCAATAATATAATAGAACTTCCGTAGCCTGTTCCTCCGAGACACACACTAATATTCACTTAGACAGAAATACGAACTTTCCTAGAAATCAGATGTGAGCCGGATGTCAACGTGTGGGCGTTTGTGTCTTGAGTTTTCATCAAACAATCAGCTGGACTCTTTGTGAGGGCGAATCCACGCAGTTAAGAGGCATCTGAGAGTGGGGGGGGCAGGGGGGCCGCTGAGGACAGAACCAGAGGTCCCGGAAGACGGCTTGAGCCGGAGCGGAGGTGCAGATCATAAAGAATAACACATCGGGGATGAAGGGTGCTTATGGAAATGCTGGGGCTAAAACAAGGTTCCGGAGACACCGTTTACTCAGCCTGCCAGCATTAGAGCAGTTGGCCGCTGGTTCCTCTCTTCCTCCTCCTTCTTCCTCCTTCCTCCTCCTCCTCCTCCTCCTCCTCCTCCCAGCGCGAGGTGCCGAGCTTGGTCCCACTGAGGGAAAAAGTGAGAGGACACAGAAGCCGGGCATGTTCTGACTGTTTATGCAGCGGCACCAAATCAGCTTTAGTATTCCAGAGAGAAATGTATCTGAGGTGTCAAAGTCATGGGTAAGCAGTATTTTAGATTTGGGGAAGGGGTTCTGCATACCAGAACATAACCTCTGACTCGCTTGACTTGATACTGGGAGAAAACTGTCAGGTTTACTGGAGTGTGAGGCCATGCAATGCGACTGGTGATAACTAGTACGTGTTACATTATTAGATCTTTGGTGTGGGATCACGGCATTATGTAAGACAGCAGGGCTTGTGCCAGACACTAACAGAGTGCAGAGGAGATATTCAGGTGCATTCAGCTATGAGCACGCAGCTCTCCTCTCTGCCTGCCTTACTTGGAAATAGTTTGAGTCTGTTTACTCCAATAACAATCCTAAGCCAGGCCATTAAAAGATGGTGGATAGTAAAAATGTTTTTGGAATAGTTATAGCTTTCATGTTTACAATAAAGCATAATTATGAACTCAAAAAGCTTGAACCATGAAAATATCCTGTGTGAGTTCACTGGCAGTGGGCGATTACATAATTCAGTTTAGGCAAAGAAGGAGTTAACACATCTAAAGTGAGCAACCTCAGTCTGAACCACCGTGCCGGCTGTGGGACGTTTCACATGCTCGGCTTTCAAATACAATTACACATTCGTGCAAATTATACGCATTGTGTCCAAACCCATACCCAATAAGATCACTTGGAAAAATATTCAATCCTGACGTCCTCAAATGAAGATAAATTACTTCATTGAGAATCACAATAAGGTCTCGTTTTCCTCTCATTACCATTGTGCATGGGTGCAGAGTATGAAGTAGAGAAGGAACCGTTTTTGTTTAAATAAAGTTAGGAATCTGGAGACAGTGAGAAACGTATGTACGTTTAGACAGGAATCAGAGAGTGGAAATAATTGATCAGAAATGTATGATCAAAACAATTTTGTCAAATTCGTGCTTCTAAATATTCAATAAACATCGTGGTTGGGAAATTGGACAATAAATAAAGATGGAGGACACGTCTCCACTTCCTCCCGCTATACAAAAGCTGCCATCTTGTGCATTTGGAGCCAGGGGCCGTGTCCTAAATTACTCACTAATCACTATATAGTCCACCATATATGAATTCGCCATTTTTTCACCAATGTTTAGTCAACTTTCAAATCCCTATATAGTGCACTCATTGCTTCCCGTTTTGAATCATGAAAAATAGTGTTCAATCAATGGTCACTAACCAAGCAATATCTACCATCATGCATTGCTCACGCGGTGGAGCGACGAGAGGAGAGAGAGCACACCAATCACAAGTCAGTCTCAGCCATCAAGTCATCAAATAACTATTTCAAACCATCTTATCAGAAACAAACAACCCTCAGCCACATTGTGACATGAACTGTGTAAAATGACAGCAATTATCTGTGAGAACAATGTCTTTGATGTGTACTTTAATGTCCCATCCAGTAATACTGAGGAGGTTGAATTTAAGGTCTATACTATAGCGAGCCACCAGGGGGCAATCGAGAGGCTTTCACTTTTTGGGAGCCATCGTGTAGGACATCCTGAGATACAGTGTATGATTGCATATCCTATCCCAAGAAAACAGGGTGTGCTTTAATAAATGTCTATCTGCACTTGAAGAGGAAATATGCTCCCATCAAGTTGCGAGTGCAGTTTCACCTTTGGGAGGTGCATCGCTGAAATCAGTCAAGTGCCATTTGATGACTCAGAGGAAGAGGGAGCTCTGGTATGACTCAGATTGCTGCGCACTCACACAGGTGGCTTTGGTTTGGTCAGCCAGTGTCTTTCCCTGAGATGAGGAGACACCAGCAATGAGAGGAGCATCCACCACCTCCCTGTCCGGCCCCACTAAACCAACCATCATGCACAAGCCAAGCTCCAGTAGGCAGTAAGCAGATCAGGGGAGTCAGGAGTCGGGGTGTCTGCTCCAATTCTCCAAACTAGGATCACATAGCAGAGGAGAACCCATTAAGCAAGTCCTGGACTTTGGCTGACTCCCCAGCAGCATTGGCCCCCTCATCATACCCCCCTCCCCTCCGACAGCCACCCTTCTCTCTTCTTTTTTACTCCTCCCACGAGCACTCCCACCCTCCCACCCCCCCAACGGCTCGGCTGCCAGGAACTAAGATGTATGGGCCTCTGCAGAGAGCTGCCTCCAAGGTAGCACTTCTTTCCTCTGCCAGCAAAAATAAGACATTCTGCTCTCTCTCTCTCTTCCCCCCCCCCCCCCCCCCCCCCCACATCCTTGTCTCACAATACAACATGTCTCCCCACATCACAGTGGTCAGAGAGCAGCCAACAGCTACACTCGACTTTGCCCCCTTTTTCCCCTCTGATTCTGAGAATAATATACTTTGCGCAAAGAAAATCCATGTAGATCCAGGTTGAGCGGCAACGTGTGTTCTTTGAAATAGGTTGCTATGTACACACTGGAGCAGACCACTTGTTGCGTTTGTTGTTGTTATATGTCAGAGATTGGGAATTACATGGGCTACAGAGCATCGGGACTGGGCAACGTTTAAAAAAACAACAGAAACAGTTCAAGATTGCACATTAAAAAGTTCGGCCAACTATCTTTAGCACCGTGCAAAAATATTGGAAGAACAAAAACGAGTATTGGCATGAGGATGAAGAGATGGACACACACACACACAGGTTTGGGCAGCTGTAAGTAAGTAAGTAAGTAAGTAAAATTTATTTATAGAGCACATTTAAATACAGCATAACTGACCAAAGTGCTGTACAATGACAATAAAAGGCAAATAATACAATATAACAATACAAATTGACCATAAGTACTAAAAACCAATACAAAGTGCAATAACATTCAATAACATTCAATAACAGGAGGCGAACAGATAAGCTGTCCTTATTTGGACTTTGCATTGACTTCTTTGAACAGCCTTAACAAAACCTAACTCCTAACTTTACCCAAGACCTTAGAAATGCCTCTTTAGGCTTTGGTCCCCATGACGTCTACTGGTCCTGACAAGGTCAGTTATATACTGTGATAGGTCTGAAACAGGTGACAAAAATGAGAACACACACACACACACAAACGTACATTTTTCAACTTTGCTAACTACTGATGTGGCAATTTTGGATATACTTATTAATAAAATTATTAATCAGAGTTCCACAGTTGTAGATAGTAATTTCAAGTGACTGAATAGTGGGTTAGGGTTAGGTGAATTTCCTTGGTGTGTGGATAAAGTTTTATCTTATCTTATCTCTTACAGAAGTGTAATTGAATCTTGTGCTTATTTTCTCTTTTCTTTGATCATCTCACACATTTAAAAAGAAGAAAAACTTAATTTTAGCCTACAGCAAGTGGAGAAATCCGGATGTCATGCCACCGAATCTTTTTGCCTTTAAATGATCTTAATGACCAGCTCTGACCTATAATTAGAATGGCATCAAGTCGTTTAATGTCTGCAAATTTTACAGACTTTTACATCCAGCGAGTACGTTTCTAAAAAAAGATCAGAAGGCACTTATATATTTGACAACATCCATGCAGCACGGACAATCTATAAAGCAAATTGGCGTATTGCGGTGTCTGACATCTGTCCTTGTACTTATAGGTCAGCAATTGTGGGGCAGACCAACTTGAACGTATTGAAGTGTGAAGGTCCGCTGACGTAATGGATACATCTGCATTTTCAGGGCCAGTGTGAACATGTGGACACTGGAGTGCAAAAAGCACGGCCGCCTGCGTCCTCCTGACTGGCCCAGCTGAGAAAACACTCCTGGCAGCTTTACTCCACAACATAAAAACTGAATTCCTTCAGTCACATCCCATGGTAGTCATTTGCTTTGGCCTGGATCTGACATCACACCTACTCCTCATTTCATAACATACTGCGAGGGAAGAGTTTAATGTGCAGTACATCACCGGCTGATTTATGTTGAGTCGTAAAAGTTGGTACTGATCCTGATGTAGCATGTAGGCTTTTGAGTGAGAAATACAAGGTCGTCAAGAGATTTTTGCAGGAGAAAAGTGTGCTTTATTACCGCAGTTCAGTCATATCCAATTCCATCAAGTGAAATGATTGACTTGGGTAAATGCACTGTGATGTGTTAGAGTACAGCCAAGACGGGTTTTATCAAAACTCAGCAACACATAAGAGGAGAAAGTCAGGGATCTATTTTCCCTGAATAACTTCTATTCTCAAGCTGGGGAGGGGGTTGCCTGGCAAACAAATTATTAAAGCTGTACAACTGAATAGTTTTACATCAACAAAGGGTCCAAGGATTGTGATCTGTAAGGGATCTCTCACACAGATAATTGTCTGCCATCTCTACGCTTCCCCTCAGCTTTAATGTATAGTTTTTGATCTTTTCGACTTATTGATTTGGTTTTCACTCTCACTATTCTCTCTAGTAGGAAGCTCAGATAAACTCAATGTAGGCTAACTGCCCCCGACACATTTAGCAACCAGTCATTGTACATAGTAGAGCATTTAGCTGCTAACAACTCAGATATTTCCCTCAGGTGTTGGTGGAACAAAAAAACAACTGAGCTAAAAGGGCAGTAATTGTGTTGAGTCATAGGTAGTCCAGAATGAATGGAGGCCTATGGAGCTCTAGCTCTAAAACATAATGGTTTTTTCTACAAGTTATATCGAAAAACAGTGACATTTAAATAGTGCAGTAGTGGCATTAGACTAGATTTGGCCCTTTTTACTCTATTTTCCTTTTATGTAAGAATTTAGTTCGTCATTTACCACAAGATACTATACCATAACATCCACCAACATCCGAGTGTGGACTATAGTTACTAACAGCACCATGACCAGTGAGCAGCTGTTATAATAACCAGACTAACATTTGGCTATCAGGCAAAAGATTCTCCTGGTGCTCGCTCAGAGGCTCATGCTACTTCATTCACTTTCCTTAAACTTCAACGAGGAAGAGTGTCCCTTCACAATCAGCTATGAATCCTCAGCTGACCCATCAGCATGCTAGGGGCAGATTACCCTCCTTGTAAGAAGAACAAATGGACATTAGTGGTTTTCTTTTATTTCAATCCTAATTTTGTATTTACCTCGTGACTGCGCTCTACGTGCATTGAAGCCAATTTCAGTAAAATGGCATTAACAGCAGGCTCTATTTGAAGAAAGTACAGCTGAGGCTCATGGGAATGTCATTATCATATATGAGTTTTCCAGATATATGGTCATAAACCAAAGTCTCTGACAAAAGGATATTTTAGATGAAAAGTTATAGGATCACGACAAATTGTAAAATGTATTAGCTATGGGCCTTGAATATCACGGCAACCTATAATAAAAAAGAATATAAAACCAAAACGATCGGGACTGTGTGGAATATTCACTGACGAAAAATACATCTTTTAGCAAAAGTGTAAAAACAATTTATTGGACGTGCAGTTGGACACAATTTATCACAAAGCTGTGGTCAAAGACGTTTTCAGAATTACCACATATAAATTATTTCCCCACACAGCAAGAGAGGACAAATGTCTGTAGCTGGAGAAAAGTTTTGATAGAGCTGAAACGAAGAGTTTGAATGAGCCCTGATGAAAATAGCTGTAGCTTCAGTAATTCAGTAACTATATCTACCTCCTGTCACGGTTATACATTACGTAGGAATGGGATCACACTATTGATACTGACATTATTCTTAGTTGCAATGAACACTTGAGATCCATTAATGTACAAAGGGGGAAAATTACAGATTAATTTAACGCAGAGGCTCAGACATAAATCATTGAACTGAAACAACATATTGTAAGAGAACCACATATGATAATCACTACTAATCTTGGTCCTTAGCTTTTATCCTCCATGCATCTGTTTTCTAACAGCTCATGGAACTTGTGGATGACCATGTCCCTGCTCATAAAGCTGGTGTGGTCACACAGTGGTTAAATAGCGTGACTGAAATGTTAACCATTATCCGGTGGCCTTATTAAAAAACATATGATATGATGATTTTTGAGTTTTTACGAAACGCTTATCAAATCATCGTCTGCCGATGAGAACAGGCTAATTAACAACAAAGTTTGATAACTTTCTTTAAGGTCTCTCCAGACATTGTAAAAACATTGAACAAAAGTACTACAGACAATATAGCAAATGCAATTATTTAAGAAAATAGCGCCACTGTTGCCAAGGTTCATATTTTCACAGATTGTTTATTCTTGTCACATTGCAATAATTAGGCTTGTGTCAATTCAGCCTATTCAGACCGGATTGGGGAATAGATGGGATTGATACAGTACAGAAGAGCTGGAGAAAGAGCGAAAGCATGAGCCGGGACTCATTGAATCCTCCAGCTCTGTTCTGACAGAGGAGGTAATCCGGGCATGGAACATTTTTGTGCTCAGCCTACACAAATGGCGATCAATAAGTCTGACAGATACATTTGAGGTTATGCTACTTCAAATGGTTTGAAAGTTTCTACGGTGAAATTACAAGGTGCTGAGCAGTCTGGCTTTCTTAATGTGGGACTCCTGAATTTGACATCTGACATCTTCCACAGCTTGATCCAGTGAGTTTGGATGAGGCAGTCTTTGTGAGGTTGTTTCCATCTGGTGAATACACCTGAAAGGAATGATTTAATAAAAAGAAAAAAAAGAAAGCCAAATATAAGTATATTTCTTTTTAAATAATGAAAACAAAAATAAGTGAACCTAGAAAAGAGAGGAGAAGGATACAGAAAGCCAACACGACTCTTGGTTCACCACATTTCCTGGAATCCCTCTCATTCCAGAATTGGAAAAGAAGGAAGACATTTGTTTAGCACAAGGAGCGCTAATTTGTTAGAGTGAAAATTAGACGTAAGCAGACCTTGTTCCTCAGCATGCCAACCACAACACACATGTGTAACGATGCACTCACAGTGAGGAAAGAGCCAAAGCTGGACCGATGGAATTCCACAAAGGCCAAGGACATTTATCACTGGATGTAGAAACGGCTAAACATGAGAACGGTCTGATGCCAAGGGCGAAAAAGTCCGTGCAGCCAAAAGTGCTGATTGAATGGGCGGGGATTTGAGGAACAGGACAAGGAAGTAACTCACTTGAAAAGGAAATAGAAAAAAATCTTGAGGCATATTTCACTTTGGCAGGTCCTCACCTTGGTAATACAAGAACGGAGAAGCAGCGGGAGAGGTTTTCAAGAGTCTGGCAACGAGGCCAACGAGGCATTTGCTGACATTTTATTTGCATTTGGACTGAAATTCGAAATCCCCTGGATCGCACTCATAGCCGCTGCATGTCATCTAATGCGGTCAAATAACTCGTGATGAAAATATTGTGTGTGATTATCTGGCAGTCGCTCGAGTCTCGTAGGGTATTTAGAGGCGTAACAAAACGCAGACATATCTTCACGTAGATGCGTTTAGGTCTCGCTGACCTGCGAGAAGCAACTGCTGCCCAATTGTCCGGATAAACTTGGGACATCTCTTTAAGATAAGTGTTGGGAGAAGACAGATAAAAGCCTTCCATGTGGCATGTTCTTTTCTGGCTCAGGCCTCTGCCTCGCTGCCAGAGACCTCTGCTTAATGGAGTGGTACAGAGCAGACAAGGGGGAGTAAATGGAGACACTTTTTTGGGGGGGTGAAACGCTGAACATGCATGAAGGAAAACAGTCCTCCCAAATGACTGTGATTACTGGGGGACAGAATGTGCACTAATCTGGGTGAGCGGCCAAGCCAAACAGCCCGAGGGGGTAAAGGGGAAGCCGCAGCCAGGAAGAGGGGAGTTCAAATAACATATATATGGAGGGTGGACGGGACAAGGCGAGACAAATGCCATTACAGCGCAGGAAAAAAAAATTGAGAAGCCTGTAGAGAGTTGTATGAGTGTTTCCTCTGAGGAGGGGATCAGGGTCTATTTGCACAGCAATATGGAGCCACCTGTTTAATGGTGCTTAACGTGCACAAACTCAAACATGCTGCACACGCGAAATAGCCTGCCCTAATGTGAGTTGCGGTATCTCTACCTCTGCCTTTCCTTTTTTTTCTCACGCACGCACACACACACACACACACACACACACACACACACACACACACACACACACACACACACACACACACATACACACACACACACACACACTTGATGTCCTCCTGGGTGCTGTGTTTTCTGCACAACGGTATGTTCTGCCAAGTCACACAGCTTGAGCTGCAGGGAGGTCCAGAAGCCCAGCGGGAGATGGTACGTGACAGAGAGCAGGCTCCATCCCATTGTGTGTCGAGTTGGAGGAGCCGGAGTGGATACTCTCCAAAAACCCTCAGTGAGCTTGCATGAAGGTATACATTCTGATAAGTGGCAGTGTGGTTGGGCAATTACATACGTGCCCATGTTTGTTTCTATGGAAGGAAAAGGACGCGACATCTGATATCCACATGGCTAAAACCATTTTGACCACGTTTGCGGCTTCATAGGGCCTGAGTAGCGAGCCGGTAAAATAAAGAATACAACAAGAGACACACAACGTCAGCGGCGCTCTCTGTGTTGGTTTGTGTGCGTGTGTGACCGGTTGCATGCACATGTGTATACAAACTGTGCCTTGCTCCACAGAGCGGGGGGGGGGGGGGGGGGGGGGGGGGGAGTAGGAGGAGAAGAGAGAGGCGAGGGCATATGCGCGTCACGCTGCATCGATTGCCCGCTCCAAACTCTGAAAGTGATTTTCTCACCGTATCTTGGAGGAAATTATACATTAGGCCGCGGCCCAGTTCGGATCGGGCTGACATGGAATAAGAAGCAGCCACTCACCCCGGGCTGGGGGATTTGGAGCGAGCACCAAGACGAAGGGGAAGATGGGAAGCAGCCCATGAAGGCTGTGATGGGAGGGGGGGGGGGGGATGCAGGCAGGCAGAGGGATGGGAGGCAGAGCGGCAGGAGATGGAGGAACGGAGAAGGGGGAAAGGGGAGCCTCTGTGGCTTTGAGTCAACAGTACAACAGCTCCCAGACAAGATTGTCTTTCCTGGAACACCACAGGGCCACTCAGCACGAAAGAGAATAATGCAAAGTACTTATCTTTCAAAGGTCATCTTGAACACATCTTTGTCAATTGTAGTATCCTGCAGTATCCTGTCCCAGTGCTGCAGCCTTCAGGGAAACTTTTGCCAACCCAACGCAGTTCAGACGACGAGTACAATGTGGTCGGATTCGTATTTAAATCAGGAAACCCAAACCAGAAATGCAGCCACTGACTGACACATCACTTTAGTAGCTTTTCTTTTCAGTTTTCACCCTCGTTTGATCGCTTTAACACTAATCTATCAGGCTGATCAGCTGGTTTTACTTTAGACTGTGTGTGATGTGTGAGAGTTGCATTTTTGGTGCTTTCACGATATCTAGGAATTCATATTGAAACGTAAGAAAAATCCATGGCTCGGACTGTCAACATGACATTACTAATTAGACTCCCTGTCATCATATTGCATTCCGTTTACCGTCGAACATCGGACGTTCCCCGTTGAGTTTTCTGACCTCGTACCTCTGTCATCCCCAGTGTTCGGGTGTAGGAGAAACACCCATGTGTTGTTGAACAGCTGCAGTTTCACATCTAATTTGATGAATAGCCAACTTATGAGCACACATACTTTTCATTATTAAACCACAAATGTAACCGGAAAATGTGTTTCAAAAGTTTAAAACCACTGGGGTACAAAGAAATATCAAGATTGATGTGCTCGTGGAGGATGTGTCTTTTGTTTTTTTAAATCAAACCAGAGTTAATATTTATTTCCCACCGCGTTTTGCATCATTCAGTCTTGCTATGAAATTCTCTGTCTTATTATGTCCATGTGACAACCTGTCAATGACACTGTGGTTATTGATCAGATTCAGAATGATGTTTCAATGTCGTTTTCTATGGAGCGGGATGTCTGTCCCAGTTCTCTGAAGCACAGGGTCATTTTACAGTCAAATCAATAAACCAGCCATAACTCCAGATGTCCCAACAGTAAACTCAGTTAAGATAAGATAAGAAAAGATAAGGTAATCCTTTATTCGTCCCACAGTGGGGAAATGTGCTTATCAGTGAGTTAAAGTAAATAAATTCATAATTGTACAGGAATGTAAAGGCCACCGTATTTTCTACAGTAGCCCAGACTGGACACACCAAACACCCTTTGAGTTTTTATGACAACTGAAGGTTATCACAGCTTCTCTTTCAGGTTTGGTAGGGGAGGGGGAGGTGAGGGGTATTCAGCTGCAACATGCAACTTCACCACTAGATGTCACTACATTCTACACACTGAACCTTTAAGATTTGTTCTTATATCCCTTTTACTAATAATAACTGGTAATTATTTGGCAAAAGCATCAAACTTACAACTGAAAATTCTCATCAACTGTGGATGAGGTCACGAGGGGCCCGGACTCAAGGCCGACTTCCATCTGGGACGTGTCAACATCCTGGAGTGACCCACGAACATCAGTGATGATAGGAGATAGGAGGGTCTGATTAATGTGGAATGCAATGTGGTCTAAATGGAACATCAACACGTGTTGAAGATAACCAAGGCTCCTCCAGAAGTGGTTAGAGCTGCAGGGGAAAGAGAAAAAGGATGTGGGTGAAAAGCGAAGAAGAGAACCAGCACAGATAAAAAAGGGAGGCCTGGATTACATGTTAAGCCTCATTACTCAAACTCCCACTCGGTTTAATAAAGTACAAGGCTGAGAAATGGAGTGAAAATGCAAACGTCAAAAGCACAGAGCATGTAGTTCTGCATGTGCGTGTGTAGCCGTGTGGGTATCCATGTTTCCCACATGACCTCGTGCTTCAGCTGAGGCTTGTAATAAAGCAGCAAATTATGAATTAGATAAGTGTCAGTGAGCCATTGGTCTGGGAACAGAGAAACCATCACGACCACACTACATCTAAGAATGTGACTTTCTGCCCCCAGATTCATCTATCATCTTGTGAAACCATAACGGCCCATGTGTGTGAGCACATGTGTGTTTGTGTGTGCGCCCAAGAGTTTCCACGGAGTTGCTGACGTTAGTCGGAGCAGTCGTCATGTACCTCAAAACCCCCAAAACGTGTTAAATGGTCAGATTCCGGATGCGTGATGGTAGTTTACTGGTTATGTGTCGCAGCGAGACAGTAAAATCACACGTAATTTATCGTCCTGCTGCGCTGAAGTGAAGCTTCGCAGTCTTTCTGGTGATCTATAACTTGTGTACTGATATGTCTGAGGTTTGTAGCGCTGCGTGCGTGCGTCACTTAAACTTCCAATCACTCTCCGTCAGGAAATCCATTCCGAAGCATCGGAGGGAGCCCCGTCAACACATGGCCTCGATCAGAGCGACCTGTGCCATGACATCATTGTCACATAATCGACTCTCATCGTCGACTACTCTCTTTCCTGCTTTGTTGTCAGGACAAACGAAGGCCACGGTTATTGAAGTCGCCCCCTTTCACGTGATGATAGTGCTGAGTGTGCACTGCGATGTTAAAGACTGTGTCTCTGGAGATTCTGTTCTTGTTGAAACGGATACGTTGCAGACAGTCGGATTCTTCATTTCAATTTATTAATGGAAAATCATGGGATGTAACGTCTGCTCCTATAGCTGACACACACACACTTGTCAACAGTCCTCATGAATCCAGAGCACTTCTGCCTTTCATGCTGTGAAGCTTAGCATCCAATAGTAAGTAACCATGGCAACAAATGATCAAATTAAGTCATCAGGAGAAGATATTATTTTATTCTCTTCATCATCACACACATTGTGTTACAACAACCAGTGAAACTTGTGCGCTATCAGTGTGCTGCTGCTGCTGCTGTTGTTGTTGTTGTTTTTGTTGTTGTTTTGTTGTTGTGCATTCAATAAAGTCAATAATTGTCATCTCATAGCTGTTTTTCCAGCAGCAGCCATTCCTCGTGTAGTGAGGCTGCGGCGATACTCTGAGCGGATCACCTCTCCAGGACTCGTTCACAAACAGCAACCACATGCGGCAACATATAATGCAAAACATGATAATAACCACAAGGACTGATGGGAACTGTGATCTGACTCAGTCCTGGCGGCGCACTTCCATGTTGTCATTGTTCTGTTCAGTTAACCATTCCATCTTAATGTGCTATTTCCTGTAGAGATGTGATAATGGTACATTGAGTGAAGAGTGAATTATTATTTTTCACTGGATGCTACTTCATACTTCTATTCTTCTCCAGATGTACGTTTGGAATTGTGATGAAATTAATTTGACATTTATAGTCATTTTCCATTATATAAGATTTTATATATGTTTACTGAGAATTGTTATTTGGCATTAGTGAGTAATCCTCAAACAGTTACAATATACAATACAATATCCGGTCATTTCTTTTGTTTGTGAGCTGGACGTTGTGTTCAGAGCTTTTCCCCTCTGTACGCAAAACAACAACAAACTGGTGACCTTCAAACTGAGAATATAAGGTTTTAACAAAGGTTTGAATCGTTCAAACACACAGTCCACATAAGCTTTTTCATATTCTTTTGTTGTGTTTCCGTCTCGGGGAATGAGACATTTGATTTAGAATAATGCTGCCCCCCCCCCCCCCCCCCCCCAACCGCTGCTGCCAGTGTTCCATCAAAACCATCCCCACCCTCCGATACTATTGGGCAATGGCACTGTCACTGCATCCTTGGCTTAGTGCTGCTTAAAACAGTGTGATTGGTTTAAAGAGATAGAAAGAAGCCAGAAAGCATTCCCCTAACTTTCAATAACACTTAAAGGGTGTGCATTTAAGTTTATCGATATCATTATTAGTTTTCCTTGGGACATTCAGACGGATGTTTAACTTTGGGGGCCAAAACGTGGGAATAAACACTTTTGTAGCAGAGAAAATAAATATAGCTTAATGAATAAGCTGACAAGCGATGGTCAGGCTGGAGATGTTTGAGAAGCCTTGCCTAATTTCACAAGAACTGAGAGTCTTTTCAGTTCATCGAAAAACTTTAAAATCACGAGGGGAGAAAAGCGGAAGTTGGGCTGAATAATTAATGTGTGAACAAAAACATTTACACCAAGATGTGATCAATCATTCGGGGAGAAAGTGAATGCCGAGCGGGGCAGCAGATTTCTGTGTTGTAAGTTCATAGAGGCTGATTTGGTCATAAATAAACAGCTGTTCCTGGAACTTCTTCTGATGACTCCCAGATGAATATAACTTGAACAAAGAGGATAAATGTTCTGTCTCTAAAGCATCCGAGTCGGCTGCAGTATACCTTAGTAGTGATAATTAGTCCAAGCAAATGCACATTACTGTGGTCAGACTCACTGGGACACAACACAGGCAAACATCAACAACATCCCAGGATTTATAGCTGGATACGTTCAAGCTTTCCTCTGTTCCTCTGTGTTCATTACGCATCGTGTTGTTTCCTGTTACTTACAGTCTAATGAATCCCCAGAAATCAAGCTCTGATTCAAGGTGATGAGAGAGAAGATGCAGCGTGGGAGGACACATAGATCCATAACTCAGATGACATTATTCTTAATCACAGGAAGAGAGCGTCCACCTAAAAAACAAATCCCTCCGGTACATACCCACAAACCACCGAAACTGCATCCTGGTGTTTCTCAACAAATGGTTAACCTGGTGACAGCGATGTGCACCGCCGCCATTATACGTTGTAAAATTCCTGAGGCCGGCGGTATCATCTCTCAGGGAGTGCGGCATGACAAAGAAGGAGGCGAATGGGTGAGGCGAGGTGAGGTGAGGAGAAGAGGCAAACACAGGAGGTGGTGGAGGAAGAGGAGGAAGAGGAGGAGGAGGAGGAGGAGACCTGAACCTTGCCGAAGCTGCTGGGTAATATCGGTGCAGCTCGGAGACACATTATGTAAGATGCAGGGTGTAATCTGGAAAACAGCAGAGGAAAGGAGGACAGCGATGTATCTTCCTGCAGGAGGGACTGAGTGTAGCTTGTCGTACCGCACAGGCAGACAGACAGACACACACACAGGTTTAAATTCAGAAGTTTGAAAGTCTCAACAATATCCTGATTCATCGCAATTAAGCGGATGTATATATATATATATATATATATATATATATATGAGGTGTAACCCTGACACCCAATCTATCCACGAGCTGCCTCTGGTCCCTGCTCTCCCACAGTTTAAATCCCGCTGCAGAATATTGGAATATCACTCCGACATACACCTACAGTAAATCTTCCTATAAACGCACACACACACACACACACACACACACACACACACACACACACGCACGCACACACACACACACACGCACACACACACACACACACACACACACACACACACACACACACACACACACACACACACACAGATATAATTCATTCCCCATTCAATCCTCACTCAGGGATCTAAGGTGATTGCTTTAGCAGGGCAGCTATCCCACCACAGGCCTTCACCCACACATATTCACAGCAGGTAAATCAGCCAGACGTATTTATCACAGGGAGCTCCGTGTTGCGTGTGGGACGTCTGAGGCATCGGGAACAGGACATGACACAGAGTTTATATTCTAGGAATAACTGTTTTTATGCAGAGCACCACATGTTAAAGAGGTTGCCCTACATTCAATACAAGCAAATAATCGACTGCGTTTCCTTTTTATTAGCAGAAATGTTGATTTTTAAAGGTGATTCAAGGATTGTGTTTTTTTTTCCCACTGCTGAACTTGATGCCAAATAAATCCTGTAATTAAGTCCCTTTTTTTTAGCTCTGCAGAGAAGGTTATGTTTTTACCCATGTCTATTTGTTTGTTGATTTGAAGAATACGCAGAAAAGCTACTGCACGGATTACCAAGCACATGAGTCTTTTATGGTACTGCTTGATTGTTTGACAAAAGCGTAGAAGCAACGGGGCGTCACACTTTGGCTGAGGATGCCAAGGCAAAGGCATCATCAAAAGATCCAACTGCTTCCTGCACAAGCGCCTGGGACGTGCTCCACTGTCACCAGCAGGTCACAGAGGAGGTGACCCTGGACTCCAATAACCAGCAGCAGATGAGCCGGCGCAGGAAGACACTGCAGGAGCACAGCAAAAGACCACAGAGGGAACTATGTTTGGAGAGAAATGTTTGGAGAGAAATGTTTTTTCTGCGGCGAGGTGGGTGGGTGGCTGACGGGTCGCTCTATGGTTTGTTTTCAGGGCCTCCGCAACAGCCCCGCTGCTTTCCTGTTTTCTTTCCTGAAGGAGGTCTCAGGTTAATGGGGACAGATAAAACATGAGAGAAGAGACGTTTCTCTGGAAATCCCTTTCATTTGTCCAAAACCTCAAATCCTCTTTATGTCTAAGGATGCCAAAATATTAGCTTGTCAGTCAGCGAGTGGCAGTTTTCCAAAGTCAACGCAAGAAGACAGATCTTATCGATTTAAATGTAACATATTTTGAATCTGTGTTGGAGACGTGGCGCACAGATCAAAGAAATGACCCACAAGCTGGGGGCAGGGGTGGACTGGCCATCTGGCATACCGGGCATCGTCCCGGTGGGCCGTTGACCCAATCTGGGCCGGTCTGGTCCGCTATGTTTTTTTTTTTTTTCTCTTCTTCCTCTCTAAATTCCCTCCAATTGGGCCGGCCAATTGGCTACAGAGGGCTAGCAGTGTGTTGCCAGTATCGACACATATTATTGGTCTATTGTTTGTCATTGTCAATCAGTCATGGGCTGACAGGCTCAGAGAGCCCTGACAGTGCTGTCAATCACAACACAAACCAGGGTGGGGCGGGACCTCATTCCATTTTGGGGGGGGGGTCGCGGGACGGGCTGCTGCTGAGACAGAAACTTAAAATGGATAATAAGAGTAAAAAACGCCCGGGTGGCGCTGAGAAGCATCGGGAAAAAAAGCTGAAGTCTCTGGAGGTGGAGGCTGCTACATGTGCCAAACTGACGGACCTATTTGGTGCCGGGTTCACCAGCCCAGCAGCAGCAGGTGCGCCGGGAGACGAGAGGAGGACTCGACAATGATGAGCGAGTGGAGGCAGACATGTTAAGTAACGTTGGCCTGGCGCTGGCTAGGCTACATTTTTTAGACATGTCCAAAACAGAGTAGAAAACGTTTTTGATTTGGTTTTAATATGCCGAATTGTGATATTATGGGTTATTATTGTTCAGATGATTTAGCTAAGCTAGCTAAGAGCTGCTAACGTCGTTTACTGTTGCCATAGCATCAGTAAACTGTCTGAGCTGTAAATAGAGATGAGAGTGCTTATGTGTTGATCCTTAATGGTGTGATCATGTACACTAAATTATCAATTATTACAGGTTGTAGTGATATATTTGAGGAGTCGTTCTCCCTCTGTTTTATATGTGGACATTTGGGACCACTGTTAGAATTGTAAGTTTATCATGTCTTTTTTAATGTATAAATTCATACTTCATTATTATAATAATTTTCAAAAGGTTTTAAAAGAAACACACATCCAAAAAGTTCTCAACTCTAGGTGCAGGACAGAGGAAAACATTTTCTTTATTTTCCAGACATTATAATGTATCCATGTCCTTCTCAGGTTGACCACTTGACATGTGAGAGCCTGAGGAGTTGTTCCCCCTCTGTCCATGTTCGAGGACTTGCTCTCTGTCTGCCTCCACTCTCTGCCTTCACTGTACCAAAGTTTGTCTGTTGAGTCTCCTCTAGTCTGGTGAGTTTATCATTTTTTATGTTTTATGAAATCATACTTAATTTGTGATGATTAGAGACATTATAATGTATCCATGTCCTTCTCAGGTTGACCACTTGACATGTGAGAGCCTGAGGAGTTGTTTTCCAGACACAGGTAGAGCTAACAGGGGCGTCACCCTGGGCCTGCCCTTTTGGGCTGGGCTTCAGCTGCAGATCTAATGGCTGCTTCCAGGGGCATGGGGCCCTCAGCCTTTGTTTTTCTTTGCTTCTGCACCTTACAACATACATCACACCTTATTTTCACACATCCAAACACTGTTAACACCACTGACGCGTAACATATTTGACACATCCCACTACGTAGTTAGAGCTATCTTGATTTGGAGTTAAATACATTTACTTTTGGCATGAGAGGTTTGTGTGTGGCCTCCCTTCTTGTTGCCATCTTTGAGATAGGTGGTAGCAGTAGTATGCATGAGAGAAGACGCCGCGAGATTTGTGGACTTCTATGTGGTGTCCGCTGATAATGTAGTGGGCTGGCCAGGGCTGAATTTTTGTCCCAGTCCACCCCTGCCTTCAGCGCATTTCTTTGTCCATCAGTCATAATGCAGCCCCTGACGTATGAATGTGGCCATGCATATGGACGCTGTAACTCCGCTGTCCCTCCTGCCCTGATTGTGTCGGAGGGATTCCACTCGCTCGCTCTTGGCAGCGCTCCCAGTGGCCTGTGGAGGAGGAGGAGATGTTTTTAATGAAATAGCTTGACCTTTGTCTATTGCACTCGCATGCCCTGTCTATAAAGTACACCACAACTGAATGCTGCTCAGTGTGGGAGGCAAACAGCAGCTAATACAACCTGGGGCGGTGATTCTCAGTATCTGCTGAAACAGCCCTGGGTATTTTTTTTAGTGCAGAGGTTCAACTTTTCTGTTCTGGATTTCCAGAGCTGATATATAAATATATAATTTCGACTCCAATTGTATTCAGCTGATGATTCCAGAAGTCTGTGTGTATTTGGAACACGTGTCTTAGGCTTCACACTTGACATGTGCAGTTTTGAATTTGATGTGATTAGCACACACAGTAGGTTCAGTATAAACAGTATAAACAGCGCCTTGCGGTCAGAGGGGCTTGGGCAGCGTGCCTCAGTCTGTGGACCGAGATGAACTTATCTTCTGCTCTGCCAGATCCTTTTGATAATTATGAATTTTTTTTATTTAACAACATCAAACTGACCTGAGCGTTCGTGTGTGTCGCAGATGCTGATCTCCCTCATGGCGACACCATTCACAGAATCATTATCTTAAGCAATTTGTCCACAAAATAAAAGCACATTCTTAATTTTGTTGCTAAAATACTTTATATCGAGCTGAATTACAGAGCTTTTATTTTGAAAACTTGTGTCTGAAGATTGTGTTTGTTACTTTATGAAAACTGATACTCCAGTTTGAGATTCACTGAACGTTGAGTAAACAGGTGAACTGCTCTTTGTGTTCGTCGGACTTTTCTTGCCACAGCTCAATTCCTGAGGGTCATTCTTTCTTTCTCAATTTCAGCAAGATAACGTGCAACCAGCATCAGCACCGGCCCAAACAGCCCCTTCCAAACAGGCAGGTTGAGAACATCCACTGCTTGTGTAAGAACTATTCTGATACTGACCTAAAAATGCAACCTTAAATATTCTTGGTGCGAAACTTTACCTACAGAACCAACCTGCAGAGCTCTTCTCCCTCTACCGGCCTGTGACGGTGCATGTGGGGTGACGTGGCCCCGCTGAGCGATGGGACTCGTCCCCCGTGTCCTCTGCTAATCGAGGCTCTGCCTGTCTGGGTTAATTGCGAGAGTTTAGTGAGGGTGGGACCAGGGGCGTTTCTAGGGTTGAAAGAAAGGGGGGGCTTAGCCCCTAAGGATGCTGAATGTTTGCGCCCGCAAAAATTCAGCATCCTTAGGGACTAAAAGAAGTAGGAGTTCAATCTTGCCTTCTATTTTTCTTCCACAGATGGCGACATCATTCTGAAGACCCAAGCCTCCCCTGTGTTTACGGATGACGATGTCACCTTGTGTTATCAGCATCAGAGCGGCAAACACAAACAAACCAGCTTCTTTAAAAACGGAGCATTGATTGACTCTAACAGTTTGTCCGGTTCAGACCGAGTCATAAAGATGACTCTTAAGAATGTGACACGGAAAGATGAAGGCTTCTACAGGTGTGCGTCAGACAGCTGCAGAGTCCAGAGAGCTGGTTATCAGTGAGACCGGACAGAGGTCAGCTGAACATCATCACTCTGCTGTGTGTTCTATAGAAGTGGATCAGTGTCACATATCAACTGTTGTTTCTTTTAGGAAACTTCACATCAGAGGAGACTCCAGCCTCCACTGGTATTTTTCTTATTCATATACATCTACTTGTTTTGGAGGAAATACTCAATATAAATCAACACATTTTCCATTATTGAGTGAAGCCTTTTGGTTGTCTGGTTCTCCTCCTGCTCTGTCTTTTCATCAAGGTCTAATTTCATCAGGAAGATCCCTCAGGATCTAATGAGATGAAAGAAACTACAATGGGACTCAGTAGAGCGCATATTCACCAAGGCCAAGCTGTCCCCTTAAATACAATCAAGCTGCACCAAATTTCACACACTCATAGATATCAGTCCTCTACATACGGCAGACTTTTTTCATTAAGGTCCAAGAATTATTCCCTAGGAAAACGTTTTAAAAGCACAATGTTAAAGAAAGAGTTAAAAAATGACTGGATCGGCTTAATACCAAAATACAGTGGGCCCTTTCCTGACACTTACTACATCTGTCTGCCAAGTTGATTGGAAATCCAATTGTTGTTGTTATTATAACAGTTTTATTTATTTAAACAAGTATTATGTCGTCTTGATCAGGTTCCTGGAAATGGATCATTGCTTCATGTGGGGTTCTACTTCTGATCGTCATTCCTTTGACTGTTTGGCTCGTTTGTCACTACAGGTTAGTATTTATAAAATTTTCATCCGTCTTGACTTCCTACTTTCTACTGCATGAACGACAAGCCCAACAGGTGGTGAAGTAAATGATTCACTGCCTGTTGTATTTTCTTGAAGTTACCAGAAGTTCTGCACTTGGAGCTGCTGGCCTGTTTCCAAACAGGAAGTTCCAGCAGGGGTGCTTCCTGCCACCAAGTTGGATGTGACAGAGGTGCAGTGGGACCTGTCGTGGATGGAGATGTCCAACCTGTTGGAAAAGGATTCTTATTGTGGCACTTAAAGGGAAACTCTCTTCTGAAGCCCAGAGACTTAACTATTGGGTCAAACCTATGAGAAAGCTCAGTCAGTGCTGCAATTTGTAGTATTTTATGGTCACATGTCAAAATAGTGCTACCTGATATATTTTTGAATTGAATTAAATGAGATGTTTAGGATTTATAAGGATGACTACATTTGCTGATGGTGCAGATTTGACAGCTTCCAATACAAATGTTATTGTTTCAGTTGTCACATTTGTCAATGTCAATACTCTTGCACATTTAAACGTCTCTCCTTTGAGTACATTTTGAAACTAAGAATCGTATTTGTTATATCTTATTATCTAATCATTAATATAATTGACTGTTCTAAATCATTTTACATGTATCATTTCTCCTGTGTTTGTTCGAGGTTCCATGTTGTTTGCTCCCTTTGAATCGTTATTTGCTATTTCTTGTCGTCTGAAGTTATAAAAGTCATGGAAATCGTTGTGCTTGTTTTATATCTTTTAAGGCAGAACAAACAACTACCAATAAAATAAAAATAACTATAAAGATTAACCAAACAAATGAAGTTCATATATTCCAACAGCCTCTATAGCGGTCAAACCAGTTAGGCCTCATTGATAGACCATGTTAGCTACAAATTTGTTGCATTTTGCATTAATAGATCACTACAAACAGTACACGTCTTCTTAAATAGACCTAAAATCAACTTTAGACAGAAAGATGTTAAGAATCTCCAGTACTAAGAATCTAAAACAGTAAAAATTAACTCTGAGATGTTTTTGAAATCTGACCTTCAAAATCATACTGTCATGCCATGTGTAAGGTAGGGCAGTCGGTGGATGAACAGAATGTGTGTCCATTCATCGTTGAGGAAGATATCAGGAAGTCCTACTGACAAACATTGTTGTGCATTTTAAAGAACAAAGTATTTTCATGTGAGAGAACAAGCATTTCAATGAAAACTAGGGCTGCGCAAAATGATCAAAATGTCATATCCTCTTGTAGAAGTCATTTCATATCCAGTTAATCATATGTATTGTAATTGGTCATCCGTCTCCGTGATTCTTTAGGTTTTGTTTGAGCTCTGAGTTGAATTACTCTCATCCATAGACACCTATGAAGGTATTTTCTGCTGCAAAACACTTGTGCAATGGAATTTGTGGTTGTAGAAAATCGTCTTATCTTAAATATTCTCCATACAGTGTGACATGAACCTCTTGGTAAAATAAATTTAAACTATTTAAGTCTGAATTTTGTTTGGAAATATCCTGGGTTGTATAATGTTCACATGTTCGTTTGTGATGAAATACTGCGGCTAAGAGTTACACGACGAAATGAACAATGTATTTTGTTTCATTTATTACATGCATATGTTAATGTATATAAACATATATGTAAATATATATTGTATATATATATATATATATATATATAATATGTATATATATATATATAAATACTAAGACAAGAAGGTGATAAGACAGGAGCCATTAAAAAAATTAAAGATCAGATGCTGCAAGAATGACGCAATTAAAAGTCCACCAAAATGAAACGTCCTGTTTTTATTTACAGAAATAAATGATCGCAAAACTTCCTCATCAGTAGGTGGTTATATCACCATAACAACCAGATGCTAAGATTTGAAATATTATTTTGATTGACAGGGACATTCTCTCAATACCTCCTTTGATGCTTTGATGAACAGCATCAAAGTTGGTATTTTGATAGGAGACCTCTGATTGGCTGTTGATTGCTTTAAATACTGTTACATTTTAAGACAGCTGCTATTGCACTCTGACCTTGACTGAGGTAAGTCATGTCTCACCCTCTCTCTGTATTTACCCAGCATGCTAACCAATACAATTCAGGCTCATTATTCAAGTTTGAAATTAAACCACTGTATAATATGAAGCTTCTGCTGTTACATGTTGATAATGTGCGGTTTTCTGTTGCTTTTATGACAAATGTGAAAATATTGTTGCTGGCTTCTTTTGTGTTTTCTGCTGCTTATCTTAATGAGTGATATGTGTTAACGTGATGCTAATTAGCGTTAGGTCGCCGAGGCCAGGTAGAGCGAGGCATTGTGGACAAAACACCTGTAGCGCCAGGAAATGTTCCCATTTCACATCTTATTCTACCAAACGATGTGTTTTGTAACATTGGGAAGATTAACCTTGGTGTTTAACTTTAGTATTTAAGATAAAGTAAAAAAACAACAGCTTCCATCACTGCCAATCAAATTCAGATTCAAATTCAAATCAAAGGGGCTTGGTGCCATGGTGATTGATGAGGGAAGTTTTATTTCCCCAAAAAATTTACTGGTGATTTTTTGGTTAATGTGTAGTTTGAATGTGTTGAAGGACAAGTTGACGGAAGCTTAAGTTAATGCTAGGAGCACATTACATGAGGTGTGTAGCTGCTTTAAGGAAAAAAACAATCCCTCTCTATTGGGTCTAATGTTATTTCAGAGAAAACTTTTCTGGAAGGAGCATCAACTTGCATAACTTGCTCACACGGTCCCATTTTTTTACTCTCACAAATTTCAAATATATCTCTGTGTCCGGCAAAGTCTTGGAATTCTCCCGATGTCTTTATTTCACAGATAGGACTTATAGTTTCTGAATTATAGTTGTTTGAGTGGTGCACTCAGAGTTTAGATTTCTCTCTTCCCAGTGAGGAGAGAGCAGTTGCATTCAGTTGAGTTTCCATGGCAACCAGATACACACGTAGCAGGAGGGGAGGGGAGTCTCTCTCTCTCTCTCTCTCTCTCTCTCTCTCTCTCTCTCTCACTCTCTCTCTCTCTCTCTCTCTCTCTCTCTCTCTCAATCTCTCGCTTAAACCAGCCAGTCTGTCTCTCTCTCTCTCTCTCTCATTCTCTCTGCGTGTGTCTCTCTATCTGTGTCAATTGTTTTATATTGAATGTTTGATAGATCAAATTCACCTAAATCTTACACACTATTTCATCCTGTCACCTGCAGACATAAAGCCTTTTGACTTCAAGTTCCAGACAAGAGCAGAAACTTCTTCGGAAAACAGTGCATCAACTCATCCAACAGCTTCTTCAAAAGATACATCTACTCTCTGTGGTGAACCATGGAGAAACCAGATATTCTGAAGATCCTCAATGACGAACTCCTGACAGCCTACGGGAGGATTAATGCTCTTAAGGAGGAGGTGTGGCAGCTGCAAGACCAGCTTCAAGACAGAGATGAGTTCATAAAGATGGCGGTGGAGAAGGAGAAGGAGAAGGAGAAAGAGAAGGAGAAAGAGAAGGAGAAAGGGAAGGAGAAAGAGAAGGAGAAGGAGAAGAGGAAGGAGATTGAGACCGAGAAGGAGAATGAGATCCAGGCCCTGACGGAGAAGGTGGAGCAGCTGGAAAACCAGCTGAAAGAGAAAGATGTTGTCATAGCGAAGGAGGTGAAGAAACGGCGCGCTCGCCTCAGGGCCTATCTGGACTGCCTTGCTGAGCTAACTGACTGTCAGGCCAAGATGAAGATGATGGAAGCAAGGCTGCACCAGGAGCCACCCCAGCCTGATACAGGATGTAGCAGTGAGGTGGAGGTGGAGGTGGAGGCGGAGAAGGAGAAGGAGAAAGAGAAGGAGAAAGAGAAAGAGAAGGAGAAAGAGAAGGAGAAGGAGAAAGAGAAAGAGAAAGAGAAAGAGGAGAAGGAGAAAGAGAAGGAGAAAGAGAAGGAGAAGGAGAAAGAGAAGGAGAAGGAGAAAGAGAAGGAGAAAGAGAAAGAGAAGGAGAAAGAGAAAGAGAAGGAGAAAGAGAAGGAGAAGTACAAGGACAAGGAGAAGGACAAGGAGAAGGAGAAACTTGTGACGATCTACAATGTCGAAATCCTCCGAGCCAACAGGAACATTTTGATTCTTAAGGAGGAGGTGTGGCGGCTGGAAAACCATCTTCAAGACAGAGATGATATCATAAAGATGGCGGTGGAGAAGGAGAAGGAGGAGGAGAAGGAGAGGGAGATTAAGATTGAGACTGAGACCGAGAGGGAGATGGAGACGGAGAAGGAGAATGAGATCCAGGCCCTGACGGAGAAGGTGGAGCAGCTGGAAAACCAGCTGAAAGACAAAGATGTTGTCATAACGAAGGAGGTAGAGAAAGGGCATGCTCGCCTCAGGGCCTATGTTGACTGCTTGGCCGAGCTCACTGACTGTCAGGCCAAGGCAAAAATTCTGGAAGCAAGTCTGCACAAGTGAGCAGTGAGGTGGAGGTCAACATGGAGAAGGAGAACGAGAAGGTGCTTGCTTCAGGGCCGAAAGGATACGAAACTGCAGCAGGAGAAAACTCCAACTATGGGACTGAGCTACAGAAAGGAGGAGGCCGAGATGAGCTGGAGGAGAGAGAAGAGGTGGAGAAGCCCCCGCCCTCACCCTTTTTCTACTCCTCAAAACAAACCCCTCCCCTGTCCCCCTTTGTACATATTTGAAATGATCTAATGATGTGTTGTAAATATTGTAGCGTTTGCGGTCCGACACAGCGGGGCTAACTAGCGGAATGAGGAGGACACAGAGTGGCTGGTGTTTAACTGGAGAACCAGGCTTTATTCACCTTTCCGTACAACTCACTCACGGGGTTTTTGGAGTCCCCCTCTGCAACATAGCGAACACGAAACACGGCTGTTTCCGCCCCCTCTCCCAACTGGCCTATCAGGCTGAACTAGGGCAACTCCTTCCCCCCACAAACTCCCCATCAATCCCCCCCATAGTCCTGCTGGGTCGCTACACGGCCCCCCCCCTCTAATTCCTCGTCCCTGAGGAAGATTATAGTCTTGAAAGCGACCCGGAAGTCGCCGTTCCCTCTGCGACCTCCTTACTCCACCATCCAGCAGAGGAGTTCCCGTCGTTGCAGCCGTGTTCCTCGGCACCACAGCTCCAAGCGGCGTCACTTCCTCCCCTTGAGGCATATTCTGTTGCCGCCTCGGTGGTGTCCTCCTGTGGCGAGGTGACCTGACCCGCGCCCTGGGAGTCGTCACAGGGAAGGCGGGCTGCTGAGTCCCCCGGTATGGTGCCATCCTATCCCTGTGCAGCACGACTGTGCGGCCTCTGGGAGCCAGTCTGACTCTATACACAACCTCGCCAACTCTCTCAGCCACATAGCAGGGCCCAATCCACTTGCTGTCCAGCTTGGGGCAACGGCCTCTTACCCTCTTAGGCCCATACACCCAGGCGAGGTCCCCAGCCTGGAAGTCCTGCCCCTTACCGTGCATGTCATAGCAACGCTTCTGACGAACCCCTGCCTGCTGGGCCTGGTGTCTGGCGAATCCGTGGGCCGTTTCCAGGCGGTCCTGTAACTGCCTGGCATACTCCGGGCCAGCCATGGCATCCGGTGCATCGGGCGGTCGTCCGTAGGCCAGCTCTGGCGGTGTTCTGAGCTCCCTGCCCAACATCAACAATGCAGGAGTACAGCCAGTGGACTCTTGGACTGCACTGCGGCACGCCATAAGGATGAGGGGTAGTTGCAGGTCCCAATCACTCTGATCCGGAGCGGTGGTGAGGGCTAATTGGGCGCCTAAGGTCCGCATGAAGCGCTCCACCAACCCGTCACTTTGAGGGTGAAGTGGGGTGGTTCTGGTCTTCCGGATGCCAAGTTGGCTACACATGGCGGTGAATACATGTGATTCAAAATTCCGCCCTTGATCAGAGTGGAGCTCCGAGGGTGTTCCAAAGCGGCAGAACATTCCTTGCACCAAGGCTTCGGCCACGGTTGTGGCTTCTTGGTCAGGTAGGGGGTATGCTTCCATCCACTTTGTGAAGTAGTCGATGGCGACCAGCACGTACCGGTTCCCTCTGCTGGTACGGGGAAGTGGGCCCAACACATCGACTGCCACCCTGTCCATCGGTGCCCCGACACGGTGCTGCTGTAGAGGTGCACGGGACTGACCTTGGGGCCCTTTACGGGCGGTACAGGAGTCGCAGCGGCGACAGTAGTCCTCAACATCTCTCCTGCTCTGGCCCCAATAGAATGCCTGCCGTAGTCGTCTCAATGTCTTTGTCACCCCAAAGTGACCTACTCCGGGGGATCCGTGATGTGCCTCCAGCACTTTGTCCCGGAGGTCCTTTGGCACGACCACCTGCCAGCGTGGCTCCCCAGTGGCTGGCTCACGCCAGCACCTCTTCAGAACTCCTTCCTGCAGCTTTACCCCAGGCCATTGGGACCACAGGCCTCTGACTGTGGCCGACTGGGCCACGACATCTTCCCAGGGCGGCCGGTTGTCTGTTTCCAGCCACCCCATGACTGTTTTATGGTCAGGATCCACGGTTTGCAGTCCAGCCCAACCCCTAACATCCTCGGGTAATAGGGCTCGACAGATCACCTCCCCCGTCTGTAGGTTAGCTGCCTCCCGTTCTTCTTCGCGGTCACAGTGGTGACAGTCTGGGGCACACGGTCGGCGTGAGAGGCTGTCTGCATTTGTGTGACTCTCACCGGCTCTGTGTTGTATGGTGAACTGAAAGGCCTGGAGTTGTTCGATCCATCTGGCGACTTGTCCTTCAGGCTCTTTAAAGGACATGAGCCACTTCAAAGCAGCATGATCAGTGCGAATGGTGAATGGAAGACCACAGAGGATGTGCTTGAAATGGTTTACTGCATCAATCACTGCCAACAGTTCTTTGCGCGTGACACAATAGTTCCTCTCCGACTTATCCAAGGTACGACTGTGGTAAGCAACAACCCGCTCTCCGTCAGGGGTCAGCTGCGAGAGTACAGCGCCAAGGCCGGTGTTACTAGCATCTGTATCAAGGATAAATGGCAACTCTGTGTTTGGTGCAACCAGCACTGGATCCTTACATAAGGCCTGCTTCAGCTTGTGAAAGGCTGCATTCTGTTGTGGCCCCCATTCGTACGGTGTGTCTTTGCGCGTTAAGACGAACATGGGGGCAGCTACAGTAGAGAACCCAGCCACAAAGCGCCTGTAATAGGATGCGAGTCCTAAGAACGATCTCAGCTGGTGGATGTCAGTAGGGGTAGGCCAATCCCTGACGGCTGCTACCTTATCAGGCTCCGTCATGATGCCAGCCCCACTGATCCTGTGGCCCAAGAAGGAGACCTCTTGCCGTAGGAATCTGCACTTCCCCGGATGAAGCTTCAGTCCTGCACGCTTAATCCGCTCCAGTGCCTCCATCAGACTCCCCAATGCCGAGTCAAAACATGGTCCATGGACAAGGACATCATCCAGGTAGACAAGGCAGCGTTCAGGGGGCATATCCACCAGGACCTTTTCCATCAGCCTTTCAAATGTGGCTGGGGCGTTGCATAGCCCAAATGGCATGGTGGTGAACTGCCACAAGCCACGTCCCGTGGTGAAGGCGGTCTTGGCTTTGTCCTCTGGGGCCATGGCCACCTGCCAATACCCACTCTGGAGGTCCAATGAGGAGAACCATGCCGAACCAGCCACGTGATCGAGGGACTCGTCTATCCGCGGCAGTGGGTAGGAGTCCTTCACAGTTCTGTCATTCAGTGGTCGGTAGTCGACGCAAAACCTTGAGCCTCCGTCCTTCTTAGGAACCATTACGACTGGTGACACCCACGGACTCTCTGATGGCTCAATAATGCCAGCGTCCCTCATCTCTTGTATCATCTGCTCAGCAGCACCTTGGCGGGCTTTGGGCAATCGTCTAGGCCGCTGGCGGATTGGCTGGGCATCCCCTGTTTTAATAAAGTGTTGGACCAAATGTGTTTGGCCAACGTCGTTGGGGCCAGTGGCAAAACTGTGTCGATACTCATACAGGAGATTCCATAACCTATCCTGTTGCTCAGAGTTTAGGCCTTCCCGACTGTTCTCCCAGATGCCTCTGACAGTTTTACCGGCTGATGACTCTTCCCCAGAGATGGGGACCACACTTGCAATCCGTATGACAGCATGGGGGTGTGACTGGGCACATGCGTCTGGTTCTGGGGGTATGAGGTTGTCAGACATTGTAAGAGGGCTTTCTGCAAAAGGGGCCTCCCATTGTGGAGGACATGGTGGGTCCCCCTCTGCATCCCCGCTCTCACTATCCTTGTTGGCCATTTCGGGAGTGTGGAGATCATTCAGGAAGGGAATGGACGTCCCGTCTTTGAACGTTACGGTACGTGCTCCGAAGTCTAGTGAAATCCCTGCCGCACACAGAAAGTCCATTCCCAGCAAACAGTCCTCTTTTATTTCAGCGACCCAGACTGGTTGGCAGGCTGAGTAGGTCTCTATTTCGATCAGAGCCTCCCACCTCCCCAGCATGGGAGCCTTTCCCCCGGTAACTGTGGTGAGTTGAACATCGGTTGCTTGCGTTTGGGTTCCGGCAGGCACGAGGTCTGGGTGTAGGAGCGACGCAGTTGATCCTGTATCCAGTAGGGCTTTGGTCCATTGGCCATTAACCAACACAGGCACTCTACAGCAGTCGGCGGTGAGTGCGTTATGGGGAAGAAGAGCATGGTTGACAGGGTGGTGAGGCACTTTCGCAACAGGTCGTGTGTCATTGTCTTTGGGGAGCGAAGGGTGGCTCGGGTCGCTCCCCTTTACACCGAGCCCTGAGCGTTTCCCGGCTCCTGCAGGGCAGAATCAGGCACTGTACAAAGGCGCCATGGGTGACCTCTTTGGTGGCATTTCCAGCAGACTTGGTTCTGTCGGTCGTCCGGCGACATCGCTTTGCGTTCGTAGCCCGTTGGGTACGAGGTAGGTCCAGGAGGCTGAATGGCTTGGGTCTTAGGCCGTACAGAGACCTGTCTGGGTTGGTAGTCCAAGCCTTCTGTGAGTATGTCTTCGACTGCCAATGCTTTCTCTAGTGCTGCCTCCAAGGTCTGTGGGTCAGCGAGTCGGACTTGCTGGCGCAATGGGAGGGGTAAGAGGCCGCGGATGAAGGCTTCCTTAGTTAACACCAAGCACGTTGCGTCATCAAAATCAGGAAATCCCCTTTGTGCGAGGTAACGCAGCTCAGCCGCAAACACTCCTAATTTTTCTCCGGATTCCCGCACTCGTTCGTTGAACCTCTGCCTCATCACAACTGCAGGAGTGGTGTTCCCAAAACGGCTCTTTAAGGCCCTAAATATAACTTGTGGATTTCCTAGATCGGCTGTGGTCACATCCAACAGTACTCTTCTTGCCTCCCCTTCCAATGCTGAGACTAACTGAACAGCCTTTTCAGCCGGGGACCATTCATTGGCTGTCGCTAGCAGCTCAAACTGGGCGCAGTATGTTTCCCAAGATGTGAGGCCGTCATAACGTCCCAATTTTATGCGGCTGCCCCTGGGGACGGGGTTTGGGCCTGGTTTTTGGAGAGTACCCAAGGCAGCAGTAAGTGCAGTAGTCAGAGCCGGAACCAGGTCAGCTAGTGGGTTAGCAACAGCCATGGAACTAACAGGGGCTACGATGGGGGGGCTACACCCGTCAAGCCTCCCCCTAGGGAAAGTAGCTGCCTCCGTACCTTCGCCGGACTGGGGGTTAGACTTGGAATATGGTACGTCGAGGGGAACCTTAGCATTTCTGTCAAGAGCAACTGTTGCATAAGCATTGTTAGCTTGATTAGCATCAGCATGGTTCCCTGCTTCATGTGGTTTAATAACACAGCCTTGTGATTCCCCCATCATGGACATTATGCTGCCTCTAGAGCTATTAAGGAAATGTCCAAAAGCACGCTCCATTGCCATGCTCATTCTTTGCATGAAGTCATCTTCTATTTGAGCTGTAATGTCTTTTTGTAACTCTGGGATAGACCTTGGTTGGCCACCCAATTTACCTTGACGATCTTCCGGGGCGGTGACGTCATCGTCGTCTGTTTGGTTGAAGTCCGGTCTGCTCGCATGTTTGTTTACCTTTTCCTCAACGGCGCGTGGCCCGGCCGTCGCGGCAACACGGAACGGGCTTTTCCTCACAAAATCGGGGACTTCAGTCAGCAAAGTGGCGAGTGGTGAGTTAGACCTTTCTTCCTTCCTCCTTACAGCTTGGCTTGCATCAGTTGGTTTTCTCATTGGTGTGTCCGGCGGAGTGTATAGGTTAAAGATGTCGGACCCTCCGATTCCTCCTTCAGCCATCTCGGTCCTACGGTAGCAGCTAGCGGTGGTAGCAGCTAGCGGTGGTAGCAGCTAGCGGTGGTAGCAGCTAGCGGTGGTAGCAGCTAGCGGTGGTAGCAGCTAGCGGTGGTAGCCCGCGCGTGTGAGGGGAATGGAGGCTTGGAAATCCCACTTCTGACACCAGTGTAGCGTTTGCGGTCCGACACAGCGGGGCTAACTAGCGGAATGAGGAGGACACAGAGTGGCTGGTGTTTAACTGGAGAACCAGGCTTTATTCACCTTTCCGTACAACTCACTCACGGGGTTTTTGGAGTCCCCCTCTGCAACATAGCGAACACGAAACACGGCTGTTTCCGCCCCCTCTCCCAACTGGCCTATCAGGCTGAACTAGGGCAACTCCTTCCCCCCACAAACTCCCCATCAATCCCCCCCATAGTCCTGCTGGGTCGCTACAATATGTTAAACTTTTTGAATAAAAATAACTAGTATAGTAACATCTACCTCTGTCTTTCTGAATATACACACAGGATTCATTGATCAATTAACACAGTGTTGGAGTGAAACAAATCAGTGTGATTCATTTAGTTTGCTACTATTCATATGAACACAGCAGAGCATAGACAAACAATGTTTCTTAACTTTTTACATTTGGTCAAATCTATATATTAATTATGACAACAATACAATAATAATACTATCATCTCATCTGAGGGCCCACCCATCACACTGACCACGCCCATCTGACACGCACACACACACTCACGCACACACACACATGCACACACACACACACACACACACACACACACACACGCTCATTATGGGATGCGTGACGCATCCAGGGGTGGACTGGCCATCTGGCATACCGGGCATCGTCCCGGTGGGCCGTTGACCCAATGTGGGCCGGTCTGGTCCGCACTGGTTTTTTTTGTTTTGTTTTTTTTCTCTTCTTCCTCTCTAAATTCCCTCCAATTGGGCCGGCCAATTGGCTACAGAGGGCTAGCAGTGTGTTGCCAGTATCGACACATATGATTGGCCTATTGTTTGTCATTGTCAATCAATCATGGGCTGACAGGCTCAGAGAGCCCTGACAGTGCTGTCAATCACAACACAAACCAGGGTGGGGCGGGACCTCATGGCAGTCGCGGGACGGGCTGCTGCTGAGACAGAAACTTAAAATGGATAATAAGAGTTAAAAACGCCCGGGTGGCGCTGAGAAGCATCAGGGAAAAAAGCTGAAGTCTCTGGAGGTGGAGGCTGCTACATGTGCCAAACTGACGGACCTATTTGGTGCCGGGTTCACCAGCCCAGCAACAGCAGGTGCGCCGGGAGACGAGCGAGGAGGACTCGACAATGATGAGCGAGTGGAGGCAGACATGGTAAGGAACGTTGGCCTGGGGCTGGCTAGGCTACATTTTTGAGACATGTCCAAAACAGAGTAGAAAACGTTTTTGATTTGGTTTTAATATGCCGAATTGTGATATTATGGGTTATTATTGTTCAGATGATTTAGCTAAGCTAGCTAAGAGCTGCTAACGTCGTTTACTGTTGCCATAGCTGAGCTGTAAATAGAGATGCAGAATCAAGCTGTATTGAAAACAGAATACAAGTAAACCTATAGGGAATAATTAATAATTTGAAATATTTGCCATTGAATTTATTGTAATCTTTCAATTCATTTATTGTTTACTGAGGTGATAACTATTTAATAGGTATAATTTGTGTGTAAATGTTCCACTGATAAGGTGAGAAATATTTAATATTATTGTTATTATAACACAAGTTTTATTGTGCTTATGTGTTCCTTAATGATGTGATCATGTACACTAAATGATCAATTATTACAGGTTGTTGTGATATATTTGAGGAGTCGTTCTCCCTCTGTTTTATATGTGGACATTTGGGACCACTGTTACAATTTGGTAAGTTTATCATGTCTTTTTTAATGTATAAATTCATACTTCATTATTATAATAATTTTCAAAAGGTTTTAAAAGAAACACACATCCAAAAAGTTCTCAACTCTAGGTGCAGGACAGAGGAAAACATTTTCTTTATTTTTCAGACATTATAATGTATCCATGTCCTTCTCCGGTTGACCACTTGACATGTGAGAGCCTGAGGAGTTGTTCCCCCTCTGTCCATGTTCGAGGACTTGCTCTCTGTCTGCCTCCACTCTCTGCCTTCACTGTACCAAAGTTTGTCTGTTGAGTCTCCTCTAGTCTGGTGAGTTTATCATTTTTTATGTTTTATGAAATCATACTTAATTTGTGATGATTAGAGACATTATAATGTATCCATGTCCTTCTCAGGTCGACCACTTGACATGTGAGAGCCTGAGGAGTTGTTTTCCAGACACAGGTAGAGCTAACAGGGGCGTCACCCTGGGCCTGCCCTTTTGGGCTGGGCTTCAGCTGCAGATCTAAAGGCTGCTTCCAGGGGCATGGGGCCCTCAGCCTTTGTTTTCTTTGCTTCTGCACCTTACAACATACATCACACCTTATTTTCACACATCCAAACACTGTTTACACCACTGACGCGTAACTTATTTTACACATCCCACTACGTAGTTAGAGCTATCTTGATTTGGAGTTAAATACATTTACTTTTGGCTTGAGAGGTTTGTGTGTGGCCTCCCTTCTTGTTGCCATCTTTGAGCTAGGTGGTAACAGTAGTATGCATGAGAGAAGACGCCGCGAGATTTGTGGACTTCTATGTGGTGTCCGCTGATAATGTAGTGGGCTGGTCTGGACAGACAATGCCAGGGCTGAATTTTTGTCCCAGTCCACCCCTGGCTGGGGGTGACATTGATCTTGTGAGCCAGTAGGTGGCAATCTTCTCAGCAATCCTCAGCGAGCACCTGCAGTCAGGCACAGATTGCAGAATCATGGCCGACCCATCTGCCAGTAAACAAACAGCATCCATGTCATCTCACCGTACAGAGCTGTATCAAATGTAGCAGCATAATGTCTACAGCAAAACCACAACCATTTTATTAGTGGGAAAAGTTAGGATTGCGGTGAAGGACATTTCTGAATGAGATCTGCTTTGCTCATACTCACGGCTGCCTACTATCATAACACGAAGCTGCCATCAGGCTTTTAAATTACCCTCCCCACCGAGCATGACATGCAAAGACTCTAACTGAAGGGCCGCCGGGCTCCTTCTGGCATCAGTGCATGGGACATTATTTTCATATTGCTGATTTTTATCAGAGTCGCCGCCATTGTTGTTGGCCTTTGCTCTTTGCCTTTCATTTCCCGGCGTCATAAGACTGATCCAAAAATGATTATAACTGCAGCAAGGAGGAAATTAATAAATGTCTGGGGAGGAAATTGGAGTTCCAGACAGTGTAGGTACAATGTGATACACCTACGTGCATGTATTGACTTTATTTTAGCAATACATGTAATAAACAATTAATGAGTGTGAATTTGTGAAAACACGAGAAACTGAAATTGGTATTTTATTTATTTGTTTTTTATGTATTGTGTGTTTTATATTCATGAAGCACTTTGTAACTTTGTTTTGAGAAGTGCTTTGTCATTAAAGATATATGTTCTTTTCATTAACATTATTATTATCATCGTACGATTATAATTTTATTATCTATATCATTAACATTATTATTACCATTATAATAATTAATATTATAAGTAGCAGTATGGTTATTTTTTGTGTAATTATTATTATTAATCTTATTATTGTTTTTATTATTTACTTTCCTAGCCACAGAGTAATGTGGATTTACAAAGGACACAGGCACTGAGGATGTATTATTCTGAAAAAAATTAAGTAAGAAAGACTTGGCACATGACTGAACTCCAACATTTCACATGTCAACAAACCCCTGATCCCAGTTGTGCAACACGGTGCAGCGCAGCCTGTTGACAGATGCTGAGGAGGGGAGCGTGTGATTGGTCTGTCGCGGTGGGTGTTTCCGCATTCCGCGCCGAGCTGTCAGCAGAAGCTGCGAGTTCGAAGACGCGGGGTGAAGCGGACCTTTCGCGTCTGTGGAGAAAGCTCCTCAGTCAGTCTCTCCCGGGGGATCCACGCTGCAGACACCAGAGGAGACGCGATGCCCTACATCCTGATCAGCACGCAGATCCGACTGGTGCGTAAACCGCGCGTCCGTGCCACACGCTCTCCGGAGGAAGAGGACGCGCGCTCGGGCCGGAGATTCGGGGATTTATTTATTGCTCCTACTAATAACCAGAGTGGATCACTGCAGATTGTAGATGTGCAATGTTCTGCAAAGTAAAAACAACAAACAGTTAAGGCTACAAGCGGTGCAAGCTGCGTGCGTATGGTTGTGTGAGTGTTTTTCTATGGTGCCCTAAATCAAAAACACATGTTGCCCAGTTGTCGGCCTCTTGCTGCTGCACGTTCATTCTGCAGCCTGCACATGGAGCCGCCTAATTCTAGAGCCTCTGAGTAATGGATCATCTATTTATAGTCCGTCCAGATAGTAGAGATTATGTTCTGCCACAGAGCTGCAGGTGTACACTCAGAAAAATGCTGGACCAATAACAGGAGACAGATTGTTTTACACTATGAGCTGTGTGGTTAATGTGTTTAATATCTGTCTTTCAAGGAGACTGGCCCGACAAATGTGGGGGATGAGTTCTCAGATCCAGATGTCATGAATTACCTGGGAGCCAGGAAAACAATCGTGCTGGGAAACAATTTGTGAGTATCGCCAGTCAGCAATTGTAGTGGGTGTACACAAAGTAACTGGGCAGGTAGCTGCTCAAATGAGGGCGAATAGATATTCATATCTGTACTTAAAGATGGACGACGTGTCTCCACTTCCCCCCAACTATCCAGAAATGAGGCCATAACCTCCTGGATGTGAACGCTGCCGTCCAAACGTCATCTGGAAAGGTCACCATACACTTCCTCCAACATTTGTGATTCAGTCACAGCTGTCGGTTCGAATGTGGCTATCAGACCCAATTGGACGGGCTTGGTTTGAAATGATATCCGGGTTTGAATTGGTTTGGTCATGTTGGCTTGGGTAATTGTTAGGGTTAGGGGTTAGGGCTAGGTTTTTTTTACACTTCACATGCTTTTAATCTGGGAAACATTGAGCTCTGGTCAGGGTCTGATACAAAACACAGAATGCCCAAGAGGTTTGGTGAGTTTTGTCCCGGCCTTGGTCGGGTTCAGACGGATTATTGTGGCTCCAACTGCCCTTTACTGTCAATCATGACATATCACCATGTTTTTGTAGCATCAAATAACTATTTAAAACCAAACTTACTGATCAAATTTCAGCTTGAACAAAAATCAATGTGATAAGAACTACCTAAAATGACAGAAACCATCTTTGAGAAGAACTTATTCAACGTGTATTTTGACTTTTTGTGATGCAAAATCCTAGATTCATGAGCTATACTGCACTCAGCCACGAGGGGCGGTGATTGAGAGGCTTTGGCTTCACTTTTGGAGAGCTGGGATATCGTCCATTTTTTTATACAGACTAATGATTTATATCCATCCTTCAGCTCAGAGTTTCATCCACAAATCATTTTAACTTAAATGTCTATCAAACGATGAAGAGTTTCTATCTTTATCTGATTCATTTTTGCAAAGCATCACTCCCACCACCATCCCCCAACATGGAAATAGTAAACCATAACAACACTTTTCCAAAACGGACGTCCACACGCAGAGAATCAACTCCCAGGTGCACAGTAAATGTGCTCTCAGCGAGCCCCATTTCCATATTTAGGCACTTAACGCTGGCGATTCTCTCTCTTTTGGCAGTAAACGTGTACATATTGACGACAGCTGAGATCAAGTCACATGGAGCGAAGGGGGGGAAAAAAACCTGGTTTGCAGGTTTAGCATAAACCACTCAAGCTGATAGAACACAGATCAGGGAAGTGTTGTCATTGGCAATCGGATTCAACTGTTGCTGGGAAATGAACCAAGGTGTGGGAGGAAGTGAACAAGCGGCCGGACAACTTACAGTGTTCTACTCTCCGAGCAATGTTTACTGACAGACCCGAGAAATACCACATCTGTGGAAAGAGGAGTTACACTGTGTTTATGCTCATTTAGCTCCGAGTACCATGTGGACGACCCGCCACGTCTCGTGTTGGACAAGCTGGAGAAGATCGGCTTCCGCGTGCTGACGATGACCGGGGTGGGACAGACGCTGGTGTGGTGCCTGCACAGGGAGGCCGTGTCCATTTGAATGCATGGACGACTTGTGCGGGAAACAGCCTCTTCTTTTTGTTTGTGCTAACTTTGCTACTCTGCTCCATGTGTGTCCCACTGACAGGAACCTACTGAGCCAAGTCAGACAAAAGATCTTAAATTTGAGATTATCCCAGACGCAAGGTTTCAGATCACGTTGGATAGTGGACACGTCAGGGGGAACACCGGACTACATTCCACAGATTGAAGGAGGCTATTTGTCCATGTTGTGTTTACTCCTGACGACTGAGTTTAAGTTTACGGACTAAGGGGGCAGTATTAGAACTTAATTAAAGGAATGGCTGTAGAGTCATGAAAAGGCCTCACCCATTTCTTCCTTTCTTAGAAGTACATAAAAGATTAATAGATAGGTTTGTACTGACAGAACTGTGCAAGGTTGATTTTGTAAGTTTGTCATTCGCTTATTATTTAATGATATGATGATGTGGTTTGCTTGTGTAATTAAAACAAATAATGAATAAAATAATGAATCCTTCCAATATTCACAGATAACACTGTAAATATTTATTTGTCTTTATTATTGTGAGCCCTTGCACCTGACAGGGATGTTGCATGATCCAACATGAGGCCCTGCAGGCACACACAGTGCAGGAGTCGGCCTCTGAGAGCCAACAATCGCTGGGTGGTTTGGTTGCAGCCGCAGCTCTGCCAGCACATGTCTGGGGCAAACCCCGGATCACCAAAACCAGTAACCTTGCCAGTGAGCTCACAACCAAACCTGAGATCTGCAGCCTCACACATGACTTAGCTTCCAGCTCCGCACTTAAGATCAAAAAGGCAGTGGGGTGCTTCCCAGCTCTGTGGCCACAGGGATTCCATTTATTCTTTGACTACACTGATATGGCTGCTTTGATTGGGACAATGTACGGAAATCGTGGAGGAGGATCATATGAAGTTTCTAGGAAACTGTGCTGCAGTTGATGATAGGGCAGAGCATCCTGGTTTGCATGCAGCACAAGCCACAGTGGGCTCAGGGCAGGGTTGGTGGTAAATGTGTTTCCTGTAATTGTATTTCCTCTGTTGTCATTTGGATAGAGTTTGTGTGTTTCTGGGCTTTTTTTCCCCCCACATTGCCGGGATATGAAAAAGGGCCACGCATAAACCAGTCCATGTGATGAGGGGATTTTGCAAGAGGAGAGGAGCAGATGTCTCCCAGCACACCACTCCACAGCTGGACATTGTGTAACAGAGCCACGGCGAGGCAGAGGAAGGGGTGGTAGGGAGATGGATGGCTGGCTTGGATGTTGCAAAGCTGCCATGCGTCTCCTAGATAACACAATGACAAGAGAAAGCGCTGCCACGCAAGCCCAAAAGACACAGACACACCATTACGCCATAGTCCCCCAAGGAAAAGGAAAATTAGACTTTGGATGAATAGATGTTCCACAGGCAGAGGACCTTGTTACAAAGCCCAGGGCGACCACAACAGTCTGGCACTGTAACGTCTGACCTAATGTGGGTCACAGAGCGGTAGCTTGTCACTTCGGAGAGCATAAACAGGAATAAGGCAAATCTTCTATGTATCGGTTACATAAGCTTATTGTGAAAGAGCTTGAAACAGGAACTAAGAGGTAATTTGTTGAGGTCCGTATCATAGGACATAGGACAGATGGTTTTGAAGCAGGTGGCATGTTCTTCAGTTAAAGTAGAAACAATGAAAGGTCTCAAAACAAGTAAACTCATCTGTGAAGAATCTAAATTTTATCAATACATTCAATATGATGCATGAGGGCAAATATTCAAGTATTACTGAGATAAATCCTATCGCAAGGTATAAGCTATACATTCATTATTCAAGGGCTTCTTGCATCAACATTCTTCAGTTGGTGATGAAGCAGTAGTTCTTGATTTTGCATGGGAAAATGCCAATATTCTTTCTCAATGAGAGTTAGAAGAAAAGATCGATAAGACTTGAAATGTCTGTCCATTCAATCTTAAGATGGAGCCACATGCAGCTGTAAGGAGGGGGACGCTTGTGCCAGACTGCTTCTTGGCTGAGAGCAGTGATTTTCCCAGATTCTCCGCCGGTTGCCTGGCAAAGTCACGGTGAAGACGAAACTCCAGAAAGTCATCTCGTCCCTGCCAGTGAACAGCTCAGCACCCAACCTGCCGTCAGATCTCAACTTTTTATAACGTTGGTTGTTAATCAGATTCAACGAACTATATATAATGTGCCAATGAATGAGCTTTAAAGATACTGGTTGGTGGATTTAGTTTCTTTGGGTTTCCAGTTTAAAAAAGTTACAAGCAACAAAACCTTGTTACCAATAAGGCCTTTTTTTCTGGATCTGGTTATAGCACAGATGGTGTACCTCAGGGACTGATCCTTTGTGGATTGTTTAAGTTGAAGGGTTTTTAGGGTCACAAAAGAGGTATCTCACAGAAAAAGGAAGCTAAGAAAATTAAAATAACCTTGTGACCCCCCTGGGGCCCCATTGGAAGGTCTTGATCCCCAGATGGGGAACCCCTGATACTCATCATTGGCTGCTCATTGGTGACATGCAAATACAGTGCCTTGCATAAGTATTCACCCCCCTTGGACTTTTTCCCATTATGTACTGTTACTAACTGGAATTCAAATAGACTTAAATAAACTTTTTCCCGTTTGATCAACAAAACATGCATAGTACTTTGGAGGTGCAAAATAAATTTTATTGTGACACAAACAATAATGAGAACAAAAAAGTCGACATCTGTTGGGTGCATAAGTATTCACCCCCCTGTGTCAATACTTGGTAGAACCCCCTTTCGCTGCAATTACAGCTGCAAGTCTTTTGGGGTATGTCTCTACCAGCTTTGCACATCTAGAGATGGAAAGGTTTGTCCATTCTTCTTGGCAAAAAAAGATGAAGCTCAGTCAGATTGGATGGAGACCGTCTGTGAACCGCAATCTTCAAGTCTTGCCATAGATTCTCTATTGGATTGAGGTCTGGGCTTTGACTGGGCCATTTTAAGACATTAACATTCTTTAATCCAAACCATTCCTTTGTAGCTCTGGCTGTATGTTTAGGGTCATTGTCCTGCTGGAAGATGAACCTCCGCCCCAGTCTCAAGTCTTTTGCAGACTGCATCAGATTTTCTTCAAGGATTTCCCTGTATTTGGCTCCATCCATCTTTCCCTCTATTCTGACCAGTTTCCCTGTACCTGCTGAAGAGAAGCATCCCCACAGCATGATGCTACCACCACCATGTTTCACTGTTGGGATGGTGTGCTCAGGGTGATGGGCAGTGTTGGGTTTTCGCCACACATAGCGTTTTGCATTGAGGCCAAAAAGTTCAATTTTGGTCTCATCTGACCAGAGCACCTTCTTCCACATGTTTGCTGTGTCTCCCACATGGCTTCTGGCAAACTCCAAACGGGATTTTTTATGGATCCCTTTCAACAATGGCTTTCTTCTTGCCACTCTTCCATAAAGGCCAGATTTGTGGAGTAGACGACTAATAGTTGTCCTGTGGACAGATTCTCCCACCTCAGCTGTGGATCTCTGCAACTCCTCCAGAGTAACCATGGGCCTCCTGGTTGCTTCTCTGATTAATTTTCTCCTTGTCCGACTCTTCAGTTTGGGTGGACGGCCTCCTCTTGGTAGGTTTGCGGTTGTGCCATATTCTTTCCATTTTCTTATGATGGATTTTATGGTGCTCAGAGAGATGTTCAAAGCTCTGGATATTTTTTTATAACCTAACCCTGCTTCATATTTCTCCACAACTTTATCCCTGACCTGTTTGGTGAGCTCCTTGGTCTTCATGATGCTGTTTGTTCAGTAATGATCTCCAACAAACTCTGAGTCCGTCACAGAACAGGTGTATTTATACTGAGATTAAATTGCAGACAGGTGGACCCTATTTACTAATTATGTGACTTGCAAATGTGACTTGTGAATGCAATTGGTCGCACCAGATCTTTGTTAGGGGTTTCACAGTAAAGGGGGTGAATACATATGCACTCAACACTTTTCAGATTTTTATTTGTAAATAATTGTGAAATCCATGTAATATTTCCTCCCACTTCCAAATGATG
This sequence comes from Pleuronectes platessa, assembly GCF_947347685.1. Classification (NCBI taxonomy): domain Eukaryota; kingdom Metazoa; phylum Chordata; class Actinopteri; order Pleuronectiformes; family Pleuronectidae; genus Pleuronectes; species Pleuronectes platessa. The sequence continues at coordinate 14,873,778 of NC_070636.1, read as the reverse complement.
CACTATTTTGTGTTGGTCCATTACATAAACTCACGATGAAATAAATTTTAATCTGTGGTTATACCATGACAAAATGTAGAAAAATCCAAAGGGGGTGAATACTTATGCAAGGCACTGTATAATAAACACTATGCAGCCATGGAACTGTCCAGTCCAAAGGGCTCTTCCGTCTGGGGCAGAGCTTCAGATGCACTGTGTACAAAGACCAGGGAACAATCCCCTAAACCACCAGATCTATAATGAGGGGCCTTGTCTCCAGAGTACGTTCACGTTTCATCACATGGGACCACAATAACTTCCATTCAAGTCGACCTGCTGCTCCAATTGAGGCCTGTTTAACAGGTTAACATGGGGCTTAGATTACTACAACCCTCAAATCTGAAATGAAGTTGAAATAAAAATCCAGACAACGGAAAATCATTATTGTTACATTGCACTTGGTTGGCTGCAGTGATGAGGTAATGAGTTGTCACAGTTAACCAGGCGATGGCTGACAGATGCACATTACGTCATTGGACCGCTTTGATACTGCGTAGTGCTGCAGGGCCAATCTCCTCTGGCTCTTTTACAACACAGTGAACAAAGACTAAACACTCTCTGATGCCTTAAATCTCTGAAGGTCTTATTATCACATACTCACAAACTCATTACTAATCAGCAACACTGCAGTTGATGTAACCATGTTATATGGCATGATGCTGCATGGGCCATAAGGTATTACTTCAGAGCTTTCTTCTGAATTGTAATAAACGGAGTGAAGACACCACAGTGCATACTCTGAACTATGAATTTTGCATGCATACAGAATACTGGTACAATATATATCACAAAGTGTGTCAGAAAATACTGAGCAGTCCTGATTCCACCGGGCAAGCTGAGTGATGGAACCTGTTATTCTGGGACCACACGGCTGAACACTCATTCCTGACAGTGTTTTTCAGCCCAACAGAGAAAGCCTGCCCCCCGCGGAACAGCAGTTATCTTGAGTCCAACCCAATTATTAATGTCGTACATTAACCAACGACTTCATTATACTATTGATTTACCAATGAAGCTTATAAAGCATGTCTTGTGTAACATTGTATTTCATTTAAATGTGAATTACCTCCTGTGAACACTGACATTACCTTGACTTCATAACTGGAGCCTGAAAGCAAAGTGGTGATGTGCTGAACGTCCTCAGCAGCACAGCCATCTACGGAACTGATGAATTGGTCGACTTGTGATAAAAACCACAAAGTGGTAACAAAATTAGTAATTAAAAAATATTTATTTTGCCACGGTGTGTACATACAAAAACTAATAACAGAACACATGGAGCAGCTTCATGAAACGGGTCATTTTATTCAGGCTGGTACCCGGCTGGGTCGTGCTGTGCTACGACCGGACACCCTCGTCATCCTCATCCTCTCTTTGCATTTTTTCTATGAGTTTCTGTCGCTCCGCGGCCTGCCTCATCCTCATCATCACCACACTCTCGTAGTCGCGCTCATTTGTCAGGGCGGCCTGCAGAGGAGACAAGGTAACACAGAAGGGTCATTAAAACATGGAACATGTTCAAACCAATGCATGCGATTTAAAGCACATACAATCTTTGTGATATTTCTAAGAGAAAATTAGGATATTGATAAATATTTGAGATCAAGATTTTCTAAAGATTATAAAAACATTCTTAAAAGTTTGATATGGAGCAATTCAAGCAAAAGTATTGAGTGACTGAGTTTTGGAGAGTTGGTCAGACAAAACACCCATTTTTTTGCATTTTTCCATTCCATGTCCGTGTCTTTTAGACCGAAGCCCTTCACTTTCTAACGCAGACGGGCTTTCCATTAGTCTCCAAACCCAAGATGAGATAACCCTTAAGGCAGTGGAGTGGCCCTACATCAAACTTCAAAGAAAATGTCTAACGAACTCTTGCACAAGCAGCGGGTCACACAAAAGTTAAATGACTGTGTTCATTATCATCACAGCGGCGACACGGAGCAAATGACACCACTGTCACCGTCAACCGTGTGTTTGTTTTCACGACGGATCGGAGGGGAGGGAGGCAAACTCTGACGGACGATCTTGTCTCATTTACCATAGACGCATCGGCTGGGGTGAACGTGCATGAGACAGCGGCCTGCAGAGCAACTGTGACAGGGTAATTCCTCTGCCTGAGGTCATTAAACCCCAAAATGGGGGCTGGGATTAGGCCTGGCAGTCTCCCGGCTTCTCACTGTGTGTGTTTATATGTGTGCGTGTGTGATTTCTACAAGAGGCTTGAGCTTGCATGAGGATGGCGAGATATATTTCTTACAGTGTGTGTCTGTGTTTGTGTCTGTGTGTGGTGGGATTCGCAGAGGGAAGCCACTGGCTAATGGCTAATCAAGCAGGGTGGAACACAGGCCAGACGTCTCTCACACACACACACACCCATAAAAAATCTCAATCTGTGCGGTCACGAATGCCACACACAGGCCAGGATACACAACCACGCACGAGCAGAGGGATTCTCAAGAAGTGAAGAGACAATTTTTAAAACATGCAAGCAAACGAATGCTTACGTCTGAATACTGACACATATTAAAAACACACTAGCAGCGACCATTGTGCCAATTTGAAGGGTGGGGGCGGGGGGGTTGTGTCCACAGAGTACGCCACTGTTTTATAGGATTATATCCAGGAAGTCTGCCGGGCCAAGGAAGTGTCTCTTTAATAAGACAGTGAGCTGCAGGAGAGACGGAGTGAGTGTGTGCATGACGGACTCTGAGGGAGAGAGAGGGGGCGATTTGAGGAGGAGAGGTGGGTTTTTGTCAGTCCACTCGCTGAGCTAAGGCATCTGGAAAACATCACGGGGACTCCAGCGTCCATGTGCTGAGAGAGAGAGGGTAAGCATGGAGGAAGAAGAGTGGAGAGGAGAGGGTCGGCCAAGGGGAAGTTACCCTCCCACCCTCCCTCCATCCCTCCATCACCCAACTCTGGATTGAGGAAAGCGGCTATTATCATTCCAGTAATGTGAGCTCAAGCCCTCGGCTAACACATAACTATGGAATATCACGCGAGCGTCATTAGGTAAATAAATGATTCTCGCATCTTCGAATTAAACAGAACACAAGCAAGTACACATCTAAGCTGGTGAAAATGCCCCCATCTCCTCAGAAAGTACCGCATCTCCACGCTGCCCTGCCCTCTATTGGTCACTGCAGAGAAATGCACCTGAAAACTCACTAATTGGTCTGACCCATTCTCCACCCGGTGTGGTCACGGGTGGACTGGCCAGTGATGTGGGGGAGCTCTGAGCATTAGCAGGTGCTTTATGGGCAGGATGAGGGATGTTTCCTTGCCCGGGGTGTTAACTTACAATGTACATGTTTAGCCAATGCATCACTCTGTAACTAAACACTCGCTGTGTGTATGCATGCGTGCGTGCGTGTGTGTTGCAGTAACACTGGGGCCCAGACTAAGATGGAAACCGCAAAACACAAACAATGGGCCCCCGTACAAAGCCAAGAGCGGAGGGTACAAGGCCACCACAGAGGTGGAATAGTAGTAAAACACACACAGGCACGCACACAAACTCAGGATTAGCAATGTGACATCAGCACATGTCTAGGGCTCTAAACAGCACATCCCAGTCTGACCCCAGGCCAGAAATGACATCATGAATACCAGCAGTGCTGTGAGTCAGTCAACAACACACACACACACACACACACACGCACACGCACACACACACACACACACACACACACACACACACAGAGTGCAGGTGGCCACTGCGCTCCCTCAGCACAACTTGTCCCATCAGCTGCGTATTACAACTTTTTTTATGCGCTGTTGTGTGAGACTTAGTGTGAGTGTGTAAGCACGTGAGCGCTTGTGACGGAACACTGAGCAGCGTCAGTGCTTCCTGGTATTATTTTTATAGATATCTGGTGCTCAGCTTGAGGGATGAATACCTTTCTTTCTGTTTATGATCATTTACCTAATCCTCAAACCCTTCCAGTCTTCATCCCTGCATCTCCATTCAGTACATTTGAAGATTGATCGCTGAACCTTCACTGGAAACAACCATTAATAAATGAATTAAAGCTAAACTCCCATCTGCCTTTGCTCATTCAAAGCTCTTAGTTAACTGGGATCATACAGAGGTCACGATTACTCTGACTACCCCCAAAGGTCTGCTGGACTATTACACTGTTTTTGTTAGTGGAGAACAAAAACTACACTGAGATTAAGGCCCAAATCTACTTCCTGTATTTAACCCTTTACAAGCACGTGTCCTGCCAACATCTGGTTTCTGAATGGAGACTGGACGAGACCTCCTTTTTATTTGACAGCAAAATCCTTGAACAGGAAAAACTCTGCAGAAATAGTCTTGGTGAATACATTCACAGATCACTGATTGTGACGACCACAATTACACAGGTCGATTATTTTTAATGGAAGCGGCAGAATTTAAAGGTATCCTTGAAACTACACCAGGCAGGATGTTTAGTGCATTTAAATAATAAATCTATCATAAAAATATAAATTACAAATCCAGCTGCAAGAGAAAAAAGAGACACTGCATATTTCCCTATTTTCACAAACTGAATATCAACATTTTTGTGGAGCAGTGACAACAACCTTGAGCTAAAACCCATGTCAGCAAAACAAAACCCTGAAAGAAGACAATATACTATGTGTGTGGACTGCAGATTCAGCAGAGTAACATATAAAGGTGAAGTGTAGGAGAAGAAAAAGGCAGCGAGTGAGTAGATGTGAGTCTATGTATGGAAGTGTATGCATGTGGTTGTACGTGGTCATGGTATTGGCCGGAGAGAAAGCCTATTGGACAGGGATGGAGTGCCTTTGGAAACTTTTTAAGTAAAGGAAATAAACAGGGAAAAGAGAAATGGCAGCAAGGACCTGAACTCCTGGTGCCCTGGCATTTCTCTTTTTGACGGATGAGCTCTGGGATCCTGGAATAGGGGAGGTGTGGGAGTTCAGCCTCTTTAATATCCAATAATACGCCGTTGTAAAGGCAAAATTATGTCTTTCACGTCCGAGCCTTCCGGGAAAAGCCCTCTGATTGCAAGAGATTTCCCATTAAAACAAAAAGGGGCCACGGGACTGGTAAGAATGCAGCCTGAACCTTGGAGATGTCAAAAATAACTCAGGCATTATGAGAGGAAAGAAAAAATGAGAATAGAATCAAGGTTCCAAACACAAAAAAAGGTCTGTTCTCTTTGAGTATATACATATGTGTTCCCATATTAACAGGCATCCATATCTACGGCGCTTAATGCGCAGAACAAACAGCGAGTGAGACTGCTGCGTATTTTGTACTTCACTTCTGCTGCATAGAGAGCAATAGTTCCAGTAATTTATATTTAATGTGTTTAACAAAGATATCAAAACAATTTCAAGATTTCTCTGTATAACAGCACAAAACTGTTATTTGATCTGTCCTCATAAATTTGAAACAAGCAGAAATCATTTCTTTCACAACCTTGCTGGCACGTCGCAAAGTCTGCACGGCCTCCCTCCATCTCTACCTGGCTTACAGATGTGCTTTCTCACACTCGAGAAGAAGTACTTTCTAACGGGGTCCGAATGATGAATTAGGTTTCTAAATTGCAAACGTTTACATTGTTCCATTCCCTGCAGAGGCTCCCTTCAGAGGCCGAGCTGTAACCTGGGAGTGTTCCCTGCCACCGACGATGTTGTTCAATCACTCACGTATTTACGTTACTTTATTTCCTCATCGGTAACTCATGCCATCTGATTTTGGTTGTGCATTTGTGAATCATTACATGACTGACAGTGTTGTAATAGGTTTAACTGCGTGCTTATGGTTACAATTAGGGCTCACTTTATCACTAGCTTTAGCATGGAATGGTCCTCATAATACTTGGGTCTTTTATGATCTGTATCATTTTCTTTATTATTATTTTAGTCACTATTTTCTTCATTCCCCTCCCACAACCTGTAACAAGACAGGTGTGGGAGGGCATGGGTGGGGTTGCTGTTCTTTGTAATGCCCTGTAATTATTGAATAAATAAATGGATATTGTTTTACCTTTATTTGACATTTGATGGATGAAAATGACAAAAGAGAGTGGAAGAAAGTAAAATTTCTAAGGTTTCACACCCGTAGCCCTCCACAAACACTATGTGATATTACATTATATATTATATTATACTTTAAGTACCAATTATCAACAATAAAAAACTGCTTGCAGGAAAAAAGCAAGACATTTTAGTTACATCTCTCCATGAATTATCCAGTCTCTTTTCCTCCATCCTGTGTTGGCTTAATGTGACCTTTTCGTTTTGATTAGAGGCTGCTGTGTCTTTCGTCATGTGTGGACGAGTTCGCACTTGATTTCCTGTAACATCACACCTGGACTTTGTCTGGTGTGCCATCTCTGTCATGTGCCTGTCATGCAGCTGAGTTTCTACTCTTCCTCTTTACAGCCAGGCTGCCAGGTTTCGTTTGGAGCGTGTTCAAAAAGCCCAACACTGAGTCATAAGTTTGGAGACAACGGTTACGATGATGAAAACCTCTGACTTGGATGTTCTCAGCAGAATTGATACAAAGAGAAGCTACTAGAAACTGTCTTTAGAGACAGATACAGATAAGAACAGTTGAACAGTGAACTAAATGAAATTGTCTGGCCTCATGCTTTTCATTCTCTTTGCAATTCGAGGCAGAATCTGCTGAGTACAGAATGTCCTGTGTTTGTCGTCACTGAACAATGTTTTTCATATAAAAGAATAAGACAGTGTAAATCTTGTCTAAATGCTGGCTGTCTAAGGGCCTCGATAGAGCGGAAGCTGGAGAACACACAACAAAGAGACAGAAGAATATCCACCAAAGCCTCAGTTTGGGCTTCTAGCACCAGTCAAAGCAATATCTGGAAACACTTTTTATCCTGCAATAACAAAAACATGCAGCATCCCAGATTTCAGGCCCAGCATAGCTGCATCAAACCACACTGCCCGCTATGGTCAGACCTTAGAAAAGACGCTTACACAGAAATCCATCGAGGGCTAAATGCATCAGCTCGGAGGCTACATAGCATGACAACACAACTAACAGAGTAAGCCCAGCCTCGGTGAGATGGCAGGTCCTGTGAGGTCATTCCCAAATACCGCAGATAACATGAGCTCTTCACCCTAATTGTCTCCTAGCATGAAAGCCGTTTTGTGGTCGTAGGTTGATAATTTTTTTTCTCCGAAGACCGATGTTCAAAATGATCTGTTGCAGGATTGAGTAAATGTTATGATAATTTCATTTGCGTGAGTAATTGTGTCTGGTCTTGCAGACTGTTTTGGCACTAAAGTGCAGAGTGAGAGGGAACGGATCAGTATGTTGTTTATTGGATCAATTTGAAAGGACTGGAGGAGCAGTGAAAGACATTATTTGTCCATTTCCTTCACACCCTGTATTTTCTAAGCCGAGCAAACAAGGGGAAGCTTTGGGACTGTAGACAAAGGGAACCCCAGCCGTGTCCTCCTTTTTCCTGGAACACAGTGTTTATTGTGAGATATCCCAGTGCGACGGCATTTTATTTTACTGTCTTTACATATACAGGGTTGTTGAAGATTGCATAAGCTGTGTGTCACTTCAGGGGCTGCATCCTTCAGAGGCTCCTTCAAATGCTCCCTTCCATCCCTGTGAAATGAAGAATCCGACGGGTGGATGCTTATTAGGCCAACCAATCACAGGATCCTCCAATTTTTCAAAGGGATAATGGCACCGACAAGCGATGAGACATCCGATGCTTGAGTTTTACACTTCAGCTCAACCGAACAGCTAACGCTACACATGGTGACACCAATCAAGGAATCCTCTCATGTGGAGCAGACCGTCTCATTTCGGTTTGACCTTCACAGCTCCTTCAGTCCACTAAAACGGCCTCCTTCATGGGCTGCGTGGACCGAGTCCTCTGAGGGAGACGGACCCCCAATAGGAACACAGCTGCATTTTCAAAAAGCATCTTTCTACATAATACCAATAAGGGCATTTTCAATGTAAGTGGCACTTACTTCCAGGGAAAGCACAACAAAGTGCTCCAACCCTCTTATTTTAAACACAAACAAATTCCATAGACATGAAAAAAACGTTTGCTGTTGCGAAACAATTTCCATTGCTGTATTACTATAGAATTCCAAAGGCAAAGACATCACGCTGGAGGCATGCGAATTGGAAAATGCAACAAGTTATCGTTCTTGTGCAACCAGTGTTCCTGTCCATACATGTCTATGTGGGATTGTGCGCTTTGGTTACATAGAGCAGCTATAGGGCTCCAGTCAGGCAGAAGGGCCTATGGAGTGGGGCGGACTCAGCGGCTTTAGACAGGCAGACAGTCGGCAGGAAACCAGGAAAGCAGCAGAGCAGAGGGACAATGACATGGAGATTAGAGATCAGTTAACCTCCTCCCCCTGGACGACCGTCCTGTTTGCTCGCTGACTATCACTTCCTTTTTTTTTGGTACACATCTACACCACACAGGCACGAACACAACCTGTTGTAAGTGCACTGACGAACCAGTCCGCTTTTGAGAAAATGAGCTGTGCACATTTCTGGTATATGGTTCAAAGGAGTTCAATCAGCAGCTCCTGTGCTTCCCACAGGTAATGGGTGCAGCCAGCAGAGATTGCATTATCCTTTGTGACTAAACGGCCAGCTCACACCGCAACCTGAATGATGTCATCTGACGGCAGGCAACCAGTCTGAAGTGGAGATGACAGCGCATTTAGACCTGAACTGAAGAAATGCTTCCGACCGGGTGCCTGAATGCTCTTGTACTCTGACCCCACCTGCCTTATCTCTAAGGCAAAGAAGACTTTTGCCAAGCGACACACCTGGAGGGCTCTGCAATGCAAGCGGTGGTTTGACAACAGGAAGGATTAGGAAAAAAAAGGATCAAGTGTCCAATGACACACACCCAGGCAGCAGTATGAACACAGGTAAGAAACAGCCTCTTTGCAGTTACTATGGAGTGAATCAAGTTAATGGGAATGACGACTGCCGTGTCCCTGAGGGAAAGGTCATTTTCAGAAATGTTGTTTCTCTGTTTCAAGGCTGCTCAACGAAGGCTTCCCTGTAACAGCTCAACAAGTCCCTTCATGTCAAGGACAAGTTTGTCAGGGTGTACAGGTAGACGCATCCTAGTTTCCTGACAGAGACGAGTGTGAGTGAGTGGGATTCAAATATCCTGTATTTGCTCAGCAGGACAGGTAAGAATCAGCTCATCGTTCTTTATATATTCTCATGTTATTTATCCTACTAGAATACTGCATGAACAGAGAACTACTTCATCTCGAGACGGATTCCTCATCAGTGTCAAAGATGAACCCTTTATGGCAGCGTTGGGAAAGATCATTTAAAAGGTGTTTCTTGGCCAATCTATTTTAATGGACTTCTTTAATTTTTTACTTGGCCACGGAGCGTTTCCTGAGCGTGATACTCATGGCTCAAACCCTGAGACCCCTCCTTGGCCAAACTGACATGTTGGAAAAGGAATGCTGTTGTGTCCACGCTCTCCAATCTCCTGCTGCTACTAAAGTGCCGATAAAACCTTTACAAGCTAACAAAACCTGTTTGCTGTAGTGACTTACAAATTTACAGAGTGCATGTTTCAAGGCATGAACGCAGACCTAATGTGGGCCAAGCTGTTTGAGACCATAAAATCACAGACACTGAGCAGATTATCTAATCGGCATGCCAGCGCTGATGAACTGAGTTCTGTTTTACTCAATAAAATGATTACAGGTCACGAAATGCAAAAAGTTTTTTGTTTTTTTTGTATGGAAGTTTGACTTGAATTTCGAAGGTTATTGTATTGTTTCATTTTTACCACAGTCTTTTTGGCAGAAGTGAAATTTTAACAACATACAATCCCCAAACTACGTTACAAACATGAGATTTTTTTTTAAACATAGTGGCTGTAGCGTGATAATATTCATTTTTTCTGACTTCCACATCCAGAGTCACTGCATAACTCTCACACCACAGCAAAGTAAACTCACTGCATCCTAGCTATTTGTACTTCTCAGAAAATCACAAACATGTGTTCATAAGTAAAGTTATCATCGTGATTTTTGACAGAAATTACAGTAAAGCCTCAACCTCCCAGAACTAAATGAAGAGACACAATTACCATTTGCAAATCAGCAACTTTTGTTACTGGAAGTCTTAGGCAAGCTAATGGACTTCCTTTGCAGGATATGCGGCAGACCACACCTGCATTTATGGGAAAACTGTGAAAAGTAAATATTTAGAGAGGAAAGCTTCAAAGCATTGTTGGAACATCCATCCGCTGCCAAATAATGGTGAACTTCCATTAAACCAAAATCAAGTGGAGCAAGTGCAATCTCTAAACAATGGCTGCCGATTCTCATCATAATGATACAGTCCAATGCTTACATCTGGTGCAGCATAACGTGACAAGCACAGACCTGCTGCAGATTCTAGCATGATATGAGGGAAACCTGGATTATCAAAGGTTTATTTATTCTCTAGCGTTATATTAATTACCCTCACAGAAAACGTTTCGTTTTCAGACTCACATATGTTCAATTATAATTTCTCCTCTTTTTGTTTTGTTCCAGATGGCAGTATGCTCTTAAGCTTCACAACTTCCTAAAGATTTATTGTTGATCAAAGGAGGAATTACAAAAGGATACAAAGACTTTTCGGGACCTATAAAAACGGATACATTTAATTATTTAAGTCTCTCTTAACCAGATCTCCCACAATGCCGCTGAGAACATCATTTTACAGAAAGCAATCCTCTGCTCGTTGGCCTGGCAGGAACACCAAGCGCCGTGAGGTGCTGTCTGTCAACATGATCAGCCTACCGCTGGGTGATTTCCGCCATATCACACATATTGGCAACGATGCACACACAGACAGCTTTGGGGACCTGTCCTTCCTAAAGATGGGCCACAACCTGCTTCTTCAAAGCTCCCAGAGTGAACAGAACATCTTCCTGGCCTGCTCTCCTCCACCAAAGCCCCCTCGTCTCAACCTGGACGGGACAGACGGTTCGGAGAGCCCTAACTTTTCTGCTGGTCACCACCTCAGCTCCTCCCAGAGGAGGAAGAAATGCAGCTCTATGCCGCTGCTGGACAATGATGAAGTCCAAGTAGACATAGCAGAGAGGTGCCAAAGAGGGACAAATGTCGCTTGCGGACCAGGTCGGGGTAGGGTTAATTCCGACAAGGATGTATACGCCACAGATATCTGTGAGAAAACTGCTGGAAAACAAAAGGAGGAGGACAGTGGCTTTTCTTTCAGCCTCGACTTGGGCCCGTCAATCCTGGATGACGTGTTACAGGTGATGGACAAGCAGCACAATTAGAAACCACTGTCACCAAGCATCACAGGAGGGTTTAACGACATGAATGGAATATAAAGAGGAGATCCAACTCAACTGGTTCTGGGGTACACGCCTCGGAATTTATGGACAATGCAATATCCTAAAGAGATGTTATTGTTCACATTCACTTGGAGATGTATTTCTGATTTCATTATACTGAGGAACGATAAATAAGCTGTGGAGAGAACTGACAACAGCAGTGTTCTGATGGATAAACTAACACACTGGAAACACTGATGGACAGGATAAGGAATTCTGCCTTCTTTCAGCATTTTATTAAAACATGTTAACTGTGGATAAGATCATCACAGCAAAGTTAATATGGACAATCTGTCAAAGGAACCAGATATGTGTGCATCCGCTGCGGTCCACAGGGTTTTTTCAAAAGTAAGCATCATTCGAAACAAAAGGTTAAACTAAAGAAAAGAATAAGTTAACAGCACTAAGTTAATGTTCTCCTTAGTTTCACCTCTTGCAGAGTTAGACACGATAGTTAAGTTAATAATTAATCCCTGTCAGATGAAAATGTCCAACTCCAAGTTGGACATTTTGACCTTCTTTTACTTCACTCCTTCCTTTGACTTTGTGTAATCCCCTTAACCACACAGCACTGTGCTGAAAACGGCTGTTAAGACTTAAAGAGTGTTGTGTTTAAGAAAAGAAAAGCTGCGGCTACAATCCAAGGTCCTCGAGCTGTGATGTCTTGGCTCTTGGCGTGCTTGCCAATCTATTGTGTGCGCAGCGCAATTTCTCCTCCGCACGCATCCCAGAGGCCCCACTCAAAGGTAGACCAAGGTACCCCCCATCTCTCATTCCCAACAATGCAGTGAAAACAAACACTTAGCTCTGCTTCCAATAAAAAGCCAGGCAGTGGTGGCAGGTTGGGCTACGGACCAAGCCAGGCCACAGGTCCAAGACCTCAGAATACAAAAAAAGCTGGGGCAAACTGTTTTCTTAGCTGCAAATCGGAGTCCGCTGCTCTGGTGAGTGGCACACGAGAAGGAAAGTGGTAAAGGGATATGTGATACTTCCACATATGCAGGGGGTGTCGAGGGAGGAGGACCAGAGACATCCATTACTGCAGCACAAGTCCTGATGAGGGTTTAAACACTACCTTCTGACCAAACACACCCCTCACACGTGAAAAAGACATGCTTGCATCTCACATACACTGACACAGGAGTGACGAGCAGCGCACATGTAAACGTGTACGAACGTGTGGTCAAGCGGGGATTTGTGCAGACAATCCATGTCCATTTTTCTTCTTTTCTTCTGGACAGAAGAGAGTCTGTGTTTTGGTAGGAGGTTGCCAGGGAAGGCTGTGGGGCAAACCCAGAACCAGTCAAATTCCTAAGCGCCCAATGGATCGCGCCGGAAAATATATACAAAACCACAGTTGTCCCGGTTCTAGCAATAGATTCAGAAATCTATCTCTGTCCCAACAGAGACAGCAATGTTTGTGGGTACATCTGCACTGTATATCTGTTTTGGCATTTTCTATTTTTAAGTGGATATCATTGCCCCTGTTCCTTGTATATGTTGTGACAATAACACATTGTGAATTTTTTTTGACTGTTTTGTATTTTGGGAAAGTAAAGAAAAATATCTTTTAAATTGCAAGATTGGTGGTTTTGTGGATTGAAGTGCTTGTGTTAACATTTTAAGAACTCGTATGAGATTGTTTACACACCCTGGTGGACCGAATTTATTTGGCTTTTTAACCACAACAAGCCACTGTGGACGATATAAGCCTTGTCTGTCACTAATAACTAACAGTTTCTGGAGAAATTATAGCCTCAGACTATCCGACACTACAAGCAACACAATATTATTTCAAAGTGAGGAAACACATAGGCCTAAATCAGACAGGCACGTCAAGCAGGATTTCATAGAGTCGCATTGGTTCAGTAAACCAGACTCTGACACAACATTTAGTGCACTGAAGCTCAAAGAAGTGAGACTCAATGGCTAACCAGGGTGTGTCGGCAACTTGTGTGGACTTTTCTGTACAGATAAGCATAAAGAGGTGTTCACAGACGTTATATGGCTCAGTTCCCCGCCAGCTACAAAGGCCCTTAATGAACAAAGCCTCATTCATGCACAGGAAAAAAAGAACTAGAACGGCTCTCAGATAGCAAATGCATCTTCTAAGCCTCAAGAGTCCCCTAATAAAAGCACAATAAAATTCACAATTCATTTGGTTCAGCACCAAGTTGCACACACTCGTAAATATTAGTCCCTTAAATGTGCCAGATATAATTCATCAAGATTAATTATTCTCTGAGCAACCAAGGAAATAATTGAAAAACATCTTCACAATGTTAAAGAGAAAAACATCCTGAATCTGCCCCCTGATCTGGAACTGCATCAGAACTTTGATGGGTTCTTCCTTTGGTCATGTCCAACCCCTCCGCAAGTTTTCTTGGAAAGTTGTGCAATCCTGCTAACGTTAAATAAACGCAGATTAAAACAGAGCCTTACATAAGGGTAAAAAAAAAAAAAGCCTTCAACTTTAAAAAACATATATGTGATTTAAAGGTTTTGATATTTTATCTACTTCAAAAAGAATACAATAAGAAAACCTTTTATATAATACCCTCCACAATTGTACATGAATTGCTTTTGCCTTTCTTCAGACAAAGAGTCCTTGGCTGCCGTGAGATTGTCGTCGACACACAAGCCCTTGGTGTGAAGAATCTTATAGACATATAATGCATGACTGATGTGAGAAGAACGAGCCTGTAATTGAGAACAAATTATCTTGTCTCCACTACACAAACTGGTTGAGCTGTGAAGTATCCCAATCCCATCTGTTACCGCTTCGCTGTCTTCAAAAAATCTAAACTTGCTGTCATAAAGAATACCAAGAAGCCCTGTCATCTCACTGAAGAGAAGCAAGTTATTTATTTTGTCTTAACTTAAAAACTCAAATTATTGTTTTGGTAAATAAGAGATGTGTCTTCGGCTGTAATTCAAATGGGTTCTCAAAAAAGGAGGTTTTGAGAAAACAATGTTTCTGCTCCATGTATCCTGTCAGAACAATTCATCACGCTGTAGATGGTGAGGGCAGAGCCGACCACCCACACCAGACGTATAATGAACTGGGTTTATTTATGTCACACATTATTGTGGAATTCCAACCACACACTCATCACAGCAGGCATTTCATTCTGCATCTAATGAGAAAGTGAAAAACACAAATCTGTGTATGTCAAGCTATCTTCTACCAAGGAGTATGAGGGCCACTTAAAGAGAAACAAATATTGGAGATTACAGTTGTAATATTATGAAAAACAAGTTGTGCTTTTATAATAATGAAGTTACAATTTTACAAGAATAAAGTTTGGATTACCAGTACAACAATATTATTGTTATCATTATCATCAGGACTCTGAAAGGATTGTGTAAGCCACATTTTATTCAAAAATTTTAAAAAAACACACAGACTTGGAGGAAATGATCTTTTCTGGAGGAGGAAATGTTTGGTAGTAATGGACTGTATATAATTGATATTCAAAAGGGGTTTCGTAGTTTAAGGTTTGGATCCAGTGTGTGAGAAACTCTGACGAACAAGGATTCTCCTAGCTGCTTATTTCTTAATTAGTATTAGGTACATAACAATAACAATGATGAAAATAATTCCTCCCTTTGCTTCTGGTCATAGTTAAATACCGAAGCCTACTGGTCTCCTGTCTGGGGGTCAGGCCAGGGTTGAATATGGCAACAGCATGGCCACATACAGTGCATCTCTTCCAGAATCGGGGGCTATTTTAGGTGAGAGTGCACTTTTTCGAGCACCAGCAAACTGGCGGACTGGAAAAACAATCCCAGAATGGCTGATCTGCGGCATCTGGTCTGTGTCGTGACAAGCTCACGATGACTCTTTGGCTTTGGATGGAGGAAGCAGACGTAGAAAGCTCAAATGTTAATCCATTATGATAGATTCACTTTAAATAATACAGTCTATGCTAAACTACGCAATAACCCTTGAATCAAGACACAGTGATTAATGATCAGATCTCCGGGGGGACGCAAACATGATGTCTGGCAAGAGAAAGAAGATGGTTTGATGGTTCCAGGTCTGAGACAGCCTTGGAAATGCAATATAAATTATTAGTCAGACTCTGTGGAATCCATACAGTTGGCCACATATGAAATCCTATTTTGATGCAACAATTTTTCGGAGTGCTAAGCAAAAACAGGGCACCAACATGTAGTATCCGAGCTACAATAAACGTTAAAAAAAAACTTTCACCTTGACTCATTCAGATTCACTGAGGTTTGACAATGATAAAAAACTGTTTGCACTTCTTTAAAAAAGCCTGTCCATGTCCTGGTCATCAGCCTGCAGATGAAACTCGATAATTTCCCAAAAAAGAGGAAGGGGAGCAATCCTGCACGGTGTGGAAGATGTGCCCCCTAACCTATTTTGAAATGTTTAATATCCATGGTGAGACAAAACTAAGTGCACAACTAGACAAGCAGAATAAGAAGACAGCCAGCTGTGTTCCTCTGTGTCTCCGTGAGAGCGGTCGAAACCCATCACAGCGTAGTTAGTAACACTCAAGGTCTATGGACCCCGACATCTGGCCCTCGCTCCACTAGGCCCCTCGCATTGGCCCCAGATTCATTTAGTAAGCTGGAACTGAAGCCGAAGCTGAAGTCACTCGTGTGCATCTCTGAGCTCCCTCTAGTGAGACCCTGGCTCTCTGTTTGGATTGACAGGGTTAAAGAAGCAAGTCCTCGGCCAAGCTGTTCCTGTGTGAGTGCAGCTGGCTGACGTGGGGGAGTGATGGAGGGGTAGACAACTGGAGAGGGATTTGATTTTTATGTCCAGATAGACAGCGAGCACATGGACCTCCAAGGCTCTGGCTTCTCATTACCCCTATCTCTCTCTTTCTCTAATGCTAATGTCTACACTGGTTCAGCCAATATGTCACGTGGGGCCAGTTTAGTGAGAAGTATTCTTGCTGAGGGCTAATGTGAAAATTACAGTCGTAGTAATGTTTTCATTCTCAGGTGCAAGATGAAACAATCAACTTTGGATATCTGCGAGGCAACCCGGGTTACAATAATAACATTTAAAGAGATTAGCGTGACAAGTCCCAGTGCGCGGGCCGAGTCTCGCATACTAACCCGGACAAGGGGATCTGAGGGGTGAAACCCAGTTCAGCAGCAGCTCTGGAGACACATATAAGTGGTGGGAGGGATTCTTCTGATCGACAATCCCCCACACAGACAGATCACAATATTGGAGAAGTTCAAATGGACATGGTGGAAACAAAACATTCCCTCATACTAATCTAATGGCAAGAAGAACTCTGCAGATTTTCATTGCACGTAGCCGATATCAGACTAAATTGTGAGGATTGGAGTGATGGTTCTATTTGTTGTTGCGTGAGTATATTGGGCACACAGAAAGTCAAGACTGCGATGTGGACTATTGTGATTTCTAAATCACAAGAGGCAACACATGAGAGGGGACGTTTTTAAAGTAGTTGTTCCTCAGCCTTTCAAGGCTTTGTATTTAAGTGCAGCAAACATTTGGTCTGCCAAAAGTAAATCCTTCAGATTTAAAAGGCGCAATCACATGTTCTGAACTAGAGGGGCACTCAGAGAGTACATACCTCTGCCAAGAGGGAAACAAATCTTTGATCCATCACTAGGTTTGGATCTTCTTCATAATTCTTCTTGATATACTGTATCTCTTTGACCATTAGAGATTATCAAAGCTGCTAGTACCTTACTGAATTTCAAATCGCAAAGGGTAAATAAATTGTTGCCAGTTCCTTCCAGTGTTTGTTACAGTAGAGTAACCAAACAGAAATAACCCCCTTACAAATACTTATTTTAATTTACAAAATCCAGATCCATTATACTGATCTGCACCAAATTCACAGAAACAAGCACTGTACTTAGGCCGTATTCCTTTCATAAAGATGTCTTTCTTGAGAAATTCACATAAAGGTTGAAAAACGCAATTTAATCCAATATCGCACTGTGATTTTTTGAATCCTAAATCCACCCCCCTTAATTGAATCTGCTCCAAAAGTTATTGTATTCTTCCTTAGCCCATAAACCACAATTCCACTAAGTTGAAATAAAATCACTTCTGTAGTTTTTGTGTAAACTTGTTCACAGACAAATGGCAAAGGAATACTCTGAGAGATGATAAATGATCAAAATGAAAAATTTGAATTTCTTCATTTTTCTATTATCATTAGGAGTATAAGCATGCGGACTAACCTGCCCCAGTGCAGAGATTTGAACTATTCAGTCTCGTGCCCGGCTACCATTACTGCTTTCTGTTTCTCCTGCGTTGCTATGTGAAGTGCAGCATTCCTGGCTTCTCCCAGGTCAGGCCCCGTTAATGAGCGGCCGACCAGAGGCTGTGGGCCAGTGCCGGGCCAGCGCCTCACCCCTCCAAACTAAATAAATTGAGGTCTATTCCACCAAACACATTGTTCTAGGATAGATGATGGGAGCGCAAGCGGCGGGGAAATATTTGCGGCAATGATGTGAAAATAAAACCTCCGGTTTACATACCTCTCTTTGTGGAACAGTTTTTTAGGCAATAGTATTTGTGTTGGAATCGGTGGACGTTGTAAGATTTTATAACTTAGTGTCAACATGCTTTATGAGACAAGAAATACTCCAATGCAGTTTCTGTGTAAACTGGTACCTGTGTTGACATGAAGTGTCCAGGTTGAGATACCGGAGCAATAACCTCAGGCTGTCCTTCAAGCCACGAAATCTTCAAGGGGTTTCCACTCAGGCCGCTTTCATTTTTAACAGCCAGCTCCTAAAAAACATATAATAATCTGTGAGTTAAATTTGAAATGATTTATCGCATAATATTAGGCCAGAAAAATTCATTCTCTTTCTCCTGATATGTGTGAAGGCTGCATCGTGCCAATCTTACAAGTGGGTATTTGTACAGGGACAGTTGGTAAAGCATACATATGAAAAACACATGCAGACAGAGTTGAATTATAATTGGACCAACTCCCAGAGCAAAGCTAGAACTTGGAGATGGACAGGAAGAGACCGCAGACCCTGCACCCAGGTCTTGGTAGACTGGCATTAAAGGATTCCTTGAGGGAAACCACATACTGTGGTGAGGAAACCACAACAGAAAAGTACACCGTCAGGACAAAGGCCCTGAGGATCCAGACAGGGGTGAACAAGAGACAGCTCAAGTCCTTTCGTGCGATGGTTTGAATCATCACGAAGTTCTCAACACTTCAGAACGACTAAAACATCAGTTAAGGTCTCAGAGTTTCTCCTGAGGCTGGGAAGTCTCTGACAGGTGTCATTCTAAGGACGAATCCGACTCAGCAGGTGACCAGAGACTTCAGGAAAGCGATCAGTCAGCAAATATGTTTTATGCAAAAATCTGGTTTGGATAAGATTTTCATTGTGAAGAAAGAGAATAAAGACAGAGACTGAGGAAAAGTTTGGTACTTACGGCGGCTCTTACTGTTGCAAACTCGACCACAGCGCTTCCCGTCTTCTTACTCGAAAGAATCACGTTCAAAACATCTCCATACTGGAGGTAAGGAATTGGAGGATAAAAGAAACGTCACATGGAGGAGATGCAGAAAAATCTAATTAGTATTTCCTTTCACAGCACAGTCCATAACCATGAAAACACAAAGCATATGCAGACAAGAAAACTCAAAACACTGGTGAATACCAAAAAAACATTAGGATTCAATATGGGTTTGGTTATTACACCTAATCTCTAATTGGTGGGTTTGTATGTTTGGGACTGAGACAGTAAAGCTGCAAAGAATACTCATGTAACATCAGGCACAAAGCTGAGACCTCTTGAACTTTTTGAAAAGAGGCTATAGAGGCAACAGCTTATCATCATTTGAACTACTCCCTGCACTTTTGACAACACTCAAGGTTGGAAGTGGATATGCCTCTCATCCAGCTCCCGGCCACAAATCGAAACAGGGAGGAAAGGTTGGCCAACAGGCCAATCAGAACGCAAAGCATCACCATTCCCTGACCTCTGTTAAACTCCTAATATGCTCTGCCTCTGTCCAACAGAGATGAGGATGAAGGCTAAAAACACGACTAAGCAGGAGAGGCAAAGAAATTGATCACTGTTGAGGCCAGTCATTAGTAGAGCTAAGGGAGTTTTTTATTTCCTTTGGTTTGGTTTCACCTTAACCACTGTCTTCTATCATTAATCTCTCTCCTCCCAAAGCAGAGGCTTGGGAAGAAAAAGTAGGATGTACGAGACCTTTGACAGTCTTGTTCTGTGAAACTGGAGCTTTCTGGGAAGTGGAAAGTCCAGGAAAGCTCATGCTTACTAAGGACACTTTGGAGCAAGCCAACAGTGACAAAGGAGACTCTCAAAAGGCCTGTGTTTCTTAAAATATAAATATCTTAACATATTTTTTTTTCCCCCTGAAGCAAAGATGTATTATTTTGGAGGGCCAAAATACACAAGTCTGCACACGTACGCATGCACAAGTGTACACATGCCATATTTGCTTTCCCACTCCCACACAGCACTGGCTTTTTAAACCATTAACTGTCAGTCAGTGGAGCTTGACATCTTAAACTTCATTTTTTCCTAAAGTTTGTTCCCTTTGCTTCAAGGAACAACACTTTTCCAGTCTTCACTACCGCCTGCACTGAATTGATTGAGTGCGTGCAGAGGAGAAATTAAAACGCCTATTTCTGGACAGCTTGACGTCAGTGACACTTGCCCTTATCCTCATGGCAGGCAAACCTATGCCCCACCAAAAGCCCTTTGTGCTGGGTTGTAGCATAAACTGGTCTTCGGTTGCATGAGAAGAGCACATTTCCTAATGCCTCCCTTGGCACCGCTTAATCACCTGGTTAAGAGGGGCACAAACACTGGCGTGCATGGCTTTAAAAGGGCACTACAACATTGCCCTCAGCACTTTCACTGCAACAAAAGTTAATGGGCCTTGTTTAAAGGAACGAATAAAACAATCTCCAGCGCTGATGTCATGCAGACCTCGAACGTGGCCGGACTCTGAAGGCAAGGTTTGTTAATGTGGAGCTCTGGTTTGGGACAGTGGGGATAAAGAGATATAGAATTCTAACATTACATTTTATATTTATCCTGTCCTGATGTAGTGGATTGAAAAGGGAAAGTTTAAATGAGATAGAATTCATAGATTTAATATCCACAGGGTTATAGATTCTTTTGTTAATCCAGTAAATTAAAAGGTAGGGTTGGTAAATTGTTTCTAAAGCACTTTTTATCTTATTAGTTGAAATCCTCTTAACATCTCGATATCCTTCAATAAATAATGTTCATTGACACATTATATTGTTACACATATAGTATTTTCAATACAAAA
Organism: Pleuronectes platessa; assembly: GCF_947347685.1. NCBI lineage: Eukaryota > Metazoa > Chordata > Actinopteri > Pleuronectiformes > Pleuronectidae > Pleuronectes > Pleuronectes platessa. The sequence continues at coordinate 14,853,071 of NC_070636.1, read as the reverse complement.
TTACAGGAAATCCAAAATTCCTGTGAAGTGGTCCTGTTCATTAAACGACACAAAGTCCTGCAATGTCCTAATAATTCAGAGATATTGAAGGAATAGCTACCTCTACTAGTCTCAAGGTATATATATTAATAATGAAGCCTGACCCTAAATGAAAACTTGCTGAAAGTCTCTTGTGTGGAAAAAACAGAGTCTTGAAAGTAAGTGGGCTTTTGCCGTATAAAGATCAGTAAGACTTAAAGTAGTCTTCTTATTTGTACCTTCTGTAGAAGTCTCATAATAATGTCTTGAGAGTAGCCTCCATTTGTCTCGTCGTCTTTTTTACACTTCCACTTCAACTGGAAAGAGAGAGAAAAGGAGAGGGAAAGGAGAGGTTATTAGTCCTGAAAACTCTCAAGAGCTGAAGACGCACATGATGATAAAATATGAGAGTACAACTGATCAAACTCAGTGGATGAGTCGGAAAAAACATGCCCAATTACACCAATTACCAAAACCATCAAGGCCGACTGGAGCTATGGGAGAGAGACGTTGTTAAGCTGTTGGAAAACTACCCCGGCACCACCTGCGAGACCAGTAGTCAATTTCCATTCATACTGAGGAGGAGCTGCAGCGCTAGAGAGGTTGAAACTTAACACATGGGCTCCTGGACCGCGGTGACTCACCTGCTTAACCGTAGCACAACACCAGACACAATAATGGCCGAGTAATCCGAAGCAGGTCGATGCCCAAGGTGCTCGGCGGTGGGCAAAGGAAGAGGCAGTCCTCCTGGGGAATGGGTTTAAATCTGAACTGTGTTTAACCTATTTGCTGGTGTAACAGTGTCTCTGTGATTGTTGCCATATTTCCCTATGTAAACGCTGTTGTAAAAAATACAGTTTAACCTATTTTTTTTTTCTGCATGCTTGGAGTCCGGACACGAGTTCCCGTACTACTAAAAAGGGGAGATTGTGCAAGTTCTCAAATCCATTTAAAAATCCCAGCAGAGTTTCGCCAACATCACACTAACTGCTCAAAGTAAGATGATAAATGACAAGCAGTAAATGTTGATTCAGCTCCAGCATCCTGCTCACTGTCAGAGAAACTGGATTTCTGGGAATATCCACGTCTACGCAGCACCCTTTACCAACAATTACACTTGAAAATGTACGTTCTTCTTCCAGCAGCAGTCTCCTCTACCAAGTGATAAACATCCTACCCATTAATCTTTGAGGAAGATGTTATATGCATGATGTGATGTCTATGGTTTGAGCCTGCAACACTGGCACGTCGCTGTGTTCTCCTGCTACTTTAAATAAATACATGGGCAAAAAAGTCATTAGTGGACATAAACCAAACTGCTCTGTCTGCATTTGATAGTCACCTACGTAATAAAAATAAAAAATCTCAATGAGCTGTCTCGTGAAAAATTGACTGAAACTTGATTCTAGGAATGTTGGATTTCATGTTTTGAAGTTAATCATTTTGCTGAGGATTTTGTATCTAAAATTCCCAGTATTCTTAAGGAACTTTTAAATTAAATTACTGGAGAAGACAGGAAACTCAACAGGGAAAACAAAAAGAAAAACGGTTTCATGAGGCCAGATAAACAGTAAAACGTTATTTCTCAAGAAAAATTGGATGTTGTTATTTGATGGAGGAATTTTGTTTCATATAGTTTGACATAGACATGACTTGTGATACTGTCAGTCTCACGGCTGCTGTTTGTTTTTATAAGTGAACACACAAACGTCAGCTGATACACTGCTGCACTAGATGGCTATCAAATTTTAAAACCAGATTTGTCTAGAATGTCTAAACACATTAGCTAACATCCCCCAGTGTACGTTAATATGCGCAGGCTCTGCTATTTCCAGGAGTTAATGTAATAAGCCCTCCCCTGACAGGGTTACAGGTCTCCTGACGACGCTGGGGCTACTCTGGAGGAATGGGTGTAAGATCACTCTGGTGAGAAAGCAGCATATGTGGTCTCAAAATAATAAATTACAAATGTCTACAGTTCTATCAAAGTCCCAGCAGAGCTTTGCATGCACTTTCACTCAGATGGACCAGTTCCTGCTGAATAACCCCCACCACCACTGCCAATCTTCCAGCATTAAACTGCAAGAACTGCAACCCTCACCCCAACCTCATCCACTGATTGACAACATCATAGCTGAAAGCCTTACCTTCAATTTGGGGGTCACACTGCTCATGGAACATCTCTGCACTCCTGGGTCTGAGACGTTGAAGTGAAAAGACAAAGAATCATAGTTTGGCAAAAGAAAAGACATATGGCACTCATGACAGCAGTCAGAGAGTCTCAGGCAGATGTACAGTAATATAAAACTAGCTGTCACGTGGTAAATGTATGGCTCCGGCTTCAGCCCTGATCCGCTGAGTGCCTCTCAGACAGAGCGCTGACCCGGGAGAGGGCTTGGGAGGCCTGACTGCGTGCAAGTGGAAGAGACTCAAAAAAATGTGCTGACTATGCATGAGTAATTGTCAAGCCACAAAAAGGGATCAATCAAGGGCTAAGACTCAGTATTTCCCTTAAATACCCACACTTCCATAGCCCTATTTCATTTCATGTCTCCAGAATGGAGACGTCAAGGATTTAATGCGAGAGTATTATCGAGAGGTTAAAAGTTTGATGGACAGTGCGTGTGTGTGTGTGTGTGTGTGTGTGTGTGTGTGTGTGTGTGTGTGTGTGTGTGTGTGTGTGTGTGTGTGTGTGTGCGCGAGTGGTGCTTTGCATTCCTATGTTACCGTGCCAAGTTTTTGGTGCCAAGACACTAAAATAGACCTCCTCAAAGGGTTTTAAAGCAAAACATAAATTCAAATATACAATCAGTCACTGTTATTGTTTTTTTATTTAAATGATATTGGGTCAACCACAGGGTGCCTGGTGGGTGCTGCGGTTGTACTGACACTGTAATGGTTGGGAAACACGGGGGTTCACTCAAGTGACGTTTCAGGGTCGTAAACTACTAATACCCACGGTTGTATGCCTCCACTAACCAGTGCAGTTTCCACAATTTTGTTTCCTGATGCATATCCATTCATCTCCTTTGACCACTGACCTTGACCTATGACCTCCAGGCACAAAAATCAAGTTCATTTGAGTCCAAATGAAATGTTTGTGCCAAATCTGAAAGAATTCCCACCAGCCAATTATAAGATATTACCTTCAAGAGGCCAAACATATGTTTTGTGAGGTAACAGTGACCTTGACCTTTGACTATCAAAATCAAAGTCATCCTTGAGTTCATTGGAATATTTGTACCAAAATTTAAGAAATTCCCTCACGGAGCTCTTGAGATATTGCGTTCACATGAATGGGACGGATGGACAACTCGCGGGGCTGTGCTAAACTAGAACAGAATGAACAGGGCTAAATCTTGGAGGTGGGCATACTTCTCTGAGTGTATTCTCCCGTTTGCTGGGCTTCCTTCTCCCTCTGGATCTGCTCTCTGACGAGCCTCTGCTCCTCCTCAAGCTGTCTGGATCCCTCCTCCCTCAAACGGGCGATCTTGCGGAAAAAGAAAAACACAAAAGAGTAATGTGCACCAACAGATATATAGGTTTTAAGTGACAAAATAAATCTGCATCTTAACTCTTCATCGGTGTCATTCGTCACCTGCATGGTCAATGACACCCTTTATGCTCTACCAGGAGAGTGTATGCAGACAACCTTATTTTATCAGGGAAGTAAATAACACCTTGAGATGAGACAGAAAATGGAATAGTGCCACCTACTGGCTACCCCCTCTTCCCAAGGCCCGTGGCCACATTATTTACATGAATTTAGAACATTAGGCACGTGCCATGACTCTCCAAGGAGGCACGCACACCATTTTTATTTAACATTGGCTTCCTGAACAAAGCGCATCAAGTCATGCAATATCATCTAATGGGTTTACTGATAATTATGATATGGCAGTGAAAAAAATGGCTTGCACGGACAGGGCCTCTGATCTCGACCCAAGTCTTTAGTAGATTTCTGCTCAATCAGGAGAAAGTATTTGATGAAGAACAGAATAAAAGCACCTGGGTATGCTTCAGAATTTCCTGGATGCACTGGAATACCTTTCTCCCAGTGCACAGATAAGGCCGGTAGTAAAAGCAAAAAAATGATTTTGAATCTTCTCACTGGGGAAAGTGTGGCAAATATAATCTCTCATATGGTTTCTATAAATTCTCTTACCTCTTCTTCTAGCGTTCTCGTGATTTGCACCGACTCGTAGGTCTGAGCTTCTGCTTTGCGCTCTCTGGCCTCCAAGTCTGTCATAACAGACACAAACACGCATGCACACACACACTGAATATCTTTTCCATTATCAGAAACAGACAAAAACAGCCTAAATAACTTGATTATTTTCTAACAGCTGCTTGTATTTTATTCCATTCTTGACGATTCCTGTCTGTCCCTATCATTATAAAAACCTCAGCCCTTGTTTTGTTAATCCTGGAATGCGTCTGACAACACAAAAATCTAATTTAAATATAACCCATTACACTACAAATACAAACCCACTTACAATAAAATCAGCAAACCAAGGCCAAGAGATGAGCTAAGATTTGGAAAGGGACTCACCAAGCTTTATTTTCTTTCTCTTATCATCTAGTTTGTTGTTTCTTTCTTCTGCTTGTTTCTTGGCAGCGCAGATCTTGTCATAGGCAGCCTGAAAACCGCATTAGACACCAGGATGAATTGTGGCCATGTGTGTGTGAGTGTGTGTGTAAGAGTGTGAGTGTGTGTGTGTTAGCACTTTTATGAAAGATTGAGAGGTGTCTACGGTCTTACCTTGGCGGGAGCATCAGTTAGCACCTCGAGGGCCTGAGACAACTGGTGGAAGAGATCAGCTGGAACAAAGTTAGACGAGAAGAGTCATACGATTACAAAATGTACAATTCATCACAAATTACAAAAGAGGATTGTAGGTTTCTGTATACCCTAGACATCTGCAGAGTACTAAATGTATAATATGAGCTTTAAAACAAGCTTTTAAAAAAAATATTGTTGTTAAGAATTCAGAAATAAATGTATTATTCATTGTATTCAATCTATATTTGTATAGGGATAAGTACATAGTATAAAACAATGATGACACATAGTATATTATTAATAACTAATTAAGTCCAACCATTTAATGGCCAATGGCAATATTAACATTTTCAAGCAATATTTATGTATAATAATGTTTGGCAATTGTTCCTAAGATGTTGTTATACGTCTTTAGACTATATAAATAAAAGAGAAAAGACAAATATAAACAGAGTACATATCCTTTTTAACACAAAATGTAAACATAAATGTGCATCTGTTCTGTAAAAATCTGTTTGCTTCCAAAAGCTGAAAGGAAGGGTGATGTTAATGTGACAAGAGTAAAGAGTCAAAATAGTCAGCATGATGTCTTCATGGGACACAGGTCTGAGATGAACGTGGACATTTTACTCTTTAAAAGGTCCTGTAAGTCTCACGAAACCTTTCTTCCTCCAGTGAAACAACCACACATACACACACAAACCCTCCGCCTCTCCGTCTATCCTCCACATCAGAGCACCTCGAGGGGCCATCACCGCAATCACAACTATCACGCAAAGCTCCGACTCCCCAGTTGTCATCCAACACACACACACAAATGTACACATACGGGGCAACCACAATCCCTCTCCCCATCATACAACCGCCTCACCACTGCATTATACTAGCCAGGCATATTCATTCACTTATGGGAGGCCTAACAAACCGATAGTGTTACTCCCTGGGGGGAGCGGAGGTGCACACTAACAGGAGGCTCTGGAGATCATGCTACCAGCAGAGGTGGTCACGTTACCTACATACATATAATGGGCTGGAATGAAATCCGACTGGGGGGAGACCTGCCATGCCCAATAGGCAGCTTAGAGTGTCACAACATAGGGGGTTGAGGAAAATGAGGGATATTGAGGGGGGTGTCTTCAGTCACTGAGGAAGCATAACCCCTAACTCACCTCTTACATGCATGCAACCTTCCCCTGAGGGGCCACAAGTCCCAAGTCTTGCACCGCTCTCGTGCGATGCAGACCGGGTCTGTACATGCGCGGGTTCAATTGTTGAGGCCCTCCAAACCACTTCTTTTCCATTTCTGGGAAACCGCCGACCCCCTGCTTTTGTATTATCCCTCTCAACCCCTCAGCCCCACCAATTTCCCAGTTTTTTTTCCTGATATAATCAGGAATTGTCTGAACCATCCAGTAACCACATAAACCTCACTTGAAAACATGCCTCATGACCAGCCTTTTGTCCAAGGTGCCTTTTTTCCCTCTTCCAACAGAAAAGCTACATTGAGATTTCCTGGCCCTATTATTGACATGCCGGCTGGCAACAGGCCATGGAAGGACTCCCAAAGCAAAGCAGATGGAAACCATGGTGGTGATGGTGGTGTTTGACTGGTCCTGTCTTGCTAGAAAGTGTCATGAGACTTGGTTAGACTTCCCTCAAAGTGCTGTGTCTTTGCTCTCTGCAGGGTTGCTGAGAATGCTACACTAGAGGATCCTTTTAAGTTAGATAATTAACCCTAATTTTCTAGAAAATAACGCAGATTGCAAAAACAAATCATAGATCTTCTTCCAGCTCTTCGGTGCCTTCCAGACCTCTGTGGCTCATAATGGAGAGAAGGTGAAGAGACACAGGCATCAACTGTCTCACTCACCTGCTTTTGGGTTGTCTGGATTCTTGTCTGGATGGCATGTCAGGGCTTTTTGTCGATAAGCTTTCTTGATCTAGGAGAGAGAAACAGAAGTCACCCTAAGGTTATGTGGTGTGGAAAATGTTGATGAGAACAAATCATTCACTTTACATCCACACATATTTTGCTCATGTGAAAATTAAATCCTTATTCTCAGTACAGATTATTTTGATCCCGTCTCCATCGCCCAGAAAACCAAAATCTGAATAAAATAATTGATGGTCACATTGAAATAGTAGCTTGAGTCTGACATGAGGGAACCTGGGGGGCGAAATGTGGTCTGCAGCTTTAGAGATTGTGTTGTTTGGATCGAATCAACACCCGAGCTGATCCTCTGCTTCGTGTCCGTTTGACATGTGGTTAATGGAGCCTTAACAACAATGGCACACAATGTACTGTGAATTAAACCACACAAGAGTCCAAAACCATTCTCAGGCCCATCGCCAGTTTGCAAGATAAATGTGGCCTGAGTTGCAGCTTCATATTAGCCATCTTTATTGTAACTTAAAAAAGAGTGCTACAGTAACATACACAAACAGAGTGCCATTGTTAACAACACACTGAGAAGGACACAATCAATATCTTAGGCAGGAGCCCAAAACGTTTGGAGAAAGTTCACAGAACCAAAATGGAAAAACTAAGCAATACTTTGGAGTATTGTAATGACATATGAGGTTGTAGTTATAGAGTTTTTTTTTTTTTTTTTTACTCCAGGTCACTGCTTAGAATGTTAAACATTCGTTTGTCCTTCTAGAGACCAGTTAATGACAAGATGGTTTTCATTAGATCTTCGCTCCTCAGGAGAAAGAGGGGAAGCAGGAAAACTTTCTTTGGAGACCAGAGGGGGGGAGCGGAGTGCAGCGATGAAGCTTTCTGCACACAACCTCAAAAACACACACGTATGCATTGCATGCAAAGGATTTGGCACACACATCCCCCTATACATCCAAGGCTCAGACACAAACACACGCAGACGCACTGACATATACACTTTCTCACCAGTCTTAATCAGACATGCCAACGTTCTGCATTTTTTTTAATACAACCCCCTTAGAGCAAATCAATCTCCTGCCAGCATGCTACAGGCGATAGAATTTGCGAGCTCCCTTCTTCAAACCTGGAAAGCATTTGCATTGGACGCCCATGAGCGTTGTTGTGCACAATTCTATCCCACGACTGCACGCCAAAACAAACAGAACTGACTTTACAGCGGAGAACTGCATGATGGTGTAATCCATCAGTGTCCAGGCCTTTTTGACAGCAACTCCGACAAGTCTCCATGACAGTCGAGACTTAGACCCATTAGGCTGGTTGCCCATAGTCCAAGGTAAAGGAACTGAGCCTCCACATGATTAGGTAAAAGATATCAAGAGATTATAATGGCTCAGACAGCTCTTAAATGTCACAAGTCCTATTCTTCTATCTCTTCACCATCAGATCTTTCTTTCTCATTATAGTTCCCACTGTAAAGCGAGAGGGCTTTGAGAGAATAGACATCATGAAAGGATATTTGGTCTTGCTGCTTGGCACACAGAGCCTTCCTACAGTTAACACGAAGGGCTAAGGGCTGCCACTGAACACATGCGTAAACCTTTATTCTATTGCCCCTTATTTTAAACTTGCCCTCCATGTTTCGTTCTTTATTCTGTGTGCTCGGCTCGCTATCATAGTTTTCTCCAGAAAGATTTCTGCTATGGTTCAGAGAAATTAAAACTGAAGTTCACGTTTACCGTCATTCTTCCATAGACAGAATAGTGAAGAAAAGGCAAGCCAACTTAACTGGCAGGTGGTGGTAACAGCTGGAAAACTCCTGTCTTATACAACCCAGTCAGTGCTTTGACAGCACATAGAAAAAGGATGGTTTTAAGGACACTGTGGGTTTGCAAAGTTAAGTTCTTAAACTAAAATCGTATGTGCATTTTAACCATTGACATTAATAAAAATGGATGAGGACTTTTGGTTCGGAAAAGTGAAGCCAATGCAAGAGAGCCTGGAAATGTTATTCTCTCTAATAACCAACAGAGGGCGACTCCACTGGTTGCAAAAAAAGAAGTCTGTTTCTACAGAAGTCTATGAGGGTCTCAACTTCTGATTTCAAGTCTGCTTCAAAACTGATCTTACCGACTATTTCTGAATTGCATGCTACACAGATTTAGGTTTTTCCTTCCAATGCAAGCAGGTATTGGTTTTCATTTTTTTCCATTTGTTCTGAATATCAATATGAATAAATCCATAAAACTTGAGTGCTGTAATCTGTCTCTGCATGGTAATGCAGTTTAAGTGCAGACTGGCTTTTATTTTATTTTTTAAGTCTGCAGGCATTACCTCACAACAATAATGTAATTTGACAGAACCGTATGCACCTCAATGCTTACACAAGCACGATTCAGAAGTGTGTGAAATGTTTATACCATGCAGAAATGAATTTAAAGAAGTTGACTTGCTGAAGAGCAGAGCAGAGTATCGTGGTACACAGCTGTGAAGATAATCATGTATAATTGGAAATAAAACCAGTGCTATGGTCTTTTAGGAGGACGCACTGTGTCCTGAGCTCACTTCACTTCTCACGTTCTTCATCACCTGCAGCCAGCTGACGAGATAAACATGTCATCACATCTGCTGTACACACTGCAGATGTTTAACCTTTCCAGGGCAAACGTCTGGCCAGCTGAGATGTTTGACAAGTGGGACCTGTCATCGTCGGAGCTGTGGCCATGTTGCACTTCATTATATTTGTCTCATTGGGTTCGGTCGAAGCTGAAGTTTACACACATGCCGTCTTTATATTTCACTGGATTTTCTTTCCTCCCTTTCTGTCAGGCTCTTTCTCTCTATCTGCTCCTCTTTCCTTTTCACTCCCTCCAGCATCCTCCACGATATCTTGTCCCAACTCTGCTTCCAGTGCTGTTTTGTTAAATAATACATGATTACTCCCATCAATGCCGTAACACGCAAGCCTTAATTGATGCTGGAAGACCCTGAAGCCCTTTGGTCGTACAGACGAGACGCTGGAGCGGGCCAACTGTTGAAGAGGTTAGCACATGTGCGGATAAGAGTTCTAAGATCGAGTGGCATCTTTCTACAGGACTCATCCAGGGAGGCAATTTGTGCAGTTCACCATGACCTTTCAGAATTGGCTCTCGATGAAGAAAACCATATAAGACTTGTGCTAAAAGAAGAGCCTACAATTCTGCTCTGTCTTATTTCTCTTGCACATCAAACAATTCTACATTGTCAAGTGCCAATTTTTCTTTTCTCTTATGCAAAGCAAACTGAATTGGAGAAATCTCAGTTATTTCCCACACTTTAGTTTGCAGGAGGAACCAAAGAAATTAAGGAAAGACTATCATATTGCACTAGCAGGCCAACAGTAGACTAATGATAAGTAACATGGCCCAAAACAGACTCTCTGTGTCGCCCTGATCACTGCTTGCCAAAGTCTTAGCTGCGCGCCTACATCTTGTCCTCATTAAACTACTCTTTGGTGCCAATTACAGTTGACAAACTGGTCCTGGTGCAGCCGCAGCACAGCCAAAATCGGGCCCCTAGTCTGTGTGGCTAATTAACTGCGTGATATGCTATGGGCCCATCCTTCTTAATTACAACACTCTGCTATTTGTGGGACATTATCAGCTGGAGATCAAATAATAATAATAATTAAAATAATTATAATAATAATAGGCCCAACAGGGAGATGGTAGGAGATGAGCAAGGATGGAGGTAAGGAGGTAAAGAACATATTGAGGTGAACTTAAAGCACTAAAGAGAATTAGAGAGAGGCTGTGATTTACTTGAGCTTAGGCACCTGGGGAAACCAATAATATGAGCCTGTCAGAAATATTGTATGTCACACAATTTATCTTTATAAGGTTTTTTTACATCATGGATCAGATTTGTCTGATATAACTGTGGGGCACAGCTCAGTGAATTCAACATTAACCACATGTGTGACACCATCTAATGATTAAAGACCTAAAACATCTGATGACCCTAGGTTGCATCACTGATGCTTTGCCCCAGTGCACCATGGGATGCAATGACAATCATGGTCTAGAGACCGTGGCTCAGCCGACACTCACTGAAATAACTCATCAGTGAAAGACAGGAGTTCACAATCCACTGTTAGAGTAGGAAGTAAATCTTCCAGACACCGAGTTGCTGCATAGACGGTCGCACACCAGGTACACTACAATTTAAGGAGCTGAAGGAACCACAAGGAATGTTGTGTGGTCTTGGCTGTTGACAGTATTTTACCAAGAATCTGTGGTAGGTAAAACACACTCGGCAATTATGACCCAAACCCTGCTGATATGCATGGGCACAGCTCTCTACATGGTGGCTAGCCTTCAATGAGAGTCTTCCTCAGCACTACAAAGATAAGGCAAATCCCAGGATTAAATCATAGGCCCAGACAAGCCAGTATTTCCCATTTATCGGACAAGAGGAAGATCACCAGCAGTGATAATAGAAGAAGATGATAAACAGAACCAGGAGGAGATTCAGAACGCAAATCATCTACGTCAAGGCAATGTTTTACAAGCTGCGTTACACAATCTCAGAGATGTGCTTCCCCTTACACGGAGATGAACAAGATGCTTGATAGTGGTGGTGGAGCAGCGGGCCAAACAACTGGGATAAGTAGCCAATCTGATGACAACCGTCTTCTCACACTTGATTGGTTTTTTGAGCCCCAACCACAGAGCTCAATCACTACAAACACACTCACACACATAAAACCCTGCTATCTCTGTCGACCATCACCAGACCTCACAGAACCAGCCTCCTACATTTTGGTGCCTCGGTTCTGCCCAAGCCACAACCGCTAACTTCCTCCAGGATAATCCTCTGGGGAGGACAGGACTTTGAAATCCAATTAAGAAATTAACTTCCTTCCTTGTTTTTGGCAGCAAGTTTAATTTCACTTTAGGGCTTTGGATTCTGCATGTTGGAAACTGTGAGAGGTGGTTGTAGGGAAAAAGATTGATTTTCAGGACATCATGAGGATCCGCTCTGGAGCTTGGAAGTGAAATGTAGAGGAAGATTCTCAGGAAGACTCCTGGACTCTCCTCTACATACATTTTAAATCTATGTAGGCATAAAATGTAATTCAGGCTACCTCGGGTATCAGCAAGTAGACAAATCTACCAATACACTGACTCGTCTTTATATTATATTAGTTTCACATAGTATACTGTTTTTAAGAGAAGCAAAAAAAGAAAAGTTTGCTAAATATATCATCAAATTGACAATTTTTCATACTTAAAAGTCAACAGTGATATATTGAATACAGGACTTCAGTCTCGAGGGCTGGCAATATGTAAAAGGGTTTCTATTATTACAAACTGATGCTGCACTTTAGCAGCTATCTAGAGGAAGTAATTGTAGTGTATTTCTACATTTAGTTTTGTTATTATTCAGTTATGACAGTCAAACTAGATAGAAACTTGACGTTTCTTGGAATTCATTCTTTGTATGCATTTGTTTTTCAAAGGATTTAACCTAATTATTAACTATACAGTGAGGTGGTAGGCTCAATATTAATTTTACATCAATAATATTTGGAGTTTATATTCAGTACAAATTGCTGTGGGCATTAGAAACAATGTGATGAAGACATGTGCAGCATCAGTGCTGAAAGCTTTATGCACAGACAAATAGGTTGGCATGCAAATTTCCTATGTAAACAGATGATGTACTTCTTAGAGATCCACATTACATAGCAGACATGTGGTGCAGCTATAGTAATACAAACAGCTTCAGGTTGCATACTGTATATGATTCATTGAGAATTTTATTCAGGCTGCCAATATGGACAAGTACACGCTACATGTGTGGCCAGCAATGTAAACTGTATTGAGGAATTTTAAGTATAAATGTATGTGTTGATTAACTGACTCAAAAAAGTTGATCATAAGGGCCCTAACTATTCATCTTGTTTATGGAAACACTGGAACAAATCTCTGATTTAAGCCCTTTACACTTAAGATAGGATAACAGTCAAAATTATGGACAACAGTATATTAACATGTAATATAAACGCAAGTACATATAAATATATAGAGAGACTATAAATAAATAAATACAGTAAAAACAGAAGATATACAGTGATTTCTATTTTATTGTTCAGTATTTTTCATTTATTCTATTTCTATCTTTATACTGATATAGATCTTTGTGTTTGAAATAAAGGTAAAGTTAACATCCTTTTTTCAGACATTTCAGATGAGTGTTGATGCCAAGGACTTGACTGATGCACTGACGCCGCTTAGTGGTGACTTGAATGTATTACGTGGTTTTAGCCGGTAGCCAGTTAGCCTGACTTATCCTGCGCTCCCTGGAGTCTCAGTGGAACTAAACATTTCAGGTCCTGGTTTACTCACATTGCATTTCTGATAACTTAACAAAAAGACCCGTGCGTCACGTCATTGTGGAACACGCCATTCAAACACACACTCCTGGAGGCTCCGTGGTAGCAGGCTAGCATAGCCTCCTACCTGCAGAGACAAGATTTCCTCACGCACAACTTCATTCAAACCTTTAACTCAGGGAACAGCCTCGTGCAGGCTCTGAAGTGTTTACCCTGACATCTGCGGCTAACCCCACACTAACGTACGCTTTGTTATCTGACTAGCTTCACGGCTAACCGGCTAACTTGGGTACCTCTTTCGTAGTAGCGCTGATGTCAATTCCGAGTAAACCATACAGGTCCATCTTCAGGATGTCTTTGGCCTTCCCGGACATGACTGAGGCCGAACAGGTACAGTACCGACACAGGCAGGAGAGTAACAGGTGTACACGTTGTGTTAGCGTGGGGCTAATTCTACTGTTGTTGTGGTTGGAGGGACGCACGAGTTTGACGTCTTGAACTGGCGTGTGCACTGCATTATGGGAAATGGAGTCTGTGTTCGGCTGCTTCTCAGGTTTGTTTTCAAAATATACTAAAAACACAACATTTACTTTTAAATGAGTGTTTTTATATAAGACTGAATCTTTTTTTTTTTACAATTTCAAACTCTATATTCATCTTGTCATCCCTCGTTAGAGATTTTTCTTCTAAATGGTATGACTCTGATTGTACAGTATGTTTCCAGAAGCATATTTTAATTCAAATTCATATACACATTTATGGTATAGTCACATAATTGTTTTTCATTTGCATAGCTCATATTCACAAATCACATTTTGCCTCATATGGCTTCAAGAGCAACTTGCAGGCGACAGATACCTGTGAATTATTGTGTAGTAACATGATGATGGAACATCATATTTTTATTAGAACAACTGTGACTTCTGAAGTTGTTTGGTGAGAGAATTTTTGTTTCTGCGTCTGAAACCGAGTGACCGGAAATGATGTAGCATGAGGGAGTCTGGACAGATTAGAGAGCATTTAACATCGATATATATAGATCTCAATCCCAGCTTGGAGAGGTTGAAAACGGACAGGTGCAACATCATCTGTTCTTCACCCTCAACAAGAGGAACTGCCGCACAGTGATGTCATGGTAATGTTTTGTTGTTTTTGTTGTTGTTGCTGTTTGTATATATTGTATTTGGAATATCTCAGTATTCCCCAAGAGTGGCCACTGGCCTTTGTTATGTTTCCAGATAACCCATCCATACATACGGTACATTCGGAAGCCGTCAGAAGGTTGACTACACTTGCATGAAGCTTTATATATTTCTGCATATCATGATAATGTGGTTAAGGTCAAAATAGCTTATATCACATGTGGTTTATATAGGAAACAATCTCATATTTAAGGACCCGAGGCTACTTTTTTATTATGTTAAATAAGTCACTTGATTAGAGGATCTACAGAGCTGAATTTCTCAGTCATATACTCATCTTATCACACCAGTGGCGAGTCAAGGATTTAATCAGGGGCCATAAAGGGGCCACAGTTCACCAAGAGAGGCCAATTATGTGTCCAACATCCATGCATTGTTCCTGATTCACGCCTTCCTTGTTTACTGTTAGCTCTATAGCTTTGAGAAAAGCCCCACATCTTTGAATATACAGTATTTTGAAATGTTTTCCTTGTTCAAGCACATTGGGAACTTCAAATAATGACAATTTGTTAACTTTTGACATTCTGTTAGAATTGTTAGTAAGTGACTCAAGACTGTGGAAAACTATATATATTGTATTATGAATATCTCAGTATTCCCCATGAGTGGCCACTTGCCTTCATTGTGTTTGCACAAAACCCATGCACACTGTCAAATATGTTTACCAAGGCTCCCTCAAATCCACACATTCAAGTTTTGTGTCAGTTTGTATTTAAATAATGATCCAACAGCATAATACCAAGAGTCCTCTTTTTTATAATAATCGGAACAGACACATTTACTCTAAAATAATTGTTGTATTATGTTATTTAATTCATGCAGTTTGGCCAGCCTGGATACCTACACTCATACATTTGTAATTAGCCAAAATCAGCAGAGGACATCCTGTGGTTTTACATTGCGGACCGCAGGGCTCCACCTTTGTTTACATCTGACTCATGGTTCAGCTTTGTTCAAGACTTTCGCTCTACCTCATTAAACCGGTGGAATTTGTGCCAATGATGAAATGTAAACAAAGAGCTCTGTTCTAATCAGAGCATCTTTTCCCTGTCAAGGTTGTCACTATCACATTTAATAAAATAAATAA
Organism: Pleuronectes platessa; assembly: GCF_947347685.1. Taxonomy (NCBI): domain Eukaryota; kingdom Metazoa; phylum Chordata; class Actinopteri; order Pleuronectiformes; family Pleuronectidae; genus Pleuronectes; species Pleuronectes platessa. Next base: position 14,837,705 of record NC_070636.1, on the reverse strand, counting down.
ATAAAGAGACCCAGTTACCCTGAAACGAGAACATGCCCTGACATGTCTTCTCTCCTTTTCTAAAATCTAGTCAGACTAATAAAGCTAATGAAAACCCGTCCACGATATATGCAAAACTCTTTTGAAATGATATCAAAGGTGTTGAAAAAGATTTGTCTCCTGTCGGGTCATCATCCTTGGAATCTGTGTGTACATAGTGGCCCATGTAATGATCTCTCTTTTCTATCAGGACTCCCATGACAAACCCAGTTGGGCTAAATCCTGTGAACACTGCACAGCCCACACCCTGTAGTGTAGAGGCTTTGTAGAGGGTTTGGTGGATTAAGGGTCAGTTTCTGGCTAAAATCATGCCTGCAAACCCCGTGTTGCATCTGCCTGTATGAACAGTAGAACAATAAATGGAATTAAGAGATTGGTGTTTACTCTGACTTTTAATATTGAGTGTTTGATCCTAGTCAATATGTTGGAAGATCCTGTTTGACACACCCAGCTAGAGCCTGGACTACTCATGATGAGTTCATAGTGTTTGCTCAGTCTCACTGCTCAGTTTAAACAATACAGTCTCTCGTGTGGCCACTATTTAAATGCGAAGCGCTGCTTATCTCTGCTGCCCTGCATATCCTTTGGAGCTGTAACACAAGGAGGCCATGCTGCAGAATCTCACTGTTATTCATTAGAAGCCCAGTTTTTCTTTAACTTCAGGAACAAAACCTTTTATGGGGATGCCCCAGGGGAGCTAAAGCAGTTTAACAACAAGGGCCATGTAGTATACCTTTGTGTGAGGCACTGAAACTCTATACCAAACTACATAGCCCCAAGTCGCACGATGAGCAGGTTCATACAAAAATTTACAGATTCAAACAAGAGTTTTCATTGAAGTTTATTGACAATTTGAGCTCACATCAAACTTAGAATCAATCTAGAGAGCAGGTTAAAGAAAAGGCCATCACAGTGGAGAGCCACAAGAACCACACTTTTCCTGTTGTTTATATAACAACTTGTTTATCTCCTCAGCCCTTGAGGACAAGTTCCAACAAACCGAATGAAGATAAGAAATTCTTGAACTTGGACTTTTTTTCCGCATTGCTGGAACGTCTGCTTCACAAGGAAACATTTAGTCTCAAGTCCAGCAGGCACGTGCACAGACATTTTGGGGGGCAGGTGCTCAAACCACCTTGGCATTATGCTGCAAATTTTGTAAATGAGATAAATCAATGTTGTGCATAATTATCAAGAGTGACTTACATAATCTCTATAAAGCTGACAACACAGTACACACAATTTTTTTTTACTGTTTTCTGACAAAGTTGAAGCATAAGCAGCATTACACTAATAATATACCACAATATACCTCACCAGACTGTCATGTAGCTCAACTTAAGACCTACCTTTCATTTCAATAACAACGATTTTAAATGAAACTAAACTAGTGAACTTGTCTGAGCTTGTGAGCGCCACGGAGCATGTCGGGGCGAAATTCTCACGAGAACTCAAATAAATGCCCCGTCAGATATCAAAACACATTTGGGGGGAATTGATGACAGAGAGATTAATTTGTATTCTTAAATATTGATGAATGAAGAAAAAAATGGGCTCCAGCAGAAGGGCACTTCTCTCATCCAGGGCAAAAGGGCCAGTGCTTGAGCACCACTAGGGGTCTATCTGTGCACGTGCCTGAAGTCCAGGATAATCTTGAAAAAACAAATGACTGTGTGCTCTGTTGGTGTGGTGTAGGAGAGTGGAGTTCACATTCCTAGATCTTTGAAGCTATGTAAAACTTAGATCTGTTGTTAGAGAACTCATATATAACACGATGCCTTAAAAAGTATGTTAAAAGGCCCCAAAAGGCTGCTCGGGGAGTTGAGACTGTATGCTCACCCTTCCGTCATTGTAACTGATGAAGCCACATTCATTTAAGAGTATAATAGGAATATATACTCTGTAACTGTGTGACATCTTGTAAATTCAGGAGTTGTCTACTGACTTCAGTCCGGAAACTTATTTCCCTCCAGCAGAGACGTTCATCCTGAGTTCAGATTCAGCTGATGGGATGGGGATGAGTGAGGAGGGCCCAACCTTTTTCCATACAGTCTATGGGCCCAACCACTGGCTGCTTACATTCAGCATCACAACCAGATTCAAGCTACTCAACAGCAAGTACACCAGGACCGGAAATCAGCCCGTACTGCCTACAAAATAAAGATCTTTTGAAACCCCATTTATTTTATATTTTGTTTGATTTCATGTTTGATAATCCCTTCTGTAATCAGCTCAGTGCTAATTTAGCCACACAGAGGCTAATGTGTTTGCCAGCTTCTATTTTCAGCTTTGTAGCTGTTTTATTTATTGTGGACTGTTTTTATGTTAACATTATAAAGTGCAGTGTGGTTATTGCTGTGGGAATTTTTGACGATATCATTTGTCTTTAGCTACTTTGCTGAATTCAGTTTTCTTCATATGACTTTGATCTAACTTCTAATGTTGTGTAATGTGGAACAGTCACATGCCATACTGGGGCTGGTCAATAAAGCAATACCAGTATAACACATAATTGATCTACTGCAGATTTGTATAATGTTTTACTGTTTCATTAAGTGTTTGTCATCCTCTTCATCAAGAAGAGTTTAAAACGACAACCTACGCTAAGGTATAAATATGCCAAACCATTTAGAAACATATTTAGCTTCCTCACTTTGTAAGTATATACTTTTTTTTGTCTTTCCTTGTGTCTATATTGTATCTTTACTTATTTTGACTTTAATTTACAATTCTATTTTTACCCTGCCCTTTTGCGACTGAGGACGGAAAAGGAGTAATCATACTTTTGCATTAAACGTGTAAAGCAGGGGTTTTATTCTGAAAAGCCCTCATCGGACGTCCGAGCTCAGTGACGCTGCCCTGTCCTTGTCAGTCTCTCCAAATGAGTGAGAAGCCCAGGGGCCGTGACAAATTTTGAAAGCGGAGCCATCCTGCCTGCAGCTCAGCCAGAGGTTCAACCCCCCCACACGGTCCATCCTCTGGAGGGAGAGGGGTCGTGTGGATGACCGCAGAGCGCATCTCCCCCCGACGCGCGGCAGAGGACGCGTGTGGATTCATGGAATGAACTCAGGTAAGGGGTCGCACTCATCTTATGTGTGATCAGTATCGGCGGGACAGTGTGTTGAGACGTGTCATGTGTAGTGGAGCTGATCATCCGCGTTGTGTTTTTATTTATTACTGGTGGGTTCTTTACGCACCATTGCGATGTGACTGGTCCGGTTACGTCCTCTGGTGTGTGCAACCAAACAGTAATCGCAGCGCAAAATAGCGATGTTGCCACGTTTATGTCGCTGTTGTGTTCGGGTTGTGTTGTTGCTGTCACATAATGCAGCCTGGCAAAGTGACAGCAGTGTTCCTGTGGCTCAGTCTTGTCCAATCTGGAGGTGGAAAGCGACTGTTGCCTCACTGGAGACAGGATGAAGGGGAGACTGGGATGGAAATAAACTGTGCAGCAAAAACACCACTTCTACTGATGATGGCAGTTTTTAATGCCATGTTTGGATCACGTGCACCTATGTCACCTATGTTTTTGCCAGGGTGCAGACGTGCTGCGAGCAGCCGGAGAAACCTGCATGGATTTAAGGAAATAACGGGAACTAACAGCATTCCAGTAGATTCCTCCCCAAAATAAAATTAGCTTGTGGACTTTGGTCACTCCCTTACACAGCAGCGAGGGGAGGACCGGTCGGGTTTGGAGTTAAATGAGAACCAGATGTTTTGATTCCGCAAATACTGCATGAAGATTTATGGTGTGGACAAAGCTTGAGTAGCTGTCTTTAATTACCCAGTCAAGAAAACAACACATGATCCAGACGTTCACATGTGTTTAAGGTGACAATTGCAGTGCTGAGAGGTTTATGGCTAATGTCACAGTAATACATATCCTCATCTCATATCTGCTTGAAAATCAGTGGAAAACAAACAAACATATACTGCATGAGATTTAATAAACACTCGGTCTATTCGTTTATTTACTCATTTATAACATACACAGCACATATTGCAAAATGGGGACAAAGAACTGTCCCCTCATTGCATATGTTTTGCATTTCAGAGGGAGAAATCGGTGGAGATGTTTGTGCGCGTTCCTAAGTGTTGATGCTGTACAGTAGGAGTGGGCCGCTGTGTGGGCGGATGGACCAGAGGACAGATGAGTAGGCTCTGTTTGTGTGTGCAGTGAATCAGCCTGCTATTACCGGTGCATGTGGGAGCACTGGCAGACACCGATGAGAGCAAGGGAAAGTTGTTCATATTTGAGGCATGAACAAAAGAAAAATGAAAAAGGTCTTTGAAGTTGCTCGGCATGCGAAGTCAAATCTTGTGGAATGAAATTTCCAAAGAGGATCAGGAGCTGCCACGCCAGCGTGTTTGTCATGAGCCAAGTTTCCTGTCCCAGGAAACCACTTCCCTTTAACAAGTACACACACACACACACACACACACACACACACTCTTTAAGTGTCTTAGTCAGAACTGTTACTTTGCAGGAAGTCGAATCCTTCTAACAAGTACGCCCATTACATTTCCAATAAACCCCCAGAATCTTCTCAACAGTTTGATCATGTTGTGAAATTTCTCAAGATTACAATCGTCCACTCGCAGCTTTCTGCTCCCTGCTCACACTGAACATGACAACACAACGTGCTCCCGAGCCACACGGTGTCGGAACAATTGTCATGGCGAAACTCTCTCGCCAGGCCGGAAGGGAGCCGGGGGAGCGCCCCATCCCCATTTTGTGAACGCAGCTCTTTGAGGAGAACTGAGTCGGCCTATTGTAAAAGAGAGAATGAAAAGGACAGCATTGTCTGTCTGTCTGCTTGCTGCCACGGTAACACACTCACACTGGGAGCAGGATTAAATGCAGCAGCCTGAGCTGACAAATGTCTTGCCAGAAGATTTGAGGATTTTACATTTAGTGAGAATAGAAATCCACTGTGTCTTGGTTTTTACAAGTCGCTGCTTCGGTTCCTCGAGAATTCATATTTGAAAAGAGAGGGATGGTTTTGCAAACAGGTTGTAATGAAGCAGGGTGCTGAGCCGAGCCTTAGGATGATGAAAGTTATAAATCCTTCCAGTTTGTCTCTGAGACTGACCTCAGAGCATCGTGTTTGCATGCACTCATCACTCAGTGCCTCATCTGTATATCTCATCTGTGCCAGGAGAGCAATGTACAACAGGAGAGAGGAGAGGAACCAGTCACACTGTTCATCTCCGCAGGACCAACTAACATCACAACCGCTGCACAGAGAGGCAGCATTCAGAGATTTTTGGAGAAAGTTGTCTCCGTCTTTGATGGTTTTATAAGTCACACAGTGTGTGAATGTGCTTACACTTGTTGGCTGAATTGTTTTACAGGTTGCTACAAGAGTGGATTATGTCTTCTGGGGAAACGCCAAAAAAACACTTCTGGGATCAATGAGCGCATTCATGTAAAACGTCAGTTATGTTTGTTATGATATTCCCTTTTCTCTTCAGTGGTTTCTACGTATGCACCAGTGTTTATTTGTGCTTAAGTAATGACTTTGAAATACATTTATGTTTATTGGGAATTAGGACACACACTGTCCAGGCAACACTGAGCTCGGCTTTGTGGCTTTTTGAAGAGCGAACAGCGATTCTTTTGTCTTTCAAACTGGATTAAGTAGGAATGTTTGGCAGCGCTGATGATGACTGGATTGCTGACACATATTTAGCTCATCTACAAACTGCAGGGCCATCATTTCCCATTCTGTTTTCCTGTCTGATAAGGTCTGGTTTTGGCCTGCTTCCTGTGCTCCGGATAACACTCACGACGTTGTATACTGGACAAAAACGAATTATCAGTTATCAGTGAAAACAGACGCCATCAGCACCAAACAATTAGAATTTATTTTTGTTGATGACGACTGCTGAAAAAGGCCTATTTTCATCTGCACCATAGATTTCATATGAAGATGCATGACCAGTCTCCATTTCCTCCCTCCCAAAAATAAAGCCCAACTATCCCGGATACGGGGGCGGCCATCTTGTGCTTTGACGTTGTGTGGAGCATGAGTCTGCACAGTAGTCATCATGGTCTGGGTATCAAGGTCCCGCCAATACCCGAGTTTTACCAATTGCGAGGCAGTCTCAGCTGTTAATCACATTTCACCCCATTTCTATGGCATCAAATAACTAAATAAATAACCAAACTTAACAGAAAAACTCGGTGTGATAAGAACTACCAAAAATGACAGAAACTTTGACTAAATCATTATATACGTTATATAATCTAACGTAACAACATATTTTCTCCTCTTTCCTCCACAGTCCCACCGGCCACAATGTCAGGAAAGTTAGATGGAAAAAAGAAGTGGGCGGCGGTCAGGGATCGCCTGGGCTCGTCGCAGGACTCCGACACCCAACAGGAGGCCAACCTGGAGAGCGCCGACCCAGAGCTGTGCATCAGGCTGCTGCAAGTTCCCACTGTGGTCAACTACTCGGGGCTGAAGCGTCGCCTGGAGGGCAGCGACCAGACATGGATGATCCAGTTCCTGGAGCTCAGCGGACTGGATCTGCTCCTGGAAGCCCTGGACCGGCTCTCGGGGCGCGGATGCTCTCGCATCGCCGACGCCCTGCTGCAGCTCACCTGTGTCAACTGCGTGCGGGCGGTCATGAACTCCTCCACAGGGATCCACTTCATTATAGACAATGAGGGATACATTCGGAAGCTGTCACAAGGTTAACTACACTTGCATGGGGCTTTGAATTTTTCTGCATATCATGGTAATGTTGTTTAGGTTCAGATTAGCTCATATAACATGTGGCAGAGATACACCAGAAAATGAATTTTCCAGCACAAGGGATAATTCGGTCAAGATATTTAATTATGAATTCAACTTCATAATTATAGGGCGGGGTCACCAGTTGCCTCTCACATAGTATTTAACTTTTGGATTATGATTAATTGGTCGCGTGATAGGAGGATCTGCAGAGCTGAATTTCTCCGTCATGTATAGGATGAGAACATGACCGATCAAGGATTAAATCAGGGGCCATAAAGGGGCCACAGATTACTCCAAGGGGCCAATTATATATGTCCAACATCCATGCATGATTCCTGTCTCAGTCCAAACTTGTTTACTGTTAGCTCTATAGTTTTGAGTTATCCACACAAATGTTTCCTTTTTCAAGCACATTATGTACCTCAAATAATGACAATTTATTAACTTTTTGCATTCTTAGTTAGTATTATAAGTAACTGACTCATTTTTGAAGACTATTAAGACGACAAGGATTTTGTAAATTTCAGCTTGGGTCAGTGCCCCCCCTGGCCCTGACCTTGGAGCCACCCCTGTCTCGCACAGAGTTAATTGATTTTAAGGTCACTTCAGATCATCCTATAAAAATGTATCGTCACAGTTTGTTGTGAAAATTTGATTTCCCCCAAAACAGACACAGAAATGCATGTTTATCGACAGCACAACGCCGCTGACGGCAGAGTTCAGGATGAGTTGCTGAAAGTCAGCACATCCTACTTGAGTCCAGACACAAGGAGGCAAGAGAAGGGAGAGAGGCTTGTGTCAGCCTGTATTGATGCGTGTGTGTTATCATGATTCTCCACAGCCCTGGATACCTCCAACACCATGGTGAAGAAGCAGGTGTTTGAGCTACTCGCAGCCCTCAGCATGTTCTCTGCAGACGGCTACCGCCTGGCTCTGGATGCCCTGGACCATTACAAGGCAAGTGGACACACCCGTGAAAGAATGGTTTTATTTGAAAAGTGGGATTTACTGCTCCTGATCGGACACCCTGTTCAGACCTGCTTTTAAAATCCATCTCAAGTGATCCGATCGGTGTGAAGTACAGGTTGGAACACATCCAAAAGCGTCGCAACAACCGCCTACTCAGCTGAGGCGTTCGGACCCGCTACAGTTTCACAATGACTTGAACATAGTCACTGCCTGATGAGATTAGACTCGCCAACTACCGATCTTCAAATCACTGCTCAAAACAGAAAAAAATGGTTCTAACAGGCGACATGTAATCATTTTCATTACAACACTCAGTCTTATAGAGTTCAAGTATGATGTCCCCCCCCCCCCAACCCCCCCATCTCTCTCTCTTTTCTACTCTCTCTTTGTCACCCACCTCCTCTCTTCCCCAGGTTTCTCCGATCACCCCAACTGGTCGAGTCAGATGGCCGCCCACCTTCAGTCTGGTTCTGCCAGAGGTTTCTCCCAGTTAATGAGGGAGTGTTATAAAAATAAAGTTCTTATTATTATTATCATTATTATTACTCTTCTCGCTCACACACACACACACATCCGACACATCTGTAAACTCAGACTGAATAAAACCGGCATATTTGGTCTCTGCAAACAAAAATGACAAAAATGATTATTGCATATAGAGCAGGGGAGTGAGATCCACCCACAAGTGGTCACAGGAGACACATTCAGGAAAAATGTTAGTACCAGGTCTGAACAGGGCCTTATATCATCAGTGTGGCAAATAGCTGGTGGCAGGTTGTGTGCATAAACATTATCATTCCTGCAAAAATCACAGTTCTCACCCAATGATGCTTAGATGATAACTCTCACCGGCCTTGAATTCCCTCCTCAGGGCGTGAAGACGCAGCAGTATCGCTTCAGTGTGATCATGAATGAGCTGCAGGCGACAGATAACGTCCCCTACACGTTCACACTCCTCAGTGTCATCAACGCCATCATCTTCGGCACAGACGACCTCAGGCAGAGAGATAAGATGAGAAAGGAGTTTATCGGTGGGTGCTCTATTTCACAATTAGTCATTAGTCTGGTGCGAGGTCACACAGTGGTAAATTGTGGGCGCAACAGAAGTGTTTCCCCCTCGCTGGCCTGGAAGTGGAAAAGCAGAGGGGAAATCCGACGGAGGTCTATTACAAATATGTCTGCCTCTGGGTCTGTCTAAGAATAGGTCTAATGACCTCATTCTCACTCTGACAAAAAGCCAGAGAAGGAAACAAACCTGAAGTGTCGAGAGCATTGTGCACTTGAACCCATGGTCTTCTTCCTGTCAGGCCAAGATGTTCACCTGCCTGAGAACCTACCGCCCCTGAGATATTTTGGCAAATCATTCATAAAACCCTCTTACTTTCATAAACAATTCTTCCACCACCTTGGACCAATCACCCGCCTGATTGGCCACTCCTCCCACTGTGATTGCTCACCTGTGAAGAAGTAACATTTGTCACTAGGCAGAGATGTGTGATGGCGTTTTTTAAAAGATATATGATCCTAAAAAGTGATAATTGAGTGAACTCAGAGCTGTGTTTTGTCATTGTCACACAGGGCTTCAGCTACTTGATATCCTGCCGAAGTTAAGGTGAGCCTCACCTCTGTTTGTTCACGTTTTGTTTTAAACCAGATTTTGTAGAATAAAGGAAATTTGGCATTTTCATTTTAATAGTTGGAACATGTAATGCCTGCTAGCAGAGTTGTGGTTTCAGGAAAAGGTGTCTGCAATTTGTGTCCCATTAATTCTCAGTCATTTGAGCGAAGGTGCTCGTGGTTGCTTCTTGAAAATGGCTTTTAAATGTGTCGATCTGCACGGTCAGTAATGTGTGTGTGTGTGTGTGTGTGTGTGTGTGTGTGTGTGTGTGTGTGTGTGTGTGTGTGTGTGTGTGTGTGTGTGTGTGTGTGTGTGTGTGTGTGTGTGTGTGTGTGTGTGTGTGTGTGTGTGTGTGTGTGTGTGTGTGTGTGTGCTGTGCAGGGAGCAGGAGGATGAAGACTTGATGATTCAATGTGAGGCTTTTGAAGAAGCAATGGCTGAAGATGAGGAGGAGCTGCTGCGGGTGTACGGGGGCATCGACATGAGTGATCCCATGGAGGTCTTCACTACGCTCTTCAACAAGGTGAGAGGTGACTTCATCACAAGGGGCGACCTGTTCATTCTCGTGCCCCTCTGAAGGTCCCATTTCCTGAGTTGTGAAGTCGTGGTTCCCACTTCTCATGTGTTCATGTGCTTGCAAGTTGGAATGAGGAAAAAACCTGGAACGCTGTAAACATAATGTTTCATATTTTTGTGTACAGAGCAACATCTTGACTGATATATATATATATATATATATATATAGTGTGACAGGGATATATTAATCTAAAATGTATGCAAGTTCATTATGAAAGCATCTGTATTTGCTAACAAGTCAAATTTGACAGGTTCACATTAAAAGCTATTATTTAAAGCGATATCTGAAACTGGGTAATTAGGGTTTCCAAGATAATCTTTAAAACTTTGAGTTGTCCTGACATGAGGTGGCCTTCATGTTAATTTTCTAATTAAGGCCGTTTCTTGGACTAAGTTTTTATGCAACTGACCAACAATATTATAATAGGAATTACTAATGTGTGTGTGTGTGCCCGTAGGTGAGCAGCTCTCCAGCCTCTCTGCAGCTGCTCTCCATCCTGCAGACACTGTTGGTGCTGGGGCCCGGCCGCTCCGATATCTGGCTGGCTCTGGAGGCTATTACCAACAGAGCTGTGCTGTTGGCCCAGGACTGTGAGTCAGCACCGAAACAACAAAACATTTACTATAAGGGTCAATAATACTTCGGAGAGGCTAATGGCCTCCTCTGGCAAATTAGATCATAGCGATACAATACAGACTGCTGTGCCAGGCTGGTGACGCGATGGCTGAAAGCTTGTTTTTAGTAGAAGAAGTCTCTTCAGATGGGGCTTATTAGTGTGTGTATTTGTGCTCCAGCCCAGATGGAGTCCTGTGAGAAGATCACACAGCGGCTCCTGTTCTCCAAAGGTAAGAGCAGAGTGGGTCATCACGAACTGGACGGGCTGAAGGTCGGAGTGGACAAGAGTGTGCAGACGGGGCTGGATGAAGAGAAGCCAGTCATGATCCCTGCGTCCTCCCAGAAGCCACTCTGTGCCGCCCCTCTGCCTCCCCCCCCTCCTCCCCCACCACCTCTTCCCTTTGGCTTGACTGGGCCCCTGCTCCACCTTTCAAACCAGTGTCCACCGCCTCCTCCGCCACCGCCGCTTCCTGGAGGGTTTGGTGGACCTCCACCACCTCCTCCCTTACCCGGCATGCCACTTCCACCAGGCGGCCCAGGCATACCTCCTCCTCCTCCTCCACCGCCCTTCCTACCAGGAATAAGCAGCGGGCCACCGCCACCGCCTCCTTTACCTGGCATGCCACCTCCGCCTCCTCCCGCCCCAGGCATGATTGTGGCCCAGAGCGTTCAGTCCCTGGGGTGCACGGCGCCTGCCAAGATGTACCGATGCCCCACCCTCAGGATGAAAAAGCTCAACTGGCAGAAACTCCGTACTGTGACTGGTGAGTTACATTCTTGTGAGAGCTCATATCATTTTTTAAATCAGGGTGTTCTCAAGCAGGCAGGTCAGTGATCGACTGGTATGCAAGCCAATCATTTAATGTGGTTTGTGTTTATTACACCCGAGGGCCACAGACTCTGTCTTTTTCCTATACAATATTATTTATTGATGGCTACCTGGACATGACAAGGATTTCAACAAATAAGATGGAAGTGTTTCACAAACAAAATAGCAACCCTACCTTTTTAAAGGTTCAGTCTTTAGAATTTAGTGACATCTAGTGGTGAAGTTGCATGTAGCAGAATACCCCTCACTTCAACCTCTCCTTCCAAACATGAAAGAGAACCCGTGGTAAAGTTCAGTTGTCATAAAAATGCAAAGGTGTTTAGTGTGTCCAGTTTGCAAAATGTAAAAAAAACATGGCGGCTTCCATAGAGAGGACCCACTCCCAATGTAAATATAAAGGTCCATTATAGTTTATAAAAAACAGTTCGTACAATTTCAAATGAAACACACTAGTGAAAACGTCACTAGGATTATTTTCATTATTCAATTTCTTCCAATAGATCCTTTTCACCTGAATCTTACACACTGAACCTTTTAAAAGTTTAGCAGACCAGCATTTTCATAATAAGGTGTTATTTACGGTGGCCCTGAAAGCTCAACGAACGGCAACTTAAGAAAACACATGCAAGTTGACAAAACACCTGCAAAAAGAGAAAAGCGCTGCAAATACCGTAACGCGTTGCAAAAAGCCAAACGCGCAGCAAGAAGCCAAACGCGCAGCAAGAAGAGGCCACAACACAACGGAAGTGTTTCCAGGGGACAGCTAAAAGTGATGGACACTGCTGCCACAAAAACGTCCAATACACCATAGAAATTCGGTTCCACACAGGGTTCGGCCACCCGCGGCTCTTCGGCCCCTCTGCAGTGGCTGTACAGTACAATGTTGTGCATATGTTTAACGAACGCTGAACTTAACGAATCAGTTTTCATATTATTAACGTGTGTGTGTGTGTGTGTGTGTGTGTGTGTGTGTGTGTGTGTGTGTGTGTGTGTGTGTGTGTGTGTGTGTGTGTGTGTGTGTGTGTGTGTGTGTGTGTGTGTGTGTGTGTGTGTGTGTGTGTGTGTGTGTGTGTGTGTGTGTGTGTGTGTGTGTGGCTCCGGTCCCGGGCATAGACTGTATATAGGTCCCGGGGCTCCGACCCCGCCCACTCGCTCTTTTGATAGTAAAGGTTTTGTACCCCTGCACACTATAGACAATATATTGCCTCACAAACAGGGGCTTTCTTGTTAGCGCTGTTTAACAGGAGAAGACGACATGTCTCTAGATCGGATCATCTTCCGTGATCAGAGCTCACTGTGGCTCTCGCCGAGTGAGTGGGCGGGGTCGGAGCGCCGGGGGACACACGTACACACACACACTCGCCCGCTCCTGGTATTTCATGATGGCCTGATACGGTGATGATTTAAAAAATGTACGTGACGTTCATCGTTACGTTCACGTTAATAATATGAAAACTGATTCGTTAAGTTCAGCGTTCGCTAAACATATGCACAACATTGTACTGTACAGCCACTGCAGAGGGGCCGAAGAGCCGCGGGTGGCCGAACCCTGTGTGGAACCGAATTTCTATGGTGTATTGGACGTTTTTGTGGCAGCAGTGTCCATCACTTTTAGCTGTCCCCTGGAAACACTTCCGTTGTGTTGTGGCCTCTTCTTGCTGCGCGTTTGGCTTCTTGCTGCGCGTTTCTCTATTTGCAGCTCGTTCCGGTATTTGCAGCGCTTTTCTCTTTTTGCAGGTGTTTTGTCAACTTGCATGTGTTTTCTTAAGTTGCCGTTCGTTGAGCTTTCAGGGCCACCGTAGTTATTTGATGATGGGGTGTTGTTTAAAAATGGCCACACACAAGCTGGTCACAGGTTCACTGTCTCTCTCCACACACGCAGATGGTCCCTCCATGTGGGCCTCAGTTCAGAAAGAGCCTCCTCCTCCGGAGCCGAACTACAGCAGTATCGAGCAGCTGTTCTGTCTCCCGGTGACCGAGCACAAAGACAAGGGGGCAGCTGCTCCTGTCAAGAAGGAGGCTAAAGAGGTGCGCTTGGTGAACCACTCGACAACGCCGCTCCTCAGAACAACAAGCACACCTGATTATCAAAGCTGAATAATCAATATGTCTCCCTGCCTCGTGTCTATAGATTTCATTCATTGATCCAAAGAAAAACTTGAATTTGAACATATTCCTGAAGCAGTTCAGATGGTGAGATATCACATCATTTTTTTGTTTTTGTAAATATATTTAAAAAAAAATGTACAGCTCACTGTGTTTGATTCTCTCTCTCCAGTAAAAATGAAGACTTTGTGGCCATGATTCAGAGTGGCGACCGGACTAAGTTTGATGTGGAGGTGCTAAAGCAGCTTCTGAAGCTTATACCGGAGAAGCACGAGGTGTGTTCTCGCAAGACTTCACCGATCCACCCTTGACAATGACATTGCCTGTCTGAGTCACTGTCTGGTGCCTTTTTTTTTCTTTTCAAAATCTAGATTGAAAACTTGAAGTCCTTCCAAGGAGAAAAGGAAAAGCTGGCGAATGTTGACCGCTTCTACACCTGCCTCCTCACTGTGCCATGGTAACTGTCATCTCCAATCTTAGTTTGATAATTCTGTACGTGCTGTAAATGTGATGTTTCTCAGTCGAATGCCTTTCACCACACTTGGCTCCGTACTTTCTTGTCTCTCTCGCTCTTGTCTCTGCAGTTATCAGTTGAGGATTGAGTGCATGCTGCTGTGCGAGGAGACTTTGTCGGTGCTGGACATGCTCAAACCTAAAGTCAAGCTGGTGGAGGAGGCCTGTCAGTGTACGTAAAGCAAAGCTCTTCAGCTGTGTTTCACTCCTAACTAACAGAGATCCACAGTGTGTTTTCAGATGTAAGGATCCTATTCACTTTCTGAATAGAGATCAACATTTTCAGCCATAATATTGTCACAATCCAAGGTAAACTAACTACAAGCATCGCGGAAATGCAACCATCGTATATGCTCCTGTAGTGGCCACAAATCTGTATGATATCAGCTGTGTTCCTATTATTTGAGATAAGTACTACACTACCCACAATCCTCAGCTGGGATAGGTCCAAAGGGTTGAAAATCACTACAACAAGGAAACGCTCAAGAAGAATTGGAGGAAGTTTTTAAAGGGTTCATCTGCAATGGTTTATGGGTTGGGTGGTTCCTTCCCTCTTAATATAATTATGTACACACCAAGCTCTTTCAAAAAAAAAAAAAGGATTGTCTGAAAATTAATGCGGAACTTACTTTTTTAACCAGAACTGTGCTTAAAGTGAGATGTCATTTCTTATGCTCTAGTATGCCTCCGCACCGACATTAACCAGATGCCAAAGATATCTCGATAACATCTTGATGTAAAATTTGTATTGGTAAAAAAATTTGATGGTCAAAGATCACGGTGACCTTGCAAAACCCTTTTATGCCTCATGAATGTGGCACTTTCAAAGCCTTGTCCACTTCGACTCTCTGATTTAACAAATTTGGTCAACGGTAAAGGTCTCAGTGTCCCTCATGAGTCTGGATTCAAATGTGTGTGGACTGAACCAGCACTGGCTGGAAGCACTTAACCACAGCACAGTACTTCTAGTTTAATTCATGAATTAGTCATTCACAGTAAATCTAAACAGCTGTAACTATTTCCCCAGCTCTCCGAGCGAGCACGCTCATACCCAGCTTCTGCAGGCTCATCCTCGACGTGGGAAATTTTCTCAACTATGTAAGAGCCTCTTCTCTCCTCATTCATTTTTTTAATCAAGCTGACATTTAAAGTGAACTTGCTTTATTATATATTTTTTTTAAATCCTTGTCTGCTTCCAGGGGAGTCACACAGGGAACGCAGAGGGGTTCAAGATCAGCTCCTTGCTCAAGCTCACAGAGACCAAGGCCAACAAGAGCCGCATCACGCTGCTTCATCACATCCTGGAGGTAGATAATGACCCAGTTCAGACCTAGAGATAACATCTGACCTGAGTGATTCGATCTCAAGTGGTCAGCGCTGTGTGCAGGTCTGAAACCTCCACCGAACCACATTTTGTTTGTCATGTTTCTTCCTCCTTTTTGAAAATGCGTCCTGGGCCACATGTGGACCTCCCACTCAGCTGATGTCTTCTGACCCTCTTCAGTTTTACAATAAATAACACATATTTTAAAGCTTCTCAGTGACCATAGGTTGATTTGTTTGTAGCCACAATATCAACACTGACCTCCACAAAATGATTGATACTTTCTTAAATTGGTAAAAATCTTTGTTCATAGCAGATCTGCGCCCAGCACATTGATTCACTCAGCCCCTCCTGACTCCTCTCTCGTGTGACAATACACACGTAGTCATCGGACACATCTGTTAACTCAAGTTATCTAGAATCAACCAAATTTTATCTTCACAAACACAAATGATGTACGTGAGTATTTGCATATAGAATGGGGGAAGTGAGATCCTATCACAAGGGGTCACAGGAGATTCACGTGTGTGAGCAGACAATGCTGTCCCCTTGCCATCAGATCTCTCAGGACGGATGTTGATCCCAGGTCTGAACAGGGCCAAATTTGCTCACAGCAGCCATAACCTGTTTTTGACATCAGTCATGAATCGTTTTAATTACACTTCTATCTCCCTTCTTTTCCAAAGGAGGCAGAGGCAAACCATCCGGAGCTGTTGGCACTGCCAGACGATATTGAGATCTGTCAAAAAGCAGCAGGGTAATGATACCCCTCACTTTCCCTGCAGCTCATATTCTCAGTGATCCAGAAACTGACACATGACAAACACTTGCACTTTGTCCTCAGTGTGAATCTGGACTCTGCTCAGTCGGAAGCCAGCGCCTTACTAAAACGACTGAACGAGGCGGTCAAGAAGGTCTCCGTCTCTATGGAGGAGGTGAAGGAGCAGTATGCAGAGGCTCTTGAAGTAAGATGACGGGTCTCTGGTTTTTCCCTACAAATTGAGCCAAAATGCATGACCCAATGATGTTTTTGGCAGCCGGAGCTACATTCCAAACACCGCCTTCTTCTTCTGTTCCAGGAAAGTGCGGCGGAATGTCGAGCTTTGAACGAAAGGTTCAATGACATCGACAAGCAGAGGAGTGAGCTGGCCGTCTACTTGTGTGAGGACGCTAATCAGCTGTCGCTAGAGGAACTCTTTGGAACCCTCAGGAGTTTTCGGGAATTTTTCATCAAAGCATTAAAGGTTAGGGAAGATGCTTTGTTGGTATCAGTCATTCTGATGATACATTTATTACAGCCATCAAATCGTACTCTTCTGTACGGGGGCGGTGTTGTCATCGGATCATAGGTATAATTATACTGGGAAAGTGATTGTATTTCACTGTCCAAATGAAAAGATGACAAATTGCTGAGTAAGTATTCTACTCTGCAGTGAGTGACAACCTTTTTTTTTTTTATTCGTGACGACAGGAAAACAAAGGCAGGAAAGAGCAGGCGGCCAAGGCTGAGAAGAGAAAGAAGCAACTGGCAGAGGAAGAGTCCAAGAGACAGAAGGGAGAGAACGGAAAAATCAGTAAGTTGCTAAACAGCCTCCGTTTCTCTCACTTCTCCCACGACGATGTAGTTTGAACTTTCACCTCTCTGTTTCCAGTCAAGAAAGGCTTCGTGCCAAAGGACGACGGCTGCATCATCGACCACCTCCTGGCGGATATCAGGAAAGGTTTCAGCCTCAGAAAGACCAGGCCAAGGTGCGATTCGGAAAGCCTCCCTTCTAGTGAAAAGCATAGGGATACCTGCCCACCTGGTAAGGACAAGAGAGTGTGGCCGCCATCTGCAGTTCCCAGCTCCGCGCCCGAGCCACTTAACTGCGAGCCACAACACTGCCTTGTCTTGCTTTTTATTTCTACCCTTTTGAATGTTTGTTTCTGCTTTAAAAGCTGCTCTCATCTCGCTAAGCTAGCCTCATCGCTCTGCTGCTTTTGTTGAGCTATATTAGCTTTTGTTTATGCAGTGCACTTCTTACTATCATGCATTCCATCCCCGCTATTATTATAATCCAGTTGCAAAAATAAAAGTTGTCTTAATGTACGTCAATGCTCCCTCCTTCTCCCGCTCCTCAGGATCAAGTGCCCAGCCTGCAGACGGAAAAGCCGCAGAAATAGCCACCAGTTCCTCTCCCAGCAAATCTCGGACAGAGGGTCGCCAGGTCAGCACAGGCGAGGTGAACGGCTTCATCAGCCCGTCAGAAGAGACACCACCTGCCCCGCAGAGGGCCGCGTCAGACGGAGCAGCTCCACCTCCCAACACACCCCCAGTAGAGCGAGCCGTGACCACGCAGCCCCCCCCAGAAAGACCTGCGTCGCTGCAGAAGGCTCAGCACCCGGAGACGCCTTCAGTGCCTTCCCAAGCTACAACACAACCTCTAGCTCGGGTTGAGGGGGCACATCAACCAAATCCCTCAACAAATGGCTTTTCATTGGATTCAACTGACACCAGCGTCCTCAGCCCGTCCTCCCTCTCAGACTCTGACCTGCTGGAGGCTGTTGTAGATGGCGCTTCCAGCCTGGCACCTGGGAAGCTGACACCCGGGCAACCAGCGGACATTACTGCGAATATTCAGGTCAAGGAATCTCCTTTACCGAGTACAGATGTCAATTTAACAAAGAGGAGTGAAAGCAATAAAAATGGAGATCGGGAAACTAGTAATAAAACAAGCCATTTAACAGAGACTGTCGGGAAGGAGAACGGTGGAGAGGAGCAGGAGTCCATTGTCGTTATAAAGTGCAGCCAAGACCAGGCCGTCGGTCGCAAGATCACTGAACTTAACAGCCATTCGACCGCCTTCGAAGAGCTCATTGAGGGGTGTGACGTCCCAGATGGAGTGGAAGCACAAGACCGGCCATCGGTGTCTGAAGAGGTTTCTGAAGCGGTGCCTCTATCCCTGAAGCCCGACGTAAAAAAACAGCCGAGCTTCTTTAAACGAAACAAAAAGAAGAGTAACCAAGGTAACTCCTCCATTAACTTCAATAAACATCACTTTTGGAATGCTAGTCTCTTGACGTGTCTTAAAAGGAAATCCATATTTGTTTTGTTTTTACTGCATTTTGCATTTTACATTTTATGCATGGGCTATTTTAATATATGTTCCTGAGTGGGTTTTTTTTTTTTTGCATGATTTACATTCAGTTTTATATTAAAGGGTATGGATTCTTTCTGTGGCAGACTTTCAGATTACATCAATGGATTTCAATGTGTGGTCAGTTTTGTTTGAATGCTCTCTCCGTTTTGATTCTCTGAAACACAAGGCAACAGTGGGAAAGGACACACTAAACATAAAAAGGGCTGTGTGTTGCAGTGAGGTAGGTCAAAATCGATGGGATGGCAAACTGTAAGCAGGACCATCATCCTAATGATCACTTTCGACGCTTTTTTCACAAATAACACGTCATTTTGTGGCTTCAACTGGAATCAAGATTTCATTTGTCTGTGTTGTCCAGCTTTTTAACACCTGCTCTTTCTCTCTAAAACATTTCCAACGCAGAGGTTATCAAAGCTTAAGGCCGGAGATTTACTTGCTATTCAGACACATGTTCACATAGATGACAACATGCAACAATTAATGCAATTAGTGCAATTAATCACATACTCGCTGTGTAGTATGCATGTTACTGGAGTGTCCACTAGAGGGCTCAGTACAAGACTCAGATCGTGTGTTTAAATACACCTTATGGATTTGGATTCTGCCAATAATAAAACATGGCGACACCGGATGTCAAATACTGCCACTACTGTTCTTGTGTATACTTGCATTGTGCTGACACAGTGCTAATTTCCAAGGATGTCCACAACCAACACACCAAATGGATGCAGGATGCACAAGTCAGCCATGACACATGCAGCTAAAAGCTAATCTATCTCCGGCCTTGTTCGATCGAATTCAGGTGTCTTCAGTTGATTCTTATATCCACTAAACCTGGGGGGAAATATTAACATTTTACATGTATATAACATTTTATCTCCTTTAATCAATGATGATGTGATCTTACATCAGTGCTCTGGTCTCAAGCAGCCTCGCAGTTTGTGGCGTCTCGTGAAGTCATCGTGGACTTGATTCGTTTCATGAAAGCCTTTCACTTCTTGTTTCTCATATTTTCTTGTCCATTTCCTAAACTAAGCAGCTGGAACTGTTTTGTTTTTTTAAATTCTTTTAATCTTCTTACAAAGTCGTGGGCTTCCTGTAAAGTATTCTTAAATCTGATTGTGATGGAAGATACTGTTTATATATGGGCTGTAAATACATAAAAAATGTTTTTATAACTTAAAAAAAATTTAAGGAAATGTAGTCATTTCTGCACGCCAAAGAATTGTAACAAACTCCCTAGGTCTGAATATGACTTTAAAGATATTAAAATATTTGACTTTGGTATATTTTTGATTCCGTTTATTCATTTTAGCCCTTGTTTCCTCAGGTGACTCCAGGAAAAGGAAATCGAGAGGAAAAAGAAATTGTTAATTTCTCAGTGGAGTTCTGAACTGGGAAATGAAGATATATATATTTTATTTCGTGAGAGACTTCATGAAAATCGACTGCCTTAGAGAGGATGCAGAGGTCTTTCTTTTGTGATCTGTCTTTCCAGACCATGAAGAGTAAACACATCTACAGCTCGGTTCTTCACAGCGTGGATGTAATCATGTCACTTTATGTAAATGAATTGTAGTTTTCTTTCTTGTGAAAATGGGTGTTTTTGATTCAGAGCTATTCCAAAAATATGACTATTCTTTGTATGTTTTGTAAAGTTGTTGTAATATGCATGTTTTGTAATCTATCATGAGCTCCAATTGCGTTTCAGAACCTTGAGAGAGAACGATGGTTTGGTGCCAGATATTTACTGTAACTCATAAAAAATATAATTTCTTTGTATATATATATTGTTCAGGTGAACTCTTAACAGTAATGCTGGGGACAGCATATGATGGATTGTAACTTTTAATGTGAAGTATATTTTAATAAATTGAATTACTATTGAGTTGTGTGTTTTTATTTGCCTGGTCACACAGATGGCAGTAGTGAGAATACAAATGGAGTTTAATAAGCCCTAATATGTATGCTACATAAATAAAGTCGTGCTAAGCTTTTAGAAACTCAGCATATTAAGAGAAATACATTGATATTATTATTATTCTCCATTGGACCCCTGACAGTGGCTGTGATAAACAATCGAAATCACATATGTAATCCTTTTACCGCAATAAAGGTGTTTTCAAACTAAATTATCAACATGCCTTGTGTTTTCTAAATATATAATGGAATTTCACACAGATATATGCAATGTATTTCTTTTATGACAATAGCTTTCAACTGTTACTCTGAAGTCTTTCAATCAATTACTTTCAACTAATTGTATCCACAACTGAGCAGTTTTCTTTTCTAAAAATATGACTTTCATATATATATATTTAATCAAGATGGACGATAAGTTCATAATCAAGCAGGGTTGGATGTCCAAAATCTGGCCAAGGGACCAAGTACATAAATGGCCATTTTAATATAATAAAAATATGAATATATGTGTATGTAAATACGTATTATATAATACAAATAATACCTGTTCAGTGTTCCAGGAACATTAGATTACATATTTATTTATAATAAGACTGATATTGACAAACAACAAATTAAAGTATAGATTGTTAATATCTTTATAAATAATATGACTGATATATCGTAACTAATTAAGATAACTAATTTGGGACCAACATTTTTTATAAAAAAGAAGAACTACATTGCAGCTTTTTTTTCTGCCAGGGACACAAACATTCGCCGGTGAAACTTCTACACTTTACATCCCGTTCAGTCTGTTTTCCCCGGTGACTCCGCAGCCTTGGAGACGATCTGCCCAGAGATCTGTGCGCCTGGCTCTGACATCATCGCCTCTGAGGTTACAGATATGGCAAAGCCCCCTCTTGGAGACGCGTTAGTCTTCTTGCGGCAGACAGACCACAGACAGCGCCGTCATGTCTCACACCTGGTCAGCGAAAGACCACAAGAACACCAGTCAGCCCACCGCCACCGGGCCGCAGAAGCGAGCGCGTAACGACGCAGGGAACAAGGTGACGGTGGTGCTCGGCGCGCAGTGGGGAGACGAGGGCAAAGGGAAGGTCGTCGACTTGTTGGCCGTCGAGGCGGACGTTGTCTGCAGATGTCAGGTAAACGTTTCGTTATCCGTGGCTTCAGCTCCGGGGTTCTTGTCTTTGTATCATCGCTGCTGCATGCCATTTTCTTTTTGTCTGAATGGAACGTGTCAACGGCTGGCTGGTGGAGCGCAACAGGTGCTCAGTGAAAACACTTGTTAATAACTGAGTAACCTTTCAAACTACTACATGAGACACGTTGAGATGGATATGTAGGCTACTCATGGACATGGATGGTGGAATAGGTGCCAAATTTGGCCAAATAGGTGCCAAATTTGGCCAAGTTGTGCAAAATGGGGCCAAACCGTGCCAAATGCCGTTATCTTTCCAGTATTTATGCACAAGTGCAACATTCAAGCCTGAATCCTCTGTTCATTATTGTACCCATCTCTAAACCAGCTTGATCACAATGAGATTACATTAAGCAAGATTTGATTTGTCTGGCATTAAATTCCCAAATTCATTCAGGTCAGGTTCTGTCCACTTGCAGTGAGTAACATAAGCCCCCGGTCAGAAATCTTAGGTCACTGCAGCACCAGGACAGAGTGTGCCCTGCCAACAGTTGCTGTGTTGTTACTTGCTCCACTGACAGGACCAGTACCCTGTGTTCTGGAGGCTTGAGAGCCCCACCCACCATGCTGGAGCGAGGTCACATTCTCAGGCTGGATGGATATGTGAGAAGGCCAGGCCTTAGGAGGGCGGGGGGGGGGGAGACACAGAGTGGAGGACCCACCAGCGACCAGCCAAGTCTGTTAAAATAGCAGTGAATTGGGGGAGAAGAGTGTTGGCTTATCAGCACCTAATGGAAATAAGAAGGACAGGTCTTAATGTCATCTGTCCTGTGGTGGTATAGCAACATCATGCTGTATTTCATTGAAATGTCATCAGAGCACTGACTCTTACCACATGCTGCTTTGATTTATAGGGAGGCAACAATGCAGGACACACAGTAGTGGTGGATGGCAAGGAATACGACTTCCACCTCCTCCCGAGTGGAATCATCAACCCCAAAAGCACATCACTCATTGGTAAAGGCTTCGATCTTCAGTCCTTATATAAGAGAGAGCGTCACTAGAGGTTTTACTCAAAGTCAACTCCTTTTACTCTTATAGGTAATGGAGTGGTCATACATCTACCCGGCCTGTTTGAGGAAGGTGATAAAAATGACAAGAAAGGTATGTTCGGAAAGAAAAACACTCTAATGCACTCATGTAAATTTAAATGATTGTCGCCTCAAATAAATGTGATTTCTGTTCTCTGACCAGGTCTGAAAGGCTGGGATAAGAGACTTATTGTCTCAGACAGGGCTCACCTCGGTATGTACTGTTTAGCCTCTATAAACAACATATCTTATTTCAAATGTGTGTTTGTGTGTGTTTTATTGATTTGTGTGTTATCTCTCGTAGTGTTTGATTTCCACCAGGTGGTCGATGGCTTACAGGAAAGTGAACGACAAGCACAAGAAGGAAAGAAGTAAGGATATAATAGAGTGATCCTTTGATTTAGAGATTGGCGACAGTTTTGCCAAAAGATAAGCGTTGCACAAATGTTTCTTCACAAATCTGCAATTATTCTCCTGTGATTGTAACGACAGCATTGGAACAACCAAGAAGGGCATTGGACCTGCATATTCCAGCAAAGCTTCTCGCACTGGCCTGCGTGTGTGTGACCTCCTGGGAGACTTTAAGGACTTCTCTATGAGGTCGGCATGAGAGGACAAATGGTGATAAAGATTCCTCCAATCTACACGGCTGTGCCATGATACACAATTTCCATTTCCTTCCAGATTCAAGAACCTGGTGCGGCAGTATCAGTCCATGTATCCTTCCTTGGAAGTTGACACTGAGGACCAACTGAAGCAGCTCAAAGTGAGCATCAAGGAAACATGAATGAAACAATGAATTGATGATTTATCGACACTGCCCACTGACACAACAAAACATTCTGTTATTTGTGTTTCGTGCAGGAGTACGGTGAGAGATTGCGGCCGATGGTGAGAGACGGGGTCTATTATATGTACGAAGCTCTTCATGGACATCCCAAAAAAATTCTGGTTGAAGGGGCCAATGCAGCTCTGCTTGACATCGACTTTGGTAGAGTCAGCAACGATAAAATAGATTTTAATTCATCAGTGAAATGTGTATCTGCATATCATATTGAATTATTCTTTTTAGGTACTTATCCTTTTGTGACATCATCAAACTGCACCGTGGGCGGGGCCTGCACTGGTCTTGGGATCCCTCCTCTGAATATTGGTGACGTGTACGGCGTAGCAAAGGCCTACACCACCAGAGTGGGAATCGGAGCGTTCCCCACAGAACAACTCAACGTAAGGGCCGGATGTATAGTTCTGATCTTATTAAGTCATCTATCCCACACGCTGTCACATGACATATTCTTTTCACTGGCCCTCTTATTGTATTAAGGAGGAACACATGACATGTTATGTAACTTCATTGACTGACACACGGACGGCAGGGCCGGTTGGAAGGGAGGGATCCGTGTGTGCCGGCCGAGTGCAGCTGTCAAATTTTGTGCGAGACAGGCTCAAACACTCTTATCTCTCATGCAGGTCACATGTTCACAGGGGATAAATTTAGGGCGAGAGTCTGGGTTCAAGATATATTTACTGTGTGTGCCGGGGTTGTGTTACTTGTCACACACATGGGGTCAAGATGTCAAAACTGAAAACTATCTCTTCAGCACATGTCATGTTTTATTGTACTCAACTGTTTATAGAACCCCAGATCAGATGTATTTTTAGGCTCCTGTGGGACATTATTCAAGTGGATGAATGATAAAGTTAAGAGGTGTTTTTTCCGGTTTACTGTAGGCAGACGGAGAGCTGCTGCAGACCAGGGGTCGTGAGGTGGGCGTTACCACAGGAAGGAAGCGCCGTTGCGGCTGGTTGGATCTAGTCATCGTCAGATACGCTCATATGATCAATGGCTTCACAGCGTGAGTAACCTTAAGAGAATCATATGGTCTTTTGTCAGTTTTTTTCATATTGAAGCACATGTATGCTACAAGGATGTTTTTTTATCATAAAATGAGAAATTAACTTGTTCACACCAGTTGACCAATGACATGTTACTTTTCCTGCAGCATTGCCTTGACAAAGCTTGACATTCTGGACGTGCTGGATGAAATCAAAGTTGGAGTTGCTTACAAACTCAATGGAAAAAGAATTCCCCATTTTCCAGGTGATTTAACAGAAGAAACTATTAGCAAAAATAAAAGAAGAGCATATGCCTCTGCAAAAGCCCAACAGTCTCCATATGAAACAATATTTAAAGTCACTTCATCTTGATTTTTTATTTGGATCTGCACCAAATTGTGCACACTCAAATGGCAGTCCCCTAAACATGCCTGAAGATCAATGAATTAATCTCTGAGAAATAAATGAAATTTTAAATCACAGCCCTATCTCACAATGACCCCTGAACTCACATATCCATCTGCCTTACTTGATGACATATGAGAAAGAGTTGGTCTTAAGACCAAGCATTGATTTAAAGATTGTTAATAATTTTTTTATTTTTAATAATAGCCAACATGGACGTTTTGCACAAAGTGGAAGTCGAGTATGAGACCTTCCCTGGTTGGAAGACGGACACGTCTGCAGCCAGGAAGTGGAACGACCTCCCCCCCAAGGCACAAAACTACATCCGCTTCATCGAGAACCACATCGGAGTTCCCAGTGAGTTTCACACAAAATAAGCATCAAACACCAATGAATTTGAAAAGAATGCTGGAAAATATTTGTATTTTCCTTGAAAGCTTAAAAACTAAGATAGACACTCATGATAAAACTAGACGAAATCCATTAGGCGCTAATGTTTCAAATACCAGAAATAGCCTTTTACATTTTTTCTCACTAGTCTAATCTTTCTCTGTTCCTTTCTCTCTCACCAGTTAAGTGGGTCGGTGTTGGGAAGTCCAGAGAGTGCATGATCCAGATGTTCTAGAGGGAGACGTTCACCTCCACTTGATGGAAGAACAGATCGTGTGGAATCTTTTCATCCCCTTAAAATTATTTTATCTTTATTAGTTAATAAACAAATCATCTATTTAGCCTTTAAGCAGTGTTGTTTTTTTTTTGTTACAGCCAAAATCTCTTGTTCTTTTATTATTACTATTAGTGGATGTTGGTATACCACAGGTGTCAATAAAGAGCGATTTCACCAGTATTTTCAAATAAAAATGAATTGGTCCATGGTAATCTGTAGATCATTCATCATAGTGTGCGTGGGTTTGTGTGTGTGTACGTGTGTATAAACAAGGTCAGTCAATGCAAATACCACTGGTTTTCTCAGAAACTGGTAATGTTTTGATGTTTTTTTGGCAATTTAATCATAAGTTTAAAAAAACGAATATATCATAATAATAACAATGTATTAATTTAAATAAATATGTCCCAAAAAATGAGCCCTTTACTTCCATGTCTTCCACTAATCTGCTATTATTGTTTTTATAATCAGACAACAAAAAATTCCCCACAGCCCTTGAACGCAGCATAGTGCGGGAGAAGCTTAATGTTGAGCCAGATATCACTTTACAGCAGAGCAGCGATTCGATTGGCGTATATCTTTCACGTGACAATTAAGAAAGCGTGCGATTGGCCCGTCGCCGCATCCATTCCACTTTTTCCCGCAACAAACAAAGTGTAGAAGTGTGACGGACCTCGCCACTTTGTTTTAACTGCGAAAATGACGAAAAGAGCCTGTCCGTTCCCCGAAACCTTCTCCTCCCAGTACAAAGTACACATACGGGAACAGGACCTCACCAACCTCGGCGTGTTTGGGAACAAATACAGGCAGGAAACCTACGGTGAGTACAAGCTAGCGCCGTGAAATGTTTGTTTGCGTCGCGCCGTTGTGCAGCGGGCTCTGGTTCATCTTCCAAAATGTCCTCTATGTGTTGACAGTGATGGCTTTTAATGTGTTTGTTCGTCACACAACATGTGTCGGGCCATTCGTTTGACAAGGTTTGCATGGCTAATGGCCTCTGAGCTAACACAACGCAGTGAGCATATAGTCTGCGGTGAGTCACGTGTGCTTTTCTCGTTTCTTTCACCAGAGAAAACAAAGAACTTGCTCTTCATGGGAGCCAAAGCCGTGATGGGCGGACTCTGGACCGGAGAGAAGAAGTCCACCGACCCGCAGACAGCCGGACCGGCGGAGACACCTTCATGTAACCAGACCCTGCTGAGAGGACAGACACTGATCGGACACGATGGGAAACTGACGAGAGTCAACGCTGCAGCAGGTGAGAGTGAGACAGGTGGAATGGATTTACACGGTCTGAGCAAAATGCATGGACTCATCTGGACACGGCAACACTGGACAGCAGCGTGAGAGAAAAGTCCTGATGAGTGAAACAAGAACTTTATCATAGTCTCATTCCCAGAGGCCTCATCCTTTAAGGCACAGCTAGAGAAACGCTTCAGTGGGATTTACACAATAAGAAATATAATAGAATGGCACTCGGTGATGTGCATACCTCCAACAAGGCCCCACAGTTTATTTGGATCTGCAAAGAATATCACGCTCATGGATCAAAGTCTCCTAAATAGACAGCTCACAGTCTTTCAATGTTTAAGAAAGTGATATTAAGTCCTGGACCAGGCCTTTTGTTAAACATCCATGGCAAATTGTATTGGGCTCCTTCTTGGCACATGTCACTTCCTTTACAAAGTACAAAGATGTGAGAGCAGTGAAGGGACTGATCCTAGAATCAAGGTGTTCCATGTCAAAAGAAGTCTTGGGAGTCGCATAGAATGGAAGAAGATTCTTAAGAGTAACTGGGTCACACTCTCCTAGCAGGACCTAAAGTATGAGTGTATTCAGCAGTCCTCGGGGAGCAACCCAGTGGAAATACTTTGTGACCCATGTGAAGATTGTGATTACGATGGCCCTCAAACAGCTGACGTAACAATTCTACCACAAGTTTTTCTGTAATAGATAACAGAAAAGGGTGGACCAAGAAATTCCTAATTATACCCAAACTTATTATGATGTAGTTAATATCATATCAAGCCGATAGCAATGACAAGCCTTTTCTTTGATTTACTCATTACAATATACTTATCCTATTAATTAAAGGATCTTCACATTTTTTGAAGTGTATTAATAGAATACTCTCACTGCAAGATGCACATCAGACGGATTATTGGTCGCTGTAACGATTCCTGAATTAGTTGCCAGTGTGTCTGCAGAGGGCGCTGTTACTCAGCAAGCTCTTTATATTGTGACAAGCCAGTGTTCTCCATACCCAAAAACAAAATGTGTTTGGTTTTAGTTTTTTCCAGCAGATGTCAGCATTGGCACAGGATGGTAAGTTGGGCTTTAAACTGGGGTGCTTTGCTAAATGCTAAACCATTATGCCATGTGGCTGTGAACCTTGTGTCTAGGTGCACCAGTGGTCCCTGCAGGCTGCTGTGTTTGTCAGAAGAGCCAAGGCTCCAGGACTCCGTGCTCCCAATGTGACCGTCCAGTGTGTTCCTCCTGTACCCGACAGTGCTCGAGCTGCTCCAGCCCCTGCTGCTCTGTCTGTACCATCATAGAGTAAGTCACTTGTGATTGCCTTGATACCCCATTTCCCAAAGCACCTCAACATTGTCGAATTTCAATAAATGTTATCTACATCAATATAACTGCCAACTTTCAGTTGACAAGAAAACTACAGAACACACCAAACTTCTCGATTTTATTGGTAGGATTTTCCTAATCATCTAATCTAGGCTGAGAAATATTGTCCATAAAACATCATGTCACCAGACAGAATCCAGCTGCAGGGTTTTATTCCTAGACGCCAAAGCATCAGTAGATGCCTTTAACCTGAGACAGTGCAGGGGTACTGAGGTTAATAAGGTGTCAGCTGGAAACAACTTGCTTTGACAAAGCCGCAACGTGTTTAAACAACACAGGCGGTTTTTCATCTGTTCTTTGAAATAATTAAACCTTTAGGAATGTTACATTTTAAGAGATTATTATATTATCCATTGTGTAAAATCATCTCAACAGTAAATAGTATTTCATGCTGTAAAGTAAACATAGTAGAGTAGAAAGTACAATATTTTCTGTTGAAATGTAGATGACTAATTTCTCTACACCTTGGTTCCTTATCATCTTTGGCTGCAGCGGCAATAAGTTGAAAGCACAGCTCTACAGGTGAATTTGAAGGTTAAAGCAATTGGAGCAAGAAACTATTTAATTGCGTGTTTGTCTTAAGTAAGACTAGGTACCTCCCATCTTTCAAACCATCAGGTTGGACCGAGTTACTAACTTTGAAGATCTGTTCATGACGTCAAAGTTTAGATCAATTTACAGTTTTTATGCATCATATTTTTCACCTTTGAGATCCAGTGTGTAGGATTCAAGGTTATTGCCAAAATTATAATATTTATAATTTCGTTAGTACATAATCGCCTTAAACCAAGAATCATGTCTTTGTTATCTTGGAATAAACCCTTTAGATCTGTATCGCGTGCCCAGAAAGGACAAACCAATTACTGGCTCTAGCGAGTGCCTCTCCTCCATGCTTGGGAGAGAAGTGAAGGGTTTTCAGTTTAACCACTAGATGCCACTGAATCCTAATCACTGGCCCTTAGAGACTGAGGAACACTGAAACCCCAACTAGGTGAATGTGAAGTCTTTTTTGAACAGTGTAATGGTTCAACTTCTCTAAAACATTTTCTGTCTGTTAATGATCAATGATGATACTCTATAATTAATTAAAAAATGTTTCCCCACAGTTACAGCGGACAATATGAAGAAGTACTGTGCTGCAGCTGCTCGACATAAAGGACTGATCAGGAGTTTATGCTTGACTATGTATCTAATGTACATGTAGTTAACTCGCATAAGATATTACTAAGATTGCATTTTATACCTGTGATGTTTTTTTTAACGATATGATCCAAATCTTTATTGTATATGTGTATATGTATTCCCTTTTCAAAATTAACTGAAATAAACTTGAACCATTTTGTACACAGTTGAATGTCATTTATTCTCAGTTTTGTCATCAATTCATGCGTTTTATATAAGCTGAATGATTAAATATGCACAACTTAATTTCCTTAATATTACGAAACTCCTTAAACCCCTGAAAGACGACCAAGTTGTCTGTCTGTGTGGATGGATCAGCAGATGGCAGCACACTCTCTCTCCGACTGCACCCCAGTCAGGCTAATTCACAGAACCCTGCTTTGTGTGTGGATGGACAAATTAATCTCTCTATGCTAAGGAGGTGCTTTTTCAACCTTTTACTTTAAAGTGTGAAAGTTTTGTCTCGGCTTGGCAATGATAATGAAATTCCAACCCAGCCCGTCTTGCGCTGACCTTGAGAATCCGCTATCAAATTTATTTATTAAAACAAGATGACCCAGAGGTTGAGCAGTGCTGGGGCATTTGCAGCAGACAATTTGGCTACAATTATCCCCGCTGGACACGACCTTGAGGGTGTAGTCATCACTTTGTCTTGGCCGTGGCTCGTCACTGATGATGACTGCTTTCAGGGTCAGGTATTGTACACTGTGAGTAATTGTTCTCGGTGGCACATGTCCTCAGCGGTCTGCTCTATAGAAAGCCGTCTCGTGACATGCTGTTATAGATATTAGCATGGATGAGTACACTTCCTGGAGCTTATTGCATATGCGCCTGTGAGCTGTTGAGTCACAGCCCCGGCTCAGCGGGCCAGTTGTGGCTCTGTCGGTCTTTGGGGAGCTCTGCAGTTGGTGTCCGAGGGCACCACTTGATTTCTGGCTCAGCGAACAAGACAGCTGCTGGCAAGCGAGGCGTCAAGTTGTCTGCACATTTCTTGATAAGGAACATGGAGGTGACCATTAAACACTTATAAAGAAGACACTTTTAAAATTGCGAGCCAAATTATCCCTTTGGATCAACTTAAAGGATAGGAGTTATTGGCTGAAATCATTAGCCAACACGCAGAATATTAATCTGGAGCAGATTTGTTTTTTTAGACAATCAATTGTTCTTTTTGGGTTAAATCATGGTAACCTAAAAATCTCTGGGTTTTAAACAGTTGGATCATACCAAACAAGATATTTGGAGATGTTATGCTGGGCTCTTAGAACTTGTAATATGCATTTTTATTTTGAGTCTTTTTTTTTTCTTTTTTTTTCTAGGGCTTGTCAGTAGTTGTAAAGAATATCAATAGTTGTAAAAATATAAAATATAAGCAGCCCCATTACAAAAGTTCCATAAAACTAGATGATTCACAAAAAGGTGTCTTTATTTATGTGGCCCTCCAAGTAACACACAACACTTCCAACATAGTGTTTACCTATAGGCTACTTATTATCCTATTTGCCAAGTATATTTCATATGATAATTTCATGTGATACACTGTATATGCTTTTAATTGATCCTGCCCAGGATTTGCAGATGCAGATTAACTACATTGCCAGATCTGGCCCTTGTGTTGTGCATGTCACCTGTTAACTAATAAACCAAACTAACAAGATGAAATTACAAGGAAATATTGGAAATATCTGATAATCCGTCTTCAGTGGTGGATCTAGGATTTTTTTCAGGGGCCTTTGTTTACACAGAGGGGATAATTATATGTCTAACATCCCTGCTCAGATCCTCGTTCAGTAACATGCACATTTAAGTCCTTCCTTGTTCACACGCCATTGAATATATTTGAAAAATGTTCTTATTCAAGCACATTGCGTACTTCAAATAAGTTATCATATTCATTGTTAGTATTGTTAGTGAGTGACTAGTTTGTTTAAAAAAATATATTTACTACCACTGGCAATACAGGGGCCAATTACATTTCAGCTCAGGCCAGTGCCCCCCTGGCTCTGCACTTGGATCTGTCCCTGTTCGTCTTGTTTCAGTATTCTAATCCATTATTCCAGAATCACCTTACAATGAAAGTAAAACATGAGCAGATCTCATTTAAAAAAAACGGTTTCACCAAATTAGGCTCGTAAACCGGTTAAAAGTTGTGTGTGTGAGTGCATATCTGAACAGAAAGGAACAAGTCGTCACTATTCTCTGCACCAGAGTCAAAGGGAGAATCCTTCAAGTGCTTTTAAACTGTTTGTTGTAATGGTCTGAGTCACGTACTGTGAATCTGGCTTTTAGCGGTCTAACCGTTCAACTAGTTTCCTGTGACCCACCGTTGCATCAGACCTCACATTAACATCTTTGGGAAAGTCATTTACAGAACGTCAATGGAGAAAAGCCTGCTCCGATCCCAACCTCATGAATCACTCTTCCATTCATCCTCTTTTCCTTCAACTTAATCAATCAAGGCCAGTGCATTAAAGCAGCGAATATCAGTGGCTTGACTCCACTGTCTTAACCCTCTCCTCATTCTGAAAGCAAAACGTTTGAAATGAGACTCTAGATGCAGGACATTACACAGGTGACATTGCTGTATGTCATCCAAAATGTTCACTATATTAATTGTGGACTTATTAGAGTAAAGGATGCTGATGCACAGCCTCTCCTCCCCCTCTGCTCTCGCTTAATAAGGATGTGATGTGTTTATGCACCTTCAGAAACAAGACAGCTGCAGCTGCCAAGGTTTTTCCCCACATCCCCATCCCTGACACCCAAAGAAGAGAGAAAGAAAAAAAGGTCATGGTGTGCTTTCTCTCACCCCCCGCCCCATGAATGGGCCCTCCTCATCCTTGCCCTGCTGCATGCATGGCCCGCATGTCTGCGAGGAGAAGGGGGCCACACAATCGCCCACAGCGCTCCAGACAGGACCAACTGCGGCCGGCCAGCGGGAGCACGTGGCTTTGTCTTACCCCCCATTCTTCTGGGGACCAGCTGTGGTCTGAGCGTGGCGAGCGTCAGGCCCAGTGATGCTGCTGCTATAAATATGCGTCAACGAGTGTGAGTAAGGGACAGCTGTACAGTGGACCAAGGACACATTGTCTTGGCACTGTCAGGGCGAGCCGCTCCAAAAAAGGCAAAACCCAGTATACGAGGGCACCAGTTGATATGTAATTATGCACATGTGGACATTCACACACAGTTCCGATGTGGGTTGCAGGTTGGGATTAAGAGCGTATAGCTGCTTTACGTGTGAATGATTTGTAAAAGCTGGCTGTAGTGGACGCTGGCTGAGATTTATTTTTACTCCAGTCTATTAGTTTAGTCATTGAGAATCCAATTATTATTGTTTGTTCTGGGCAGCAGCCTGATTTTCTGAAAGTCATAAGAATGGCTCCTGCAAAATTAAGTGGATGATAACGTATGCATGTGTTAATACACAGACCAACTACCCCTGTGTGTGTGTGTGTGTGAGTGTGTGTGTGTGTGCACGCCCAATCGTCTGTGCACAGGCGCATGTGATTGTGTTTGTGTGCCCTTTTCAAGTGTGACCACCTGTCTTTTGTTAAGAAATAAATAAATAAACACAGGCCACACCAGCTGTCCCTGGCAGTCCGTCCCTTCAGAGGTCAAGGGCTCCCACCGCTGGCCCTGTTGAGGTGGTGGACACTTACAACTTTCCTCTCAACTTCTCTCGAGTGCCTCTAAACGCACACACACACACACACACCTACACACATACACAAATACACACATGAACACTCACACGCACACGCACACACACAGAATCACTCAAAGCCAAAGGAGCCCGGCTTTGAGCCTCAGAAAAGGAATGTTTTATTACACCATCGAGTTACACTGCACATATCCCAGCTCGTCACCCTGCAGCTAAGCTCTATCACATGGCCCAGACTTTCCATGTGAACGTTTTGGTCCATAGTTAACACACACACACACACACACACACACACACACACACACACACACACACACACACACACACACACACACACACACACACACCAGGCCCCTGGATCCTGTAAGGCAGATGTGAGAGGTTGCTGTGGATGTGTACAGTGTGAGGTGTCCACAGCACGGCGGAGTGGCCCTTATTTATCGTGGGCGAAGCTGTTGCCAGGGCTGCTCAGGGTCTTTATGAATGATCTTGGGAGGACATTGTTTTCTTTATGTTGGAGCTGCCTGGCCAGCGCCGCTGTGTCGTCTGTTTGTGCATAAAGTACGTGCTGGGGAGCCTCGCCAGACAATAGCCTGGCTGAACTACTACCCATGCACACAATGGAGTGGTGGGATGAGGCCGAGGTTTGGGGCCATGGATTTGGGGGCTGTGGGGGTGGAGGTAGGATGGATGGGGGCAGGGGCCGTTGGATGTGGCCCATGTCTATATGGCGTTCCCAGAATGGGTGAGCTGGGCCTAGGGGGGAGGGTGGTGGGAACCCGAGCACATCCCCATTGGGATCACGTCGCGGAGCAGCTGGATTTCTTTCATGGTGCAGCGGGGAAATAATTAAAACTTCTCCCTATTGAAAATGTCCAGTGAATTGGCATCAATTAGACCAGTTCGTTTCTAACATGTCTCTTTACGCACACAGATAATACAAAACTATAGTTTAGTTGCTATAAGTTGAGTTTAAGTAATAATTATATTACAAAGGCAGCTCTGTTATCCCAGGTTTATCTTTACTACTGGCATCAGATATGGAACAATGGGAGCTCATCTTGAAATCACTCCGTCCTTGAGCTCAGTTTATGGTTTCAGAGGGATACGGCCTGCAAGACCAGCAGTAATATCACATTCTGTTGTCTCTGTACACATTGCTGTGCTGCACGCACACACACACCCACACATAGTCTGCCTGATTGTTGCTGCTGTGTGTCAGACTAGTCTCCTCTTCTCAAGTATTTATGAGCGTAAGAACATGCTTCTGTTATACCGATCATCATGTGTAGTATTAGGTGTGAAAAGGAGATTGGAAAATGAATGAATGGAGTCCACACAAAGAAAGAAAGTTGTTCCATTTAATTCTATGCATAATCTTAATAAAGACCTAAATCAAGATTGTCACATTTCCACAGCACACACACACACACACACACACACACACTCCAAAAGCGCAAACAAAGAAAATGCACATACAGTTATAGATCTAATTAAATTGCCTCAATATCTAAGCAATGTCAATTCTGCATAAAGATTGTCCTCTAATCTCTACACCACTAACACTGAAGCAATTGATTACTATAAAATATACCTTTCTTATTAAAAAAATTATATTAAAATCTAATGAAACTTCTACAAATTCTATTAAAAAGATTTTTCGTTTGACATTTAGAAGCTTTGTCTTTTTCTTTTTTTTTAAACCAAATTAAAACGGAAACAGTCAATTGTTGCACAAGAAGCAAAATGCAATAATAAATATGTCTCATGATTATACACAATTTCACAGTTGTATCCTGCAGAGGACAAAATTCCAGTATCGGTAAAGTCGTTTTTTTTTTTTTTACTTAAAAAGATCATACAGCATGAGTTAGGAGAGCGCGGCCCTCAGTCGAGAGAGGCACCGTCTCCACAAAAGTCAACAATCAAAATCTCAGTGTTTCACATTCAACAGTGACATTAACTGAGGAACATACTGTGAGTTCCCACTAGCACTGGCTTCTAAAGAGCCAAAACACAAATGCTTGTCTTCAGTTTAACAAAAATCCAAAACAGATTTAGTCGCAGACAAAAAAAAAAAAGGTGAAATGAATCTCAAAACGTTGATGTAATCTCTCTCAAAGCAGCAAAGATAAATGGACTTCAAACTTTCAGTTTGTCAGGATTTACATTTTTTTGATATGATAGAATTGAAAAAACAGGAACAACAGCTGTGAACATTAGTGGGCGAGCCACTGGAGCTGGGATGAGAACGTTGACACCGCCGTCGAGGGGCAAAAATGTACAGTATTGAAAAAGGCCTTCTCCAGATGCAACACCCATCCGTGTGTCTACAAGGCACATGTGGTGATCATCCTGGAGGTATAAATAAAGACGGCAAAGAATAACAAAAAGAAAGAAAAGACCCTTTCACGTGTCATTAGTTTGTCTGATCAGCTACCTCTGTACACATGTACATTAGAGAATCAGGTGATTTTTAACTTGCACTTCAGAAGAAATGAAACAGTGACAATCTACATTCCTGCGATTGGATTGAAATATACATTATTAACACTAATGCGGCATCTATGTATGCGACTCACAAGTCTGTTGTTCTGATGAATAACCAAAGTGAGAAACGTGTCGTGCGAACAACAGGAGTGTTTGTGCAAGTAAACGGAGGAGAGACAGATTACAAGCAACTCCCATTCAGCTCTGTTGTTGATGGCAAGTCAGGGAGGTTGCTTGTAATAAAAAAATAAATAAAAAAGGGGCTGATTTCTTCTTGACTTGGGTTTCTCCGCTTGAAACCTTTGCGAAGGCTCCGAAACCGAATATGAATTTATCTTTTTGTGTCCTGAAAGAAACCTTGAAGAAAAACAACACACCTCGGGGTGTCTCTGCTGAAATGGACAGGTTAAGAGCCCCTACGTCTGACCTCCACCACCAGATATTCCCGCGTCAGTCTCCGCAACTTTTTCTTGAAAACAACGCTCTGATATTCTCTTGATAGATGTGTGCAATCGAATCACCGTGGTACTTCTGCATGTAGGGGGAACAATGAGGCGTTTATCTACTACGTGCTGGGACGGGGTGGGGTGGGGGTGGGGGGTGGGGGCTGTTCTTTGATGCCTCCGAACAATACACCTGTTTACAGTCTCCTTGGTCTCCCTTTGCCAAATACATTTCTCACATTCCGAGGGCTCCATTCAATACAGAAAAGTGCAAAGAGAGACTCGCGCCGGCTTCTCTCCCCACAGCTCAGAGAGAGAGAGAGAGAGAGAGATACACAATGATCCCTTGAGAACTACCTGGGACTTGGTAGGGAGGGAGGTGGGGGGGGGGGGGGGGGGACAATGCCTGTATTGTCTCGTTTCTATAGGTAGCCGATGCCGTATCAATGTGGCTGTACTTGTGAACCGCTGTTTCCTGTGGCAGAACAGCAGTCGGAGCGCTTACTAACTGCACTGATTTGTAGCGAGGCGGAGTCCAATCAAGTCTTTAAAAAAAAAAATGGCGGAAATAGAAAGAAGGAACCAAACCCCCTCTGGAAGACGGGACACTTTTAAGAGGCCGTGTCGCCTCGATAAGACACCTGACTCTCCTCGACACGTGATGTCGCACGGAAAAACAAACAAAGTCTGATAAATAGAATATATATTTACATTAAATATACAAACAGTAAGAAATAGCAGCCTAGACAATAGTGTTGAAACTATATGCATGCTAAAAACAAGTGCTTCTCTATGTTCCATGTGACACATCACGAACACTCGACAGAGGTTTCTACATGGTGTATTAAAAATACAATTACAGTAACTTGATTTGCACAGAGAAAATAAAAACAGACAGCCCCCAAATACCAGTTAATGAGTACCAAGATCGCTATAGGCAAGACGTGGCGTCTCTCAAGCTCATAGAAACGAGAACTACAGCTACAGTAAACCCTGAACCAAACTAATAAATAAAAATTCTGATCAAGTCTTCTCAGGACAGAATAGACAAATATCAGGAACTTTTAGCGCCACTCCTCCTCTCGAGACCGGACAGAAGAAAATCCACCTCCCGCCCAAAAGATTCTCTCGGGGACGAGCGTCGCTAAAGGCTCCAACTTCATCAGTAGTAATTTAGACACACGTACAGTAAGAATTAATGTGGAGAAAGTTAATTTCGGAGAAAGAAACGGCAGTAGGTTCGGCCACACGGCACATCTTTGACAAACAGACGGCGGCGACATCTGACGAAAGCACCGAACATCCACCTGTCTCCGTCTTTCCCCTCCCTGCCTGCGGAGGGTTGGCCTCACACACCAGATCAGCGTGCCCTTTAGATGCCATACCAGGAAATAACAAGGTAATTTACTGGCAAATATTTGCTTTTAACCACAACACGCCAATAAACATTTAACTGACAGGAGCTTGATTTACTTTTATTACATTCTTGTAAAGAAAAAAAGATTTAATTAAGGACACGCTTGGATCATTCCAGTGCAGACGATTACCTTTGTTGTGACCTGGTATAGGGAGTGTGATCCAGATTTGAAGGCATGATAATGTATATGTATCATTCTTGTTTTTAGTAAGTACACTAGATTGAGGACTTCAGTAGGCACCAGTGTTACAGGCATTAGCTCCCAACTAGCTCTGCATCCCCCCGCCGCTTATACAACTTTTCCTTTTTAAGTAGCAATTCCAAGGCCGTGTCATCGATATGTGCTCGCTTACATTAGTAACTAAAAGAGCTGCTAACTCTCCCCAATGCAAAAAAAGATACATGATGATGTAATGGTCTGGGCCTCTTGTTCTAAACAACATAAAACTGCCGTTGACTTCATTTCAACCAAACACAAACTGTGAACAATAATATTAATCATACTTCCAGTAGTCAGACTTCATTAGTTTTGCTGCCTTATCATAGTTTACTTGTTAGAGGACTAGACAAATCCCAAATAATAAATAGTAATAATAATAATAATAAATGTAGAAGCTTTAAAAACAAATCATATATTGCTACTCACGGACGGTTCTGATCTCCCATGTGCACAAAAGTCTCACCTACTCTAAAGATTGTATTAACATATGTTAGCATTAGACATCATTACCCAGAGGGTAAATACATAGGATGTTTTTTTTTTCTCTCTCTCACTAAATAAACTCAACAGATTGACTTGAACAGGGCAGAAACAAACAAGTGCATTGTCTGATTTGTTCATCTTGGCTCACACAGATCCAGCTTGAATTTCACATCACCCATGTTGATCTGAGCAGCCTGTGCACCTTCAACAGCGTCGGCGCAGTAAACAGCTCCTGCCTCAGAAGTTGCTACATCTTTTTAGACTTGAGAAATGCCACATGGGGTTAGAATCCAAAAGATATGTCTCCGACAGACTGCCACAAACAGGTGTGTACTAACAGGAGAATGGTTCAGTAATTGTATTCAGTGTATGAAAAGACATTTTCTGTCTCATGCCATGGCACGGGTGAGAGGTGTTTTATCCGATGGCGAGAGTCTTGACAAGGCCACAGTGAAACTTCCTGATGTGGCGGTAGAGGTCCCCGGACTGGGTGAAGCGCCGCTCACACCACTTGCAAGCGTGAGGCTTCTCACGTGTGTGCACTACAGCATGCCGACTCAAGTTATGAGAGTACTGGAAGCTCTTGCCACACTGGCCACAGGTGTATGGCTTCTCGCCAGAGTGTGTGCGCTCGTGGCGCTTGAGGGTGTACATGCAGGAGAAGGTCTTGTTGCACTGCATGCAGGTGGGGACCGAGCCGTCCGGGGACAGTTTGGAGCGAGCGCCTTCCTTCTCGCGGAAGTGTGAGCTGAGGTGCAGTTGCAGCACATGGGGGCTGGGGAAGACTTTGCTGCAGAGGGGGCATACACACACCTGTTGCCCCGGGGGCAGCAGCACGCCGCTGGAGGTGGAGATGTCTGAAGAGGCCAAGTCGTCCTCCTCCTCCTCCTCGCTGTCCCCCAGCAGCCTGACCCTCCGCTCCTCCAACGCCCTGCCTGGGGCGCCCTCCCTCCCTCTGCAGGCCTCCCCCTCCTCGTCCATCAGGTCCTCCTCCTGGGAGAGCAGGGCGGCTGTAGAGCCGTTGTTGCCTGGGAAGAGGGCAGCGAACCCTGTCACCACCGAGCTCCTGGCACTATTCCCAAAGCGCTGGCTCTCAGGGCTCATCGGCTCACTGTCCTCCTGCTCTGACAGCAAGTCGTGTTCGTCTTTAACAAGTGGCTCAATGCCCTGCTGCTGGCTGTCGAGGGCCAGCTGTCCCGAGACGTAGGAGGGGTGTAAGGGATCTCTGCTAGACAGAGGCTTGAAAGACAAATCCAGTGCACAGTCCATGTCATCTGAAGCCCGGGACCTCTGGGACAGCAATACGGTGGAACTACTGACATCAGCTTTTGTTTTTCCAGCTGTTTGGACGCAGGGCTCGGCCTCTGCTGACACATAATTGACACTTACAAGGTCCGGGGACCTGCCAGAGTGACCGTTCGCCTTCTGCCTGCTCCGTGTAGACCTATCACAATCTGTGACAGCCAGCCTGAGTTCGCTGTTGTCCATGTCAAACTCTTCTGCCGGGGGGGCCCTGTGAAGCCCCAGAGACTGTGACTGGAGCTGTCGCCGGAGTAGCTGCTTACTGTGCAGCTCGCCATCCGAGGAATTTTCCCTGTCCAGGCAGCTGAGTCCCAAACCCTCGCCAATCTTCTCGTCCAGGCACGAAAGTTCCTTATCCTTAAGCTTGCCTTTGCACACTTTCACTATATCATACATGTGGAGGTAGCTGGCTGCTGCCAGGACATCCTCCACTGGCAGAGTGTTGAACTCCAACTTCCCCTCATACATAAATTCAAGGAGCAGACTGAAAGCAGGGGCTGTCACAATGTCACTGTTGAGATGCACAACGTCTCTTTTGTCTTGCTGGTCCCTGTAGAAGAGATGGAAGTACATGCTGCAGGAGGCCAGCACGGCTCTGTGCGCTCTGAATCGAGCCTCGCCGACAAGAACAGTGCAGTCACAGAGGAAACCTTGGTGACGCTGCTGACTCAGACACTGCAGCAACTGGCGGCTATGGTCTGGGAACTCCATTCTTCCTTCATAACCTGGTGAAAAACAGGAAAAACAGGATGCTGGATGAAGGAAATGGAGCCGATCGGAGGAGCTCGTACATCGGACACGAAAACAAGCACGAAGTGTAAAAAAAAGAGAAATGAACTTCTTCCAAAATTAAGCGTGATTTTAAAAAGTACCGGAAAACACAGACAGTAAATACAACTTCAGAAAAAAAACCTTCACAATTTTTAAAACTTGATCAAAAAACACATTTGAGAAATGTCTACATCAACAACTTTATCCAACTTGAGT
This sequence comes from Pleuronectes platessa, assembly GCF_947347685.1. Classification (NCBI taxonomy): domain Eukaryota; kingdom Metazoa; phylum Chordata; class Actinopteri; order Pleuronectiformes; family Pleuronectidae; genus Pleuronectes; species Pleuronectes platessa. The sequence continues at coordinate 14,797,341 of NC_070636.1, read as the reverse complement.
ATCCCCACAGTGATGCGGGGCACTCCGCGCTGCGCTCACCCACCCATGGCCCACGGCTGCAGACGGATCCGCTGATCCAAGTCGGGATTGGCAGCGGAGGTAGTCAGCCACACTTCTTGCGCTGCGCCTCCGAAAAATGCGATCGGATAGTGACGCACCGGTGCGTCTCCGAGCGCACACAAAACAGCGGTGTTTACAGAACAAGCAAGAAGCGGGACTGGGAATGATCCGACTCGTCCATCGCAGGGGGAGGGAGGGAGGAGGAGGAAGGGAAGCCGGCGTGAAGATCAGGAGGAAGAAAAAATAAGAGCAGCGCAGAGTGAGTGAGTAAACTGCTGCTCTGTTTGCTAATTACACTGCAAGCTGTGGAGTCAGCTGCTCTGACATCACCGCAATGGAAACGCTACCTCCAGCTGTGCTCCCCTTTATGCCATATGTTAAAACTCCGGAGCCGTGCGCAGTCCCAAAAAAAAGACACACAACTCTCCAAACGGAGCGAGATCTGTGAGTGATAACACCGACAACTTTAGAGATAATAATAATCCAAGCGGGTCATTTATTTATCAGCTGAGAAAAGCTGCACTTCGATGGTCGCGGATGAGAATGGGGGAAAAATCGAGCCGCGGGGCCTTTTTACGCACCGCTCGGACACACGCACACAGCTGTGGGTGTTTCTTTAAAAGGGGTTAATTCAAAACAGAAAGGGCAGATAGTGAGAATACAAATAAATAGTGGATTTTAGTGATTATTAAAAGTTTGATGGCACACTCACGGCGCGGGTCGTGTTTGCCGAGCGGCGATTTTTACGCACAGAAGTTGGATTATTTTGAAAAGAACAACAAAAAAAGAAAGTTGGTGGACGGAGGGGTCCGAGGGCGCAGTAAACCGAGCTCCGTGTCCGTGGTGGGGGAACGCATTGCTGGGATCCTTTTTCTAAAAAAGCAGCGGAGGAACTCCCAGCCAAGCCAACTGCGCCGAACGAAGCGAACGAGGCTTACACTTTAACTTTCGTTTCCTGCGTTTTAAAAGCGCAAAAAGCCGCACAGTACTCACATGTGTGTCCGCCCGATCCGTCGTGCTGTTCCCCCACCTACAAGCCCCGGTCTCCTCTCATGATGTGCGGTCCAGATGTTTTCGCTGCTCCTTGTCGTTTCTTGAAGCTTCGGTCCTAACCCTGGCAAGGCAGGCTGCACTCAGCGCTGCTGTGTGTCAAGCAGGTTGATAATGGCACAAGTCTCGCGATAACGCGCGGCCACAATAAAGTTCGGTGGCGGTGGTGGTGGTGTCGCTCCGTGAATTCACACAGCAGCGGATCACTGGGAACATCTATTGGCTCTTCTCAAAACACCTGTCCCTCCATCGGGGGAGAGGAGGGAGTGAAGTGTGGCAAAGTAAGGGAGGATAACATGTGGAGCAATGATAAACAGGGTAGAGTCAATCTTATCCTTCATTTTATTTTATTTATTTATCATTTTACTCATTGTATTGCAGTATTTTTAAAACAGCTTGTACTGGAACTTTGCATGAAATGTGTTATTGAAATAAAGTCTGAAATCATTTGATAGATTTTACAACAAAGACATTTAAAATTGAAAGTGTGACTTTCCCTTTCCCTTTTCCTCAGGACTGTTCGAAGATAATTGGATATTCAAAGTCCACACCCAAGTCCGATTACTTTAAAAATCCTCTCAAAAATGTAGTTTTTTCGTTTTGCTTTGGTTGAAAGAAACAAGGGTTTTTTTTGTCTTAAAAATGGCTTTTGGTATATCCAGACTGATAAAGGAACCATAAATCAGGCTTTGGGAGTTGGGCGTCTCTTGGTAACTTTTTAAAGCCTCTAATCCTGCTTTGGGTTGTGGAATTCCCTTGTACCAAATCACCCAGTGCCTTTGTGGAATTTTTTGTTGTCTTGAGACAGGGAGGGTGATTTCTGAGATCAGGAAAAAAAAAAGGGCACACACTTTGCAATTTTTTTTGACTTTATCTGAAAAAAAAGAAAGAAAAAACACACGCGGCCCTCAGAGTCTGTTCTGTGATTGTTAAAGCCAGGGATGGTGGCACGGTTGTAGAAACAGGGGCTCGGGGCTGCAGCTGCTCATCTCGTGCCCCCCCCTCCTCTCACCCTCCCCAGTCCCCCTTCGAAACCCCCCCCCCCCCCCCCCCCCTTCCCTCCCAACTGCCTGGGTCACCTTTGCCCTGTGTTCCAGCTGTCGTGTGTTTTGAAAGGGCCATTTGCAGCTCCTCACAGCCTTCTGACACAGAGGGGAATGAGCAATGTGACGGGAGGCGGCAGACACTGGTCAGAAGGGGCCACCGGCTAGATTCTTATCCACTTACTGCTTTATTCCATTTTTAGGCCGGTGCTGTTATACTCTCACAGAGGTTGGATATCTGCACCCTGGTCATATCCAGATGATCATGACCACGACTTGCGGTCATGCTCTGAAAATAAAAACTCTCTGTATTTGGTCTGAACACTGGATGCAAGGAGATCCTAGTGTCTTCCTGTAAAGGTAAATAAATACATAAGTGTCTGACGTGTGTGTCAAATAAAAAAGCATATTACCATTCAGCACTGACACACATACACTATCCATGCAGGAGCAGCGATGTGGATAAGAATAGGAGCAGTGGCCCTGTGTTTCACTGGCCCTGGCAAACGTAGGCGCCCAGTAGAGGAGGGGTGTGTGTTCACAGGGCAAGACAAAGCAGTGGTTGTGCCTGGGGACTGTGGCCTCAGAGAGAGAGGCTCGGCACGGTGAAGGTTCTCACACGCAGAAAAAGATAGAGGAAGAGAGAGACGGAGAGAGAGACAGAGAGAGAATGAGAGTGGGAGAGTGGGGGAGCGGGGAGAGAGAGAGAACACTTCCTGGAGGTTCATTCTTCCTCTCTGCAATCATCAATGGCATTCTCCCCCTGACCCACTCCTCTCTCAGACAAACAAAAGAGGCTGCATTCCAGTGTAGCCTGACCGGCCAACCGGCCAGCCATCCAACCACAGTCGAACCACATCACTCTCCCCAACAGGACCCAAGTCTCATCATGGGGACGGGCTTAGACTTTTGTCTGAGGACACTTGCCAAGCATCCTGATGCTTGAAAAATCAAAGGAATCCTCCTCCACAAGTGTAACCCAGAGCAGATGTTCAAATAAACCATCTCTATGTGTTTTTCCTTTATTAGATATTGTCGTTTACACATCTGAAGATGCTGTATGTCACTGTCACATTCCTTTATTTCGCACGATAGTTTGGATTTGGAGAAATACACGCATCTACCAACTCATTAAAAAATAAAAATATATAACACTCACATCTGAGCAGAGAATATGCAGATGGACCCAGCAGATGATTTGCGTAGCCTAGCAATAAGACTGGAAACAGGGGAAATAAACAGCTTGTTATTTTTACACCTTGTCTTTTGTGCAGATAAAAAAAAAAAAAGAAATAACATCTTAATTAATGAAATTTAATGCTAACTGTTTCGTGGCTTATTAAGCTACACAGACTGGCAGCTGGATTCATATATATATATATATATATATATATTTATTTTTCTCAATAACAAGTGATCTCTATTTATTTACGTTGTGTCACCTGTCAGAGCTTTTCCAATAAAGGGTGTAGAACTTTGCACAAATTGTTGTTGACTTTGTCTACATCTATAAAAAGTATCTTTACTCCACTTTCAGGTATTTGTTCTCTACGTATGAGACAAAAAGAATGTAATTGAATGAAGATGCTCATTCTGTGTGCATCTGAGTCTTGAATCTTCCGTGCTGATGCTGCAGAACAGCTGGACAATACATACTGGGAATTAGTGTGACATACAATCAACATTTTTGCACCGCAGTTGCCCCCCCCCCCACCACAGCCTCCTCTTCCCTATTATGGCCCCTCTGTGTCTAATCGTTGCGACTGCATGTCATCTGCTCTCCTTCAACATCCCCCTGTTCGGCTTGGTCATATTCTGGACAGATGCTGCAAGTAGACAAGAAAAGAGATCAGATAAGTGCATGACAAGAAAGACATTATCTTTTCAAGTTGACCCTTTGAGCCTGTTACTTTTGCTTTGAACCTGAAAGACAACAGGGCAGGCGTTCCCGTCACCAGACCAGAGACAGTTGAGGAGAAGGAGGGATCCCTCACTCAGCCCTGGTTGTATGACAGTAGCAGCTCGGCGAGGCTGACGCATAGTAGCAGTGAGGGAACACGTCACAGTGTGAGTGACAAAGAGGGGAAACAACAGCAGAGGAGGCTGAGCGAGACAGAGGGCAGGGGCCGAAATGTTTTTCATCACGGAGGGAGCGCTGCAGCTGTCCTCCTGCCTTACGGTTCTCCCGACATTATTCTTTTGTTGTTGTGCAACTTTTCACCACAATGGCCTTGCATTTGTCATGTTTCACATGTTTGCAGATCACTGCACAACACTGATTAACCTGATGAACTGGACAGTCACGCTCACAGACGTCATTTTATTCCGAAGTCTTATCTACTATCTAATATTTACAACCGTGAAAACCATGACATATCTTGCAAGTTGATAGCAGTGATATGGATATATGAGGGTTTCCGGAACCTGTAATGTGAAGAACCGCCCAGTTAGAATTGTTTTTTTTAACACATTGGCCTAATGATCTGAGGGCTTCATTTGATGCTGCCGGCCTGTCTGTACCTGTTCTAAACTGGTTTAATCCTGCCTTTCTGCCAGGAAGTCTGTGGTTATAGTTGACTGTTTATCTCAAAATAATCTGGTATAAGCAGCAGAGTTATAATCTGATATAACCTGATATTAATCTTAATGCTTTTACATTTCCTTTTCATGTTTAATCAGGACCCAAGCTACTTTCTTAATATCTGTCCTGGCTCTTTGTACCTTTGTGTTGCCGCATTTTCGTCTTGCGTCAACTGTCGTGAACCCTTTAACGTTAAGCAGGGAAATTAATTATTGACCCTGGGAACAATACTTTGACAAAACAATGTCTACTCAAAGTCCACTTACTACTGTCTTTAGATTTTTGGGGGCTTATCACAGTGATTGATCCGTTATCGCTGTAGTGATTTGATTCCATCTCCTGATTAAGGCAGTGTGTAGATAAAAAACACTCCACTGAGCTAAAACAGATGTGCCTAAGTGCCAAAGAATTGTGAAGGTAAATTTATAAAGGTTTACCAACGTCCACAAAGGAACAAATCTAAAGGTTTGTAGTTTGCTTGGTTTTCATTGGAAATGTCAACGACCCTTGTAATGTTCTTCAGTCAGGTGTCACAAACAAAGCAGCAGAAACATGCGGCCCAGTGCTAACGACATCCAGCATCACATCCATGACTGCACCATTGACAATGGTTACTTGTCAGTTTCTTAAATACATTTGAATACCATTTAACCAGCCTATACAGGGCTATATGCCAGGTCCTGTAGTGACTTCATTGTTTTCAATGTGCGAGACGAAAACCTTTGCTCCTTGACAGCTGAGCAGCTTTGATATGAGTTTAAGGTTCATGCTTTAGTCCAACATGTGCTTTTTTATTTTAGTAGTTTTCAATGTTTTATTCTTTACTTACAGTTTTAATCTTTATATATATATATTTTTTATCTCAAGTACTCTGTAACATTAACTGTTCATGTGCAATTATTACTAGATTATTTGCAGATACAATTTATATAACTATATGTCACTATCAATGATTTAAAAACTTCTGCTAGTGTGTTAGATATAATATAATTTGTAAGGGTCATTAATTTAATAGTAACTGGTTCCAGCTCCTTGAAGGTGGATATTGTTGGTTTTCAAATATCAAGTGGACTTGGGCACTAAGGAAGTTGTTCCTATTTTCTGACATCATGGAGACTTCTGTGTTGGTTTGTGCAGCCTACAAAAGAGCTTCAGGCGCGTTTCCTCATACCTGCGGCCTCTCGGTTTACAGGAGCTGCTATAGCGAGATAATTCATCATGATGGCTGCAAGGTAGCTTCACTCGGATACTGTGATGGAACTACTGTGGGCAAAACAAAAATATCCTAGCTCAACAGGAGCCCCATAGGACGTCCCGATCTGAATGGTTCATTTGAGCACACATTTTCAGAAAGGTGGAGCAAGCAAAAGAGAGAGTCTGTGTCAGAAATCACTCACCTGTCACTATACAGTCCAATATAATGTGAATTTGCCATTTTGAAAGTGCTCTACGGATTTTTAGTGAAACTTTTATATATTGCCGCACTCATGTTTCCCACAATGCATCAATGGTCATTAACCGGGCAATATATACCATTAGGCATTGTGTCCGTGGCAGAGAGATAAGGTGAGAGAGGGCATCAGGAACAGCCCAACATGTCACACTTGTGTAAATACAAGCAGGTTAACCCATCAGAGCATAAAATGAGATGTTTATGTCTACATTTAGAGATGGTCATCCAACATGTCTTATTTAAGTATTTATACCAAGTAGCAGAGAAAAATTATTTTCCTTTGCTGATGAGCTCAGTAGTGCCGCGTTCCATTACAGATCGACCCTCGGAATGATGTCACACCCGAGTAACCCGAGTTGACAGCGTTCCAGTTGCACCGGAACAATGTGTCATTAGCCAGCTAGCCACTGTTAGCAAAAAACGTTCATAATACGCACTACATGGCATTTCGCACATACTAACACTGTAGTAAAGTCTCATCAGACAGTAATTGGACTGTACTATGCATTCGACACATGACACGTAGGATATTATGTTTAAAAACCATATGTTTTTTAAAATAAAATCTAAACAATTAAGAACTAGAATCATAAAGTAAAGTAAACCAGTCGAACCCTTAAAGGGATGATTCCCACAAAAATGAAAATGCACTCATTATCTACTCACCACTATGCTGATGGATGGGTGGGTAAAGTGTTTGAGTCCACAAAACACTTCTGGAGTTTCAGGGGTAAACAGCGTTGCAGCCAAATCCAATTCAATTGAAGTAACTGGTGACTGATTCTTCAAACAGGAAAATAAAACAAAAAAATGCAACAGAAAAATACATTAAATGCCTAAATGTCCTCTGTTATCCTCACATTTAGGCTGAAAACATCAAGTAACTGATGCTGTTTCGGGTTGAATCTAAATGCCGGGATCTTACGGACACTTGGATGACGCCACAGGAGCAGAATCGAGGCATTTTTTAAAAAATTTGTTTCTGTTTGAAGAAGTGATCCCCAGTTACTAGAATTGTATTGGATTTGACTGGAACACTGTTTACCCCTTAAACTCCTAAAGTGTTTTGTTGACTCAAACCATTCAATAGTGGTGAGTAGATAATGAGTGAATTTTCATTCTCGTGTGAAGTATCTCTTTAATGGAACACTGCACATATAGTCGTCTACGTAGAAGACAGTGCTATGTGGTAAAGTAGGGGTTGCTGGATGAGTGGCTGATTTCAGACACAGCCAGTGGGTCTCATATTTATGTTTAAAGACTATGACAATTTTTTTAATAGAAGTGGACCCAAACAATTAAGAACAAGAACCAGACAGTGAACTGTGAAACTTAGTAAAAACAACCAGTGGTTGCATCTCTCCACTTCCAGGAGTGACTTTTTTAAAACAAGTCTATGACCTCATGTGATTAAGAAAAGAAAAAAGATAAAGTAGAGAGGATCCCCCTGGAAACCACACAGGAGTGGCTCCCCGGACGCCATTGTGGCTCCAGATAAAACAGTTCTTTTTTTTTTTCAATGGGGGCCTCATGAAAGCCTCCACTACTACACCAGAGCGAGCGGTGGTGAACGGGCAGGGCGCTAGGACCCGGGAGAGCCGCGGGCGCCACAGAGGCATCGCAGCCGGAGCGTTAGGGAGGTGTAGTGGAAGAAAGGCGAGAGAAACGGAGTCAATGAGAGCACTTTTGTCCAGGTTGTTGAAGGAGCGACCGACTCTCAACACCGACACAACCGCTCCTATAATGAGACGGACGCACTGTTGAACCCCCCGCGCAGGTAAACACGTCCGCGTTCTCCTTCGCATGGTTCACTACGAGAGAGGCCGACAGCTAAGACGGGGTAGGTCCCCCATTGTACTTCACATGGGATGCGGTTCTTCTCACCCGAGCTGCCCTGCTAGGCCCCATATCCTTTTCTCTGTCGCTAGAGCCCGAAACGAGGCGCTTCGCTCACCTCGCTCCGCCGCAGAAGGAGGACAAGAAGAAGTTGTTGCTTTTCGCTCACTCTCTCGCTCTCGCACACACACACACGCGCGCGCGCCTGTCCCTCGTAGTGAGTTATCGTAACGCGTTGTTTTTGTTTCTCTCCCCCCCCCTCCGACACACAAACAAACATGTACATGCTAACCGTCATTAGCTAACCATCATTGTTTTTGAGGGGAGGGGGGGGGGGGCTTTCACCACCACTTCTAGGGCAACACAGACCCCCCCCGCCCCCCCAGGCCATAATATCTGCAGTCCTGCTACTTTAATCCAGGCTAGCTGTTTTTGATAACAAACAAACAAGCCCGACTTCAATTATTGTTGTCATCTACCTCAGCGTTTGTTTACCGGTCCGAGTGAGTAAATGTGAGAGGCAGTCACTCAGTTTAGGCCTCTGCTTCTCTGCCTGTTGCTGTAACACTGCTGCACCCACACGCAAACACACACAGTGACACACATCTGTTGTTGTGACTTGTTGTATCTCTCCCTTAAAAACCTCTTTTCACGCACAGGGAGGTCACAAGGGGGGAGAAAAGGTCACAATAGTGCTATTTTGAGTCCATCTGGACCGATCATGTGGTTTCCAGTTTTTGTGATACGGTTCACCCTCTTCACTGTGATCGTCTCACTTCCAGTGGTGACAGTTATGCATGTAAGCGCTAAATCAGGTTAGCTGCAGTGGTTCTTTAGAAAGGGGCTTCGTTTTTCGCTGGAATCTTATGAAATGGGCGTCTGTTACGTAAAGGATATTCATGTGGTAAGAAAAAAAGAGCTGACATCTCAACAGGGCAGTTGAGATAAACCCCCCTGTTAGTACTTATGTTGTTGTCTGTTTGTCTCCATCCCTCAGAGATTGCATCTGCATGTACCGTATGGGGAAGGGAACATTGTCCCCAGGCATGCTGTACCGGTTATGCCTTTACTGTCAAACTGTGTTTATCGGTCATGAGACTACATCTGTCCAGTGTGTGTATGCAGGGGGACTTGCCATGTGACCCGTGGAAGACACAACAGGGCTGGCGTAATGATGCAGCCAGTGACTGTTTGGCTGTCCCTGTTCTATTTAGAAAATACCAGTCGCCTCCCACCCAATCCCTTCGCAGCTCCATTGACGCAAATGTGCCACCAGTTGCTTGCAGAATCTGAGGAATGTTGTTTGAAAGTTTGTCCCTGTACACAGGCAGACTTATGGTGACCACCACAAACCCCCCCAGCCCTCTGCGTGTGCCTCAGGAGTTTAGATGTAATGTCACTGAAAGGCATGCGCTTCCGATGACTGTAACCCACCGCGTCACCATCGTATCACAGTTGTGTTCTCGGGCCTGTCTCACGAAACTGAGGAGAAGTAGATACTTTGATTTCATCTTGTTTACTGGTTGCTCCACGCTGCTAAACGACCAAGTGATTTCATTTGCAACAGAGCAGGACTTCAAAGTCTCTGGAGGCAGGAGGAGGTCCTTACGACTAGTTTATATTCATATAAGTCCGACTCTAGCTTGTCTGACCAGCTTGGAAACAAATATTGGCATGATTCTTGTTTGGGTTTCTGCTCATGTCATCACAGGATTAAAGCAGTGAGCCCTCTTGGCTTTCAAGGTTACAAGAGCCGTGATCTGGTTTTTTAGCTGCCGCTACCCACAATATTCTTATCATTGGTGATGTGCTTTCAGGGAACTTGAAAGAGGAACTTGGCAGCGAGTAGTAGATCTGACTAGTAGTGGTTCCATTGTCTCATTACAACACAAACCAAATGTGGCTTCAGGAACCGTTTTACAGCAACAGGTGGACAGGTTTGATGCTCCTGTTTCCTCGAATCTTAAATATCGGAGTGTAATGTTCTACCCTTTGTAGCCACAAGCCAGCTGCTGACGTAGTCGGATGGCAGAGCGCCTGCAGAAAATAGAGCAAAACCAGTCTTGTATCTTATTGATCTGCAATGAAGGAAGTGTGGGGATGTTGACCTGAATTTCTGCTTCCTGCCCTAAACTCAATGGGACTGTCTTCTCTGGTCCAATGACAGGCTCAGTGTGTGGCATCTCTGCTGCATGACACTGATTTGCATTGAATGGGGTTCGCCCCTGGAGCTGGAGCCAGAAAGATGAATGATTGAGAGCTGCACTGACAGCAGGGCGGGCAGGCAGGCGGGCAGGCAGGCGGTAGCCCAAAGGCCTGAGGACCATGTGACCCGCTGTCAGGGTATTGGGTTCATTCAGTGGCTTCTGGCTGCAGCGCTGGCAGCGGCCCAGCTTTTCCACACAGGCCGCAGTAGCAACAGGTCGCTCCCATTAAAACAGCAGCGCTCTGTTGTGGCTCCAGAGCCGATCTTGTGCATGTGTTGCTTTTTTGGCTGTGGTGCGCATGCTTAGGTTTGTTTGTGTGATGTGTCCCAATGTGTAAATTATGTGTGCGTGCCTGTGTCACAGAGTACACACCAAGATGCCGAACGGATCCAACAGTTTTTGTGAACCTTGGTTTGAATGCATTCAGTTTGCTCTTGCTTTTTTCAAATCCCTCGCTCCGGGATCCTTCCAACATCGAAAGTGTAACACAAGCACCACAACCCCAGTGCAATTAGCAAAAACAGTGAGCAAAAAAAAACCTCCTGCTCTCCTAAACTCACTTTTGCTCATTTATGGAAGCGGGCAGATTCAGAAAAAGACGTGTTGATCGCACACTCGCAGACAGACTCATTCGAGCCTGGAGCTGTACTGATATGACTCGCAGCCTGTCAATAGTCACATCCACTTCCTGTTGTTGTCCCCACCAGTAGGCTGGATGGGGGTCACTCAAACAGAGCTCCCTTTTGATGGCTTTACTCTGACGGAGCAACGGCAGGCAAATTGATTTCAGTTGATGTTCAGATATTGCCTGGTGCAGTATGTGACATTTGTGTGAACAAGCGTGGCAATTGATCATTGTCCTGCTTCCCTTCTGCTCTGAAAGCTGTTTTATATCCTAAAGAAGCACTGAATTAATGAAAAGGTAGAGTGTTTTGGTTACAATAGCCTGCAGGTTTCTTCATATGTGCTGCTGCTTCTGCAGATAGAATTCAGCCCTGTTTGGTTTACCAGATGACTGTCAGTCCAGTGTTATCCCATCTAGTATCATACACTCTAACAAGAGTGTGAGCAGGTATACAGATGAGATGGCTGTAGATTTCATTTGACTCTCTGAAGACCTTTTGACATGGTCGGTATAATGTGACGGCAGCTTTTTTCATGTCTGTTTTGTGTGAGAAGATGAGGCCAAGTTGTTGTTCTGGACACAAACTTCCGAACCACTTCCACCACAGGTCATGCAGCTGTGAATGAAAAACCCCAGCACTCAGGGTTTGCGGCGTGTAAAAGGGCAGTAAACAATGCACTTTCTACCCACAACTTCTTTAAATCATTACAAAAAAAATCACACATTCAGGCCCATGTAGTTGCTGTTCTGTTTTTCCTGCCTGCGCCCTGGTAGTCACTCTGGAGAGTCTGAGTAAACCCATGTGAGAATACAGAAGGAGATAATTCAGAGGCGTGTTGATGGTGGTTTTTTTCTAACACATGATGGATGTGAAACTGAAAGAAGACAGAAATACAAACCTTTCGGAATGTGAAAGAGGTGTCATTGACAAATGCTGAATGACGCCTGCAGTGATGTGCTGTAAACAAAAACGAGTGATCTCTGCAGCATAATTTATGTCCTGCAACCGGCACGCTGAGCCGCCCGTCACCCGGAGATTTCTCTAATGTTGTCAACCGTCTAATTAGAGAATACCTGCTGCATTCTTCATATTTGAAAAGCAAACTCCAGAGATTGTCTGGACATTTTCCAGTGTTCATAGAGACATATGACGGCAGCATTCTAGTAAACTATAATGTGTTTCATTATCGAGTAATTGTTATGCAAAATCTTAATTAACATGACTTTAGTGGTCAAGTATTATAAATAGCTTAATTTGAAACTCCATTTCATGATTACAGAAACATCTGTATCATAACATATATCTGATTTTATGTTTGGGACTGCTGAGCTCTATCATAAAGATTAAATATGGTCATATATTAAGAACATAGGGAAGTTAATCAAAACATGGAACACTTAAGTGTTGCTCTGATCAGGGAAAAGAGCGAATGGAAAATCCTTTTGTGTTCAGACATTTTACATCTGAGGTCCAGTCTCGTTTGAGTTTTAGCCAAAACAAAAGTCTACAAAGTCTGCTGCACCCCCCTTTAGAAACTCGTATACCTATAGCAGAGACATCACATTCATCAAACTTTTCCAACTGTTCCACATTTATACCTACAGGATAAAATCGTAAGAAAAAGGATTTGGTTAGAGATTCCACATGGACAGCATTTGTATATGATTTTAGGATAGGATCCAACCATAAGCTGTGCAACTGCAAAATAACTTCAATCATTTTGACATTATTGGATGACTTTTTTTTCTAACTCATTGCTGTTCTCATCATGAGTAGAAAAAAAGGCTCAGTCTTTCAGAAATGGTTGTGTTTTGTGAGAACAGCATGGAATTTTCCAATACGGGAAACGTTATTGCAAATGCCAAGGACCGCGGCCTTACACAGATATTTGACCTTGCAGTGGTGCAGGTTTCACATCTGTGGTTTTAGCATGTACTCCCCTAACTGGGCCATAAAGCATGAGGATCTTCTCAATTCCACTGCCTGTTGACCCGAGGGTTAATATTCAGACAAGTGGAAAGAAATCTTTTACCTCAATACGGGGCTAATTTTTACTCCTCTTCAACTAATAGGTTACCACCATTGAGAAGTCGGCTATAAACCCCAGGACCCCGTCTCCAGGCTCCTGCCTAGGGCTGCGTGAAGGAAGCGAAGCTGTGTCTCTTCCTGTTGGAAACCTGGATCCTCAACCCTGCCCACCATCATGACCAATGTGGTGATCGTCAAAGAGGGATGGCTCCATAAAAGAGGTAAATAGACAGATAGATAAATCTTTTGCGATGCAGTTTGACATCTGCACTTGAACCTTGAACAGATAATAACTGAATGCACCTCATAATTTGAAGTTCTTTTGTGCTTTTTACAATTCAATCAAGATGTTTTAGAGTCATAATCACCCTGTGCACGTGAAACCACAACTCAGACATCTTACGGGCTGGCAAAGAAAGACCCCAAAATACAATAATAATGTTTTTTTTTAATCCCTTGTCAATACCTGTCTGACTAATGCATTTAACTAATTCTACTTGGTTAATGTTTTCAACACATGCATTGAAGGTTTTATCTACAGCTCTTTTAGGGCATTAATTGGAGTACAGTATAATGATTAAAATGTTTCACTAGTTTATCTTCATTCCTGGCATTCTTGGATTAAGCAGCGGTTTACTGTAGTGTGTATTATATTAAAATAAAATATGCAGAAAGGCCTGAGCACAATCACATATGTCTGAGGGGATTGATTACTAGTTGAACCATATTTTAACAGCCATAGATCTAAAGAGCAATCCAGTTGTGGAGTCCCCAGTGGGCCCCATTCAGCTGCTCTGACAGTGCTTGTGTGGCGTGGTGTGGCTCTGTGTCGGGCGTGAGTCCTGTTGTTTGGACGAAGAGGCATTCCTCACATACCTGCTGGCTTTGAGCAGCTTAATGTGTTCATACTAACTCTGCCTTTCGAACTGCGACTGCCTCACGGAGCCCCACACCACCACCACCACCAGGGGCAAAATAGGATCAGGAATTTCTCCAAAACCGCTAAAGGCGCCCAGGCCCAGTGCCAGAGATCCAGGCTTTCACTGGAAGAGGGGAAACCGAGGCTCTGACTGAGGGGATACGATGATGGGAGCAGGTCACCAGAAGAGTTCCTTGGGACTCTATGGGGGGAACAGAGTTCTGCTGTGGTGTTTTAGCCACCCACCCCCTCCCTCCTTGAGGCCTGGCCTAAGAGCATAACAGTCTGCTGTTTTAGGAAAGGGTCAGTCAGCCTGGTTCGACTCAGTCGGTCGTAGGCAGACACACCCTGGTCATTCCATTGAGCCTACGGACTAAGCACTGGTTGCTGTTTGTGTCTTATCAGCAAAAGTTCTATTTAGTGTTGACCAATGATGAAAAGGTAGAAACCTTGTTAAGACCTTTATCAAATCAATAATCCTGGATTAATGATAAATCATCTGCATCTACCACTAGAGCGAAAAACTCTCAAAATGTGTGTTCTGTACCTGAGGCAGACTACATCCACCGGGGAGGTTATGTTTTTGTCTGCGTTAGTTAGTCAACAGGATCATGCAAAATGTTGGGGAGGGGTTGGGCATTACTCTAGGAAGAACACAGTACATTTTGTTTTTCACTTCCTTTAACATAGTGAGATAATGTGTTTTTGCAACAGTTTCTTTGTATTCTCAGAGAATAGTCTGTAAAATTTGGTGCAATCAAAATCCGGATCTATTGAGTTTAAATGAGGTTTCATAAGGAGACTGTTGGGCCTTGGTGGAGGTTTGCACTCTACTGAGTGTCATTCTAGTTGTGTTGGAAGGGGAACCATCATTTTTTTGGAAGAAACGTGTAAAATTTTATTAGTTTTGCATTACAGTCGAAGGTTAAGGCTCAAGTGTCATTCATTCTGTGTCTGTTAATTTATACCAACAAAATTGGCACTTCTTTTTTTCCTCTATCAGTCGATAAAATAATTTTGATCGAGAGCCTGTGTTAAATGTAACTATACCAGAAGTCAAATAGTGACCGTTAGAAAAACAGTTGTTGGCCTGTGTGGCAGTAAATGTGCGTACACACGCACATACACACACACACACAAACTGCTAGCAGTGATAGCCTTCTAGTTGTGTCACACACACACATACACACACTAAACAAACAACCCTTCAGGAATAGTGAGTTGGCATGCTGTCGCAGCCCAGCAGCTGTGCCCTGTGAAATGTCACCCAGAGCCGCAGTGTTTTGATTGGAGGGCGTCCGCCTGCCTCCTTGACAGGAAGGCTTTTAGTGTCGCGTCACTGTCATGCAGTCTTTGCCCCAGAGTCACTGCACAGAAGGTGAACCTGCAAGTAGCCCTGTCTCTGTGTCCATCACCTCAGCCGGGCAGCCCCCGCTCAACTGCTATCATCCCATGTTGCACTTTTCGTTCAATTTTGTGTGTGTGTGTGTGTGTGCGTGCGTGTGTGAGTGCGTGCAAGTGCGTGCGTGTTGGTCTGTGATGGCGCCACCCAAGTGACTCACATCACCATGTGGGCGTAATAATAAATGGCTTATACCACTTCCAAGTGTGTTCAGCATGCTCATTACTCCCATGTGTGCACTCAAAACACAAATTTAACGTTTTAAAAAGGATGTCCCTCCATATTTCCATCAACATTGTACGTGCGCTCCATGGAGATGGTCTCGCTCCAAACCATGACTTAACAAAAGCGAGCACAGTTTAAGTGTTACGTCGTCCTCTAGTGATGCCTCGTTTAATAGTTTTATGGTGAGCTTGTCACCGGCTGCAGCTCTGGTGCCACAGCTGAGCACATCCATACCACACACACACACACACACACAAGTACACACTCACACACACACATTCTCACTTTCGCTCTTTGATTCCTGTCTGATTAATCATGTTCAGAATGCTCGATAAAGAATCCGTAGCAACCGTTGTGCCTCGTTATTCCTGTTAGCCCCCCCAGTGGAGCGACTCTGTCATTAGAGCTGCAGATTCTTGGCCTCCAAGTGCTCCGTACATTTGTTCCAGACAGACTGCACTCAGTGAAATGATCTCATTCTGAAGGACACACCTTGATAGTTTCTCTTTAAGCCTATGTGCTGCAGTAATGTGTCTGGCTCATGGACACTGTCTGGGATGTGTTGTTGTGACGGTTATCTTGGTTATCTGTTTTGGAAGGACAATTTTTGGAATGCAAGACAAAGTCGCTGAATAGGACGGGAGTTGTGTGTGTGTGTGTACGTCTAGAAATGCTTATGCAAATAAGTGAGTGTATTGACAAGTGCAAAGCATATTTATTCAGACGTTACGCTGCCAGCAGGACGTTACCCAGCGCCCTTTTATGCACAGACCACATCGCAAGTACAGCCCTGCATAAACACTGTAACTCTGTTGTTACTATCACAACCAGTTGTTATATGTCCCCAAATGATACTTCCCTTTTAGATCCGTCACAGTGCACCCACACGCTTTGAATGTGCCTACGGCCTCTAGTGGCCACAGAGGCCGAGTAGCATGTTATTTATTTTTGCTAGTGAATTTTTCCATCAAAGCCCGAGCATCATCAGACATCAAAGAGGCAGATTGTGGGTTCCCTAGTTTCCAGGGAAGCGCTGCGGCGGAGAACCCAGTGAAGCTCAACAGAACAGCGCTCGCTTGTCCTCCCCTCTTCCCTGGCCCTTGTTTGTTTGACTCATTTGCTCCCTGACAAGTATAAAGAGCCGGCCCCCTCGTTAGGCTAACGAAGGCCACAACAACTGTTGGATTTGGGTAGCACGCTCAGCTGGCTCTGACTCATGAGAGGAGGGGTGCGGTGAGAGAGGGAGGGAAAGCGGAGAACACAGCAGTATGAGATAGCGAGGGGGAGATAGAGGTGGCGGTGGGGGGGCAGACACAGAGCGACAGAAGTTGAACAGCGACTTTGTGATATTCCCAGAACATTGCTCAGTGACCCAGTCGGCCTCAGCAGAGCGGATGGATGCTGTGTGCGACGTGCTGCACAGACCCTCTCGTGGTTTGGTTTGGAGTGCATGAGCTGATTTGCTCCTTCGCTGGTCATGCGACTGAAGGACACCCCATGCTCTCCTCCTCCAAGCAAGTGCATGAGACGCAAAGCGGGAACAAGAGAGTAGGGTGGGGGGTGTCTGAAACACCAGACACAGTGGTCGATGTAGGGGAAACAATTTTTCTTTCAGCTTTTGAATATTTGTGCCTTGTGTAGTTTTGTGTTGGACGTCTCAGTAAGGGAATACGTTGCGTGTTTCAAACTAACGGACCCACCAGATTAAAAATGTCTCATGATGCTGCAATGCTGACGGTCTCAGGATCTCAGCACTTTGACTGGCTGCCAGCTCTGCTGCTTGGCTCGCCCAGGCTCCTACACATCCCCTCATTATGGCTGTCATGGGCCACACACTGCTGCAATACACAGACACACATACACACATGATATACTGTGGAAGTGGAGCAATAGCTCATCCCTTTTGCTGATATATTCAACTTCAAGGTCACAAACAAGTCCTAAGGGCACTTCAAATAACACAATCCTTTTATATAATACAAAAATGTTGGTTATTTATCATCTACATTTTTTAACTAAATGTTAGAATAATTATAAATAAAGGTCATTACTTATTTTTAGTCATTTATGTTTTTGGTACATATAGGCAAGACTCTGGACATCCATCTTGGCAACACCACCAGGCG
This sequence comes from Pleuronectes platessa, assembly GCF_947347685.1. Lineage (NCBI taxonomy): Eukaryota > Metazoa > Chordata > Actinopteri > Pleuronectiformes > Pleuronectidae > Pleuronectes > Pleuronectes platessa. The sequence goes on along the minus strand of NC_070636.1, from coordinate 14,779,785 downwards.
GTTATTTCGGGCCAACATGAACTGTGTAAATTAATGTGGAGAGAATCATAACCAGTTCTATACTGGACTTAATCCCCAAATAAAGTTCAAAACCCTTAATACCTATATTACACATGCACAAGGTTTCAATTGCATCAAAGTAGTGACACCATGGACTGTATGTAAAGATGTAAGACATGACCACTGCCAAAAAGCGAAACTGCAGCCTCTTGATTGCCACCTGGTGGCTGGCTGCAGTACAAGACACAAATTTGGTCTCCTCCATGTTAATAGAAGGGATATAGTTGTAGAAGAAATATTTCTGTACTTTGCACTTTCTTGAAATGGCCACTAAATATTATATACATTGTGCCAAACTTTTTAAAAGTAACAAATAACAGAACTTTAGTACTACATTTAGTCAACGTTCTGTCATTCATTTGCATATTACTGCAGTCAATCATTTATTCAGCGATTCTCAATTTAAAAACACTTTATAAGCTACTATTAAAATATGTAAAATCAAACAATTAAAGAACAAGAAGGGTATTTAATGTTCTTTTATCTTCATGTACAGGGAATACATCAGAGATTAAGAAAGAGAATTTAAAGAGATAAAGTAAACAGGTAAACTAGGATTTAGTAATCATTTTCATAAAAGTAAAAAGTGAAACCTTCCTGTAAATTATATTTTTATTTTTAATAACCAGCCTAAAAAGTTTATGGATAACAAATCAGATGTTGGTAGCAAAGTAACCTGAGTAAACTGAAGTTAATAAAGTAGTTTGACCAAAGCCAACAGACAAAGCATGTTTTACTTTTTACAAAAGATAACTTTTCAACAGTTAACACAACATTTTCTGGTAAATTTCATCTAACACCAAACTGATAAACAGCAGTGGAGGCTGAAATGCTAGACAGCTTCAGTGATGGAGCCCCTGTAGGCAGCGTCCAGCAGCAGAGGGTGTCACGCCGGGACGCCAGCGCTCTGGCTGGGTGTCTGGCCGTCAGCACAGACCCCCTGCTCTGGGTAATGGAAAGCAGTCTTCCTGCTAAATGTGGTGGAGAGAAGTAAATTACTGGGGTGCAGCTGTCGGCAGGCAGGCTGGCTGGCAGCGCCGATGGGACCAGGAGGCTGAGGGAGGTGGCACCTTCACCGCTCGCCTCCTCTCGCGGCAAGCCCGCTGTGTGCTTACTTTGCTGTGCAGAGTCCGCCTGTTCGCCACAACTGTGGTGCAGTCTCGGTCACTGTCCTCCCCTTTTTTTGTCTCTGTTTCATCTCTGTCCTTCCTCTTGTTCTTGTCCATTCTTAACTCCTACATTCTTCCTCTTCTCCTCATCCCTATTAACTCCCCCCGTCCCTCCCTGCCTGCCCCCAACAGCTCACCCACTTTCTTTCCTCCCCCACTTCCAGTGCACGCTCCCCACCAACCACCCTGTTGCTAGGATAATGACCCCGCTGACAACTAAAACCCACGGCGGAAGCAGCTATGGACCAGCAAAAAGCTCCCAGTCTCCGACATCAATCACATCACTGGCACCTCTTGCCGGTTTAGGGCGGGCAGGGGAGATGGAGATGAAGGGGATGCTCAGTCTGCAGACTGAGAGCTGACTGTAGGTTCATTTATGTGATATACATCCTCCACATCAGCTTTCTCTGGTACTGAACATTTTTTATTCAGAGGTCATATAGAAAGTTTCATCATGCTTTCAAGAGGAAGTTGGTCTTTACATCTTTAAGCAGCTGGAGATTGTCTTCCTCTACAAAAATAAACAGCATCCTTTATTTATTCTTTTTTGTCCGAGAGTGTTAGATCTTACACTGGTCATTGAGAGTTCATTGGCACTAATTTGCTCTAAATAATGTGTGTTTATTTGTTTGCCATGCAGTAACCCAGTTAACTAATCCATGGACTGCTTGTTTACCCAGGGAGAGGGGGCAAATCTCAGCCCCAGTGTGGCAGGGGGGAACTTCCCACAGTGTCTCTATGGTAATCAGCAGGTGTCACTCACCACGGAGAAGAAGTGAGGGCTTTCTTATGAGCGTGAGAAAGAGGGGCAGCCTCAACCGTGCCCCCCCATCCCCCTTACTTTTTTTTTCCTGTTGGGGTAGCAGCAACAACCGCAGTGACAGAGAAAAGGAGCGAGGGATAAGGGCAAGAGACAGAGAGGGCTACATTGGAGGGTGGCCCTTCCCTGCAACCTGTTGATGCCACTGCCAAAGCCCTGGCAATGTCGTCCCCCATCCAGCTGCAAGGAAGAGAGAGGGGCTAACAAAAGAGGGTTGGACAGGAGGGGAGGAGGGTGCTGCAAGACATAAAGAGACTTGGTAAAAAATTAAGGAGGCCGAAGTCCCAGACAGTTTAGGGATGGCATGTCAGCCTGATGTCGCCTTATATGGTCACAGCGAGATGTGGCAAATGGGTAGTTTTGGGGCCCGGGATGCACGGGAAGCCCAGCTCTGGGCTCTTGCGGCTCATAGTAGGGGGTTTGATGTGGGGCGGAGTCTGTGGTTGCTGGGGCTCAGCAGTGACCCCCTGCATCAGGGAGCCCCCTCTCCTCTGGAGCGGGCGGACTGTGGCTCATTGAGATGCAGGGCACAGGGTGGCAGGCCACAGCTGCAGCCTACAGGCAGAGCGCGGCAGAAAAGGGCCGAAGGGATGGCGGGGGAGGCTGAGGAAAAACCAACAAAAGGCGCAGCCCCCCACTCTCCTCCTCCCTCGCTTTGGAGTTCAGATTCCCTAATCCTCAACCTCCGTCTAACCCCCCCCCCCCCCCCCCTTCTCATCCGATTCTCACCACTCACATGCAAAGTTCACGCAGTTACCACTGGCTCCCTTCCTCTCATCCCCAAGCTATGAATGGCCAGACAGGGACAAAACCCAACAGCAGCCCCCGCAGGAAGTCCAACCACTGGGTGTAGGCACTGAGAGACGCGTTTTGTCTGACCCTCTCACTGTGTGTGTGTGTGTGTGTGTGTGTGTGTGTGTGTGTGTGTGTGTGTGTGTGTGTGTGTGTGTGTGTGTGTGTGTGTGTGTGTGTGTGTGTGTGTGTGTGTGTGTGTGTGTGTGTGTGTGTGTGTGTGTGAGTGCAAGATGACTATGGTGCAATACTATGTTTTGAAAGTCTACAAGATGATGGGACAGGACGGGGGGAAGCAACAGAGCTGTTGGTTTGACAAGACACTGTGATGATGAATGTTGAATGATGTGTGTGGATTAAATCCAACATGCTACAGCAGCTGGGACCTCAGCATTCCAGACGTTGTCATGTAGAGACGGACAGAACGAAAAAACGCTTCTCGGAAAAGGCCATTAACCTCTGTCATTCTCTGTCGTCTTTCTCTCTCTCTCTCTCTCCCTGATGTCTAAAGCATTCTACGTTGTTCTCCCTTTTGTTTATTGACTCCTCAATGAGGCTGCCTCGCCAGCCTGTACTGTTAAAGCCTCTTAAACCAAGTTGACTTGCAAATGGTTTCAGCGTCAAAAGGAAGCCCGAATATAAAGGGTTAGGGTTAGGGACATTTTCCTGGCTAACTTTCTCTTTAATCAGGTAAAACTCATAGGTTAAGGTAGTTTCACAAACCTTAAAGACACTAACCAGAGAGAAAATGATTACACTAAAGCTACAGTTAGTTATCCTGGAAAATCGTTCAAGAGCAGGTTACATTTAGAAAATATGCAACCGATACATCCCACACTCGCTCGCTAACTTCTGGCTATCATCTCTGCCTCAGCGGCCTTTGTCCCGCAAGCAGCAGAAGACTCCGGTCATACACAGTGAGAGCGCAGGTCGGTCTGTGCCATGTTAACCAACTGATCGTTTAATTTGAATGAAATAATAGGTTGTGTTTATTACAGTCCTATGACGGCCAGACACCAGCTTTTATTCTTGTCTTTCTTCCATCAACCTTTTTTATCGAGCTCTATCAGAATATGAAGAGGATTTCAACGAAACAGAAAAATAGTGTTTAAGAAATCACGTACAAACCCAACCTTTTAAATACAGTTCTACAAACAAATCTCCCAATATTCAAACCACTCTGGGGGTTACCCTTTCAGATCACGCACCAGTATTTTTACAGATAGTGCTCATGCATACGCAAACAGACATGCTCCACCGTGTACAGCTGTGGTTGAACCTGTTCTCTCAGCGTGTGTGTTAAGGATATAGAGGGCGCGTCGGCGGCGTGCTGGAGCTGTCCACACATAGGGCCCATGCAGCAGTTGGCAAATAAAGATGAATTCTGTTGTGTTTGGCAGCGGTTCTCCGTTCATTATTTTCCACTTTGCCCAGCGCGCATCCCAGACCTCAGCAGCTGCTTGTCATGTAAAGACACTCTATCAGGCCCTGACAGCTCCTCCCATACACACGCACGCACACACATTATGCATTGCTCATACACACTTCACTTGCGCTCGCACCCCCTACGCGCAGTCGTACATATGTGGGGAACATATGTAGTGATCTGTCTCACTACCGCTCCACTCAGCACAACTCTTTGCACACTGTGTAGCTTTCTCATCCCCTCGAGTTCTCTCATCTCTCATCTGGTGTCAAATCAGTCTTCCCGCTCCGCCGTCCTTCCCCTAATTTGGTTGAGATGAGTCACATGTGCGCTGTCACACTTTACATGTATTAGAAAAGCATTTGATTCAGGGACATTTAGTGGATGCTTCCTCGCGGCAGAGTGAGTCGACTCTGTTGCAGTCGAACCCGACACTTGAAGCAGGTTTTATCTAATCTAGGTTGTGGTCAGTCTGTCTGTTGGCTAGTTTCCTGTTTTGGAGAACACGTTGACATCAAAAGAGTTTAGTTTACTGGAACACAGTGTTGATGAACTGACTCAAAAGCAGAAGGCTCTCCTCTGTTGTTTTGTGGCTCCATTGTCTTCTGTCAGCAGTCTGCACTGTTTCTCACTGTACACAGGATGCATTGGAGTCTATTCTTCAAAGCGTCTAAGTCAAGTCATATTGCCTATCTATCTACTTGGAGCTGCTATAAAGAAAGGAGTTTTGACAAATATTTAGTGAATTGAACGATTTTATTATTTGTGCATTATTACCTTAATAATAAATTCTTTGCTCACATTTAATCTCCTGTTCGAGTCATTACAAAAAAAAATGACAGAGCAAATCTGTCAGGTGTGGGTTCTTGTCTTGCTGGCTCTTATGAAAGACACAGCGTGGAAAATAGAACAGAATAAAAGGAGAAGGGGAACTCGATGTAAATGGGAAGCTGACAAGGGTCATCTTTGTTGCTTACTCTCTAAGGGTAAACTGTTTGTGTGGGGGGTTGAGCTTCAGAGTGGTGGAGACAAACACACACACACATACACACAGACAGACAACCGGATATAGCTGCTTCCACTGTTGTCATGTGACCAGTTTGTGGTCGCAGACGAGGAAGTTGCAGTGTCTAGAAAGAGGAGGCACTAGCTAAGAATTTAAGTTGCAGAAGTGGATTTACATATCTGTGGTGGTCATTTATTTTCAGATTGTGTGTCACCATGTTGATAAGGCACACAAACAATTTAGCCTTTTTTACAACCACATGTGTGTTTGTATCACAGTGGGGATGAAATGCTTACCGGTTTCACGTGACCCCTGACTGTTAGTTTAACAGTTCCAGTCTGCACTTAGCGAACGAGTTTTCAACCTCTTGTGTTGGTGTTTTAAATGTCGTCAACTTCTGACATCGGATTTGTTCACATGGTTGTGTTGTTCTTACATGTGTGAGAGTGGTGAGCTATCATTGTCAGCTCCCCTGGCATCCATTTGCCAGAGGCCGCCTCAGTTTGGAGAACGTCTACCAGCACAGTACACGTCACACCATGCGCTGCTGCGTCACAAATGAAAACCCATGCTAATTGTGATGGGTGCTGTGCGTCACTGGAGCTGGCAGGCAAAGCTCACCGACTTCCAAACTGGATGTTGATTTAATCAGTTTTACACACAAACACCTCTCAGTGCCTAATTCTCACACACACACACACACACACACACACACACACACACACACACACACACATTTATGGACACATAAGCACATACATGCACACACATCTCTTGAGATCAGGATCTGCTATAAAGAACATGAGGTCTTTGCTCAGTCTGGAAGTGATTTGCTGCATTCCTGCTGAAACCAAACTGAAGTTTTGCGTCTCTCAACCGATGAGAGTGCACGCTGGAGCCCTTTGTGTGGTGTCATGGTGTCAGGTAGGGGCCTCATTATGCTGCCTCTGCATTGTGCACATACTGTCCTTTAGTGTGTGCTGGCATGAACTATAGCTGGGGGACATGGGTCAGCCTAAACTTGACCACAGAGCGAGGCACCAGCTGGGGCCCAGCTGAGGAGAACAAGGCTCAGTTTGTAGACTTTCTAGCTTCACCCGGAAAGATTTAGGCAATTTGTGATTGTGTCAAACAGGCTGTTGGTTTAATTCCTACCTTAATGTTGTAAGACTGCAATTGCTCCTAAATATACAACAGGTAACAGGTCTTCATTCAAATTTCTAAAATGACCTATGACATATATTGAATCGACTTGTGAAGTTACATTATCCACCTGTTTCTAACAATGTTCAAACCCAGAGAAATCCCCAATTTTATTCAAGGCTTTAAAATTAGTCATATCTGCTTTACCCGTGGCTTTGCCCGTCTCTCCCTGAACTTCCGGGGGAAAGTGGAGAAAGGGAAAACACACTCTGTTAGCCAGTGAGCCAGTCAGCTGTTTTTACCCTCCCAGTGTTAGTCACTTGTTATAGATCACGATTATCCATTTACTTTTGCTGCAAAACATGGATAAAACTTGAATCCGTTACCTCATCAGTGAAGGTAGACTCCCACGTCCCCAGGCTGCTTCCATCATCCAACTTGGTCTTTTGTTATTGTTTTGATTGAGAGGCCCCCCAATGCCCAAAGTTGCATATCCTACTTTTAAAATGAACCTCTTTTGTACTTTGATTTTTTTAGTTTTTTACACCGATGATGTCTGGAAGCTACCACTTTGCTGAAGTGATGAATTCTGGTTCTCTTGAAGGTTTGGGATAAATAACACTAAGCATATTGATTCTCTGGAGACCGGCGTGCATGTGTGGATGATTGATGTGTAAGTTTATTGGTGATTCTCGTAGTTTTAAACGGACAAACAACTCATCATGATTAATTAAATTACATTGAAACAGGCGTGAGGCACCAAACGTACTGCTGCCTGTGTGTATTTTTTTCAATTAGGAAGGTACATCCAGTTGTTGGGAGGTAGCGAGAGTGGTATTCCCACGGCTGAGGAAGTTGAGCTACTTACTAAATGAGCTATGTTTGTGTGTGAAAATACGTAGTCTGCAGATAAGTAGATGAAAAATCTACTCCAATGCCAAGATGAAAAATATAATAAAAAATATATAATAATACATCAGACATGTGGATTGAAGACTGTATAGTATATTGTGCTCTGGGCCAGATGTTTCCTACTACTGTGGCAATTGTCGCAAGCACCTTGCCAGTCACGGTAAATCAGGTATTTTTTACCCTTTGGAGTTTGGTTTAATGGCTTGACGCCCCGCTGCAACGGGATGTACAAACAGCCTTGTTCATGCTGCTGCTGTGTGTGGTCAAGTTTGCCAGAATGAGGGTGCTTTTCTAAAGCATCCTTTTCCTTTTCTTCTTGCCTTTTTATCTCAACTGAGAAAAGCCATATGGAGGATGTCCCATTAGAGAACAGGAAGGGGAAGTTCATAATTCTGACAAGTCTGGAGTGACAAATATTGAAAAGTGACAATGTAAAACATTTGCCATCACTTTAAATATTTTATAGTAACATACACTCAGCTGCTGTTTGGTCAGACTGATCTGTTATCAGTTTCATCAGTCACAAGTGAATATTTGAAGGAGGGTAACAGAAGCTCATATTGACACCTCTCCCCTACACACACACACACACCACACTTCTGTGTTGGAGGAAATGGGGCAATTAAGGACAGCTTGCCACGACTCTGCATGGGGTTAATATGCAGCTCCGTGATTAAAAATAAATTACACTTTTCCTGTATAAATATTCAAGTCCCACTCCGCTGTGTGCCACTGCCTTGTTATGGTATGTAAGCTATTTTTTTCTCCCCCAGTCTGCACAACATCTGGCACAACATTTCCTGAAGCATCACCGGAATAAATTGGGTTTCGTCTGCACGTGATTTGCAGAGTTTTATTTGTGTGATGCTGGTTTGTGTATATGAACGGGACGGACATGCGTGGCTTGAGGTTATGGGTGTTGTCTGGAAAATGGGGAAAGTTTTATTGGAAAAAATCAATGCAACTTTGGCAAACATGATGGTGGTGGTACAAAATAATTGATAGGGAAGAGACAGAGAAGCAGTTGTGGATAAAAGTACATTTACAGTTCTAGCATCTTTATTTTAAAAGGGGGAATTCAACCAAATACTCCTGCCTAAATGGAAACTAGTGTTATAAAGGTTTTTGTAGCACCAGCTGTGTGAAGTCTGACAAATTGGTCTCAAGTGGTGTCACTTGAGTCAGCATTGCTTTGGGCTGAAGATTACAAAGTTGAAAATGTAAAAAAAATCTGTAGGTGTGGAATTAGAAAAAGTGAGTTTAAAAGACTTTTTAAAATGTGTTTTCAGGATATGGAATGGAGGTCGCACCAATAAGTGCATTTGACCAATCCTGAGCCAGTCTCATTTGTCTATCATGACAGTTCACCCTATTTAGAGAACTCCCTAAAATGACAGAAACTGTATTTGGCATATTGTTTGACTTAGGAACATTCATTAACTTTGTTCTTAAATTTGAATTCACCAGTTCAAGGATATGTTCTGAGAAAGTTTTCAGAGAGTTTGAATGTTACCCGAGAGTCTACTCTTTCAAGTGAAGGGGAACAGACCAGGAGAGAGAAAGGGTCCCGACTCAACTCAACCAACCATTTGTCGTACAGCTGACCTACCTAACAGAGAGACGGTGACAAGATGGTCATTTTAAGGAGCGCCCCTGTACAGCATAGTAATTAGACTGCAGGAAATGGGTTGCAGCCCTGGGAATTAACACCGAAAGTAATGGAACGACACCGCTTCGCCATTAATCATGAAAACACAATATAAACAAAGCAGTTGTGCATCGGTGTGAGGTCTCTCAATTACTGTGTAACGAGTTGTTTAATTTTGCCTCCTGTTTCTCAGTGGTCCTTTCTCAATCTCTTTCTCATATCAGGAGAATACATCAAGACCTGGAGGCCAAGATATTTTCTCCTGAAGAGCGATGGTACGTTCATTGGCTACAAAGAGCGACCGCAAGATCCTGACCAGCTGGAAACCCCCTTAAATAACTTCTCCGTAGCACGTGAGTATCTGCTTTGAAGAAACGCTTCTCCTCCTGTTTCTTGGCATCTTGTTTAACTCTTGTTTTGATTCTGGTTCTGGTTTTTACCTGCATTGTGGTTAACAAACATGTTCACCTGCTTGTTTTGATTTCGTATGGCTCTTGCATCAGTATTAACGGAAAAACAAAAGTCATGCCAACTGCTATTGAGGTAAAAGAATGAATGTGAATCACCTATAATATTATTTAATCACTCTATTATTCTATTTTATTATAAAGGAATATGAATAGCGACATTAGCGTTAAGTTATAGTTTTATCTCGGCAGCCTCACTATGGGCTTCTTTTAGCACCTCTCCAAGGCAAAGCTCTGTGCATGTAAAATGTCAATGTCCTGACATTAATACACTTGAATGTCATTCTTCTTAGTATAGCCGTTATGTGGAAATCCATAATTCCACATAATATCCGCAGGATTTGGTCCAGGCAGTCTTTTTCGGGAGTTTTACTTTAACACATGAACAACGGAGCAGTCTGAGCAGTCTCTGCTCAGACGTGTCACAACTAAACAGATATTTCAGAAGCGTTCAGTTGAGAGGTGACGCAGGACTTGACTTATTCATGAGTCTGCGGAGATCAGTTCTTTTTGTCTAAGTCACATCGAACATCACCAAAAGCTCTCTTGACATCTTCACCTGTGAGATAATTTGAGATATTTGTATAATATATCTATTTTTGCCCACTTGCTCTATTTATATCCACTCGCTCTGTTCTTACATGGGCTCATTCGGACATCGTCCAGATTTTTTACTAGGGGGCTGGCCGAAGGAACTCAGGAGAATGTCCAGGGACTTGCCTTGTACATTTGCGTTAGAGCACCTCTTGAGAATGTCTGGAGATTATCCGAAGTTGATCCGAAGTTCAGTTCAGGTCTGAAGCAGCTTTAGTCTTCCCCAAACTCTCTGTTTCTGCACTGTGACAGAAGAATTGCCCAGAGCAGCCGTGCCAACTCCGTCTTCACATCAGACAAAGTTGCTATGATAAGCTGTGCAGATGACTGAACACAGCAATTAGACGGCATACTGTTTTGTTTAACAAAACGTTTCCTCCCCGACACTCTTGAGTTATCGTGGTTATTAGCCGCCTCATTTCAAGTATTCATCTGGGCTGCGTTCTGAGCCTCTTTGCCTCCATCAGCAGTGGCTTTGGGTTCTTGTCACCACTACAACCCCGCCACAGAGGACGCACATGGCGCGTCAGCCGCTGACGGAGCCACTGCAGCTGGATTACATATTCACCCACAATGGAGCCATGTTGGATCTCAGTGGTGGTCCACTTGCCTGTCCTCCATCTATCAGACAGAGGCCATTTTGTGTCACGTTCTGACATATTTGCTGACATGTTTCATTTGGGAACAGATGTTAATGCGAAGGAGGTGCAGATGGAAATCTCTGCTTTCTAAATTCCGTTATTCGACTGCTGTGAGGAATTGTTTCACGAAACTGCTTACAAGACAATTACTTCCTGAGAAAAGAAAGATAATAAAAAAGGGTTTAAAAATGTGAAATCAATAAGGAAAAGAAAAACTGTTACTCATTTGTTAAAAGTGTGACCTAAATAATTTGCAGGCTTTGCAAGTTTACCCGGGTTTTAATAAAACAAAACTTCAATAACCTAAATATAGCAAACTTGACTTATTTATTTAAATATAGTTTTATTTAGACATTGTGTTCAAGCATATTTTATATTTATTTAACATGACAGATTTTATATTAAAAACCCATATTAACAGATTTTATGTTTTAAGAAGATGACAAGTTAAGGATCTGAGTTGTTTTCCTCCACCAAAGTGCACCTGTTCTTTTCCAAATTGGCCGACAGTGTCTGTTAGGGTGGCAATAAAGATAAATGGCTATAACTGTGGGTCTGTCTCTCCCTCTGCTCCCCTTCACACTGGTCCCCCCCCCCTCCCTCCCTCCCTCCCTCCCTCCCTCCCCTGCTGTGGTCAGAGTGCCAGCTGATGAAGACGGAACGGCCCAAGCCCAACACATTTATCATCCGCTGCCTGCAGTGGACCACTGTCATCGAGCGCACCTTCCACGTGGAGACCCCTGAGGAGAGGCAAGCGAGGAGCACACACCTCTCAGCTCACAGAGCAGCAAAAACACAAATCATTTACACGTTCTCCTGTTGCTACAAAACAGTTTATCATTTTAAGAGATTATCAGTTTTTTTCCCTAACATGTGGGTTTACACTCACAAACATACACATTTAATCATTGTTATGCACTCGCACAAGGTCTACTGGCTATTGGCAGAACTCACACACTTGAAATTGCCTTCCTGTTGATAAGAAGACAATTATGTGATTGGGCTGCGGGGCTCGCATGATGGCAAATGGGCTGATGTAATATTTTTTTCTTCTGCTGCCCGTGTCTCCCTCAGGGAAGAATGGACTAAAGCCATCCAGACAGTGGCTGAAGGTCTGCAGAAACAAGAGGAGGAGATGATGGACTCCTCTCCAGACCCCATGGACATGGAGGTCTACCTTACCAAACCTAGACTAAAAGTGGTACGGACCAGCTTTCCTGTTGTATTCTAATTTGTCCTCACACTGAAGCGTTTTTCAAACACAAACTCCTAAAAATGTGTCCATAAAGTGAGTCTGGACTTTTTCCACAGGTTGTCTTTCACATGTGAAAAATGTTGCAGGAGATTGTTTATGACAGATGCGTTAACAACAATAGGAACAGTCGGCTGAGAGTTGGCACCCGGATAGAGCATGCAAGAGGCAGAGCTCATGAATTCCTCTGCAAAACCTCAAAATATTCTCTCAGAATTTCTCCTGTTCATCCTGAAATTTGGCAATTGTTCCAGTTTCATGTTCGTTGCCTGATAGAATTGTCATCAAGATTAGATTAGATTACGCTTTTCTGTCAGAATTATGTTTCCCATAAATGACAAGCTCCAACATCTTTATTACTCCTCTCCCTGAGTATGTCCTTCTCCCCCAGGTTGAGCATTTATCTTCTCCGCCACCCTACTCTGCTTTATTTGCATTTAAACCACCTCAGCCAACCAACTACCTTCTACTATCTCAACATCAGCCGTGGGTGGCTTAGCACCAGATAGCATGTCCATCTTGTTTCACAACCCCCACACGTGTCATGACATAAAGGTCCAAGGCCACCGGATTGGATGTCCCTCGCACAACCATTTTCAACATTCTCCTGAGTGCCAGGGTCAGAGGTTAACTGAGTCACAACCACATATAGGCCAAACCATTAGAGGAATGGAAATTGCATGGTAGGTGAAATAGTGCCTTAAACGCTTTTGTGTTGTTGTCAGTCGGATTGTGTTTCCTGGCTAGTTAAAGGATGAGGTCTGTTCATGCTTCTGTTTGTAACCAGATGCCACTTTCTTTCCTCTTGCCTTCCAGACTATGCACGACTTTGAATACCTCAAACTCCTGGGAAAAGGCACTTTTGGCAAAGTTATCCTGGTAAAGGAGAAGGCCACAGGACGCTACTACGCCATGAAGATCCTAAAGAAGGAAGTGATCGTAGCAAAAGTGAGTGGAGGCCATTGAGCAAGTTAAACACTATTGGGAGGGTGACATCAGTGGTGTGTGCTGTGACTGATAGCTAAATCTTAAGCCATTGTGGGAGTTGTACTAACAATGTGTGGCTTTTTTTTTCCAGGATGAAGTGGCACACACTCTCACAGAGAACAGAGTCCTCCAGAATTCAAAGCATCCGTTCTTGACAGTAAGGAGCTCATCCATATACCTAAACCAAACCTTATTCTAACTCACAGAAATCCAGCATCCTTTAAGAAGAAAAAGGGCCTTTTCACCAGGAATGTTGTGAAGAGCTGTTCTTATAAAGGCACTCTGCAACTCTGGGCGTTCTTTTCTATCTGTTAACCCTTACTCTAAGTCTTGAATTGAAAAGCTCCTCCAAAATGTTAGTTACAAGTGGTGGGGGGAGGCAACGCTTAATGCAATGTGCTCAGTGCAATGAAGTGGACCCGTGTTTGCAGCACAGCAGTTGTTAAAAAGCCTCAGCACACTAGGCACACTGTGATGAAGTTTTCATGTTTCGCTTTTCATTTGATGGTTGTGTTGAATTTGTAGCTGAAAGTGCAAAACAAGGATTGAAATGTTCCAAGTTACATTTAACTCCGCTGTTTAAAGCAACACAATGCTAGATTTGCTCTCGGGTATACTCAAGCTCCCCCTACAGCTGGAATGCCTAACACAGCAAGCAAGTAGCCGAAGCAGTTATCCGTGTCCGAGCACGATGTGTCTCAAATCACATGGACTTATTTGGCTAAACCTCTATTGAAATGGAATTACTTGACTTCTGATGATACACTAACGAGTCGTCAACTTGACTTACACAGCCAAACGTTAAACAAGCAGATCAGCACAACATAGCAAACAAGCCAAAGTTGCCATTAGCTCTGATATGAATTCTTTTTCAGTTTCCTACTCGCTCCCTTTCTCTTTTCCTCCTCTATATTTCCTCTGACAGTTCCCTCAGAGGTCTGCCATGATGTCCGCACTGAGAATGGCAACTAGGGTTTGTTATAGATAGCTGGTGTGTGAATTATGCTGTAAAGCAGGTCGTATTGTTTCAGCACGGTACACCAGAGTTACATAGTGCAGCTCCAGCTGTCCATCGAGCGCTCTAACAAAGACACTTATGCCATTCTCCCTCTTATACATGTGTGTACCATCAAATGATTTTGAAACTGTTATTTCAAGGTAAGAAATCTACCTATGGTGTTCCTTAGAGGACGTCTTACTCCTGACTTGGCTGGAAACATCACACTGTTCCACTTAGAACCTTTTTTTTTGCTTCTGTCGGCAGGGACTGAAATACTCCTTCCAGACACATGACCGCCTGTGCTTCGTCATGGAGTATGCAAATGGTGGCGAGGTAAACCATTTTAACCATTACTACATTTGCACATCTGCAAATAGTCTGGAACAAGTCTTTCTCTCTTCATTGGTCCTCTTTATCGTTATTGTCAATCTCCCCTGTTTCTCTCTCCTCAGCTTTTCTTCCACCTGTCAAGAGACCGGGTATTCTCGGAGGAGCGGGCACGGTTTTACGGTGCAGAGATAGTGTCGGCGCTGGACTACCTTCATTCTGAAAGAAACGTGGTCTATCGAGATCTAAAGGTAAAAGGGACATTCTCTCATCCTCGCTGTCAGCCTCTTTTGCTGCTGCACCCCTCAACACACATTCAACCTCAAACAAACATCGCACGCACGCACGCACACACACACACACACACACACACACACACACACACACACACTCTCACACAATTACACTCACAGACACACACCCTTCCCTCCCTTCCCTTCATTTCTCCCCTGGCAGGATATAAATAGGGTTTGCCTCCATCCATAGCAGTTGCAGTGGCCAGGTCTTATTGATCTGCCTCCCCCAGATCGGTCTCCAGACCTCAGTGCAGCTGGAGGGAGGCTCGGCCCGGTCAACTCTAACTGCAGTTAGGCAGAAATAACCACCGGTCCTATTGAAACAGATCACCACGGCCTCCCTTTATAGGACGCATACGGGGGGGGGGGGGGGGTTGTGAATTACGTCATGTTATAAGCTGGCAGTTAAACACTGTTAGTTAACAAGGAGTAAATGTATATATCTGTTAAGCATCAGAGAATAAAAGGGTTTCCAGGTTTCAGCTGCTTCTTTTCAATATAAATCTATTTATATTCTCACATCAAGATGATATCAAAGATGGCTGCTGCAGACTGATAGGGCATGAGGAATATGAGGAATATAGGGGGTTATCAGTGTTGCAGTGGCATCTGTGGGCCTCCTACTTCCAGCTGATAAAACTATACCAGCCAGGTCAGCACAGCACTCGCTCCCTCCCTCTGTCCCTTGGGTTTACGAGGCAGGCTCCCAGCCTGCTTGGGTTCTCCTGAAAATGCCAGGGTAGCAGGAATGGAGGATGTGCTGACTCTAGCCGGGCGCTGCTGGCCACGTGTGAGCTACAGCTGCCAGGTGACTTTAACTGAGAGAGGGGGGAGGGAGGGCAAGCTGATATTAAAAGGCCATGCAGCTTCAAGGCATGACACTGCATGATGCACATCCTTTAGGCCATTAGGTCACTTTGCCTGTACTTAAGTTCACTAATTTCCATTTACTAATTAAAAAATATATATTTGTACATAAAGTGGTAGTGGCAGTTGATGTGAAGGTCTGGTGTGCTGTTTTTTTTTTTCATACACACTCACTAATTGATTGATCAATTATTGATCACAGGTGAGGCTGTAATCTAGGATTTTGTGCATCATATGACAAGGCGACAAGACTTTTGTCTTTGCAAAAACTGACTCAGTGGGTTTTACCAAGCTGTGAACGTTAGAATGCTTTTCAGCAGTTTCATTTGGCACCAAAAAATTATTTCAAAAGCTGTTGGGATTGAAATTAGCCATTTCTTGTAAAAAAAACAAAATTGATTACAAATATATTTGAGGGGCACTTAAGGTCAACTTGTACCCAAGCGACAAGACTTTTGTCAGGGACTGTAGTATACAAACATGAGAGAAAACTCAAACTCGTCCTCAGATGGGAAGCAACAATGTGTCATTCACTTTACACGTGCTTTATTATTTAGGATATTATGATTCCTATTATAGACAGTGCTGAAGCCTGATTCTTTGTAGATTAACAAATGTGTATTCCCTTCACCTTCCACAATTATTTTCTTGTTAATTCCCATTAGCCACTGACTTGTTTTACATCTTCATCTGATTTTATTCTTCTTCCTGTTTTCTTCAGCTGGAAAACCTCATGCTGGACAAAGATGGACACATAAAGATCACAGACTTTGGTCTGTGTAAGGAGGGGATCGTAGATGGTGCCACCATGAAAACGTTCTGTGGGACTCCAGAGTACCTCGCACCTGAGGTAACCATAGAAGTATTTCTTTCTATATGAGATATAATTATATATTCCTCTCTTAAATCAAAGTCAATTCTCTGTAGGTGTGAACAGATCAGTGCCAAATCAAAGGAAAATCCAACAAGCTAGGTGATTTGCCACCTTGAGCCAACAGAACAACTTAAAGGTCCCATGTTCTACACTATCTGGTGTTTTTGTTAGAGCCTGATAAATGTATATCCTCGACTATTAAAATAGACATATCATTTTTGGCATTTGTTTGCCAAAATGCAATGATATGAAAACCTTTGTTTTACAAAATAAACAATGCAGAAAATATATAGATTTAATCTATGGTTACATGTTATGTAAAAAAATATGTATCTTAATTCAATTTCTATATTTGTATATTTTTAGTTATTTAAAAAATAACAGGAAAAAATCGAATATATATCGGCCGATGTATCAGAAATATTTTTCTCCCTAATTCTCCCTAATTTTGGCTTTTAATACCAAAACATTTGAATATTGCTTTACATGTCTCATGTGCAAATGTGTAGTGAATATCATGGGTCTAAGTTCACCTTAGTTGAACTCCAAGTGAAGCCATGCTGCGTTTCCTCAAAAAACTAAAGTTTTATTTGCCCCTTTGCTTGCACATATTGTCATTGAAGGAAAAGGTTTGCCACTGGAACATTTGCGTATGTGGTACAGGTTCCTCGTGCTTCTCTCCGGAGCTGTGGCAAGAACGGTTCAGTCAGCCAATCAGAGGAGAGGCTAAGATCGAATTAAAGGATTTGCAGATAAACACCCATAGAAAACCACATTTTCTAAAAAGTTGGATGGCGGGTGGGGATGAGCTGGGGGCATAGCTCAGGCTGGTGACTATCCCAGCTTTAAAGAAGTTTATTTAATATGGCATGTGTTTGTTCTACATTGATTGAGCACTTTTATATTTAAACACTATTTGCACAGCACCTTGTCTAGCATTCAGTATGTGTTCTCTGACCACAGTGGATAAGAAGCATGTGGAAGAAAAGGCAGCTGTCCCAGAATGCCTTTCTAATCTCCATCTAAAGTCGAGTTAATGAGTGTGCCGTGTGCCGAGGGCAAGGCAGCCTGCTCTCGTGTTTGCTGTTTGGGGATGGGTGTGGCGACTCCCTGTTGCGTGCAGGTATGACAAGTGCTGGAGTGGGCCGTGTAACACAATATTTCATTGTGAGTATGGTCGGTGTGTGTGTGAGTGTTTGTACGAGCCCCTTTGCCTGTTGCCATAAAAATGTTTTCCGGGAGAAGGGTGTCCGTGTTGACACAGTTGCCGCATCGTTGTTTTTAGCCTCCAATTGGAATTTTTTGTTTCTGAGAGGAGGGGTTATTGGTTGGCAGCGCCTCAGGAAATGTGAGCTTCTGCCCCTGGTGGGGGGGAGAAGAAAACAAACATTGCTTACAGCTGTTGTGTGGCACAAAGAGAGCCACAGCTCCCACTGCTGCCCAGCGGATGCTTCACCTGACCTGGGCAGAGCTAGAGCACACAGTCCCACTGCCTCACAACACATACCTGTCCTTTTCATCAGTCAGTCATCAGCGCCAGGCCATTAACGCTGGCCTAGTTTGTGAATATGTATCTCCTCACATCTGGACAAAAAAAGAAAAAGGGAGTTTATTCTCTACACTTGTATAAACCTTACATTTTTTTTTATTCCCGAGTCCTCCACCTGTCCACGCCGCGCTCTCCCTAGCCCACTTTGATCCTCCACAGAGAAGCACAGTCGATGACACCTCCAGCCTCCACAGCAGAGAGCAGGGAGACATCAGGGGGCGTTACCATGGCAACAGGGTCGCTGGCGAGCTTCTCTATGGAGTGCGGGCCAGGCAGTGTTACAGGTTGTTCTGCAGTAAACAATGACCTTGTTGTGTGTGCTGCACAGGAATGCTGTAACGTCTGGGAATATTCCACCCAGAGCAGGGGGGAGAGAGAGGGAGAGGGAGGAGAAACCCAATCTGTGAAAAAAGGCCAGACCAGTTTCCCTCTGGAGGAAGGAGAGGGACAAATTCACTTTGTCACATTTATTAAGCAGTTACAAGAAGAAAACCATTATTGGTTGAGGGAATTGGCTTTTAGGGAATATGTTTTTAAAAAAAAAGCATACAGGTTTAATCTAGGCACCGAAACTGATCTGGATTCACAAGCTTTGAAGATTAATGGCTGTCAGCGTGAGCAAAAAAGTGCAGTGTACGGAGTGCAGCTCCGGAGCAGCAGCAAGTGTTTGTGCTTTTATCTTCTCTTCTCTCCTCCCTCTCTCCTCCCCCTGTGTGTGCTCCTTTGGGGCAGTGTAACAGTATTTGGGGCTGGGGCCCAGGCAGACAGGGAGGCAGGCAGGGAGGAAAGCAGTCCTGGTTACGTATATGAGGGATGAGCTTGGCTCCTGCGCTCCTGGCAGCTTCACAGCTGTGGCGCTCTTCTACATATATGGGGCAGCTGCAGGCCCAGCTGTCGCACGGTGTGAATCACACGACAGCAGCGCTGGAAATAGAGCCGGCCCAGTAATCCTAGCCCCACACCGGCTTCACGTTACTTCCCCTGCCCTCCTAGTCCTCCTCCTTGATGCTCACCACTCACCGCAGCGCCAGGACAAGTGCCCACAGACACATGCACAGCTGCGTGCACATGCACACACAGTAGTTTTGTACCTTTTACGGACACGTCCATCTGTTTTCCAGGACCCTCTCTCAGCCTTTGCACTGTTGGGTCCATATCTCATTCTATTAATCCGCCCACGTCTTTTTGCCTAAGCGTCTATTTTTAGGTCTAAATTGCTTAGCATCACGCTGCTGGAGGTTTGAGAGAACAGACTGTTCTCCTTGTCTTGATTTCACCTTCAACATCCGCTTGGCAAGGTAGAATCCAGTACATGTCCCCAGAGACCTTGGGACAACTCTGCTCAGCAGCACATTAGTCATGCAACAGGTTGCACTGTTCAGTGAGCACAGCACCGGATAAGTTTTTCTCGGTTAGAACTGCCAAGAATATTCATCCTATGGAAATGATAAGACAAAATATTTTTCTGACTCAAGTGGTGTTCATGAAGCTGTTTGTTTCCAAGACCCCAGTGTGTGTTTGTTGCCACACTGTTGCTTATTGAAGTGACGCACACCTCTGCTGCTTGTTGATCTGGGTCTATGAATGTGTGGAGAGGCCTGCGGTGATTAAATATGCAGGGCTCCAAGGGAAACTCTATCCCAGCTCCTAATGTGAGATGTGAGTCAGTGCTGGCTGTGGCTGCCTCAAAAGCCCAGACCAGTGGGTGAGAGCAGGTGATTATGTTGGGTGGGTGGGGTCATGGGGGCAACCCAGTTGCTTAAGGGTTTGTGTGTCCGGCCTAAAGAGCTGCTGTCTGCACAACGTTGTAATGCCCAAACACAAGCGTATTGCTTGAATCATATCATGTTTTTCTTCACCTCACTCAGGGTTAGAGATTTTCGGCACTGACAATGTTGCCTCAAGAGGTTTCCTGGTTCAAATTCTGGTTCAGCCTGGGTCTGTCTGTGTGGGGATTGCATGTTCCCCCCTGGTGTCTGCGTGGGTTTTCTACAGGTACTGTGGCTCCTTCCCACAGTTGAAAGACATGCAGTTTGAAGTGAGGTTAAAGGGAGATTCTGAATTGTTAGTAGGTGTGAATGGTTGTACGTTTATATGTCAGCCCTTCGATGCGCCAGTGACCTGTCCAGGGTGGCCCCGCCCCTCGCAGGAATGACAGCTGGGATTAGCTCAAGCTGCCCCCTCAACCCTCAAAAGGACAAAAGTTATAGATATTTAATTAATAAATGGACGGGAAGTGCACATAAATAATCAAACTCCTTCATTCTATTCCCCCTTAACATGAAGTTAGAATAGCTCAAGAGCAAGCCAACTGCTGCACTGAATAAACGTTCACCCCCTTCCTCGTCCCCTAGGTGCTAGAAGACAACGACTACGGCCGTGCTGTGGACTGGTGGGGTCTGGGTGTTGTGATGTACGAGATGATGTGCGGCCGGCTGCCTTTCTACAACCAGGACCACGAGAAGCTGTTCGAGCTCATCCTCATGGAAGACATCCGCTTCCCACGGACGCTTGGACCCGAAGCGCGCTCGCTGCTCTCTGGCCTTCTCAAGAAAGACCCCATGCAGAGGTGAGGAACATCCACCACGTTCCTCTTATGTAGCAGATCACAAACCTGAGAGTCAGTGCAGTGGTTAAACAGATTTTTCCTTTCGTGTCTTCCAGGTTAGGTGGAGGGCCTGACGATGCCAAGGAAATCATGCAGCACAAGTTCTTCGCTTCAATCGAATGGCAGGACGTTTACGAGAAGAAGGTCGGTTTCTCAAATCTTCGTGTCGCCATGTTTCTCACTCATTCTCTTGTGATTGTCAGACTCCAAACTCAGATAGCCGCCATCCCTCAAGGGATCGATAAAGTTACGTCACTCAGAGAGCCACAGGCGAGACTATACAGATTATCATCAGACCGAACACTGTTAGGGAAACTCAGGGAATGTGCAGATGTGCTGATATGTTTGTCTTGTCTCCTCTCCAACAGCTGGTTCCGCCATTTAAGCCCCAAGTTACCTCGGAAACAGACACGCGATATTTTGACGAGGAGTTCACAGCACAGACCATCACTATCACACCACCCGGACAAGGTAGGACCGAACTTCACACTCAGACAAACAGAATATCAAACCATCAAGTGGTGCTTCATGGCAACGTGTGACTGGAAGGTTGCTAAATGGACTGAAGATGAATTGCCATCAAACTTGTATGATACATTTCCCTCCTCCTCCCCATGAGGCTTTATTAAAAATGAGAGATTACACTTTCAGTTCACTCCGACAGAACGCAAACTTTACTTTTGATACTCAACCACTGATCCTTGAAATATTGCTTACTTAAGTCAGTGTCACTGAATTAGATTTTAAAACCCCCAAATTATATCCTTTAATTTCAATTTTACATTAAAATGTCAAGTGTCAGGTTCATGAGAGAAACAATTAAAACTCATGAAGTTTGAGTTTTTCCCTGTGCACAAAAATATTCCATTGAATGATTTTATCATGTGAGTAAAGAAACCATTCTGTGGGCTTACGTAGCTCCCCTGAGAGCAGTCTGCCCTCTACTGGAGAGCCAGCGCCACAAACCTCACAATGTAACCAAATGCATTTGATAGCCACTACCTGTGGAGAATACATGGTTACAGTGACATAGTAAAATATATTAAAAGTAGTGGGACTATGTGATATTGTTAAAAGTCTTATTTTGAATGAATATTTTGTTATCCTTAGAAAGCTATAGAAGTCACACTAACCAATGCGGATATAACAACCAAGCACACCGAGCATTCCTTTTTTGATTCTCAACTAAGATGGTCATCGAATAAAAATAAAACTCTTTAACATGCTGTTACGGTGGTTTCTAGCTGATTCAACAGTTTGTTCAAAACATTGCGTCTCCTGGGTCTAGAATGATCGAATTTAACAAGTGCTTCAACTCAGATTAGGATATATAGTTAAAACCTGTCCAGGTAAATCCAGTATCTCAGTTTGCATTAAATTACATTTTGTTTTATTTGTATAAAACCACTCACAACATGTGTTATCTCAAAGCACTTTACATAGTAGCAGGAATTCAAAAGACCCAGAGTCAGTGTGAGCGGCCATCTGCTTTGACCGGTTGGGTTGACGGGAGAGACCAGGAACAACTGTGTACCTAAGATGACAAAACCAGTTAAATATATAATAATATTAATAATTATTAACACCAGGCATTAAAGAATCATATATCACTAATTTTGATATTGATTTGCATTCTGATAAGGTCTCGAGTCAGCTGTACCTGTAGTCCACAGGTTAATTAATCGCAGTACTTTGATATAAATACATTTAAGGGGGGGGGGGGGACAACTCAATCCATATTTACTGTAATTATCCCAAAAATTAATTGAGAAGTTGGTTATGAATGAATGTCTGTTCCATTTATACAAACCACTTCATGACATTATATAAAACCAAATTTTGCATTAAAACTGTCCATCCACCTCTCACTGGTCATTTCAGTGGTTTAATACACAGATATGTTAAAGGGAGAATTAAAGAGAAGTAAACACATGCTCTACATTGTCATGTCAGCCGCCCCTAGGCTCTACTAACTGCTCTTCTTGTCTGTCCCGTACAGAGGACAGTATGGAGTCCTTCGACAGCGAGCAGAGACCCCACTTCCCCCAGTTCTCCTACTCTGCCAGCGGGACGGCCTGAACACCTCTCAAAACATTCCTCTGGTCCCACCGTCGCCCAATCCCCCCCCCACCCCACTCAACCTCGCCCAGCTACCCGCCCGACTGCACTCTCGAAAAACACACCGGTGGGGCACAAACACAGCCCGGCCCTCCACGTTTTGTCTGCAGATGCCGTCGTTGGATGCAACACTCCCAGTCTGAAAGTTGTGTTATTTACAGAGGAGAGCAGATAAAAAAACACCAATATTACTGTGGTAAATGTGCGCGGCCTCTGAAGACCGATACCAGAGAGAGGGTTAACACTATCCTGCATTTCCTGGTTGCTTTGTTTTTTACTGAGCAGGCGTCCATACACCATAATGACATGGGAAATATATCATTATGCACAAATTAGGCCACTGCTATAATTTTTTGAGAAGGGCCATTTTATAGCGAACATATTGAACAGTTTTAAATAGAAACAGGCATTCTGTGGACCAAAACCACCATGTGAGCAGAGGGTCTGTGTGTGAGTGGGTAGTTTCCTCTTTACGACTTCTGACCAATTCAAACACCATTCAGACAGACCGAGACATTTCTGGTTTCTAACATGAATGTACCGTATCAAAATAAAGTCAACCTTTCTGCACACTTGCATGTTTGATTGTCCTAAAGGGAGGAGAGAAATTTCTGTTTATTCTTTACGTTTCTACTTATCTAATGCAAAACTCTTCCACCAGTCGGCCGGTCTGTTGTATCGTCATCCCGCCGCACCTCGATGGGTCTGATCAATCAATTGTGCAATACAGTCTGACGTGAGGAGCGACAGACACGCAGAGAATGCAGAGTGATTAATCATTAAGGTAGAAAGCCGGCCTGCCCAGGACGCCTGTTGTTACCTGTTCAAACATCAGGGTCCCTGAGAGACAGACCTCCCCCATTCACAGTTTCCTGGTCAGCGTATCAAATAAATCCTCCCCCTCCCTCCCTGAATTAAGTGCTTATAGTTCCTGATGCCTTCATATCTGGACGTTCTGCTGCAGACGGGGCCATCGCTCAGAAACTCTTCTCCTCTGGGTTCTCCTCCATGTACAGAACAGTATTGGGTGTTTTTTGTTTTTATTATTATTCTCCACCACCCAGTGCATTCGCTGCAGCCTCAGTGAGGTCACTTAAACAAAATACACTTCTTTAGGAATACTGTGTACAAAAACTGGGCTTTACTTGGGTAAACACACACGGTCATCTTTTTGAGTTGCTTTTTTTCGGTGAAGGGGGATCGCCTCCCCCTTCACGAGCTTCTGAGTTTATTTATATGAGACCAGCGTCGACTAAAATGAGTTTTACTTTGCCAATAATATGCACTTTGCTGCCCTAAAATGATTGTATTTGGACTCTTTATTTGTACTTTATGGTTGGTAAAGACTAAATTAGTTTCTTTTATAATGTCAATTCAAATGTGGATAACAAACAAATAAAACGTATTTGTTTGAATGATTCTCCCCTTTTTACAGACGGCCGAGGCTAAACTGAGACTCACGGGAACTGAAACTGTTTTGGTTTTTTTATTATTATTATTTCAAAGTGTACAAGGAGGTTTCCAAAAGTGCTTCAGTATTTTTTACGATGACAGATAATCATTTTTCAAAAGTGCATAATACGTTATTGAATGTAATGGTTTTTACGATTTTTGTGTTCACTTTCAATCATTTTGCAAACATCCTGTTCAGTTTTTTTTCAATCTGATTGTTACTTATTCCTATGCACACTCACCCTTTGCTGCCATCTTCTGAAAATAGGGAAACTTTTTATTTCAACTTTTTTTGTTTTGTACCTGCCCTCCCGTTTTTCCTGAGACTGAGGACACCAGCTTTAGTAAAACAAATAATATAAACTTTGTACACTGTTTTTACTTGTCTCTTTCAAATTGAGGAAATAAAATGGTCTTAACAATACACTGTGTCCACTCATCTTTTACTCTGAAAGATGAAACCATTATCTCTACCAGGGTCACAGGGGGGGGGGGGGGGGGGACTGGGCCTGTGGGGTTCACATTGAGAATTATCTCACCAATAATTAGGGCCCGAGCACTGACAGGCACCGACAGACAGTGATGCTCTATGGAAATTGTAAGGATTATTATTATTATTTTTCAGGGCAATTTGAAAGTGGTGATAATTTACTTTTCATTTATTTCCTGTTATTTATTTTTAGGTGAATTTAAAAAAGCACCTCCTGAGCAGAAGCTTTTGATATTTAATTCATTTATGTTTTAAATTTAATAAGATATTATGCAATTAATAAGTGGTTGAAGTGCCAATTTAAGGGGTTCAGTATTATGCCAAGGACACTTCGGTATGGAGATGGGGAAGAGTGGGATTTGGCCCAGTTCTTGCTTGTTGGAAAACGACCACTCTACCCACTAGGCCAATCGTATATTAACATTTGGAATTGGATTACCTGTCTATTACCATGAGAAACTAAGCACAGGAAGAAGATCGACAAATAATTGTGTGTGTGTCTTTTTCAATTTTACTTTGTAGTATTATTGAGCTTAATGAGCAGCAGAGTGAGACTTTGATTAGAGTCTTTAAAAACATGTTTATTAGTTTATTATACAGCGATGATGATGTGCGTGGTGATGGGAAATAATACTAATAATAATATCCACTGTACTTGTGCAGCGATGTTTTCATTTTTCACACAAACGTCTATTAACACCTCCTTCCACAATTCCTCTTTTTTTCCCCCTTGTTAGTACGAGCCATCTCAACAACACCTTGAGGGAATTTCTTTAATTTATTTGGCCTCAAAGATGAACTGGTTATAATTTGGTGGCCAAAGGTCACGATGGCCTCACAAATCTCTTTTTTGCATAGTGAATGCTTGCGAATGCATATGGTACAAATGTTCACTGAGACTGGTGGATTAACTGATTATGTTTGGGTGGTCAAAGGTCAAGGTCACAGTCGCCTTACAAAACACACACCACATTTTGACCAGAGTCACTCAAATATGAAGTGATTAGAATATAGTGGTCAAAGGTCACGGTGACCCAATATGAGAGGCATACAATTGCAGGGTGTTTTTTATGCAACAATAATTTGAAATTTATTGTCTTGATATTTTATTAAACATGTCATTGCAAAATACTTTGCATATGTAGCCTGGGCGTTTCCACTCTGACGCTCATATGAGAGTCAACTTTGTTTCTCTAAACCAGACTGTGATCACACCCTGCAGACAAAACACAGCAAAGCGTGTGTGAGATTCGTTCCAGCATTCAGAGGCTGTGACTGTGTCTTGGCCCTGCTCTCCGCCTCTGCAGGAGTGCTCAGGTCCACGTGTGGGGCCCTGCAGCTGGTCTGAGACGGAGAGAGATGTGTCCCCTGGGCCCTCGGGCAGATGGTACAGTCTCTTGAGCAGATGTTGACACCAGTCTGTAACGGGGCAAGCTGCAACGCACAGCGCCACACAGCGGGACTGAGGTTCTTGGCTCACCTGACAACCATCCCTCACCTGACTCCAGCTGCACTGGCCAACACTCACCACAGAGCTGGGGCTGCAGATCTGCCATCGGCCTCCCGTGGGTGATGTAGTGATGTGCTGCGTGGAGAAAGTGTCACTCACAAGCAGCATGCAAGCCAGAGCACGTTTTTTTTTTGTTGCACTAGACGCATAAATATTTCCTGTTACAGCGTTATATAAAAATATTGAGTTATTTATATTTAAATATACAGAGAATAACACAAGTTAGGCACTAGTACACCTGTTAAAATATGTTTTTTGAATCTAAAGAAATCCCAATAGAATGTAAAAGGATTTTTTGAGATACAGACACATGAGATACAGTGTTAATAATGTAAATTCCTGCAATTCAAAATCAGTAGCACGTCCCTTCTGTTTCCCTCTCTCAATGCTATTTCATACTCTTGTTATCTTGTATATTTGTACTTTAAATTATCGAGAAATATTCATCTTTGTTCTCTTCTGTCCCAGATGTCAGAGTGCAGGATCAGCTGTAAGCAGACAGCTGTGCTCATGGACTTTTCAGCTTGATTGATCCTCACTCACTGCACTTCCTTTCTGTGACTGCAAGAAAAATGCATTTACATTTCACGAAGGGGAAATACAGGCAGATTTTTTTTTTTTTATTAAATAAAATTTTTTCCTGTTTTTATATTTAATTAATTAAATAAACATAGTGTAAGATATTTTGCAATTAATAGGAGAAGTCCTGCCAATTTTAAGTCTAACATATTGCGCTGGTTCAGGGGTAAATGATGCTGGTCTTCACAGGTGACTGATCTACGCAAGCCTGTAGCCGCCACCCCCCCACAGGAGATTATGTGCTTGTGTGTGTGGCTGCGGCGCTTCCTGGTTCTTCCCGGCACTACGCTGCCGGTGCGAACAGCCAAAGTATTTACCATGGGCGAGGAAAGGAGACGGACCGCTTTTCACAGCGCTTCTACCTCCGGTGCGTCCCGGGGTTAGAGGATGATGGTGTGACGTTAATGTATTGTTTTACATTGCATGTGTCACGTCGTGATAAATCAGTCTCCTATGTCGCCTGTACCAGGAGCCGCCCCTGTCACTGGTTATCTTGGCTCGCTGTCTGGCCGGTAACCAGCCGTCCGGACCGCTCCGTGAAGAAGGAGGAGGAGATGTTTCTTTACTTGGAATGCGGCCACTTTATTTCTCGGATATACAGCAGGAGCAACACTCGCTAGGTGCTCCGTCACTTCTCTTTATAAACACACTTTTAGCGTATTTTCCCACAATACCCTGGTGCACTACGTCACATACTCTTTAACAAGTTAAGTCTTTCATTCTCACTGTCCACCTTAAAACTATGAAATGAACTGAACTATGAACTAGTTCAGAATTTAAATGGTGAACTATGAACGTGAACTATTCATGTTTACTTGTATGAACTGAACTTTGAAGTAGTTCATGAGAGTAGTGAACTTGCACAACACTGGCAGAAGGGCACTTTTCTCATCCAGGGCAAAGGAGCCAGTGCTTGAGCACCACTAGGGGTCTATCTGTGCACGTGCCTGCTTACTACTAAAGGAAAAACATTAAGGCTGATGAATTAGATGGGTGGAGGGATGAATGGGGAAGATGGGAACCTAATATAAAAGACACTGTGGCTGAATTGAAATGGCCCTCACTTTAAAAAAGGTTACTTGTGCTGGAGATAAACGTGGTAAATCCAGATGGGTGGATCGGAACTAGAGCGCCATCCAGCGGTGATCATGCTTGTGTGGATTCATGTAACGTCCCTCATCTGACAGTAGAGGTTTTGTTGGGATATAAATGGGAGCAGAGAATTAAACAGACTGAGAAGGCCTTGTGCAAGCTGCATTTTTAATATACATATACACATATTTTAATTTAAAGTAACAACTGGGGTCAAACAACAATAAGTCAACACTATTTGAATCTCAAACTCACTCTAACCACTGTCCGGTGTGATTCAAAGTAAAAGTTTGATGAGTATTTATTCGATTTCTCTAACTTGAACGTACACATGTTTCTGTCTGATAACATGACGCGTGAAATGCGGATACAACCCAAGATAGTCTATAGAGAAGATGAACCACCAGAGCAACCAATTCTTATACCAATAGTAACATGAATATTAATATATTCCAACTGCTATAGAAGATGTGTATCTATATATTTCACACGCCTCACAGGTTTACTCTCTCTATATATAAATAGATATTTTGTATTTATATGATTTTATATTTTTGCTGTATCGTTTTCCCATTATAGCTTTCTATTTTTGTCTTCAGTTTTCATAGAACAATGCCTTTGCTTTTAAAATGTGTTGTTTATTTCCCATAATTAATTTATACAGGGATCCATTTTTTGATCCCTGTATTGTCTTTGTTTGTCTATGTCTGTTGTGTTCAAATATTTTAGTTTAGTTTAGTGAATCTCAATGGAACCTTCCTGGTAAAAAAAAAGAAAAGAGGATAGATAAAAGTAAAATAACATATTTAGGACATCGTTTTTAAATGTCACTTTCGTTTATAATTATTTCCCCACTTAATATGTGACCTGTGAAACAAACACACAGCAGATTCACTGTATGCGAAAAAATAAACTTAATTCTTCTACTCATTTTACAGTGAGTTTTATTTTTTAAAGGCACCGGGAAACCAGTCAAAGTGAGACCTCTCGCCCCGCCTCCCCTTCTACCACCTCTGTGAGCGGACTGACAGGACATGTCGAAGTGACGTCATCGTATCGGGAGGAGGCGACGGCGGAGTTACGGCCGTTTGACAGAAGAAGAAGAAGAAGCAGCAGCAGCAGAAGACGAAGAAGAAGGTGATGAAGAAGATGAAGAGGAGGAGGGTGTGAATGGGTGTGGCAAGCGCTTACCTGTCCGCTGTTGCACCTGGAGCCGTCTGTCGTGACTCTACCTGCCGTTCGTCGAGTGTCCTTCTCCGGCAGTGAGACGTGGAAGTGTGGCTTCGGTCCGGAGCAGAGCGGAGCGGGATCTGGATCCGAAGGTGCGTCTGGGCTTTTTTTTGTTTGTTCAGCGAAACAACGTCACTGTCACCGACATTTACAACAACGCTGCTGCTGCCTTCACGTGACGGGACGTAGCTTTGAGCCCGAGTCGTGAAGTGTTTCTGTCTCAGCTGCTGTGTCTCTGGAGGTAATGTGTAGGTGGCCAAGGTTACAGGAAGTGAAAACCTGTGGAAGTTGGAAGTTGGAAGCTAATGTGGTGTTGTGTGCTAGTCCCTGTTGACACATGTAAACCTGTCTGTCTCTAACGTGGCTGACTCACCATCACAAACACACCGTATCTCCAGAGTGGTTGTTTAGTTCTATTACGTTATTAGGAACTGAATTGGTTGGATCAACAGGTTTAACTGGGCTACATGGTCACTTCCCCTCTCTAATCCCAGCATTGTAGCACGGGGGAGGACACAGGTGGAGGACTTTGGTCACTAAAACCATATTGAGGTTACTGCTACATATATCCATCCATATGTTGCTTATGCATTGTGTAAACACAGTGAGGTCGTGTAACACTTAAGTGATCTACTTCAGGTTTGCGCTGTTTCTAAAACGTGTATTTGCTCTGCTGATAAAGAAGAGTTTCAGTCAATCAATCAAATCGTGTTTGTACAGCCCATATTCCTAAATCACAATTTCCTTCACTGGATTTAACAAGGTGCGACATCCTTTACACTTAACCCTCAATATAATCGAGAAAAACTAGCTTTTAATACAGGAAAGAAATGTCGAAACCTCAAAGAGAACCTCAAGTAAGTGATCCAATAGATTAAAACCACAACATGCATTCAGGAGCAAAAAATCCTCTTTTTGACTTAAAGGAAATAATAATGTGATATTTAGGAATGTCGACATATGTGAACATTTATCTGTATTTCATCTTTAGCCCTCACTTCCAGCCTTTCATTCAGGTTTTAAAAATTTGACATCCTTCCCTCTATTATCTGTATCGCCTCTCCTCTTGAGGGTCGCATGGGGAGCTGGAGCCAATCCCTGCTGACACTGGGCAAGAGGCAGGGTACACCCGGGACATTGTATCAGAGCATATACACACATATACAGCCAAACAACCATTCACCCTCAAATTCACAAATGTGAACAATTCAGAGTCTTTAACAAAACTATTCCCACTCTTTGTGTGTTTGGACTGCGGGAGGAAGCCAGGGTACCCAGAGAAAACCCACTTAGACCCGGGGAGAAGATGCATACTCCACAGAGAATGACTCCGGCTGAATCGAAGTGCAGTGCTGGCCACCACACCCTTCTTTAAATTTGTCTTTGAATATTATTATTACTGTCTTTTCCCAGGATGCTAAGAAGATCCTGACTCGTGGCCCCAACATGAGTGTGACGTCATGGTTCCTGGTGAGCAGCTCTGGCACACGCCACCGGCTGCCACGAGAGATGATCTTTGTCGGCCGGGATGACTGCGAGCTAATGCTGCAGGTTTGTGTGAATCTGTACCCTTAAGGGAGAGCGTAGAGGGAATGTGTGCACTAGCTTTCCTGAAGCCTGCGTTTACACAGCAAACAGCGGCACGCTGTCGTATGAACCCTAACAGGTATTCGCTTTAATGTGTGAAAAGATGCCATGGATGTGTAGCATTGCTCCTCACTCGTATCTGACAGGACAGCTCATCACATAAATAGGTGGAACACCAGTGGGAGGTTCATGGCATTCCTTGTGTGTGTGCATTTCTCAGTGTGTAACCTGGTGACAGCTCCTCCACACAAAGTTGCTCCTGACAGCCTTTCAAGCAGGGATCTAAAACATTGCCAAAGTATTCTTGTTCTTGTGTTTTGCCTTCCATGCTTTGTCAGTTCTAAACACAATTTCTTTGTGGTATTTGTATCAAACTCTCCCTCCCATTTTCTCCCCATGCTGCATTTAGGCCGATGAAGAGGAATGCTGCCTCAGAAGCGGTTGTTTATGCTCTCCTCATTCCGTGTGTTATGCTCAGAAAAGCCCTGCCAACCACAGCGGTCGGTCAGATTGAAAAGTTGCTCACGTCCTCATTTAGGCGTCGCCGGATTCAGGAAAAAACCCTCAGCTTGTTCCAGTCTGAAATGATGCAGACTTGATCCACTGTTGCTCTGCTCAAATGCTTAGGATAACTTCCTGACTTGGAACACTATTAGGTTTCGATCCCAAATAGTTTTTAACCCTTTAATTTGTAGGTTTCTCTCTGGTTTGTAGCTCTGTGCATTTTTGTCCATTCAAACCTCAGTTTCATGTCTGTAACAAGAGAATCCTGCTTGGCTTGAAAAGCAGAGATTGAGTCTATGTTGAGTCATATCAAATGG
Organism: Pleuronectes platessa; assembly: GCF_947347685.1. Lineage (NCBI taxonomy): Eukaryota > Metazoa > Chordata > Actinopteri > Pleuronectiformes > Pleuronectidae > Pleuronectes > Pleuronectes platessa. The sequence continues at coordinate 14,748,468 of NC_070636.1, read as the reverse complement.
CATAGCTGTGGGCTTCTACTTAAATGTTTGGACTTTCCATGGCAAGTGGGGCCTGATAAGTGTCTGTGTCTCTATGACCAATATCTATTCTGTAGTTCAGTGGTGTATTTGTTTTTTCCCAGTACAAGAGCCAGTGTTTTCTTTCTGATAAAGGAAGCAAAACACAGCCAAAGCCTGTAGAGTAAGGAATGTGGAATTCTAAAAAGCTGTCACTCAGTTGACCTTATCAGTTGAGTAAACTGATAAATTCACCACTTCAGCCCGGGCAATATTCTCAAGAAGTTATTTGGAAGTCCACTCATTGAACAGGCCACTGCTAAAATCATTGAGCCATTGCTGAAGACCCACTTCTTCCTACTGGCCTTCAAATCTAGTTTGAGACCTTCATCTCATCTGTCATTGTCCAGTATTTTAATCCTCAATTATTCATTATGCTTGTTTCTCTTGCTTTTTATTTCTATTTGTTCTTTGTTTTTATATAAAATGTTCTATTCTTTTATACATTGACTTGTTATATTACCAGTGCATACAGAGAGACGGTTGTAATTTAGTGAGTGAGTTAGGAGGTCACCTTCACTCTTTGTGAATCTGTGTGTGACAAGGACACACTAATGAGCAGAGAGGAGAGAGTGAGTCAGCCTAAATCACTTACTCGGTTTAACTGATGAAAATTGGAGGTCAGCATATTTCTCCTCTATTTAATGGCTTGGGTGTTGGTGGATTAGAACCATCTTCACCATCATCTCTTGCTTTGTTCAGAAGTTTACATTGATCTCAAACAGAGAAGAGTAGTTAGTTCCTACACTGGAGAAACAGACAGTGCTTGATGTTTTGTCTTGAAACATTATTGTAAACAAATCCAAAGAGAAGCCAATTGATTGGTTGTTGATTTTTCTGTCCATCCTCAAATAGATGAATTGACTAACTTGCTTTACTCTTCTCTCTCTAGTCTCGCAGTGTGGACAAGCAGCACGCTGTGATCAACTATGAACCGAAAACGGATGAGCACATGGTGAAGGACCTGGGCAGTTTGAATGGGGTGAGTGAGTCCATCTCTAGTTTCAGCCCAGAGTGATAAAAGCTCCTGAGCTCCCTGAAGGCTCCAGTCTTTGTGCCAATGACAAGAACGGTTGGTCAAACAGTAGAAATCAGGAGACTGGATCCTCCTTTTTTCTCTCTCTTTTTCTCCCTCACATTCTTCCTGGTCCATGCTGAAGCCCCCAATCCCTCCCTTCACCCCTCTGTTGCCACCTCATTGCACCATTATCCCAACGAAATCCAGAGTTGAGCAGTGGGAGAAACCGTGCATTGTTCTCACAGAGTGTTTCTTTCGGCCTCGGTCACTGCAGCCAAATTAATCAGAGCAGAACAGTGCACGGACCTGTAACTGAAATCCAACATGGCTGTGTTTTCTCCTCAATTATCTTCATTGAATCTGGGTACACAAAGTCTGTTCTTCAAACGTTCAGCTTTGTCTTTCTTGATGGTTACAGATCTGAAGATAAAACCTAGAATGGCTCTCCTACCAAATACAAGTTCAGGCAGAAGATGATCAGCAGCGTTGCATGTTTATTTACACCTGGCCATTAAGCATTCTACAACAGCTGAGACAGCCATTACATAACAACTTAATCTCATCAGAGATTTAATGTGTTGTGTGGATGAACTTTCAATGGGGAAAGGGCCAATTGCAAAGCACCTTATACCAAAGTACATGAGTGCGTGCCACAAGGAATTAAGAGAGCCTTTCACCTGTGAGTCAATGCGTTTACTTCATTAACAAACAGTGAAAATGATTTTGGCTTCATGTTGCTTGTCTTTCTCTTGCAGACGTTCGTGAATGACCTAAGAATCCCCGACCAGAAGTACATCACCTTGAACCTCTCCGATGTGATTCGATTTGGTTACGATATCCTTCACATTTTATGATTATTTAAATTGTATTCACATATTTGGGTTAACTGTGAAATTATCTGTGTGATTCATGTGAAACAGACGTTCTGCTCTTTGGTTGAAACCCTTTTAGTTGGTGATTAGCAGACCAGGCTGGAATGAGCCAGTCGTCAGCAGCTGTTTCTCTCTCAAATGTTTTGCATTGTTTTCCTCCTCTGTGGTCTTTCAGCCCATTGGCATGTTAATCCCCTGTGGGTTTTCAGTCAGGGGTTTTAGATTATAGTCAATTGTGAACAGAAAATCTCCTGCACCCTTTGACCCCCCGAAAGCAGAAAAAAAATGAATGGTGAAATGTAGGTTGGATAACAGGGGGAGAGCTGTTCAGTGATCAGAACTGAACACACAAATGCGGGTCGTGTCATGTCATGTGATAGTGCACATGTCAAGGAGTGGAGTGTGCTGCTTATTTGAAGTATAGCAGGTTTTTACTGGTTATCTTTTTCAAAGAACACTTGACCACCTTGGTAGAGAAGGTGTAGACTAGACATCAACACAGATTCAGTAAAAGAAAAACAAACTTCACAAGTGTCTTTGCCAACAATCTTCTCTAAACCAGATACAATGAACTGTGAATATATAAATAGACACATTATCACATTGTTTTTGAATTTTTGTTTGTTCTTTAACTCATCCTGCACATGCTCATGTATATATCCTGGAGAGGAGTCAACACAAGGTCCCAGAGGAAGCTCTTAAAGTAAGTAACACTGACAGTCTATTCCTTTTACCCTAGGCTGGCAGTGCCGTAATGCCTTTTACGAGAAACGCTTTCTATGGATCGCCGTTTAATGATAAAGTATAAGTAAATGCATCCCATCATCGACAATATCTTTCTTTAAAATCTTTCTCTCTTTGTCTGATACAAATTCACAGAGGCCTTTAAACTCACTTTGAATGAACAAAAACAAGCACATGCTCTAAAAACGTCATCGGGTAATCTGGGGACTTAATATTTTCGTGTTAAAAGCTTTTTTGATTAATTTTCCATTATAATCGATTGATAGACATGTTATGTAATGTGTGTTGACCTCAGTTGGTTGAGTTTCTTTGCCGGCAGCTCACTGAGAAGTAACTGTTGAAAAGTCTTCCTCGTTCTGTGTATTGTGTGTCTGAGGGCAGCTCTATCTGTAGTGATTGTTGTCAGAGGGTCCCTCACATCCTGCTTCCCTCCTGTGTCTTTGTGCAGCATGAGAAGTACACCAGCCAGTTGCAGATCGGTGTTAAGGACCTGGAGGCCAAGACGAAAGAAAAACATCTGCTCCAGTCTTCAGAAAAGAGTAAACACTCTCTTTTCAATGTCAAACTGCAGGACAAGACTGAGCGAAGAGCCCACTCACTCACAGGTAAACAGCTTCCATTCATACACACGCAGACTCAATCATGGCCAGTTTTCTGCTTGCACAAATACATTAACTGTTCTTGCAGCCTTGGAGGAACTGCTTTACCCTAAGTGGATTTGAATTCCCTGTTCACACACTGGGAAGAGGAAGTCTTTGTGGCTTCGTGTCCTGCATGACTTTGGCGGCAGATCTCTTGATAAGGCCCCTGTGGCTTCTTTTATTAAGAGCTTCCCTGGTGTGAGATTAAGACGCCATGTGAGCGGAGAGGCCAAAGGTACAAGCCTATGGAGTCAGTAAAGAAATAGATCTTGAAATCCCAGAGTTGGCAGGATGATTGCACATGACTCGGGGCTCGCCAGACAGGCTGAGCGGTGAGAAATTAAGGACAAAAGGTCTTATCTCTGTCAACCATTGCTGATTGCTGACCTCAGGTGGGGTACTGCTGACACTGGGCCACCACGTGTCGTGTGAGATTAGAAAGGTGTGTGGGGGGGGTGGGAGCCAACTTGGCACTTCTGTCCTTGTAGGCTGAGGTGGATTTGTTGCTGTTTATGTTTACAGTCGCTCTTTCACACTCTTTCTGCGCTGAGCTCTACTGAGTAAATCCAATTTTACAGTATAGGGGAACAGTCGGAGAATTGTTAGTCTGAGGGAAGCACTTTGTGACTGGAGCTCATTCACAGTTCCCATTCCAGCTGCTGTTGATTTAGCAATTCTCATGTTTTCTTCTCCATAATCGCCCTTGTGAGCTTGGAGGGAAAACCACAACTTGTGCCTAGAATAGGACATTCACTGTACTAGGCTCTGACTGCCTTATAAATGTGTCTTTGAACTGTTTAAATCATTTGCCTTGTTTTAGTAATGTGTTTCCTACTAGGATGATTGTATCTCCTGCAGCTTAGAGATAAACCACAGTGATCCACTAAACATGCGACCGCAAACTCTTTGCTGGGCACATTCACGGCTGCAGCGTGACTGCAGCTTTGCCCTGTGTTGTTTTGACCCAGTCCACGTGTGAGATGACAACACTACCCGGATGATAAATTAACAGTGTCAACAAGATAAGGCAGTTTTCATAGTATGTGAGAGAAGATAAAGCACGACTTGGTTTGCACACTTACAATAAGTCGGGTGTGTTGCGTCTTTTTTTCAGATAACAAAAAATAGACCCTGTCCCTCACAACAGCAGCCTTTGCTCCCTGTCTTCCTTTTTTACGACTTCATATCTCTGTGTCTTCGTAAAAAAATGGATTCTCTTTGACTGAATTTGTTTGGCTTGTACCCTCGACATAAATGTTTTGTGTACTCTGGATTGAACTCTGCCAGGACCTATTCAGTGTTTACTAAAGGCGCTAAATGTATGGTCCAGTTTTCCATACATCAGGACTATATGATTTAAAATATCCTAAATTCATAATCCTTTTTTAAAGGAATTGCTCACGTTGTCACCTACTGTACTTTCATAATATCAAGTTTCTGTACAAAGCTTACCCCAAAAAATATCTAGTGTTGAATTGTATTCAGTACAGATAACATATTGGTTAACTGGTTTGTTGAGGAATATGTCCCATAGTAAAAAGTGCTCATGGTAATTTCATCTTGTTCCATCTTGGGTCCTTGTGGTCATCTTTGCTCATTACCAAATCAATAAACTCCACATAAAGCGCAATCCTCAGTCCACTGGCCCTGTGACGCTCACTCGTGTTTTCCTAAGCTAAAAGCAGAGGCTTGGGTAAGGGGAAAGGAATTAGTAACGTGCCCTGCTGCTCGCCCCGTCACTCTGTTGATGTCTTATTGTGTGTGTCCAAGGCAACAGTGGTGCAGTGCTGCTGATGCTTAGGATTGTGGAGTTGCTTGACACCAGTTAAGAAACCTTATCAGGGAAATGAGCCTTCATTACCCAGGTTGCACCTGTACAGGAAGTTGAGTATATACCGAGGTCAGTGCGCAAACTATGCGCAAACCACAGTATCACTGTCAACAAAAATCGTCTGCTTAGATTGCCTGGTTATCCTACTGTCCGTATCGTATCTTTTTTCTTAAAAGATTAGGATTAGCTTCATCCCGACCCACACAAGGAGGATTATGTTTTGGTGGTTTGCGTGATACAGTGTGTCCCTCACTACTCTCTCTGTGTCATGGGAATGTGTGGAAATTATAAAAAGGCCAAAGGCTTTTGATAGTGTAACACTTTACTTTTGAGCTCATGTGTCTTATGTTTTTGTAAGACAAAACATTAACACAACAATGTTTTATCGTGTGACTTGCATGTATTTACCCACAGAAGTCTGTATCAATCCAGTTCCTCCTTTCTTTTTGTCCCTCTGCCTAATGTGTGTGTGTCTGTTTTTTTGTGTTTGTCTGTTAGCTACCACCGATTCTCCGATATCCAAGCCCACTCCTCTGTATGGCCAGCCATCGTGGTGGGGGGAGGATGAGGACCCTGCCAAGAAAAAGCGAAGCAGAGGTGGTAAATCGCCAGAACAGGAGTCTCCAGGTCAGAGAATGTATCTTGTATTTTTACTGTTATGTGCACAAGCCCATGACTAAATTATGACATCTATAATAAAGTGTTTCAACCTTTAAATCAAAACTTGTGCTACAGAGTAATTTTTCTTTAATTGTATCGGGATATGCCATGTCTAGGAATTAGATTCTAATTTGTAGGGACATGTTTTTCTATGGCGCTTCTATCTGCTGCCCTTTGTGGGTCACTGAGAGATGGATGGTGTTAAGCCCAGGGCAGGTTTCTGGCTGCCAGTTGTGGATGGCTAGCCAGGCAATACCATGCCAGGGCATTGCTGGTCTGCCTCATGATGGATTATGAACCTCTAAGCTGCTGTGTGGGTGTGTCTGCTTGTGTCAGTGTGTGTGTGTGTGTGTGTGTTTGTCTCATGCTGCCCTGGTTGATACAGATTATTCCTGCTCCCCTCCACTGGACTCTGAGCTCATAGTGATATCTGGCCTCATAGACCAACTGGCAGATTTGTTTTTCAGTCTAACAGTTGGATACATTGTCTAATTTATGGTTCACCGTTCCATTGATTTTGTGACAGTGTCATCCCAATCAAGTTTTAAAATTTTGTTTGTGAGGATTCAGAGATTTGCTCTGTGTAGCTATAAATATTGGCTTGGAAAGGATCTCAAAAACAACTATTGTACGTCTGCACTTATTAATTAAAGCTTAAAGGGTAATTTCTATAATTAGCAGAAGTAGATTATGTTGAGCCATCACCAATGATTGCTGTGTGTCTTATATTTCTGTTTCTTTTCAACAGAGCATGGTAAAGATTTGACAAAATATGAGATCAACGGTTCTCTGTCCGAAGGTCACGCCAAGTCCATCTTCTCCTACCGCCGGGAGCCCAGCTACTTTGAGATTCCTACTAAGGAGTTCCAGCAGCATCCTGTCAAAAAGCCTGAGTCGCAAGTGCACGAGGTTCCCACAAAGGACACCCCCGATCCCCCCCAGTGTGTCCCTTCCACCCCCACACCTCCCGTGGTCCAGAGCCATGCTTCCTTCACCATCGAGTTCGATGAATGCACCCCAGGTAAAATGAAGATCAAGGATCATGTGACAAAGTTTTCTTTCCGCCAGCAGAGAAAGCTGCCCTCTACGGAGGTTGTCACCACACCCACTGAGGTGATGTCAGTAGAAAGCAAAGTTGCTGATTGGCTGGTCCAAAGCAATGCTAGCATGTTGAGGAGGAGGTCACAGGCTGAGGACATGTACAGCACAATCAGTGACCCGTCATTTCTGAAGAACACCAAGGGTGAGTCCCTTATACAGGCTGCATCCTTACTAATAAGTTTTCATTTTAAAACAGCCTTTTGTAACTAAAGAGATTTTCATCCAAAAGAGTGTTTTAGCTCTGCATCAGTAAAAATCCCCATCCATACGAATCGGTTGAAAACGCAGATCACTTGACACTGGGAATGTGCATGCTGGTGTACACGGGACGCAAATTGTCCACTCTGCAGCTGGTTGCTTCCTTACAGTAGCAAATACTACAAACAAGAAACAATAACGGTGAAAAGTAAGACAAGGGATTCATTTTTTGGGACCAATGATGAGGTGGCACTGTGACTGACTGTAAGTGTTTGCAATGTTATGCCTTCACTACTTGTAGTCGAGACATGACTGAGAAAAACCAAGCAGGAAGCATATGCAGGTGACCGTGTCATTGTTTCCAAACATCTCTTTTTCTGTCATACGACAACGCAGCCCTGGAGTTTTTAAACTCAACGGGAACAGCAGCGTTTCCTAACTTCTTTGTTTTAGGCTCTCAAACTCTACTTCAACTAGTGTGGATGGTAGGCATAAACGTAGCAATAGTGATGTGTTTTAAAACGAAGATGTACTAGTTTGGATGTAGCCACAGTTTGTGTTTCTGTTTACCAACAACTGCTGTAGTTTCTTAGCGGGTGAACTGACTTGTTGTCTTTCCATCATCAGCAAACCCCCATGAAGATGGCACCCACAGTGATTCAGGGGATCCTACAATCAATGGGAATAATCTTCTCCCATCAGAACATCAAACGGTGTCCCAGGTTTCTCCACAATCTAAGAGAAGCCCGATCCCACAACAGCTCACCACCCCTGACTCTGAGGAGCCTTTGTCCTCCTCACCTCCAGAGTCACAGTCCCTCTCCAGTCTCGACAAGACTGAGCCACAACAGGCTTATGTCATAGAATTCCTAGATGAGAATCCAAGAAAAAAGCGCTCCCAGTCGTTCACCAATAACTCTTCCCCGCCTGAGCCCTCAGGCCTCAGGGTGCAGCAGGAGAAGGAAAGGAAGAGCTCAAGCCCATCTGCGGAGAGACAAGTCGCCACCACCCCACCAACCCAACGATACACTGTCCCCCTGAAGGGCCTCGCTTCCACAGGTCCCCAAAGAGCTGGCTCATTACGAAGGGAGAAGACAGAAGACCGAATCAGCACCAACTTTTCCTCCCGGTCTTCGCCTTCAGTCCCGGTAAAGCCCTTCAGCAGTGTGGGCCGGAGATCCAAACTCGCCCAGGAATTCACAGCTGAATTGCACAAACAGGCAAAAAAGGTCCTTTCTTCCAATTGGGAGAAAACTACATCTAGTTCCCCTCCAGCAGCAAAACCAGAGGCAGTTTTAAAATCACAGGCCAGTCCCCCTCCCCTTAATTCTACCTACCAGCCACAGACTTCCTCTCCGATCCACAAGCCTATTCCCCTCAAGGCCCCTGTGATGCCCCCAGTGTCTCACCTTGTGGAAGTCAAGAGCCCCCTTCTCAGCCCCAGAGCCGAAGAGGACGACTGTCTGAGTGATGCAGGAACTTACACCATCGAAGCAGATCTCCAAGATAAAGAGCTGGAAGAGGCACGGAGCAAGATTGACAAGGTGAGTCTTTCAATCTATTTTGTGTTCATTCTAAAAGCAAAGTTGCTTTTAGAATGCATCATGTTCCTTAAAGGTAATAAAAGCTGGTATTACAATTCACCAATGTCTCATGGAGAAAGTCCCACTTCTCCGTGCATACACTTATCCACTTGCGATGCTTTGTTCCTGACAGGTGTTTGGTGTTGTTGAGAGCCCAGAGCGAACCAACCAGAGTGAAGCAGAAACATCATCAGCATTTAGGCCTGTTATTGGGCAGGGCAGGGAGCAGCATAGTCTGAGTAGCAGTGGGCAGGTGAGGCCAGCTCCAGAGCAGGGACAGAGTCTGGTGAAGGTAAACAGTCCTGCTCCGGGTGGGATCTGTTGATAAATTATATTAATGTCAGCTCTAAAGACAATGACTCAATGCGTTTGGTCAATAAATCATAACTGTTGCACAAATCAGCGTGCACTGCTGTCTTGATTTACCCTCTTGGAATTTCGGTTCTTTTTGGTTTCTCTGATATGATTTTGTGATTTCTTGCAGTTTCTGGGTTCCCTCTTTGGTTTTTCTCTCTAACCAAATACAAGTTTAAAAAAAAACTTCACTTGTCCCTCATAATTTCTAATGACCCAGACTGATGTTTGATATCTTCTCTGCTCTTAATATTAACATTGTTTCCTACTCAGGGAATCATATTGTTTTACCTGTGCTTTCTTCAAAATGTTGTTTCTTCTCTTGAATAAGTTGACTGTTTTCTCATGCAGGTTCAGCAAGCAGCTGCAGTGTTACAGGGGGCTCCTAAGTGGATGTCTTGCTGGGCCAGCTTGGCAGACAGCTACACAGAGTCTGGCCCCTCGTCTGGCCTCTTTGACGCTTCTTCCCAGATGGAGCTGTCAGGAGGGGGTAAGCGTCTGATAAGATACGATTCTATTTGAAATGATAATGAGACAACCTGATAAATATGAATGATATTCCGTTTCAATACATGTGGTTAATTTGCGTTAAAACTCTTCCACTTCAGCACAAGGTACAATCGTCAGCAAGGCCTCTCTCAGCCGCAGCTATGACAGTACAGACTCAAGGGCTCGACGCATCCTGCCCCAGGTACCAGTGGGGGAGAAGAGTGACGTTACAACTCCCAGCATTCATGTTCATTATGACCCCCATTCAACATTCAATGTAGAAGAGAATAGCCTAGTGGGCCGCACTTCAGAGGATGGCATTCACAGGTTGTCAGTGCAGGACGAGGTAGAGCCTGACAGCCTGAGTGACGCCAGCAAGTCCAGTGATGGTTCCATCATAGAGCAGAGGAGGAGACAGCTGTCGGACACAGAAGAGAAGACACTTGGTGAGAAGTCCAGACTCTCAACCAAACCTACATCATTCTACATCGAGTCAGACGAAGCTCCGTCCAAACCTGAATATAGAGGCTTGAAACCAGGCACACCTAAGGCTGAGAATAAACTTGTAAACAAAACTTACTCAACAGTCACCATGACCAAACAGAGAGGTAACCAGGACTTTGGAAAAGTCAAACCCAGCGCATCGGCTCCTATCCTGAGCGAGAGTGCTCAGAGTCCAGAGTACAAAGAGGCCAGGACAGTATCTCCATTAATCAGACAAGAGAGCTTCACCAAGGAGCACCCTAGCAACCCCAGATTGCCTAACATCTCTAGCCAGTCTGCTCAGAAGGATCCCGACTCTGAATTATTCCCGAGAGCCTGCAATCAGGACACTCACTCTTACCTGAAAGAGACGGAGGATGTTCTGGCTGTTCTGGAGGCCAAACTTAAAGCAGGACAATCAGGAAGCACTCCCTCTCCAGTAATGGACTCTCTCTCTGCGGAGTCTGATGTGGATACCTCCAGCACAGTCAGCCAGCATAGCAATACAACCAAGCAAAACACACTGATGAAAAAACCCTCTGTTATTGGCCTCCATAGGGAAAAGTCTTCAGCCAGTATAGCGAGTCAGGACTCAAACCATCAGTCCGTGTTGTCAGAAAAGCGTCGTCCTCAGCGAGCTGACAGCAGCAGTAGGACTGAGTCTTTCAGGAGGCCAGTTGGACTGAGACGTAGTGTTGGGAAACGTGGTTCCACAGACCTGAGTGATGACCCTCAGAGCTTACCTTACTCTGATCAGGAGTCTAACAACTACCAAGCCCGCAAAAAATACACCATGGCCCATCAGAAGGAGGAAACAAAGCCCACCAGAGTGTCTCAGCCCTTGAGTCGTGCCAACAGTTTGTCGGCGCCGAGACCCACCAGGGCGTCCATGCTGCGTCGCGCTCGCTTGGGAGAGGCCTCAGACAACGAGGGCACGGAGACGGACAGGCTGACCCAGGAGGCGGCCAACATCCAGTCTAAGCAGCCGCAGGAAACCAAGAAACTCACCAGGCTGGATATGCTGGCGATGCCTCGAAAGCGGACGGGCTCTTTCAACACGACCAGCGACACCGAGTCGTCCTCCGTCCCACATGGGATGGGCAGGAGCTCAGGATTCTCCAACCGCAGCACAGAGTCTGGCGGTAGCTCTGTTCGACGGGCTTCTATTCCGGGAGTAAAGTCAGGGGAAAGGCCGCAGAAAGCAGAGCTCAACAAGACTCCAATCACCCGCGGACGTTCAAGCAGTGCCAAATATGCCACCAGCACGGCAAGTGAGTATAACACAGACCCTCACACATACCTGTCTTATTTAAAGTCAAATATTTTGATTGTCATAACTACTGTATGTCCGTATAACTCATCATAGAAAAGAGGTTAAAGGTCTGTCAAGCTGTGGCCGTGGTGAATGGGTTTTAAACAAATCCTTGATAATCTATATTTTAGGAAATATATCCTAGGCTTTCTATTTTCTATACTTTCTATTTTGGAAAGTGGGAATTGATTCTGGACTTGTTGATAACAATAATACTAACATTAATACAATACTTTCAAATAAACTTAAATATTTTCCTTTATCTCCACACTGTTCTCATGCAGTTTATGGTAATATGTGACTTCACCTTTATTTACAGTCATACCATGGGGATATTGTGGACATGTTGAAAACTACACTACTACTACCAGCCCTGCACAAAAGGAATTACTGTGTGGTCTGGTACTCAGCTGTAGTACTGTGGAAGTGAACTGCTCATTTCAGTTGTTAAATTATTTTTGAAACATTGAATTGGTCACAGTTGTAGTGATGAGGACTTCCACAGCACCTTACCTGACTCTTCTGGGAAGTTTTTTGGTGACTACCTGAAATACCTGGTGGTGATTTTCTGGCCTTTACTCTTTGACTCTCGTCTGTTTTCTTCCTCTTTTTCTTCTTTACCCGCCCTCCTCTGTAACTCAAACCAAATCACGACGCCAAGGCTCCAGGAGGCGACAGCAAGGCTCTGACTGTACCTCTACCTCCGACGAGGAGTACGACTCAAACCAGAGCACCCCTAAACACAAACGCTCCCAACCTTCCTCAGCTTCCCACAGTCCACGCAATCAGCCTCGGCCCCAGCCGCTGGTCGCCCTGCATCCGAAAGCCAGCGGAAAAGATTCTGAGGGGGAGAACCACGAGGGAGACGCCCTCCAAAACTGGTCCACACACAGTGCTCAGATTGCACGGTAAGACACAAGATAGATTTAATTTAGTATAACAAACCTTTTTTCTGTTGTGGATACTAATATGTTTTCTAAAGGTTATATCAGTGTGACATGAAAGATGATGTCACCCCTGCAGCCTTTACAGCTTCATGTTTGAGTCAATTTAAGATTTGACCCATACATGCAAAATAAGATATAACAAATATGAAATAAAACTAACTTTATAATAGTATATAACACAAATATGATGCTCTGTAGAAAATAGATTAACTACTGGAAAGTTTTTACTGATATAATAAATTGGCAGAAATAGAATTTAACAGTTTAACAATTTCTTCTGTTCCTGATATGGATCATCTTTGTAAAGAAAGAAAAGGTTTTACATTCAGTGGAAACTGTTCTTATTTCCGGCAGCCATCTTTCTAATAAATGTTTCCTCCCTTCTAGGTTGAGTCAAGACCTTGCTAAAGACCTCGCTATCTTGGCCAGAGAGATCCATGACGTGGCGGGGGATGGTGAACCACAGAGCGCTGGAGCAGAGAGCAGCGCGCCCACGTCCACAGTGACTGCTCACGAACAGGTGCATCACAGTGGATATCTTATACTTGGTGCAGTTGCTGATTAATGGCACAGAGGCATTAAATCCTTATTTTTTAATTACCTCAGACAGAGGAGGATTCTCTTTCTATCACAAGCTACACTACAAAGAGGAAGTCTCTCTCACTGCTTTAGATGCAGGTTCCTAAATTGCTACCAATTGTTGCTACACTGTTCCCCAAAATGTTCACTAATCAGTCACTTAGTATAGAGCAGTACCTCATGGTTTCCTCTCTTTTTTTATCGCTTTATTTATTCATCAGACATGTAGTTTGTCTCTTTGTCTGTCTCTCTTACCTCGTGACACTAATGCCTGATTGTTTTTGCAGCTTGTTCAGCATATTCCAGAGGCTGGTCTGAACTATCAGAGAGTTCCACCAAGTTCTGCCTCGACGAGGGAACCTGAGCCGAGCTCCAGGGACCGGGAGCAGAACGGCAGGCAGCGAGCTCGGAGCAGTGACGAGGTTTGACACAGCATGCTGCTCCTCCTCGTTGCTACCACCACTGTGATGGGAGCATGGACAGATCATTCTTTATTAAGTTTTTTTTTTCACGTTTTTTCCTCTAGCTCGTTGTGGACAATCTGATGTTGAACCCAGTGACTCAGATCATCGTGGCCATCAGAGAAAACACTGAGCAGCTTGCTGATAAAATTAAGTAAGATGTAAACAAACATCACACACATGAACATCCTTCATTCCCATGCTTAGTCCAGGTTTGATGAAAAACTTTATTGACCTTGTCTAACAGCCAGATGGCACTGAGCCAATAATCTTATTAAATTAGTATAACCCGGTGAGTCCACATACAGACTCCGTCTTACGGACAGAGACAACAGAGATTTAATCTTCTAAGTAGATTAGTCGCTGAATAAACATTTGTCTTAGAAAATTTCCATCGTTAACTGTACCCTGTTTTTTTCACCGAGGATTTATTTGATCAAAAATTAACCAGACTTCAAAGAAGAAAAATATACTGTGTGTTAAGGTCCCCACCACTAAAATGCTCTTAGAAGGTCTTGTACGTCAGTATTCCTTAAATGAAATCAATTTTATTTTTTTAAGAACTCTGTAAAGCAACAGCTTCCTAAAAACCGGTATTGTACCCGCAGGGTACTGTTCCAGGACAGGGCGGATATCTGGGAGCAAATTGAGGCAAAGATGAACTCTGACAATGACGTCCCTGTCGTCAAAACCTCCAACAAGGTCAGTGATTTTTACGGGGGGATTTCCATAGAACATTTTCAAGTGAAATGCACTTTAAAGAATAATTGTGTTTGAGCTAAGTCAGACATTTGTATTTTAGGAAATCACATCAATCTTGAAAGAACTCAGGAGAGTTCAGCAACAACTTGAAGGTGAGTGACACCATAGACAACATAAATGTATAAACAGTACATCTAATATACACATATTTTGTATTTCTGTTTCATGCCAAGGTCACCACTAATTTACAAATCAGTTAAACTTCCTCCAGTATTTCATTTTAAAAATGTGGAGAAAAGGGGAAGAAACCCAATAGAAATTCAATAATAGAAAGTTTACATATAACATATCTATAAATTTAAGATGGAATTAATCTTTATCTGTGTAAAACTTCTGTATAATAATACTTTTGTTGCATTTCTCTGTCCAGTCATCAACACGGTCATGGAGCCCGGTGGGCAGCCGGAAGCATCGAAGGCTTCTTCCTCCTCGTCTGGAGTTCGCCTCTCCAGAACTCCTTCATCGCGAGACTGGAGAACCGTCCATTCCATCTCTAAAAGAGGCGGCGGCCCGAGGCCCAGTGAGAGCGTCAGGAGAGCAGCGGTGACACCAGACGATGTCAGACAGGGATATTTAGTGTGAGGTCGACACGGCCCTGAACTTCAGCTGTGGCCTCGCACACGCAGGTGTCCGACCATTGTGTTCAAAATGAAAACAACAGGGAGGAAGTGAGACTAGATTCACGGAACCGTACCTTCCTGCACATGCACACATACATAGTACTGCACTATGAGCACTTCACACCTACACAGCACTGTAACCCACGGTGCCTAAAGCCCTTAAAATATGCTCATTTACAGGCTGACATATACGGTGATGATTTGAGGAAGTATCATAGCCCCCCCCATCTGAAAGTCCTTGAATATTGATTTGATTCTCTGTTAGAGATCTTCCTCATTATTTACCAATGATATGACCAACATGGCTGATTTTAAAAGCTCTATGTTATTACTTGGTGCAAATTGAAAACCGACCTGAGCTAAATCAACTCAGGGAAACTTATTATCAAATCATACATTTTGTGTTTAGTGATATTTTGAGGAAATAGAACATCATCTTCACAGATGTTAGTGAACTGTGTTTGTTTACTCCGTAAACCCATTGCATTTCCTTTATGTATTTTCTCCATTGATTTTGTCTATGTTTGCCAGTTTTCTCTTTTATAGACCAGATTTGTGGAAGAATGTAAAGTATTTATTAGGGGTGTTCTGTGACACACTGGTATTTTGTAACCGAGTCAACATGATTTTGGGAGCGAGCTGGTAGACCAGCGCATCTTACACTACACCGTTAACACCAGACAATCTATTGTGTATTTATTCCGTTATTTCCCTGAAACATCTTCAGTACATTGGCATCATCGGTGTTTGCTCGGCTGGAGGTGAAATCCCTCAGGAATGTGTTTCCGAGTGGAGGCTGTGGCTGAGTCCCTGGTTCAGTCACCTGGCAACCACAAACTGGAGTGGCTGTAAAACACCAGTAGTCGGTGTCTAAGCCCTCAAGTGCCTCTGAAAAGTCTGTTTTTATTGTGTAAAACCCAATTGGGGGGCTTGAAACGTGTGTGTTGTTGTGTTGTCTTCTGTGACTGAAGAGGACAGTTTCCTTTGACAATCATAAAACAATCTTCTTTAATCGAACTCATCATACGCTACATACACCAATCAGAAGTGACCTCGTGACTCCAGACCGAGGAAATATCCAATCTAATTGGTCCTGTGACAAAAGTAATGTAATGACAACTTGTGTGTAAATCCGATCATTAGTTTCGTTCTGTATGTAAATATCTGAAGATTTGTGTAGATCAGACAAAATTACCTCTCAGTCTTTTGCCGTTTGCACTAATGTAGAACAGCATCATCCCCTGGACCTGATGTTCTGCCAAAGCCTTTAACTCTCCTGCGTGTGACAGATTGTAAATATCTGGTGCTGTGGGGGTTGAAGCGAGGGGGAGAATGGCGACCCAGTACACCAGCACGTTTTTAACTTCCCCTTTCCCAGTCCAAACTCTACGTGTGATTGTAATTGGGATATACCCACAAGTGCCACAGAGCTGTGTGGGGACGACGTTTCATGCAGCCCAACACAGTGGTTGTTTACAAGCTCCGGCGAAACTGAATGTTTGTCCTTCCTCGCTCCAAGTAATGCTGCTCTTCATCGGTGGGATGGTGTTTCCACTTTGTTAAACTACATCTAAGCCCCAGAAAGTCAAAGAGATAAAGATTAACTCTGCGTCTCATGTTTTGATAGTAACTTTCTGTTTCCCCTCCTCCTCGTCCTCCTCCTCTCAGAATGATTTATAGTTAAATGGTATTTATGTTTGGATATTTGTGTCATTTGTTAGATGGTGATTGCAGGTTTGTTTCTTTGTTATTTGAAAATAAATTTGATGAGCAGAGCTGCTTTCTCCGACTCTTTCACATCTCTTCTATTTACTCACAACACCTTTTTTTTTTTTTTATATACGTGAGCCTTTGCAAGTCTCAAACCCAGAAAGGAAAATGAAACAGGAACTGTGCAGCAATATGCCGAGCAGCAGAGGCATCACTTCAGCTCAGTGTTGGCTGAAAGCTGAAGAGGGAATAAGCTTATTGTTTTCAGCATCTGCTTTGAGTAAGTTGTCTTTTCTTTAAATACTTTAAAAAAACTTAACTTCCACTGAGATTTAAAACCATTTAAACGGGTAGATGATATTTAAATCTCAAGGTTTTTATTTACACTCTGACATGATAATTTCCTGCTTTCGATCTTTAACAGACGAGCAGTGCATGTAAAGAAGAATGTCTACGTACAGAAGACTCGATGACAGTGATGTTCAGGAAAGTGTTCAGGACAACGGGGTAGGGCTCCATCAAACCATCACTGAACTGTTTATTGTTTCATGTGATTATTTTCTTACTTAGAAGTGTTGTTCTGTTTAACTGTTAGAAGTCGACCAGCTGTGTGGTACTTGTTGTGCTCCTGGGCTGTGTGTCCGTCCTGGGGATTTTAATCGCCGTAGCCGTCCTGGAGAGACCCTCGCCGCCTAAAGATCACGAGACACTTCCTAAGGACACTGGTTGGAGCAATACCTCCACAGACCAGTGCAGGTAATGATCCTAGTGAAGCTGCTCAGCCACTGCAAACATGGTTGAGCACCAAGAACGGCCACCAGGGGCTGGTTCTAGGAAGAGCTAAGGAAAAATACATTTGAACAAAAATTCTTCTTAAAAGTAGAAATATTTAAGTATTGAAATACTCCATATTATAAATGCTATACTACATTCATACTATAAATGCAATTGTATAATATATACTGGATGAATGTTATTGGATAGATGAGTTCAAATTACTTGCAGTAAGGATATCCATGTTAAAAATAAATGAAAACAAAAAGGGTATTTATGATAAAATTGGCAATATCTTTAATAAAATAAAATTAAACGACTTTAAAAAGGTCTCAGGTTTCTTCACTTTTTTGAGCCAGTAAGTTCAGGGCAAAGAAATCTCCAAGTGAACCCACTGAACATGCTGCAGCCCGACTGCTGACTTCATGAGTCAAGATTAGTTTCTCTAAGTTGCACCACAATCTTCTCCAATTCAATTTCCTGGGGATTCAAACACACACGCACACACACGTCCTTGTCTTATATCCCTCAGCATGGCCCTCGTGGAGAGCATTCCCCAACATGTGGAATATAAATCCAACGTGACGCGTGGGATCCCTCTGGAGCAAGCCTGGAAAGATCTTATCTCCATGGCAACGGAAGAGGTTCTCGTGGTCTCCTTCTACTGGACTTTAACTGGGGAGGACATCAACATTAACTCCTCCTCCGACATTCCGGTGAGTAATCAAACAAAGGCCAAGAAACGTGAAAACATGGAACCTTCCCCCAGGTGAGTGTGTTTTTAATACGCTCACTTCGTCCTCGGCAGGGAAAGAACATCCTGAGGGACCTTGAGGAGTTGCCCTCCAGGAACGTGTCTGTCCGGGTGGTGACCAGTGTTCCCTCAGTCAGGAACAACTCCACCGATTTAAAGGTCTTAGAGGCGAAAGGTTAGGAACCGATCCTTCTTATTCTTCCCCTCTTCATTCATTGCGTTAGGTGTTTGCGTTACAAGGCATCCACTTGTTGATCTCTGTAGGGGTTCAGGTGCGGAGCGTGAACTTTGGCCGCCTGACAAATGGCGTCCTCCACAGCAAGTTCTGGATCATTGACAGGAGACACGTGTTCATCGGCAGCGCCAACATGGACTGGAGGGCTCTCACTCAGGTGAAACGGAAGAAGACAAATGTGACACACCTCACTCTCCACAAGCCAACAAAACTGTTAGTTATCTGACTAAACTCTGAAACCAGTGATGGAGGAAGTACTGAAACAATTTACTGAAGTAAAAGTATGAATAAATAGACAAACATGCACTTAAGTAAAAGTACCACATTAACAATAGTGAGAAAGTACTTTCTTTTGAATATACTTGAAGTAGAGTGTGGACTTTTCACCGTTGTGACACTGTGATGTTGCTGCTGTAGTAACACTTTGCTCTCGCTGGTTATATTTTGAACATATAAAAAACAATGTGATCATGAAATGTAATGCATTGTGAAACTGTAGTGGAGTAGAAAGTACTTGAGTACAGTAATGGAGTAAATGTACTTTGTCAGCACTGAAACCTTAAAGTGACAGTTTACTGTTTGACTCTGCAGGTGAAGGAGCTCGGAGCGGTCATGTACAACTGCTCCAGTGTAGCTCTGGACCTGTATAAGATCTTCCAGTCTTACTGGGTGATGGGAGGGTCCAACAGCTCCCTGCCTAGACCCTGGCCCTCAGAGTTTGACACTGACATTAACAAATATCACCCCCTCCTGGTGGAAGCCGACAATGTCTCCAGCAGGATTTACCTCTCAGTGAGTTTCCCTTCCTTATTCCTGGATACTGTTTATCTGAGGGTAGGTTACTATTTACACTGAAATGACCACACAGCTACATTTTCAGCCAGGGCCACAGCCGAGACTCTAGCTGTTTCCACTCTGAAATAAAGTTCAATAATGGAAATGTTTCTGGAAGTGTTATTCCATGTTTTTGTTTCCCCTCCAGGGTTCTCCACCATCATTCTGTCCTCCCTCGAGGACACAGGACCTGGAGGCCGTTCTCTCCATCATCACAGAGGCCCAACACTATGTAGATGTAGCTGTCATGGAGTACTCCCCCACCACACGCTTTTCAAAGCCCGTGAGGTAAAACATAACGAAGACATCTATTCTCCATGCAGCTCTTTTGCTTGATTTTGTCCCTCCGGATTCAAACAGATACTGGCCCTTCATCGATGAGGCCCTCAGGACGGCTGCATTCGAGAGGAGGGTTAAGATCCGGATGCTGATCAGCTGCGGACGTAACTCTGATCCGGCCATGCTGCCTTTCCTTCAGTCCCTGGCGTCAATGGACAGCCCTCTTCATGGCATCAGCATTCAAGTGGTGAGACACAACGTGACATACATGCTGAGGGAAACACTAAATCCTCACCGCTGAATTATTGTCTATCTCTCTTGAATGTGGTTGTGTGTCTTTCCAGAAATTGTTCATACTGCCTGTGGGAAACCATTCTGATATTCCCTACGCCAGAGTCAACCACAACAAATACATGGTGACAGATAAAGTCGCCTACATCGGTGAGTAACAGATTCACTTGTAGTAGTTGAGTTTTGACTTCTTTGCATGTGAATCAGTTAATAATTGACCAGATAACGTTGTGTTGCTGCCGCAGGTACGTCCAACTGGTCAGGGGACTACTTTCTCACCACAGCTGGAGTGGGGCTGGTCATTTCCCAGCATGCCCCTCACGCTGTATGGAGGACCAAGGCCCTGCAGGGGCAGCTCAGGGCGGTTTTTGAGAGAGACTGGTTCTCTGCGTTTGCTGTGCACCTCGACGACCTGGGGAACCACCCAGACTGTGCATTGTTAACATGACAGAAGACTGAAGCTCCACAAAAAACACAATACAATCATTAATGTTGTATTTGAACCATTCACTTGATGTCATATCATCTATGTATCCAACTATATGACTTCATAAATCGATAGACTAATAACTGTTAACACGTTTTAATCACTTAGCACTGTTTGTTTTATTCAGCAGTCCTCCAGTGTTGACTGATTGTTCAATGTGTGATTACTAAATATACTTTTTAATTATTAACATTTGTAAATATCTATATGTGATTTCTGCAAATAAACAAAATATATATGAGTCTCCTTTTGCGGCTGGCTGCACCTCACTGTGTGCTGAATGCTGAAACAACAGTAATGTTATGGTTGTCACTGGGACTGAGGCTGGATGGTAATGTTGACCATAACAGGACTTTAAAACCAGACGGTTACACCAGGGTTTTGAACCTGATGTTCTCAGCTGCAGCATAAAGCAGAAAACATGGCATCTGTGTAGACTACAGGTTTTGTTAGTTACACAAAGAGACTATGTTACACTCATTTAGCATTGTCCTCATACAGAATTCCCAGGGAAAGAAAATCACAAGAATTATAATTTTAAAGTTTAGTTTTAAAAAATACAATTGGGTTTAGTTTATTACCTCGAGTGAGTAGGTTATGTTTTCACCCCTGTTCATTCGTTGGTTTGTTTGTTAATAATCAAGATTGCAAAAACACAACCGAATTGATTACATTACATTTCATTTAGCTGACGCTTTTATCCAAAGCGACTTACAATAAGTGCATCAACCCCGAGGGTACAGACCCAGGACAACAAGAATCAAGAAAGTACTATTTCTTCAAAATAAAACAAAACTACAAAGTGCTATAAGTAAGTGCCATTTAAGTGCTACTAAAAGTGTTACTTTCAAAGAGTTGTTAGTTGTGTTTTTGTTGTTTTTTTTACCAAAAGCTTATTGGATATATGTGGTATAGGTCAGGGAGGAACGCACAAATGTTTGGTACAGAACCAAGTCAGGGGAGGGATCATTTTCTTTAACTTTGTGAAATAGGGTGTTTTTTTGACACATCCACAGCTTTGCTTCTTAATGAAAACAACATGCATGTTTAGGGAACTGATATCTGGGAGTGTGTGAAGTTTGGTGCAGTTTGATTGACTGCTGGGCCTCAGTGGATGTATGTGCTCTACTAAGTGTCAATCTAGTTTATTTTAAGATAATCTCCAATGAATCACCAAAAATTACTCACACAATCTCAACACAATATGATTAATATTTGCTTCTTTTGATGCTGTAAAAACAGCTACATCAAATTGATCAAACAACTTTTTCCTCTGTACTATCTTCGTTAAGTTGCAACCAAACATAATATATGTATACTAAGGAAAAAATAAGAAATATAAAGATGGATGACATGACAGCTATCCAAAAGTGAAGACAAATCATAAGGATCTGGTATTTGACTCATTTATTTTATTTGGATATTTTAATTGGTTATGGTTACGCTGCACAAGCCACATTTTTTAGTGCTCTCTTGAAATGTGATTAATTGACTTTAAAGAAGACACACAGTCAGACGTGTCAGACACAACTTTGATTGAAACCCAGGCACGTGCACAGATAGACCCCTAGTGGTGCTCAAGCACTGGCCCCTTTGCCCTGGATGAGAAAAGTGCCCTTCTGCTGGAGCCCAATTTTTTCTTCATTCATCATTATTTAAGAATAAATATTACTCTCTCTGGCATCAATTGATTATTGCTGGTTGTTCATCAAATTGCCCTTGAAGGATATTAAACATTTTCTTTTATGGACAACTTTGGTTAATCACAAGCTGCACAAACCAAGCTAGAGCAGCAGAGGAACCTAGCAGCCAGCAGGGGGCAGCCTCAGGACATTACAGCAGACTATGATTCTTGTAAGGAGTCCGAAGACAAGGTTGGAAAAGTACTAACAATAGGTTTTTAAATTATGTTAAATCATCCAGTATCTAAAAGCCAAAACTATAAAAGCAACTTTTAAGTAAGGTTGTCAAATATATGTAGTAAAGTAGAAAATATTTTCTCTGAAGGTTTAGTGATGATATGTCAATATTAGTACACTTCACTCTCATTCCTCAATGAGATCACCAGGCGGTGTGGCCTAGTCGGTAGGGCCGTTGACCCAATGTGGGCCGGTCTGGTCCGCTATGTTTTGTTTTTTTTTGTTTTTTTTCTGTTCTTCCTCTCTAAATTCCCTCCAATTGGGCCAGCCAATTGGCTACAGAGGGCTAGCAGTGTGTTGGCAGCATCGACACATATTATTGGTCTATTGTTTGTCATTGTCAATCAATCATGGGCTGACAGGCTCAGAGAGCCCTGACAGTGCTGTCAATCACAACACAAACCAGGGTGGGGCGGGACCTCATGGCATTGGCGGGGGGAGTCGCGGGTCGGGCTGCTGCTGAGACAGAAACTTAAAATGAATAATAAGAGTAAAAAGCGCCCGGGTGGCGCTGAGAAGCATCGGGAAAAAAAGCTGAAGTCTCTGGAGGTGGAGGCTGCTACATGTGCCAAACTGACGGACCTGTTTGGTGCCGGGTTCACCAGCCCAGCAGCAGCAGGTGCGCCGGGAGACGAGCGAGGAGGACTCGACAATGATGAGCGAGTGGAGGCAGACATGGTAAGTAACGTTGGCCTGGGGCTGGCTAGGCTACATTTTTTAGACATGTCCAAAACAAAGTAGAAAACGTTTTTGATTTTCTTTTAAAATGCCGAATTGTGCTATTATGGGTTATTATTGTTCAGATGATTTAGCTAAGCTAGCTAAGAGCTGCTAACGTCGTTTACTGTTGCCATAGCTGAGCTGTAAATAGAGATGCAGAATCAAGCTGTATTGAAAACAGAATACAAGTAAACCTATAAGGAATAATTAGTTTAATTTGAAATATTTGCCATTGAATTTATTGTAATCTTTTAATTAATTTATTGTTTATTGAGGTGATAACTATTTAATAGGTATAATTTGTGTGTAAATGTTCCACTGATAAGGTGAGAAATATTTAATATTATTGTTATTATCACACAAGTTTTATGTGCTTATGTGTTGATCCTTAATGGTGTGATCATGTACACTAAATGATCAATTATTCTCCATTACAGGTTGTTGTGATATATTTGAGGAGTCGTTCTCCCTCTGTTTTATATGTGGACATTTGGGACCACTGTTAGAATTTGGTAAGTTTATCATGTATTTTTTAATGTATAAATTCATACTTCATAATTATAATAATTTTCAAAAGGTTTTAAAAGAAACACACATCCAAAAAGTTCTCAACTCTAGGTGCAGGACAGAGGAAAACATTTTCTTTATTTTTCAGACATTATAATGTATCCATGTCCTTCTCAGGTTGACCACTTGACATGTGAGAGCCTGAGGAGTTGTTCCCCCTCTGTCCATGTTCGAGGACTTGCTCTCTGTCTGCCTCCACTCTCTGCCTTCACTGTACCAAAGTTTGTCTGTTGAGTCTCCTCTAGTCTGGTGAGTTTAACATTTTTTATGTTTTATGAAATCATACTTAATTTGTGATGATTAGAGACATTATAATGTATCCATGTCCTTCTCAGGTTGACCACTTGACATGTGAGAGCCTGAGGAGTTGTTTTCCAGACAAAGGTAGAGCTGGCAGGGGCGTCACCCTGGGCCTGCCCTTTTGGGCTGGGCTTCAGCTGCAGATCTAAAGGCTGCTTCCAGGGGCATGGGGCCCTCAGCCTTTGTTTTTCTTTGCTTCTGCACCTTACAACATACATCACACCTTATTTTCACACATCCAAACACTGTTTACACCACTGACGCGTAACATATTTTACACATCCCACTACGTAGTTAAAGCTATCTTGATTTGGAGTTAAATAAATTTACTTTTGGCTTGAGAGGTTTGTGTGTGGCCTCCCTTCTTGTTGCCATCTTTGAGCTAGGTGGTAACAGTAGTATGCATGAGAGAAGACGCCGCGAGATTTGTGGACTTCTATGTGGTGTCCGCTGATAATGTAGTGGGCTGGTCTGGACAGACAATGCCAGGGCTGAATTTTTGTCCCAGTCCACACCTGCCTATATATATACAGACCATTAAAAAAAATTCTGGTCCAGCGGGTAAAACTTGTGCTAAAATAGTTTTAAAGTTTTCCTCTTAAAAGTTTCTTCCTACATCTGGTTTGACGTTTTGTAAATCATTTGTCAATTTGTCTGTTTATTACAGCATCCCTCATGTCTTTGGCTGTAGCTGATATTAATACACTTATGTTATTCATTTATTTAACGCACCTGTTTGTTTGGGACAAACTGTGACATGGTCGTATTTCATTCCTGATCGCAGCCGAAATGAGAAGAGCTATTGTTTGAGGCTGTGGAATATGATTATGACGATGGTGATAAATAATATGGTAATAAGTGGATTTGTATCACAGGAGGAACTCAGCTTTTAAATTTATGTCTCGGCTATAATTGCTACTTTTCTTTATCAATTTAATCAGTTTTTCTAAAGGTGAAGGACACACACACACACACACATACACACAAACACACACAGACACACACACACACACTATAATTTAGTGCTGCAGTCCAGGGGCGTCGTTAGGCCTGCTTCAGCCCCCTAAAATAATTATTGTGATTTTTTTTTTTTTTTAATTAAACTATGGTTTTACACATGGACAAGTTATTTATAACTCTAACATGCTACATGTCATTTTAAATTGACTTCAGTGCCATGAACATGTCTTCTGATCTGATATTGACCTCAACCATGAATAAATTGAAATAAATGTGTATATATACAGTAAATATATAAATGATAATGACTTGTGTGTGTGTGTGTGTGTATGCGTGTGTGTGTATGTGTGTGTGTGTGTGTGTGTGTGCATGTGTGTGTGTGCGTGAGTGTGTGCGTGTCAGATGGGCGTGGTCAGTGTGATGGGTGGGCCCTCAGATGAGATGATAGTATTATTATTGTATTGTTGTCATAATTAATATATAGATTTGACCAAATGTAAAAAAGTTAAGAAACATTGTTTGTCTATGCTCTGCTGTGTTCGTATGAATAGTAGCAAACTAAATGAATCACACTGATTTGTTTCACTCCAACACTGTGTTAATTGATCAATGAATCCTGTATCTATATTCAGAAAGACAGAGGTAGATGTTACTGTACTAGTTATTTTTATTCAAAAAGTTTAACATATTTACAACACATCATTAGATCATTTCAAATATGTACAAAGGGGGACAGGGGAGGGGTTTGTTTTGAGGAGTAGAAAAAGGGTGAGGGCGGGGGCTTCTCCACCTCTTCTCTCTCCTCCAGCTCATCTCGGCCTCCTCCTTTCTGTAGCTCAGTCCCATAGTTGGAGTTCTCTCCTGCTGCAGTTTCGTCTCCTTTCGGCCCTGAAGCAAGCACCTTCTCGTTCTCCTTCTCCATGTTGACCTCCACCTCACTGCTCACTTGTGCAGACTTGCTTCCAGAATTTTTGCCTTGGCATGACAGTCAGTGAGCTCGGCCAAGCAGTCAACATAGGCCCTGAGGCGAGCATGCCCTTTCTCTACCTCCTTCGTTATGACAACATCTTTGTCTTTCAGCTGGTTTTCCAGCTGCTCCACCTTCTCCGTCAGGGCCTGGATCTCATTCTCCTTCTGCGTCTCCATCTCCCTCTCGGTCTCAGTCTCAATCTTAATCTCCTTCTCCTTCTCCTTCTCCGTCTCCTTCTCCTTCTCCTCCTCCTTCTCCTTCTCCACCGCCATCTTTATGATATCATCTCTGTCTTTAAGATGGTTTTCCAGCCGCCACACCTCCTCCTTAAGAATCAAAATGTTCCTGTTGGCTCGGAGGATTTCGACATTGTAGATCGTCACAAGTTTCTCCTTCTCCTTGTCCTTCTCCTTGTCCTTGTACTTCTCCTTCTCTTTCTCTTTCTCTTTCTCCTTCTCTTTCTCTTTCTCCTTCTCTTTCTCTTTCTCTTTTTCTTTCTCCTTCTCTTTCTCTTTCTCCTTCTCCTTCTCCTTCTCCACCTCCACCTCCACCTCACTGCTACATCCTGTATCAGGCTGGGGTGGCTCCTGGTGCAGCCTTGCTTCCATCAGCTTAACCTTGGCCTGACAGTCAGTTAGCTCAGCAAGGCAGTCCAGATAGGCCCTGAGGCGAGCGCGCCGTTTCTTCACCTCCTTCGCTATGACAACATCTTTCTCTTTCAGCTGGTTTTCCAGCTGCTCCACCTTCTCCTTCAGGGCCTGGATCTCATTCTCCTTCTCGGTCTCGGTCTCAATCTCCTTCCTCTTCTCCTTCTCCTTCTCCTTCTCTTTCTCCTTCTCTTTCTCCTTCTCCTTCTCCTTCTCCTTCTCCAACGCCATCTTTATGAACTCATCTCTGTCTTGAAGCTGGTCTTGCAGCTGCCACACCTCCTCCTTAAGAGCATTGATCTTCCTGTAGGCTGTGAGGAGTTCGTCATTGAGGATCTTCAGAATATCTGGTTTCTCCATGGTTCACCACAGAGAGTAGATGTATCTTTTGAAGAAGCTGTTGGATGAGTTGATGCACTGTTTTCCGAAGAAGTTTCTGCTCTTGTCTGGAACTTGAAGTCAAAAGGCTTTATGTCTGCAGGTGGCAGGATGAAATAGTGTGTAAGATTTAGGTGAATTTGATCTATCAAACATTCAATATAAAACAATTGACACAGATAGAGAGACACACGCAGAGAGAATGAGAGAGAGAGAGAGAGAGAGAGAGAGACAGACTGGCTGGTTTAAGAGAGAGAGAGAGAGAGAGAGAGAGAGAGAGAGACTCCCCTCCCCTCCTGCTACGTGTGTATCTGGTTGCCATGGAAACTCAACTGAATGCAACTGCTCTCTCCTCACTGGGAAGAGAGAAATCTAAACTCTGAGTGCACCACTCAAACAACTATAATTCAGAAACTATAAGTCCTATCTGTAAAATAAAGACATCGGGAGAATTCCAAGACTTCTCCGGACACACAGATATATTTGAAATTTGTGAGAGTAAAAAAATGGGACCGTGTGAGCAAGTTATGCAAGTTGATGCACCTTCCAGAAAAGTTTTCTCTGAAATAACATTAGACCCAATGGAGAGGGATTGTTTTTTTCCTTAAAGGAGCTACACACCTCATGTAATGTGCTCCTAGCATTAACTTAAGCTTCCGTCAACTTGTCCTTCAACACATTCAAACTACACATTAACCAAAAAATCACCAGTAAATGTTTTTTTGAAATAAAACTTCCCTCATCAATCACCATGGCACCAAGCCCCTTCGATTTGAACTTGAATCTGAATTTGATTGGCAGTGATTGAAGCTGTTGTTTTTTTACTTTATCTTAAATACTAAAGTTAAACACCAAGGTTAATCTTCCCAATGTTACAAAACACATCGTTTGGTAGAATAAGATGTGAAATGGGAACATTTCCTGGTGCTACAGGTGTTTTGTCCACAATGCCTCGCTCTGCCTGGCCTCGGCGACTTAACGCTACTTAGCATCACGTTAACACATATCACCCATTAAGATAAGCAGCAGAAAACACAAAAGAAGCCAGCAACAATATTTTCACATTTGTCATAAAAGCAACAGAAAACAGCACATTATCAACATGTAACAGCAGAAGCTTCATATTATACAGTGGTTTAATTTCAAACTTGAATAATGAGCCTGAATTGTATTGGTTAGCATGCTGGGTAAATACAGAGAGAGGGTGAGACATGACTTACCTCAGTCAAGGTCAGAGTGCAATAGCAACTGTCTTAAAATTTAACAGTATTTAAAGCAATCAACAGCCAATCAGAGGTCTCCTATCAAAATACCAACTATGATGCTGTTCATCAAAGCATCAAAGGAGGTATTGAGAGAGTGTCCCTGTCAATCAAAATAATCTTCTATTTCAAATCTTAGCATCTGGTTGCTATGGTGATAGAATCACCTACTGATGATGAAGTTTTGCGATCATTTATATCTAAATAAATTTGTTTCATTTTGGTGGACTTTTAATTGCATCATTCTTGCAGCATCTGATCTTAAATTTTTTAATGGCTCCTGTCTTATCACCTGTCTTGTCTTAGTATTAATATATATATTATATATATTAAATATATATATATACAATATATACTTACATATATGTTTATATACATATACATATGCATGTATACATACATACACATACACATTGTGTGATGGTAGAAAATGTATTTTGTTTCATTTCATTCTCTATTGTTCATTTCGTCGTGTAACTCTTAGCCGCAGTATTTCATCACAAACGAACATGTGAACATTATACAACCCAGGATATTTCCAACCAAAATTCAGACTTAAATAGTTTAAATTTATTTTACCAAGAGGTTCATGTCACACTGTATGGAGAATATTTAAGAAAAGACGATTTTCTACAACCACAAATTCCATTGCACAAGTGTTTTGCAGCAGAAAATACCTTCATATGTGTCTATGGATGAGAGTAATACAACTCAGAGCTCAAACTGTAAATAAATTTGTTTCATTTTGGTGGACTTTTAATTGCGTCATTCTTGCAGCATCTGATCTTAAATTTTTTAATGGCTCCTGTCTTATCACCTGTCTTGTCTTAGTATTAATATATATATATATATATATATATATATATATATATATTAAATATATATATATACAATATATAGTTACATATATGTTTATATACATATACATATGCATGTATACATACATACACATACACATTGTGTGATGGTAGAAAATGTATTTTGTTTCATTTCATTCTCTATTGTTCATTTCGTCGTGTAACTCTTAGCCGCAGTATTTCATCACAAACGAACATGTGAACATTATACAACCCAGGATATTTCCAACCAAAATTCAGACTTAAATAGTTTAAATTTATTTTACCAAGAGGTTCATGTCACACTGTATGGAGAATATTTAAGAGAAGACGATTTTCTACAACCACAAATTCCATTGCACAAGTGTTTTGCAGCAGAAAATACCTTCATAGGTGTCTATGGATGAGAGTAATACAACTCAGAGCTCAAACAAAACCTAAAGAATCACGGAGACGGATGACCGATTACAATACATATGACTAACTGGATATGAAATGACTTCTACAAGAGGATATGACATTTAGATCATTTTGCGCAGCCCTAGTTTTCATTGAAATGCTTGTTCTCTCACATGAAAATACTTTGTTCTTTAAAATGCACAACAATCAGGGGTGGACTGGCCATCTGGCACACCGGGCATCGTATTTTTCTCTTCTTCCTCTCTAAATTCCCTCCAATTGGGCCGGCCAATTGGCTACAGAGGGCTAGCAGTGTGTTGCTAGCATCGACACATATTATTGGTCTATTGTTTGTCATTGTCAATCAATCATGGGCTGACAGGCTCAGAGAGCCCTGACAGTGCTGTCAATCACAACACAAACCAGGGTGGGGCGGGACCTCAAGGCATTGGCGGGGGGAGTCGCGGGACGGGCTGCTGCGGAGACAGAAACTTAAAATGGATAATAAGAGTTAAAAACGCCCGGGTGGCGCTGAGAAGCATCGGGAAAAAAAGCTGAAGTCTCTGGAGGTGGAGGCTGCTACATGTGCCAAACTGACGGACCTATTTGGTGCCGGGTTCACCAGCCCAGCAGCAGCAGGTGCGCCGGGAGACGAGCGAGGAGGACTCGACAATGATGAGCGAGTGGAGGCAGACATTAGCCTGGATGCCAGACGAAATTAGCCCCGCCCACAACATTTTTGGTCGGGAAGTTCGGTCTGGAGTCGCTCCATTGGGAAAAAATTATGGGGCGTGTTTCAACTGACCAGGAAGTAAAATTCCTCTTCGCTCAATTGGATAGACCTACAACCAATCAGAGCAACGTAGTATGTGACGTATGCTAAGCAATGCATTGTGAGTTATTTACTAACGCCGGGTTCACACCGGACGCTTCAGCGCAGCGCCAAGCCTTAAATAACAGCTGGCTCCCATCCACTCCCATGTTAAAACTTTGTGCCGGTCACACCGGAGGCTGAAGCACCGCGAGGCAGCCTTTGGCGCAGCGCGGTGCTTCAGCCTCCGGTGTGACCGGCACAAAGCCGTGCAGCGATCTACTGGATCAACGGGTGATTTTATTAGCGCTGCCCGGCGGTTCAGCGTCGCTTCAGTGTCCGTTGTGAACAGCCAAGCGCCTGGGCGATAGGGATTAGCGCGGTGCTCTGGCGTCGCCTCCACGTTCTGTGTTCCTCTTTCAAAATGAATGCGCTGTCGATGTCTTCTAAAACAGACTCAATGGCAGCATCTACACATCTCAGCTCGCCAGCAGCAGGCATGTTTGTTGAAAACGAATTCAACCCGAGGGCACTGTGATGACGTGGTTGATTACGTTACCGTTGATCATCTGTCAATCATCGTATAAAGCCCGCCCTGACAATCTGATTGGCCCGGTCCGGCCATAATTTTTTCCCAATGGAGCGACCCCAGACCGAACTGCCCGACCAAATCTGTTGTGGGCGGGGCTAAATTACTCTGGCATCCAGGCTAACTCCAGACCGAACTGCCCGACCAAATCTGTTGTGGGCAGGGCTAAGTTCGTCTGGCATCCAGGCTAGGCAGACATGGTAAGTAACGTTGGCCTGGGGCTGGCTAGGCTACATTTTTTAGACATGTCCAAAACAAAGTAGAAAACGTTTTTGATTTTGTTTTAATATCCCGAATTGTGATATTATGGGTTATTATTGTTCAGATGATTTAGCTAAAAGGTGCTTGCTTCAGGGCCGAAAGGAGACGAAACTGCAGCAGGAGACAACTCCAACTATGGGACTGAGCTACAGAAAGGAGGAGGCCGAGATGAGCTGGAGGAGAGAGAAGAGGTGGAGAAGCCCCCGCCCTCACCCTTTTTCTACTCCTCAAAACAAACCCCTCCCCTGTCCCCCTTTGTACATATTTGAAAAGATCTAATGATGTGTTGTAAATATGTTAAACTTTTTGAATAAAAATAACTAGTACAGTAACATCTACCTCTGTCTTTCTGAATATAGATACAGGATTCATTGATCAATTAACACAGTGTTGGAGTGAAACAAATCAGTGTGATTCATTTAGTTTGCTACTATTCATACAAACACAGTAGAGCATAGACAAACAATGTTTCTTAACTTTTTTACATTTGGTCAAATCTATATATTAATTATGACAACAATACAATAATAATACTATCATCTCATCTGAGGGCCCACCCATGACACTGACCACGCCCATCTGACACGCACACACACGCACACACACACAAGTCATTATCATTTATATATTTACTGTACATATACGCATTTATTTCAATTTATTTATGGTTGAGGTCAATATCAGATCAGAAGACATGTTCATGGCACTGAAGTCAATGTAAAATGATTTAATTTATATAATCAATTTGTAAATTAATTATATAAATTATATTACAGTATGGATATGTGGTGGTCTAACTATAAATACATTTGATTTTCATTAAATCATATATATTTGATGTATTTAGTGATTTTATTTTCAAATTGTTGATTTAACGATAAAGTCGTTTTTTCCAATTGCACCTAAAGCCTTTTTCGTTTTTCTGGTAATGATACACCTGTCCGTTAATGTATTGTTTTACATTGCATGTGTCACGTCATGATAAATCAGTCTCCTATGTCGCCTGTACCAGGAGCCGCCCCTGTCACTGGTTATCTTGGCTCGCTGTCTGGCCGGTAACCAGCCGTCAGGACCGCTCCGTCAAGAAGGAGGAGGAGATGTTTCTTTACTTGGAATGCGGCCACTTTATTTCTCGGATAAACAACAAGAGCAACACTCGCATCACCTCTAGGTGGTCCGTCACTTCTCCTTATAAACACACTTTTAGCGTCTTTCCCAAAATACCCAGGTGCACTACGTCACACACTGCAAACTTTCCTTAAAGGGGCAGGCCATACCTGCAACACAACAGCTCTCGGTCTCATATACAGATGGCAAGAGAAAGCAGAGAGGGATTTTTACACACTGTCTGATAAAGATGCCGACAGTAAAGGCAAGGGGTAGTGATGGATAAAGTTTGGCAGGCTGTCGTGTTGGCAGGACTTCAACCACCCATTCATTGCACAATATCTTACACTATTTTTAATTTGACTATCTGTCAGTGCCTGTCAGTGCTCGGGCCCTAAAAAGTGTCTATATTGTTTGATGTTGAATTCACTCTCAGAAATATGATTGAGGCGTGTGCCTGCTGGTCTTCCTCCCAGGCAGCAGGTGGCGCTGTGAATAAACCCCCTCCCCCGCTGTGAGGGCGCGGGGCGGGGCTCCGGCTTGTGTAGTACGTGTGCTTCCCAGCAGTTAGCTTGCGGCTAAGCGAGGCTACAGCTGAAGTGAGAATCATGGTGCTGCTTGAAAACGACTCGGTAAGAATCATCAATTCTCTGTGTCGAATTCTACTGTGTTGACTGATGGCCTAACATACACGGTCTGTGTATGCTGCCTAGCAGCTCGCAGGCTAATCCCATCAACGGTAGACGAGCTAGTCGTCAAACCGACTCATTAGCCAGGTTGCTAACGTTAGGTTGAGGCTAACGCCGCTTTAGATTTGAGCTGGAATCTGTAATGTCGCTCAGTTACTTTGCTTCCTTGTTTATTGATAGTCTCACGCGGGAGACTGTTTTAAATCTGAGTAGCAACTACTGAGTCTAGTTTAAAGCTACAGTTTAATACGTGGACATACATGTAGACACCGTCAGTGAAACTTTGAGTTGGCACAGGGACGTCACGTCAGCCAATCTCAGGCATATGTTGCTGACAGAATAACTGCTGTGATGTGCTTTTCTTATTAGCTTTCTTAAATACTGTATCTAAAACTTATACCTTCCTGTATGGCTGACTATGTGACACAGCTTGTTAATAAACCATCATTAAAACAACTTTTAACCCCTTGAAAAGAGACTGAACACAGGGCTGTTGTATTAGTTTTAACCAGGTGTAAAAAAAACAACAACCGTGTAGTGGATGATTAAACATGTTCTCTCTTTGTTCTGAGATCAGCCACAGTACCTGTCATAATTTGTGATATCTATATTATATTTCTGAAATGAAACTGGAACATTAAGGTCAGCCCTATTTCCTGTGCTCCTCAGTTCCTCACAGAGCTCACGCGACTCTTCCAGAAGTGCAGAACATCCGGCAGTGTCGTCATCACACTGAAGAAATGTAAGTGTGCTCCTCCTGGCTGTTGTCAGCCATCATTCATGTTATATGGGGAAGGAAGTGTGACGAGCTAATGTTGCGTGATGCTTGTCCACTATGACCAGATGACGGCAGGACCAAACCAGTGCCCAGGAAAGGAAACACGGAGTCGTTTGAACCTGCAGACAACAAGTGTCTCATCCGAGCGTCTGAGGGCAAGAAGAAAATTAGCACAGTGGTGAGTTTATATGTTTTTCTCATGTTTGAATGTGAACGCTCTTCATCCGTTCAGTTTATGGTTTCCACGAAGTGTTGATGCTGAACGTTCTTCTCTTGTGATTTCAGGTCAGCACCAAAGAAGTAATCAAGTTTCAAATGGTAGGTTGAGCTCTTGTCATGTTTTCATTGTTAAGAGGCTATTACCCTGTGACTCTGTTCTCCTGATGTTATAGAGAAATGTATTGATCATCGTCTCTTGTCTCGTAATTGTTTATCTCGGATGAATGAGCCACTTGTGTGACTAAATCATCATCTCTCTCCCCCCCAGGCGTACTCCAATCTCCTTAGAGCTCACATGGATGGACTTAAGAAGAAAGACAAGAAAAGCAAAAGCAAGAAAACCAAAGCCACCCAATGAGCAACAGACTCTTTAAAACATGACCTTGGTTAACCTACACTGGCCTGTACGATCAGTGGGGGGGTAATGGGAACAGCCTCATTCTACACGATCATCCAAGGCCTCAGAATCACTGTTCATCCACCCGGTGACTGCTTTGATAACACGCCATTGTTTGCATGGTAACGTCTCATCCCTGGCGGTTCAGTGACATCGCTGATCTGGAGCAGGATACGTGAGGATGTCTCGAAACTTATAGCAAGATGAAGCAGGTCAACCGTAGTGAATCTCCGCGGCCCAGCTTCAGAAACCAGGTCATCAGCAGCCGTGTCACCTCTGGAGCCCAATCCACGGAGCCTAATGATTAACTGCCTTTCATACTATTTAATTGTTAAACGTCCCTATTTATGTTGTATTGCAAGCTCACCTGTGAGCTGCCTTGGCATCTATCAATTCGGCTATTTCTTGAAGGATTTTAGATTTTCACATTATTTAGATTATGATTTTCACGCTTTGAAATTTCAGCATGGGTCCACAGCGATACAGAGCTAAATTTAATAAGGTTTTGTTTTTATTTTGACAAACTTCGATGTATTACATCTGGCTGGATTTGTTTGAGGGGAGATGAAATAGTATTTTATGTTTTTATTTCACTTGTAATAATGGGCCCCCTTGTTTTTGAACCATGTCATGCCAAGCTTTCAAACTGGAGGGAAATAAAACGTACAGTATGGCTTCAGTTAATCTTATTATTTGTAAGTATAATTGTAGTCCTTTTTGAGTTATGAATACAGAGACACAGTACTGGCTGTAAATCTAATAATAATTTCAGTTTATCACAATTAACAATGCAGGTTGCGCCGCAGCCATGACACTCTGTTGCCTCGCCCTGCTCCCGAGTCCAGATCTCATGGAAGAGGACCGCAGCAGAAGTTGCGTTTTCAGAAATAAAGTGCATTGTTAAAAACTCACCGTGTGATTATTGTTTTTTGATCGAACAGCAAATGGTGACTGCGGTAAACATGAGCGACGTAGAAAACGAGACAGTAAATACAGTATGTACAGGGACACATTTCTGTGCTGAGACGTTGAGGGAGGCAGAAGAAGAAGCTCATAGCGCTGTGTTGCTCCTCTCCGGTCTGTCCCGCGGGGAGAGTGTGAGCTGGCGCTGCCGGCTGCTCTCCTCCTGGTAGCCCTGCTTCATCAGACTGGTCACATACTGGAACATTGTCTGGATCACAAACAACACACATGCAACTGGATCAGGCTTCACATTAAGTGAAAGACGCTCCTTTAGTGAACATGGATTTTATTGGACACTCTTGTCTGTGTCCTCTGCTCGATTAGTAGGGACAGTAGAAATAGGTTAGTATATGGTCAGGAGATATCTAGTGGGAACCATACGAGACGTGTTTAAAGATACAATATGTGATGATCAATTGAAATAAAAGAAACTAGGCTGATAAATGTAAATCCTTGACAAAAAACCATGTTCTAAAGCTATGATTATGATGAGCCCTATTTTTGATTAATTAAAAGTGAAGTGGATTAAATCAAAATTATGAGCATTGAAGATGAATTTGAGGATGTATAAAGTTGTGAGCACATTTCTTCTTCTAACCAGCTGAGATTTTGTATTTTACCTTTAATGCTAAAACTCCCCATATGAGAGTAGGCTTGATTTGTCTACTGGGCCCTAGGAATGGTAAAGAACATTGATTCTCCATCCGGGGGTCTCAACCACACTTGTGAGATAAGTTTGTGGGTCAATGGATAGTTGAATCGGAAATTACATACATGTTCAAAATACATTTAGACTTGAAGTTGATGACCTCCACACAGGAGGTTAGGTTTTTGTCTGTGTTTGCTTGTTAGTTAGCAGGGTTATGCAAAAATTACTCAAGCAATTGATATTCAATTTTGTGGAGGCATGAGGTTTTAGGTTCATCTTTAAATCTGGATCCAAATAAAAATCCAGATCTACTGAAATTTCATAAGAAGACTTGGGCTTTGGCTAAAATATTTTTACCAAGATCATTTTCTTTAAGCTATTTTCAGAAATATTACCATAAATATGCTATTTTAAAGTATATAGATGTGTGAATAACAAAACAACTGCTTTTGTATTTTTCTTATATACCACTTTATACCACTAGGAAGCAGTATTAATTGAAACAAAGAACCAGGACATACAGAAATGTAACCCTAATTCTAACCGTTACACACACACACAATATATATGTAAGCACTATTTCTAACTGATAAACAATAAAAAAATATATATAGTCTCATTCACTTTATTTTAAAACTGTATATATAAAAATCTGATTTGACTCTTAGTCTAAGGTTTAACTTTTGATTCCATGTATTTATTTATTTATTTCTACTTTGTGGTCTTAATTCGTGTGTGTGTCTCCAAATTCACATCCACACGCTTGTTCCACACACAATTGTACTTGTACAGTGACTGTAAAGATCAGTTGATGTCTCTCTGATGAATCTGGTCTTATACGACAATTAAAGATTGTATAGCCTTACTCTTATATGCGTTTCCAACATGTAAATAATGTCTAAATCCTCTAAGATGTTGTGCCTCCAGGTTGTCCATTGTCGTAAATGAAAAAGTACATGTCTAATAGTTGTGTGGCATCACTGAGGAGCAGCAGTGTTATTCCAGTGCCTCTGTATTAATAACACAGGAGACGCTGCAGCTACGTAACGTGATGTGACAGAGCCTTGTTCCATTTCCTCCACATGCTCATCTGTGGTTCGGTGGGATGGAACCGCTCAGTCAAACTGGTGCTGCGCTGGTTCCCCGTATTGACGTGTCACAGGGCGCATTACAGGCACGTGCACGGCTCTGGTGCTGATGTCGGACACGGGCCGCCGCTGCTGACGCGCCGGCTGCACACATCAAGCCCATTTACCCACAAGTGCCTGTTGAGGTGTCTGCGTAAAGGAGACGCGTGGTGACGCCTCCTCTTACCTTCCACGCCTCCTCGAGCTCGGCTGTCCACCTGTCCTTCAGGATGGGCTGCACGGCGCAGATGAATTCTGCTCCGACGTACTGGAAAACAATCATCGGAGACACTTGATGACATTGCTTGGGCCGTGGTTACTAGGGTAACATTCAGTGGACTGGGTTTCTTACGCTGTAGTACTTGGGAGGGGCGTTGTAGTGATAATGGCTTTTCCCCAGCTCCAGAACCAGAGCCTCCAGTCGCTCCGGCTGGTCCAGTCTCGCCACGCTTTTCTCGATGAACGACATCACCCTGGAAGAAAAACTGCGGTCAAGCCAGCCGACACAGAAATTATACTGCACTCATATACCAACACTTATGGTAAACGCATCCAAACCTGATCCAAACCGCCCAGAAAGGGGATGGAAACGGAGTACCCGAAGTTAGAGGAAGAACACATGTAGGTCAACGTCCAGTTTTTAAAAATAAACTTTTGACATACAAAAGCATGATTGAAAAATAATTTCTTTGATTAAATTCAGAAGAAGTATATATTGTCTTATCTGTATCAATTATGAGATTTTACTAAATTAAAATCACACATTTTTAGCTTGAGGTAGGTAATTTCTGGATATTTCAAAGTTCTATAAAAACACTTTGCTCAATAAGTTCAGAGAGAGACTCATATGCCTGTGTTCAGGACCTCTCTGACTACCTACTAACTGAATATTAAAAAATGTTACTGTATAGATTTGACGATTTTTCAAAGTAAAGTCCAATATGTGTACAATCAAATCAGTTCATTTCTGGATACTTCAACATTCTATAAAAACACTTTGCTCAATAAGTTCAGAGTGAGACTGATATGCCTGTGTTCAGGACCTCTCTGACTATCTACATACTGAATATCAAATATTTTTACTGTATAGATTAGTATTAGTACTGGTTTGATGTACACAGTGAAAATGTTGGACTTTACTTTGAAAAATCTCCAAATCTATACAGTAAAAATGATGGGTATTCAGTAAGTAGGTAGTCAGAGAGGTCCTGAACACAGGCATATGAGTCTCTCTCTGAACTTATTGAGCAAAGTGTTTTACAGTACTTTGAAATATCCAGAAATTAGCTACTTGAAGCTAAAAATGTGTGACTTTTATTTTCTAAAATCTCTAAATTGATACAGTCAAAATGCTATTCATAAAAATGAAACGTGAGACGATATATACTTCTTGAGAATATAATCCAATCCATTTCCTTTTCAATTATGCATTTGTATATGCTCCATGTCAACAGTTTATTTTGAAAAAAACGCTTTGGATGCGTTTACCATAGATGTCAGTATATGCGCGCAGTAGAATTTCTACCAGGACTCTCTGTTTGCAGCCTCACAAACTCAAATGCCAAGAAAAAGAAATAGAATTGATTGTATATCTATAAGTCATTCTCCCGCTTGAGGCAAAACCAACTGATTGCACTATAATTCTCCTGTGAAAACATTTTTCTCTGCACAAAACACAACAGGATCAATTCCCTTTGTTGGTTCCCAGGTGTCTCCGTCGTCTGCCGTGTGTGTGAGAGTTTAGAAGATGAATTATTGAACAAAGTAGTTTTTTTATCTCCCTCTTCTCTGTGTCTCCCTTCCACCATCTGATCGTGGCTGAAGAGCCGCTAGGCCTCTGTGTCTTCAGGTCCTGGGCAGTAATTGACTATTCTGTCCTTGTGTGTGGAGGAACACAGAGAGGCCCTTTGCACCCTGGGAAACAACAGATAAGTACGTGTGACACCTGCTACGACCTCTCTCTGCAGCGGAGTGGTGAATAATACCAGAATCACATGATTAGCTGAGGTGTTTGGTCTGCCACCGTGTGCGACGTGGTTTTATCATAGTTTGTTGTTCCACTTGGATAAAGGCCTGATCACTAAACTCCATGAGAAGAGTCAGACGTTCTTTTGTGCCACAGAGCTCCACAAAAAGCAAAAAGAGAAAATCACTTTATGTTCGTTATAAAGTAGTAGAGTTAATCCCGTGTGCACTCGCCTGTATCAATAGTGATTCCCAAAAAGCTCTACCGGTATCCCAGTGTGCACAGGTGCAAATTCATTTTACTGCCAGTGGGTGCTCTGAACAACTGAATTCCACCCGAAAGAAGGAATGTGAGGATCCAGGACTTTTTTTTCGCTTTTGTTTTGTAACAATGTGAGATTGTTTATCTACATTTCCTTTGATTTCTCAGGTAAAAATTCTTAGATTCTGATGGGGAGAAATCTGTCTAGTTTAGAGGACAGAGACTTTGTTTGTGTGCAATTTGTTGCAGATCCAAATAAACTGTGGTTTCGTAAGTGGACTGTTGTGCCATGGCGAAGGTTTGCGCTCTATTGAGGGCCATTCAAGGGACCTCTTTATGATAATACACTGGATCAATAAAATGCCAACTCACCTACTCTACCATTACTGACAATATCCCCCTCAATTAATTTGTCATTGCTGCTCCCTGCATCTCTATCATACCTTTTCTCATGTACAAATACTTAAAACATAGACACACTTTTCATTATGTTACAAACTGTTTCTTCTCATCATTGCTGTAAATGCTGTTGATGTTCTCATTTACACGCTGGGAGAGGGATCCCTCACATGTGGCTCTCTCTGAGGTTTCTACATTTCTTTACCCTGCTAATAGTTTTTCTTCCCTTACTCTTGTTGAGAGGTAAGAACAGAGGATGTTAAGCCCTAGGAGAGAAATTGTGATTTGTGAATATTGGCTATACAAATTAAAAAAAAGAAAAAATCGTCCAGAGCGACATTCTGATTTGTGGTTAGGGTTTGGACCAGGTGACTCCAGATATCAAATCAATGTTCATCTAGCCTGGATTGACTGCTGGGCCACACCGGGGCTCTTGGTGTCATCTGTGGGTCGCCCCTGCCAAGGACAGTTCATGTAACATCATGTTGTGTGCCTATGCAGTATTTCAGAGGAAACGTCCCCCACCCCACCCCCCCCCCCCCACCCCGATGCCCCCCGACTTAAATAAACAAAGCAACACGTAAAAAGAATGGTTAAAATTTTCAACTCCATGTCCTAATAATACAAATGAAACATTGGCGGAGTACAAACAACTCCAGGATCATTGTCCTCTATTGTAACAAAACCCAGTTTTATATATAACTTACAGTGACAAGTCAGACAAGTCAAATGAACACGTGATGATGTTAATGGGCGAGTTTTAATAATGTCTGTTAAAATCGACAGAGCCCAGTTGTTGAGGGAAATTATTGAACCTTGTTTAAAACTAACAGAATACACAATTGCTTCTAAAGATTTTCAGAAACAAAGTGAGAAACTACAACAAAGTTGTTTTAAAGGATTTGGTAATAATAAAGAAAACATAAGCATTGCAGTTTAAAATGTGCGTAGCGGCTGGATGGTCATCGATGACTGACTGTGACACTTTGACCTTGCAGTGTGAGCGGGACCACAGGGTGGAGGGTGTTGACAGGCTCTCCGGCCCTGTGCTCCCCACAGAGCTGTGTTTTCACTGATTCATTATGTGCTGTGAGATGCAGTCGCTGACTGACCGTAGGCCGTGCGCCCTCAGCTCCCGGCTGGTCCGCAGCCTCTCCAGATCCTCCACATCTCGGAACAGGAAGAAGACGTCCTTGCACTCGGGATGGGTCTCAAACAACCTGTTGCCAAGACAACACAGCAGCACGTCAGGCAGCCATCCGTGAGCCTCTGGGAGAGCGGCCTGTCACAATCAGTCCCACTCGGAACAACAAACCTCCCCAGCCGAGACGACACACACACAACCCCGAGAGTTTCACTCACACAACTGTCATCCTGAGTGTGGATGTGCACGTTTCAGCTCATTAACACTGCGACTGATGGCCTCTCTCGCACAGCCCCACACTCTGAATGGAAGATCTGATTGTGCCGTCCTGATCTGATTCTGTTTCTTCTTATCGTCCCTGCCCTCCTTCTGCACCCAGCGGCCGCCAATCACCACAGGGGGTCTCCATGAGAGAGGGTCAGGAAATACACATCCTGGAGCTTTGCCCTGTCTGAGCCGGGATGGAAACTCCGGTGAGATGGAGCCACTGCGTTTTCCTGCTCTGATTCTAAACACAATCATTCTCCTGCCATCCAATCAGAGAGCCTCTGCGTCTCCAGCTGTGGTACCTGTGATTAGCGGGGCCACCGGGATGCAGTCGCCTCCTGTGGATGACGTGAGCTGCATCCTGCCCCCACTGAGATGCTGAGGGCTCCTGGTTTTTCAGCAGGATGACAGGTGTCGAAGGTTGTGATGTGAGAACATGAGCAGCTTCATAATTTCAACCTGAGCTGAGAGCTGCTGGTGACGGCACTTATCGATTGATTGATTATTTCCTGCAGAGCCTGGTATACAACCTGTAGCACTGAGCTGAACTGATCCATAATAAATCAGGATTTAAATACTCCAGGGGGATGCAGCTCATACAGAGGCTTATATTGGGTGGATGGATATATACAGTAGCTAGATAGATAGATGGATAGATAGATAGATGAATAGATGGATAGAGAGATAGATGGATGGATAGACAGATGGCTAGATGGCTAGATGGATAGATGGATAGAGATAGAGCGATAGATGGATAGATAGACAGATGGATAGATGGATAGATGGATAGATGGATAGATATATATAGATAGATAGATAGATAGATAGATAGATAGATAGATAGATAGATAGATAGATAGATAGATAGATAGATAGATAGATAGATAGATAGATAGATAGATAGATAGATGGACAGATAGAGAGATAGACAGATAGAGAGATAGACAGATAGAGAGATAGATGGATAGATAGATGGATAGATAGATAGATAGATAGACAGATAGATAGATAGATAGATAGATAGATAGATAGATAGATAGATAGATAGATAGATAGATAGATAGATAGATAGATAGATTATGTGACTAACTCAACAGGCGGCCTCACCACGTTTGCACCTCTGTGCAAAATCTGTTCAGGTTGACTGTGTCTTTCTTTTTCTTCTGCGGCACAATAGCTGTGAAATGTGCTTTCTCACTAATCATCCCCCTCGCTCGGCACCGGCTCCATTGATGAGACAGAGGGGAAATTGGCTGCTCTCGCTCTCTCTCCCTTTTTTGTCTCATCCACATCTCCACCACTCTCACAGAGCTCGGCTGTTATGTTCCTCTGTGTGCGGGCCTCTTGTCGACATGGGCCCACATGCAAGCATGCGTGACATACTGTGTGCAGACAATTTAGCAGCCTATATAGCTCAAGAGGAATTTTAATTGGCAGGGTTCAGACGTTCGATTTGGCACTCGTGAACGGAGAGCGTCTTGTGTAGATTCTACAGAGGACACGTTGCCCCGACAGCCTGGCGGGCTTGGAGTGACCCTGACCCACAAGAGGCCTATAGATTTCCAGGCTTACACACTAAGGTCATGCCCAGTCAACGTTTGGGGTCAGCTCGGGGACACATGGCATTAATTGGGCTCAAAGATACAGTATGTGCCCGGTGGTCTCTTTACTCAGCAGCAGCCTGAATGTCTGCCGGCCTTTTTTTTTAATCACTAGATTCTCTCGTTTGTTTTATGTCCAGTGCCAAAGGGCCAAAGATGTTTACCCACATGCACAAACAGCATCGTCAGCATCATCATAATTGATAAAAATGCCTTTTCCTGATGGCTATAATGTCTTTAGTTGTATGACACAACGGCAGACCTGGAGCTGTGTGGTTATTATGTAACGTTGTGAAGACGAGATATGAAGTGATGAGGGGGGGGGGGGGGGGGAGGGGTATTGTGCCCCCGAGCCTCCAGTGGAAAGATGAGAGTCAGGAGCCGGAGCGGGGGGGGGGGGGGGGGGGGGGGGGTTGGAGGTCGAGGATGGAGGGGAAGGAGGGATGGGAGCAGGCTCTGGTTTGTGTGTTAATGTCAGGCTCCGAGGCATCGGGCTGGGGGATCTGTTTAGACCTCCAGGAGACCAGAGGCTTCACACAGACGAAGCTCTGAGGTCAAACTGTGCAGTCGGTGTTCTTGCTCCTTCTGCTGCAGATCAAGATAAGGAGCCTTTTAAAATCTGTCTCTTAAAGAACAAAAAGACCATTTTTGTTTCCTGAGTTTCTGCCACATCCCAACTTTTGCACCCAGTCACAGTAATGGAGGGCGAAATGGATTTTTGGGAACAAGGTTTTCTCTCTGCTCACCAACTCATGTTCGGCCCTTTGTAACACTAGCCCAATGCACAATGTGTTTTGGTTTTAGGTTACGTTTTCTCTACATAAGTTTAGTATCCTTTATATAACAGCTAAGTATTTTATATTATGTGAAGTATTATTCTTCTTGCTCTAAAAATCATTTTGCACTGTCCACTTCTATTGGTATTGACTATTTGCACATCCTCCATTGACACTTTACATCCATCCATCTACCTTTTTGACTGCATAACGTTGTGTACTCATATGATGTGTACTTTTATGTCGTCCGAGTACTTATATGTTGTGGGACTTGTATGTTGTGTACTTGTATGTCGCCTCAGTACTTACATGTTATCTACCTGGGCCTTATTGACTGCGTACTTATGTGTTGTAT
Organism: Pleuronectes platessa; assembly: GCF_947347685.1. NCBI lineage: Eukaryota > Metazoa > Chordata > Actinopteri > Pleuronectiformes > Pleuronectidae > Pleuronectes > Pleuronectes platessa. The sequence continues at coordinate 14,705,075 of NC_070636.1, read as the reverse complement.
TACCTACATGTTGTGTGACTAGATCGTGTGTTACTTCAATGTTGTGTACTTAGATCTTCTGCTACTTATGTTGTCTACCTATATGTCAGAGAGAAATGGATTCAACCCGTTCTATTTCCTGTTCATATGTTCATATATACCCCCCCCCCCCCCCCCCTTATCTATCTATCTATCTATCTAAATATCTTCCCTCGCGTATTTCAGTTTGTGTTGTGAAACCAACGCAGTGTGGGTGTGGAGCTTCTCACCTGACGAACATGATGATCCCAACTTTGGCTATGTCGTCCCGGATAACTTTCCACGACTCCTTGATCATCTGGATGTGACGCTCGCTGAGATGCGGACGCGCAGCAGCAGCATCCTCCTCCTCCACCTCTGGGCTTCTCTCCCCAAACTCCGCTTTTGCTGCAAGACCTGAAATCGCGCAGCCCATTCTTCATAAAGAAAAAACAAAGATAAACAACGAGGAGAATGACACAATCCGGGTAGGAAAAGGAGGAGGGCTGATTGGTTATTTGGTTCCAGAGGAAACCCGAGGTTGTTGCGTCTGGTTGAAGTGCGCGACTCCACTGGGGTCTGTGACTGCTCCTCTGGTGGGTATCACTGATCGGTGAAGTCACGTCAGTAAACACAAAGACAGGATGTAAGATCGGGTCATTTCTTTCAAAGTAAAAACCCTCTACAATTAGCCACTTGCAGCAGGCTCAGGTTTTTTTATTTTGAAGTGCAACCTACCCAACTTCCGGTATTCACATATGTGTTTCTGGTTGACTTGATGCAGCATTTGATTCAATTCAGACACACACACGTATACACAATTTGTCTCTATTGCCATCAACAAGGTTTCATCAACTCAAATATATGTATTTTATATGTAAGTTATCAATTCGGATAATGTACCTTGTTAATTTTAATTCTAACCAACTGTATAAGTTAGTTCAGCAATTTTATTTTTTATTTTTCAGTGTATTTTATTAAGATCAAAAGGACTGAAGTGCAAAGTCTTACAGCAAACTGGCTTTGCTCGTTTAACAATTTGCATTACTGTACATTTTAACCATGAACTGTATGTAAAGATTGATGAAGCGTCTTCCTTTTGAGAATCAACAGGACGCATTTCCTCCACGTAATGTCAGGAACACAGCAATGCAACACTCCTCTCATACGGTTTATAAAAGTACTGAAACCTTTAACCAGTTTAATAACCACAGGACAAATGGATGAAAGATTAAAGAGGACAATGACAATCCACGGACACTTGACCATTTCTGTTTTTATTGAAAATACGGAAAACTTCAAGTATGAAACAATCATTTTTTTCCTTTAGCTGAAATTTAAAAAGTAAAATTGTTACTGCTCAGTATTTACACAAGGCCACTTCTCCCAAATATACAGTTTCATAAATAATATCTAAGAAAATATACAACACGTTGAGAAATTAAAGCTCCTGTGATACAGTATGTGAGGACAGTTGTAGAAGCAGCTACAGTAAAACGTGGAAGCCAGTTACTGCGGTGATGGCTTGCGTTCAAAGACTACAAAAGTTAAAAGGAAACTGTCTTTGGTGTTCGGTCAGAGATCCTCGTCAGTGAGACGGCAGTGTGGACGCTGAAAAAAAAGATCAGTCTGTGTTTGTCCACCTCCACTTCGCTTCCTGACACTCCAGCTTACAGTTTACGTGGTCACATGATAATAGTGCTATAGTGACTATAGCAGGGATCACCAACAGTGGGTGCATATAATAATAAAGTAGGACCTAATCTTTAACTGATACAGGAAACTATTTACACATTTTTTACATAAAGTTGAAATTGTACAGTGCAGGTAAATACCCAGTGTACAAATAATGCAATACACCATTTTTTAAAGACATCACACATCCCCCTCATAAACCCAACAAATAACCAATAATATCCCTTTCATGTTAAACACAATTCATCACTGTATGTCTCCTGTACTAAAACAATGTGCGGACAGTAAGCTGCATTCTTTTTGGGGACAAGATGAAAAAGAGGATGTTGAGAAGCGTTAGATAACTGGCAGCTGTTTCCTGATAATAGAAATAAACATGATTCACGCGATCATCAGCTTAAACTCTGGAACTTCTCCCGTAAGCTTTTCACTAGATTACTCTCTGACATCTTCCCTGAACTGAAAATGGAGGACCTCTCTGCACAGTCAGGATCCTCCTGGGGGAGGTGGTCCGGTTCTTGGAGTTTTCCTGCTATGCAGCTGCTCCTCACAGGATCCTGGAGGTTCTGCACTTCGTGGAGGGGAAGAGACCCGATGTGGTCCAAGGAGCTCCACCTGCACAGCAGGGGCTGAAGCCGTGGCTGGGGCCAGTCCTCTACGGCTGGACCTTCTTCACAATGTGTCCGGTCTGTCAGAGCTTTGTGAAGGTCTGAGGAGCTGCTGTACTTGTGTGAGCAGCTGTTACACACGCTGCTGCAGCACTCCAACATCCCCATTGTGCAGCTACCTGTTACTTTGGAGGAGTGGGTGTATTTGGAGCGAAGTTCTTGCACGTCTGGCCAGTGGAATCTCTCCGTCTGGGAGCTTTGAGGGCAGGTGTCTGAGCTCTGGGAGATGGCATCAGAGTTGGGGGTCTGGACTGGGCTCGGAGAACGCACTTCATGGATGACCATCTGATCAGAACCAATTAGAGGCAATCTCAGGCTGTGTTTACCTGTATACACACAAACAAACAAAAAACACACACAGAGAATCAGTTTTATCTACACGAGAACAAGTGATAAGTTACTGCCAGAGGAAGCAATCAACTGCCTCCTGTTTACCCTTTTTCCTGAGCTGCAGCCTCTCCTCGTGGACAGCGGGCAGGCTCTTCAAGCCCTGCTGATTGGCCGCGTCTCGGTTCCTCTGCCACACCATAGGCCTGTTGTTCTTGATGCGTTGGCTGTACTGACGAGCCAGCTGGAACACCTTGTTTTTCATCTTTCCCATGTCTTGCAGGATCTGTTCCTCATCCAGACTCGCTCGAAAGCTGATGATCTTCGGCAGCTGGTTGTGGTTCAAGTGGTTCTTCTCCTGTGACGGAGGAGTTGTACTCAGTGTAGATCCGCCCTCTGTCGGTGGAGAGGTTGTGCTGGGTGATGAGACCAAGGAACCATCTGAGGCAGTGCATGTTTCAGACTCTTCTAAAATCTGAGGCGTTTGTTCGCTGTTTTTAACATCTGAAGTATCGAAGCTCATGTCCTGTGGTGCTTCCAATATCGAATCATTCACTTTCTCCTCTTCTATCTGCAGGACGTCCTCCTCCATTTCCATGTCTTGCCAAACCTTGATCATTTCTTCTGAGCTTCTGAACTCTTCTTCCTCAGTGGTTGAGGCTTCACTGATGCACTGAGGTCTCGCCATGGCCTCCGCTGCTCTCTTCGGTTCGGTTTCAGTGTTTCGACTCTTTTCTAATCCAGGAAGGTCGAACACAGACCAGGAAGTGGGCCGGTTCCAAGAGAGGCCCTTCCTGTGCACTGGGACGGCCTGCTCCTGAGGAATGCTGTTCAGCTGTCGGCTCAAATGTTGAACCAGACCTGCCGGGATGTAGGAGAGACTTTCCCGGCGCTTGATGCTGAAGTTAGCATCCTGGTGCTCGGCATCCTCGTAGTAACTCCTGATCTTGTGGATGAGAAGACGATCTTGTTTGGAAAGTGTCGACCTCCGTTCTCCTTCGATGAGGACGTCCAGTGCAGGGTTGTGTGCAGGCGCCGACATATTGACCTCTGGGGTGGTCTGAGGCTCCGGGGTTGAACTCTCGAACATTTGGGTCTGCTCCTCCAAGTCCATGCAGGCCGAGGGGCTTTTGAGGACTTCGTTTTCTGCTGGAGGAGAGGGACAGGCGAGGGAACCCAGGTCCTCTGACACTAGGCTGCTCCGTCTGGACAAGCTACGGATGAATCGCTCGGCTATCACGCTCGCCTGGTCCAACACGGACATGGGAAGGATGCTTTTACGGTCCAACACGTCCTCCCCCTCCTCCTCTGAGAGCTCCCCGTTTGTCAGTACACTCGCCTCCTCCGGTTGGAGACAAGAGGAATCGCTCCCTCCTTCTTCTTCCTCCTCTCCAGTTTCTCTTGAAGTATCCTCAGTTTCTAGGGTGTCGTCGTCTTTTTGAGGGGGGGACACAGGAGACTCGGGACACAGGGAGCGCTGCACCTCCGGTTGATCCCTCCTCTTCTCTGGAGGGACGCAGTCTAGAGGGCAAATCTCCTCCACGTTGACCTGAAACACAATGGAGTGTTTACAAAGTAGCATGTAATGAGCAAAATAGACATAATGACAGCAAGCACTCTCCCATCTCCATAAACCTAATGGACCTTTTCAAAGTCAACCAGACAGTTTAATCCACAGCCACAACAATTTACGATGCATGTGTTTTATCCTCTGGGACCCACTGGAGCTTTATTACAGTGACCTGTTTCTATGTACAAAATGTCCGTGTGGTAAAAATTGCAATGACACTGTGACTGCATTTACATTCTGGCTGCTAACCCCTCCTCACTGCACAGTTCAGGACGCCCTTGGAGAGTTTAACGGTGAGTACGATGATGTCAGCGGCCCTAACAGCGCCTGTGATATTGGCGCCCCCGACATTGCCCGCTGTGCTGATGTTGCCCTTGTCGGCCATTATTCTAAATGTGTTTCCAGTTGTTGCCTGCCCGTGTGGTGTGCCTGCAATTTCTAAAAAGTGCAGCTTGGGGCTGTGTGGTGTAGATAAGGTTAGAAAGGAATTACAAACTTTACTCTGTTCAGGTGCAGAGAATCATGAGAGCAACACCTGGCCTCCAAATGAAATGTTTACCAGAGAGAGAGCGGTGTGTGTGTGTGTGTGTGTGTGTGTGTGTGTGTGTGTGTGTGTGTGTGTGTGTGTGTGTGTGTGTGTGTGTGTGTGTGTGTGTGTGTGTGTGTGTGTGTGTGTGTGCACTTACAGTGCTGTGAAAAAGTATTTGCCCCCTTCCTGGTTTCTTATGTTTTTGCATATTTGTCACACTTAGATGTTTCAGATCATTAAACCGATTTTTATATTAGACAAAGACAACCCGAGTAAATATAAAATGCAGTTTTTAAATGAGGATTTCATTTATTAAGGGAAAAAAGCTATAGTTAAAAAAAAAAAATTATAAAGTCCCTCATTAGATAAGTACATATAAGTATTTTATATGTTAATAAGACAATAAATAACAATAAATCACAGCAACAATAAATATAATAAATAATACATTTTTTTTGCAGTATTCAAACTGATTAAGACCACCTAACATCAAGGCGCCATTATGCCAATGAATATCCTCACCAAGATAGAAGTACAAAGCTGTTTGTACGTGCGTGTGTGTGGGTAATTTTAATTTACATAAAAACAAACTCCAGGCATAATTCAAATAGGCCAAATAGAAAATAACAGCTGAAAAGACACTGAAAGACTATTGTGACAATAGTCTAAACCCTCGAGGGTATAAGGATATATTGGCATAATGTAACACAGTGAAAACACATTAGTGTCACATCTGACCTCAGGGACACGTGTGGAAATGATGCTGAATGGATGTGTGGACCCTGATTGTGGACGGCTTTATTAACTACCTGTGTAGTGAGGGCTTTTTGAATAGCCTCGTCCACGTGATTCTCCTCCTGCCTCCCAGTTTCTGTCTCAGCTTTCACTTCAGTCACAAATCTGTCGTGATCGTCCTGAGAGCATAAAAACAAATTGAAACACAACAAACACACTTACGTTTAATGTTTGAAACAGCCACTACAATGAAAGGGTTTCAATTTAACCGACGTGGATTAATGCATAATCAGAATAAATACTGGTATAATAATTGACGTCAACAAAGAAGGGGGGAAGGGGAAATATGATTATCAAAGAGCAAAGTGCTCGCCATAATAATAATCATTTAATCAGATGCCAACATTAACCTTTGAAGTCAAATTACATTCAACAGGGCGCCACTGGTTTTAATGCAAATGCAGGCAATGGTTTCAACGGCATGAGCATCAACATCAATCATGTCCTAAAAACACAATTATGAAACACGGCACACAATTACTGGAGCTACACAGATGAGGAGGACAGACACAGGAGCAGAGTGCATGAACAGAGGGACAATCTTCAGCTCCACAAGCAGAGACATGCACCAAGTTAAGTTGCAACCATTCCTTCTTAGAGCAGATTAGGAAATTCCATGCACTTCAACATCAATTTGACGAGAGGTATTAATGTGCACAGCGCAAATGGTAGCAGGTGTTAGTTGGTTCTGTTTGTGAAGTAAAAATAAGCGAGAGAGACGTGAGCGAGCGTGGGAGAAAGAGTGGCAGAGAGTATTGGTAAGCCGGCGGAATGGAGGACAAAAATGGGAAACCCGTGGGTGGCAGAAACCCTCACCGTTGTGAAGTGAGTAGAAAGCAAAGCCCTGGCTCTAAAGTGCCAGCAGGAGATGGCTGCCAGCACTGAGTTGGCAAAGTCGGCTACCTGGTCATCTCCCATTAGTATATCTTCCTTGTAACTCTCCCCCTCCTCCTCATCCTCCTCCTTCTGCAGCTCCAGACCCCCCTCACTGCATGAAGAGCCCAGTTTCGGGCCAGTGTCAGTCGGACTTAGCTGCTCCAGAGAGTCCCTTCTCGGGATCAGATCGTCCACACATGGCCTCTCAGCCTGAGGGTCATCGAGGCCGGGGTCCAGCGTTCTGACACTAGCGGCTGGCTGAAGGGTGCGCCTATCCCCCAGCAGTGCACCCTCACTGCCTGCATGCTGTAGCGTGAAGTCAAAGACATGTGGATTGTTATCGCAAGGCCAGTGCTGGAGCATGATTGTGATTACAAAGAGCTGAAAATGGGATGTGAGATATGATTTTTCTTTCTTTAGGCCGGGTCAAAGTATGTTCTGTGCAGATTAGATTTTTTCTGCTTTCAAATTTTTTGGTTACACTTCTTTTGGGATTAGAATGGAAAGCCTGAACCTCTGAATCAAAATTGGATAAACCATATCTCACCACAGCACACCGAAATAAAGTGTGGTGCTTACAACAGAATAAAAAAAAAGCTTATCAGGGTTTAATAAAAGACAACATTTGGATTTCAGACGCTTACCTTCAGCACAGCTTCATGGAGAACAAAGATAAAGAAGAGGGGAGAGATAAACAAATAAGAATGTCAATAATTCGAAATGAAAAAAGTCAGAATATCGCAGGACAGAATAACCTGAATACCACATGAGTCTTATATAAGCTCCAGAAGAAGGGAGTGAGTGAGGCGGTTGTTACTCTGGCCCAGACTTAAAGGAGGTCTTGTGATTAGATAAATACCAATTAGAAACATCTTCCTCTCAGTGGCTTAGACTGGACATGATTCAATTAGCCAGGATGTGATGAGCCACTCCCTCACCGATATGGAAGGTTGACGTGTACATTGTTTCTTCATTACACTGATTCCAAAAATTGATCTGGTCTGGGAGCAGAGAAGAACTGGGGACAAGGAATACAGAGGTTTTTCTCTTTCATAATGGCCAATCATAGAAGATGACAGCAGGAGGACGCGCAGATCTGAGGCTGAGTTGGACTATTGAAAAGAGCTTGTGTATGACAAAGCCTTGGGCCGATGTGCAATATAATTAACGTCATTATGGGGGAGGCCAGTGGAGGGGGGTGGGGGGGTCGGAGCGAGTGTGTGTGTCTTTTGATCTGTTCTCCAGGTGTCTTTGTGGGAGAACAAAGCGAAACTGGAATAGAGATGAAAAAAGCACATGGGGCTGAATTTGAGTTTGGACAATCAGAAACAGAGTGGTATAGACAACTGGTAACGACTATATATAAAATGGCGTTTTCAAACAAATGAGTGATATGGATGTAGCCAAAATCTGCCCGTTTGTCCCCGGAATTCCTAAAACGGAGAATGAACGTCCACTGAACCTCACCATGTACCAACCTTTTGTGCTCCTCATGATTCTTTTTGCAGGCTCTGAAAGGGGAGAAATTGAAAAGGACAATTAATGATCAACTAAATAACTATAGAACTATATTGAACAGATACACGAAGGACTTTACGGATACAAGATCGGGTGAGAACTGTTTACCTGATCTCCTTCGCCCCTTTCGTCCTCCCTGATGGAAGTCGTCCCCGCGGCAGGACTCTGCTTTATTCAGCCTCTCAGGACTGTAGTGGTACTTTCCTAGATCTGGGCAGTAGTAAATGGTAAATTAAACAGCAATATATATTTACCACTGAAAATGAACCACCCTTTTTTTTGTGTCAAGCAGCATCTTCTGTTGCCATGGATACTGTTAAAGTGGTTTGTGCATGGCTAATGTTTCCATATTTGTGACACTTACAGTTTGAGTTGTCCAGGATGGCATCTTTTGCCTTTGAAGAAAAAGGAAGTGTGAAATGATGAGAGGCAGACCTTTAGCTTTCTCTGAGGAGAAAGGACATCGTTTTGAGGGACTATTTTTTTTTTACCTTCTGGGGGACGATTGTGTTGTGGTTCTCAAGAATGAGCCTCTTAATGTGATGGGCCCAGAGACGCTTCTCCTCTACTGATTTGGCCTGTAAACAACAAGTACTTGTGATTTAGAAAGTCGTTCTTCACATTAACAAATAGAATAGAAACAAACTGGCACTGAGTGTATATCTCCTCCGAGGCCCAACATTCTCCTCATGAAAGCACATTTAAATTCACTAGATCCAAATATACTCATAAAATGTCTGTTTTTTTGCGATCCATGAATTACTCTCTGAGAAAACAATAAAAATATTGAAAAAGGTTCTATTCCACAATGTTTAAGAACCCCCTGATCTGGATCTGCACCATAATTCTAATGGCATCTTCCTTTTCTCATTTCCCTCCACAAACTTTCGTTGTTATCGGTTGGGTAGTAATTTTTGTGTTATCCTGCTGACAGGAATGCAGAACTGACATAACAGTGGAAACTCTTAAGCGTTTACGAAAAAAGGTTTGGTTAACACTACAAATGGTGATATTATGGCAAACATCAAACTAATCAGGCCTCGGGTTGTTTTCTGATGATTCTGACCAGATGATTAAACTGCAGTTGTACATGTTGTGTAACTGTGCAGCAGAAGGGAAAAGGTTGACAGTTACTGGTGATCCACATTTACCTGCACTGTATGTGGCTGCTTGGGATGCTTGAAATGGATGACACTGAAGAGCAGGGGATCCTTGGCACTGTCAAGCAGCATTAGGGTGGAGCACTGCAACCACAATGAATGTAGAGATGAAACTGAGGCTTCAGTCAACTTAATTTGCTACTTCAAAGAATATGTCTTTATGTTATCGATCTTAAGTTGTTGAACACACAATATGATGTTGTTTGACCTTCTGTTCAATCTTTAAATCACCATTTACCTTTATTTAAATTTCTTAAAGTACTAAATCATTAATGAGTGAAAATGAACCCTACCAAGATGTGGGTCTTATAGACGTAGTGTTCCCCTCGTTTCTTGGTAAAGAGGAGCATCTTTTCGAAGAGGAAGAGTGTGCGGGTGTTCTTCGCCCTTAAGACATGAAACGTGCCCTCCAGCACCAGCTCTCCATAGGTGGTCAGGTCAGGACCCTTCCAGTTGATCAGAAGAGACTGTATCTCCTGCAGATGAAAAATACACACACACACACACACACACTCTTAGCCATGTTCCTTCACCATGAAAGAGTATAAATGCCATCACAGCGTCAGATTTTATCTGTGATACAAAGATACAAAGAAAACTGAAGCTGCCACTTGATCAACGTCTCACACCAAGAATATCATTAAGAATCAGTAATCCTCTCTCTAACACTAAAAGTGAAAGCTGCAGATGTATACATTGATATCAAATTGGGAAGGTTTGTGGATTTGCTTTAGAGAACATATGACTGAAGAATCGTATTTTTAGAATATGTATATGTGCAAGAGATTGAAAAAAGTAGAGTTAAGATATATAACTATTGCAATAAATCAATGGAAAAATTATGTTTCAAAATAAAAATGTTTCAGAAAGAGAGAAGGATAATTTCATAATTTACTAGGAAAAATAACTTGACTGACTGTGTAGTGCTATTGTGAGAGCAATTCATGACAATGACGTATATACACCTTTTAAATGGCTGTTTGAATGCAAGTGTGGAGCTCTGACCTGAACCCTGACAGCATGTTCATGTTTCCTCTTCATGTCATTGATGTACCAGGCCACTCCGGTCATGGTGTCGATGGCCTCCTGAACCACCTCATTTCCCTCCTCGTCTGGGTCAAAGTGCTTCGCAATTTCCTTTGGAAGAGACCGGGGACAGTTACAACTTCTGACAGGAGGGTGACGCCACAGGGAACTAATTGAATCTCTTCCCAAACATAGAAAGATGTGAATCCATATCAATCCATTGAGCTATTTACCTTTGAAAATACTAAATGGCTTTTCGCCTCTGGGCCCATAGATATTAATCAAATTAAAGAAGGGGAAAAGGAGACTATCACTCTTTGGCTGTATTGTTAAACACTCACAGGCATTTTTCAAGGTGCAGTTATAAAACAATATAATAACAATACTTTATCATTAAGCATCAGGGCTGTAAACTTCTCTAACACTTACCGTATCATAAGTCTAAGGCCTGCAGGTGACATATTGAGAGAAGTCATATTAAAGCAGTGTAACCAAGGAGAATGTTGTGTACCTGCAGCAGCAGATGATATTTCAGGATCCTCTGAACTGGCTTGAGCAGGAAGGAGCCCAAAGGGAGCGAGCGCTTCAGAGCAGCTTGTCGATCCCTGAAGAACTTGGCTAAGGTGTTACTCCTCATGCAGTCAGTCAGTGCTGCCACAGAGCTAGAGAGCAGAAGATGATAACATGTGTATGTTTAATAAAATACGTTACATCAGATATCACAGGAAAAAGGTTATTTCAAGAAAATATTTTCTAGCTACTTACTTGGGATAGTTGGTGCAATACTGGGTATAAATTTCAAAGTATTCACTCTGAGGAAACACAAAGCAGAAATTTTGATAACATTAATTTCAGTCCATGTACTTTCCATCATAACTTTGATTAATTAAAGATATTAGGTAAGATAGAATAACTAACAATATATTATTTTAAGTAGAATGTTATGAGGAAGATATACTGACCTTATCTACAAAGCATCTAGCTATGGCCACAGGGTCGTTCTCACACATATCCAGAGACTGCAGCAGTTCACTGAAAAGCAGAACAGAACAGGGAGTTCACGTTAACATAATATCTATGTGTAGAAAAAACGATGAAACCACAAAGGAAGGAAGAAATAATGATTAGTGGCTGTTGTCAATAAATCAATGCTTATATTCTTCTACAGTATTTATTCTCCCCGCCCAGTGAGATTTGACACGAATTAAGAAATAATGCCACTAGAGGGCAGCATACACTGTTAAACAATAACCTTGTCTTGGCAAGAAAGAACACTGGAATTCTCCCCTCTGACAGTGCCATAAAAAACAGGATGTACTCTAAAAACCTGGAAGTTGTACGGTTGATTCATTATTTACTTGGTGTGACATCACCTCAACAAAATGTGCACGACTGGGTCCCTGTTGGAAAATTACAATACAAAACAAACATGGCTTCGGAATCGAAATAATTAAACAGGCTTCATCACACTGAAATCCATCCCTTAAGATAAAGACTGTGTGCCTTATCTGAAAGCCATTACAAGGAAACATGTTCATAATACAATAAAAGAAAAGCACTGGTGTTGAGGTATGTTTCGGAAACAAAGTCAATATTTGTTCATACTGCAAGATTTACTCTGGTCACAAAGAGTAAAATCCTGGCCTCCCAGCAATGACATCCATTTAGAAATGTGAGTTTATTGAGTATCAAGTGCTTTTAGGGCAGAAGGGGTTTGAATTACAGCAAAGTAACACACTTCACTGCTAGTAAGACACCTGCAGTACGGTGATGGTTTACATGATCCCTGCAATGGTGAGTAAACGAGGTGACTGGGTTTTTTATTTTTTTGACGGACTATAGAAATGTTTACCTCTATTGCAACATAAATTCGGAAAGCCTCCTGCAAATAGGCACAACTCTGTATATTAAATAAACATGTGGTACCTTTTCACAGGCAAGGACAGACACCTTTCCTCAGAAACTGCACTGTAATAAAAGCTAGTATCGCTGTCTGAATTGCTAACTGAAGGATGACAAAGCCTCCCAGTGCAACGTTACACAAAAGAAAAGCATTGTCTCTCTGTAAACCACAGTGCGTGTCCCCTCGGATCCCAAATCTCTCTTCAGCTGACTTCAATTTAAAAAAAACATGTGCTGTACAATAGCCTTGACATTACCCAAGGAATGTTAATGTGTTGTTTTATCAAGCGGCACGGACAGCAGTGGGCACTTGCTGAAGTGAGATGATTAAATGTAAGACTAACTATGACCATTACACCAGCGTGTTTACTGTGGAGAGTGTTGCCCCACGGCTCCTCCCTGCGTCTGCTTTGACTCCCTGAATGGATCACAAGCAGCGAGTGGAAGAAAAGGAGTTAGACGTCATGAATTCTCCACATTCCTCATATTATCTCAAATATGAGAATAGCAGAGTACACACACATCAAAGTGCAGTGAATGGGAACAAAGTACAAGGAAGTAAGTACACCGATGACTGACTACAGCCCCCTCTGCTCTGGGTATTGTCTCATCAGGTCGAAGGTACCTTTTAAGATATAAGCTACAAAATAAAACATATCTAGATGTTAGGCTGGTTGGTGAGGGTATACCCGGGCGATGACTTACCTGTTGAACTCATATATGTCCTCTATGTTTCCAAACAGGGCACACACTTGCTCTGGCCGTATGGGGAGGTTGCTCATGTCGATGATGTGAGCCAAATAGTCCTGGGAAAACATAAAATACAGTTCATTTCGAATCACTCCATATGGTTTACTATCCTTCAGGCACTTGCAGATTCCTACCTGCAGAGGGAGCATGCATAAAGAGAGACAATTTTCTCCTTCAAAACCATCACACAGGAAATCCTCTAGGATGAATGATCACTTTTTACACAACAGTTGGTTTGTGCAGAGGGTTTATACCATTCTAGTTCTGATGTCATGGTCATAAGGCTTTGACGTGAAAGATGTAGGTTGATTTATTCACAGCTATGTGATGTTTAAAGGATCCTTTTAAGGATTTGTTCCAGTGACTGGGGGGGGGGCAATTAGACTGTCTAGAGGAGGCCCCATTGTACCTTGACCATAAACATCAGCACAGCCCGTTCCCCTGCCAGGACCCAGCTCCCCACGGACCTATTCAGCAGATACAAATATCTAAAACCACACATATTCCAACATCTGGATGGTTGCCCTGTCTCTCGGTCCCCTGTGCACTCATGTGCCACACAAACCACGACATACAAGTGCAGGAGTAAAGGACAAGCGACAAACCCGTATAAACTCAGCGACTGTATAAAGAATCTACCAGTAAACAGCTTGTACACACCCCCATGCTCCCAGACGATGTGGTGCAAAAACACACAAGCACACAAAGAGAGACACACACACACACACACAGAGAGACACACACACACACATGCCAGGCAGCCCAGATTAAGAGTAGAGTCATCACATCGCACTGACTGAATGAACTGGTCATGGATGGAGAATTTCACTGCAGCTGGAGCAGTGCTGACTTGCAGTCAGCAGGGCGCCTCATAGTCTCCTATGGAATAGCTCACCACTGTTGTTACACCATACACACGTGACCTTTAGCATAGCACAAGAGATTAAATGCTATATGTGGAGTCTCCCAGCTTATAGTGCGACAAGCTTAAAGCAACAGAAACCCAGCTTTACCTGCGCAGGGTAAATCTGGGACCAATAAGTCACATCAAAATGCCTAACTAATTAAAAATAAATAAGATCGATAGTTTAAATGGTAAATGGTTTGTATCTATGTAACGCGTCTCTATTGTTGAAGACCACTCAAAAGGCTTTACAGAAGACTTTTGCCAGTCAGCCATTCACATACACAGTTACATAGTGCATCGGACTGGGATTAAACCGCCAACCTTCTGTTGAGTGGATGAATCTATCCGCACCAGTTTAAGTGGGGAAAAGAATAAACAATTTTGAATTTTAGCGGAGGATTGGCTCAATGTGTGGGTAACATTAGAGACAATCATAAACTTGCAAATATTGAGAAAATGTAATCGACTGTTCGCAAACAACTTTTAAAAAAGCTATATCGATGTGGCCATAAAGATGGAAACCATACTCATATCTCCTGGAGCTGAAAGAACCTTTCTGGTACAGAGTGAATTCTGAGCGAGAGATGCTTGGACATATTGTATACCAAAGTGTTATATTTTAAACTTGGGCAATATAACTAATGTGGTGCAGGATGAAGGTGAGTGTCTGGTCAAAATTCTACTCACAGCTGTGAGAGAGGGCTACCAAGAAATCGCTTGATAGGAACACACTGAGACCTGAACGAGGCTTAGATAGAGTACTGGAACTATTGGAGATGGAAACGATTATTTATTGTTTAAGAGTGAGAGGAGATATATTTACCAGAGAATTTGAACAATTGATTGGTTTTGATAAAAATATTGATAAAGGTAAATTACACCATAACCGCAAAATGTAAACCCTCTCTACAGTTACACTGTAGAGTTTTCAAAAAAAAAAAACTTTTTCTTCTTCTTTTTTTGTCTTTATGTGTATATATGAATAAAGCAACACAGACTAAAGTGCAAAAAATAAAATAGAGGAGCGTGATGTTGGACTGGCTCTTTTTTCTGAAACCCAATAGCATGATTCACATTCTTTTTGAACAATTCCTCTGGGTGTGACTGGACCAAGTGCTGAGGTTGTATTTAGACATGTGAGACCAGCTGGGTCAAACAGCTGTTCTCTAAATGTTATTCTATGGATAGACAGTAAAGAGTGAGAGACTTCAGAGGCAGCGATTCACTGGATTTGACAGCAGGGTGGACACATCTTCAGCAGCTGTTTCAGCCTTCAGTGTCAATATCAAGGGGAAGCTTTGAATTACAATAGTTTGCTGAAATAACAATTCCAAGATGAGGGAACAGGTTTCACACATCTCTGTCAGATTCAAGGCTGAGTGTGAAATTAAAATGAGCTGCATGGAATCTATTTGACTGAAGCAATACTGTATCATAAAAGGACACATCTGTGCTGGACAGTATTCCCACACTGTAGTCTATGGAAAAACCGATTGCTCCGCTTTCATTTGTGTTATTCTCCGTTTGCTGCAAAGATGGAGGTGTTTGTGTTGGCTGGGAGCTCCTGAGAGCTCAGGCTGGGCCGGAGCTCGCTGCAGGGTCTGAGTGAGCGGGGCCAGACCAGACAGGGGCTGCTGCCCCCGTCAGCTGAAATAGTTTAAAGCAGTGGAAGTGTTTGTCCGAAGCAAGTCATTAATCAAACCGCGACCAGCCGGCACCCCCTCGCCCCTGCAACTGCCAGACGCCAGCGCAGTCGGAGACAAGGTGAGGAGAGGTGCGAGCTGGTTTACTGCGAGTCAGCCTGTGAAATGCTTCACGTGTTAAAGACATTAACAGCAGAGACTGCTTGACAGCAGCGTGCTCCTGTTTCTGAGCAACAACACGGAAGATTGAAAGCTGGGGAGGCTTCTTCGTCTGGAACTTGTTTCCAGACTGCAAAGGGTAGAACAGGGTATAAGAGATAAGTTTGTTGAGGGGTAAAATCTTTCCTGGCCCATTTTCCATGGGTCACATGTCTGAGATGAGGTTACTTCTATCTCTGACGAAGATCATAAAGCCCAGGTTTCCTGCCATGAAAGACCTGCACTGTGTCCCAGTTTTGACTGTGTTTGAACTCCAGCTTTGAGCACGCTCTGTGGGCTACAGGCTGTAAATTTTCAATGCACTGTAAATATACAGAGTGCTTTATACAAATCACTACGACCAGATCATAAACTCCACAGCCTTGGAAATATATAAACAAAACACAATGTCAGATGTCAGACATATATTGTTGTCAACCGCCCAATTGGTTAAGAAAGCAGGGAATCAGGATATATCCTGGTTATAAAAGGACAAAGAACAAAAATGTATTGGATATTTTACAACGCCCAGATTCATTTTTTGGCCACAAACCAAGTACACATTATTTGCTCTCATCAGCCACTGAGCCCAATTCCCCCTGTTTTGGCTCCAGGCTGTACAAAAGAGTTCTGCAGACACCGAGCCACAGCTGTCCATTAATCCAAGGCAAACACGTGCTCCAAATGCACTGAATGCTGATGATTTACATTCTACAATATCAACCAGTGGCTCACATTGAACTTGGCTGAAAACGGCAAAAGGAAAATCCAATATGAGTACAGTCAGCATAACCCTGACCTCCACTCACCTCCACGATGCTGCGCAGGTCCTTGACGTACATGCGTTCTGTCTCAATGATCTCCATGACCACACGGTCCACGTAGGTCAGCTTCGGGTTGGGCGCCATGGCGTTTGCGACGACAGGCGAGGCAGTGATGTGAGGTATTTGAGCGATCACCTTCCTGTTGGAGGCCGCGTTGTTGTTGTTCCACTGGTGGCTGATCACCCGGGGCTCCAGCCGTTCCTGCCAGCGGCCCCTGGAGCTTGTGAGGATGGGGCTCTGGTCCCCAGCCTGTTCGCCGTTACCTTTGGCCGGACTCAGCTCCAAGTCTATGTCCTCCCCGCACGGTACGGGTGGGGTGTTGGAGGAAGGTATTGCGATGGTGCTTCCGAAGAGGCTGCGACTGTCGCGGGATGAGTCTGAGGACAGGGTGGACACAAGGCTCACTGGACGTTCACCCTCTCCATCCAGTGGCTCCGCACAAAGTCGGCTGTAACAGTCTTGGCCCAAGTCCATGTTTGCCTGGTCATGATTACTGGTGAGGAGAAGCGAGGAGAACTGAGGAGATTCTGGGACAGGAGAGAGGAACAAAGATAGAGGGGTCAGAATTTGAGAGACACTGTAGTCAGTGAAACAGAAATGGATATCTGTCTCCATCTCTCTGGAGACAATCTAATCTACTAACTTCATGGCTAATTGCAGAAGGTAAGTGCTTCATACATAAAATACCTCCAGTCAAAAGCTTTTACTGGAGAAAACCTGCTATGTCTGCTCTTTTCAATCAATGCCACATATGCATACTTGGCATGTAACCTGTCTTCCAAGAAGCGACTGTTGCATTAAATATTTAAATTTGAAATAAAAATTGTGATATTTGTTGTTTCCTCTAGCTTGCGGTTTCCTGGGTTATAAATGGTAAATGGCTTTGTATTTATATAGCGCTTTTCTAGTCCTGATGACCGCTCAAAGCGCTTTACAGTACAGTTCTACATTCACACACACATTCATTCAGTGCATCTATTCGCAGCACTTTTACACAGTTATTCTATGGGGGGGCCATTCGGGGTTCAGCCTCTTGCCCAAGGACACTTCGGCATGCAGATGGGGTCAGACTGGAGATCGAACTGCCGACCTCTAGGTTGAAGGATGACCACTCTAGAATAGAATAATTTGGGTTATGTATTGGTGTTCTCCAACAAAGCTGCTTCATTTTACTTTTTATATTTTATATTTCTGAACCAGATGCAAACATAATTTGTTTATAGAACGCTACAGTAAACATTAATGTAGATTTTTCTACAATGCTGTTACTGTCCAGACACACTTTAGTGAATTGTCTTAATGGTTGTCTTCTCTCAGCAAGTGCACACATAGCAGCAAGGCATGATTGCATTAAGACACTGCTGAGGCACCAATCCAGACGAATATAATTCTGCAAACGTTCTAGCTACATTGACCAGACTTCTATCCATGAATCAATAAAAGCCGTGCGCTTTGTGTTTATTCTCCCAGGCTGAGACACAGAGGAGTGGTTTGCAGTAAAAGCCTCAGCTCAAATCATTACTGACATGGCCTAATTGCAACGCAGTATATTCTATGGAAAACCCAGCCACTTCCTCTTGTTCTTTTGACTGCTGAAGGCTGGGCCTTGGAAAAACAGAGAGGTAAAACTAGTTGGGAGAAAAAAAGATTGGAGAAAGGCACCCAGAGCTTTGTTTATATGCCTTCATTGAGCTCCGTCTGAATTTAAGAGAAATGGAATCCATATTCAGTTTCACTTCCTTCCTGACCAGATGGGGAATTTTCCCCACAAACGTTTCCTAAATATAAGAAACCATGTCGCTGTGTGAGAATGGGGCACTGAGTGCCCACCGAGCGGAGAGCTCCATTTCCTTTACTATTTACAGGGCAAAGGGTTCAAAACCATTTTACCCAGCTAAAGAAATGGGGCTTTGTGATGAATTTTAACTTCAGACTAATAAATAGAAATGAAAAAGGTATAAGCCATCGTTAAGCTAAATATTAAATTACATCTTTCCACTAAGTGCTACTGCTAAGTGGAGATGAAGAGCATAATTTCGTGTAGATAGCCAACAGATGTAGATTACGTCACAAGCCGGAATTCCACCAGTTTTGACATTCTTTAAACTATGTAGATGTGAGTTAACGGTCAGGGGTCCACAGCTCATAATAAAAACCTGAAGATGTAGTGAAAATATATTTTGTCAATCAGTGGCTACTGATTGATTACTGACTGAACCATCAGCTTAAAAATTAGTTTGAGGGTACATCGACTTAGAATAGAGAGACTGGTGCTGCTTTCATTCCCCCTCGGCACCCTGAACGGTTGTTCAGCTCAAAACATTGATAGGTTTTGTGTTTTCTCTACACGAAAACCACTTAATCGCTTAGACATGGAGCCAAATAAGTAATTGCCATGACGTTGCTGCTGCTCAGTATAAGTGACATGGTGCTGCTTTAATAAGCATACATAATTGATGTACAGTGTCTCATATATATCCAGTTTTATACAGGACATACAGTACAACCATTCACAGCTCTCGTAGGAATAAAGGCATAATAAAAGCAAAATCTGATTAATAAATTCTTGAGAAAATTGTGATGTTCAGCTAGTTGAAGGGTTTTACATCAATAATCAAATTGCCTTTTTAAGACACACACAGACACACACCTCTTGGCATCCTCAAACTTTCCATGAGTCAGGGCTGAACTCACAAGAGTCTTGTTCTCGCTGCACTACTTGTTCCACGGCCCAAACTGGGCTGCTCCAACAACACAGTTCCCATGCACAACCTCACGGGGAGTAAAGGATGATTCGGCAACCAAGAGCTGACCACTTGAGAAAACTCGGTTTACGCTCCCTGACAAATCATAGGGTTGATCGGGAGTGTAATGGGAAGCTATTACCCTCACTACACCACTACGAATTTGAATAAGGCTTCCATATCCTTTGTCACTTCTGTCTTTACTTTTGGTTTTGAGTTTCCCCTGTGTCTAGCATGTGAAATTCCCTTCCTCCTTCCTCCCTACCATATCTTTCCATAATACCGCTGCTGTGCTGCGGACTGAACTCCATGCCGAGTAAAAGGGAGGGAAGACAGCACAATGTGGGCTATGGACAAAATCAACTCCATACTTTCAGAATATAACCTCTCCTGATTGCATAGAATCATTATCTATATCTCCTTATGCATATCTCAAAGGGGTGAAATAAAAGATACCATTTGCTGCTCTGAAATGACAACGTCAAACTTGAACATGCACTTGACTCCAGTCCCAGCTTAGCTCCACAGCTTTGTTGACCACTTCAGATACAGGCTCCACGGCTGACGTTATCTGTGGCCGATACCACACCACATGTTTCAGGGAAAAACCACCACGGTGGACCACTCGCTAACTTTGTTGAAACACGGCGTGCAGAGGAATGCAAATTACCTGGTCAACATGCAAGTCTGAGATAAGCCGAGAACACGGTCCCGTGTCATGCAATGCAAAGTTTTTCCATCCTGCCAGTCACAACGGACAAAGACTTGTGATCTGCATCCTTTGTGACTCATGCGTTTATATGCTGTTTTCTCAAAATACTAAATACCCAATCCTGATCATACAGACAGTGTAAATGTCATAGTGTCTGGTCTTGCTCAGTGCTTCTTCAGCATCTGCAAACACTTATCACCAATCTCTGAGGGATCTGACACTACTGTGGTAAGGCCATTCCCATTACTGTGCCACACAGTTCTTAAAAGTAGCGCATTGGTAAGTGCCTGGTATCAAATTCATCCTTTGAAAAACATAAAGTACATGTTTTCACCTAACTATAGCAGAGTAGAGTGTATTTTACCTGGTATCTTTTTTAATATGTAGTAGTTGTGTTAATTTTTTATGTTTTGTATTTTAATGCAACTGAAACTGTGTTTACTTTTAACATTAATGTTAATGAAAGGAAAATTTGTTCTTGTGATTAATCCGTTAAAACCGAAATGACAATTTAAGTTTTGGCATAACTGTAGTGAATGGTCTATAAAATGAAACTACCGTGGCAGTGAACAGCTCTGTTAAAGCATTTGTTTTCCTTACAGCGACCAATTGACCCAATTGGCTGAGGCTGTCAATTATGAACTCATGTTTTTCATGTACTCACTACATCTGCCCTGTTGGTCGAGAGAAGAGAAGGCTACAAACTGTTCCCAATTCTCACATGTGAGGGGAGAATTCATTTACATTTACTTGTTTTGTTAAAGTATGATCTTAAATTTACAAACTTCTTCTTGTGGCCCGTCTTTGCACACAGCTCAGTGGACAGACCTGTCAAATCATACCTTACAGAATAGTTGTGGAGACGGCTTTGTCCTGTTAAATATATGGTCCAGTGCAAAATTTCCATTTCGGAGTCAGAAACCACAATTTTACAGCATAAGTACACAGCCTTGACAAAACACAACACTCTCTTTGTTTCACAACTGCATCAATACGGTTGTTAACTCACATATATAACTATTAACCAAGTCAAGGCTGAAGAGACAGTGTAGCATTTGGACTCAGTTAGATGAATTTTTAACCTCATGTTCACCATGAGTGTTACCTAAGAGTGTAGAGACCATTTTATCCTTACCGGATCGCAATACCTCACATTCCTGTGCGTGCACGGATCATTAATGTTGTTGCTAAAACAAAAATGGTTGGAATTCCAGGAAAAAAAACTTGCAACACCTCATTGTAATTCTTTGAATTCCAGTTTCCTGTCTGTTAAGCCGTGGTTAACATTTACAGACAAAGGTGTGTTAATGCTACTAGCATGACCTTCCCTTCCCTTTTGTTGACTCCCCGAATCCAAATCCCCTGGACAGAGGCAGGGATGCTGTACGACAATACAGCGTTTGTAAAGATAACGTTGAGTGATTTTATGTGAAGAAAATGTCCAAATAAAATACTGTCAATCCAAGTCTGAGTGTATGACTTCATTTGATGAGAAGCAAGTGAGTGTGACTAGTGTATGACAGGTGATTTATGGAAAAAACCTGGATCTGTTTCCCTGCCGAAAGCAGACAGGACGTTCACTCATGAGGGGCTCGATGACTAAGCAGTCTAGAACTAATAATGTAAAGTCTACACTTGCTTCCTTTTCAGTGTGAGCTTATCAGATGGTTGACAATGCAGACAGTTCATAAACTTCTCCGCCTCTGACATCATTGTTACGTGAATGACATGCAGCGCCTAATAAGGTGGTGCCAGAGGTGAACAGAAACTCAGAAATGGATACCGCAGCACCTGGTTATTAACTTTTCCAAAAAGGCCACAGTGACGAGTATGACAGAGGTGATCTCTGTCTGTCTGAAGTACTTTGTGTATGAGATATAAAGAATTCTTTGTGTAATAATTTTTTACATGCTTGGTTAACAACAGACACATTGAAGAAACAGTCTTCTTGCAGTAAGCCCCACAGATGCTGTGTATGATTTGGCAAACAATACTGATGCATCATTTTTTATAGCTGAATATCCCCACCTTCTTGAACATGATGAGCCCCAGCATGCAGCCGTGACGCAAGTTGTTCGTTGTAAGACCTTGAGAGTACTTGACTCGCATTACCACATCAATTCATGCAAACCAGCTTCTATGCAGATAACCATGCAAATTCTAACCTGGACAAGCTATAGTTTTGTTCTTTCACATTCAAAACCACAAACTAAGCCATGTGCCTGGTTTATCCAACTTGTGTTTCATACTCTTTACAGGATGGAGCTATTCAGTTCTTTGTATGCAGTAAATTGGAGTAAAAAATATATACTATAGCACAAGCTCTACACAGAGAGAATATAAATAGAATTGTTATCAACGGCAGATTACAATCAAGTTGACTATTATACAAAGAGTTTCAGAAATCACCTCTTTCCCAGTCTAATGTGTCAGTCCAGCAGTGAGGAAAGTCCAGGATTATTTCCAAATAAAAAATGTCCAAGCTCCTCTCCAATCCCTCCTGTGACCAGACTTTAATGTGACGAATGATGAGTGTGCAATACACAGTTCCAGAGAAGCTGTTCGCCAAAGAGACACACCTGCATGAGTATTTTAACAGAACTGACGCAAGGACTTACAATGTGATGTTGTGTCTGGCTGCTGACCCTTCGTGATCAAACCAGAAAACAGAAGAGAAACAGGAACAACATCATGCAAATACTTCTACTACAACTGCAGATGCACTTAGCATCAGAGAGAGAGAGAGAGAGAGAGAGAGAGAGAGAGAGAGTCTCAGCAGCCCCTCTGAATACCAAGTGATTGGTTTGCCTATAAAAATCGGCCGACCTGAGACTTTCACAGACATATCACTTTTGGCTCTTATATCAGCTGATATATCAATATTGGGATTTTTTTAGGGGGGGGGGGGGGGCACTGGCCATATCAGCCAACTCTAGCTTTAAAGAACATTAGATTATATATGCTGCCACTTGCATCAGTGTTCAGTAATTTCCTGAGTATATAAAACAAGCAATAAGTGTAGGAGTGTAAGCACTGTGGGCAGAAAATGCCACAAAAAGTACAAGCCCCTACCTGCTCAGTTAAGTAGCCTACACAGCCGCTCCTACCTTCCTACCGGATTCATCCTGACTCACCTATCAAAAGGAAATAAATATGAGCCCATTGTACCATGAATCATATCTGACACAGGCTGGATCCCACATGTACGATCGGGAACGATAAAACAAAGAAAATATTGGTAACTTCAGTGATAAGGTTCATCATGATGAATCATTTCTTGTTCCCTGGGTGCCTGACACTGTCTTGACAGCTCCATCCATTAATTCCATCACCTTGGGCCATCTTCTTTTTTTCTTCTTTTAACAAGTGCTTAATTTAGGAAAGAGCTACACAAGTTGAAGTCTGCTTAGTACATTTTGCAACCTTTTCTTGCAACATATCTTATATCTTACTTGGCAAGGTCTAAAGCACATTCTTGCTGATTTCTCACATGTTTTTCTTCACTATTGCTTGAACAGAGTTACTATTTGTGGATTCACTGACCAGAGAAATTTCCTCTCCCATATTAAGACATGTTACACGATGGAAACTCCTTGTTCCTAATTGGCAGACAGAAAAAACCCAACTTCAAACTGTCTCTCCAGCTGATAGCTAATCCGCTAACTTACCTTTCAGAGCCAAGGGCACAGTGTGTGACCCTGTTTCCCTCGGGGGATAAAGAGAGAATCGTGTTTGCACTACATCTTCATAAAGGCCTTCCGCTACTCAACATTCACTCCCAACTTCCTTCTTCCGCACCCCTCCACAACCTCAGGCCACTCACCTCCCCCCACAGGGGATTTTGGGAGAGGGAGGTAGTCTTGTGCTGATCCCCATGAGAAAAACTCCTCCTCACCTGGCATCGCTGAATGGCTGACCCCCCAGGAGGGCAGGAGGCGCAAGCAATAAGGGTGCCGCAGAGGATTAAGCCCCGAGTCTTCACAGACCATTATCAAACAGCATGAGTCAGAACAGTGGTGATTAGACACTGAAACGTGGATTTACTTCTTATCCGTTGATGAAGGAAAGAATTCGGGCCACTTCAAGAGTTTCCTTTGAACGTTCCTTGATACTGTTGGTACAGAATGATTTGATTTCTACCTGCGTTTAGCCTCACAACAAACCTTCAATCCTGTGTTAATAACTAGCCTGAGAGACGGTAAATAAATCACAGTGGACAACAAAGACTGACACACACATACACACAAACACCCACAAATTGAGCCTGCATTCCACACTGACAGTCAAGGTCAAACTGTTGTGCTGGGAAGTTTTGGGGGAATTCTGATGAGTCAATACATTTCAGTCATCTGTGTGTTATTAAATATCAGAAATTCTTATAAATGTTTTTTTTAATGCTTGTGTAAAACTCAAGTCTGACAAAATAGCAGCAAAAAAGTTTGGCAAGTCTTGCAGAGTACTCACGTCAGGTTCTCGGAAAAACACTATTCTGTCAATGGACCTTATTATTTACGCATCAACAGAGACACCAAAGGACAAAACCCCCAAGAATTAAACGTACAATCTGTAACTTTGGCCGCTAGGAGTCTCTCAATCAAAACAATAACAAATACTAGTTTGATGACATTGTGAAGCAGCTGGGATCATGTGAGATGTCTTCGCAACCATTGCTGATGAAAATCTGACTGACTCTATAACCCCACTGGTTAGACTAACCAGGCGCAAATCATGTTCACAGATGAGTATTTAGGTTGTATTCCCATGCACCTGCAGTTATATAAGAGACAGACAAAGCAACAGTTAAGAGGATATGATGCAATTAAAGGCGACAAAAATGAAACGTCCCATTACCTCTCATAAAATTGGTTTGTCGGGGTTTGAATTTTTTTTTTAAACGTGACTTAATATGTCTTTAAAAAACGAGATTTTTCAAATAGGCAGGATTCTCAATGTTACAATTGACAAAACATAAAGCTCCGTTTTAATCCTGTAAACCTCCCCTGTGCCGGACCGTGGCTCTTAAAGGATCCAGCCGTGCCAAATGACCTCAGTGCATTGGCATGTGATGATCCACTTAAGAAACTTCTCTGTTAACAAGCCCCCCCCCCCTACAGCCACCTACACCACCAAGAACCCTTCAGGCCGTAGCAGCACTGCCAGCTCAGGATCTCTTCAAAACTCACATTTCCTCTGGACAACCCACACCATCTGGGCTTGGAGGTGCGAGTCCATTGTAAACTTTACCACCAGTTTAACAGTCTACAACCAAACTGCGCTCCTGTTAGCGCCTCTCTGCAGAGTCCACACAGGCTGGTGCGGGACAGCCATGTGAAGAGGAGGGAGGTCGGGGGGGGGGGGGGGGGGGGGGGGGCACTTCATTTAATTCACATTTAGCCGTTTATCACATGCAGCGTTATAAAGGGTGTGATGCTGTTCTCCCTCTAGTTTAGGTCTTATTAACACTTACTTTATACTTGCTTTGGCACAGAGCAGTTATTTTTTCGTCCTGCTATAATAAATTACACGCAAGAGCATTAATTACACAAACCTTCTTCTGCAAAAACATGTAATCACCATCACGAAGCCATTATTGTGTTTGGCATTGTGTGTGCAGGAAAATATTTTGAGTGCGCTGCTTGCTTGCGAAACCTTCAACCGAATGTTTTGTGGGGTTATTCAGGAAGACGATAAAGAGTTTTATAGATTCAAATGAGTTCCTTAGAGGTCATCGAACAGGAACAGCCGCAGCAGAGAGCCTGTAACTAATGTGGGTAATCCACCTTAAGAGCTCTATAAGGAAGAATGCCATTGTAGGAGCTGTAAAATAATTTACATTGAAATAAATTATTTTGTGACGGGTACGGGACCCTGAGCTAGACAATGAAATGAAGCACAGTGAAGGTAGGAGCTGTATACATTCTATTACAATTGCAGCCATGTTATGTAATGACTTACATAAACCTGTGCAACTTGAGCAAGACGCTGCAAACATGGAGGACGAGGGACTCTCTGGAGTTTCAGCTGAGTGTCAGTGCATGACTTGAAACCTGAACAGGAGTGGATTCAGGCTCACCTGAGGCTGCTGGTAATTAATGCTATGGGCGATTAAGCAGAGAAAGAGTTCCAGTCAAGAAGTTCCATTAACAAGCCCACTCAGAGACGCGGCCATCCCTGCCATCATCTATCTGCGTCCACAAGCCTGTGTCCACTGGTCTGGAAAAGCTGCAGTGAATGGAGATGATCCCTCAGTCCTCCCCCCAGAACCCCTTTAAAGCTGTTCAATCTGCACACGCAGCTACATTCCTGCCTGAGGTTAAGTAAGTCAGCAGGAACCCTTATCTTGAGAGGGCCGCCTCAGGTCTACTGATGACTTAAGTCCCTATCACTGGATTGACAACCTACCACTACGTTCCAATTAGAAACTCATCAACTCCGAAACGGATATGCCTAGTGTCCACACTACTCTGGAGGGTTCAAGCCGCTAAAAGTTTGAAATTGCTGCTAGTCCTCACAGGCTGCATTTTTGTCTCGACAGGCAGAAACGGAGATGGTGGAAACAACGACATAGACACTCACAACCGCTTGCTGATCGGGTCTATGCAATCCAGTCGTAGCCTCCACTTAATTGTCAGGCCCCTGTCACATGACCCACTTCCGAAGGAGGAAAACAACCGGCATCAGCCTCAGCTACCAGTGTAGAACACAACATGGGTAATCAGTTACAAGCGTTGCTGACCCTGTTGTTTTAGCTACCGGCTGTTGTGCAGTTAAATTCTGCATTTGCCTACATGCATAGGAGATTATCTATTCTTCGAGCAATTCCTGTTTACACTGGCACACGCATATGTACCTAGGTGGTTACAGGATATGTGTTGGTATGGACGGGGATCAAAACTGACGTAGAGCAAAAAGGCTTCTGTGGACAGAGATGGTTCAGGTTTTAAAATGCTGTTTCCAAACAAGAACATATGGATGTAGCCCTAAATGTACATTTGCTTTGGTAACTTTCATATATTTCACATGTGGAACACAATCATTATAAATCACACTGGTTCACATTTTCACCATGGTCATGAAAGTTTAACTTTGGTGGAAATTATGATGGGTCTCATAATCTCCTGTCTTCCAGATTGGCCTGGAAAAGTATTTTGAAAGAACAATGGAAAAAAACACTTTCAGCCGCTGAGAAGAACACCTGGGTAGATCATGGAGCACAGCCCAAATATTATCCTTCATGCTGGTTTTGACTGATCATGCCTTGCGACGCCCAAATCCTTTCAGTGATTAGTGGTGAAAATAATCAGCGCAACCTAACTTTCAAATCCTTGGGCCCTTCAGAGAAATTTGAGCTGGAGTACAACCTTGTCATTGTTTACCTTGACCAGACAGGGGGCTTCCTTTCACCATGTGCATTCCTCCTGCCTGTTAACCGGTTCCAATCATCATCCCACGTAGATAGCGCACTACCAGCAGCCCTGCCCCTTAATTACCGCCCATCCGTCCAAAGCAGGAGAGCGAGGTCAGTCACACATTAACTCCAACTGGTCCACAAACAACAAAACTGAAAGCTGCAGAGTGTGTTCCGTCAAGCCAAGGTGATTTTGTGCTCCACATCTGAGTTGCAAAATGAGCTGTGAGACTGTGATGTCAGCGCAGAATGGCCTTTAGAGGAAATGGACAAACAAATGTTCATGAGGGCGGCACACGTCTCCGTAAGCCAAAAGCTTCTCCCGGCCAAAGCTGAACCAAAGGGACAGGCGTAGGGGAAAAAGGGAACCATTGACACATTGGTATTCTTCAGCCAAAGTCGAAGCCCAGTGCCAAATGTGTTCAGTGGAGAGAGGAGGCGTGAGGGGCGCTTGGGGGTTGAGGGACAGAGCAGGCAAAGAGATACAAAGAGTCCCTGTGTCAATGCAGTGGCTCTACGACTGAAGATAATGAACGCTAAAATAATATGTAATTTGAGTGGCCCCCAGCATACAAGGTCAGCACCGCTGGCTAGACTAACCATCTTGGCTGTCGGGGATACTGACACCTTCTGGTTGGATGTGCGAGTGTTCAGGAGTTTCAGTTGTATGAGGAGTGTGGGGCGGGGGGGGGGGGTTGGCCAAGCTCCACAGACACACAAAGAGCCTCTCTGCCAGCTGGGACTGTAGGAGGGGAGTTCATTGCTCTCTCAGCTCTGCCTCTACATTTCCTCTATTCTTCAATTCCAGGGATTTTTCCATTCAACCTCTACTGTAATGTGTTTTTTTTCTGTGTTTCTTCTATGTTAGCACAGTGTCCCTGCTTCCAACCAAACCCACTGTCATTGTAGAACTCCTGCTCATTAAATCCCCATGTCATAAAACTGGTCAACTCATAAGCAGCAATTACCAAAGCATGGATTACACTGGTTATAATGGCATTGACCTTACCTTCCCCCATTGGGCCCTGGTGGAGAGCAGAGTGGGACCCCTCTGGCATGGCACTCAGGCCTCTGGAGCTGAAAAAAACAAAACATAAAGGCTAAAACACAACCCTAGCCATTTGTGTCCAGACTTACTAGTGACAGCTTTGAAATACTTTTCATTTGTGATGACCTCAAAAGACACTTTTGGTTTCTCTACTCATGTTTCGCTTGACTGACCTGGCTCGTGGAGAGCAGAGACAAGGTCTTATATAAAAGGGAAATTCTACTCATTCCCCTGGTCGCTGCTCTGCATTAGCTCATGCCGAGCACTTGGTAATGTATAGTGTAAGCAGGTTTGAGATATGAAGGGGGCTGACTGTGATATAAGCTCATGCTAATCGGTAGAAAAAAAGGGAAGGAGTGAGAGTGAGTCCAACTTGCCCTTAATGGGCACTTAAGAGATTTAGCAGCTGCAAAATAAATATTAATGGATTTGGGAACCTCTGACATTTGAGCCATTCAAAAACGAATGACCTCCACCAAGAAGGTTATGTTTTCACTCCTGTACGTTTGTTTGATGGTTTGTTTGTGAAGAAGAATCTGAAAGAAAATACTCCTTCATTGGTTTGGCAAATGTTGCCATGCCACTTCAAAACAAGTCTCTCATCATCAGTGTTACTGTCCAGTGAGATAACAGTTTCACGCCTGGTGGCATGTATTTTTCTGATCCCTCATGCCAGGCTGTGGTTCTATTAATGATGAGATATGTCCCCTCAGAGCTGCTATGCAGCCACTTTCTCACATCACTGCCTCTCTGACTCCTTAACATGAGAACTCGTCTCTGTGTGATTCCTGGTGAGCCTCCGGCCTTTTAGACATCACATTCTTGGGCCAGCTAGATCAGAGGAGCAGGAATTCTTCGGGGATTAGGATGGACATTGTTCCTAGTGCGTTTGCTGGCCGCTGTGCCAGACTGACAGTCAGGCCAAGCAGAGTCCGCTGCCAAGAGGTTCGCCAATTAAGATGTGCAGGCATGCCAGGATCAAAGTCACAGGGCTGGTTCTGAACATTAAGACCACTGGTCCCCACAGCTTCAGCCTGGACTGACGTAAAACTTGTTTACTACAAACGAATCTCTGCAGCCACAAAACCTATTTTTTTCTTCAGCTTAGGGCAAAGCACGCGAGTCAGGGAAAAATCTGTCAAATGTATCACAGTGACATGAGTTTTTTTTTTTTTTACTCATCCACAAATGATTTTTGGCTTGCAAAGTCTCTTTGACTATTACTGCAAGCGTTTTCAGACATGAACTCTGGAAAATATCCAGAAAATTGGGTCTGGACAATTTTTCTTTCACATATGAAGACTGGAGCAGCCGATTGAGTCAGACGCGTTCACAACAACAGGAAAGTGTCTGGAACATTTGGTCAAGGGAACGAGTGGCACATGGCTAGATCCTGCAGGACGCAGGACATAATGTATAAATTCGGCGTTGGAAATCACATGTTTCTGTTAGCACCATATTGACATTGCTGCCTGTCATTATCCCCTTGAGCTTTCAAATCTCTTCATTCCAAGTTGACATCTTTGTCGAAGTCTTCTCCCTGTATGACGCCTCTTTTTCCTCCTGAGATACTTGTTTTCTTCTTTTTTTTTCCAGTTTTTTGTCACATGTTGGAAACATCATCGACACAAACTCAAACTTTTTCTGCTGTATTCTCACATATGGAGATTTGTCAAGGCACCTTTGATCGAGCCTGGTTAATTGATTTTCAAGTGGTGGGTAAGTTTGGGAAAACCCTTGATAAGTGGTATTCATGTTGAGGAGCAGGCTTTTAAATGGTCTCAATGAAAAGTGAACTCATAAAATCCTCTGATAATCCTTCCCACTATGAGCTCTGAGCCAACCGTGGTTACTGACCAGACCAAAGCTATGCTAATCTCACTTTGGTCAATGAGAGACTAGACTAGGAATAATGGGCTCAATCCTAGATGAACTGTAGACGTCTGGGCCTTAAATGTGTTTATCCAATGTCTTATCGAAGGTTGCAGGTGGTTTGGTCGGCGATAATGAAATGTTGAAAATGTCTAACAGGACATTTTAAATCCGTGAAACCAACAATCATAACACTTCTAGCCAGAATTCAACAATCGTAACTCAAGAACTTTCCCCTCCTTGTTTGCTGACATACAATAATTCCAAATCCATGTTTTCCTAGGGAGGGGGCACGGACAAATTTAAGATCCTAAAGAAAACACTAAGCACAGACCAACATTCATACCAAACTCACCACCTGTGCTTGAACTAGCTGCCATTTCACACAAATGGGGGAGCATTTGGTTCCCACAGCTGATGACTGCATTACCCGCAGCATGAACCTCCCACATGGGAATCTGGAGCTTGCCCATTTAATTGAAGGCAGATGCTGCAAGAGCCAATCTGATGGTTATTAAAAGACCTGCAATGGCTCACTTCTTCAGATGGGCAGATAAACTTCCTTGTTCCTCTAATCGCCGTGGCTTTACACTGATCCAGTCGGTCGAAGCCTGAATTCCTTTCTTTAAAACATAACAAACAGATGATTAAGGGGAGGACAGATGCGGACCGAGATACTGCGCTCATGCTAATAAAGAGAACATTTATACTGAGTCATCACCATGAACCTGTTAAAAGACAAAATACGCACAAACACACAGATCCCTTGAACCAAGATCTCAGGCCTGACACGTTCAAGGGAAAAGGTCCTCGGGGGGTGATGAATATCTGCAGTATTTTTCACCACAGACTGTCAAGGTTATAGCAAGAAGTGAAACCACTGAAAATGTGTAGAAAGGAAGCGAGAGAAAAACATGACTTCTGCTATCAGGCAGACATGTCACTTTCTCTGTCTCTCCAGGAAGGGATATACTGACACAGACAAGTTGGAAAGGATGTGACATCATATTTAACCAAGAAGACTGCTGCAAATAATGGAATGTATTTACATTTAAACCATGATGTGTTATTCCAACAGTCTCCAAAGAAAAACACCTGTCCAGTTTGACCTATTGCAAAGTGATTAATGTGCAAAACTGATGACGTACAGTTTGGACCCACAATCAGATTCCAAAAAATGAACTGAATCAGCCCTTTGTGCAGAAATTAACAAGGCAAAATGTTTTTCTTTTCCTCATGCAGAACAATTTGACGGGATGAGAGGCAAAAAATAATCCATACAATTGTTGCTGCGCTTCTCCGTCACAGTAAGCGACCTACCGCATCACGCCGCATTCACTGCCTGTCCCAAAAAGGCCCACGGGAGTCCGAGAGCATGACATAAGTCCTCTGGGACGTCTCTACTCAGACACGGTGGATCACATTTCTTTAGGGACACCGTCAGTCTGGACGGATGTTTATGTTTAGAACCAATACAAATCCAATCTAGCCTGGCAGGCTGAGGTCCTGAGTCCTACGGGCTATCTAAGAAATAGAGTCTTTATTATTTCAGCACTGGTGCCGTGTTTATTTTTGCATGACCTCTCTCTTACCCTCTACCCTGACAGAAAATACCCCTTGACAAACATTTTTTTTTGTGAGTGCCCTCTTTCCCACAACACTGCTGCAGATTGTCCACTGACACACAAGCCTTGAGAGACTTACAGCTTTTCATTCACTGGGGAAAACAATAAAGCCCTGACAGTCTCTCTTCATCTCAATTAAATACAACAGCTCCAACAAAAGGCGCTGCCCTAACCCGTGACTTCCCACAGACGCGCAGAGTACGAACCTCTTATTTTAGTCCGCTGCATTTTTCAGCACGTTTTTTAAGAGTGGACAATAACAGATTCACCCCATGAACACCCGCAGGGCACTGTGAGGAATTTTACCCATATGGTGCACGTAGACACCCTGGCCAAAATAGCCCTTAATGGGAGAATAATTGTTCCCCGCTGTGCTGAAAAGAAGGAAACAGCTATTTTCACCTCCACGCCAGTGACCACCAGAATGCTTACCTGGCAAGTGAGGTTGGCAAGTGCCATCTTATTTGGGAGATGATATGAAAACATTCCCAGAGTTTAAAAATCTTTAGTGTTGAACAACCGGGGGGTTCGTGGTCCTCCATGGTGTCCTGCAATGTTTGACGGGGGAAATCAGACACCGAGCATGGAAATAGAACTTTCAGTGTGGCCATTTAAAGGTGCATTACACCACATCTGCAAACAGCTCCTCCATGCCGCCGTGAAAGCTCCTCAACATCATAACAACAACAATTTAAATGGCACTCTGTAGAACGAATACCTCCACCGAAATCCCAACAGTCCACTTACATTCAATCAAGCCACACCAAATTGCACACACTCAGACACCCACTGAAGGCTGGACATTTTCCTGAAATTTTCCAGAGGGGCAACGCAAATGTCAAAGTCCATTGCGCAGGACATTTTCCCGAAATTTTCCTGCAAGCCCCCTAGTAAAGCATCCACAGGAGGATTTACAGTAGGCAAGTTGTAGTGTTAGTCACTTTTCTAACACATGATTGATGCTAAACTAAAAAGACAAAAGAATTCCAATTTCTCAGGAAGAAAAAAGAAGCCAGACAGGTAGAGGATGCCTACAAAGATGTCAACTTGGAAAGACTGAAAGATTCGAAAGCCTTTGGTGCGCTGTAAACAAAAAACATGGGATTTCTATGTCCTGTCACCTCCATGCTCAACCCAGACGCCAGCCCTCATCTGAATGTTTCAGACATTTTCCTCCTGCTGTGTTCTTTATGTGTTAAAGACAAACTGGCAAATGTCCTAAGCCAATTTTCTTGAGTGAAAACAGTCCCCCAAATATCAAGATCCATGCTTTATTCCCTGGGAAATTGGGAAACAAATCCTGCAATGTTATGAAACTGATAAATATCACCAGATCCATCCCTTCTCCAGGTCCCTAATTCACGCCAAATGTTAACGGGTTCTTCCTTGGCCCAGTCCCATGCTTCCACCAGATTCAAATATCTGTTCAGTACTTTTTTGTTTAATCCTACTAACAGAGAAACAAACAAATGGACAGGGGTGACAACATAACCTCCTTGGCGCAGGTAAACATTCTGACCTCCCTCTGCCGTCTGCTGAATCACTCATGGCACACACACTCTCCACTGTCAAACACAAACACACAGTGTCTACGGGTCGAGTTTAAAGCTGACCTTTAACTCTCACTGTGAAATCTGAGCTGTGACTTGCGAAAGCTGGAACTTCATGGTCCCTTGAGATCCTGGTATCTCCTAAGCGGCGTAAAATCAGTGTTAAACCGCTGCACAACAAAGAAAGTGACGCTCGGATTCTGCAGCTCTGGTAATTTTAATCACAGCTGCAGCATACCAAGACTCAGGAGGAAGAATCCAGGAGCCAAGTCTGTGATCCAAGACACACTCAGGCTGCTTCCTGTCTGGACCACCTGGAAGAGAGCGTTGTTCCTTGCGTCGAAGCAACATCTATCCTCAAAATGAAGTTCAGAGGTTATTGTGTTGACGGGTCAAGTGAGGTCAGGGGAGAAGAAAATGAAACTTTTCACTGGTAACTGATTGATTTCCCTTGCCATTCTTCCCCAGCAGCTGGACGGGGCGAAGTCACTGACCTATGAATAGCCTGCATTTAAAACCTCACCGTGTCTCACTGGGGCGCTCATTAGAAAAAGACAATAAGGGCTCCTGGGGGCCAAGTATGGACACCATAGGGGGCTGGTGGAGAGAAAAGAGGAAATGGCCAAATGATTCAGCCTCAGCATGGATTTTCTGTTTGTGGAGAAAAAAAAAGTCTCATCCCCCTAAAAAAAAAAAAAAGACAGGAAAAGAGAAACTGCAGCAGCTGATCAAAGTCCAGTGAACTGAGAGAGCAAAGACAAACACAAGTTATCTGACTGAAACTCCTGCTCTCTCTCTCTCTCTCTCTCTGACGGACCTGCAGCCCGCATGTCTGAAACTACATAGAAATACACCTAACATCCGTGTGTAGTGAATCCAATGAGGCTGTCTGGCTCATCAATGCCTGAAGGTGCGTTTGAGGGCTTTGAATTTGCTCCAAAATGGACAAAATAAAAAGGTTCTGTGTGGTGGTTTCATTGGTTTGTTTGGCTGGATGGAGAAGTTTGACGATAGTAAACTTCACCCCCTGTTCCCTGTAGTTAATGAAAAGCAGCTGAACACACAGAGGAACATCCACTGTGTGTAGCTCCAGTACCAGAGAGCTGCTCGGACCTGTTATTTACCTGTTTTCCCCGCTAACGCTCACTCAGCTCACTCTCGGTGAAACTCACCAGAGGAACTTCACGTACCGAGATTCGCCGACGTCTTTCCCCCTGGTCCTCGGTGGATTAAAAAGGTTTTCCCGGCGGGTTTTCTTGGTGTGAAGCGTCACGTTACTCCGTCACTTTGTTCATTTCACATGGTAGAAGCCGCTCAGACACACAGACACACACAGAAACACAAACACACAGGTCAGGTCAGCAGCTCGAACTGAAACTCCGCTGCTGCTCCAGGATGATGCTTGTCCTCGCTGCTGCTGCTGCTGCGTTCACGCCCCTGGGAAATATGGGAACTTCAAGTGAACGCCTCAGGAAGAAAAGCGACAAGCCTGGGATTCTGAGTCAGAAAATAAAAATATGTTGGTGTATTGCACTCTGCTCCAACTACACATTCTGTGTGGTTTCTGAATGTTTTTTTATTGTTATTTTTAGGGCCAGAGCACTGACAGGCACTGAAAGACAGCGAGGCCCTATTGAAATTGTAAGGATTA
Organism: Pleuronectes platessa; assembly: GCF_947347685.1. NCBI lineage: Eukaryota > Metazoa > Chordata > Actinopteri > Pleuronectiformes > Pleuronectidae > Pleuronectes > Pleuronectes platessa. The sequence continues at coordinate 14,670,080 of NC_070636.1, read as the reverse complement.
TTATTATTATTATATATTATAAATCATTCTTACCAACATGTAAGGGATCATGTTCACATTGACCGATCTTCACAAAAATCGATACACATGTGTATCATGACCAGACAAACAAAAAACTCAGAAAAACTCAACAGGAAGCCTGCTATTTTGCATTTAGTGACCATTTTGGCCATATTCCACATTTTTACTTATTATTATTATTATTATTTGCTTCCCTTTTTGTATTTTTATTTTACTTATGTCGTTTACACATAATACTACAACGTACAATTCATTAATGGTTCTTTTATTCCCTGTATTATATTGTTGATACTGTTATCTTGGAGTAAGCTGGTACGAGAATTTCCTTTGGGATTGATAAGGTCTTATCTTATCTTGTCTGGTCTGGTCTTGTCTTTTCTTATTTAATAATAATAATCTTAATTATCTATATTGTTTTATTGCTGAGCCCTGTTGTGTCTCATCTGGAGTGGAAATGACAAAGAATACTAAATATAGATAAAGATCTTTATTGGGTTCTTTTATTACTTTACTTTCGGTCTTATGATAACACCAGTTAAATAATGATCGTTTCTGGTATACGATGTATTAATTTTCATTTATAATTTCATTATGATTATTATGATTATTAAGATTATTATGATTATTATTTTTATTAAATTATCAGCAGAGTAGTAGTCCACTAGTTTAAAAAAAGTCAACTTTACGAAGAGTAAATGAAGGCAACAAAGGAGCGCCTGTTTTTGACAGGCCAGTGTCATTTCAGGGAAAGACAGATGTGTTCCCACATCTGGATCACACCGCTTGGCCTTTTACTCCAGTTTAGTTTCACAAGCAAACAGAGAGAAGCTGATTATTTTTCACCATAAAAGTATCTTTCCATGTGTGTGCGAACCAATGACAGGCCTGTGAAAGGACGTAACAAACTGTCACCCTGGCAATTACATTTATGAGGGTCAGCTCGGCAGAATGGTGGAGCTCACAATGGTGGGCTTCAGTGAATCAATTGGTGGGTGATAATTTATATGCGGCTGATTAGAGAGAGAGGGGCGCCTTTGCTTTGGGGGTCTTTGCCCTCCTCCTGGAGATCCTCCCCATGAGGCCTGTGTTTAGAAAAGCAATGTGCTGCATGACTTCAGTCAGTGACCACAATGTGGAAATGGACATTTAATTGTTCTTCTGAGGCAGATAGGACTGAACATGCTCCAGTAAAATGTGCAAATGAGGTGTCGAGGTGATTATATATATACATTTAAATAAAAGATTAAAAGAACAACAAATTATGAATAAGACAAAGATTTTATAATGAAAGAAATGTAAAAGTATTTTAAGGTAATTTGAAGTGGCTGCTAAGGCAGAAGATTTGAACATCTAACGAACCAATATCGTCATCTTCTGGTGTAAACATGGTAATGCATGTGCCCTGTGTGTGGGTGGCGTCTTCTTGCCACTGAAACTCCAACGCTAATGTTAAAAGAAAACACATATATTCATTTTAATTGATTAAAAAGCAAATAAATAAATGTTCAAACAAATTATTAGATATCAGTATCTGTACAGTCAACACTTTTAATAGGGAAGTGGTGATAAAAGTCGGTATGAGGATGACAATGTTTTTCTGCTGCTTGATCACACGGTCACCAGGGCTGTGAATTCAAGTTTAAAATGTGTTACTTTAGCTGTTTCCTTGAATGAGCTCAACATGGGCCCTCAGACCTTGTTACTGTGTTGTTAGAGGCCACAGTTGAACCTGCAGCTGCAGTTTAGTCTAAATCCAGCTGCTGATTCCTGTAGAGGTCATCCACAGGCAAGCAGTCATAATAATCCAACTACTTTACTATTGTTACTTGTAGTTTTGTTGCTAATTTTGCTAATAAATGATGCTAGTTCCTTTTGTTAGCTTTTTGTGCAAGACTAGAGGATTTTCTGATTACCTGAGTGAGAGAGGGTGGGTGTATATAGGCTGCTGGAAAAGCTACACTTGAAATTCCTGAGGTGTACCTTCCAATAACAAAAAAACAACCTGTACTTATGTGGTCTATGAGGAGCTTGGATAATAGCTGTGTGTTACTGTAAATAAAAAAGGGAACTGTGTTCTGAGGGAGGCTGACGATGAGCAAAAAAAACGTTGCCAGACAGGCTTTGTCTTATCTCTGTCTCGGCCTCACACAAAATGTGAAAACATCAGCGGTTTGAAACTAGACATGCTGCGCAAAGAATCACGGATCAGTTCATGTGACAAGTTTGTGTGCACATAATTACAGACTGGATATTTGTGTTTTGGTTAGAAATATTAGAATCCCAGAGGTCACAGGAGAAAGAGCGTGGATGGTATCAGAGTGGCTGTCTTTTATTTCTCTGGGAGATAAGTGCAATTTGTTTGAGCTTAAGAAGAAAACAGCTAGACTAAGTACTGTTTAAACTAATTACTTCTTAAAATACATGATAAACCTTTGTGAGGCCACAAAAACAAAGAGTATGACTTATATAGGTAAGTAATAAGTGGGTCGCCACTAACCAGATGGTGGTAGTTAGACCCCAGGCACCTCCAGTCTGCATACTGAAGTGCTCTTAGGCAAGATACTGAAGCTCCAAATTGCTCCAGACAGCTGTGCCAACAGTGTACTATAGAAAAGGTATGTGTGTGTGACTGGGAATTGTACTTTATTTGTATAGCACTTTTCTATACAAGTAATAAAATGCCTTACAACCAACAATATGAAACTCACAAAGCATCAGAGTAAAAATAATAATTATAAAGATTATAAAATCCAATAGAAATCATATGAGAAAAGCTTTTTTTTTTATGAAAATATATCCTAAATGAGATAAAACAGGTAAAAATCTATTTAGCTATAGCAGCAACAGAAATGAAGCTGAAAGTGTGTGAAGAACTGCGGAAGTTATCAATCACACTTAGGTGAATTACAACTTAAAACCTCCAGGAAGAAATGACCCTCCAGTACATTTTGAGTTATATTTTTAATTAGTATAAACATCACAATGCTGCTTACGTCGCAGAGAATCAAATCAGGTCATATGTACAAACATTTGATAAAATGTTGAATAATCAACAGGAAGGCTGCTTTATAAATGTATCCTATTTGAGTTCAGCTTATTCTAAAAAACACTATTGAGAAATCAGACAAAAATAATCTTCTGAAGTAAAATATCACTTTCTCAAAACTCTACGATTATGTACAACATTATGAATGAACTGTATTTGTAATCCAGTGTAACAGTGACGTATGAATCCAGCAAAATTGAGAAGGTGGGGTGGCAGGACCTCAGTATATTGGAGGGATTATCATTTGACATTATAAATTCAGAAAAACGCTAAATAATCTGGTCTTTTACTTTAGAGTAACAGACCAGCACAGACCTGCTGACAGTTCAGCCATGAAAACTGACTATTTTAAAAAGAGGTTTTTTTCTGGCAACTATCAGATCATATCATAGAAGCGACAGAACATTAAACTCAGAACCTATGGATGGACTGTATGATAATATAACTCCACACTAATGAAAATCCTCCCCTTTAACCTGAGTACACACAGTTTCCCACAACTCACTCCAACATGTCCCTGCCTTAAATACAAGCTAAAAGACAAATCATAAGACGTCACATTTCATCACTGACGACACTCTGGCTCCGGTGTACATCACCCTTAAAAAAAAAAAAAAACATCCATTATATGGACTAAATAAAAACAGACCCCCTCCAGTATTCAAACCTAATCGTGTTGTCTCCTCTGTCAGTCTGAGTGTCATTCATAAACCGGGACGAGGGTCAAAAGTGAGGGCTGAGGGTCAGATGGGCTTGGTGGTGGAGTTGTAGACCAGACGCTCTCGGTCTATTGAGGTGACCGGGGCGGTGTTGACGGGCACGCGGTGGTGCTGTACTGACTTCTTCTTCCCCTTTATGAGGCAGTACACCAGGAGGCCTAGAAGGATGACGATAGCCAGACCCAGGACGGCAGCTATTGCAATGACAGCTGTGGAATGAAAGAGAGTGCATCTTTGAAATGGGTAAAACCAAAGCAGATCACTACATCAAATTCTGCTATGACCAACTCCGTGGACTGGAAAACTGCGCTGGAATTGGAATGAAACTTGGATGACATTATTGAACAGCTTGTACCCACTAGAAGTCAAACACCTGGTGGAGCAGAACGATTTTCGGTCGACTTACATTTAACTATTAAAGCTTACAAAGGTAAAATAAAGGTGTAAAATATAAAAAAAAAAGGAAGGTGCCATACCTGTATCGCTCTCAAACACCCTTTCTTCAAATGCCCCCTTTCTTGCGAATACGTCCGTTTCTGAAAGAGAAGGACAAAATATATTTTCAGGGTTTTTTCGCAGAACACCACATGTAAAAAAAAAAAAAGGTTTGAAAGAATTCATTCAACTGCACTCGGCTGTGGAGGGAAATTCAATCGACAATAACGTATAATTGTTTGGGCCACTTCGGAGCAACAGAAACAAGCCAATATGGTTAACTTGTTCAGGTGCAGATTTCATGGACAATATTCGATTGAAATCAAGTCCAGCATTCACCCGTTGGCTCCCTTTTGTTCTCCACCAACTGGTGAGGGGAATATCAGGGTGAGCTAAGAGCTTAAAGTTCACCAGTGTGTTGTAAACTTTGTCTTGTTGTTCCAAAAAACATCAGTGATGAAACCAGTGACAGTGAAGCAAAGGTGCGAGTCATGAAAATTAAACAGGTTCCTATAATCTCAATAGAGCTACAAGCAACTCCATTCCCATTGCATGTATTAATATGATCCATCATGAATAGGGCCTGTAAAAACAAGGATTAAAGCAGCTTTATGTATTAATAAATCACTGCATTTGCACAGGCTCAAAAGATAAAACTACTTTTTCCCGTGCTTTTCCCCATGCATTTAAAAACTTTGTATATCAGTTTTGTTTCTGTGTCTGAATATTTTTTTTCTCCCCCAGACATTATTATTAGTTCATGTCTCAAACGGCTTAAGTGAACTCCTCGTAAACTGTTGAACAATAAAACTATTGGAGAAATAACTTGAGGTTGTAGGAAATGTTTGAATCAATGAAAGGAAAAAACATTTTTTTAAAGTCAAGGGGAAATTTGACAGTTGGAGAGGATCGGGAAAAATAAGCCATTGAGTGAACTCTTGGTGGAAATAGGATTTTAACTTACCAGGATACAATATGGGGGTAAAATACCTTAACATCAACCCACCTGTAACACCACGGCAAACTTTCTTGCAGGCTTCCTGAGTGTCAAATCTGTTCTCAGTCCCCTGGCAGCCGCCGTAGTTGAAGCGGAAGCATTCCTTCTGGATGGGGTTAAAGTACCACTTAGTGAGACTGTCCCTGCAGCTGCCTGTGGAGGGAGGCTCCGTGCAGCGCACTGTCAACGACAATAAAATGAACCGGTAGGGTGAGATGGTATGAAGCGCTAACAGCTCACAAGAGCGTCTTTATTTATTTTTCTCATTTTAAGAAAGAACTTAAAAACGTGAAATGTTGTGTGTGCCAGGGACAAATCTACTAAAGTTCAAATCACCTTTTTGCTCATCCACTGGAATCTGGAGCAGAACCTGAAACTTGCTGTCCACTAGAAGCACACAGGACGCATTGAGAGTTAAAATCAGTCCCTTATTACTTCTACATTTCTAATTCCACGAGTCTGTATTAAGATAAAGCCTAGTATGTAAAGTCGCTGCTCACAGTCTTCGCACTTCAGCTCGTCTGAGCCGTCGCTGCATTGTGGTGTTTTGTCACACTCGAGGCCTGGATCCAAGCAGCAGCCGTTAGAACAGGTGAATTGCTCCGGGGAGCAGGGAACACCGCATGTTTCTCCTGTGGCACACAAACACAGCAGGAAATGTCACTGGCGCGCACCAGAGCCGTTCCTTTGGACTGGCAACAATCAATATTTTTATCAAAGCAAGGCGCATTTAAACAACATTTCACCTCTTCACTTAAACTGCATTAAAGAGCATGCCTGCACATGTTTCTTTGTCATTCCCTCTACAGAATGCTCTTCAAATGTTGTATGATTGTTGGACCTTCCATTCAAGGAACAAAGCATACTTAAAAGACTATAGTTCCCAGATCTATATTTTTCAGACGCCTCAGCAGGTGAAATATCCATCACAGACCCGATGATAAGCATCATTAGCAACAGAGATTTTCAACATTTGCTTTCTTCTTGTTTAAAAAAAGATGAAGTGACAAATATCTGAACTCACGTACCCTTAGGTGCAGGAATTGGTAAACCTCTACCAGTTTTGGAACTTTTCTCTGAAAGATAAAAAAACAAATGAGATTAAAATTCAATGATTTAAAAAAAATGACATGTTGACACCTTAAAAACAAATACTGCTAAGTTGTCATTTTGTTAAAAATAAATATATATGAATACAAGTTTAGATTAAAATAATGTATATTTAAATTTTAATATATATATTATTAAAATATAATACAATTCCAAGCTGTTTTGTTGTTTTAACAAAACTAGACTAGCTTTCCATCCCCCCCCCATGTTTCCATCTTAATCTGGGGGTCCTGTCCTGTCAGGTGATTTTGTTTTTGGTTTAATAAACAAGTCGCTTACTAACAATAAATTAGAAAATTTGTTGATTATCATTTCCTAAGCTTTTTTGAATGTGCTTGAACAAGGAACAATTTTCTAAATATATATTCCATGATGTGTGACTTTGCTCAAAGCTATGTGCACCTCACCGAATCATGAGTTGTGCTAGGACGTTGGACATATAATTGGCGCCAGAATGACCCCTGATTTAGAAAAACCCTAGATCCGCCACCTTAAAGCTACTCTAACCATCTCATGGTTGTAACATTACATTTGATTTTACATGCATGATGGAGCTGACGTTCTTCTTTTGCATACTGCTTCCCCGAGAGAGCTAAATGGGCTGAAAGCAGTACTTCACCTGTTCCCATTTTCACAATCATCCCATTCTATTGCAACAAGCAAAAGCCAGATAACAAAAGATATAGATACCTGAGCCATGGCAGGCTTTGCTGCACTCATCCATGGACAAATAGTTGTTGAGATTCTCCCTGCAGCCTCCGAAGGTAAAGGCCTCACACTTCTCCGAGGCGGCGTTGTAATGCCATCGGGTGAAAGAACCACGGCATGGTCCCAACTTCTTTGGGGCCATACATTGCACTGGTGAGACACAGAATAAAGGATCAGAAATGCTGCTTGTGCTTCCTGGAAATCTGCAAAAATATTTGTTGACACAGCAGAACAATGCAAAAACTGCTCAACCGATTTCCATTGCATTTGTTGGAGGTGTGGGGCATGACTCAAGGAGGCAGCCATTACATTTTGGAGCAGATATCGGTTCAGATGGCAGATCCAGTAATTTTTTTATTTACTTTCTTTTACATTGTGACAAAAAGGGTGTTTTGCAGCATTTAGTTGATTCTTGTAGAATAGATCCTAGGGAAAATAATAAGCCCCGTTAAGGGGAGTGATAGTTATGAGTGTATGCAATGTGTGTACAAAGCACAAATCCAAAATGAAAAAAGCTGGATCTAAATAATTTAAATGTGGTTTTATAAGGGGCCTCTGTGAGGTAATCCTTTTACGAGGGTGTCTCTCTAATTTAGACTATTGATATCCATGTAAACATGTCTAATTGTTTTCATGACCATGGCTCAGTTATTGTTGAAACAAACTCAGTCTAGTGAAATGTAAAATCGTCCCAACACTAACTATTTGCTCCCTGGTGTTAATCTTACGCTAAAAGTTGTAAGCTAACTAGTTTTCCTCAGAAATGCACTAATAATACAAATGCAATATGCATCAGATATCCTCACTGGACACTTAACAATGCACCACAAATCCAAAACTCCAGTCTAAGATATGTCTCATATCCGACACAAGCTTCACTGAGAAAGTATTTTGTCTCAACTTCCTATTCTTTGTGTCTGTCTCACGAGTTAGCAGACACATCATTATCCATGTGGTTTTCCTGTATAGACAAATGCAACTGAGAACAAACAATAGGCGACTCAGCACAGAGGTTATAGAGGTACAATATGTACTGTTGATTGTCTGTATATGTGGCTGGTGATTCATGTTTTACACATATCACAAGGCAACACAACTACTGGAAGCTGCTCTTTTCATCACCAAGTTCTCACACGGACTGGCATTTATGAATGAGTTTATTCAAACCGGTAATTATTGTGGAGTCAATGTGGCAGCGCCGCTCACAGCCGTGCTCACGCATGAAGTACATTCCTAACTCCAATAAGGACAAAGGCTGTTAATCGGTAACTGAAACACAGAGAGCTTAGAGGTCTTTCATTGTTACTCTCTCAACCAGAAACCAACAGATACAAACTTGAGCTTACGAAAGTGCTTTCAAAAAGGAAGAAACTTTAAGACTTTCAATCACGTCTAATCAATACTGACGCGGATCCCCGAGTGACAGGAGTTTTTTCTTGTTTGTGTAACTCAAGCTGAAACCAGACAAACAGGTTTTGTGGGGTCGGGGGTGGAGAGAGTGGGACGGCAGCAGGGTAGAAGTGAGAAGAGAGAGAGAAAGAAAAAAAACACCACCGGTTGACTCAGGCTTTGCTTTCTGTAGAAACTGCAAATATAAAACGTGCCCACATTCGCCGCGGATTTGTGGGACGTGTGAGCAAGGGAAGTGAAACCACTGGGACGTATGAAATAAAAAAAACGCTCTTCTATGAAAAAGACATACTTAGTTTTCTATAGCTCAGCCGTTTTTTTTTCTGTCAACAAAAGTCAGATCTGGTTCAATTTTCTTATATAACAGTTTGTTATCCCTCCATCATCTTCCTTTGCCGTTGCGACATTCAGGCAGTAGGAATTAGGCGGACGTGCCTTGACAGGTTTGAAGACAACTTCTATGGAACAGCTCATGTGACAAAAACGCCAAACAATTCCAGGTAAACTGATGTGGTTTGTTTCCTTTCCAGCTAAATCATATTGAGGTAATGGATAGAGAGTTTGAAATAACACAGAAATTCTTATATTAAACCACATGGAATTATCATGTTTTGCTCATGGCCCAACACTAACCATGAGGTGACTCATGTTTAATAGTGAAACTCTTCGGTCACATACTTAATTTTGAGTCTATATTTGCAGAGAGACTAAAGAAACTACAGCAGCCAACTCTGATATGGGATTTGATCTACACGCTGGGATTTGCATGCGTGTTCAGAGTTAGTTCGAGACATATTACTCATGTCCTGGTCAACAAGGGGGACGCTTTCAACGAAAAATGGAGGAAAACCGACGAATGATTATGTTCAGATGATATTTCTATCAGACGAGATACTCACGCTCAGACTGCTCAGGAGTCAGGACCAGAACAGTGACCTTGACCGAGTCGGATTGGCCGGTAGTGTCCGTGACGGTCAGCTGGAACTTGTAAACCCCAGATGTCAGATTGGACACGATGATCTGGTCATTAAAGCTGGTTTGCTACGAGGAATCAAAGAGGACAGTGATGCAGAATTACAACTTGTCCAAACCGGACTGTAGAAAGTCTGGCCTTGCACTGCGGTCCCGTCACTCACCTCAAAGACTGCGAAAGGATAGGGAGTCAGCATTTGCCATTTGTAAGACTCAATCCCGTTGTCATCTTTGCTCTGAATGCCATTCAGTGTCACACTGTCCTGAGGTTGCACCACTTGGTCCAGGCCTCCGTTGGCCACTGGTGGACGGTCGGATTCATCTGGGGTGACAAAATTGGATCAGCGTACATCGCATATAGACAACCTCTACGATAACTTACAAACAATGAGGAGTTATTTGCGAACACAAGGTAGCAACACAGGAAGTGGCAGAGGTGGAAACAGAAACCTGAACCACTACACCAGGGGCCATGGCGGCCTGGCGTGTGTGAACATGCTGAAATGAAGGCTGTTTCCCTAAGTCTGTGGCCTGGGGAACAAAATGCTTAAACGAAGACCATGGAAAGACAGAGAACCAGATTATTAGAAGACATGGACAACAAGGAGAAAGGATCTGAGCCAATATGATTAAATTAAGTGCTATGCCCACACGGTCCTTAGCAAAACTTTAACTTAACTTTATAGATAACTGACTAGATCCAGTGTCAAATCTTCACCTTTAACACGTTTCTTTTGAAAGGAATGATTATAATAGAAACCACAATGATTCAGAAGGCTCCCATCTGACAAACTGTGACATGCATCAATGTGGAGCTGTCTGGAAGTGTAGCCTGGAACAGTGTGGATTCTTACTTGGAGGATTATCCACTTCCAGGTAGCTGTCATACAAGGTCTCCAGGATGTAGTTGGTGTACCCCTTCTTCCTGACGAAGCGGCAGGCGTAATTCTTCTTGTAGAGGCAGTCAAACAGAAAGCAGGAGTTCACCCTACCTTCCTCGGCTGCCCGCTGCATGAAGGCGACGTTGCACCTCGGTTCCTTGCAGCAGGCGGCCACACAGTCCCTGTATCGGTCCAGCTTCGGCGACGAGAGGAACGTGGCTCCAGTTTTCACGGACTCGTCTGTGTCGAGGACGAAATCCTCTCGTCCACCTTTGAAATTGGCCAAACACTCGTCTCCGGTCAGCTGCGCCCCGGCGAAGCGCAGCAGCAGCGCGGAGAGCAGGAGCGCGCAGGCCCCCAGGGGTCCGGTGGGCCCCGGAACCATTGTGGAAATAGTCCTGTCTATGTTGACCACGCACACAAAGATCACCTGGAACAGCAGTGGAGTCAGGGGAGGTTTAAAAAACACTACCGCTTGATGTTAATCAACTTCTCCGTGGAGTGTTTAGGCCGCAAACGGGGGGGAAAAAAACAATCTTCCTCCTCTCGACTAACAACCTTCAAGTAAGTCTGAGGTGAAAGCGACTTCCTGAGCTGCACCCCGAGGTGATCAGTGCTGTTCGCAGAGTCCGTCCACAACGAGCTGATCCTCAACGACCCTGAAACTGGGCCAGGACGATCCGCCGCTTTGATGTCGACAAAAACCCTAAACCACCCACGACATCGGCCCAGGTGACTCACCTGAGAGATACAGGAAGTGAAATTCCACTCCTGACATGCCACTCCCTGATTACACTGAGACTGGCTGAGGTTTCACAGTCCGCAGCTTTGTGAGTGAGCGTCAATGTGTTCGGACAGGCTGAAGTGTCATGGGGGAAGTCCTCTATTTACTTTATCATATTTCCCCTATAGCTGTCATGAAAAGTAACACATTCTATAAGCACAATGTAGAATAATATAATGAGATTTTTTTTTTTTACAGCTACTGGGGAATAATACAAAGCTTTTAGCCAGGTGAATAGTGGAAAACATAATAAGATTGATAAATACGATTTAATTATGTACTCAAGTGTAAATAAAATCAAAATAATCACTTTGGTATTCCAGATAGATTCCAAGTACAAATTATTACCTTATAAGAAATCTTTAATTTACTTACTTTCAAGCAAATAGCACCAACATTCTTTAAAAAGACAATGGCGCATATGAAACACTATGATAATGAGGTAAAAAAAATACTTATTTGAACAGAATTCTGACACACAGGCAAAACCAAGTAAAGGTAAAAGGGCAGCATAAATACTGGTGGGAAATCGAATTACCTGTAATCAGACAACATTGGAAGTTAGGTATTGCTGTTGTGTTAATGAGGCACAAATACCCACATAAAAGTACATTTATCTTGCTCGTTTAAACGACTATTTATCATTTGCTATCTTTAATCCAGAAGGTGGCAGTATAATACCACCGACAGGCAAGGAAGAATCCTCGGGGTGAACAAAGTTTGACTCATGCTTTCGCATAATGAAAGTATTTGTTGTATAGTATATGTATGGTAAGCTGTAGGATCATTAACACAAATTGTCACTCAGATCCTAAAAAACACAATGGTGTTGTGAAAGAAAGTGGTACTGAGTTTGTTAAGTAATCACATCGCAATCTTGACGTCACACATGTACCGATGACCAACCTGGGGAGAGGCAGGAAGTGGTGGCTCTGATGAAATCGTGAAAATTTGCTTATCTTATTCAGAGTGAATCATATTTCCGGACAAATTTAGTCAGGTTATGATGTCTTTTGGGGGAAATGAGATAAGTAACCGGATAATGAAATCTTCACTCAACACTGAAAACAAACCATCAGACGTCTAACTCATCCTCGGCATGTGGTTTCCATTCCTCTGTCCTTAGAATGAGTCACCCAGCCAGGTCTGAGGTGAGAAGGCCCAGTGCACGGCTCCAGTCCACGTCCCACGGTTTAGACAAGCCGGCGTTTGCAGAACAAAGTAACCCCCGGACGAGATGAATGAATTTGTTTGCCCGGAAAGGTGAGCTGCAGGAGCCACTCAATAATTCAGCGTTTGTAACAGACGGTGCATCAGTGGGTGAACATGCGCAGCTACGGCTGATTGATTGAGTCCCTGCCAAAACAAAAAAGCTGAACCCCATCATTCATATCGTAATGGGATCTGTGGAAACTCTGCGGCCTGTTGTCTCCGCTGTCTCACCTGTGAAAAAGACTTGGCACTTGGATGCAGAACTATGAATTTCTGACCTTGGGTTAGTGCCACTGTTGATGTTTGACTTCACAAACGGCTTCTAGACGTTAAATCTACTTTTTAAACAGCCATAAACAGTGCTCTCCTAGTCATCCATTATGGATGGGTGCGTAACGGAGGACGCCAATTTGTCTTCAAGGCTTATTAAACGTACACCTGATAATGGCTGTTATGAAAGGACGCAGTGGCTATCGCACGATAGGAACCCTGGCTCACCTGTCAGGGGGACCCAGCCATTGTTGGAAGTGTTTGCGAACACAAGAGCCCTGAGTATATCGAACCCTGTTGAGTCTGTCAGCAGATAAAAACTGAACACATTTGAACTGAGTAAAAAATATATGGCTGGGGTGTTGGTATGCAGAGGTTTCTGATAATAGATAGGTCTTCAGATCATATGACTGGGGGGATAAGCAGAAAAGGACTAATGCACTTATAATCATTGTGATTTTATTCGGGCATACTGGCATATCTCCAGCCCGAGTTATAACCATATCTATATTGCAGTGGGAACCCTCCTACCCTTTAACCACTTTTTATTGCTGCAATTGACCTACGCTCTCCCACCTGCAATAAGGAAGAGAGCAACGCCTGCACACACCCTGAAAGTGTATGTGCACACAAACACACATGCATCCAAAAACTGTCTCGCACAGAGCCATATCTCATTACCATCCTCCTGATAGTGCAGCCAGTGGGTGTTGCAAGAGGAGGAGGGAAAGAGAGAGAGAGAGAGAGAGAGAGAGAGAGAGAGAGAGAGAGAGAGAGAGAGAGTGAGAGAGAGAGAAGGAGGAGGAGGAGGACAGGCAGAGAACCAGAGCGAGCGTTATAGAGAGGGACAACACTCAGCAACACAACAGGAGATCCGCATGGGAACAGCAGCTCACTGGAAAAGAAGAGGCACAGGAGATATAGAGGCAGACTAGAGGAGGTGGTGTGCAAGACATACGTGTCAGAGCCTGAGGAACTGTAAGTGTGTGAGTGGGTGTGTGTTTGTGTGTGCGCACGTGTGTGCTCTCCCGAGGCCGTGGCAGCCATGGCATCAGAGGCCAGCGCCCAGTCCAGGGTGATGTTCCAGGCAAAGGACAAAACAGAGGAGCCGGCTCATCGCAAGCTGGGCAAGCTGACGGTCAAGTACAACCGCAAGGACCTGCAGAGGCGGCTGGATATTGAGGAGTGGATCGACGGACAGCTGCACCTGCTGTTTGACTGCGAGGTAGGGTGGTACACTGTGATGGGTGCCTGAGGAGGTGAGGTGCAGGGTGCATGGGAGGCAGTGAACTGCTCAGAGATGCCTGTGGTGGGCCATCCATCATGTGTGAGAGATCACAGCGACCTAGAGGAGGAGTGGGTGGGAGGCGAGTGGCTGCTCTGTTGCGGCTGCAGTCTTTGGCTCAGAAGCCCTCATGTGTCATCATCCCATCAGATGGTGTTTTCCCACACTGATGAGATAAGACTTGCCAAGATACGATGGCTAATTACATTCATTTGAAAGCCTGTTGCAACCCTAATGACTCAGCTCTTACATCACTTTATACACAGGGTGGCAATATGGCTTTACACAGCGTGAATAAATGATATTTACATTCTAGGATCGGTAACAAACGAAACAAGCACCAGGACATTTTCACTGTAACTTTGTGATATCGTAATAAAGAAGTGTTAGAAAAACTGATATTTAATGTTGGAATGCACATTATATGTAGTTTTATAATGTTTTAATAGTGTGTGTGTGTGTGTGTGTGTGTGTGTGTGTGTGTGTGTGTCTGTGTGTGTGTGTGTGTGTGTGTGTGTGTGTGTGTGTGTGTGTGTGTGTGTATACTTGTACATCTTTGTGAGGGCCATTTTGAGCTCAGAACTATTAGAGCAATGACATTTAAACATTAAGTCTTGTTTTTAGGTTTAGGCTTAGAATTAGGGTTTAGGTTAGATTGTGTGTGTGTGTGTGTGTGTGTGTGTGTGTGTGTGTGTGTGTGTGTGTGTCCTTTCTCTGTTTGCAGACATAAAAGTTACTATACTTAATTGAAAATATATACACCTAAATACACATAATAATATACTTTGATAGTGTCCCATGTATTGAGGATGGTTTTTGATGATAGTGATGATCAGAGAACTTGACTGTAAATAAACATATATGCTTTACGATAGGGTGTTGTATTAACACAGTACATGTATGAACACAAGAGTCATGACATGGAAACGTGCTCATTATTACTATAGTCATCTTATTTAATGGCCTTATTACACACATGGCTGGGTTTGTTACATATTTAAGGGGTTACAGCGAGACGTAAGCCATCTCCCACACACAGCTCAACTCTTCTGTAGAGCGGGACCCAATCCAGTTATGTCAGAGGCTCCATATTGATTCGCTTGGCATTCTCTGAGGGGAAACCATGGCAACAGATGTCCTCTCGCCCACGTGAGGCAGCGGCGGTGCGCACAGAGGAATTGGGGGTTTGTCTGCCGAGGAGCACTGGGCTTCCTAATGACGCGGCAGATCGGATGACAGCGCCGCCTCCAGTTCATGGCGGAGACGACAAGAGTTCAGAGTGTCTCTCAGTTGTGTCTCAAACCAAACGGAGAGGAACCTGTTTCATGGTCTGCAGCCACCACAATGTCTGGTTCCCTCTTTCACTGCCAACGTGCCTTTTGACAAAATGGTGTATAGTGTGCTGATGCTGCAGAGAGGGCATGCATGTACATTCATCTGACTGTGGTGATAGCTCAAGGGATTTTTTTAAATATTGTGCACACTTTTTGTTTTTACAATTGTAATTTATGCCTGTGACGGAAAGAGAAGGGATGAGTAAATTAAATGATTGGAAACCAGTACATGAAGATAACAAAAGCGGATCTGATGTCTTTTTCTGATTATTCTTTTGATCTTGAACCAAAAACGTGTGATTAGGTCACATTTGTAGCCTTTCATGCTCTGACTCTGACATAAGTATTAATGTGCAGCACATGCACAGCGCAGATAAAGTGAATGTGCATGTACAATCTACAATAATTGACATTTGCATTAGTCACTTGTGTGGAATCAGTCTTGTCCATGTGCACTGGCCACTGTAATGAATTTTGCATCGGCTCAGGGCAAGTATACTCTGTGTCTTCCGCGTGGAAGCATTTATCAGTCCCCGGTGTCACCGCCTGAATTATTAAACCCCATCTCCAATTCATACAAGTAGTGCCTCGGTCTGGAGCGGCCGTCCTCTTTGCAAACTTCACACGATGTGAGAAATGTGTGGAAAACTGTTCTCAATATTACAACATTTAGGCCTGTGTGTGAGGCAGTGTTGTGCATGAACGAACGCAAAAAGAACGCGTTCAATCAACACGTTCACTTTTATGAGAACGATGAACTGAACGCAACTCAATGACAAATAATGAATTTGAACGGTGAACACGTTGATATTGTAGCGTCCTCGCGTATAGACGACAGGAAACTTCTCTCTTTATGTGTAACTTTATTAAAGTCCAACGAACACGACACGCTTCTTGTTCGTAGCTCTGACACTCCTCTCATCCACCACTGTATTCTTCACTCCCCTTCATCATTCACCCTTGATACGCCAACTCATCAGCCAATGAGAGCCTGGCATCCCACAAAACCCTACAGCCATTGGCCTAGAACTTTCACGTGCCCCACCCCTACCTGTTCACTGACCCTCGGGACATTTCAATACTTTCTCCTCTGGAGAGACGCTGTCTAAATCGAATGCTTTCACCATGTCGTTGCTCAGTGCCCGTAAAATGTCCGCGATTTAGCCTAACCGAAACCAACTAACTAGACTTATCACTACGTTACCCATCACTCATGGCACACATATGCAGACCAAACAAGCAACGTATTCCAAGTGTTTTCTTCTCTGGCCAGTGTCTCGGCTCCGTACCACACAACTTGGTAGAAGGAAGCTTCATGGATCAGAGATGAACCTCTGTTGAGCCGTATAGTGAATGAATCTGGAATCTTCTCTCAAAAAATATTTCCCCCCGAACTCGGCTGTCAAATATATGTAGTAAAGTAGAAAATATTTTCTCTGAAGTGTTTATCAAAAGCAGCATAAAATGACACCAACACACACACGATAATTTGTCCATCCACTTAGAGTGCTTAGTTCTGGGTGGAAACCATCAGCTGAAGTGGCCTAGTCGGTAAAGCTTTCGGTCTAGCGACAAGGGTTCGAATACCATTCATTCCCATTTTCAAGCTGGCAATATGTTAAACTTAAAATTGGCAGGACTTCTCCTATTAATTGCAAAGTATCTTACACTATGTTTATTTAAATTAATTAAATATAAAAACAGGAAAAACTTTAATTTAATTAAAAAAAAAAAAAAAAAAAAAAGCTGCGCGCGCAATTCCTGCGCATTGGGCTTCTGCGCAGGATGTGCGCACGTGGTTTTTTTTTTTTTTCCACATTTAATTTAATTAAAAAATATATATATTTAATTTAATTTAAAAATATATATATTTAATTTAATTTAAAAATATATATATTTAATTTAATTAAAAAAAATTATATTTAATTTTATATTTAAATTTGTTTATTAGATTTCATCATCATTTCGCCGCGCTGGTTCAGGGGTAAATGATGCTGGTCTTCACAGGTGACTGACCTACGCAAGCCTGTAGCCGCCACCCCCCCACAGGAGATTATGTGCTTGTGTGTGTGGCTGCGGCGCTTCCTGGTTCTTCCCGGCATTACGCTGCCGGTGCGAACAGCCAAAGTATTTAACATGGGCGAGGAAAGGAGGCGGAGCGCTTTTCACAGCGCTTCTACCTCCGGTGCGTCCCGGGGTTAGAGGATGATGGTGTGACGTTAATGTATTGTTTTACATTGCATGTGTCACGTCGTGATAAATCAATCTCCTATGTCGCCTGTACCAGGAGCCGCCCCTGTCACTGGTTATCTTGGCTCGCTGTCTGGCCGGTAACCAGCCGTCCGGACCGCTCCGTCAAGGAGGAGGAGATGTTTCTTTACTTGGAATGCGGCCACTTTATTTCTCGGATATACAGCAGGAGCAACACTCGCTTGGTCCTCCGTCACTTCTCTTTATAAACACACTTTTAGCGTATTTTCCCACAATACCCTGGTGCACTACGTCACACACTACAAACTTTCCTTAAAGGGGCAGGCAATATCTGCCACACAACAGCTCTCGGTCTCATACACAGATGGCAAGAGAAAGCAGAGACGCAGACTCAGCAACTACATCCGAGATCCGATGCACCTTATTATTATCTGAGGGATTTTTACACACTGTCTGATAAACATTCCGACAGTAAAGGCAAGGGGTAGTGATGGATAAGGTTTTCTTTAACAAGTTAAGTCTTTCATTCTCACTTTCCACCTTAAAACTATGAAATGAACTGAAATATGAACTAGTTCAGAATTTAAATGGTGAACTATGAACGTGAACTATTCATGTTTACTTGTATGAACTGAACTTTGAACTAGTTCATGAGAGTAGTGAACTTGCACAACACTGGTGTGAGGAGTAACTCAGAGTCTGGATCAGTGTTTCCATACTCAACATTTACAGTGAATACCTATTTTATGGAAATAATTGGAAGAAACTTATACGATTAAATTAACTCAAGTTATATAGTGTAACCGCAGCATTGTTCTGAGTTTGAGTTTTTAGAATTTGTCCAATGCTTTCTAGAATGGACGGTTTGAATCCTCTTTTGCCTGTTGAAACTTTCCCATGTCATAGTGTACAGATAATGAATATTATGATGTTGTAGCAGCTCGTGCCTCAGGCAGGAAAAGGGAAGGCTACGATAAGTCAAACACAGCTCGGGCATCTTCTCAAAATAGCAACACTTCCTGGGCATGGCTTCCTTCCTTTACATTACAAATAACAGAGGTCCAACCTGCACGTGATGTTGATGTTTTGTTGATGAAAGGTCAGTGGATTAATGTGTATACGTAGAGAATAGATCTGTAAACCAAAGCTTTTATTGCTTCACATTTCTGGAAATAGCGTGAATTTGATTATTTTTATCTGTTAAGCCAGTTAGTTTACCTTAGCTTAGCGTAAACACTGTAAATGGTGAGAAACTGCTAGCCTGGTTATATCAAAATATATCTCTAAAGCTATTAAGCTTAGGGTGCGTTGAGACATGCACTGAACTCTGGATCCTCTGGAGTAATATTTGTATGTGTGAACACAAATGTTCAAGTGAGAGCTTCTGGAGTTTCTGCAGAGATTCTCTTACTGGCCTCCCTGGTATAAAGTTTGCAGAAAGTCTGAGGGAGCTGATGCAAGAAAACAGCAGGAGATTCCCTGTAGAATTCATAGGGAGCTAGAGGGGGTGGTGGTGACACGTCTAACACACGGCAGACCAAAAAAACTAACATGATTCACTGGGGGGCATAAATATAAATATTCAGTTCAACAGTTTCGCAGCACTAGAAGGCAGATTGACTGATCTGTCTTTGGGCAATTTTCGTAAACGATGGAGTTCCCTAAACAAAGTGTTTCTCCAGTGCAACAAGACAAAGTAGAATAAATGAAAAATGTTAGGGAGTTGTGTAGAAAATACATTTAAATGATCACACTACCACTGGGAGTGCAGATAATCACTCCTCACATGATAATAAGGAAGTATTCCTGAATTATAAATTGCAGCAGAGGTCATCTTATCTCGACTAAGCCATAATGCTTATTATTTAGACTGCATCTGCACTGCTCTCTGAAAAAGAGAAGCTCTGACAACCACTTTGATATTCATGGATTCCAATATTAGTGCCAACATTCATTTTAGCTTCAGTCTGCTGGTTTTAACTTCAAAAAGTGCTGCTGAGACACTTCTGCCCAGAGGCCTCATTAAAATGCTATTTTCCTCTGACAATGAGGGTAAATCTCAACAAGCTAAGGATTCTGACTGCATACATTATGAAACAGTAACTGGGAGGGTCATGCTAGTGGAAACGTCTCTCATTGATATTCAGTGGTGCTCTGCATGGACCTGCAGTCACAGAGTGGGTTTAAGAGCAAAGTAGATGAAGGCGCCGCTTGTATATTTTGAAGTTTATCAATTTTTTACACTTAGAGCTCATGTAGTATTGGATTTATTCTAAAGGCCTACTTACTAGACAAGGAGCACTATATAAGTGTGAATATCAGCCAAAAAGCAAATGAACACCACCACAATATGCATCAAATGAGAGCAATAATGTACTGCCAAGAAAATACATATTTTGTAAATAAATCTGCGTTTTTTCCAACTAAGTATATATGGCTGCCAATTATCATCCTACAAATGCTAATGTCTTATATATAGCTTTCAGATATCTATAGGTTTGTTTAATTTATTTTTAAAAAAATGGTTTCAGGATATTCTGCTCTCTTCTACTCTATTATTCTATTCTATTCTATTTATTATCCTATTTTTTGTCACACTTCTTGTGTCTTACTCTATTATTATGTATTTTGTGTGTTTGTTGTGTGTGTTTTCTCTTGTCATTGTTTCATTGAGCTCACCAAGACACATTCCAATCAGATCAGGAGATATGGCAATAAAGTAGTAAATCTTGAATCAAGCTGCATGTTCTATACTAAGAAATCACGGCATTACTGCTAAAATGTTACATAGGCAATGCATCGTAGCTGCAACTGGCAAAAAGGCGGGTAGATTAGAATATTCTGCACTTTATCAAGCACACAAAACCATACAAGTATAGCGCTGTATCTCACCACAGCCCAACAAATCGGAGGTGGTAAAGCAAAACCCACACAGAGCAGAAATGCACAGCATGGAGTGAAAAAAGAAACAAAGAGCCCTGTATGCATCCCACAGACATCAGCAGAATCACATGGGGTCCACTCTGGCAGCGTGTATCAGTTAGAGAGGACACAGGGGACTCTGAAGGTGGGTCCATCTTATTCCGCCACTCAGCACTCCAACATTGATTAGTTCTCTCCTCATCCAGAAACCTGCTCCATCCCCAGCAGCCATGAAAACTCCCCAACCGGATAATATTCCTCTTAAAAAGTGGCACCGCTTGACAAATATGAGTGTGCTTGTGCTGACTCCCGATATCTTCAGGATTTGTACAGTGAGCACTCCTCATTCCCTCTGAAAATGTAGTTTATAGGTGTGGATAAGAGCGAGCGACATGAAGTGATTACTTTGCTATATTAGCTTTTTATAACTTGGGACTCTGAGCCCTCTTATTTTTAACAATCTTTACACAAGGTTACACAATCTTTGAGACAGAAACCCAGATCACTATATCCCAGTCAATGCTGTCCATGAGTTTGTTTTTTATTTCCCGACCAATCTGTGATTAAAATATTCTTCGTAAAACGTTTGAAAAGGAAATACACTGTCTCTGATGTACAAGCTACAGTGTAAATGCCAGCAGGATAAACCATCCATGTAATGTGATGGTGGCATGTGGCAAACACGGTCTCCTTTTGCCTTCGCGCCTCAGCGCTCTTCAGCTTGACTCATCATCATCAATCAAATCATTGGTATTTGCAATTCTTCTGGAAGAAAACTGCATTTATTCCTGCAATACAACCTTCAGTAATAACACACACTGAGGTGATAAAAGTAAGGATTTGACCCTTTTTAAATGTGACATCCCAAATGGTTATATGCCGCTGTGCAGCAGAGAAATCCCTGTCATGTCACATCCCATCCCGGATCACTTCTTTCACTTTCTTTTCCTTCTCAGTGACTCTGCTCAGTAGGTCTTACCACCATGGGTGAATGGATGCCAAGAGGCCCACTTAATACAGCCTAATTTGCAAGAGCTTTTGACGCATGCATAAAGGCAGGCATGAACATTCAAGTTAAAGAGGATTATGGAGGAATATTCTGTTGAACTTATTTCTCTCTTATATTTACCTCTGCTCTCACAGGAGGAGGAGATCCCGGAGTTAGAGATCGACATAGATGAGCTCCTGGAGCTGACAGATGAAGGCCAGAGAACCCGGCTGCAGGTAAGACTGTGCAAGGGCAAGTTGCCCTAACATATTTATATATTATTTAGTATATTATATTATATTATATAGTTATTTACTACCGAGGCTACTTAATGGAACTGGGCGGCAAAACAGCAAACAACTGACATAGTCCAGGGGCGGATCCAGGGCTGGGGCAGATGCCCTAGCTGAAATCTGATTTGCCACTGTCTTGTCAGTAGTCTTGCTTTTATTAACTAGTCACTGTCTAACAATAATACAATTTAAAAAAAATTGTTTTGTAAGCTGTTTTGAAGAAAACAAGGGAGGAACAACAAGGAGCAATTTTCTAAATATATTCAGTGGTGTGTGGCACAATATACAAGGAATGACTTAAATGTGCACCTTACAAATAATAAATAAATAATTGGCCCCTCTGTGTAAATTTTAATGGTCCCTTATGTAGAGAAGACCTAGATGTGCCACTGCCTGAGACCCAGGAGTCAAACATTCTGGCCAAAGAAGTTGCTCATTTAAACATCATGTTCCTCTGTGACACTTAGGTGAACACCCGACTATTCACTATGTGGGGTAATAGCGTAACACTTGACCCTTGCTGGAATCCCATGTTTCAATGTTTGCAGTGAAAAAAGCAGTATCCAGCATTGTGTGTGAGCTTGTTCTTTTTGTTTTGTTAGGAGCTGTTGCAGGAATGCGGGAAGCCAAAAGAGGTGAGACCAAAAACATGCACGACTTATATGAAATAAAAATAATCATTCAACTGAACTAAAGAAATATATTTTCTTTGTCCTCTTCACAGGAATTTATCAATGGCCTGCTCTACAGGATAAAGGGTCTACGTAAAATGTCAGGTCCCTTGAAGAAATAATTTTAGGTCAAATAAATTATTGAGACAGTGCGTGGCTTCTTTATCTTCCCATCGACCGAGGAGGTTAACTGTTGGGACGCCAGTACGTGCAGTTCACGTTGTGGGATCTCTTCCCGGGTCGGTATCAGTCTGACACAAGAGCAGTTGGGTTTTGAATAGATTGTCTTTATTATTATTATTTCACCTTCATGTATGGACTGCTAAAACATTTTGTTTCCCATTAACCAATAATGCACATGAGATAAAAAGCTGTTATGCCTATTACTCAGACAGACTGGGCTTTTTTTGTTTAAGACTGTACATTTTCATTTGCCTATTTATGTACATAAATATTTTTGTTCTGATGACAGTGTTGTAAGTTAAAATAAAAATTGATCATTTTCAAGACAAGGCTGTTGATGAATTGTCAAGAGGGTTAAGTGTGATTCCACAAGCACAGGCGATCATATGACTGGCCAACAGGTATCAGAAATTATTCATCCTCCTTATACAAATAAATATTGACATGTCCATAACATCAAGCAGTTTAAAAAACATTGAAATATACTGTTACTGCTCTAAAACACTTTAGAGGAGGATAATGTCGTACAGTCCTGACTTTCAGACGGTGTTCCCAGAAAACATGGGTGTGTTGTGCTTTCAGCGGTGATGGAGACAAAGGGGACGTTGACATGTCAAGTCCAGGAGTAAACACAGTGCAATCAGCAGCAGGAGGGTCCATTAAGTATGGGTCCATTATCCTCCTCATCCATTTCCTGTCTGTGGAGCGTGCATGACAAGGCCAGAAAAAAAAAAAAGGCAAAAACAGTAACGGCCTCGCTGCAAACCTTAATGGAGACAAGCCCCCAGAGGAGAGTGTAATTATGGTTTCTCCTCAGCTAGACAGTAATGCATAGTGATGAAACTGCACTCTGGCCATCTCCCTGACACACACAGAGGGTCTCTTGGCCGAGTGGCTCCATTATAGTAATTTGCTATGTCCGACCCCCATTTCCACTTTTGCTTCTCTGACCTCCATACTGTAATATGCTACACGTCCGACAAGACCTGCCAGACGGAGACGCTTTTGTCTTGTAATGATAACTTTAATCCCCAAAAAGATGCTTCAATGTTAAAAATAAAACTGCTTCCCCTCCGAGGCATGACAGCGCTCTACACTTGTGTTTCCCTCCTAATGAAATTACAAACAAAGGACAAGAAGGGCGATACTCATGTCAGACTCACAGCCAAACATAGATTACAAGACTGACTGCAGTGCCTGCCAAAAAGATAACAAAGCCCTCAGTAATCCTATTATACCGACTCCTCTATGCGTCTTCAGTCTAGAGCTGACAGTAGGTCTGGGACAGTCCATCATTCCAGATGAGCTCATGACGTGTCTACCTCCTCTCTCTGTGATGTCAATTACAAAAAAATTATGATAAAATGTGCAAAGAGAGACTTAGATGAGCCTTTGTTGCTTTTAAGAAGTGGCACAAGTGACAGAAAAAAAACCTAAAGCTTCTTATTAAGTTGGACAGGGTGAGAACTTTTCTGTGTGCAGAAGCTGAATAGTTTTTTTTTCTAAAATACAAACACTGTCTACCAGCATCTGTAAGGTTAATTACCTCTATTCTTATACATTACAGAAAAATAAGAGCTATCTTCCACTTATTATATATCTTATATCACATATATATCCATTGTGTCTTTACCTACTCAATTAATCTAGATCAGTGCTTGCAACTACAGAAGACAAATGCTGCTTTCCTGTATTTATACCATGTTGGACAGATAAGATGAGATACGTTAAGAGTTTAAAATTTGCCATTCTGCACTGCTTTAGATAACATGTAGTGTTTCTATCTTTTTTTTTTTACAATAATAGGTCACTTAAGGCTAAAGCACAGCTCTAAGGATGATGACTGACAAGAGCCTGATAAGGCAAAAATATCTGCAACACAGTCCAACTATCATGTCTTTCTCTTCTTCTTTGGCGCAGTGTAGTTAGTGGTGCGATGCTCCATCCTGTCATATTTATCATGGCCTTCCCTGGGGAGATAATGGGAGTGTAGATTGATAATTCATCACAATAAATACTTCATGGTCATGCTGCTTAACAGTATGGCAGCAGGCTGCCGACAATGTATCTGGGTCTTGGTACACATTTCAAAACACAGGCGTCTTTTCTTTGGCATCAAGGTTAAGATTTCCATACAAAGCTGAGTGGAAAACCAGAGCTTTTGCAGAGCTTTTTTTTATCAGTTTACCTGAAGCATCGGTTGCAGTAAATGTCTCCGTCACAGGTGTGACAGCGAAGCGTGGCATCTTGGTTACAGATGCAGCACCATGGAAGTTCCTCCTCATCGCTGTCTGATGGCTGATGTGCTCCAGCCGCTGCCGGAATCCTACTCTTTGGTTGTGGAGCCTGTGTTTTTAAAACACACCAGGACAACCAGGGATTAAATGTTATTCTGTCTAATAGTATGAATATATTGAAATTTGCTGTTGTTCAGTACCTGTTTCTTTGATGTCTTCTTCTTTTCTGTGTTCTTTGGTCCACACTGTTCTAACGGAATGTTGTAGCCACTGGCTTCATCCAATGCAGCTTCTTCTGAGAGCTGGAAAAGAAAATCTGAAAAATCAGTATTGTGCATAGTTCACATTACAAGTAATTAAAATGGCAAAATAGCAGCCCCTTGTGGTCGTCCTGGTTGATTTGAGTTTGCTGTCCATGATATTTAAAAGGTGTGATATGTACTTAGTAACACACATTCATGCGCTAGTTTCATTATCATCATGTTAAAATATCAAGTTCATTTAGCCTTAAGCCCCACACCTGTTTCAAAACTCTCTTCACAGATTCTTCCTCAGTCTCCTCCTCACTGTCTGGAAGCTGGAAGTCCTCCATAGTAACTACAAATGACGTGGGAAATAAACATTGACAGGTTTCTGATACACAAGCACATTAACACTATAATCAATGCAACAATGATTAAAGCTCTTATGGTATATTCTCATACTGAGTTACTATTAATAAGAGATATGGTAAAGAGAGCAGTATGTACCTTTTTCTGGGTCCTGCCCCTTCAGCTGGGCCAGTCTCTTGGCCATGTGGAGGATCTGATCCTGGGAATGCTGCTCCGTCCTCAGCTCCGCCATGGCCTCCTCCAGCAGACGGGCCTTCTCAGCCTCCAGCTGCTTGTTCGCATCCTGCTGCGCATCCTGGTTCTCCTCCAAATTCTCATCCAGTATTCCCCCCTCCCCCTTGTTGAGATCGTTCATACGCCCATCCACATCTGCAGGGACAAATAAAGGTCTTAGCCTATTTGGAAGATCTACAGAGCAGCTGAGCAAAGTGTCACATTAGTTTCCTGATTCAACCAACTGACAACGCAAAATTATTACAAATTGATGTGGTCATTGCATAAGGCCTGTAAAATGATTAACTGAATATGTGTAAATACAGTGGCAAGAGGAAGATCTTACTGCCCTCTGGATTTGAGTTCTGGTCATCAATGGCCACTTCCTCTGTCATCTGACTGAGCAGATCATTGGCTTGTTCAGTCTGAGTCCTGCCATCTGGAGGCTGGTGCACCTGAGCAGATGAGCCCACAAGTACGGTTGATTCAAAACATTTACAGGGTTTATGCAGGTTTTAGAAGGTTAAATTGAAGTATATTTAAGAGCATGATAAATTAAATGTATGTCGGCTATTGGTTATCAGTTCCATGTTTTTCTTGTTCGTAGTTTTTATTACAGCATGCTCATATCTGTATCATTGAGAAAGAACCACAATACACAGATACATTTAAAGTATGTCTACAAAACATTTATCCTAATAAAATATTTCAAAGCATGAAAGAAGTAGCATTAAATGAATATTTAAATAATTAAGAACTACCTGAACACACTAAAGACCTCGTCAGAAAAAATTGAATGTGTTTAGGAATTTTTAAGAACTAAAATTCAGATAATGACCCAGCAGGAACGCCATATTTAGCATTTAACACTGAGCCTTGCTGCAAAAGGCCTATGAAGTTACAAACAAGTATTGAGGGGTTGATCTCACTGGTGGAGGGGCTTGAGATGGTGGAGGACGACCCCTCAGAGCTGCCACACGATCCTCCATCTCCTCTGCAGAAGGCACTGGCCGGCTGGAAGCTTTCAGAGCAGCGAGGCGAGACTCAATCTCCTTCTCAGAGGGGACAGACTCTGAGGAAAACATAAAAAGGCAAAAAAGTTACTTCTGCAAAAAAGGTAAATTATTATTTCTACAACTGTGTGTTCAAATTTAAATAGTAGCTGCTAAAGATCAGATTTTCTTACTGGGTGCAGTGTCTTCTTTGAGCTTCTGAAGTCTGTCAGCAATAGCCTGATCTTCTTTACTCAGGCCTTTGGTTGGTATTTGACCTGCTTTGCCGAGTCTGCTGCCTCCATGTGCAAGAGGCTGCGACGACTGACCCTGCTGTTTGCTCTCCAGCGCTGCGACACGTCTACGGAAGAAATATGATCCTTAAAAATCACAAGACTGCTGTGTTGACAAAGTGTCTCTTAAAAATAAACAGAATCTCATGCACTGACTTTTTGTAATTCTCAGGAGGAGACCATCTTCCAGCACTGTTCTGAGACTCCCCACTAAATAAAGAGGAGACGGTGGACAAGCGGGAAACTTTAAGCATCAGAAAACCACACTCGTCTTATGTCATCCTGCATGGTTTCACCTTTACCTTGTCAGATTGCCATGGCACTGTTTACACACCTTCTGCTGGGTGTTGCCACAGCGAGGGACCACAGCGTTGAACGTCAAACAGCCGGAGCAGAAGGAGCGGCCGCAGTTCTTACAGCCCAGCTGGGTGAACAGCACAAGGTAAATCACACTGTGTCATCCCTTGCATAGCGTTTCACTGTGTGTGACTGATGGAAGCTAACCCCCTTACCTCCTTCTTGAACAGGCTGAACTTTGATGCACAACAGAAACAGCGGTTGTCCATGTCGACACGTGGAGAGACTCATGTGACAGGCGGTTTGAATGTTTCCGTAACTACTGTCGTGGGTAAATATGCGACTCACACTCTACGTACGATCGTTAAGCAGCTAGCTAACTGTTTCCAACCTGTCAGTGTCGCTGCGATCAAACCCGGAATTGAACCGGAAGATGCGTCGCGACACGTCAATATCCGTTTTCCGGTTTCCCCGTCGACCAATCAGCTTTCTCCAAAGTCTCTGGCGGTCCCCGTTCAAAACAGAAGATCTGACCGTTCAAAAGCGAGTCGCGCTGCAGCTTTGTACGTGTGGTCGAACCCGGAAAAGAGACAACAGAGGCTTGTAAACGGTATGAAAAGATATGACTTAATGCTGCAATTGTTTTTATTTATTTACCCTCGACTGGTAAATCACGCTGATGTTAAGAACGTCAATGAAACCCATCGAGCGAAGAGCACGTTAGCTAGCTTGTGTGTTAGCTCCCCAAGTCATGGCCTCACTATCGTTAGCATCCCCCTCAGTCTCTGTTGTGACTGCACTGTTTTGTTTCTGTGCTGCATGTTATGACATGTAAGAGAATATGATTTTACCTCTTGGGATTTAATTTAAAGTCCCGTTTTGATTCTGTCATTGTTATCCCCCTGTAAGTTATATATAGTATTATATAGCCTGTTATGTCGTGAATCCAAACCCGTTTTCTGTCCAGTTTGCAGACTCGTGCACCAGTTTAAACCCAGAATAATAACAATAATGACTCTGTTAATGAGTCTATAGTAGACTGTTTTTATCATTCATGAAAATGCATCACAGTGCAAAGTACATAGTTAGACATTTTAAAAGAGGCTTCAAGTTAATGGAAATTAAAGAATAAGTGAAGTAACAGTGAATAGAAGAAAGGAGACTTGATGTAATGTCTTCGTGGGTCCCTCCACCACAGAAATGTAGATAATGCTTCGTTTAAATCATATAAAAACTGCAAATCTCCATACTGGAGTAACAGGGACCAAAGAATTGTATTGTCTCGTTTAAATTGCTATAGCTATTATGAAAGGCACTTATCAAAAGTAACTGTTGCACTTGTTTTCTTTTTTGTAGAGATCTTGTTTTCATTTCCACGATGGCAGAAGGAGATGTGGAGTGGGAGCTGAGCAAAGAAAACATCCAGCCCCTGCGGCGTGGCAGAGCCATATCAGCCTTACACCAAGCCCTGAGTCAACAACAGGATGGACTCAGCTTGGCCATCAACCAACAGAGACAGTATGGATTAGCTTTAATATATTGCAACTGGGTTGGGTGATCATAACCTCTTCTGAATACTTCTTTCTCAACAGTTTGCACATATCCATAGAGATTTTGTGACTTTTTGTCTCTCTAGGGCCTTTGAGGCGGAACTGCGGATGTATGAAGGAGATGATCCGCTTGATGTTTACGATCGGTAAGCGAAATATGGAAACAGTAGAGTGCAGTCATACGATTTGCTCTTAAATCTGAGAGGTTCTATTTGTTATACTGATGTTCTGTCTTTAACAGGTATATAAAGTGGACAGAGCAAACCTTCCATCAGGGAGGAAAGGAGAGCAACCTCGCCACACTGTTGGAACGGGCAGTGACCAAATTCACAGATGAAAATAAATATCACAATGACCCTCGATATGTTGACCTCTGGATCAAATTTGTAAGTAACATTTAACCCTTGGCTAGTTTAGCTACTTATACCTGACAAACGAATGCGTCAGTAATAAATGTTTTTGTGTATTGTGTGTCTTTAGGCAGAGAACTGCACAGAACCCCTGGAGACTTACAGTTACATGCAGGTGCAGGGAATAGGAGTGACTCAGCCATCCTTTTACATTGCTTGGTCTGAGGAGTATGAGAATCAAGGGAATTGTCTCAAAGCAGATCTGGTCTACCAGGAGGGATTCAAGAAATGTGCTGAGCCGCATGATAAGCTTCTACAGTTTCACAAGTATGGATCAATACAATACAATTTGAAATAGATAAAGGTCTAGGCCTGAAATTTTACTTTTGTTCCTTGTCGTGAGAGTTCACATCACAATTTACTGTCTTTTTATCAAAGGGCTCTGCAGGCCCGTGTGTCCCGACAGGTGATGATGGATGTTGAGAAGGGGGAAAGTGATGATGAGCCAAGAGAACCTGAGAGAGTTTCTCTGGTCGACCTCAAACATAGAGGGAAGAAAAAAGCCACTGCCCCCATCAACAGAACTGGGGCTGCAATCAGAAGTAAGTGACTACTTATCTAAATTATACCTTTTAATATTATTAGATAAGATGTTTGATTTCAGTCTTTGATGGGGTTTTTTGTTTTTTTTTAAGATATTTCTGGAGGCTTGCGGTCACATGGCGCCCCAGTTTTGGGCAAAGTTTCAAACAGCCGCATGGTTGTCTTTGATGAAAATAAGACTCAAAGTGCTGGTCCATCAGAGCCTAGACACGAGTCCTGGATGGCTCCTCCCGCTTCAAAGGCAAAGGAAAATGAGCAGAGACCAGAAAGATGGTGTGATGTCAAGGTATGAGACAAGCACATTTTATATTACTTATTTTAGTGAAGTATAATTCATCCCTGTGAGTTTTACTACTTTAATGTTTTTATCTACCATAGATGCCCCAGAAATCAAAATATGGACACACTCTTATGGCTCCACCGCCTCCCAAACCCACCTTCCAACCCTTTGTGGAGGAGTCAGACCAGCCTCCAACAATGTGAGTGACAACCAGAGTCTAACATTTTGATTTATATCTTTTTTTAAGGTCACAAATGCAGGTTATTTTTCTAAGCACAACAGCAAATATTCAAAATCGATTATATAATCAAAATGGCACAGTATTAAATATACTTTCTGACGGACAGAAGTCACTTCCATTGATTAAAATCCGAAACGTAGTTAAAGGTGAACACCAGAAGGTTCACAACAACTCAACTTAAATGTGGAGACAGTGGTTTGCAACCATCAATATACAAAATCCTACGGAGGACAATCTTTGGATTTTGTTCAGTAGATTACAATCTTGCTCACTTAAGACTTGGGTAATCTTAAAAATATCCACCCAAGTGATCATGGCCTCATGTTCAGAGCTCGAAACAGCCATGTCTCATCTCACACCCATAATGTGAAGATATGTACATGTTTATGCTGAAGTAAATAAACCTCATTGTATCAGTTTGCCCTCTTGTGGACATTATGCTAGAAAATAGATATTTAAATGATGCGTGTGAAAGAATATTCAAAGGTAATTATTGGTATATTTTGAAGCAACTTATAGATATATGGATTTCTAACACTGAAATTAATAAATCAACAATTTTGATAATTAAGTCTGCTACTTCCTGTTACAATCTCTTAATTGTTATGATTTGCTGCTTTCCTCTGTTAAATACAAATCTGATATTTTAGGGCAGATGTTTAAACAAAGTTATTGCTTTGAATTTGTCATTTTTGCCTTTTTAAAAATTATATAAATCTTTAAAAGAATAATAAATTCATTATTCAGTAGTGGGAACATGTATTAAGCCCTCTTTGTGGCTTGTTTCTGAGATAATTCCTTTATTTAAGTGCATAATTCCTTCCCTCCTTTAGGACTCCGTGTAAGATCAATCCAGTGGTGAACACGGTTTTATCAGCACGTAAGCCGTGCAAAGAAGAAACTCCTCTAAAGAGGCTCCAGGAGCACCATCAGCAGCGGAGAGAGGCAGAGACGGGAAAGCCACAGGAGCAGAGCATGTACTGTAAAGAGCTGCTGCTCAGCGGGGCCACTGAATTCTGCTTTGAGGAACTGCGTTCTGAACGCTACTTCAAAAAGATGGCACATGAATCGCAGGAGGTCAGAGGGGAAAAGGATCAAGCTAATGCCGGGGCCACAAACTGAGCATCTACAGAGACTAACCATTCGATTGCTCCATTTTTCACGGAATTCCCTTCATCTTGACTTTGTCTGTAACTATCATGTTATTACTGTTTTGCATTTTGTGTGATCCTGTTGTACATATTTTGTGGATAAGAGCTCCAGTTTCTCAGAATAGTAAAAAGATAAAAGGGTTTAAGATGTGTAGAAACCTTTCAAGCTTAAGATGCTATTTTGGTTGGGTAGGATTCATTAAATATAGAACAGGAAGACAAGGAAATGGAAACTCCTGATTTGCAGCAACACTACTGAGTGTGTGTGAGAAAACACTTCAACAAACAACATCTGCTTCACAGTAGTTACATGGAACAGCATAGAATTGTATTTTATTGTGTCTAACTGTGCTGCAGAAATACTAAGTTGTTCCTAATTTGTCTTTTAGTCCATTCATCCTTTTTATTTTGCTGAGGTATTGTTAAGAACAGTGCGTTTTACAAATACTGCCTTTTAAAGTTTTAGTTCTTGGTTTGAGCAGATTCTCAGCTCAGTTCCACCACATTACAAAGATTTGAGCTGATTCAGCTGAGCTTCATGTCTCAACGTTCAATAAACCTGTTACAATGTCTGCCTGATGACTAGTGGGATTGTTATTTGTCTGTTTTTAGGCCGAGGAGGATTGTAATAATGCACTGTCAGCAGGGGGCTTGCAAGGGAAAGCGTGGATTTCGTTCCTGGTAATGGTGGTTGGATTACTAATGAGGCGCGAGGACAGTTTGATGCTGGGTGTAATCTGTCGCTGAAATTAAAGAGTCAACGTTTGCTGCCAAGGGTGAAAATAAACTGCAAGTAAAAAGACATAAATGCCTTTATTGCTGTTTGTTTTAAAGGGGTTACTTCATTTAACTTTATCACTGCGGGCGACACTTGAGTCTTTGAAGAAACCCCAGTATTTGGCAGGCACAAGACTTTTATGAACAAATCTTGCATTCAGCTGACCAGATGTTAATCTTTGCCCAGGAGAGGTAACTTAGAGGCTCGTAACTTAAGTGGTGTGAATAAACCTTAATGGGTTGCGAGGACGGGCTCCACTTCATACACAGGCAGCTCACACTGACGAATGGCTGGAAGATAGGTGCTTGGCTCATTAGCAAGTGAAATCTCCCCTTTGCAGTTGTGGGCAGAACAGGACTGCAGCTTTTCCCTAAGAGGCCACTATCCTGATGTACTAGGACACGGCGCTGCTGCTTTTTACAGGCACGTGGAGCAGGGGAGGAACAGACTTTAATCTCATACTGGAAATATGTCACAGCCAGCCAAGATCCGCTCAACTGGTGAGTTCCCAAACTGTCTACTTTAAATTTGGGCTTAGCACTTAAGAGCAGCTGAAATTCAGTGATAAATGATAGGCAACATGATGCACTCACACCATAATAACACAGCATAACCACATTATAATGCATCCTCTATAGCTCGCTATTTGGCAGGACTTATTAAAAGCTCATCCCATGAAAGCAAGCAGCCAGTGTCTCCGCGTCAGACGGAAAATCCATAGCTCTCTCTCTCTCTCTCTCTCTCTCTCGCTGCAGCAGAGAGATGGAAGGAGTGGGCTACCTCTCCTCCATGTGCTCTAGGCAGGCCCTCAGAGAAGAGTCCAGCACTGTTACTCCGATAGACAGGAACATTCAGTCATTGCTGTTGACCTATTTCTGCAGCTTTAAACATGCACCAGTCAACAGAGCGTTTTCAGACCAAGCTTTGACTTTTTCATTTTGTGAGATGCCCTTTGCTGCAACTCAGTCCAACACATGATTTTATTGTGACTTTATTGTGTTCAACTCTGCAGGCACAGAAGAATGAGACGTTTGTCGTGATACTCGGTATGATCTAGCCCACGATTGTATTGCATGATAATTTGGATTTAGACATTATTTTGACTTTAAGTGATGACTTACATAGGGCTGCATACCAAGGGATTTAGTTTGAGGAGGCAGCATTATTTTAACATCATCTAGCGTATTTCTAAACTCCACCTGTCTAATGTTCCAATATTAGTGTTGCAGCTAACCTCACTAAAAGGCAGTTGACTCCTTTCACGCTGGCAGTAGATCAGCTTATCTTTCTGTTTGGTCGGCTGCTTGCTTCCTTGTACACCAGTAAAATGGATCTGTCGCTTAGGTGATCTTCTCAGTGACTGACTGACTGTAGGTCTTATAATTTAAAAAATAGTGAAAGTTATGATTTACATCTTATTTGGTAAGTCATAATTTAACTTTTTATGATAGAGCTTTGACTTGATACGTGAAAATTGTGACTTTCCATTTAAAAATCATGACTTACAGTGTCATTCACATTTTCCTTCTTTATCAACTATGTTTTGTCTGATTTGGGCAGATGTGGGCTTCCAGACGTAACGTTATTGCTGAGCAAACAGGAGAATGATGCATTTTGTTGTCATGTCTTCTCCAGTTGTCTCACTCTGACAGCGCTGACATAGATTTATAGGTCATCTGGAAATGTCAGAGGATTAAAGGAAAAAGCTGCATTTGCATCAGCTGTGTAGGCTGAGCCCTGATAACCCCTGGTGTAATCCTCACAGATTCACCCTAAACAATAGAGTGAATTGAAATGCAAATAATTAAGGCAGTTTCACTTAATGCATCCCCATGGCTTTCCTATTAATGACACTTTGGTTTAAAACTATTATTGTCATTGTAAAACCTTTTACGTCCCAGTTTTATTGAATGGAGTGTATGTGGGGGGGGGGGGGGGGGGGGGGGGTGTTCCTATGTGAAGTCGATCAATTTAAATAAACCCTGAGTGAACAAAACACATAGTTACAATGTTTCGCAAATGTGATTCACTGTTGAACCATATACTGTAGAGCCACAGCAGTAAAACGCCTGATATTACCCTCTTTCACCATCCAAACAACCCACACCCAGACAGCCCACACCCAAACAGCTCACACTCATCGAGACATGCCTCTACAAGACAAGAGAGTATGAGTCGGTTAAGTAGATGTAGATGTTGACCTCATATCCTGTAATCCTGTACATTGCAAGGTAGAACCTTTGCAGATGAAACTGTTTTTTCCAGCACATCCCACAGATGATTGATTGGATTGAGCTCAGGGGAGGTTGGAGGTCAAGGCAACTTGAACTCGTTGTCACGTTCCTGACCAGTTTTGGTGGTGAGACACATTATCCTGCTGAAAGATGCCACTGCCAACAAGTAATACTACACATGGTCTGCAGCAATGCTTAGGTAGGAAGGCACATGTCAACATAATATCCACATGTATCCCAGGACTTAAAGCTTCCCTGCAGGACATTGCTCAGGGCATAGCAGGTAAACAACGTACACAGACCCTGCTGTCCATGGATGTGTAGGAAAAAGATTCATCAGATTAAGTCGCCTGCTTCCAGGGTCCAGGTCTGATGGTCATATTTCCATTGTAGGTGCTTTCGATGGTAGACAGTGGTCATTATGGACATTCTGACAGGTCCGCAGCAACATAGCCCCATACGCAGGAAGCTGCAACGCACTGTGGTTTCTGACAGCTTTTGTGCTACAGCAGCTCTGGACCACATGGGCAGGCCACACACACACACATCAATACATCAGGTTTCCACTGGTTAACCTGTGGACCTTCTGTGGACCTTTAACCATCTACCAGGTGTTTGGGAGTAAGAACTAACTCATCACCCTCTGCATAATTTATCCCACCCCTTCAAAGGGTGCCAGTGTAACAAGATAATCATCTTTTTCGCACTATTTAGTGGTTTGAATGTTGTAGCCAGTCAGTGTAAAAACACACTGAATAGGATGGACGATAAAATGGATGGGGGTAGAGGTGATAGGGTGGGTTGTGGAATACCTGTTTAACTTTGCCCAATAAAGTTTGGAAAAAACCCACAGTGGATATGTGTTATATATATCACACACCAAAACCGAAAAAAGAATGTGATTGATTTTAATTTGATCCCCAAATCGCTACAGTGTATTTTAGCCAACGATGCAATATTTTGGACAAGCAATGCCCTATTCTCTCGAGCAGAGAGAAACAAATATTGTAGTTGCTTATTGTTTTGAAAGGAGATCTTGTCCCTCAGTGAACGTGTCATGACAGTGGTAGAACTGGTCCAATAATTGACCTTTTGACCTCGGTCCACTTCTCCTTCACACGGACTGACCACAAAGTACATCCACAGCTCAGACCACACAGGACTGTGTTAACCACCTCACTTTTGCATGTGAAGACACAGATTACAGGATCGTTTACTGCTGCTCGCCGCCCTGAACTCTAAAGAAATCAGGAACATAATTCATGCGAGGCAGTGAAATAAAGCCACGCCAATAAATATCTGAAACAATAATGCTGAGGGTTGAGAGGGAAAGAGAGAGACTGGTCTCATCTGCCATCCCACCAACAGGCAAATCTGTTATTGTACTGCAGATTGGGTTCAGTGGAGCCTCTATTCACTTGAGTTTGATTTAATGTGTGAGGACGAAGATCATCACTTTAGCCTGTTTAAGTGCCTGTGCCAGCATCACTCTCATATCACACGCCATGTATTACATGTATGCCCCAAATCTGGCTCGCTCTGCAAGCCTTTGCTGCCTGACTTGACCCTAATACATTTTCCTGCTTTGTGTCTGGTCGTAGCTGCTGTATGAATTATTCAGGAAATGATTGTGGTGGGAAAGAGAGGGGAATGTTTTGAGTCAGATTAATGTGGATGTTGGACTAGGTCGTTGTGACTTCAGTTTCTTGTGCCTTCGTCCCCTCTTGGGGTCACGGTGGTGTCCCAAACCCGATTGCACCCTCTGCAGAAATAGCCCCCCCCCCCCCCCCCCATACAACACTCACACAAAAATAACAAACCCCTCCTGCCATCTGCCAACCCTGACCCTGTCATTGCAGGGATAGTACATTTGACTGAACAGCAGCACACTGGGCAAATACAGCACCCTCTCACCTATCACCCACAATGCACATGTAGAAGAGACATGGGGCGGGGGTGAAAGGTGTTCCAGGTGATGTGTAGAGGAGCTCTTCTTTCCTTACAGTCACTGGAAACGAGCTCACAACACACACACACGCGTACACACACGCACACACACACACACACACACACACACACACACACACACACACACACACACACGTACACACGTACACACGCTGCTATCAATTCCTTTGCAGCCCAATGAGGGAGTGGGAGGAGGCGGAGAAGGAGAAGGTGGGAAGTGATAAAGAGAAAAAGAGGGAGGGAGGAGTGTGTGTGTGTGTGACAGAGAGAGAGAGCGAGAGAGAGAGAGAAGGGGGGATGGAAGGATCTGTATGGGGCCGTGATATTCTCTCGTTGTGGATGCTGCCTTTCCTCTCCATGGCTTTGTCCCTCCTCTGTACGGTCAGCCCGTGTCCCCGGGAGCAGGCACCGGTGCACGGAGCAGCACTCGGCCACGGAAGCAGGGGATGAATCAGCCCCAACAAAGAGCCTTTGAGATGGGAGTGTGCGCTTCTGCCTGGAGGGAGGAACGCATCAGGCTTTCCCAGGCAAGCGGCAGCCTGCAGTGTGCGCTCGCTTGAGAGCCACCCCTCCTCATCGTTGTGTGTATGAGAGGGGGAAGCGTGTATGTCCGCGAGGGAGTGAGTGCATGTGCGGATGGGAGTGAGTGTTGTGTAATAGTGTACGCGAGTGTGTATGTGCGCACCCTCGCCTCCAATCCTTCCTGGAGGAGAGAGGTTCCCCTCTTCACTGGACGGCAAGGTAAGGGGAATGACTGATACATATATAGAGATCTTTTATTAAATTTGTTTATGGCTAACAATGATATACCCCCTTTCCACATCGAGGAGAGTGGGTTAGAGAGAGAGAGGGGGGACGGGGGGACGAGAAAAGGAGGCTTATCGTCATTGATAAAGAGCTGGCTCGAATCTACCGTCGGTGGGCATCAGCTGTGGTGGAGGAGGAGGAGAAGAAGAAAGAGGTTGTGCTGATGTGGGGCTGAGAGACGGGAGAAGGGAAGTCTCAGAGGACTGTATTGTCTGATGGACTGTCTCTAAAACCGAGGAGCTGTCACCTTCTGCTCACCTCTTGTCCTCAAACATCCCCACATCCTGTTCCTGCCGCCTCTGTCCACCCCCTTCATGTCAAAGGAAGAGGACTCAAACATCACCAACACGTTGTCTTCACCGAGATGCAGGCTCAGACTTGACAAAAACAGACTGTGCCACTTCCATGGGCAGGGATGCCGTTGTGCCATTGTGTATCTAGTGTGTGTGTGTGCAGGCTGAGCTCTCAGGTGATCTTACTGGTTCTACTGGTGTACGAGGATTAAAGCTGCTGCTGCTGTGCACACACACTTGCTGAGAGATGGATGCTTTGGCAAGACAGGCCTGGGAAAGGAGAGCGGCGGGAGGCTTCATTAATGTGGGATTTGATCTTTGAACTGAGGACTGTATTGTAGGTTTGCAAAGTCTTACTGCGAGTTCCTCTAATAGATGCTAAATCCCCAGAGAAAGGGCTAAGCAAGATGTAAAGTGGGGTATAGATTTCAGATGTAGTTCACTCGTTGGAGCCGTTCGTATCATCTCAATATCCATGCATTCGCTAGCAAAAACTATGCTTGACTCCTTTTCAGCTAAGAGACATTGCATCTTGCATAAACCAGGTATCTATCCCACTTGTATCAGCACAGTCTGTGTTCTCCGAAGTCCAATGATGATGTAACTGAGGCTCTGCAAATCATAAACTACTGTGCGTCTGTGTCTCAGGTCGATATTCAAGGAGAAGGAGGGAAAGGGTATATGAGGTGACAGAGAAGGTCCCTCCGGTACACACACTCACGCACAGCTGGACATCTGCCTCACTGAGGGGGATGTGCGCACTCCAGCGTCCCCTGAAGTTGTTCGTTTTTTTTTAGGAGGCTGTCTCTTGTCGCCCATCTTGCTTTCACGCTCCTACGGGCTCACAGTGCATCCCAAACTGGCATCACTGACTCCGCCACATGTGCCGGGACACCGACAGGACAGGAAGTGATTGGAAGCCTCTCACACACACACACGCGTGAACATAGCACACAGGCCTTAAGTGGTACAAAACGGTCACGTGTCCCCACGATGTCCATGATTGTTTTCAGGAATGCTTTTGTCACGTTCGTTTGTATGGAAGGAGGGGACAGCGTGCATTACCAGCTTATCATCGCCATCGGCCATGAGACGTCAAGCACTAAGGATTAAATCAGGCTCTGAGTCCAAATTAGGGCAGCGTGCCATGAGTCCCACTCTCTCGACTGAAACAGCGCCCATGCTGGGTGACGGAGGAGGACGGCACAGCCGGTGCAGATTGATGCTCTAAAGGATCGTAGGTTAAAAATGGTTAGTGAGTTGTCCCTCTGAGAGACATGCTGAGGCCTGGGCTAAAAAAACATAAATCAGAGCTTTCATAATCACATGCACGTACAGTAAAGCTTGCACTGAGGCCTGGCGCATCAATAAATTAGACCCAAGAGAGTAGAGTTGGGCACATACCATTGGTCCAGGCCGATCATATGTCTCTATCAGCGCAGCATCAAATTGTTCAAAGCACTTGTGAGAGCCAAGAGGATCTTTAATTAAATAGAGTGTTGATCAGTGCTGCATTTCCTTCTTCTCCTGACTCTATCCTTCAGCATACATATTCGTACACTGCGTGGAGAAGTCTGAGTTAAGGGTGTTTGTCTAGTGATGTGTCAGCATCAATAGAACACCCATAAAAGCC
Organism: Pleuronectes platessa; assembly: GCF_947347685.1. NCBI lineage: Eukaryota > Metazoa > Chordata > Actinopteri > Pleuronectiformes > Pleuronectidae > Pleuronectes > Pleuronectes platessa. The sequence continues at coordinate 14,631,097 of NC_070636.1, read as the reverse complement.
CCAGGACACTAGAAGCACTGCTTTTACAATGTCATTATGTTAAGGTGTTTGGAGTAGATAGAGACTGTAGCTTTTACGACGCATTAATGTCCCCGCTCCTCGCCGCAGGGAAGAACAAGCTATAGTTTCCCCGTCGGTTTTGTCCTCGTGCGGGAGAATCAGTGCCAATATGTCAGGTGACAGAATGATGTATGCGCTCCACTGATGCAACTGTCCTGTCCTCATTTCCCCTTTACCGTGGCGTGTTTACTGCAGACATCGCTGCCCGAGATGATGGAAAAAAGACGCTCCATCTTCAGAGCGGAGAGAGGGCCACTAAATGAGGCAACAAGACACGTGGAACATTGATGAGAGCTTTAAAAACACCCATTTACTTTTTGCAAACTTCACTGTGTGTTACAGATTTCATTCACAATTGGTCAAATTGCCATTTTCCCATCGTTATACACTATATGACAATATAATGACAATAACAGGGGCCTGAATACTTTCTGTTCCTCTCTGTCCTCTTACCGTCTTCCCTCTCTTTTTATTCCCGTCCACACTCTGATTTCCTCCCATCGTGTCCTCCCATTTCTTCTTTCCTCCTGTCAATATTAACTCAGGACCGATGTGTACTCCCGCCCTTGAAAAACTGACAGGCCACATTGTCGAGCGCGGGCATCACATGTTACAATGTCCTTTTAATCCTCGGGCCTTGCACAAGAAAATGACAGGCAAGCTCTTTGACTGTTTGCTTTCTCAGTGCTCCGTGACTTCCAACCATTTCTGACTTTAAGTACTTCATGCAGAGGCCGGAGTGAAAGCCTACACATGACGAATCGCTGGGAGTTACTTGACATTTGAAATACCCCAAGATATGTCACTTTCAATGATCTCTGTGTGTGAAAATGGGTCAACCCTGCCCAACGTTCTGTTTATCTAACCGAAATGCAGAATAGGAACATAATTGGCTGTTTTGTTGAATATTATTTGCATCATATCATATTATTTTTATCATCCCTGCTCTGAACTTCCCTTTGCATCCTTCGGTACATGGCTGTTTTTTAAATCTAAATGGAAACTAGTCCATTACACTCACTTCACTTGCCCTTGGGTATGCTCTACATTCTGTCCCTGCCCCTGCGTGGAGCTTTTATCTGAGAGACAGATACAGAGCACTAAGGAAGCTGTTCTTTGACCACTTCGGAAAAGAACTGGCACAGTGCATCTTCAAATCCACTCTTGTCTTAGCTAGTGGCTCAGAGTAGCTCTTTTTGCTTTGTAGGTACTATATCCCATGTTTTCAGCACATTGATTTCACAATGACTGATCAATGTCAGACAGGAGTAAGAGTCACACGAGCAATGCCAACATCTATCTATCTATCTATCTATCTATCTATCCATCATCTATACTTCTTATCCTTTATGGCCGCATCGCTGACACGTAGGCAAAAAATTGAAATAAGTAAATCTAGTAGAAGAATCTTATGATGGGTGCTTGATCAACAAAACGTTTGAAAAAGAGAAACTGCACACTCAGAGCTGGAGATCAAGGCTCCTCCTCAGGCTTCACACGTCTGACACATAGACACATTAAATTAAAAAAAACTTCACACCCTCGTTTAGAGTCTCCAATTAACCAAAGCTGCATGTTTTAGAACATTTGGAGGAATGTATCATGCTAACGTCATGCTAACTAACGCAACATACAGCTGATTGGATGGGCAGCTCCTTACTTTTGCATTCATTTCACAACCAAAGTAACATTTTGTCCTGAGGAGGCAATGCTCGAAATGATAAGGGATTACCAAAGTGATATAATTCACCCCAAGGGGAACACGAGTGTGAACCAAATTTCATTGCAACCCATCCGATAGTTGTTGAGCTACTTCGACATTAGCCGCCACGTCTGCTAGCATGGCTAAAAACAAAATCCACATTTACAACACGGGTGACTACAGATGTAGTAGATGCGTGCCGTTCTTCACCAGTCCTCGTATTCTATTCCAAGTGCTTTGTTGTGCGTGATGTATCAGGCCGCTAGCATGAAATATGCATGGCAGCAGCGTGTTATTCCATGTCATTGAATGCAGCTTATTACATCAGTTGTCGTCTCCTACTGACAATCCCTCCGTGTCTGCAGAGGTGACTTCAAAGAGAAAGCAGCCATCGACTTCAATCCTAAACACTGCTGCTGTTGCACTGTCCGCTCACATCCAGCGCTCATGTACCTCTTTCACGCCTTCAGATGGTGTGTGTGTGTGTGTGTGTGTGTGTGTGTGTGTGTGTGTGTGTGTGTGTTTCTTTACAATGCACGTGGAAGAGATGACCAACCAATACCCCCCCCCCCCCCCCACCCCTTCAGTCTCATTATACTCAAAGGGCAAAACGGTCATCATAATGAAGCTGAGCAATCTCCCAGCCCTGCAGACTGCACCACAGAGTGGTAACAGCAGTTACGGCCTCGATACTATGCCACTAGGAAATAGATGTCGCCCCCTGTAATTCAGAATAGCTGGATTATGCTTATACACACACACACACACACACAAACACACACACACACATGGACAGGCACAAAAAGAGGATTACCTCATCTCCATCGTCTCCCGCCCTCACCTCACTTTTTTGACATGAATCCTGTACAAAATAAACACACAGGAGGAGGAGAGGAGGGAGAAGTGACGGGTCCTAAAATTAGATCAGTGAGGGACTGAACATCGCACTAATCCTGAGCGCACTGTCACCTGCACACTTACTACATTTCTACATGCGTGCCACTGAAAAAGATACAAGCAGCAATCGGAGCAAATAGTGAGGAGGGAAAAAAATCGTTCGACAAGGCTTGGAGCGCTAACGTCCAACAAATCCAATATCTCTCTTATCTCTCTTATCTCTCGATCCCCTCCCACTCATCCACAACTCCTGCTCAGGGTGATTTGTGCATGACAGGAAGGCGAGCTTGTCCTTGTTCTAGCATGTTGTCTGTGGGAAGCATATGGATCGCCTGGTTGCATTTCTGCACGGCATGAGAGGACAGGCCACTCTGCCAGGTGATGACATTCCTTCTAGTTGGGGGATAAGGCTGTGATTGGATCTTCATTTTTTCTTGGAGTAGGGATGGGATTGTTTGAACACTCTGCAGAGACATCTATTCTCATTTTTTTCACAATCTGCATCTTTGTTTCATCATCAAAGTTTTCCTGTTAGTCACATCTCACAACCGGATTTGCTCCAAACAGCTTTTTACTCATGTGATTTTCCGTGTGTGGGATTTTTTCTTCCTTTTCGTCTCAGTGACAGGATTTGCTCGCTTTTTCAGGTCATTCATTTTTGAGTTTCTGCTCCTGCAAAACAGTTGCAGAGATGTAAATACCCAGTGTAGCCCTGTTTTTCAGAGTGACCTCATCCTCTTTGGCTCTTCATATCCCTGTCAACAGCTGGCTGATTTTTGCCTCAGCACTTCGATGGGTTCAAGACGAGCCTCTGAAGCATGGGGTCGAGTCCCTGCAGTTTTGAGGGATGTGACCAGAAAGTGTAATGATTCACTGTGCAGGTTCAGCTCCGTGCATATGTATCGTACAGCGAGCTTCGGGATCAATAGCACATTGTTATCAAGACAGTCATAAGCTTGGCAGAGTCAGAGAGGTCAATATGAGGCCAGTTGCATGTGATTAAAGCTTGTTAATCAATAATTGCATCCACTTCTCGATTCATTTTGCCCAGGCCTGAATCCACAAAGTATACGGGTGCATGTGTTGTAATCTCACAGTGGTTGGTTTGTATTTCCAGAGTCTTCAGAGGGGAACAGTGGTCGAAGATGAATTATGAATACTGTAATAAGTTTTTATTCTGCACTGCTCTGAACCGATGAAGCTCGATAAAGTACCACACAGAGCCGTCGTCCTGCCTGTGCTGGTATCACCCCATTACCATTGCCAGTGGAGGACTGTAGCAGTTTGCATTTCACTCATGAGTAAATATTGATTGATCTACTTGTAAAAGGATACATGAGCGCTATGTGTAAATATTTGTTCAGGCGATGCCAACATCTGCACGTCGAAAAGCTATCTCAGGAGACAGCAAAGGAAAGATACAGAGAGATCACAATCTTCTGTTTTGTAACTTGTTTTCTCAGGCGTGCGTTCTTCAAAAAGGTGTACAGAAGCATTTCTGTGTAAACTAGGTACCTGTCTCTCTAACACATCCATGTCTGTTGGTAATCTTGGCCCTGGCTCCCCTCTCCCCCACCTCCTGAGAGCCCTCACGCCATAATGTCCCTGTCAGATAAAATTTAAGTCCTGCACAGCACCACGTTATGTATATAAGGAGAGCACAGAGTGATATGCTTATGCAACGCTTAGCACATTAGCCTTGTGACTGAATTATCCTTGGAGGGTGACATCTCTCCAAGCAGTAATCCAACCCCCATCCCCTCGATTCCTCTCTCTCTCCCTCTCTCCCAGTCTAACCCCGCCTTCTTGTAATGAGGCAGGTTTAGCTGACGTGACCAGCGGGCCTGACCTGCTTTTACCCTCTGGTGATGTGGCGATGCGATCGGCCTGGGTTAGTCACCGATACACCTCATGAAAGGGGCTGCTGATGCCGATTTGAGCCGTGCTGGTCTGAGAGCTGAGGTGAAGCCTGCTGGGCTGCGGATACTTGCAAAACTCATTTTCTCAACTCCCACCTTTTCACAGTGCATGATGGGAGATCTTATCTGATCATCCTCAGGGCACCTCTGCAGTGGCCACCTACATCATGGCCGTCAAGTGCTACATGCTGAAACAAACAAAGAGTCTACAGATAAGCCAGCCGCTCTGTGAAGCTATGCTCTCAATAATGCTGGCATTATTAAAGTTCTAGTTCAATATAGTTTACAGGCTACATATCAAGATGGAAAATGCATCGCCACTTTCTTCAACAATCCAGAAATGACGCCATAATGTCCTGGAGAGGAACACTGCCATCTTGCACATTTGGAGCTGGTCTGTGCAGCACTGATCAGGGGATTAAACTGCATTAGACAACTAATCAACAACAAACTTACGGAACAAGTTATCACTTTAACAAATAGAGGTATCCATCTTTATATATGATCTATGGTTAGCATGCTGACATCTGATAAATAGACTATAGGTAAACACTTGGTGCACCTACTGGTTAATGGTTTGACACTGAGTGGTGAAATATTAAAAGGACTTTGAACCTGAAGGACGATTGCATACTGAAGAAGTCGTATACATTCCCCCCTAAAGCGTTGACGTTGAAAACTGAATAAAGCAACAGTCCTTTTATTTGGGTTTGCAAATTATCTTTGGTCTGAACTTTAGTCACACACAGCAAAGCAGAGGCTGAGGAGATTGTCATTAGATTTGCTGGTATCAGTCACAAACCAAAGTATTGTTGCCTGCTGGGGAAAACACAGTAGTTCAACCGAGTCATGTGAATGTATCCTTTTGCAACTTTGAAATCTATAGCAATTTTTCATTGCAATCCATCTAAAGTCTGTCAAGAGATGAGGCTACATTCTTAATCACAGAAGTGAACCTCATAATGATGCTATGGAGGGAAAGTCAGGATTGCCAAAATCAGCAGGATGTATCATCTGGGAACCATGAATGTCTGTAAAAAAAAAAGTTTGCCTCCAATAGTTATGGAGCTATTTCAGTCTTAAGGAAAAGGGGTCGGACCAACCGACAGACCCACCAACAGATTGGCCTTTCCATCCCTGGAGCCATGCTTCCAGCTTTGCTATAGCAAGGACGTCCCCACATTGAGCTACACAAAGCAGTATTAATACCAAACATGCGACTCAAATGTGAGGGATTATCTCCCAGTACAGCTGAGGAAATAAGATATGATAATGATAATAACAATAATATATTTAATTATTTTCCTACACATGAATGGAAAAAAACTGAACATGCAGTAAATACTAGTTAGTGGCTCGCCAAATACATGACCATCCATCCAAAGATTAAGTGGTTCTCCTCCCTGCAATCAAGGGCTCACAAGCTACTAATTAGGATACGATGTGGAGGGGTGACAGAGGGGTTTTTGAAGGATAGCCTGCAATGTCGTATTTGTGTTTGTATGCACATACATACACATACGTGTGTGGGTATGTGTGTGTGTGCATGCGTGTGTTGTATTTGTCCTGCTAATGCACTGAGAGCCTGTGGGCGCTGGCCAACCCAGCCGCGTGCTCATCAGTAAAAGGGCTCCGAGAATGAATAAGCCTTAATTGACCAGATATCCTTCATTACACATGTGCTTACAAATCCATCCGCTTTCCTTGGAGCGGTTCTCAGAGGCACACGCTCGTGACAGCCAGCAAGGTCGCGTGGGACATACACATCCCATGTCCGGGATGTTGACATTTAAATATTTTCTCTCACGTGGAAGCAGAATCATGTCCGAGTTTCATTTGAATACAGTGACTTTGCTTATGTTCACATTTCAAGATACAGTCAGTTAAAAATACTTTATGTGATGTTGGAGGTGTTTTATTAAAAGCTGAATGTATTTCTCTGCAGGGACATTTTGAAGTGGGCAGGCTGACGTCCTCGTGGACCTAAGGATGTTCCGCAAGAAGAAAAAGAAGAGGCCTGATATATCAGCGCCCAAGAACTTCGAGCACCGTGTCCACACCTCATTCGACGCCAAGCACGGCTGCTTTGTGGGCTTGCCAACGCAATGGCAAAGCTTGATAGAGAACCTGCGCAGGCCCAGACCCATGGTGGACCCCTCCAGGATCACAGAGGTGGAGCTGAGGCCAAGGAAGGTACACTACACCTTTCATTTACTAGTCCTGTAAACTTATCTTTAGAAAGAATGTATGAAGCTTTTTATATCCTTGAGTGTATCTTTTAGGATTTTAGTGTATGAGAAAACAGTGTTTCTGAAGCTCCTATAAAAATTTATCAGGAGTGCGGCTGAAACTTCCAGGGCATTGTGATGTCATGTGACATCACAATGTCATGTGATATGACAAGGCCTCGTGTAATGCACAACTAGTGTCTAGTCTGGCACGTCCCTGCAAAGCCAAGTAAAGCTGCTCACGGGTTGGAAGCAGCTGACCAATCACAACAGAGTGGGACAGCTTGCCAATCAAAGCAAACTGGACTTTGGTGGTAGAGGGAGAGAGGTGGTATAATTAAAGGCTGAAAAGCGGAGCTAGAGAAATGGACACTATGAACAATACAAACTAAAATATAAACCTTGATATGAGCATAATATGTCCCCTTTAACTGATGAGAAATTACCTCCCCATGATTCAACCAGGCCCCCGCAAAGAGTGGTAATCCAAAAGCAATTCAAACAAGCTTTTATGATACATAAACAGACTGTTTGTTGCATCGATGCAGAAGTATCCCTGAGTGCCTCAGAGAGATGCTGTCTTCTCAGAAAAAGCCATAATCCTCAGATGACAGCGCAGGAGGAAGGCCGGCTCCCCTCCCCATCTTCTCTACTTTCTTATCTATCGTGGGGCTGGGCTAATGACCCTGCTGTGTACACTGACTGTACAGCGTTGAATACTCAGAGGGGCCACAAGATTTATTACTTCATGCAGGCAATTAATACCAGTCCGTTGTGCCTTCCCAGAGACGTCAAGCAGTAAGGATAAAAAAAATGCAGGTACAGCAAAGGAAACGCCAGTGAGTGATAAAGCCTGCAAATCTCAGGATTTCCCCGCTTCACAGAGCATATACTGCCATGCTGTTTTATGACCCTGCAGAAAAGGAAAAAAAGACGAGAGAGCACCAACATTTCATTAACACCACGATGTGATGAGAGCTGTGCAATATGAGAAGCATCACGTCAGCATCCAGATCACATGTATGGTTTTAATAACATCATCAATTCACGAGACCCCTGTCCTGCAAAAATGTCAATTCAAACCATTCATTTCTAATTATTACAATTAATCTATCGTGACATCATCTCCCAAAATAGGATTTCTCACCAAGGCCATTATCACCCGTGGTTCTCTCCTCTCTGAGAGGTGCGACAGTAGGTGAGATGTCATCTGACCTCCTCCCACTGTGCAGATGTAATGGCACCGAACCAGGGAAACAGGAGAAGTTGTTGACTGGCTGTGAACTGAACATGACTCCACCCTGAGACTGACTAATGAGGCACCATGCACTCTCTCTTACAGTCGCAACACTAACACTGCTCTGGCAAAAGATCTTACGGTTTTCTGATCAGGTTTATACCCTCTGATGCCTGTTAATGATGCACGTGACGTCAAGGTCATATGAGCACTTATCTTTAATATCTGATGTTTGCAACATAAGAACATCTGCAGATGCTGTGTCTTTGTTGTGCATGTGTTGAAACCCATCCGTTGTATTTGTCAGTGTATTGTCAGAATTGAGGCCACGTGCAAAAATATTTTAAGTCTCTCTTTGAAGAATGACAGAGATGTCCTTTACAGATCCTCAAGTCTAAATTTAGCAACCTTCTGAGCAATGATTATTCCAGCCTCATAATTCCTGTCAGTCGCAAATATTTCTATAATGTGATCATAGCATGCGCAGTGTGATAAAGAGAAAACGCCTCTGCCTCTTTCAGACCATTGTGCGTGGGAGCATGATTGGTCATGGAGACTACATCGCAGCTATGATCAGCGACATGAACCGTCTGTCTGTGACCAGCTCCAACTCCCTGAGGAAGAGCAGCCCCTCGGCCCGGAAGAGGGCCCAGTCTCTGGGGAGGCTGGGGGAGGTGAACGAGGGAGAAACATACCAGTATGAGGGTTTGACCCAGGACAACGAAGATGATGAGGATGCGGAACGGTGGAGGGAAAGGGCCAGGAACATTCACAGTGAGACCAACACCCCTTATCTAGGCATGAAGAAGAGTATCACGCTGCAACCCAATGGGATCTTGCCAAAGGCTAAATCCACCTACGAAGTGAGCACCATGGAGGGACCCCCGTATCCGACTCAGTCCCATAATATGCCGGTGCCGAGTTACGAGGCCTATCTGAACTCCGAGATGGGCAGTCCTCAGGAGAGAGTGATATGGACAAGAGATTTCCAGCTGCCAAGGGGAATGCAACAAAATCAGAGACCTATAGCTTGTTTCTACAGTCCTGGTATGAGCGTGCAACAGCCCCACGGGGACCAAGGGACAGTCACAACGGAGCTGCGGCCCAATTTACCGATGTACATGCACCCACAGAGCAGCCCCGGGAGGCCGTTCTCCTCCTACGACCTGAAGGTAGGCCTGACATCACAACAGCAATTAAATGCAATGATAATACATCACTTGTATAATGTACAATATATGCACATTCTGATAATCTTATAATTAGAACTCGGCATGTTTTTCCATTAGTACTGAATACATTAAAAACAAGTTTTTTTGTCAAGAAACCATCAGGGATCATTTTCTTGCTTCGCTTGTGGAAACTTTATAGAGGCAACGTATTGACTTTCTTTACATTAACAGTGATTAAAGCTCGGGGGTTGAGTATTTTATTTAATTCTGATGGTGAAATATGAAATGTGGGTTTAAAGTGCCAGTGGGGGCTGTAAAGCTTGAGAGATGTTTGGCAAGATTTCAGCAGGACGCTTGTGCACATACAGCTTTGCACAGGTCCTATCAGGTGAGGTGGAGGAAGAGTGGATGCAGAGTGAGAGCGAAGGACTTTACTTCTATGCAGTTTCAAAGCAGGTCTTGAACAGCAGGCAGGTGGCCAACATCCTCTCAGCTCTTAATGTCCCTCACCTTATTTCCTCTCGTCGTGCAGGCAGAGTCGACAGTGAGGTACCACTCCGGCTTCCTTCCCACTGGCACCAGCAGTCCTCTCGTGGGCGGCATCCGGCCTCAGCGAACAGTGCGCTCCTCAGCTAGCTACACCCTGGGCCTTTCTCCTAACATGGGTCTGCGACCCAGCGGGCCTGACCCCTTTCTCAGACACTCTGGATGCCCCATCCCTCCTTACCCCAGGCAGGACAGTCCCTCCCAGCCTCGACCCTCCCCTACAGGCTCCCTAGCTACAAGTCCCCCAGGCACCTGCTCTCCTGCCTTTAGACCCCCGCAGCACCCTTCGCCCAGGCCTCCCCCGGATCCGCCAAAGGTGACCCACGAACAGTTCAAAGCTGCCCTGCAGATGGTGGTCGACAAGGGCGATCCGCGGTCTTACCTGGAGAACTTTGTAAAGATTGGCGAGGGCTCGACGGGGGTGGTGTGCATCGCCACAGAGAAGCACAGCGGCAGGGAGGTAGCGGTGAAGATGATGGACCTGCGGCGGCAGCAAAGAAGAGAACTGCTCTTTAACGAGGTACGGTAGCCTACTAGGAACAACGTGCATTCTCAATTACAGACATATCTGAAAGCTCAGGCCCGGTGTTTAGCTTCTGATGTTAAAGGGACACTTGATTTTATGTGTGTCTGGATTAAAAAGAACAAATCATTTTTACACATGGTGGAATGAGCTTTCCAAAGTCTGAGAAAATGAGTCTGATGCAGTCATCTGGGTCTTCATATCTCGGGGTTGGAGATCAAAAGTTTGAACAGCTAATCTGAATCATATATTTGGAGTATTCAATTTGAAACACTGATTATTTGTGACCGGTTTTAACGTGACTGTTTTGTGCTGCAGGTGGTGATCATGAGGGACTATCAGCACAGGAACGTGGTGGAGATGTTTAAGTCGGCCCTGGTGGAGGAGGAGCTGTGGGTCATCATGGAGTACCTGCAGGGTGGAGCGCTGACCAACATAGTTTCCGAAACCAGGTACGAGCATCACCAAGAGTCCCCCCATGGGAAGCTGCGTTTGGTGCATTCCAACTGGTTATGATATCATCTTTTAATAACTAAAACAACCACAAGGGGGTAGTGTGGTATCGAGTGGGGTGGATGATCCCTGCAGCACAAAGACATCACTCAGTCCTCTGTTGTACTCCAGACGCTGCTCTTCTCAGGGGAGGAAATAATAACGTAATAGAAAAACAACAGAATATGTATAGAAAACAGGTTTTGAAGCTTCTCTCACATTATTCAGCAGAACGTACCACAAACCAGAAAAGAGTATCGAGCAGCAGTGTGACAATCGTCAGGGTGTGATTGTTTGGAGCTATCACTGTCTTTTTATGTTATTGACAGATGGCTGGCTCCGTCTCTAAAGGGCGACCTCAGGGTGAGATCACTTGACTCAGAGGGATGAAAAAAATCCCCTCCAGCCAGATGACATATAAAATGAGCCAGCTGTCACAGCCACTCCTTATCAGGGATTAAGATTGTCGGTATATTGACAGAACAATCAGGAGGAAGACTTCCCGGTTCCTTTGCTTTTTCTCGCAGTTTGTGTGCCAGCAGCAAGGCAGGACGTTTTTGTGTCTATATATTACAATGGTCGTAGTGTGGGAGAACACATTATTGTATTACCTCGTGTAACCTTGTTTTTCAGTGGACGCCCGATCTTGTTTGCTGTTTACACACGGCCTCTGGTCTCCTGGCTCTTGAACCTTTATGTTACACTGACTCACATTAAAACTGTCGAGGTGTGAACATGTCTTTTTTTGTTAGTCACTCTGCTGTGTGGGAGTTGTTGTTTTGAGCCTTGCACTCTTTATCGTTCTCATTCAATGTGCGGTGATTCATGAATTTTTACTTTCTGAACCTGCATAATGAGGAAAAAGTGTAAAATGTTAATGTAAATCAGTTTTTTTTTGTGTGTGTGTGTGTTTCCCTGCAGGCTGAATGAGGAGCAGATTGCCACTGTGTGTGAAGCTGTCCTTCAGGCCCTGGCCTACCTCCATTCACAGGGAGTCATCCACAGAGACATCAAGAGTGACTCTATACTGCTCACGTTAGACGGAAGAGTAAGACATTCCTTCCTTCCATTTCCCTTCCTCCCTCTTTGCTTCTTTCCTTCCCTACCCTCCCTCCTCCCTTCTTTCACTCCCTCCTTCCTTCATCAATTCTTTCTTTTTTACTATCTTCACAGTAAAGTCTTCCTCTCTTCCATTACAGGTCAAGCTTTCAGACTTTGGCTTCTGTGCTCAGATCAGTAAGGACATCCCTAAGAGGAAGTCATTGGTGGGGACACCGTATTGGATGGCTCCAGAGGTCATCTCCAAATCACCATATGGCACTGAGGTGAGGAAGCGCACATCCCACACTCCCATTAACAGTGGTGTTGTGTTCTCTGTCATGTGTAGCATAAAGCAGCCAGCACTGACAGTCTGTTACATGGTTTTCTCTGTGTGATGGTGCACCAGGTGGATATCTGGTCAATGGGTATCATGGTGGTGGAGATGGTGGATGGAGAGCCGCCGTACTTCAGTGAAACCCCTGTAGCAGCTATGAAGAGGCTGAGGGATGAAGTTGCTCCTACTGTTCGAAATGTCAGCCAGGTATGAGAACACACAACACATTGACATTGTACTGACATTTCCTACTAATATGGATGATTATAAAAACATTAGGATGGTTTTATATCGACTAACGTCCTGTTCTCAGCAATGACTCCTCCATAAGTTTGCTGAAACAGCAGATTCAGCGGCATGCAGGTGCTTGATTTGAATATATGTTTGTCATTTTGTTTTTAAAGGGGTATCTTTTAACCATTCTTTTTCAAATTTAGCAAGTAACCTTCTTCTAATTGTGTTCAAGCTGCATGATTCATTATTTCTATACATATAATGTAATTCAGCTTCCTCAAACACAGCTTGAAGCTTCGTAGTCCATAGAAAGTTGAGTGATATACTCCACTCGTTCCTTTCTACTTTCAAATATTACATTCTTATCTACTCACATTTCCATCTTGTTGATCCAGGAATCCAACCAATATTATCCTGGCAGTATGATCAATCAAATTGATCAATCAAATTTTTATTGCGAAGCCCTTATTGAAAAGTGACAACTTGCCCTATAGACAAAGGGGACACTTTCTAGAGGAAACCTGGACTTGTGAGGAGAGACAACGTTTATCCAAGTTTATTGAGCCAAAATGGAAACCCAGTGAGGGACTAGGAGGCAGACCAGTCCTACACACTTCTCTGCACTAAAACCCCATAGAGACTGTGTCTGCCCCCGACTGGATTAAATTGATGAAATCTAGGAGAAGGAAAGAAGAGATATAAAGGCGAAAACAAAAAGAAAAGTGGATAATAAGAAAAACTTATGAACGCCTCAAACCCAGCATGTAGCTCTGTTCAGTATAAAGTCTGCTATTTTTCATTCTCAAATTCCCATATCCCTGAAGCATAATCAATTTAAGAACTAAGTTGCAATTAAGTAAAATATCCAAGATGTTTACATATTTTAAAGATGTCCATTGCTCTCTGGTCCAGGTCTTCCCGGTTCTAAAAGACTTCCTGGATCGTATGCTGACTCGGGACCCTCTTGAGCGGGCAAGTGCCACTGACCTGCTGGAGCACCCTTTCCTGCTGCAGTGCGGCTCACCTCAGTGCCTGGTCCCACTGGTGGAGCAGTACCGCAAGCGCATGTCCCGCTGCTGACCCCCGTGGGGCTCCCGGTACACCCCCCCGCACCCAACCTTCAGTCTGACCTGTCCAAGCCCTGCACCGAGGGCAAACTCCTCTAGCACCCTAGCCAACAGGAGATGCAGCTGCAGAGAAGCAGAGCCAGACCGCCACGATGCTGCCAGAGCGACGGTGGCAGGACGGCTAAAGGAAGGCTGACAGACAGAGCATGGTCTCGGGCATGAGAGAAGCACTTTAGGAGTCAGTTAACGGCAGCATGCAGTTCCTCGCCTTTCAACACGATATTGATCGGCTTCCTGTAACATTCAGTGGGATTTGACACGACACAACATAGTGCATATCAACTGATTGCAAAAATCAATGTTCCACGTAACTATACAGTATGTAATGGACACGCACTGCTCTAAAGATCCTTTATAATGTGCACAGTGGGCATTATTGTTAGCCATGAGAAGCTTATGAAGCTGATGTTAGGCTCATTGTGACATTGTTATGGAAGGATACAGTTACCTCTGCACACTCACACACTCCGCTGTGGAAACTGGACGACGACCTGGGCAGTACACTCCCCGGACACTGACGGTAGACTCTTTGCATGGCCAAACGGAGGCACACCTGGCCTGATGTGAATGCTTGAATATGTACCACACTGGGATGTGAAAGACTTTTCTCCTTTATTAGCATAATAAATGGGTAGAAGAAAACCCAGCTGCTACTATGGGTCTTTGGAAAACCACCAGTAACATTTTCCTCTTTTTCTTATTTATTCTTTATTTCCAAAAAAAGGTGTTGTGGGTTGTTTGTATGATGTGAACTTGCAAATAAGGTTTCATTATTACGTATGGACTTGAAACATAATAATGTAGATATTAAAATACTGAATATTAGGGTCCTTACACCTGCTGCTTCACTGAAGTAAGATATATGAGATGAATTTTACTTTTCTTTACAGAAATGTGTACAGTTAAATGTGTGTGCATGTGAGCACATGTGTGTGTATGTATGTATGTTTGTGAGTGTGTGTGTGTGTGTGTGTGTGTGTGTGTGTGTGTTTGAGGTGACATCTCAGTGTTTGCTTCTGACACGGCCCTATTTGTATTATTTTTTTAAATTACAAGATGTGTGTTTGTCGCTCCTCGAGAAAATGTGTGTGAGTGTGTCTGCATTTTGTTTGCCTAGATAAAGCACACAGGCCTGGCATGTGATGCTGCAGGACGTCCACCTGCTGAGAACCACTTTGCACATAATAGTCTTTGTATTCTGAACACGGATACATGTTGACATGTTTCATGTATTTCTATCTTCTTGTGTGGATCATTCATGGGAAAAGAGAATTACATATTTTAATTTTGTACAAATCAATAAATGATGCATATTGAATCTGACAATTCACTTCATCCGGCATTTCCTCGTACATGCATGCATAAATGCACATTTAGCATATTTTAAAGTATTTATTAGGGTATTCAGCATGAATCATACAGAGCACAGTCACTGAATATCTTTAAGCAAAATACGTACAATATTTCTTATAAACACAGAAACAATATCAAATACAGTTGGTTCCATCCAATATAAATCTCATATATGTGAAACAAAAATAATTATTTTTAGTAGCTTACAGACTGATAGAATTCAAAATATGATTTTATAGATAGAATAGTAAAACTGTATGCAACCCAACATTTAGCTTAAATTTCTTGCTTCTTTTATTAATAAATATCAGGAAAAAAAACTAATAAACTGCAACATTAGCCAAAGGTTGTTATTTGTCTCAATTGAATATACCCCCAAAGCAACCAGACTGCATTATCAGAAATTGAAGTGCTGTTGAAATGTCACTAGTGGCTGTTTCTGCCGCTCGACACTGTCCGGGGGCTAATCGAGGGTGGACTGAGACGAGCAGCTTTCAAACTCACACTTGACTCCACTGATGCTGTCGACGCTAGGCTGGCTGTTGACCTGCTGGTGCGTGTGAGAGAGCGGGAAGGTCTCTGAACGGGACATCCTCCCTCTGCCGTTCGACGAGCCAGACGAGCAGTCTATCACCATCCTCATGAACTCCGGTGCCGTGAATCGACGCAACAGTCTGGTCCCCAGGCCGACGAAGCCGGGCGCGCGGCCGGGGATCTTCCCTGACTCCATCTCCCCTCTGGCGAAGAGCAGTTTGTTGTTTCTGCCGCTCGGCCCCAAGCTCCCCCTCTTCGGCTGCTCTCTCCTGCTCGGCGGGGATGTGTCATTAGCCCCTGCTTTCTGTGATTTGACATTCTCCTCCAGTGCTCTCGCGGGCAGACTCTTGCCGTTTGAAAGTGGTTTTGGCGCAGGGACAGTTTTGTCAGCGTTGTTTGTCAGACCCCGGATGTTTCCTTGACATTGCGTCTTGTCTATCAGGCATCTCTCATCCTGTAGCGAGGCTCTCTTTAATTTGCTGGCTGACAGGCTCATGTCACACACATCACCCTGATAGGACTGCTTTCTACTGCTCACAAGGTCCAGGTTAAACGACTTAGCTTTCCCCCAGAGAGGAAGACTCTCTGGTGTTCTCTCGGGGATTCCTTGGCTGACAGCTTTCTGGCTTGGCTCGGCCAGTGTTTTAGCCCCTCTTAGCTCCCTTAGTTGGCAGTTTTGCAGTTGTTTGGCAGTGAAGAGAACGCTGTGATCCTCCTCAGTTCGGTTTTTATCTGGCTGAGTAGGCAGAGCCCAGCTGTGCCGGAGGTTCTCTTCTTGCGATTGGCTCCTTGGACACTTGAAGCGGTTCCACAGCCCGCTGCTGTCTCCAATCTTCAGCTGCCTCTGAAATACCTCGGGCAGTTGGTCGTCATTATTCAACTGCTTGGAGAATCTCTCCAGAACATGTCTGGGGAGCTTGTTTGGCTGCCGGCACTCTCCCTCATCAATGGTACCCACATCAGCGGGTGGATCATCCGTGCTTACACCTCTCCTGCAAGGAAAGTTCAGAATCTGGATGCACTGGTTATGTCCGAAGAAGTTGGCCACCTCAATTGCGGAATGTCCGGCATTGTTGGTTCTGTCCAGCCTCAGTCCCATCCTTTTGAAAGCGCGGACCAGGAACTCCAGAACCTGACTGTGTCCAGCAAAGGCAGCGTACATGAGAGCGCTGTTGCCCCAGGCATCTGTGATGTCCGGGTCTGCGTTGAACTGCACCAGGAGCTTGACGACGTCCAGGTAACCCACCTCGCAGGCATGGCTCAGGGCTGTGCGACCATCCTCATCCTGGCAGTTGACATCGGCACCTTTTTCCAGCAACAGCCGGGTGAACTTGGCCCTGGTTCCAGGGTCTTGTAGGCAGACGGCATACATGAGTGGTGTGCGGCTGTTCTCTGTCTTGGAGTTGATGATGCGTCCGTCCAAGGCATCCAGGATAAAACGTGCAAGGTGAACTTTGCCACCGTGCATGGCATCCAGGAAAGTCTTGGTACCAGAGCCCTGGCGTAAGTCTTTCGGTCGCATCATTCTCAAGCCTTCAAGCGCGCAGAGAGAGAAGGTGAAGAACGGGCTGAGAAAGTGTGCGGCAAGTTCTCTGAGGCTCTCCGTGTTGACAGTGAGTACGTTTACCTCTGAGTAAGACTCGGAGAGGAGCTGCCAGTGTTTTTATACCTCCCTCTCCAGATGCCCTCCCCACGTTGCCAAGGAAACAAACGTCTGAGGACCATTATGCAGTGGCAGCCTCCATTCAGCTAAAGCACTCCCTGCCTGGAGAGAAAAATATGCTATTTGAACAGAATAATTACTCGAGGAGAAAAACATGGCCAGTGTTTTTCATGTCACGCCTGGCAGGTTAACTATAAGGCTTTTTTTTTAGTTTTTATTTCACCCCAAAAAACCTTAATTTAAATTTAGAAGAGGATAATATAGCATTTTGTGAAACCTATGAATTGTGCATAATGTTACTTCTTACAACTGGAGAAGACCAGGCTTTGAGAGCAGGCTCCTTCCCCCCCCCGCACCCGTCCCCCCCCCCTTTTAAATTAATCATTCATCATTCCACCCATCATTTCTGCAGGTAGCTTGCTTCATCCACGAATCATTATATATTGCAACAAGTTTTTAAAAGGCTCTGATGTGCTTTGCCTTTATTAAGATTTCATAATAATGACTGCCTCAAGGTCCGTTTTTATTTGTCATGGAAAACAGTTCACTTGATGAACTCCTATAAGCAAAGGACAGACTTTGTTGTGCTTTGTTTTAAATAATTGAGTAAGAAAAAATTAACAATTCTTGTGTTGAGACGGCTCTTTGTTTAAAAAGTCCAGTCATCTCTCTGACCCGGCAACCATTTAGATTCATAGACCGCTGTCTGCGTCTATGAGGATATGAGTACCATTATCTGCTGGTTGCTGGGGTCATAAGCAAACTAACGTCAACTGTTCAGGGGATGATCCAATGCCCCTCTTTACATAACTGTCTACAGCGTAAACTATAATAGTGTTACGTTGTATTGGAGGATATACATCTATCCTGTGACAACGCCTGCCCCAGTGTCAGGGCTCATGTTGTTTTCCCCTTGTGTGTCTGTGTGTCATCATGGAAATAATGTTGTCCTGGATACACCTACTGTTGCGGGAATTACCACTGAGGTGGTTTTGAAAGTTGCTTATGCATCTAAACTTTCCAGGTAGACTGTATATACATGGATAGTCGACATGTCTCCAGCTCCTCTCGCTATCCAGAAACGAAGCCCAAATATCCCGGATACGAGCACCGCCAACTTGCGGCAAAGACCCTGGTAAAGTCTGTCGTCCATCTTTATATACATTCTACTGTGAAGGCCAAGTTAGAAAATAGGTGCTCAACTGTTTACATGGAATATTGTGATTTAGAGCTGTCTGGTTACCACCTGTGTGCAGTCATCATGTCATGCATTTGTCTTTGTCTCAACAGACATTTCTGCAGTTTTAAAAACAAGAACAAACTTAATACTTACAGAGCGAATTACGACTGGCAATTAATCAAAGCAGAAAATGTAAATATATTAGTTTTACTTATCGCTCTCCAGCGAGGTGTTTCAATTACCATTAAAATCTTAAAGCAGTCTGTATTTATCTATAAATCAGTCTGTGTATCTACAGTATATGTTGAACTCAGTTGCTTTGTACTCAATGAAAATGTTATTTTGTTCAAATGCATTTGTCAGCCTTTGAGCAGTCCACATAAAAGGTCAAATCCCTAGTAACCCAAATTTAAAGAGCTGCAAACTAAAAAAAGACAAAGATAAGTGGACAGGGTTTTATCGTTTGGCAGGATATTGCTTTTGGACGTCTAGTTTTTCTTGAACAAGTTGGTTCTCAGTCAAGTTTTCATGGGGTCGAGTTTGGTTTATTTGGTTTATAGTCAAAAATAGACTGGGCACAGTGACGCATTCAAAAACATGTTTTTCCTGGTTAAAGTTACTTACAGACTTTTGATATTTACTAAATTTACCGACATTAAATGTCGAAAGCACCGAATTTAAATTCTCTTGTCGAGGCTTTTGTGTGAAATGCCCTTTCACGCAGCTGTTTCTCCTCCACAAGACCAGAATTTCATTTTAATTGCTAATATAAATCTCAGCAGGACCAGAACGGAGCGAACACGGTAGAGGTGAGACAAACATTACCAGGGTTCCTCCTTCCTCACTGTTCACCAACTGGCTTCATCAAACCCTCAGCAGGTCCTTATACAGCAGCGGCAGCCGTTCACCCAATTAAACATGGGGGAAATTCATCGGCAGAGAGACACTTTCACCTTCCGCCGTTCACTGGGCGGAAGCTGATCTCGTAATTCAGACATTTCTTTTTTATTATAGAATCAGACCAATGCCATCTTTTTATTATGGGGGTATATCACAACATCACTCTGGATTTAGCATCCCAATGCCTGGATCCACAGGTGTTGTGTCCTCTAATGTAAATCCTCTTCCAATTTATATATATATGCACATCAATGGATATGAACGATTATATAATGATTTTAATATATAGAAAGTCACTTCCAGTGGTTGATAGAGGAAATAATTATTTACTTTTCAACATTCTAATTATCATCCCAGGGAGCACGAGGTCCTTTAATTTATCAATGTATGTGTTTAAAGTGCCACTTTGACGATGGTTTATCCACAAACAGCCTATATGCTCACAGGCAGGCAGGAAGTTAGAGTATTGGCCCCAAGACTTCAGGCTACACTGCTGGTTATCTGTATGTAGGTGACATTTTCTGCTGTGACCTGTAAGTTCATAGAGTCCAGGTTCTAAAATCTGGTGTGGCTGTCTCTGTGCTATATGACTTTATCTAATCATTATTTTTAGCTCATGGTGAGCTGGGTAATTATATGATGAATATTACTTCCCTGCTCAGACTGTGTGGCCTGAGTCATTTGCATTCATTACTTCACATCCAGGAGTGACAATTGATTTGCAAAAGTACTTAGTTATTGATTACAGTAATAGCAGTATATTATCAAAGGCCCAGAGAAATCATGATCACCATGCTTCCGTGCTTGACATAAAACCACTCAGCCGGCCGCTCGCTGACAGAGAAGAATGGACTTAGCAGGGATGCGGATGAAATATTCAGAATGTGAACCAGTCGGTACCATGAGACCCGCTAATTGGACACATGTATGCAATAAAGCAGAAATGTCATGGTAAATACCTGATCTTCCATTCATTGCGGGCCAGGAGCCACTTTGAATGGCTGAATAGGAATTAAAGCTCGTGTCAGGCTGAGGTGTTATCCGTGGACCGAAATGCCTTAATTAGCCACCAGGGAAAATGCACTTTCAGAGCCACACAATCAGCAAATCACTCAAGGTTCATTGAGAAACTAAAAAAACACACACCTGGGACAAAATTTGCGTGTGAGCCCTGGGTAGGAAATGAAGTTCATTTGGGACCAGAATCAACAAGGTCCATTCACTATTACTAAATATGTTTTCTTACCTATGACTCAACATGCCCTCATCCTCCGCGGACTACTTCATCTTATTCCCCGATAATTGAGAACACCTGAGAGTGACGCAGTTTAAACCATCGCCTGGAAAAAACAAGAAGCAGCTCGTGGCCACCTTGGTTTTCCAGCGGAGGATTGTGACTCCTACGGGGACAAAAGCACAGAGTTGATGCATTTGTATCATAACAATCATGTGTCTCTGGGTCCGTTCAGTCCCTCTAATGCCCTTTGATTTGATACGCAGCAGTTGTTAGGTGGAATGGGGATTAGCCTTCCGTTCCAGGAAAGAGGCCGCAGCTGTCCCGCTGTCACCCTGTAACCATGGTGTGTTTGTATCATCGCATGATGCGAGGTCACTGTGGTTTGCACCACAGAGGAGAACAAATGTCATGGCAAACTGTTGAATCTTTAAATGTACCACCTTAATTAAAGCCGCATTTCTGTTGTCCTCTGTGTGCGTTTCCAAAGGATAATGTGATATTTTTCTTGTTTGTCACCCGACTGGAGGACACAGAGCAGAGGCAGGCTGGAGATACCGCTGGGCAGAACTGGACGAGGGAGGATAATTACACAGAGTCACAGGGTTGCAGCTGAAGACCCTGACAGCACACCATGAGCTGCCACTGAAATGCTATTGGCCGTGAGGCGGACCCTTCAGTGCCTTTGCTCCCTCTTGCCTCATAAATTATCACCCCCGCTCAGTCAGGCTTCCCACAACCAGATGGTAAACAGGATTTAGGGGGACTTAATATCAGTTCTCAGACTCTGACAATTTTGGACAACAGGGAATTAGCACCTACACCGTGACTGGTTCGTGTCATTTTTGGTAATGACTGAAATTTGGGTGCTATTGCTCTGCTGTAAATAATGACAACGAATTACTTGTTTAAAGAGAGGAAAAGTAAACCGATCTGTAAACTGCACAGCCGATCTCACAACTTTATTTCGGCAAATGTTTTTAGCCACCGAAACGGAATGGCAACGATGGTTAGAGAGTCGCTCCACTGACTTGGTCTGGATGAAAATATCTCAGTTGGATGAGTTGTCATGAAATATAAATACATTTATTTTACCATGAATTCTAACAACTTTGGTGACGATAGTATCTCTAACCATGAGCAGGTTAATGTGTCAGTATATTTGCTTAAGGATCAAACACCTGCAAAACTAATCAGGTAGCCATAAACTTATTTTTTATCTTAAAGGTCACCTGCTTGAATAAAAAACTATCCTCACATCCAGTTACTTTCTTGCTCAGTGCATATAAATGTCAAATTACCTGTTTAAGGTTATTCAAAGTATAAATACGTAAAACTAGAATAGCACTCGTCAAGATCCATGAATTATTCTCTGGGAAATCAAGGAAAATGTTGATACATATTCTTATTCACAATGTTAAAGAAAGTGTAAAGAAATCCTGAATCCACTCCTTGATCAGGATCAGCACTAAAATTGAACAGTTTCTTTCCTTGCCCATACCTCATCCTTTTACCAAGTATCACAATAATTTGTAGATTAGTTTTTGTTGTTAACATCCTTACAAACAAACGGACAGGGGTGAAAACATAAAGAATCTGCAAACATAATAATCTAAGATAAAGCTAGCCTGCAACACCTTTATTTGAAAACACACAGCAATGTCCCATGTATCAGACATGTGCCTGGTTTCCTGTTGAATAAGAGGACTCGGATCATCAATCGTTTTTACCGTGTTGAGCCTTCGTGCTGTTTCCCATGAGCCACCTGTACCCCCTCCTTAATCTGTGTGGTCTGATGGAAATTCCTTCCGCGCAATGATGTGGAAGAGATGGAGGACCAGCGAGCTCCCTCTCCATCTCCCGTCTGACAGGCCCTGTTTGTGGCCTTGCGGGCAACGTTCAACTCTGACAGCTACAATAAATTGTACAAATGGATAACAAATGTATTTGTTTGACAGTCACATTGTGCGGAGATGGGTAACACTGCAGACGCACCTGCGTGGAGAGATATGCAGGAGAGACAGCAGCAAACGGTAGGTTTCACAAAATTAAATTATGAAGTCAGAATTTGATGCTGTTTTGATGTCGAAACCAATAAGAGTTGCAGCAGAGTTGTCTGTGGTAGGGAACGGCGATGTAAACAAACTTGTATTGGCAACATTATGTATAAAGACGGATGACATGACACCTTCATTAAAAGTGAAACCAAAGCATCTTGATCACCCTCTGGCGGCTGGCTGTAGTACAGGTCATAAGGCCCACCTCCTCCATGATAGCAAATGGGACATGGGCCAAACAAAAAAGTCAATCTACAAGTCATAAAAAATAATTCTCTGACATGGTTTCTTAAATTTTTAGGTAGTTCTCATCACATTGTTTTCCTTTAGTAAAGTTTGGTTTTAGTTATTTATAAGCAGAACCTTGATGCCATGCCTCCATCCCCACTCCACAGACTCTGGCTAACGTCATGAGGTTGTGTCATCCATCTTTATATAGGCTACAGTCTATGGTTGACAACTGCAAGTTAAAGGCTTTGTCACTCGGCTGGTTTTGAGTTTCAGTTTGAACTAACGCTAGTGTTTTAGCTGCAGACTAATAGATCATAGTTAACTAGCTGAGTGGGGTAAGAAGTATTATTTGGGCTGTACATGTATGTTATGCATCTTCCTGATCTTGCAGCCATATGTATTGTAGCTGCATTGTCTGGACTGATCTATGCTCAGCCGATCAAAGCTTGGTGATGAATAGTAGACTTTTTTTTCCGATTTTCCGATTGAACTCACGTCTATGTTTCGGTTCATTGAATGTAACCATGACTTATCACGATGTTAGTGGCAGAGGAAGACCACATCAGTCAAACCTCAGGATACAAAAGGTGAGTTAGTGACAAATCTCTCCTCTTCCTGCACTTCTTTTTAAACGGCCCTGAAGCCCACGGCCATCTGTTTTCTCCCACACACGCTCTGCCACTCATGTTAGCTCACGTGGCTCTTTCTCTTCTTGCTTAGATCTACACTCAGTATACAGTAAATGGAGCCCTGAGTAATGGGTAAGACTTATTGCTTTACAAAGAGGCACTTGGTGACTCACCGGCCTTAAGTGCATGGCATAAAATGCATGTTGACCTGGCATAGTGGGTGTCAGTGTGGCTCATAGTCTACACACCCACTGCTCTTGTCAGTGGCTGTCGCATGGAGTAGAAACAAAAGAAAAAGGAAAAAAAGAAGTGGGGATTAGATTTGGTCAACACAGAAACTTCCTGTACTAGAATGAACCCATTCACATAGATGCATTCTCAGATGCAAATTGTGGGACTTCAAACTAACTGACAAAGCCACTCGGGGCATGACCTCAAGAATAGAAAGACAGCTGGGTTCATAATATCAACATTTCTATGACAGTATATTTGTTCTAACATCTTTTTATCTTATCATTACTATGTTTGGACATACCTTCACTGTAGATTGATCTTTACGCAGAGTTGGACCATAGATTGTATATGAGGATGGACAACACTCAACCAATCAGATGTCAGCTGTCAATCATGATGGTTCACCCCAATTTTATAGCATTAACTATCTCATTAAAGACAATCTCGCACAAAAAACAGTGTGATAAGAACTATGTGAAATGACAGAAACCATCTTATTGAAACTTTTATGCGATGTGAACGTTTACCTTTCAGTTTTCTGCAAACATGGAGGCGGGGTTTGTGACCTATACTGAAGCCAGCCACCAGAGGGCGATTGAGACAACTTGTCGTCCATTTTTATAAACAAGTTATCGGTTATCTATTTTCTCACTCTCTGTCTTTACCTGTAACCTTGTTTTATGAAAGAACCATTCATCACATTTTTATGAATACAAAAACATGTCTGGTGAGGATAAAAGTGAAATGATGGTCCATGAACTGTTGGTTTCAGGTCAAACTTTTGTATTCTTTTGATAAAAATACTTTTAACAGTTGTATGAAAAATGCTTATTCTACTTTCTTGCCAAGACGAGAGAGAAGATTGACTCTCTTCCTTCCATTCAATAGACAAGAAGCCAGAGCCAGTAGACCCAGATAGCTTAGCTTAACAAGAAAACAGGGTTAAGCTAGCCCAACAATGCAACATGTTGTTTTTCTTAATGTTTTGCACTGATTAAACAAAGGGAATACTAATTAGTGAGTTTCAGAGATTCTGATTTTAAATCATCTGTAGACAGATCCACGCTAGTAGTTTCCTTCTGTTTCCAGTCTTTGTGCTAAGTTAAGCTATTAGCTGCAAGCCGTAGCTTCTTCACTTTACAGTTTAGCCATTTTTCTGGGTGAATAATGTTTTCATTTGATTGGAATATATTAAATTCGTGTTTAATTGCCTGACATGACAAATAAAACTCATGTAATGAAATTCAACAATGTTCCACTTCATCTCGAAGGTGCAGAGATGAGTGGACCATATAGATCAAAATGTACCGTGCAGCCATTTGCAGTCAAACCAGAAATCCTTATGATTACAGTACATAAGGGCACAGTCAGGGTTTTGATAGGACTCTGTCACAGGGAGACAGATGCCAGGTGCATGTGTGCAGGTGTATCAGCGTATCCCTGCAGTGCAGACCTGATGGTCCCAAACCTGTCCGGGAAATATGACATTTAGGATTGGAATTCAAGTGTGTGTTCGTGTGTCTGTGTCCTTAGTGTGTGCGAGAGAGAGAGGGGGAGAGAGAGAGAGAGAGAGAGAGAGAGAGAGAGACAGAGAGAGAGAGAGAGAGAGAGAGAGAGAGAGAGAGAGAGAGAGAGAGAGAGAGAGAGAGAGAGAGAGAGAGAGAGAGGGGGGAAAAAAGTAATTTTTCGCCTCTAATGGAAGCATCGTACCCTTGACACATGCAGGAAGATAAAATGTGCATCCCTGAGAAGATGGAGGAGCCTCTCTCAGGCCCTCAGGGCTCATGTAGCTTGAGGGGGAGAGGGTGACTGACTGCAGGGAGATGCACCTCCATGAAAACTCATCAGGCTGCTAATCCCATGCTAAAACCACCACGTTACAGTTTTTCTCCATTGCTTTGGCTCATTTCACGAAACAGAAATGACATTCTCAAAACAACACGTGCAAACCTCCAAACCACTGGGCACTTGTTCACAACAGATTGGAATATCTCATTCCTTTAATCAAATTGCAATTGTATTAGCACATCCTAGCAAATGACAAGTACAATTTCCAACAGCTTGCACAAATTTCAAATACAAAGTATATTGTGCTGTTCACATTTTCTGTTACTGTAAGCACGATGTATGGCAATTACTGTAACAATTCCCATGGCAGTATGAGTTCAATAAAGTATTTTATGTGAAACCTTGAATTAATCTTTTTTCTGTTTGATACACATAATATTCTGGAAAGAAAACATCTACTGTAACCATTCAGTGTCAAAGGACTGAGCCAAGATTGAAATGTGCACATGAGGGATATTTCTATGGTCCACTGCCATACTGACAAAACATCTAAACATTTTGACCTGTAGTGTTTAAACAATGCCAAAGGGACTTTTCATTTTGGGGGCACTGACTATTTGTATGAGAGAAGGATTTAGTTTTGACTGATGAGTTGTCTGTTTTGGGAGTGATATGACCTTTTGCAGGTGTGCTATGGAGTTTTGCTGAACCATGTTATTTTGGCAAATGTATTTAAAGCTTTGAGAATGTCCTTTTTTTTCTGAGAGATGAGCCACAGCAATCGAGAAGGAACTTTTCATTTTGGGGGCACTGAATATTTATATGAGAAAATGATTTGGTTTTGAAGCTTGAGTTAACTTTTTTGGGTGAGATATGACCTTTTGAAGGTGATCTATGTAGTTCTGCTGAACCATATGGGCTATTTTGCCAATTGCACTTAGAGCTCTGAGAATGTAATTTCTGTTTCGTGAAATGAGCCAAAGCAATGGAGAAAAACTGTAATGGGATTGTGCAATGCATCCTTGAACAAAAAAGTAACATCCTGCAGCCTTGTAACAGCATCAGTGCGAATCATGTGCAAAGGAAATCGCTATTTTATTTCCTTTAAGGCCATGGCTTTTACCTCTCTGAAGGCAGTACAGTCTGCAGCCCACAGAGCGATCCAGTACACACAAATCCCCGCATGCAGCCTCAGCAGCTGGTGTGCATGTGGGCGGTGTGGGCGCTGAATGTTCATCAAGGATGGCATCCACTTCAAGCCAAGATGGACTACAGATCATGCCTCCCCTCCTCCTGTGGGTCAGACCTGCTTCCATACACAGGAAAGAACTAGAGGAAGAGCAGAGTGAATTCTGGGTAGTTCACTCCACAGATGGAGCCCACTGTACTACACAGTGTCTTTCTTCTATCTGGCCATAAATACCAAGTTTCTATTCTCCGCTAATATCATCATAATCTTGCAAGGTAATTTAGAACACTGTGTCGGATAAAATAGACTGGCTATGTACAAAAGCTAATTTCTTTTTTATTCTTCTGCACTGTTAAGATTCACTAAGCCTTGGGTGAGATCATTGTGATTTTTTTCCTATTGAAATGGTACATGTGGTACAATTGATTATACAGCCACATATATTCAGCACATCAACACATTCATGCAACTTATTAGAAATGCATTTGCATTTTGATTTGTAAAGTGTTATGACTGCATTTAAAACACAGGATTTAAAGATGTTTTTACAGACATGTTCACTTTCATCTTCATGAACATTTGAACACTATCTCATTTGAAGGTTTTCTGTCTAAACATGCACTATGAGCTTCTCTAGCAATCAATGTAATTTTCTTTCCATCTGAACATCTGCTTCAGTGCCCACTCTATAATTGTGTGTGTGTGAGTGTTTGTGTTTGTGTGTAATTGGAGGCCCTTCCTTCCTTCCTTCCTCTGTTTTTCCGTCCACGTGTCAATGAGCAGCCACGGGTTGCCGTGTGGTTAAAGATCCTGCCCAGGCCATCCCTCTCCAGCCGGTCAGAGACGGAGCTGTCGGGGTAGTCCTTGTCTTATGTAAGATTATCAACACAGTGATTCAGGGCTGACTGGTTTCACACTCTGAAGCTCGGTTCATCTGTGTTGTGCATGAGGTGGCAGCACTCACAGGCACAAGCTGTGTCTCGCAGACGGAGTTTGTCCAGATCCTACATTTTCAAATGTCACTCGTCATTCGCTTCGGAGGAAGGGTGTCGCAGCATCAAGGATGTCGCACCATTAAGAAAAAATGAGAAGTGGACAGATTGCTCTGGATGGTGAGTCAGGTAGAGGCTGTTTTCATTAATAAATGCATCGCATCTCTGTGTAAACAAGTCGAGAGCTGAAATTAAGTTGGAACATTTCCCTTTGGTGAGTTTTCTTTTTCGATCCAAATAACTTCTCTTTGGTCCACGTGCTTTAATTACAGCTCCCTTTTAATAAGAGGACCTGATCCATCGCAGAGCTCGTATAGAGCTCCAGAGAAAAGACGTCGCAATTATGTGTTATTATGAATCAGTCATAGCATAATGTACCAAATTACACTGAGCAGTGTAGATAGAGAAACAAAGAGAAACATCATCACCAGCCTGCAACAGCTTTTCACTCACGTTGCAACAACTGACTGAATCACAGGACTCTGACATCATGTCACTGCTGCCTCTTCTTCTCTTACTTTAATAATCATGTGTACCTACTCGTTGTCCATCTATCGTAAATATTTTATTCCTCAGATACACTCACCAAAGGTGCTGAAGACACAATGTCCCACTTAGGAAGTAAGAAAAACAACAAAATGATTCTATTCAAAGCGTTCATAAAGTTTGAGGCCTGTTTTGGAAAATTTACAGTCGCAGAGACGTCTTAACCGATTAATGGAAAACACAACTGGAAATCCACACAACGGAGACACAACCACAACACAAGTACATAACAATGGATGTCGACAAGAAATGTGCAGAGTTAAAACTGCGGACATGCATGCCGTCATTTGTGAAAACATGGTCAAGCCAGCCACCACTTAAAATTTGATGCATGTCTATTTAATTTGTTTAGTTACAGGTGCTTTCTTCCTTTTTGGGTGCTCTATGCGTTGTGGTTGTGTTGTGTCTTTACGCTTGTGTTTTTCTGTTAATTCACTTGGCTAGAGATGAGATAAACAGGCTTGTAAACAGTGGGATGTAAGTTCTGGGCCAGTGCATTAAGGTCCAAGAGATCACACTGTGTATGCATTTGGCAGCTTGCTGGTATGAACAGTGTCAGTTCATTAGAGTCTAAATCACTTCCTGGACATTTTTTTAAGTCCTATTCTGGATATAATAGCTGGACTATGAGCTGCTGAGATAAAGGTAACACTCTAACTAATAACCCAGGGGAAACTTTTTACTGTGGCTCTCCTCTTCGTTTACTGCTGAGTAGATGAAGTCCAGTCAGATAGAACCAGGTTGTAAATGTGATCTAAACACACCTGCAGGTTAGGTCAGTTCTCCCAAACTCTAATGTGCATGTAAATGAACCATAAAAAACTCAGCTGCCAGGAACTGCCTTTGAGAAGTACAAGAAAAAAAAAGGTAGGTTACAGTTTTTCTCCATTTCTTTGGTTCATTTCACGAAACAGAAATGACATTCTCAAAACAACACGTGCAAACCTCCAAACCACTGGGCACTGGTTCACAACAGATTGGAATATCTCATTCCTTTAATCAAATTGCAATTGTATTAGCACATCCTTGCAATGACAAGTACAATTTCCAACAGCTTGCACAAATTTTAAATTAATTAGGCCACCTTTGCAAACTGTTAGGTACAATTGCCTTCAGTTAGCCCAATTACCAATTGAATATATATTGCTGGTGAAAACTGACTGTCGCTTCTCAGTCAAGTGGTCGTTCTCTGCAGAACATGTTGGCATAATTTCATTGTTTACATCATCACCTGCACAATAGTTCACTCTACTGTCAAAATCGTACAGGCACATAATACCATGAAAAACATCATGGTATATACTGTAATAAGGATATCTTGGATCATTGGCTTAATTTTCAGGTGCAACTAGAGCTTTAGTAATCAAGGTTGAGTTTCACACATCTGATCACCAATCACACAGTAAGTTTACAGTTTTTCTCAATTGCTTTGGCTCATTTCACGAAACAGAAATGACATTCTCAGAGCTCTAAGTGCAATTGGCAAAATAGCCCATATGGTTCAGCACAACTACATAGATCCCCTTCAAAAGGTCATATCTCACTATGCCAAATTTTAGTTTGGATGTGCTTATTGTTTGACAGTATATTGTGCTGTACACATTTTCTGTTACTGTAAGCACGATGTATGGCAATTACTGTAACAATTCCCATGGCAGTATGAGTTCAATAAACATATTTTATGTGAAACCTTGAATAAATATTTTTTCTGTTTGATACACATAATATTCTGGAAAGAAAACATCTACTGTAACCATTCAGTGACCATTCAAGGACTGAGCCAAGATTGAAATGTGCACATGAGGGATATTTCTATGGTCCACTGCCATACTGACAAAACATCTAAACATTTTGACCTGTAGTGTTTAAACAATGCCAAAGGGACTTTTCATTTTGGGGGCACTGACTATTTGTATGAGAAAAGGATTTAGTTTTGACTGATGACTTGGCTGTTTTGGGAGAGATATGACCTTTTGCAGGTGTGCTATGGAGTTTTGCTAAACCATCTATGTTATTTTGAGAGATGAGCCACAGCAAGCGAGAAGGAAATTTTCATTTTGGGGGCACTGACTATTTATATGAGAAAATGATTTGCTTTTGAAACTTGAGTTAACTGTTTTGGGTGAGATATGACCTTTTGAAGGTGATCTATGTAGTTGTGCTGAACCATATGGGCTATTTTGCCAATTGCACTTAGAGCTCTGAGAATGTCATTTCTGTTTCGTGAAATGATCCAAAGCAATGGAGAAAAACTGTAATGTGGGGATTCTGTTTGGTGTTGTTGTTGTTGTCTCTCCTCCTCCCCCTTCTCGTTCTCCCTGTGCAGGTTGTGTGTGTGGCGGGGGGGCGTGGCTGGTTCCTGGCTGCAGCAGACGAGGCACACCTGCTCGCAATTTCACCTCATCATCCCTTCCATAAAGACCTGGTCTGCTCTCCACTACGCCGCCAGATTATTCCGTCGTATACGGTAGAAAAAGTGCTTCAGCTTATAGACCAGTAACATCACAGTGGCTTGACTGGGCTGTCTCGATTCGAAGCTTCCGACAAATGTGTCCTTCCAGCCCCGGGGCAACGGAAGCTCAACGAGGTGGATCCTTCTCGATCCAACATATCCCATGATTCATTGCGCTTTAGCGAAAAACTGTCTTCCAAAGGGGTAATTATTTGAATGTACTCACTAAACTAAACAACTAACGGTATAACATCTTTTTTTTAAATGTGTATGAAGCGTTATGTGTTGGTGAAGCATCCACACCTTAGAATCTGTGGCTTGTTCGCAGCATTGTACATTTGAATCGTTGTCTATTGTCATGTCTACAACACAGTGTTCACAGTGGTCAGGTGAACAAACACAAGGTATCTCAAAGGAAAGAAAAAACTCAACAAGTCAGCCAGTTAAATTATTATTTTATATGTCCCTTTATCATAAATCAAAAATATATTTAGAGTCTTTCAATTAATTACTTCAAAGTCTTCACTACATATTACATGAGTCAGACAAACATGGACGTTAACTGGCTATTGCTGGCAACACAAATCTAGTTTTCTTTTGTATGGCCTCATAGGATTGTTTTCCTCTCCACAGATTACAAATTGTCTTTATTCTGCAGAGAGTTTCTTCTCTGTATCTACAACACACCGAATTCTCAGCTTCATTGAGGCTTCATCCTCTTACACAGAAAATCCAGCTGCACTCATGTGTCGCAGATAGAGTCATTGTCTCGATGCAGCCTGTGAACTCAGATAACCCGTTTTCCCTGCTACATTTATTCGACTATGCTTTTGGTGAGTGGCCTTCGTCTGGGAGATTTAGTTCCTGAGTAGCCCAATGACATTTTATTTTTCATCCATTGAAAAGCAACTAAAATATAGTTAAATCAATTTTTTTTAAATAAGTTAAAAATCATCCATAATATCCATAAAAACATGATTATCACTTAAACACAGATATACCCTCTCCATGAACAGCCCCCAAATATAATATTGAATTTCACACAGTTTCCTTCATTGAATAGTCTACAATGCAGGTTTACCAAAAAAAGTTAGCTGAAGTTACAATAAAAAATAAAAAATTAGGTGACACTGAGGGGTCAGGGGTCAAAAGACGAGTTTAACCGAGGAAGACATCTCCATAGAAGCCGACTCCCTCCACCTTCTTGTCTCCAACCTGGTCGACCAGGTCGGGGAAGTGAGCACTCACGCAGACATTGACAGCGTCCTTCACCTCCGCTGCCAGAGACCTCAACTTCTGCTCGTGCTCCTTCAGGGCCTCCGTATTGAGCTGCAGACACAGGGGCCAAAGCTCTGTCAGAGATTATAAGGTTTATCAAAAGGTCAGATTGGCACTTTTAAAGCATTTTTCTTTGCCAGCCAAGTGCTTATCATAATCTTTAGAGAATAGATTTCTGCATTGACAAAGGTTTAATAAAGATCAATGCTAACCTCAAGCTGAAGAGTTGGCTTGAACCCAACGCCATGGATCGACTTTAAATGTCAGGATATTTGATAATGTGGCAATGTTAAGGAAAACGGCTCAATACTGAGTCGGGGATGTTAAATACATACCGCATAGATTAGTGTTTCAAGAAAATGAGTTATCCTTATTTGTCCCTTTGTGTTTAAGGCCTGACTTGATTTCTCCCACTGCTTCCCACAAAAAACAAAGACTTTATTTGTAGGCTGATACTACTGCTGAGACAGAAAAACACAAACAACCATCTGGAGCTCACACGTCAATATCTAAATTTTCACCTCTTTCCTCAATACCAACCGCCAACATTTCACTAAGTCAAAGCAAAGCATTGTCGTAGTGAAGAGCTCTGACATAATTTACAGTTTGTTTTATCAATTCGCCGAACTGGATGTGTCACTCGGCAGCTCTGCGTACAGTCACTGAAAGGACAGATGGCCACAGTTGACAATGATTTAGAAAAAAACAAGAATTTGTTGCTGGTGATTGTGTCGTGTGTGTATGCACGATTGTGGTAGAATCTACATTTTAATTATCCCCCGTGGGGGCTGGGGGATCTGTTCAGACTGGCAACATTATGGGAAAAAACACCATACTAAAGGTAAACCATGATGTTCCCGGATTAAGGTTAGGTTAAAGGTTTGGGGTTAGGCTGAGGGAATAAATGTAATAGATCATTTCAACTGCAGTAACTCTCCACAGGAAGCTGGAACCTTTTGAAGAAGCGCAACATTTCCATCAGAGCTACTATAGGGAAGAAGTTTTACATCTCAAAATTCCCCTGTTCATAGGGAAATAGTTTAAAGGAACGAATATACATTTGTGACAGCATTAGCACTCTATAGACCGCATATTAAGATGGACGACATAACAGCTCTTAAAAGGGAAAACCAAAGCATCTTGTCTTCTCCGGGTTAGCCGACATGTATCAAACTAAAAGTCGGAGTATATACATCAAATCATTTTCACCCACACAGCATTTTTAAGAACCTGCGACTGCAAACCTGTTTTTTATTTGAGCCATATGAAGAAGATACGTAGTTAATGCCAGGCTTTTGATATGTCAGCTTAATATTTTTCCCCTTTGTGGAAACGTGCTGGAGGAACATTTACACATGGGAAAGTTCCTGTATTGGAAATAAAATATTTTTGATAATTGTTCGTTTCAAAAACTTGTATATCATGGTGTCAGTGTGCGCACCTGATTGGTCAGGGTCTTGATTTCGTCCAGTGTAGCCGCCTGTCTCTTCATCAGAGCCTCTTGCTGTGGGCTGTGATCTGAAGACTGTAACACAATACAGGGAATACAACGAGTCACTAGTGAGAAACACTATCGATCAGTGGTTTACATCTGAGTGCATGTGTGTGCACGTGGTATCAAGTGGGGGATAAAGTCTATCTGCTTGTCTGTAAGCACTTCGTCTGTTCATGTTTCTCCTCTCTCTCACTGTTTGTGTGTGTGTGTGGGTGTGTGTGTGTGTGTGTGTGTTTCTGTGTGTGAGTACAAATATCTGAAGAGGAACGCACCCACGGGATGCAACCTGAGTGGGAGAATCAATAGAGTTAAGTCACAACAGGTTGTACTTGTCCTTTCCAGTTACAAAGCCCTTATTGCAGCATATTGCCAATGCAGTAATGAGGCTGTGCTGATTAAACAAGTAGTTGTGTTATAAGAATTTGTGGTAATTAATTGGTGAATGCTGATTAAGTAGATCGAAATGAGGCTGTTATGCGACCCTAACATGTGTGTGTGTGTGTGTTTGTGTGCGTGTAGGTGTGTGTGTGTGTTTGGGGGGGGGGGGGGGGGGGGGGGGTTGGAGGGGCCGGCTGTTGGTAAAGTGGATGTTTGCTGTCATACCAAGGGGAGTCGATCGTAGAAGGGCAGAGTGAAATGTTTCGAGTCTTTAACCCAGATACAGCGGGTCTGAATCTCGATGAGCTAACTTGAGGAATAAGAGCAGAGCTCAGTGAGTCATCGACCATGGATTAGCCCCCTCCCTGTAAACAGCTTCTGAGTAATGGACAAGTCCAGGCTATGATCAGGGCCTGCTGCACTTTACTTAGTATATAGGAAAAGAGGTGAATGGGTGTGTACATGCTCATGTGCATGTAGGTTTGCTTACAGCTCAGCCATATATGCGTGTGTGTATATGCGTAGTTAGAGTAAAGGACTAGGGAATGCATTTTGCTAATGAGATTCCTCACAAGTAATGTAAGATAAGTGTGTTGGTGTTTGTGTGTGTGTGTGTGTGTGTGTATGTGTGTGTGTGTGTGTGTGTGTGTGTGTGTGTGTGTGTGGGTGTGTGTGTGCGTGGGTAAGCAGCACGTGGGTGGGTTGTATGTGACCATGTGTGCAGATGTATGAAAGTACTGTTACATGCCTAAGGTGATTTTTGTTTCATGTTTCCTTCAAATCTTTAGACACTTGCAGCCTCTCCGTAACCATAGTTACGCTGTTAAGTACAATAGGTGTTGAACAGACCAGTAGATATCTCCACTTTTATTTTCTCTTTCTTTGGAGCCTGTTGTTCAGTCACTAGAACAGTCGTCGCTTTTCAAGCCACTCACCATACACATTTCATATTTCTTCATGTGCAGACTATGTTTTGTTTTTTACCAAAAATACCCTCTGGATCATTCTTATATTGTCTGAAAATCTTTGAGGATTTGGGTGATTTCTCTGGATACGAACCTCCACAATGAACAACTACAATGAAGTTCTAAAGAGAAGACTCCCTACTCATTCTTTCAGATGAATGTACTGACTCATTCGAACACCTTGTTGGTACTGCTAGTCCCACGGTTAGAAGAAGAAGTTAGATTAAGTTGTCAGCATGTTTTATACCACGAAAGAGTGAAAAATAACAAAGATAGAATAATGAGAAGAGAATTTCCATTAGTTTGATGTGTAAATACCAGTGTTACTACTGGACAGAAATAGACTGTTTTCTTCCCCTGTGCCTGTATAGCATCACATTTAGCACTAAGATGTGGGAGTGGCATCAATTCTCGGGTCTAAGCCTCTTACAGAAAGCAAAAACGTGTTTTTTTTCCTGTAATGTCAAACCAGTCCTTTAGTTGTACACATACATGCACATACAATAAAATGTGCACAATTTTCAATTAGTTGAAAAACAACTGTACTTACAGCACCATCTGATTGACTGGTCTCATCCAACAGCTCCGTGCTCATCGCCTTTTTCAGCCTGAGAAAAGATAATTGTAATTTTCAATTAGACCCACACAGCGCTGAAAATTCATCGAATAATTCCGGGCTTATTGTGCGTGGCCACGTGGCAGAGAAGTGAAGAAGCTGAGCTGCTCCTCGTCTTCTTTCTCCTCACATCTCTTTTTATTTTAGACAAGGAGCAGCACCACAGTGAGAGGAATGGCAATGTATGGAAACAGACAGAGTAACTCAAGGCCGTGCTGTGAACTCACTTTGCTTTCTTTGAGGATGAACATTTTGAGAGCGTTTTCTTCTTAGTCTCTTTGGCTTCGCTGCAAAATAAGGCAGAAAGGAGGAAAGGGGAGTGAGGAGAGGGCTCCTCCTGCTCGAGTCAAGACGTGGCCCAATAAACAATCAGTTTTCCTTCAAACTGGAGTTGCGGGCCTGTATGAGCCTGATGTGACCTTTTGTTCACAGTTAAAGGCTTAAACACAAAGTTGTAGTCTCTGTGTGGACAGGTAGACGACCAGGGCTGCCGCTGTTTAAACACCTGTTTGATAATGGCTGTCCTGAGATAACCATGCGCCAGCTGGGCACTTGGGATAAGGCACACACACCGAGCACGCACACACACTAACACACACACACCATGAACCAGCCAAGGACATTGGAAGACCTGCACTGAGGTGAATCATCTGAGGTATTCTCAAAATGTCAAATGTTTAACCTCAGGTGACTCACACATCACACACACACACACACACACACA
The DNA here is from genome assembly GCF_947347685.1 of Pleuronectes platessa. Lineage (NCBI taxonomy): Eukaryota > Metazoa > Chordata > Actinopteri > Pleuronectiformes > Pleuronectidae > Pleuronectes > Pleuronectes platessa. The sequence goes on along the minus strand of NC_070636.1, from coordinate 14,595,147 downwards.
CACACACACACACACACACACACACACACACACACACACACACACACACACACACACACACACACACACACACACACACACACACACACACACACACACACACACACACACACAGAGATTGGGGGCACTCAGAGTTTACATTATGTCCCAGATGTGTTTGTATGGGTGCTGTCACCTCTCCAGGGTCTTCACTTCACTGCTGTGTCTCTCTGTGGCCGTCTCCATCAGTTTGGTTAGTCTCTGTCACAACGGAGGGAGAAGGTGCCACACTCAGAAAAAAATGTGACTTTGAATAACTGTTTCTGTGCTGTGTGTGATGGTAGTCTCTCCTCTGTGAAGGTCAGCCCTCTGGTTTTGGGGTTTGACCGGAGCGTCTGGCTCGAGAGCTGCTCAGTGAGACGCTAACTGTCACCTCACTCCGCAGCACTTCTACAGTACGCACTACACTCTGACTATTGAGGTGGCAACCTTTGGAAAATTCCCTGATTGACCCCTCAGCCTCATGCAGATTTAGAGCTTATGCTAAGAGCACCCCCTGAGCACTTGGGTCTGATGGGTAATCAATAAGGCCTCTAAAGCGCTGGCCATTTGCCCGTGAGCCCCGACACGTGGCAGCAAGAGAAAATTAGGTGATCCATCAGACACATGAATTCATCCTGGGCGATGGAAATAATAAACCTATTTTGGGAGTTTAATTATTAGATATGATTAAAGCCAGGAGCAGAGTGTGAGGCGTGCACGATGGAAGATCAATGTTAGGACAAGGAGCTGATGTTGACTTTCAGGTAGCTATTAAAAGTACTAATATGCAACGTTTTTTTTTTTTAAATGCACAAAAATAAAAGATATCGACGCTATCTTCTGCTACACAAATGATTCCACATCTGTTTAATACTCTAAATAACTGACGGTAAATGGGAATTCAATTATATGTATTTTTTTGTTTATATTGGAGGAGCGGAACAAACGGTTGACATCACATTGTAAAGTTGTTGTGATCTGAAATATTTACGCAAAGCTTGATTTTCCTGTTAGCTCTTTTTTAATCTCTGACAGAAACTTGCCAAAATTACAGAAAACATCTCAGAGGAAATTTATCTGAATTGTACTCTGACTTTTTAGTTTGGCCCATGTCCCATCCACTAACATGGAGGAGGCGGGGCTTATGACTGTAAACAGCCACTAGGAATCGTCTGAGAATTTGTCTTCACTGTTTGGGGAGCTGTTAGCTCATCCATCTTCATAAACAATATTTGGTTTGTCTACCTTCATAAATATTCTATGAAGTGTTTGATTGTTAAATATGAAAACTTTACTTTACTTTACTTTATACATTTTGATAGATTTTAAACAGAATGCAATCTCTGAGTGGAGTTTCAATCTAAATCTTCATTTAACGAACCTCTGTAGCAAACTGCTCTTTCTTCTTCTTGAGCTGATCAGCCTGCTCCCTCCACAGAGCCTGCAGCTCCGCCTGCATTTTCTCCTTCTGCTCCTGCACCCGCTCCGTCTGCACACTGGGGTCAGGGGTGCTCCCTCCTTCCCTGGAGGACACATCAAAGCATGGCACAGAGTAGGGCATAGAGTTCATCGAGTAACTGCTACCGACCCTCCAAGTACAGCGATAAGGCTACAACCATGTAGTTACTGGAAATCCTCCACAGAAATGCTCATGTGGCCTTGAATAATACATGTTTTACCCTGAAAGCTTGGCGTGGAGGACTTACATCCATATTCATTTAGCTGTTCTCTTCACCCTCTAATACTCGGCTACAGCAAGAAAAACACATTAGCTGAGGTATATTCTCCGTGCCTCTAACTATAATCTCATTAATAACGCTGACCAAAACAACAACAACTTCATTAGTGGGTCAGTATTAATATGCTGCAGAATTCACAGCTACTTTACGGGAAGCAGAACAGGGTTTGGTGAATCGCAAAGGAGTAACAGTTGGACAGAGGGGCCTCAGTTGACACCAAGCCTGTTTGGCAAAGATTTTTCATCCGTCCATATTTAAACTCTCAAAATGTCAACAAATAGGGAAAAGAAAATCTTCTCTCACTCTTTTTTCTTCAGCGAGGCCTTCTTCTTTATAGCCTTGAAGGCGTCGCAGTATTTCTGAATCTGATCCTCGGCTTTTTTCTGATATTTCTTCTCCAATTCTTTCATCTCTCTCTCCTGACGCTTGATGACCCTCAGATAATTCTTGTTCTGTGTCAGTTCTTCAATAGTCACAGTCGAGGGATCTGCTGTGAGGAGACTCAGAGGTTATGCATTCATGGTGAAACTCCCAAACAAAAATTGAAAATTGAAACCGGTCTGCTTTTTATTTCTCAGGACATTAGCCTATTGTGTGTTTGGAGAAAACGGATGACTACAGCAGATGAAACTGCATCAATCCCAAATAACCTGGTATATTTATACATTTACTTTGACTGTACTTCAGCAGAGAGCAAACAGCAGGTTAAAAGAGAAAATGCCTCTGCTTTCAGCATCCTGACTTGTTTTTCAGTTGCACTGTTTCTGATCAGAGCTGCGGGACAATGCTGCCAAAAACACGTGATTTTTCAACTTGTGGGAAAATCTCTGGAAAGAGGGTGTTGTGAACTCAACAGAAAGCAATGCAGAGAAACTGTGACGGCCCCTTTTCAAACGGCTCTGGTTCCTGGAGTGAATTTCTCATTTATTTTTTTAATTGACTTCTCAAAAAATCATTATGAAAAGTCATTTGATTGGAAGCCAAAACATATATTAGAAAATGGATAAAAAGGCACAAGTACAAGGCTGGGTACATAGGTTTTGAAGAAGTGAAGAACTACACATCCCATAAACCATCGCGCATGATCCTTTCTCTGATGACTTCCATCACAAAAACACTGTACAAAGGAGTACTGCAGTTTTGAAGAAGGAAAATTAAAATACAAAATTATATTAGCATAGAATGGATTTTATAGTTATCGCATAGTTATCACATCATGCAAGAGTTTCATTCATTCAAAACCCTTTTGTTAGATTTTAAGCATTGAAAGCCTTTTTTACAGTACGTTTCCTTTTTGTCTGCGTTACCTTCGCTGCATGTCGGCAGCTGAGGGGATTCGTCTGATCCTGAGGACTCAGGTGATGCACTCTCTGGACAGGGCACGACCACAGCAGCAGTTTTTCCTGGAGCCTCCTCTGGGGCAGACTCACAGTTTGTGCCGGACTCATTCACTGGTTCCTCTTTGGTATCAGGAGCTGCCTCTGGCTCCAGAGCCGCTTTTCTCTCAGGGTCCGCTTCAGGAAGAGTTTCGGATATTGGTGCTGAATCTTCAGCAGCAGTATCAGGAGATTGAGGAGGCTCTGCTGCAGTCTGTGAAGCATCTGTTGTGTCATCTTCTTTTACTATAGCTTGGTCTGGACTTGTCTCTGGCTGAGACTGGGATGACTGGTCATTGGTGTCAGCAGAAGGTGCAGGCTCAGGCACAGCCTTTTCTATGGGTGGATGCAAAAAGATTAGCCATCAATTACATCTTCCAAACTTGGCACACGAGTCATATTAAAGCATCACATGCTACTTTTTGCCTTAAATAGCAGCTTTAAAGTTAGTTTTATGTTAGACTGATTAAGAATAGGAAGAATTCCCACTCCTCAACCTGACACCTGTTCTTGTTCTAACGGTTATGATCTTTTTTAAGAAGTGTTTAACTGACTGAAATTGTCACATCAGACCCAGGAAATTAAAGAGTAATGCTGGACTGTTGATCAGTTAAAAAGAATAAGAAGTCATTAATTATTCCCTGATAAATGATTAAGGAACCTTTTAAAATATGAATAATTCTAAATGGAGTTTGGTGTATGTGTGGGACTTCATGCACCGCAGATTAAATCACCACATGTGGCTGTATTACTTTATTACCGGTGCAACCGCTCACTGAACGAGCTCATTATTAGAATGATACTCTCAGCCAAGGCCCAACAGTCTCTTTATAAAACCACATTTAAATTCTCTAAATCGTTTTGGGGGGAATTGCACCAAATAACACAAAGATTTTCATCAATATTAATGGATTATATTTGAGGTATCAATGAGGGGGGTGGGGGGAATCCTGGATCTGCTCCCAAACTGGAGCAGCCTCAAAATTGAATCTGTCCTTCCCAAGATCATGTCTCACCCTTCCACTAAATTTCAAGGTAAACAGTTGTGTAGTTCTCGCTGCTAACAAACAAACATCACCTCCTTGGAGAGTTTATAAAATTACCTGTGACAGCGGGCTCACTTTCCTTTGCTTTGTCTGTGGCGGCTTTGACCACAAGAGGCATCTCATATGGAGATATGAAGTCAGAGGACGACTGTGTTGGCACAAATAGAACAGGAACATCAGCATCATCATCATCACGTATCACTGAGTGATGGCTGAGTTAGATTTGCTAGCAGCTTGTCATTACCTCCTTCTGGGTCTTGCTGGTCTTCTCTGTGCCCTTCGTTGGGTTAAATAAGGCATCGGTGAAATCTGAGGGAGAATAATATACACCGGTGAATAAATAGTACAAAGTAATTTGTTATTTAACATTCACCAAATTGAAAAAGCAATATGCTTCTATATGAGCTATATGAGTCCCACACGTCCAATCCAGAACTAATCAGAGTCTTGTCCCTGACCGTCACGCCGGCAGCGTGAATTCAATTACAGCAGAGGGTTTTGTTTTTTTCTCCTGCAAAAAGTGAAAAGCCAAGAACCTGCAAAGGCAGCAGGGATGTAGTCCTTGACCTCAATGTACACAAAGAGAGCCGGGAGCGTGAGCGGCAGGTTGCTCTCACTGTGCAGGCAGATGTGATGGAAGCCTGCAGGTCACAAAACAAACCCCTGTGAATTAAAGACAAGGCTGCAGCTCTGCCCAGCTCCAGTGCCTGAAACAAGTTAACAAACGCTCTCTTGAGGCCTTAGATTACAAAGTAAAGTTTTAGATTATGCCGATCAGATGAAGCTTGAAATGGTAAGAGGCTATTTTTCGGACTTTCACTGACCTGATAGGATGGAATCAACTGGGATGATCCTGTGTCCCAAGAATTTGCCGTTCTCCTCATGGACGACAATTCTCAGAGAAGCCATTTCTGGGAGCAGGATCTATCAATGATGACAAAAACAAACACAACAGGTTATAATGCTCACGTAAACACAGTCATCCTCATATGAATCTGTGCATATTTACTTCTGCCAAGGAAGTTGTGTTTTCAACCCCTTTTGTGTGTTTGTCTGTGTACAATATTATGTAAAACAACATTTAAATGGATTACACTGAAATTTGTTGCAAGGATGTGATATGGGTCAGGAAAGAACTCATTCAATTTTGGTGCGGATCTGCATCGGGTGTCCAGGAAATATTTCTTTACTGTCTTAACATTGTGAAATAGGCCTTTTATTAAAATTTTCTTTCACAATTTCCCTGTTTTTCCTTTTTTTCCCAATAATTAATGGTTCTTTATCTCGTTGTTTGTCTGTATGGGATACAATGATGATCTGTCCAGGGTGTGCCTAGCCTCCTGCCCAATGTCCCCCTGTGACCCTCAGGGGATAAACGGTATAGACGATGGATGGATGGATATGAGTGTGTACAACTTGGTAAGCGCTCTACACAATCCTCTCTTCTAGTTGACCACGTTTCTCGCACCTTCTCAAAAACGAAAGGCTCCTCATTCCACACCGGGTTGATGGCGTTGGGCGTGGTGCACCACTTGGTGCGATGCTTCTTTTTGGGGTCCCCCGGCAGCCCGATCACCTCCACCTCCACCCCCGTCTTCACGCTCTTGTCAGACAGAAACTGTCCCGAATAGATCTGGTGAAGAGGAACGAGGTTGTAATGACACACACACTTAATCTGGTTAAGCATGGATGGGTCCTGTCGTGTGGATCCATGTTCAGGACACGCTGGATATAAATAGAGCTCAGGTTTTTCACTCATGCCGAGTCTGCTGAATACCAGGAACTATGTATCAGTCGCAGCAGGTAGCTCATATTGTTATTACTGCATTCACAGTACAGAGAAAATCAAGTGGCTGCACATAGACACACACACTTCCCAAGGCTATCGAGGGCAATTTATTGCTCAATTTAGAAGAGCGAAAAACAGCTCTGAACTCTATACATATTGTATTTTTAGTTAATTAGTTTCTCTACAATGTGCTGTAATAATAATCATAATAATGTCGGGTTTTAAAGTCATTATTTGAATAATTTTTTTCTTCTATTCAGATGCACAGATCCTCTCAGGCCAAACACACTGTGAGGATGCTCAAATGGATGCAATTGAACCAAGGCCGTGAACCTGCCTTTATGGTCAGTGTGCTCGCCACCACCGTGTCAATCCTGTCACAGAAGGGGTCAAACTTCTTGTCACTGCGTCGCAGAACGTCGTGCTTCAGCAGGTAGCCCGTCCGACCGTTGAACTCAAACAGAGCCATGTTCAGCTGCATGGGGAAGTCTGGAAATAAAGGCAGAGACAGCAGCAACAGTCATGCCCCCTCTCTGCAGCACACGGCGGAGCAGAGCAGAGAGCGCAGGCCTGTGCAGCTCAGAGAGGCGCAACACTGACCTGCTGTGGTGAAAAACTGAAACTCAGCTCTTAAAGACTAGAAGCTCATGATATTCTAAACATGTAACACTCAAACAAGAAGCCTAAATGGTGACATCCTTCAATTTTTTGTAATTTGCACTGAGGGCTGCATATCTACCCATCGTCTGGTAGTTGAGCGCCACCATCTGGCAGCCCACGTTCCAGAAAGGCTGGGGGCTGTAGTTAGATGAGTCCATTCTCGTTCCTTTGGGGTAAATCCTGCTCATCTGCCTCTTATTGTATCTGAGAAAGACGATTTAAGAAGCACAATTCTACATCTACTTGCAACAGCCGGAAGCAAAAATATTTTGATGTCAGGGCGATTTAAAATCAAACTCAGCCATGTTGACCACAGATTTCCATTTTCTGACATTTTCTTTTTGCTGCATTCATTTTTCAGCAGCCTTAAAGGATACTCGACAAATTCGATGCCAGTCTTGGAAATCATCGCCTCCCCTTTGGTCTCCACAAGAGACGAGATGACATAACTCCTGTTTTTCTCTGGGAGGGAAGAAAACAGCAGGGAAAATTACATAACTCGAGCCAACTCTGATGTGTTTACCTATGATTGCTTTAAGTACATGTTGCGTAAAAGAAAAAGTATTTTTGTCTGTTTTTACTTCTGGCATTGTCGAAAGAGATGAATTTGTTGGGCTGGATGTAGTTGACCAGGGATGACATGGCCTCGTAGGATGTGACTTCTTGCCCAGCTGTGCCCTATGGGGGATTGACAGGAAGTTAACTGAACGGGTTCTTGGCCCGACACCGGATGATGTAACGCAGTAACAGTGTCATCGCGGCTGTCGTCCTCCACCTCGTCTGATGTCTTCATTTTCTCCTCATCCTGTTCATCCATCTCCTCCTGCTCCTCGTTGTCCTCAACAGCTGCGTCCCCGTCTGTTTCAACATGTTAATATAACAAATAAATAAACGCTGATATTATCAAATTAAAGGCCTATTTTAGGAGTGTAATCAGATTTGGCCCGGTGCAGCCACCTTGGTTCTCCTGGGTGCTGGGCGCAGGATCCTGGGAAGTGTTGCTTGTGACCTGGGCGGGTACGGCTGTGGTCGTGGTCTGCTCTGAGGCTGCTGTGGTGGTTTTCTTAGTCTGGACTGGTTTCTCATGGCTGCCCTTCTTGTTCTTGATGAGGATTTTGCCCATGAGCTCAGAAGGGCTGGGGATCTGCTGACCCGGCTTCAGCTGGATTTTCACACACACAAATGAGTTGAGAAAACTGACGAATCAGGGTGTGATCAGTGGACGTGATGTGGCATGAGGTGCACAGCGCACACACAGCTAAGAGGATGGGTATGGCAGCCTATTAGGGTCATGTCTAGCAGAGATAAGAAAGAGGACAAACATGAAACGTGGACGTTCACATTCGTTTCCTTCATGCTAATGCAGTTAGTCTGCAGCGCTCAGCTGAGTCACACAGTCTAACATGATATTGCCTTATCAGATTTATCAGACAAAGTTTTCTTTTTAACATATCACACCGTGTACTAACTTTCTATTGCTTTGACAGCGCGCTGTGTAGCAGCAGTGTACTCACAGGGTATTTGTCCAGCGGCTCTGTCAGCAGGGCATCACCAAATATGGTTTTGCAGTAGTTGGCCATCTTCTCCTGCTGCTTCACCCTGTAATAAAACACAGTCACACCTCTTACTATTAGAAAAGGTTCAGCTACATCTTTCAGTATTCCCCATCAATACTCCATTTGGGATAATGGCTCCAGAGCATTATTACATTGTGTTAATGGCATGAGTTCTTTGGAAAAGCTCTTACGAGTCGACGTGATTCTCAAACGACAGGATGATGGGGTACTGCGATGTCTTGAAGGCGCTCTCAGCAATGGCCTCAATCACATCCTGTGACACACAGGGACAATGTGTTTTGTTAATGCATTTAACTAGTTGATGACTGAAGAGATGCAACTGGCAGGACGGCACAAACAAGCAGCAGAAAAACATAGGCACAAATGGATTCAAATCATTCAAATCACAGACGAGCATGACAGACGAAGCCCATCACAGCCGTTCTCCCAAAACATGATGCGATACGTGCTCGCAAACTGCAGGACTAGTGCGTCTATGCAGAGGCCCTGAGGTCAGCTCCGAACCCATCACATCCACCGTCTGACATTAAGCTGAACTGAGGTGTTGTTTTGTCAGGGCCCCTGTGACTGCGAATCTGCGGCTGCCCTTAAATGGAAGTGTTGAGTGCAGGAGGATGACGGAGCGTATGGTGGGGGGGGGGGCTGCACCCCGCACAGCATGTTGTGTGTTTTTGTGTTACTGTGTCACTTTTTCTTCCTTTGCCCTTTTAACGTGCACATGGACATGACTCAAAGGTTGTCAGATCATTTATAGGCTTATCACTATTGAAATGTGGATTAGGGGTTAGAGGCCCCATGTCTTTCCCATTCTTGCCTCCTTTCATTGGCCGCCAGCAACATCTAGGGTTGATTCACCAGTTCTGAGTTTTAAAGCTGAGCACGATCTGGCCCCCAGTTATGTTACGGAGCTCCCTATGTGCTCCAAAATGTAATCTAAGACACTTTATAGTAAATCTCTGGATTTTCTTGGCTGACCTGTTCTTTAATTATCACTTGAAACATATTTCAATAGGAAACCTTTTTTAACGCCTGTAACTCCTTTTAATGGATGTTGTTTGTTTTCAATGTTTTCTTTTATGTTATTTTTCTTTGTTTTGGTCTGCATCGGCTGATTCAAATGTGTTTTGTAAAGCTCTTTGTAATCTTGTTGAAAAAAGTGCTGAACAACACAAATTAGAGGTTGGCCGTTTCCAGGAAAAGGCCCTTGATTAGTATTCACTCAATGTAAGAGATGCATGAATCAGGGAGGGATCTTCATTCTCTACAATACATTAACGCAAAAACTACTGTAAAAAAAATTCGTTAACATGCCTTGAAGAGGATCTCAGTCGTCATGGTGAAGCCGTGAGTGATGATTGGCTCTTCATCCGGAGGTTTGCCCTTCCAGCAGTCGAGCTCCAGACAGCGGCAGCCGGACAGCAGACACTGTCGGTACATCTCCGGGGAGGACACACCAGAGAACTGACCGGCTGCAGGACAACAGACATAGAGAGAGTCTCCAAACATGTCTCCAAACATTATGCATGTCAGCCTACAAATATACAGATTGATTAGGGGAACCTCCACACTTAACTGTGTTTTTTAACCATTTAACTAACTTGTATGTATATTATCGTTCTCAATATCTAATTTTCTCACAAACTACCAAATTTATAAAAAATGCGTCCATGGTCTGACAACACTTGCGTTTCGAATCTGTATGTGTGATACAGGAGTCATCATTGCTAGACAACCGAGAAAACGTAACTTTCGCAAGCTCATTGGTGTGTTGTACTGGAAGTTACATTTTCAAAGCTAAAATAACACAGCTGCATGTCACCTGTCAGGTATGTGTTGTGGGACGACTTGATGAAGTAGTGAGGTATGGGCTGGGTCATGTCCTGACACTTAGCCAGCCTGTCCTGCATGACAACCGATGTCTCCGGCCCCATCAGAAAAAACAGAAGACCATCTGGTGAAATCAGACCTTCAGGCGGAAAGAAAAAGAAGCAGGTAAACCAACAGTGTTGTGCATGAACGAACGCAAAAGAACGCGTTCAATGAACACGTTCACTTTTATGAGAACGATGAACTGAACGCAACTCAATGACAAATAATGAATTTGAACGGTGAACACGTTCATATTGTAGCGTCCTCGCGTATAGACGACAGGAAACGTCTCTCTTTATGTGTAACTTTATTAAAGTCCAGCGAACACGACACGCTTCTTGTTCGTAACTCTGACACTCCTCTCATCCACCACTGTATTCTTCACTCCCCTTCCTCATTCACCCTTGATATGCCAACTCATCAGCCAATGAGAGCCTGGCTTCCCACAAAACCCTACAGCCATTGGCCTAGAACTTTCACGTGCCCCACCCCTACCTGTTCACTGACCCTCGGGACATTTCAATACTTTCTCCTCTGGAGAGACGCTGTCTAAATCGAATGCTTTCACCATGTCGTTGCTCAGTGCCCGTAAAATGTCCGCGATTTAGCCTAACCGAAACCAACTAACTAGACTCACTACGTTACCCATCACTCATGGCACACATATGCAGACCAAACAAGCAACGTATGCCAAGTGTTTTCTTCTCTGGCCAGTGTCTCGGCTCCGTACCACACAACTTGGTAGAAGGAAGCTTCATGGATCAGAGATCTGTTGAGCCTTATAGTGAATGAATCTGGAATCTTCTCTCCAAAAATACCCCCCCCCCCCCCCCCCCCCCCCCCCCCACTGGGTTATTCTCTAACAATAGGTTTCATCCAGTATCTAAAACCCAAAAATATAAAAGTAACTTTTAAGTAAGGCTGTCAAATATATGTAGTAAAGTAGAAAATATTTTCTCTGAAGTGTTTATCAAAAGCAGCATAAAATGACACCGACACACACACGATAATTTGTCCATCGTCTTAATGTGCTTAGTTCTGGGTGGAAACCATCAGCTGAAGTGGCCTAGTTGGTAAAGCGTTCGGTCTCTAACAAGAGTGACCCGGGTTTCGAATCCCACTCTTTCCCATTTTCAAGCTGGCAATATGTTACACTTAAAATTGGCAGGACTTCTCCTATTAATTGCAAAATATCTTACACTATGTTAATTTAAATTAATTAAATATAAAAACAGGAAAAAAATTTAATAAAAAAAAAAAAAAAAAAGCGCGCGCAATTCCTGCGCATTGGGCTTCTGCGCAGGATGTGCGCAATGGGCTTCTGCGCAGGATGTGCGCAATGGGCTTCTGTGCAGGATGTGCGCGCGCATTTTTTTTTTTTTTATTAATTATCTTACACTATGTTAATTTAAATTAATTAAATATAAAAACAGGAAAAAAATTTAATAAAAAAAAAAAAAAAAAAGCGCGCGCAATTCCTGCGCATTGGGCTTCTGCGCAGGATGTGCGCAATGGGCTTCTGCGCAGGATGTGCGCAATGGGCTTCTGTGCAGGATGTGCGCGCGCATTTTTTTTTTTTTTCCCCATTTAATTTAATTAAAAAATATATATATTTAATTTAATTTTTTTATATTTAATTTTATATTTAAAATGTTTTTATTACAGTTCATCATCATTTTTCCGCGCTGGTTCAGGGGTAAATTATGCTGGTCTTCACAGGTGACTGATCTACGCAAGCCTGTAGCCGCCACCCCCACAGGAGATTATGTGCTTGTGTGTGTGGCTGCGGCGCTTCCTGGTTCTTCTCGGCACTACGCTGCCGGTGGGAACAGCCCAAGTATTTAACATGGGCGAGGAAAGGAGGAAGACCGCTTTTCACAGCGCTTCTACCTCCGGTGCGTCCCGGGGTTAGAAGATGATGGTGTGACGTTAATGTATTGTTTTACATTGCATGTGTCACGTCGTGATAAATCAGTCTCCTATGTCGCCTGTACCAGGAGCCGCCCCTGTCACTGGTTATCTTGGCTCGCTGTCTGGCCGGTAACCAGCCGTCCGGACCGCTCCGTCAAGAAGGAGGAGGAGATGTTTCTTTACTTGGAATGCGGCCACTTTATTCCTCGGATATACAGCAGGAGCAACACTCGCTTGGTGCTCCGTCACTTCTCTTTATAAACACACTTTTAGCGTATTTTCCCACAATACCCTGGTGCACTACGTCACACACTACAAACTTTCCTTAAAGGGGCAGGCCATACCTGCAACACAACAGCTCTCAGTCTCATATACAGATGGCAAGAGAAAGCAGAGACGCAGACTTCCGACAGTAAAGGCAAGGGGTAGTGATGGATAAGGTTTTCTTTAACAAGTTAAGTCTTTCATTCTCACTGTCCACCTTAAAACTATGAAATGAACTGAAATATGAACTAGTTCAGAATTTAAATGGTGAACTATGAACGTGAACTATTCATGTTTACTTGTATGAACTGAACTTTGAACTAGTTCATGAGAGTAGTGAACTTGCACAACACTGTAAACCAAACATGCGATCACAAAGCTGCGTGTATTACCAGCCGTCCGTGTAACAAACCTATCATCCGCTAATCTCACCTCGGTTAGTGTTACTCAGACAGGGCTCGTATTTGTCGATCAAAGCCTTGACCTGGTCCGGGCGCATGCGTGGGAAGAGCTCCTCATTGAGCCGAGAGTCTCTGTGTTTCTCGTTGAGGAACTTGCTGAAATTCTCCTTCGTCATGGTGGGTTTTGTAGAGCTGGGGGGGGGGGGGGGGGGGGTCACAGTAACATATGACAATCACATCAGAACTGTTGCTCATGTTGACTGTCAGGTAGCTAATGCCTGAGTAGGAGAATCAGATTGAACAAGCTTGAGGCCCTCCACAATGTCATTAGCAGCCGACGTCTCTGGCTTTGTGCTTCCAAATCAGAAAAATGTAAAGAAGCTTGTTTATGTCTTCAGAACCATTGGATAAAAGAAATCACCTCACCCTTATGGAAGAGTGCATTTAGATGTCAGATAACAGGTGATGTTGATGAAGATGATCATGGTGATAGTGAGTGTGTGTGTGTGTGTGTGTGTGTTTGTGTGTGTGTGTATGTCTGTGTGTGTGGAAAAGTCCACCAAGGTCCAACAGTCTTATGAAACTATTTAAATTCAATAGATTCAGATTTTTATTTGGATCTGCAACAAATCTCTTTTTTTTTTTTTTTAATTAAGTTCTATGAATTATTCTTTAAGAAATCAACAAAGATTTTGAAAAAACAGCTTCTCTCTTTCTGAAAGTGAACAAACCAGGATCCGGGCCTTGTACTCAATACCAATTATGAATACCATACTAAAATACTTCCTTGTAGGAGGTACTATTTCAGATTCGGTGGATGTGAATCTGAGAAATCTACAAGATATACAGTGAAATGTTTGATTACCCTGAAGATAACAGTCAAAATAAAAGAGGTCAACTCACTAACAATTGAAGATCTCGTAAATCTCCGGCCGAGGGCAGAGATACATCATGAAGGCCTTGAAGGCCACCTCAGTGAACACATCAGGCTTCATGGAGTCATGCTGAAATGTGAACATGTGATACCCACATCAAACAACTGTGACAGAAAGGATCGAATAGGATTTACTTTTGGGATAAACTCACAAACCTTTGGTTTCATCTTGAAATAATCATGCAGTAGAGTGTTAAAATACAATCAGATATTTGCCAGGGGGCAGAATGTAGCTTCTAACCTTTCCTTTGGGGAGATGTGCTGATGCTAAGGCACTTTCCACTCTCTTCTTATCCGCAGGGAACATCTTGTAAATACTGAGAAACACACACACAGCGACACATATTGCAGGTATCATGGGAATTCACTGTATGACTGTACGACTGTGTGACATCCTACATCTTCACATGGCAGCACTCTAACCTACTTCTTCACTGGGATCTTGCCGTCCTTGTTGGTCTGAAGAGAAATGCGGATGTATCTAGGATGGAAAACACAGACGGGTCACTGTTTCTGTGCGATCATTCTAAACTGTGTTAAACACGATCAAATGACATGGAGCGAAATGTTATTGTGATTCGCTCAGCATCTCCAATCTGAAGTGACGGGCCACATGATGTGCACTCACATTTTCTCCAGGAACACCTGTCTGCAGGCGTTGTTTCTCGCAGGGTTGTAGGCAATTGCAAGAATGTCATTAGCCCAGTTCTGATTGATGCATTCCATAAAAAAAAATAAACAGCTAAATTACACTTGAGTGCCGCCATGAATTGTGTCTGAAATGCTGAATAATAATTAGAAAGGCTCTTAAATTACACACAAATTCACCACTAGATGGCATTAACATAATGGTACCTCGGGAAATGAGAGTGGTGCATGTTGCGTTTGAACAAAACACAGCTGTGATTTAATTACAGCCGATTAAATCCGGATATTAGAGTCATAAAGTCTAATAAAGACTAAAGGGAAGAGAGAGAGGACGCAGGTGTGGAGAGTTTGTGTGTGTTGGGGGGGGGGGGGACATGCAAAGGCTCATTGTATACTGGCTAAGGGCCTCAGGGCTGTGGCTTCAACAATCAGAGAGGATCAGTGACAGAAGGAGGGATGATTGTGAACAGCAAAAGAAAGAACACGGTGCCAGTTACACACAAACTCAGTGAATATGGAGCTTTTTTTTTACCTGTGTCACTTTCTCCTTGGAGGCGAAGAAGTTGTAATAGGTCAGATTCACCGTGTCGGGACCTGAGACGATGGTCAGAGTTTTGGCAAGATGGTTGCTGTCTGGAAAGTCCAGGTTGAACACGTTGCGAACCTTAGGGTGCTGTTAAAAGTCAACAGTTGTTATTATTATTATTATTATTATTATTATTAGTAGTAGTAGTAGTAATATAAGTAGTTGTATTAATTGTAGCAGTTCTAGGTAGGAGTAGTATATTTTGTATGTTTTGTTTTTTTTCATTTTTGTGTTCCTTTGAATCAAAGAGAATCATTGGAAAATTAGATTAGTGGCTCAGTATAATGCAATTTAGATACGCTTTTCAATGAACTGTTTTATATTATTCATATAATAACAATCTTCATTATTTGTTTACTTAAAAATCATGTCTAATTCACTTTCGTCACTAACCTAAGCAAAACCGTTTCCCCTATATATTTTAACTCTGAACTCTGCTCTCCTGTTTATGATATTTATGATGGCTTTGATTTTAAAATGCCTTCTATTCTTTTCTATTCTATTATTTTCTGCTCTGTTCTGTTCAAAGTGCAGAGCTGATGTCAGCACTGCAACCCAAATCTCCCCAGGAGCCCTGAGAGCAGAAGATGTTTCCAGCTCCCCCCCCCCCACTGGGATGATGTCATGCTCTGTGATCTTTGCTCTCTGCGGAGGCCGCTGAGGACTTCCAACTTTCGACTGACAAAACCAAAACACAAACAAGCTCGCTCACAGAAATCTCAGATCATGACTCAGAGTGTGTGGCGTGTGTGTGTGTGTGTGTGTGTGTGTGTGTGTGTGTGTGTGTGTGTGTGTGTGTGTGTGTGTGTGTGTGTGTGTGTGTGTGTGTGTGTTTCTGCAGTGGGGGAGTAGCCTGGGCTCATGTGGCCATTGCCATGTTTTTTGCAATGCAAATATTCCTCTCATACTAATGGGCAAGCTAAAAGGCCTGGCACCGTATTTGCATGCCAGCAGAGATTCTTACACAACCAACATATGCGCTGGACTTAATTGTCAAATCAGAGTGCACACTCATCATCCCACTGAACTCACTTTGGGAAGTTTTGCATATTTTCCTGTCCGGGTGTCTCTGATGGCAGCAACATCCAGGAACGTTGTCTCCTAGAAACAAGAAGCAGAGAATCATCTCTAATACAACAGGTAGGTGCTCGTCCAAATATGGATTGAGATACAAGTCATCCTCTGGCCAAGTGCAGAAACTATGGGATTTACTTTGTTTGTGTGAAGAATATTCGACTAGAACGTCCTGACCCAGCAGCTGTGGTGTTATACACATGAGACCTTTAAAGTCAACAACAGGGTTTTCACTGCCAAAATAAGTTAGAATACTGCAACAATCAAAACACATAAAATAACATTTAGAGTATATGGCACAAATAAAGTAAATTGCTGTTATTTTCAATTTAAATCTCTTCTTTATCAAGGTTGCTTATAATTAATAAGAAATAAATGTAAAAACACAGAAGAATATCACATGTTGAGTGGAAATATATATATATTATGATCCATCCCTCCATTATCTATACCCCAAAAAAGTGGCCAATCAATCATAAGGCCAACATACTGAGACAAACAACCATTCACACTCACATTCACACCTACAGTCGATTTACAGTCTTCAATCAACCTCACCCCAACCTGTAAGTCTTTGGACTCTGGGAGGAAGTTGGAGTACCTGAAGAAAATCCATGCAAACACAGGGAGACCATGCAAACGACATAGAAAGAACCCTCCAGCCGAAAGCACAATTTTCCTCAGAGGCCTGTAACAATCTGTATAAGCTACAACCTCCTCTGTCCTTAACCTTCAAGTAGATATAGGAAAAGGTACAAAAATACATTTTAACAGGGGCAAAAACAAAGAAACTTCAGGGAGAGTCACAACCCTGTCCAATGACACACAGAAGTGAAATATAAATCACATGTAACAAAACAACCATATTGAAAACAGCCATGAGAAAAGACAGTGTCAAACATAAATGGAGAGGTGTATCAATAAGAGAGAAAGAGAGCGGTAGAGGCAAACAGTTATCTCTCCACCGGGTGCAGCTCGGTTCAGCAGCACAGTGCAGCGGGATGGTGAGCCCACAACACAAACCAATCAATAACCTCCACAAGCTACTGGGACCAGAAGGTGCAGCGCAGCTCCCGGCTATCTCACAACTCTGACACATCCTAATTACACACACTGTGGGTGTGAGTCGCTGAAACATGACCACCTCTGTTTGATGTATGTTTTAATCCGTCCGTTAGGGCTCGTCTGACGCACACACACAAAAAAAACAATTTTATTTCAATATCACCCACTGTGCGAGGGCATTTTTTCTTTCTTTCTTTTTCCAGGATCTTCGTATTGATTACCTTGCTTTGGTTGATCCAGTAGACGTAAAAACCTTTAGGATCCATCTTCATGGTGACAGGGACGGTCTTTGTGGAGTCCTTGATGGAGACGAGGGAATTGGACATTAATCCAGTTTACACGTCTGAAAAAGAGCTGCTTGATGGTGATGTGCTAATGTTAAATAGGATTTTCTCTGGATATTTTCCAGAACAGTTAAACAAGGAAACATCAGTGACTAGAGTTCAATAGGACAACGGTTACAATAATGGTATTAAACAAAACTTCTACGGGTTTACGGATTAGATTCATACAGTTATTAATTATGATATTCACCAGCTCAGATTTGTTGTATCCACTCACCTCTGACCACTTGGTAAACCTCTCTCCCTTGACCAGGTAATGACCAGGTAATCTTTGACCTCTGGAGGATCCAGAAAATACCTTTTCTTGTTCATTTTATCCCCCCGGTGTAGCTCTTTCTTCCAGGGAATTGTTATTACTGAACAATATTCACCGTGTAGATGTCCACCATGGTGACATCAAGCGCCTGACTCTTTGGAGGTTTAAAGTGCAGAGACTCTGACTGTACCCAGGACACACCAGGGGAAATATGCCTTGCAAATTAAGCTGAACATACAAATAAGCAACTTGACTCGAGGTGGGTGTGACGCCTGCAGAGTCAGGGCTATGGATTGGGATGATGAGAGAATGAGAGAAAACACAGGTTTTACGCTGATATTAAATGGTTAATTCACCCGGTTTACGAAAACAAAACATATTCTTTACCTCATCCAACATGTAGCCACGGAACAGCTTTAACGTAATGTGGAGATGAAAGTTATATTTGTTTTTGGTGCTTACAGAAATTTTTCTGTAGGCACCAAATTTTTTAAAGCAGCTTCTTTTCCAAAAAACACAGACATCACCACAAACATAATTGGAACTAATTCCTGATGTCACTAGTAAACTGGGTTAGGACAACAATATTGTAATTTTAAATATTACATTTTAAATATAAAATATAATCGGTGGAATAATAATTCTGTTCACATCCACTGTGTTGGACTAGAAGCAAACATTTCAGACTCAAACTTTGGCAAATACCACCAAAAGTAAGATACTAAGATACTAGACGTAAGTGAGAAGAGGTTTTTCTTGTAGTTTGGGTGAACTGACCCTTTAATAAGTGGTTTTTATATAGCACTAGCTGGTGTGAGCGCTCATTTACCTCATTTGTTTCCTTGTTTAGTGTTAATAAATGATCCGTACACGTTATAATTTACAATTACAGCAAGTCACCTGGAATTAGAGGACTCATCAGCTTATTGTTTGTTATCAAATAATGCCACTGCCACCTGTCTGTGGTCATAACACAGTGTTATTTATTACTGTGGTCAGGATCCTGACTGCCCTTTCAACAAAGCACTCCGGGTCATTTGGATAACATTCAAACAAACACTCAGACCATGTCCTATCTGATGCAAAGCTTCAGCCGGGCAGGGACCAGAGGACAGACATCTGGTGAACAACCACAGGCTACGTTCATTTAACACACTCGTGTTTTTAATATTAATACACTGTCATTTAGAGATAACAGACAAACAAATCACGCCATATCACTATCTTCCTCCCATCTCCCCGATGTGTTTGTGCAGTGTTTGCTTCCTCTGCTACATGGAGACATGTACAATAAGATGGGCAGGTAGGTAGGTGAGTAGGTAGGTGGGTAGGCAGATATTATTTAGTGTATAGGTTTGACATAATTCACTAGTGGAGTAGTCTATTGAGAGGATACAAACTGTGGTAAATAAATGATAAATACCCATTATCAGTAAGCAATGATTTTGCAAACCACTTAATAGTCGTCCTTTAGATAAGGAGGATTATTAAGTGTCAGATTTTGGCATCAGAATATCTTTCAATCTTCAAGGGGACACCACAACATTTATCGAGGATTTTTTAAAGCGGAAACATTAACAGCGTATACTTATATTTAAGGATTAATACATATATGCAATATGTTGTATATACTGAATGTAATTACGCTTATGTGAAACAGTACAATAGCATCTTTATGAAGGAAGAAATGTAAATGTATGCATAGACAAATATATGTTTTACTTATAGCTGTGAGTTGTGTTCATCACTGGTCACATGTCCTGCTTTACCTGTTTCATATCAACACCTTCCAACAGGACATGCGCAGTGAGAAACCCAGGCGCTGTCCATTGTGCTGAAATGACGCACGGTGCCAACAGGTACCCAGAGGTCCGGAACGATCCAGAAGCAAAACATATAACTGTCATACGCACTGTCAATCTGTTTATCCACAAATCCCTATAGACGTCATAAATGTATGTTTTTGAATGGACTATGGCACATGTGTTGACAGCTTTCCATACTGACAGGTTAACACTTTCCAGCGTCACCTCATCCCAGCTACAGCATCCTGTTTGCTCTGTATGTGTGTGCGTGTGTGGTGTGTGTTGATTGTGTGTGTGTGTGTGTGTGTGTGTGTGTGTGTGTGTGTGTGTGTGTGTGTGTGTGTATGCGTGTGTGGATGCTGCACACACAGCTGCTGCTTCTTTAAGAGCCACCGCCCGCCCCCTCCCCAGTATTTTTAGCTGAGCCAGCCACTTCATTCTCTGGATGAGACGGACAGCTGTGCACCGTGGGCTGTGGCGCTCACTTAATCGTTTTCAATAAATGACATCAATGTCCACAAACTGCGGATCCGCCGTGGGCCTGTAGTAGCCTCCTGGGGGGAGGGAGACGTTCGTCCCGCCGCTGTCGGATGCTGAGACGCGCACTCAGCCCCGTGGATCTGCCTGATGTCCATTATGAAACGCAATGGTGCACTGTCGAGTGTGAGAGGCAGCGCTTTTGACATCCAGTGAATCACCAGAAATCAATTGGGCTGTACTCAACGCTCCTGCGGTGCGAGGTGGACCAGCATCCCCGGTGTGCTCATCGCTCAGCCTCCCATCTTCTCCTGGACTGTGGATAACTAGAAGCCTTCAAGACGGAGGGGGCGGTGGAGCATCGAGGGAAAAACAGGGGCAACATGAGAGAGCGGGACTTCATGCCCAATGTGGAGAGGGGCAAACCTGCCACTTACACGGGGGACAAAAAGGCTAAGATGGCTGCTAAGACGAACAAGAAGTGGGTGAGACTAGCCACCGTGTTTGCATATGTGTTGTCCGTGTCCTTAGCAGCCATCATCCTGGCTATTTACTACAGCCTCATCTGGAAACCAACTAGTGCGTCCTCCTCCGCGGGGAGGCCGGGGGTGCCAGAGGGGGTCACCCCCAGCGCCAACATCTCCACTAACGTGTCCACGAGCGTCACCGTGTCGGAGTGGAACTCAACGCAGACGGGGCTGCCACTGTCTCTGAACCACACCACCAGGCAGGGCACCACCGCGGCAGCAGCAGCCCCGCACAGCCGCGCATCGGCGGGGTTCCAGTGGACGACATGGCCGAGAGCGTGGCCGTCTCGCCCGGGGCAGAGGTTGCGCACTCGCAGCGGCAGGAGGAGGGAAGACTCTACGCATCATCCACGGAGAGATCGGGCACTTCGGGGAAACAGACGCAAAGCAAGCCCCAGCCCCGGGTGAGCCAACACATCCTGAAGGACACCGCGGAGCCAGAGGGCGAAGGGGAGAAAGAGGAGGAGGAGAGGGTGGCGCGCACTGGGGGTGATGGAGAGACTGACCCGGAGCAGGCGGCTGCAGATTCGGCCACCGTCCCTCGGACGATCATGAGAGGAGAGTGATCCGGCCCTGATTCCCATCGTCGCCATCATCACCCCTCGCGCGCACACTGACCCTTGGAGGTGTGTTTCACAGACTCAGTGCCGCAGGTCGGATAACACGCAGGTCTGAACTCATCTCTTGCTCCAACGCCTGAGAAAAGAGGAGACATCCCTTCTTCTGTAAACACTGCCCCCCCCCCCCCCCTTTCAACACTAACTCTGCGTTTTTTTTTCCTTTTAGGCCATTTGTATGCCTTAAAAATCAGTGTGAGTCTCCAGCTTCTGAGGCCACTAACCTGCCTGTACGTGTGGACGAGACTGCTCTAGATATTTTTGTTAAAATGAATGGGACAAAGGCTCCAGAGGTTGTTTCTATTTTTTTTGTAGGACATGAACGTGCAAACATGCAGCGCTTAACATCACTGCCATTCATGGGCTGGTCTAAAAATCACTAATAGCATTTTAACATCTATAGGCTGTACTCTTCCCTTTTTTTTTCATGGACCAAACCTGGATTACGAGTAGAAGAAAAACTGCATTGTTGAGTTATGCTCAGGTATGTGCATACAACCATGTAAATGTACTGTGGATTTGGTTGTGTACATATATAGGGCCGGCGTATATCTTTTTTGGGCCTTGATGAGCTTTTAGTTTCATTAGATACATTTTTATTAAAGATACATGTATGATAGCTATAACTATATCACAAGGTACAAATAAACATCCTTAGAAAACGACTCACTTCTATGGTTTTGTATAACCCGGTATATGTTAATAGCATCTGATCTATGCAGAGCCAGAATGGAGGGTGATGTTGAAATTGGCTTCAGAGTGCAAACCCCAAATTTGATACGAAGGAGTAGCTTCAGCAGAAATCACATCAGTGCACGCTCAGCACAAGGAGCAGGCGGTTTATGGTCAGTCATGTGATCATGGGCATTCAATCCAATTCTGATGGGGAGGCCTTTTTAATTGCTCGAGTGAACTGTCCACTGTGATCAGAGGCGACTGTCCCCTCATTTATCTCCCAGTCCGCCACAGCTCGCTCACTGCAGCTCTCACTGAAAACCACTTCAGTCACATGTGGTCTGAAGTGGAAATAAGACCAACCGCCCCGTGCACTCTCACAGCAGCATGTGAGGGAGGTGTATTGATTCGAGGGCTCTGTTGTGTGCACGGTACAACACAAGAGAACGCATTACACAATGCCCCTGCTGCTCATGCTGCTATTTTTGGTCCGGCTCTCTTTCTGAAAGGGACTGTTTTTGCTGAAGGTTTGTGTTTCTGTGCTGGCGGTGACGAGCATCTTTTACTATCACGCTGATAAATAAAAGCCACTCTGTCTCTGCCGGTGTGATGTAAACGGCGGCGACGTGCACGCGTTGTGTTAATGTGACGGGTTCTGTTTGGAACCGGAGCCAAGGTATGTGCATGGTGGGCCAAACAGGAAGTCAATTCATCAGGGGAGACAGCGCTAGAAGCAAGCATCTCCCATGTGTGTGACAGAAATATGTAAAACAGAGCGTCCATAGCACAGTGACAGGCCTGTCAATGCTGCAGGGGCCCCTGTTTATGTAGAGCAGCCTTGGCAGATGTAGTTTCAGTTCCTCTTGCGGCCCATTGTGATATATGGCGGGAGTAATGGCCGATCTATTGATGAGGGACTTTATCAGCACTGACAGTTATTGCTGAGAGGACGCAGCATCTGACCTTATGACTCTTGAACTCAGTCACCCAGGCAGGTGATTACATTATCTAGCGGGGAATTATTAATGTGATACATTAAAAAGCAGAATGAGATACATTTTTCTTGTAGCTGCAGTCAGGTCATAGGTCAAATTAGATCTTAAAACAGGAAATTTATCAAATCATTAAAGAAATATATGAAACTAGGTTTTTAGTATTTTCATATTACAGTTGTTTTGGTATTGCAGCTGTACTGGGATGTGTCCCCCATGGCCTGTATAAGGCAACACATTAGTGAGAATCAGGGAGGACAGAGGTGCGCTTGTGCTGGTGAGAAAGCGAGTGGTAATTAATATGGTGTATATCATTTATAAAACTCCACTCCAAATAGGTTTTTTTAGACAAACAAATCTGTCCTATTGGTTTTTTGCAATAGTTTGATTAAAGCTAGGGTTGGTAATCATTGAAAAGCTAGCAAAAGCAGGGCAACAATTTGAAAGTATGCAACCGACGTCCCACCCCTTACTTTTGTTACTCTCGTCAAAAGCTACTTCCTCGAAACACATGAACATGCCTTCAAGCATGAAACAACATTAAAAAGGTTGAGGGTAGATAATTTCCCCTCCCCGCTATGATGTGTTCAGGGTTGACTACTACTACAACCAGGAGACCTTTTACATCAAAGCTGCAGGGATTAAAGGCCTTCATTGTTTGAGCAAGACACCATTACAAAATGTACGTTCATAATAGCACGTTGTCTGGTAGCGCCGGTGAACAATGTGAAGGCAGTGAACAAAAGCTTTTTCAATTAACAAAAGGGCAGTGGTGAGGAATTATGCATTTTAAAACAAAACTTGGTGCTCCACGCGTGTAGTACAACGTTGTCAGCTTTGGAGTTTAATAAAACAAAACTAATATAGATATGATGTAGATGATCTACAAATATTCATAATAGTATATAGTAGTATTATTATGTAGGATGCAAATAAAATGCTAGATCTGTCAAGGTCAAAAAGGAAGAAATATTGAAATGATTTTAAAGCTGAGAGGTGGGACAAGATACCTGACCCATTTAGCTGATTCAAATTAGCTTTATGTGTGGCTACCTATGCTAGCCTTTACAATTGTCTCAACAATACGTCAGTGTGATTATAATATTCATTTTTAAGCAATAGAACATAAAACATGTGTTTATTGTATATGTTTATGTATAGTTGAACTTTATATAATCATATCACTCCTTTACATTGAACTTATGTACTTAAGTGACATGCAAATTTAATCAATGTCAACGTTTTAGGATTAGTTATTTTTTGAGGGAATATTTCTGCTAAGTCAGAAAAGCAATTTCTTTATTTCCTTATTTTGTTATGCTGACCTCATTTAGTAGATGTTGCAACCTAAACCAAAACATGGCCGACCCACGATCAACATGGCAGACACATGTTCACCTTGTCAGCCCGGCCCCCTGTCTCCTCGGCATGGGGATGAAAGAGGGAGAATGGTGGTGGAGGAGGGGGGGTAGAACACTGATCATTGCAGTTGTTGAGGCGTGGTTATTACATCCAGAACCATGACAGGGCCGGGTGCAGGGACGGGGGGGGGGGGGGGGGGGGTTATTACGCACATGCTCAGTGGGGACTGCCAACCTGCCTGTGTGAGGTGCTGTCAGTCAGGGTCGCATGGCCGGCCCATCGCCTCCACCTAACCTACATCCATCAACGCTGATGAGACAGAGCGGCTTTTGACTGTCAGCTCTCCACCTTCTATTATCCCCGTGCCACAGATGCAGGGATGATATAAGGCAGCACAAACCTGCAGGAATAATATGTAGATCTGAGCTCTAGCCTTTTAGGAAATACACATTTCAGCTTCCTCGAAGATCGATGAAAAGGTTGATAACGCTCTTATATCAATCTAAAGCTACTGTCGAAGAATCCCTTCTCCAAGCCGCACATTTTCCAACCCAGCACAAAAAAAAAAAGTCGATTGATGCAGAGGAAAACAGCCCCGTGCACTGTGTTACCCAAAAATTCAGTCTTTTGATTTGTTTTCCCTGTGAAGCTTCCCCTCACTGCACAGAGCAGCTGACATAATCCTACACTGCCCTTCAATCCTTAAGCACAGCCCACAGCTCTTATTTCCATAATATCAACACCCCCACTGTAGTGCACTGTTGCATCAGACACTCCAAACTATTAGCTTTGCACCAAAGTGAACCAGCAATGTGATAGACGGAAACTGTGTCTGTTATAATCTCATAAGCAGGGATCGAAAAACCTTTTCAGCTGGTATTAGAAAAGGACAGCTCAACATTTCTGTTGATTTTCAAGGAGAGTGAGGATGCTGTACAACAGGTCAAAGGTCAAATCAAATCAATTTAATTTATATGGCACCAAATCATGAGTTATCTCAGGGCTCTGTTCACCCAGAGCAGGTCTAGACAGCTTTCTTCAATCACACACAAAAGCCTGAAATCCTCAGTGGCAGAAGGCTGCTATGGAGACAGCCACGGGAGGAGCTAATTAAAATAGTAGCACCTACGGGAGGTCCCACCTGTAGGGCCGAGAGGCTGCAGCTTTCAATTCAACAGCCCTGCAGAGAGAGAGGAAATTAATAAAAATCCCCCATGAAGGCAGAGTCAGCGGACCAAGGTCAAACTTAACAGGCTGGCAAAGCTGCGATTTCTGACCCTTTTTTCGTTCCCTCTGAGATTCACTAGAGTGGCCTTTGCTTTTCAAAGACTCTCCAGAGGAGGAATTAATTAGCATCTATGGTGTAATCGCAGGTGGCAAGGATGATATGAGAGGGTGCAACAAAATAACGCCAGGCGTGATTAGAGAATTTGAAATACAGAAAAACTTTATTGATGTTGCTCGTTCCTTCAACGTTGTTCTACAGTAAATGAAGCTAGAATTAAGTGATGATGAGCTGAGGTCACATAGACACACACACACATTCATTCCTTCTCCATGAGAGTGTGTGTAAAAACATGGAGGACAGCAGTGGTGGAGCAAGACAGTCCCTTACTCCTCCTACACATGTCACTTCAGTGAGCTGATGATGCAGATGTCTGAAAACTAAATGAACAATCTAAACAAGGATGAGCTGCTGTGTGGTTGAAGGTCCGAGAATCCATATCACTAATTTTAATCCCACAGGGATCTTTATATATTCCAGAGCTCATTTTACAACCTGCTTTTTAAACTTGTTTATTTTACCTCTGATTTAAATTCCATATATAATACAGAATAAAGCCCCGACTCAAAAACAGCATAATTCATTGCAACGTGTCTCACCGTTTTCCCAGTGTGCTTCTACTACATTCTGGACTATTTGTATTTTATGTAACCACAGTTGAGGCTGACAGGACCCAGCAGCTCAGAGCATATCCACTATCTCGTCTACTTTTGGTTACATAACCTTTGACTAAACTGAAGCATTGACGAACGCCAAAAACCTTCTTGGAGGACAGAGCTCTTGTGAGGCTCCTTACTATCACTGATACCAAACACACAACAGTAGACTGGCAATAAGCAAAAACAAATCCATACATGTCACAGGCAATAAAAAAACTGCCACTATAATGCACATACAGTTATAGATTTGCAACAATCATTCTAGTTTTAACATTCTCTTGTCCGCTGGGAGAGGCAAATAAATAAAATCAATACTGACGCTGCACTGTTACTACAGTACATTTAAAACTACAGTATGTTATGATACAAACCTTGAAACACCTTCAGTATTGAAGAAGCCGATATGCAAGGCACGACAGCGGGCTAAACCCTTTAAAAAATATTAGTTGTTTTCATGATTATAAAAGAGACCAAGTGGCAGAACAGTGTCAGGGGGGAATTACAGCTGAATCCAGGGTGTCTGTGGACTAAAGGCTAAATCCTACCGGACCTGGATAATGTTCTTTCAGTATAACGAGTCTATCCGTCCCACAGGGGGGGCAGGGGGGGGGGGGAGCCTGACTCTGTTCCACTCTTCTGCTCCAAGACTAAAAACAACTTGAGCAAAATATTCAAAATTAGTTTTTGATTCACAACTTTGAGTTTCATGTTTGTGCTGAGTTTTTGTTTACATTTGTAAATTGTATGTTATAATTCCATTAAGTGTATAAAACATTACATTTGAGGGGAAGAACAGATGATTGGGATTCAGCTGTGACACTGTGCTGACTTTAAGAAACACTAGCAATGTGTTTAAGGGCAAGTTTGAGGTTTTTTCTCTAAAGTGTTATTGATCACCTGGGAAGACTGATTTTAAAATTGCAAACTTTTAGTCTGGTAACTACCAGCTGACCATTTATAACAGCATTATTGGATACTTACTATTAAAAGAATACAGCAATGTTTTAGACCTGTACTTCTATAAAGTTTGGGGAAAGAACAGTCTGAACATGTGCTGTAGAGGCTTGACTTTTAGTCCTAAATTATGACTTTCCAAACTGAGACAAACTTATCTATGACATCATGGGGGGTTTTCTATCTCAGATTTTCACCTCCTGAGCCACAGAAGACGTGTGGCAACTTTGTTCACACTGTGTCGCACTAACACAGAGGACAAAACTATGCCCCTCAAGTAAAATCAGTGGACTTCCCTTTTAAATTTCCTTAAAAGCAAATACCACAGCCAGTGGTAATATTTTGGAAACTTACCAGTGTCTTGGTCAGAGGCCAATAAGACAATAAGTCTTAAATGTGCCCTTCAATAATATATTGATTTCTAAATCCAGGTAAGGACATTGACCCATGCTGGAAACCGTTAACAAATAGTTTCCACTCACTAAGATGTGAGTGTACATACACAGACTCTACTCTGTAGGTCTGTCACGACTGCATCATCATACACTGTGATACAGACTTTATCCAATTATTGAAAATACCTCTAAGGCAGATTCAGGCACTAGACAACATGAGTGTGGCTGAAGTTTTCTTTTCGAGGGCTACCTACGAGGAACAGATCAGCTAGCCTCCTGATGTGTACCTTGAAATGTTCATCCGCATGTAAACATTGAGTGATATTGCACTTGAGCAGCATACCAGCATACTGTTTAGGGTTTCAGGAGACATAATTCTATGTTCATAAAGTGCTTTGATCCAAAAATATTTGAGCAGGGAAACGACTCAGCATTCCTATGTCAAATCTTAGAGGTTTGAGAACTTCGATGGGAGGCCACGCACCAAAGCAAGATGACTAACCACGGTTTCGCGTGTGAGCCGTAAACTTGACATCTCGAAAAAGAGCAACCTGAAGCGAAATGAAGCATCCGAATACAAAGACACGAGAGCTTTGTGTCGCTCTGTGTGGCTGGGTTTTGGTTTCGGTGTTTCCATCGTGAAAATGTCGGTCAGACAATCTTCCCGTGTTCTCTCGCCTGCAAAAAAAAAACAAAAACATATTAAGCTTGCAAAAAGTAATTTAATTTGAACAATGCAGAGTTTGATTATCAATCTCAGGCCCGTCACGTTATTTAAGATTTAAGATCAGACCCTGTACATCAGCGGGCTGTTTCCATGCTGGATGAGATGTTATTTCTCCTTAACTCGAAACAGGCCTTGAAAAACACTTCAACTCAGAGTGAATATTGCAGCCCCTCTCTCTTCATCATTTTAACTGATCATCCATTTGCACTTCCCTCCATAAGTGCATTTACACATCTATTGATCCTGCCATCCCTCATCCTGTCTCTCATACTGACCTTGTCGCTGCTGGTACAATGCGTCGGGTAGGTTTCTCCTGACTCCAGGCTCAGGACAGACAGACCAGAGTCTATAAGCTCCTCTGTGTGAGAAAAAACATTATCTCTGGTACATGTCAACCAAACGGTTGTCAGAGAAGTCGGGGCCACTGAGAATATTTCATACCTGTGTTTGTGTTGCTGATATTGCACTTAGCAAGCTCTACAGGCTGGAGAGAGGCCTTCTCTGGAGAGGCACAGGCTTTTTCGGCAGGGGGCGAGTTGGGAGATGTGCGGGGGTTGCTGTCATTTTTAGTGCAATCAATTTCATTAGACTCCCACTGAGAGACAGGAGGAGCAGACAGATCATCGCCCTGATCCTGAGGACTTCCGTCATCCTGCTTGGAACTTTCGAAAGGCTGCTGTGGCCCTTGCACTTCCTGATAGTTCTTTTTAGGTGATGAAGCTTTTAATTTCGGTTCCGAGCTGACAGAGTCCTGAGAGCCTGCGGTTTGCCTCGTACGAGCTCCCTGGATGAGCTCCTCCGAGAAGCGTACTTTCTTCTCTGAACTCCGGGGAGACAGGGCCTCTGGGCGCCCCTGAGAGGAGGCATCCTCTCTCAAAGTAGCAGCGGACACGGATGCTGCGGATCCACTCACTTCCTCAGACACGCTCTGCAGATCTGAGCTGGGCGACAGCTTCGTTTTTGTGTCCTGACCTGTTTGATCGTCAACGTCAACATCTGTGAGTGCATCAAGTTCCTCCAGGAATTCCTCTAATGTTGTATCAGACATCTAAAGGATGAGATTAGAACAACAAATCAGTTACTTTGATTCTTTAGTAACCTTTATTAACCAATGCACACTTCATATTGGAACAGGTTTCAGTTCTTACCTGTAGGTTCTCTCCCTCTTCACCTGCCAGCCATCTGAAAAATGAAATGTAAACATTTAATATACAAGCAACTTCTATCAAATATCTCAGTAACAATGTTAGAATAGTGATGCTATTATCATTTCATTTCCCGTTAGCATTATACCATGTCTGTAAGGCAAAGATGAAGCTAAAGTTAGTTAGCTTAGCTTGGCACAAAGACTGGAAAAATGGGGGAAACAGCTAGCGTGGTCCTGCCCAAAGGTAAAAACATTACTCTGATATTCTTGTTTAATTCAAACAAAAGCAAAGCAAAGAAGTTGTTATGACTGGCCACAAATTGTCCCGCTCATAGCCACATGCATTTATTTTTTATTTTGGGCAGCTGTGGATCAAGATGAAAAGGGCGTCTTCCCCTATCCAGAAAGTGGGGGGTTCAGTCCTCGGCTCCCCGACTCTGTGTGTCCTAGGGCAAGATACTGAGCCCAAATTGCCCGTGACGGCTGTTCCAACAGTGTATGAATAAAGCGTGATTTAAAAAAAAGACGTATGGATGCACTGCATGAATTTGTGTGTGAATGTGACGTGCTTTGAAGTGACTCTTAGTAGAAAAGCACAAAAAGATACAGTCCATTCAGTCTATTTACTATACATGCTAACAAGAGTAATATTTTCTCATCCAACTCTTGACAATAAAGCAAATAAGCCTAATTCTTTCTATTTTATATTCAAATAAAAGCTACGCTAGCTTTGCTCTACCACCTGAGTCTTTGATCTCAGCTGTTGTAGAATCAGGCCTGTGGGCTGCCCAGCTGTGACAAAAGCACATCCAACCACCAAGAATTGGTCTGGATGCAACTGAGAGTTGGTTTCTACGTTGTTCCCTGACCCTTTACCTACTGCCACCACAGAGACAGACACAATAGATCATCGGGTACTTTTTCACACATCCGGTTCTGTGGTCGCATGGCTTTTCGAGATTATGATTATTTTGAGCAACACTTGTGTAATTGCGCAGCCTGATCGCCTTGTCAACAGACAGCACAGTGGCTTGTTTCACAACAGAGGAAAAGCTGGAGGAGAAAAATAAAAAGTGAATGCAGTGAGACGTGAATGAGGCCGTCTGGGTAATTGAGTCAGCTGCCACAACTTCTAAATCACGTCTCATGACATCCAGGGTAATTTGTACATTTGGGCAAACTGTTGGAAATTCACATATTTCATTCTTCACAATAACTTTTTCTCTTAACAGTTCATTGAGGCTGTGGAGAGAGACAATCCAATCAGGTTTAACATCAAGATGTCTTTTTGGTGTAGCACTAAATCATGTTTCACTGATACTGACCTCCTGGCCCTCCCAGTCAAGCGATCTTTGCCTTTAGCTTTACTGCTCATCACCGGCACTTTTTTAGCTACCTTGTCTTTTCCTCGCTTCTCACGTCCTGTAGGACAGGGGAATACAGGAAGTCACAATTAGCGCACAATAGCGATCACCACTGCCACATGTATGAAAATACGATCTAATCAGTTTATAATGCAGAGGGACAGTAGTGGCAGGGTAACAGGAGCAATCACCAGGGGGGGCTGGGTTGTAGCAAGTTTGGGTAAACAGTAGCGCTGTTAAACGATTACAATATTTAATCGCGATTAATTGCATTCATGTGATCGTTAACTCAAAATTAATCGCAATTAATCCCACATTTTTATCTATTCTAAATGTCCCTTTTTTTTCTCCATAATTATTTTTTCGTTTTAATGCTCTATCAACATGGAAAAGTGGATTGGCTTGCTTTATGCAAATGTTTTATCTCTATTGAAAAACAACATTGCCAAACAGGGCGGTACAAAATAAAATTATAAAGTGCACATTTCAGGTAAACAATGAATGTTATACCATGGCTTAATATTTTCTTTTTTTCAAGTTTGCTGTGAACATAGCAGTCAGGCCTCTTATTTCAGAAACAGTGAACCGTAACATTTAGGTTACCAATAAAAGGTAAGCCTACTACTTCTTTGCTTTCAGTCAGGTACTCAAACAGACAAGCAACAAAATAACAAACAAACAAAATACACATGCAAGTGTCAGCCTACTTTGAAATAAATTAAACACAGAACTTTGTAGGGCTATTTGAGTCCTCCCCATATTTGTGGAAAATGTATGAAATAAGAAGTTCCCTATTTTGAAATAAATAAAAACATATAGCTGCAGCCTAATGGCTTAAAAATATTTTTTTTAAGCTATTTTAGATGGCGAAAAATTAAAACAAAAAGCGAGAGCAGGTCAGACTGGAGGCGAACACAGATACTGAAGCTCGGTAGAAACCAACTGCAGCTTCTTATCTGATCAAGAAGCTGTTCAAGTGAACGAGCTCTGACAGTAATTAACTATGGGAAAAGTGTATATGTTCAATTAAAAAACATTAGAAAATAGCTAACATTTAAATTCAAACTTAAGATATGGCTGAAAGCAAATTGAACTTGTAATCATTTGTAAGAACTACATTTAATCTCATATGATTTGATGGTGTTGTACTCTAATCGTCAGGTTGCCTTGTAAGAACTGTCTATGAATGGGAGATGAAAATTAGCCTATACAGCTAAGTGACTTTCATTTAAATCATTTGTCTGTTGTCAATGAGCACTGTCCCTATCATATAAATAAACAACAAATTCATTAATTAAATTACATCAAAATCCATCTTCACTGTTTGTGCTTGAATTTCTTTGAATTGACATCAAGAAAAACTAGACATCTCACAAAAAAGGAGCTTTATTACCTTTTCTGTACACTATATGAATGTCTTAAGGGACTTATCTGATCAAAACACAAAAGTTCAGATTGAGATACCTCTTGGGTCCACATTTGCCCTGGGTTGTCCTCTTTGAGCACTTCGTCCACCTGGAATTAAAAACAATAAATAATGAATAATACAACACCAACATTGAAATCGATCTTTTAGCTCATGTCTTATTCTAATGTTTTCAGTCTTACCTCTGCTACAAGTCCCCCAGTCTCTCTCAGGCAGGGATTTGTCTGAAAACCTAAAAGCAAAGGTTAAGATGCACAGAAAAACAATTTTAATTTCAAAGTGACATCACTGCACATTTATGCAGAAGCAGTGAGAGGGGGTTTCTCTCCACTTGTCACACATTTGTATTGTACATCCACTGAATCCCTAAATAGTTGAGTCAAAAATACATTTCCTCCCCTATTCTGACTGAAGGGTCTTGTTTAAGTGTCGCCAAATAAGGCAAGGCATTCCATCCCGTAGCCCTGGCTAAAAATAACGTCTCCTTCCTTGTCTCTTTAAATTTTGAAGCTTCCTTAAACAGCACATTCATTTACTCAGCCCATGTATTTATTCTGCAGCTTTCACCCTTAGTACTACAGGCCAGATTGTTTCAAATCCAACAACTATTAAAAATGAATGGGTTGTGTTTTTCCCTCCAGTTAGTCTGATGCGCTATCGTTTGATTTCACAAAAGAAAAGGGAGGGCAGGCTCGAACATACTGCTCATCGACTCATTTTAGAATGAGAGATAGTCTGCAACACGTTATACTAACATAACACATACAATGACACAATTCACTTAAACAGTAATTACTTTGTGATGTTCTTCGAGCTTAGTGTTGTTTGTTTGTTATCTACATCTGCACTGAAAATTCAATTTTGCCGACTTCAGAGGTAAAACAAGAGGCTTTAATTTGTCACTACAACGCATATTAGCAGAGCATAACAACTGGAATCAGGGGAAAAGCTACCCTAGGTTTATTAACTGTCTCTAGTTAGTTATCAATTTCGTAGCTACAAAATTATGTCAGCTCCATTGCTTTTCTGCCTGTGAAACCCTGAATGTATTCATGTTTCTATGTTTCTATTTGTGCTGGTAGGTTTATGTTTTAACCTTTAGGCCGCTGCTGCAAACATTAGTGGTTTCCATCTTCTCATTAGTATGATAGGCAAGACAGCACAGAATATTTTTTCGTTAAAATGGGTTTGCGTTAACGTCGTTAATAACACGTTTAACTGACAGCACTAATATATCTATTTATATTCAAGTATAACTTACAGAAATAAGAATGTATTTTTTTATTTCATTATTTGATACTAGATGGAAGCGTATGATTTAACTAGAGAGATAACGATTTTTTAAAATGTTTTTATGAGATTGATTGAAGACCAGGAGTTCGTGACTATTTCTAACTGGCCAAATAAAGCTCTAATCTCCTTAAACAACCACCAAGTGTCCCTTAATAAGCCAAATCTGAAGAAGAATAAAGCTACTCAGTTGAAATTTCATGGAAATAGATTGAAAAAGATTTCTCTGAGAGAGATCTACTATCACAGCTGTGAAAAGTCAAAGTGCCCTGGGGACAGTGAGTGCTAAGATGTCTCACATGTTCTCAGTCTTGTCCACGTCCCATGCCCTTCTCCACTGGCCCTTTGCGTTTTTATGCCGAGCCACTCTCTCCTTGTCGATCTGCTCGCGCTCTTTCCTCCACCTCAGATACTCCTCCTGCTCTTCTTTCTGTGTGGGGATGTCCAGGTCTGTAATGGCAAGAGGGCTGTACGGCTCCTACGTGAACACAAAACATTTGAGTGGGGTTTAATACATAAAAGAAAGTGTCTTTCTCAATGTAGATGGATATCATATACTTTATATAGAGATGGACGACATGACTGCTCATGAAAAGGGACGCCAAAGCATTTTGATCGCCCCCTAGTGGATGGCTGCAGTATAGGTCATAAATTCCTCCTCTATCATGTTCATGGATGGAGGTCAAAGAATGAGTTGATAGATATAGCATAACATTTAATAATTTACTCGTACCCATCAGTGTTCAAGGACACTAACATAGAAGAAAAAAACTTAACTTTAAACCCTGACTGACATTTATAAGAACATGTAAACTAAACAAACTCTATAATGTTGTGGGCAGATATACGGATATTTGTGTTTAATGTGTATATAGGTCAAGGCATGACTATGGTATATTATATTGTTACAGTGGTGGCCGGCTGCACTATAAGTCATTGATCCTGTCTCCTCCATGTTAATGGAAGGGACATAGACAAAACAAAAAATTCAAAAAACACATCAAATACATTTTTCTGAAAGATGGTTTCTGGCATTTTTACGTAGTTCTTATCCCAATGATTTTTTTCTCAGGGGATCATTGTCTGATAACTTTGGTTTTAAATAATTATTTGATGCAATAAAATGGTTTGAAACGCCATGATTGACAACTGAGACTGACTTGTGATTGGTCAAGTGCAAGTGTCGGCAGGAAGTCCTTACTGCACTCGATTGCTACAGCAAAGACTCCAAAGGCGCAAGATGGCGGCCTTTTGGCTTTGATGCGTCGTCCATCTTTATCTACAGCCTATGATTTATATCACGGTGCTATCCACTCTTCGGTAATGAATCACTGGCATTTACTAAATTAAATCACCCCTGCACCACTCTGTGTCTCATTATAATATATTTGATGCATCATTCTACACACTAACCAGAGCAATGGAGGAAAACAGCTAAACAACAGCCTTCCATTAGACATGGGTGGTCATAAACAAGAAGAGCTTCTCATCTGTAAACAAATAATTTCACAGTGGGTGAATACAGATCAATCGGGATCAACAAAAAAAATAGGGAACAAACAGAGGTATTGTAGTATTTTCGTGCATTCTGCATATGCCAATCACTGCCGCATTATCAAAACTAAACGTTCCCGCTGGGCCCAGTGAGCATCCATTTGATTACAAAAAGCCTCTTGTTCGTCAACCGTGCTGACTGCGAGGCAACACAATCAAACTCTCTGAGACAATATTCCAGACAAAAAAATGCAGTGTACTGCTTTGTAAATGTAATTAGGTCCCCTTCCTCCTTCTTCCCCCTCTTAACCTGCTTATTGATTAGTGCCATTAGAGCAGAAAGGATTGTTGGCCAATACTAAAGGGAGAGGAGGGAGATGTTATGCAGGCTCTTAACACATCAAAGCAGACAGAGGCTGTGGGTTCTCGCTACAAACGCCTGGAGTAAATCCGGTCTAGAAACAGTGCTGTGCTTTGAGGGACGTTATGTAAATAAAACAGCAGTCTCTGAGGGACAGTGCCTGTCAGCGTTCAATTTTCTTTCTCTTTCACAGCAAGAGGGAGATTACATCGATGTCTGGAGAATATTAAAATGTTGTGTTACCGAGGGAAAAAAAACATACTTTACATGCTTCTCCTCTGCATACTATGTCTCACAGCTACAGAGAAAAACTGTCTGAGAAAGAGACATAACACAGTTCCAATGAAAAAATAAAAAGATGGGTGATGTTTTCCCCGCAGGTGTGGACCAATCAGAGTCAAGTAAACATGTTGCCTTTCTGCTTTGTACATAGCATCTGTGCTCATCCCTGTGTTTTCCATTTCCTCTCCTCTGACCCCTGGAGAATGTCAGTGGACACAAGGGACAGTGCTTCTCACATGTTCCAACAGGCCGTCTCCTGCTGCCACCCCAGCCGCCCTGCTAATAAGCACTTTTCAATTTGTGGCCTCCACAGGGCCTAACAGGGAGGTTATCAGGGGCCAACACAGGTAACGTAGACATCACATGGAGTATGGGCAGTGCAGTAGGACTTTTAGATGGTAAAATTGCTAAAGAGAAAAAATAAAAGTTTTGCTCTCATTCTGGACTGTCAAGCCTCCAGAAGCTGCCATTGTTCCTTTTTTCACTCGGCTCAGACTGTAGGGCAGGCGACGGATGGAGAGGCGGAGGGGCATGAACGGCATCATTTGTCATGTGGCATATTCGGCGAGCCTTTGAAGCCCGTCGTGCTGCCTTTACTCTTCAGCCTGTTTATCGCACGCCTGATCTGTGAGACATCCCTGAGCTACTCCAGTGATGTGAACACGCGAGCTAGAAAAGGAGGGTGTGGCTTTCTGTGTGTTGATGAGGGTGCAAACCTGTAACGACAACCTTTTGGCTTATGAGTTATCTCAAACCTGAGAAGATGTTTTAGAGATACAGCATCAATATTCACATTAAAATATTGGTGTGTTTGTGTGTCTGTTTTTTAAACCATGGCACTGGGCAGCTCCTCTTTATGCTTCTAACCCTAACCTCGTACTGTCTGAGAGGGGACGAATGATTAACATAACAAAAACAAGGGTGCAACAGTTGCTTATTGCCACTGACTTCACGTGGCTGTAAAGAGTCACATAACTGATGCAACAAACTGAAAAAGCAAATCAAGCAAGAGCACACACACAAAGATTAAGAGGCTGACACTGCCCCCAAGTGGACTGAGGAGGGTATAGCATGCACTGGTACTCTGGTTTTTAAATTTCCACTTTGCAAACAGGGCGTCATTGAAGCAGAGTGCAGTAACAGATGACTGAATGTTAATGTTACTCACCTGACTGCAGGTAGAGAAAAGTGTGAAATCTGGCTCTGGTGTATTTCTGCCTGGAAGTTGTGGTCTGTTTAAACAATTCATGAGTCACGTTGCCGGTAAAAGCAACACTGGCATCAACAGACCATAGGGGAAAAGACAATAAATGCTGGGCAGAGAGGTCTAGTATAACTACAGACAATGACACACACATAAACACACTCTCATACGCACTCCCGAATGAGGTCTAGCACATACGCAGGAACAAAGAACCCCTGGCTTCTGTGTTTCTTTTCTTTTTCCCTCCTTACATGTCTTCTTCCTCTCTACTCTCTGACCCTTTCCTGGCACCTTGCCAGGCCTGTCTCTGTGGCAGCATAATGAGCCTTTTTACAACGGGAAAGGCAGTCGAATGTTAATTAGATCAAATCCACCCCTTTCAGAATGGTGGGAATGGGGAAACAATCGTGCCACAGGAGGACAGATCACTAAAGGGTCCAAAGATGAGAAATGGAGGCTGGAGACAGACAGTGGGCTCTGCAAAGGAGTGTCTCCCCCTCTTTCCTCCCTACTTACTTTTCCTCTCACTCGTCCATCCTGGACATCCTTTCGCCTGTCTCTCGTTCTCATTAGTGTGACATGACGTCTAGTCATGAGGCCGTTACAAGCATTACGATCTGCCTGGGACACTGCCACACAACCACACCCCTGTCACAGAGTCATTGTTCTATTCCAGCATGTCTGATGCACACGCTCATTAGGAAAATATTGCAGAGGTAATCTGCAGTTTGTCATGGACCTTTAACATAAACGTAATTTTCTGATTGCCTCCTCCCGAATCCCCCTTCAGCAGCGCTCATCCTCTTTGCTCTCTTATAAGCCATATAAAATGAAAATGGTTCTGCAAACAGCAACCACATGGAAACCAGGTCTCTGGGATTCACTTGTGCACTGGAGCGCTGGCTACTGTTCAACTGCTGATGTAATCCACATGATAAATAAAAAGGGGGACAGAACAAACGGGACAGAAATAAAGGCAAGAGAGCAGCGGGTTCAGCCCCTAGATTTAGTGCTAATTAACTCCGACAGGCCAGTGAGCAGTGCTGCAGCAGGACAGTTTGGTCCTCACTTTTTCAATGGGCTATTTGAGGGTCAAAGGGATAGTTCAACCAAAACTGAAAATTCACTCATAATCTACTTACCACTATGCCGGTGGAGGAGTGGGTGTAGTATCACTTCTGTAGTTTTAGGGGTAAACAGTGTTGCAGCCAAATCCAATAAAATTTAAGCAGAGGTTGACGACTTCTTCAAACATAAAAAACACAACAGAAAAAAAAACATAAAATGCCTCCATACTGCTCCTGTGGTGTCATCCAAGAGTCCCTATGCCTCGATATTCAAATTATACAAAAAAAAAATCATTTACGACGTGTTTTTAGCCTAAATGTCCACTCTGATCCTCCTCCTGAGCCAGTCATGTTCGCACCCACAAACTGAGTTTTCCTTTTTCTCTGAACTATCCCTTTAAGACTTGGTTTTAGGGTTTTACCGTTAGGGTTAGGCATTTAGTTTGGATGGTTAAGGGGTAAGGGTAAGGGGCTATGGGAATGTATTATGTCAATGAGTGTCCTCACCAAGATAGAAGTACAAACATGAGTGTGTGTGTGTGTGTGTGTGTGTGTGTGTATGTACATATATTTAGAAAGAGAATCCACTTTGTGTTGTGTCCAGAGACCCCTCCTGTGGCTGGACTGTGTCTGTGTTTACACTGGTGAGGATCAGCTGTCTGCGCCCTGCATCAGCTCATTGATTTGGCCGCAAGTGTGTGTGCATGCGAGTGTGTTTGTTTGTGTGGGTGTGCGCATGCCTCAGACTGTAGCAGAGCAGCTGTTCCAGACTTTCTAAATACCCGGGGGGGGCTAAGGTCAGTGATAGTGTGGCATTTCACATCCTTGCTGGGGGTGGTGCATGTCTCTCTGCCTATGTGTGTTAAACATAAGATCTCAAGCATCCAGCATATGGTAAAGCTATTGATATTCAATAGTCTCATTATATATTACTGATAACGCAGCCTTTTGTTGAGCAGTTACTGCATCTATCTCTCTTCAATTAGTCTGCATGGCACTCGAGGGGCTCTGTGAACTTTACAGCCTGTTCCACAAACACCCAAAGGCATCTACACTCAGAATCTATGATTCTTTTTAAAAAAATACAACAAAAGATTCTTCAGAGGGAGAAAATATACTGAATAACCATCAGACATGAGTGTGATCACAAGAAGTCAGAAGTCACCCAGACGATGCTGGATTCTTTTAATTTTTGGTCCATAGCTCTGTTAGCAGCCCCCCTTTCACTAATCCCACAGCAGTCAGCCACAGCCCACCTCCTGTCCACAACCATTGTGCTCCATCATTGGAGGGCTTTGGCCAGCCGACATGTCTGACATCTATGTAAAACACGTCCTAGCAGTCCACGGAGGACAAACAAAGGGGGTGTGCGAGAGTGAAAGCAGACAGTAGGGTGCGTGCCGTGTTTTTAACACTAGAGCATGTGATCGCTGGAGCTTTCAGTGTGTCCAATTCAAACCTGTGCTGCTGATGGGCTTCTCTTGTTCGTGTGAGGTGGTTGCTTCCCCCTCCCAGCTGACTCTACGCCCCTCGGCGGTCCATCTTCCGTAGGGCTCTTGACGTGTGCGGCGTCCGGCCTCTTTTCAGGCCTCTCACTCACCACCCTCTTACCCTGGAGAGACAGTGACTCTCATTAGTGTCATAGCTGCCACCAGGTGCATTGAAATACAATGACCAAATTCTGCATAATTATTATTTTGAGGGTGCAACCACATTCTTATGCAGTAAAACACATGTACTCCTGCTGGTCTGTATACAGACCACTCATAAATAGAGGATCTTGACAGCTCTATTACAAATGTAAGCTTTTTATACAAAATTACATTTTATACATTACTGCTGGGTTTCTCTATATTATTGTAAGGTCTTGACCTTGATATGTAAAGTGCCTTGAGTTCATGTATGTTGTGATTTGGTACTATACAAATAAAATGTAACTGAAATGCAATGAAAATGGAATATTGTACCTCCA
Organism: Pleuronectes platessa; assembly: GCF_947347685.1. Classification (NCBI taxonomy): domain Eukaryota; kingdom Metazoa; phylum Chordata; class Actinopteri; order Pleuronectiformes; family Pleuronectidae; genus Pleuronectes; species Pleuronectes platessa. The sequence continues at coordinate 14,555,505 of NC_070636.1, read as the reverse complement.
CCAGCTGCACATTTTAGCCATGCTAGCTTCATGTCTCTTTGGGTAGCTATGTCAGTCCACCACTTGTGTCCACTTCTGACCCAAGAATGAAAAACAATATCTGTATAAACATTAAATGTGTTGTCCTATAACATGGTACAGATATCAATGGTGCCCAGAGAATGTAATAACTAAGAACCTGGTGATCCCCAGACTAATATTAAAAAATGTACACTTCGCTTGTGACCTGACACCCATATAACAAATGACCTCCAAGCCTCATGTCAGACTCATCCCTACCTCATGTTTAAACATTAGCATGTCACCATGCTAATCTAAGATCTCGAACATTGAAAACAATGCACTAGCATAGCTGATTGTTAGCATGTTAGCAGGCTGTAGATTCCTCTTTTTAACTTCTCACAGATAAATTGAGCATCAAACAGGAATATTTAGCCGGTTTTTGATAGCTCACTACATCATTAATACATAGATTTATTTAAGTTCCAGTAAATAAGTGTGCTCAGCTGGTTAATTTGCTAGATAAGAATCCATCCAATTCAAGCTGCAACACTATGGAACTTGTTTTCTTCCCGAAACTTACTGTTTGACTGCTTCCAGCAAGGTGTGCGTACTGATTTGAATGAATGAAATTGAATGAACTTTCATGATTGTTAATAAAACTACAGGAGTTTGGGGTTCTTTGTTTTTTTCCATGTCACTTCAAGTTGAAATTGGCGTTTACCGTTTTTCCTGCCATGGTGACTGTTAACTGCTTCCTGTGGCCCTGGGCAGCACTCTGTGAGGGGCCCTCTCCCCCCCTGTCAGGCCCGGCCTCCTGCTGTCCTTTACCAGCTGCTGAACCACCGCTGAAGGGCTTTGTCACCACCACACGACTATCCTGCTTTCAAATCATAGAGGGGAACATGTTGTAAATTATTCATATTATATAACTTCTAAAATCTGTCTTTACCATATCGTCTATACAGCATTATTAGCAACAGTCATCTCATATTCTGAAACACTCACATTGGTGGACTTGTTGATCGTGATGGTGAGATCCTCAGCTTTGCCCTTGCAGCTCTGCAGCGCCATTCCGTCGTCCTCTGCCCTTTTCTTGTCTTCCTCCACCTCCTACATGCAACCCAATGAAAACAACCAATCAGGAAGCCTGAAGGAGACCCCACACAAAGACTTCCAAAACCCTACTCCGGGAACCAAGTCTGAACATCACAGGTACTTCTCTGCCTGCAAACACGTCCTCACCTTGTACCTCTTCATGAGCGTCTCATTCTTCCGGCGGAGAGCCTCAATCTTCTTGTCCAGCTCCACGTCCCTGCCATGATCCCTCTTGGGCGTCATGTTACTGGCGCTCTAAGATGACACACATCAAACATTAGATCATAAAGAATTTGCTTGAATATTATATTTTGAGTTTAGGGCCAGTTATTCCATCCCATATTTATTGAGATGATTTGTGCCCTCTCGACCACTAAGATCTGCAGATTGAGTCCTGCTGGTAACTCCCCCTTTGGAACTCTCTCTTTTAAATGTTGTCTTAAAACCCTTCATGTTTGGTTTGCATTAATCTATACTGTTTTTATTTGTTTTATTTATTTTTACTAGTTTCTCTCTTGTGTGGCCAATGTCCTTTCAGTAAGCTGCCTGGTTTGGGTTTAAATGTTTTGGTTTTATTTCTTCTTATTTAGCACTTTTTTTTACATAGAGTAAGAAAATAATGAAAAGTGTGGTGTAAATTAAGCTTTATTATTATTATTTCAATGCAAGTTTGTTTTTTAGTTTCACTACAAGAATTATACTTTTTATAAAGTCTTTATACACAGACAAAACAGTTGTGCAAGAACTTTCCCAACATAAAATAGTGTAAAACCGGAAAATGTTGATTTCAATTAGAAATGATTTAACAAGAGAATAAGTAAACAAATCCATTCTGATATTTTATGCCAACTCTCATTGCTGGCTAGATTAGCACACTTGTTGCTATAGAAACAATTTTGTCTGAACAAAAACATGGAGGTTTGATATTCAGCTGTTGTTACAGTATTATATTCATATGTATTCTGTATATATGGTCCCCATTAAATAAGATTTAAAATAATACAAACATTTGAATAAAGTCTGCCTATAAAGAGAGTGACAACGAGGTCAACTTTTAGTTGCTGCATGGTCATGCATTCTGAAAATGTCTTGTGTCCACACGACTGCATGTGCTGCGATAACACACACCGCTCACACCCAACACACATGGAGTGTTCATCATGGAGCTCAGTTACAAATGCGGCCAGAATGCATATGCAGAGCATCTTGAACATGCTGATGAAGTCATCAGGGCATTCCTCCTCACACGACAAGAGGCCCCTATAATGAAAGTCTCTGCAGAGACAGCTGCCATCATGTTTGAGCGCTGCAGCCGAGCTGAAGAACACGCAGATGAGAATAAATGAAACAACATTGAAGACACGATCACAGGAAGTTCAGGACATTTCGGAGATGACAACAACCGCTGAACTGCAAAGATTGTTATAAAAGACAAATTGGACATCTTGTGAAATACGCTTATTCGCTTTCTTTAGAGTAAGATGAGAGGACTGCAGACCTGTGGCAAGCAGCAGAGTAACCTGTCCAATCACAACTTGTCATTTTTATAATAGATTTCACTATGATTTAAAAAAAATGCTAATATGTGAGATTTAAATGGGCCACTGGATGGATTTCGATGCCTTTTGACAGAACCAGGTTAGCTGCATCCCCACCGTTTCCTATCTTTATGCTAAATTAAGCTAATCAAGTGCTGATTGTAGCGTGACTCTTAATCCACAAATGTTCCTTCAAACATTCCTTTGAAATTGTCAATAGGTGCAATTGAAATGCCAGCACAAGGGCCAGTCACAAGGCAGCTCATACGTCATCCAAAATGTAAGATTCTGTCATGTCCCAATGGGATGATACAAAAAGAAAACTAAAACTTCTGTGCCGATGCAAGCTGTCTAGAGGAGAAACCACATTTTTAACAGTAGTTATCTATTATTATTATTGTCATTATTTTTATCATTTGCTTTTTTTTAACTAGGTTAGTACCTTTGAGATAAAAAATAAGGGAGACCTGGCCAAAAATAGCAGCAACACAATTTAATCTAATAGATTAATAGCATTATTTCCCTATATTCAGTCTGGACTTTGGCAACAATAAATCGCAAATACTACAGATATTATGACTTCCAGTTCAAAAAAAGAAGTTAAATAGGTAGGAATTTGCCCAGGATGCTTTTATACATGAATGGAATATACACCAATGGCTGAGAGGGCACACACATAAGGGAGATCAATTGCTATAGAGTGAAGAAGTCAATGGTGAGTATAGAGAATGACACTTTGTAATAAATCTCAGTGTCCCATGATCACATTAAATTACATTTCATTTAGCTGACGCTTTCATCCAACGCGACTTACAATAAGTGCATTCAACCATGAGGGAACAATCCCAGAACAACAAGAATCAAGAAAGTACTATTTCTTCAAGAAAGCCAAACTACAAAGTGCTATAAGTAAGTGCCATTTAATTGCTACTAAATTGTTAGTTTAAACTTCTGTTCAAGGTAAAGTCGGGAGGGATGTGTTTTTAGTTTGCGGCGGAAGATGCATAGACTTCCTGCTGTCCTGATGTCATTGGGGAGCATATTCCAACATTTAGGAGCCAGGACAGCAAACAGTCGTGAGAGAGCAACAAGCCGATTGGCAGATGCAGAGCGGAGTGAACGGACTGAGGTGTAACGTTTGACCATGTCCTGGATGTAGACTGCTCTCCAGCATGTGAGGACACATCTCTATCATCAAATCTACAATTTATTTTCCACACAGAAAAAAAGGCAGGATCTAAAATGGTTGGGATTTATAGTTAATGTGTCAGGTAAATATCTGCCCCAACTTTAAAACAATGGAATCAGAGCTATTAGAGTTTGCTGCTGATTCATCCTTCCCTCTGTCTGATTTCAAGCCAGGCCCAATTTTCTTCACATCTTCAGCAGGATTTCATTCAGCACACAAACAGTACTCAGATAATCCTCAATAAACAACAGTCATTCAACTCAATAAGCTAGAACCAGTGTTTTCATCCTCTGTTTTCACTCACAGCAGAGAAGTGTCAATAACACAGACTAATAGGAAAGTCACTGAAACTGCGAAGGCAAACAACTTGTTTAGACGGATCCCACTCTCACTCCCACTCCCAAATTATTTCCGAGGGGTCAGACCCTCTCGACAGAGGCAGCAAACAGCTGTGCCAAAGTGAGTCAGTCATCCTCCACTGTTGCCCCAGTGACGGCAAGAACGCCGAAGCCACTTCTGTGTGATATTTCTGGCCCGGAATGATGACTCACGGCTCACAGGCACACCAAGGCCGTCATGTTGGGACTGCAAGATATTCTTCTGTGCTGTTTCCACCACCGCCGCTGGTGCGCCTGCAGAGACTGGCTGCCACTGAGAGGATTTAGTTCAACTACAGGACTTAAATCCTGCTGGCAGCCTTTTTGTACTAAAGTTGTCAGCACAGACTTTAAAGCGAAATAGCAAAGAGGAAACATCCTGAATCCATATGAGTCTTTCAAACCTGCAAAGTCCAAGAGAGCAAGAGAGAAAAGTTGGGACTCACTCAAAGAGGCGGCCGGCTGGAAAGTGGCTACGTCACAGCTTCTAGTTGTCAGGGTATCCAAACACAACACACCATGAGGACATGCCACCAAGAATAGGCGCAAGGGAGATACAAGCTGCCCACTCTGAATCTCAGTGAGGCCAATGGCGGAGACTGAAGTGAGCACTGGCCTCTGCAAAGTGGGGGAGACTATGTGTGGGGACGGTCCCCCTCCCGGGTTCAGCAGTCCAGTTCTTTGATTGTGCAGCAGCAAGGGTAACATAGGCACATAAACACACACGATCACGAAACACAGTGAAACGCTGTGGGTCTGCCAGGGGACGGTACCCATGCCTGGACAGGCAGGCAAAAGGGGGAGGAGGGGGGCCTGCAGAGAGAAAGCTGCCAAGGCTTCCTCCCTAGCCAGGATTCCTGCCACCTACAGGAGCACCGACGGAGGACAGAAAAGAGCCAGAGACACAACTGAATCGCAGCTCAATCTGCGACAGAGCAGGAGAGGAAGCGACAGAGCCTCAAACTGAGAGAGAGGGATGAGAAGGGGAAGGAGAAAGGAGACACTCACGGGTCTTTCCATGTCAGCGGGGAGAGCTGGGCTGAGTCCAGGCGCGAGGCTGCCGAGGCGGCGGGGAGGGCTGCCTGGAGTCGACGATCATGCCTCGATTACAATGAGCCAAGTTGGGCAAGCAGCCAAGATGTCTCACAAATACACAGAGCTCCCCTGTTAACAGATTTCACAGCACCCACCCGCTCGTCCAGCCTCTCTCATTCTCTCTCTCGCTAACCCTCCCACCCTACTGCACATATGCTCTCTCACTCCCTCTCTCCGTCTCTAAAGCACTTGCTCTTTCCCCCTCCTCACTTATCCTCCGCTCAAAGCATGCTGTAGTTAAATCTGGTCTCCCTCTCTGTACACATTTTTGTCTGTGTATATATATATACAAGTGCATACAAATTTCCTTATACTTTTTCTTTATCACTTTTAACTATAACATTTAACCCCAGATAGATGTGGGTCTGCCAGGGCAGGGTACCCATTTATTATTTCCTTCTTTTCTAAAGAGAGAAACATTTATTTATATCATTCCTCATATTTTTATAACTGTTACATTTAACATTAGAAAAATGACTGTTTCTTAATTTATTCTTTCCTCCTTTTCTAAATAATTTCCGTGTGTGTATGTCTCTGCGCATGTATGTGTGTACCGGTATATCATTTCATTATCATATCATTTTCAATAGCTACATTTAACATTCAAGTCAACTTTAGGCCTATATACTGTTTACACCTATATATATTGTAAAGACATATACATATTAAACATTTTGTCTCAGATTTGCACTTCATTATTGAATGTGAATGCGAGTGTGTTCAGATATTTTTGCTACGTATGCCACTGTGTCCCAACTAACTAAGATGGTTAGAGAAAATAATTAATGAGAGAGAAAAAAATATTTGAAAGCTTCCTAAATGATTCCATTTCTCATGGGGCCTCATTCACATCTATAATGAAACTATATAAATGCAGAAATCACAAATGAGACAGCAGCTGCGTCTCCTACGAGCTCCAGACTACTTGTTCAGAGCTCTAATGAAGCTTCCTAAAGACTGCATGGTGGATGGGTTGGTAAAGGGGTGGGAGGCTACTGGCTGCTGAAGTTCCCACAAATCTCCATGCAGGACATTTTGCATCTGCCAGAGCCCAGTGTGAGAGCTGGGGACAGGCAGCGGCACACAGGCGGCCCTGAGGCAGCAGCAGCAGCAGCAGTCTGATGTCCCACTGAGAGACGGTGTACAGCCCCTGCAGTTTTAAAATGCAAAAACACACACATAGTTTACATTGTAAACAGATCGATACTGCTGCTAATGAGCTTAAGGCCTTCACAAAGAACTTTGAGTCTGGAACATATTTGAGTTGATTTATGAATAAAGTAAGAAGTTAGTGTCTGTAACATCGTCTCCAAACTGGCCATCTTTCTGTATGAGCCAGGCTAATGTCGGGTCAAAGGTTACGCTAGGTGATGTTTTCAAAACAGTACAGTTGTGGTACACAAACACATTAGGAATATTAACTATTGGAGTCTATGTCACTTACCTTAGATAAACAATGAATTAGCGACCGGAGGAGTCTGCAGTCCAGTCCACTGCAATGTCAGCGAGCTAACATGCTAACGCGCTAACATCGACATCGTTAGCATACTATTGTTCAGCAGGTGTAACGTTTAGCATGTTAGCAAAACTCAAGTGATGACTAAATAAGAGACTATAATATATTTATTTATTTTCTTGTTGATAACTTCGTTTTCAGTTGTTGGCTTTGATGACACCAAGCTAACTCTATTGAGCACTTACATTTTGCCTTAACTTAAATCAAAAGTTTGGATGGACGGACAGACAGACAGAGAGATACGTTTATACTTAGCTCTTCCAGCTGGATCGTCGAGGTAAGATCAGAAACCGCAACTTCGCATCATGTCCACTAGGCTGCGCCAAATCCTTTGCCAAGAAGAGTTGATCTTCACAAAACGATACCGTACAGATATTTCAACGGTAAAAATAAAATCTGAATCTAGATTAAGAGTCAATCAAACAGTTTCAAGTGTTTTTTCTGTGAAGAATCTATAGAATAGAAGCGATAAACTGCATGTTTGAAAAGCAATAAATTAACGTGTGTGTGTTTGCTCTAGAAAAAGAAAGAAAAAGATGTTAAAGTAGTCTATTTGGGTGACACAATAATGACGCAAATTGTCTGTGAAAAAGTTACCGCAGTGCGCCGTTATGTGTGAAAGCACGGGGAAGCCAGCCTCTTGGATTTTTGTTGGGCGTCACGTATGCCTTTACGGTAAAGTCGTTTAGATGGTGATCATTTGATATATATTTATCTTCAAGGCATAACTGCGAATAGCAAATTCCATCTCCCTTTACTGCACAATGACATAGAATATTAAAGTCTGTGATCATGGTCCAATGTCTTCATACTGTAGTGATATTTAGATGCTTGTTAAAAAAAATGATATGAGAGATTATGAATGATTTCCACTGGATTCCTCTTCATGGTGTCTCTGATGCTCATATCAATTTTCATGACTTTTCCTGCAGAATGGCTGAGAAAATTAAAGGGAAAGTCTGTGAAAATGGGCAAATGTATTCATGATGTAACTATATTTGGACAGTCATTAATTAACGAGAGGTTATGAATAATTTATAATTATTATAATTGAGAAGAAACCTCCTGTGTTCCCAGACTCATTTTACTTCAAAAGGATAGTAGCCCTCCTTTGAGTGTAAGTGACATTATGTCAGGAAAGACCGAACTCAATTTTCAAATTTAAACTTCTTTAAGCATTGTAATGGGAAATTTTGTATTTAGATTAGGTTTAATGAAAGAACAGACAAGTATGTAGAAGAATGTTATGACAAATGTATTTCTGTAGATAGACTTCTAAGTGTAAATTGCTAATTGTTAATGAATTCGATTTCAGGGTTATATCTTCCTCCATGTTGTGGTGTGTCAAGATTAAGATTTGTAAATTTTGATTGCACTAGTTGTACTTGTTACCCACAGTTATGGTCTGCATGAGGAGCCACAGAGACAGAGTGGAATAAACAAATGCAAAAGAAACAATGGGGGGAAATTAAACCACTTGATTAGCACACTAGATTCTCCTTCATTTTAATCATACTTAAAATATGTTTCCCCATTTGCATTTCACACTAGCATCTGTTTCTTTATCATGGAAAATGGAGAAAATCTATAAATGCCACATATGCTGCAAATACACATTTTGTTATTCAACATTCATCATTAGAGACTGATCACAATTGAGGCACAATTGGTTGAGCGCACGAAAAATTATAAACTCATTATTTTTTGTTCCATTTATTGGCAGGTGGTTACCAACATCACGGAGCATTACTGCCATCTACTGTCTTTCTTTTTTCATTCTTTAATTCATTGAAGACATTATTAAATTAATTGATTATCAATTATATAATGCATCAAAGACAACATCGAAGACATCAAAGGCGCTGCTAAGTAGAGGTCAAAGGAACGTAAAGGAACCCCTTTGATATATATACACCTTACAACTTGCAACCCACCATTAACTGCACCGAAGGCATTTGAAGAAGAAAAACACTCAACTAAACAGGAGCTTCATTCACTTTTTGGCAAGAGGAAAGGGTATTCCAAACATCCATAACCATTTATTTTCTACTAGTGCACCACTCACTTCAGCATGGATTCCAGCAATGGGGCACTTGATATCGTCATCACCAATGTGGTGTCGACTTTCACCACCCTGTGTCCCCTCAACTTACGCACCATTGCCCTGAATGGATTCAACGTCATCTATAAGCCAGGAGCTGGACGAGTCCAGATGAAGATCCGTAAACCCAATGTAACAGCCTCAATTTGGTCCTCAGGGAAAATCATGTGCGCTGGAGCAACAAGTGAGGATGAGTCGAAACGTGGTGCTCGCAGGGTAGCGCGCTCTCTGCAGAAACTAGGCTTCAACGTGAGGTTTTCAGCCTTCAGAATCGTGAATGTGCTGGCAGTTTGCTACATGCCCTTTGCAATCCACCTCATAGACTTCACTAAGAACAACTTCCCCAATGCCAGTTACGAACCAGAGCTCCATCCAGCTGTCACATACAGGATCACAAATTTCAGGGCTACCGTTCAAGTGTTCTGCACTGGCTGCATCACAATTATAGCACCAAATGTGGAGAATGTGGTCAAGGGTGCAGAGGAAGTCTACCCACTGCTGTTTCAGTGTATGACATCCCTACGCAAATAAATGAAATGCATTCCGAAGAAGACAGATGATGTAGGTGAAAGAGAAGACAAGACTGAGGCAGCACCTTATCTGTGGACATTATTTGCTGGATTTTATCACTACATGGCAACAGCCCATCCACGGATTATTTTAACAAAAACCAACGGATCATATTTAATTACCTGGATCTTGGATTTAAAATGAACATCTAGGGAATGGACATAGAGTTAGTGACTTCTTACAAGTAGGGGAGAGCGGGGTAATGTGGGACATCGGGTGGTGTGAAACACCCCCTGTATCTAGGCAACGGAACATATTTGTGGTCATGTGACTATTATGTTTTCAACCCCCTCCGATTCCCCATTGCCATGAAGGAGAAGTTGGTGCTGGTGCTGTGGAAAGTATGTTTTTTCACCAAAATGTGTTTTTTGCATGTAAAAGTAAATTTTCTTGCTTTGAACTTAATCAACTGTTGTTTCAAAACAAATTGAATCAGGTAGAAAAACTTATATCATACATGTTGGTGAACTTCCAACATATAAAACCATGTGATTGATGCTAGCTGAAGATTAGCCTGAATCGATAAGAGATGTTGTTTTTCTAAAATTGTGGCTTCGGGGTAAAGTCGGACAAATGCTGTGGGGTAAAGTGGGACAGTGTCTCACTTTACCCCACCATGAAGCACAAGTTAAGTTTAGTCTTAAACATATTCTAGTGTTATATTACATTATATATGTTTTATTTTTAATGTCATAAACATTGTAGAAAAGCCATCATGCCAAGAAACTACACCAGGAAGACAACCTGGGGCCAAACACCCCTCGCAGAGATGGAGAGTGCAGCTGCTGAGGTCATGCAAGGAAAGAAGTCCTTAAGAAAAGCTGGAAGGGATAGAAATATTGACAAGACAACCCTCAAAAGATTCATAAAGAAAAAAGAGAAATGGAAAGTAAAATCAGTAGCCTGGGGTGCAGTAGCTGAGGTAAAGAGAATATTCACAGATGAGATGGAGGAGGAGCTTGCCAAACACTTGAAACAACTAGCTGACCAGTTCCATGGCCTTGCTCCAGTTGAGTGCCGTGAACTGGCATTTGAATACGCAGAGAAAAACAATATCCCTGTCCCTGCCAATTGGACAGAGAAACAATGTGCAGGTAAGCTAGGGTGTGCAAGAGATCACATGAATCATAATAATCATAAATGTGCTTAATTGACCAATCCCCATGATTCTGTTAGCCGGGGTAAAGTGGGACACAAGACCACTTTTTTTAAAACAATCATATTTTCACTGCCCTTTGTCCTGAAGACATTCTGATCATTTCCATTGCTAGAAAAACTCATGAATTAATGGGAAATGTGTAAATTTGACAGATATATCATTTAAGCTCACCTAGAGGGGAGCAAATGTAAAAAATGTCCCACATTACCCCGCTCTCCCCTACCTGGGTTTTCACCTGAGCAATAAACTGGACTGGACCGATCATGCCAGTGCACTCTTTTAGATGGAGCAGACTGTATCTGCTCAGGAGACTGATGTCTTTTGGAGTGCAGAAGAACCTTTTATGACTCTGTGTTTGCATCAGCCTTCTTCTTTGGAGTAGTTTGATGGGGCAGCAGGATTTCCACTGCTGACAGGAAGAGACTGGATAGACTGAATAGGAGGGACGGCTTGGTCCTGGGATACCAACTTGACTCAGTGGAGGTGGTGGGACAGAGGAGGATGATGGCGAAGCTGTCTTCTCTGATGGACAACCAGTAACACCCCCCTACAGGACACCATCACAGAACTGGGCAGCTCCTTCAACGTCAGACTGATACACCCGAAGTGTCTGAAGGAGAGGTATCGCAGAACACTCCTTCCTTCAGCAGTAAGACTATACAACCAGCTCTGCTCCCAGTGCTATAACCTGCACCGAAGGAAAATATGCATCAAAATCATTTAGGTGTGTGCCTAACAGTGGTGGAATGTAACGAAGTATTTTTACTTCGTTACTGTACTTAAGTACATTTTTACGTATCTGTACTTTACGTAAAAAAAATAGTGCATACTTTTTACTTTTACTCCGTTACATTTTGCAGCTATTATCTATACTTTTACTCCACTACATTTCTACAATATTTGTCGTTACTCGCTACATTTTATGAAAACAGTTTCGTGAAATATGGATTGCGTTGCTGTTTTGGAAGTTTAAACGCGCACACACACACGTGTCCTTACACCACAAAAAGACACTTAGAATTATGTTTATAATAATGACAACAAGTAACGAAATAACCACAAACCTTGTGCCTTTATCAGCCAGGTGCTAAACAAATAAAAGTAATGCTTTTTCATGTAACAATGAGGCACACCTGCCATTTAGCAATGTTTTTCAGGAACTACCTTTTCAAAGTAAAAGTATAACATTTCTTCTTCCGTGTAAACCATTTCAAAAATATTCAGAGGATGAATGTTTTGGCTGCCTGACCAATGGTCAAATTTTCATTTCAAGGTCCTTCATTTTAAATTTCTCATTCTAAGATCTGCCTTGTTCTGACCAGTTTTACAGTTGTTTTTCATGTTCCATGTTTCCATTCTTTACACGTTAACAATTAAATAAAAGATTTAAAGGTATAACATGTTGTCTTTATTAGTTTGGCTTAATGGTATTAACTTTGCAGATAATCCCTGGTAGATAACTTGTCATCCGCAGAATTGTAAGATAGAGTGTGAACAGTATTACAGAGGGTAAGCACAATAAGTACACCAACCTTTCCAATAAACAAATGTTGTTGCTTATAATTATTACGAGTATTGACATCTGTAGAGGCATGAGTATTATCAGTAGCTATATGCATTCTTTATCAAAATGTCACAGCCTAGACATTGAAAGACAACCCATTGCGTGAGTACTTTTACTTTTAATACTTAAAGTAAATTTTAAAGTAAGTCATTTTTACTTTTACTTAATTAGGATTGTTGATGTAGTACTTTTACTTTTACTTAAGTATATATTTTCCTGGGTACTTGTACTTTTACTTAAGTACTAAACTTCAGTACTTCCTCCACCACTGGTGCCTAATGAAGCTCTCATGAGGTATATGCCAAACCTGATTTCTTGTTGATCACCTGACATGACATTTAACAGAGTTGACGTGAGGACATGTAGCTCAACCACCGGCAGTTGAGAGAACAAAGCATGTGTCATTTGGGGTCATGTGTTCTCCTCAACCCCTCCTCGGTCATTAGCTATCCTGTTTGCCCATCTCCTTGCACCACACCTGCATAACCTGATGTGACGTTTTAGATTTAAGTCAGTGTGAATGATTTAAGACAGTGACAGGTGTGTCTGAGGTGTGATCTATATAATTTTAGAAAAAATATACAAAGACAGTGGCAATGTGTGTCACTATTGACGTTTGAACGGATAATTACTGGTAACAAAACCAGCGTCAGGAGGACTGATTCAGTCATGGGAGCTTTTGCATTTAGTTTTGTTGTCTTAACTTCTTCCACTAAGGCCGGAGTTTGTGCACGGATTAATATTCACAAGAGAGCACATAACTCCGCCAAGGCCGAACAGTCGCCTCATGAAGCCACATTTAAATTCCCTAGATCCAGATTTTTATTTGGATCTACATCAAATTACACACTCAATGGGAAAAATGTTTCCTGGATTCGCCTTCTGATTTGAGCCATCACCAAAATGTAATGAGTTCTCCCCTTCCCCTTAACCATAACCTTTCACCAAGTTGCATGGTAACCCATCCAGTAGTTTTTGCCTAATCCTGCTTACTGTGAAACAAAAACAGACGGAAACTCAAAATTCAAGGACATGAATCTTCTACTGCTCACACATTTGTGGCCTAGAATTTTTAAAGAAGTGAAACAGCTGGTTTTAGGAAGATCGCAATATTTCTTCCATAAACAAGATAGAAATATTGTTTATTAGTAGCGTGTTGGTTTGAGCGTGTTGGTCCAGTGGAAACTCTCGATTTCCTGTCGGCACAGGTACAAATACTTTGCCACTATTAGATACTATAAGATCTATTGTACCCAAGAGAACCTGTTTCCATGAACCAATTTGCCCACGAATCAAAAAAGCATCCATCACACAATCCTCATTGTAATATTTCTTTCAGCACCAATTACCGAAAAAGCTCCCTTAAAGCAGATCATCATGGTAACATATCAAAATGTGACAAGGGACAATGCCATGAAGGAAAACATGTTACCCCTCCCCAACTCACACAAACTGACTCATACACTGACAGCCATGCTTCAGAACCGGTTCAGGCAACAGTATGACTTTTATAAGGTGGATGCAAAAGTAAGAGAACAAGACTTTATTGTTGAAAAACCTGATTTGCATCTTCACTCTTATATGAACAATATGTTCCAGTACTTGATTAAGATTTGTAAATATAAACATCGCTGTGATGTTTTCATCTAAAGCATGTGATTAGCATATGTTGAATATTTATCACATGTATAATCAGAACAATACAATGACTGATTATTTGTCTCACATGTTCAATGTTTTTTCTGAGAAGCTTTTCGATGATTCAGAGTTGATGTTGAGAGTGGACCAGCTTCATACCTTTCTGCTTACGAGTCCTTAATTCTTTGTTTTGAGGTAGAAGGGACCACACTAGCAGTTGTTGTCCTGGCGACACCCAGTCCATACCTGCTCTGCAACTATTAGTCACGTGCCATTGCAGGTGACATACATCGTCTCATGCAGCACCAGTGTATAAATAGAGAACGAACACACACATCAGACATCGTTCAGTTTGATTTCGGGATCAGGTAGGTTGGGACTGCCTTCTCTTTTTTCTACTGACTTTTGCAGGTTCAAATATTTAAAATGTCTATTTCAATCCTCGTTTCTCAAGGAAAAGATTTTCTACCGCAGCTATCAACCAGACAACATGGCTGACAGTAAGTCTCTTTTCTCAACTGTTATATATTTTTACAAAAAGTTCTTTGTATTGTTTTTCTGTGCAGACTGTCCAAATACTTTACTCCATTTTCATGCACACATTTGGCCTCATCTTGTATTTGGTATATGGTTATTAAATGCAATAATTGCTTTTTACTTTTAATTAGTACATTTTTCCAAAAGATGCATTCTTAATTGTGCAAAAACGAATTGCATATTTAAGAAAAGCTGTCTATCTACTTATACATCTTATACAGTTTTACCGATGTGCCCTTTTATTCTTTTTTATTTAATGATTATTTTCTTATTCTTATTTTATGATAATTCAGGTCATTTCCTAAACTGTGCTAAGGAGAACTATTTTCTTTCCATGATGCAGTTTTGCTTAAATTCAACAAAGATTGTTTTAATTTTATTATATTGGTTCGGGTCAAATTTAATGCGTGTGCTAAATATGACAACTAGCGTATGTACTCCCATGTGTAAACACAGTAATAAGCTGACAAGATTGATATAACAAATGATAATCCTAAGAATGAAACAGTGGTTAGTAATATAATCATCCCTGTGGGTTACTCTCAATAATTATGTAATATAAATTCAGTCCAGTAATATTTTATATTTTTTATTTTCATTCTTTTGTAACTTTTTTTTCTATTGTGTTTCAGCCCAAGTAGACAAGAAGGTGAGTCTCTTACTTTCTTCACATTTCTTTAGACTAACAGCTTGAAAACATATTCTTAAGAAGCCTTTTTCTTGTATTAGGAGGAGAGTTCAAGTGCACCTGAGGAAGACGAGGGAAGCTCTGAGTCAGACGGAGTAAGTCCTTCTTAAAGTGCGCTCACTGCATGATTCCATCCTTTTCTAGCACCCTTATGTTAATCTCACATTATCTTTTGTAGGAAGGAGGAAGGTGCAAAAAGGTAAAAGTCTGACAACATTTTGAATTAAAAATATACAGCCATTTATCTTTCTGTGTTTTCAGTCATTGATTGTGTGGTTGTCCACAGAACCGTGGAAAGAAGGCAGTGAAATGTAGAGGCCAGGGACATGGAAAGGGCCATGAAGGAAAAGGAGAAGGAAAAGGAGAAGGAAAAGGAGAAGGAGGAAAAGGAAAATCTGGAAAATGAAAGAGAGCCGTGCTGGTGGTCACAAAAAATAAGGAAGAAATCCATGATCACCATTTAGTTATTTACTGAGTGTATAGAATTTACACATCTTTAATAAACTAATAAAAATAAAAAAGACCAGACTGGTTTGTTTATTTTCTTACATATAAAGGAAGTGACACATTCAATAAAAATGTTTCATATTTAATAGTGTTGATAAATGAATGATTATTATTGTTATTAGTAGTGGTATTATAAATACAAATAAAGGACTAATAAATATCTAAACTCATCATAAATTACCAGATTGGCTTTACTTAATCTGCTGCTAAAAAAAGAGAAAATGTATAGTACTATATCTTTGCCTCATAGCAAGAAGTTCATTCGTTGGGCCTTTTTTGTTTGGAGTTGTGTGTGCATGTTTTCACCAGTGTGTAAATCTGGGGTGTCCAGACTTTTTTCACTAAGTGGCACATTCAGAAAAATAGGGGGAAAAGGGGATGGGTATATATCAAGATCGTTATGCAAATAAGTAATTGGGCTAACACGTGAATACTGTGTAATATATTTTGAGCTCACCATTAATGGGAACAGAATTGCACTAAGTGATGCTGCCCTCTAGACTGAAGCATGGCTTGCAGGTGGTTGAGATATGAAGGGCATCACAGAGATGGCTGTCGGCCATTTGGCTTCTCAATCAGCTCTTGTTCAGAGTCATCAGAGAGAAAACGTATATCAAGACCATCGTGTATAAATTGTCAAGTGAATGTTTTAAGCAGCATGAAACTCTCTGTGTTTCAAAGAGGTGCATTCAGGGATCGTCGGGAATGCTACCATCAGCTAGCTTAGCCTTCCTGTGGACCATTCCATTATATTTTTAGAATTTGCTGCAGGCCAATTAAAAATGGACCACGGGCCCAATTGCCCCTGCCGGCCATAGTTTGGACACCCCTGATCGAGACAGATCAATATGCTGATGGTCTGAGGGCACAATGAAAATGACTAGCTTCAGAGAAAGACTTGAAACTGTAAGTGTTAAATGGTAATGGTAAATGGTTTTGTATTTATATAGCGCTTTTCTAGTCTTGATGACCACTCAAAGCGCTTTACAGTACAGTTTTACATTCACCCATTCACACACACATTCATACAGTGCATCTATTCGCAGCACTTTATTATTCTATGGGGGTTTTTTAAACTCAAGAACTGCTGATATGTGTCTTAACATCTTGAAGACTTTATTTGATCTTTCCTGACAGCAATGCAACTTTACCACATTTCTTTTTCACAGCAGTGCAGATTGGTCCAGCAATATTAGACAGTATTAGAAATATTCGGTTAGAATTTGGTGCAGCAACACAGGAAACTTGACAGGTATTAGTAATGAGATCTGTCAAACTGAGAAAATTGATGTACGAAAAACGATCACAGGTGGTACATGCTCAAATCCAGATGTGCCACCACAAAGTTATGGGTAGTTCTGGAGACACTTCCCTGTCTCTTACAGATTGTCAAACTTGAGAGATTTAATCAATTCATGAGCAGCCCTCTTGGAAAAGCAAATCAATTATTTACAGATGTCAGTGAGTGTTTAAAAAGACAAAGAAAAAGACACCTGCCGACCAACTTGAGACACATCCAGTTATTAGTCCATCCTATTTCGGTAAGGCTCAGTGGGGGGAGTGGAGGGCTGGGCCACGTCTATTCACTGAGACCAGAAAGACCTAAATACAGCGGAGATCAGCAATCACCCAAGAGATGCATGAGATGTTTACATGTGTGTTTTTTAACTCATTACCATCGTACTGTCCTGTTTTAGAAGAGCCCGTTGACCTGTTCAGTCTCAGGATCCAGATCGATGTCATAGAAACAAGGCCTGGTGGGAAGACCGGGGATTGTAGGCATCTAGGGATGAGGACAGAGATTAATGACTCATTCTTGATGAAAACAATATCCAATGAAACATCAGGCCATTCATTACATTCATGTTCTGTACACACACACACACACACACACACACACACACACACACACACACACACACACACACACACACACACACACACACACACACACACACACACACACACACACACACACACACACACACACACACACACACACACACACACACACACACACACACACACACACACACACACACACACACACAATAGAGCTTTGCCCTCAAACTGATCAAAACTGATGTGGACACCTGCTGAAACCTAGAGCCCCCCCTTTTCCACAGGTCCAAAAACCTTATAACATCTTATCTTTCGACTGAAGTAGGATTGGATAAAATCCTCATTCACTCCTGGGTCAAATGATTCTGCAGTCGACATGGTTTTTATTACAACCTTTTTACAGTGATGGAAAAAAGGCAAACTCCTCTATTGGCACTAGGAAAGGACTCAATTGCTCATCTCCGTACACTGCATATATCCACTGCCAAAGTCGCAGATCACTACTGAGTATGATGAGAATGTGTTATGACAGTTGAATTGAGTACTTCAAGTCTTAATTTGCATAGAGTAGTTGATGAATGAATGCTATCATGTGATTTGAAGGTGCAGAGCAGTAAGGTGTCACACCCCCGCTCTCCCACTGCAAAATCTGAAAAAAACGCAGTGTCCTCAAGTGAACAAGAGCGTACCGTGCCAACCAGTGGGAACAGAAAGCCGGCGCCCACACTGGCTCGGATGTCTCTGATTGGCACAATGAACCCTGTAGGCACACCCTTCTTCTCAGGGTCATGCGAGAGCGATAGGTGCGTCTTCGCCATGCAGATTGGCAGATTGCCGAAACCCTGAGGGCCAAAGAGTACACAAGGATATGTATTGGATCTTTCACAATAGGGCAACTGGAGAATCCACCGTACAATTACAGTTGATCTACACTGACAGACGACGGAAACAAGTCAACTGAGGTTCACTGACCTGTTTGGTGTAGAGCTCCACCTTGTGTTGGGCCTCTGGGAGAAGCTCAATATCATCTGCACCGTAGATCTTCTGGGCAATCATTCGAATTTTGTCAGCAATGGGGAGCTGTATGGTAATTAGAGATATAAATATGGCCGTCAAGGCAGTCCTTTAGTTGACATGGCTGACATAGCATTTTCTATACTAGACCGGTTTTTGGCCCAAATAAAGGATTCAATTCCTCGTGAATAACAACATTACTTTTTTAAGTTTTCATTTCAATCTGATAAAATAGACTGTTTAATTCATGTATTATATTTTAAACCCAACGCTGAACTTCAGAATTCCAGTTTACAGCCTATACCTCCAAATCATAAAGGAACTTGAAGTTGCTGGGGGCCCCGGAGGCTATCCTGTTTGCCCATCTCCTTGCACCACACCTGCATAACCTGATGTGATGTTTTAGATTTAAGTCAGTGTGAATGATTTAAGACATTGACAGGTGTGTCTGAGGTGTGATCTATATAATTTTAGAAAAAATATACAAAGACAGTGGCAATGTGTGTCACTATTGACGTTTGAACGGATAATTACTGGTAACAAAACCAGCATCAGGAGGACTGATTCAGTCATGGGAGCTTTTGCATTTAGTTTTGTTGTCTTAACTTCTTCCACTAAGGCCGGAGTTTGTGCACGGATTAATATTCACAAGAGAGCACATAACTCCGCCAAGGCCGAACAGTCGCCTCATGAAGCCACATTTAAATTCCCTAGATCCAGATTTTTATTTGGATCTACATCAAATTACACACTCAATGGGAAAAATGTTTCCTGGATTCGCCTTCTGATTTGAGCCATCACCAAAATGTAATGAGTTCTCCCCTTCCCCTTAACCATAACTTTTCACCAAGTTGCATGGTAACCCATCCAGTAGTTTTTGCCTAATCCTGCTTACTGTGAAACAAAAACAGACGGCAACTCAAAATTCAAGGACATGAATCTTCTACTGCTCACACATTTGTGGCCTAGAATTTTTAAAGAAGTGAAACAGCTGGTTTTAGGAAGATCGCAATATTTCTTCCATAAACAAGAAAGAAATATTGTTTATTAGTAGCGTGTTGGTTTGAGCGTGTTGGTCCAGTGGAAACTCTCGATTTCGTTTCGGCACAGGTACAAATACTTTGCCACTATTAGATACTATAAGATCTATTGTACCCAAGAGAACCTGTTTCCATGAACCAATTTGCCCACGAATCAAAAAAGCATCCATCACACAATCCTCATTGTAATATTTCTTTCAGCACCAATTACCGAAAAAGCTCCCTTAAAGCAGATCATCATGGTAACATATCAAAATGTGACAAGGGACAATGCCATGAAGGAAAACATGTTACCCCTCCCCAACTCACACAAACTGACTCATACACTGACAGCCATGCTTCAGAACCAGTTCAGGCAACAGTATGACTTTTATAAGGTGGATGCAAAAGTAAGAGAACAAGACTTTATTGTTGAAAAACTTGATTTGCATCTTCACTCTTATATGAACAATATGTTCCAGTACTTGATTAAGATTTGTAAATATAAACATCGCTGTGATGTTTTCATCTAAAGCATGTGATTAGCATATGTTGAATATTTATCACATGTATAATCAGAACAATACAATGACTGATTATTTGTCTCACATGTTCAATGTTTTTTCTGAGAAGCTTTTCGATGATTCAGAGTTGATGTTGAGAGTGGACCAGCTTCATACCTTTCTGCTTACGAGTCCTTAATTCTTTGTTTTGAGGTAGAAGGGACCACACTAGCAGTTGTTGTCCTGGCGACACCCAGTCCATACCTGCTCTGCAACTATTAGTCACGTGCCATTGCAGGTGACATACATCGTCTCATGCAGCACCAGTGTATAAATAGAGAACGAACACACACATCAGACATCGTTCAGTTTGATTTCGGGATCAGGTAGGTTGGGACTGCCTTCTCTTTTTTCTACTGACTTTTGCAGGTTCAAATATTTAAAATGTCTATTTCAATCCTCGTTTCTCAAGGAAAAGATTTTCTACCGCAGCTATCAACCAGACAACATGGCTGACAGTAAGTCTCTTTTCTCAACTGTTATATATTTTTACAAAAAGTGCTTTGTATTGTTTTTCTGTGCAGACTGTCCAAATACTTTACTCCATTTTCATGCACACATTTGGCCTCATCTTGTGTTTGGTATATGGTTATTAAATGCAATAATTGCTTTTTACTTTTAATTAGTAAATTTTTCCAAAAGATGCATTCTTAATTGTGCAAACACGAATTGCATATTTAAGAAAAGCTGTCTATCTACTTATACATCTTATACAGTTTTACCGATGTGCCCTTTTATTCTTTTATTTATTGATTATTTTCTTATTCTTATTTTATGATAATTCAGGTCATTTCCTAAACTGTGCTAAGGAGAACTATTTTCTTTCCATGATGCAGTTTTGCTTAAATTCAACAAAGATTGTTTTAATTTTATTATCTTGGTTCGGGTCAAATTTAATGCATGTGCTAAATATGACAACTAGCGTATGTACTCCCATGTGTAAACACAGTAATAAGCTGACAAGATTGATATAACAAATGATAATCCTAAGAATGAAACAGTGGTTAGTAATATAATCCCTGTGGGTTACTCTCAATAATTATGTAATATAAATTCAGTCCAGTAATATTTTATATTTTTTATTTTCATTCTTTTGTAACTTTTTTTTCTATTGTGTTTCAGCCCAAGTAGACAAGAAGGTGAGTCTCTTACTTTCTTCACACTTCTTTAGACTAACAGCTTGAAAACATATTCTTAAGAAGCCTTTTTCTTGTATTAGGAGAGTTCAAGTGCACCTGAGGAAGACGAGGGAAGCTCTGAGTCAGACGGAGTAAGTCCTTCTTAAAGTGCGCTCACTGCATGATTCCATCCTTTTCTAGCACCCTTAGGTTAATCTCACATTATCTTTTGTAGGAAGGAGGAAGGTGCAAAAAGGTAAAAGTCTGACAACATTTTGAATTAAAAATATACAGCCATTTATCTTTCTGTGTTTTCAGTCATTGATTGTCTGGTTGTCCATAGAACCGTGGAAAGAAGGGAGAGAAATGTAGAGGCCAGGGACATGGAAAGGGCCATGAAGGAAAAGGAGAAGGAAAAGGAGAAGGAAAAGGAGGAAAAGGAAAATCTGGAAAATGAAAGAGAGCCGTGCTGGTGGTCACAAAAAATAAGGAAGAAATCCATGATCACCATTTAGTTATTTACTGAGTGTATAGAATTTACACATCTTTAATAAACTAATAAAAATAAAAAAGACCAGACTGGTTTGTTTATTTTCTTACATATAAAGGAAGTGACACATTCAATAAAAATGTTTCATATTTAATAGTGTTGATAAATGAATGATTATTATTGTTATTAGCAGTGGTATTATAAATACAAATAAAGGACTAATAAATATCTAAACTCATCATAAATTACCAGATTGGCTTTACTTAATCTGCTGCTAAAAAAAGAGAAAATGTATAGTACTATATCTGTGCCTCATAGCAAGAAGTTCATTCGTTGGGCCTTTTTAGTTTGGAGTTGTGTGTGCATGTTTTCACCAGTGTGTAAATCTGGGGTGTCCAGACTTTTTTCACTAAGTGGCACATTCAGAAAAATAGGGGGAAAAGGGGATGGGTATATATCAAGATCGTTATGCAAATAAGTAATTGGGCTAACACGTGAATACTGTGTAATATATTTTGAGCTCACCATTAATGGGAACAGAATTGCACTAAGTGATGCTGCCCTCTGGACTGAAGCATGGCTTGCAGGTGGTTGAGATACGAAGGGCATCACAGAGATGGCTGTCGGCTATTTGGCTTCTCAATCAGCTCTTGTTCAGAGTCATCAGAGAGAAAACGTATATCAAGACCATCGTGTATAAATTGTCACGTGAATGTTTTAAGCAGCATGAAACTCTCTGTGTTTCGAAGAGGTGCATTCAGGGATCGTCGGGAATGCTACCATCAGCTAGCTTAGCCTTCCTGTGGACCATTCCATTATATTTTTAGAATTTGCTGCAGGCCAATTAAAAATGGACCACGGGCCCAATTGCCCCTGCCGGCCATAGTTTGGACACCCCTGATCGAGACAGATCAATATGCTGATGGTCTGAGGGCACAATGAAAATGACTAGCTTCAGAGAAAGACTTGAAACTGTAAGTGTTAAATGGTAATGGTAAATGGTTTTGTATTTATTAGGGATGAGCGAGTACAGCATTATCTGTATCTGTATCTGTATCTGTTAACCATATCAATTATCTGTATCCGTATCCGTACTCGGAGTGGGCGGGGCCTAACCCGGAAGTGGGTGTGATTTAACCCGGAAGTGGGCCGGGTTGTCTTGAAATGGGCGGGGCTTTAACCAGTATGTTATTTTAAGCATGCAATTGATATGGGTTGATCAGAAATTGTTATATTTATTGCTGATTAGAAAACTATTACAGGACAGCATCAGCATTGAGCTTCAGATCAATGATTTTGATCACAATAGCAAACGAACTATTTACAGAACAAGTTTTGTAACAATGAATACAACACATGCTGTTGCAATTATGAAGTGAAATGTAATAACAAGTGTTTTCATACTCAACATAACTTTCTTTTTTAACTTTGAATTTTTTTTTATTTATTTCCACACCAGGTGTGTGTGTGTGTGTGTGTGTGTGTGTGTGTGTGTGAGTAAGAGAGAGACAGAGAGAGAGAGGGGGAGTGTATGTGTGTGTGTGTAGTTTAATTTGTAATATTTTTTATACCACTACTACCTAGAACTTGTCAGACACTCAGTGCGTGAAGTAAAATAAAACTGGTTAGAGCCAACTGACGGTTGTTTAAACCGTTAAAGTAAAAAAAAAAAAAACTGTTTTAAAAAAAAAATCTCTGACAGGCAGAGACGCAACGCGAGTCGCTTTCTACCAGCACCACGTCTGAACGAACCCACGTTTAACAGAACTCTACTGGTTAATAAGTAAGTACAAACTGAAATAAAAACAAACTTCAAGCTGAAGAAACCCTAAACGTTAACGGAAAAGACCCGCGAACCTGAGTGACTGAGAGACAGAGAGCTGTTCTTTGAGTGAGTGAGCAGAGCGGTGTGTGAAGGGGAGGAGCGCTGTGACGCTGTGTGAGGATTTTCATTCAGTCAGAGCACAGATATTGACTCGTATTACTCGTATAATACTCGTGCTCGGCAAAAGTGCTTTATCCGTACCGGATACTTGTTTCAGCCGAGTATCCGGCTCATCTCTAGTATTTATATAGCGCTTTTCTAGTCTTGATGACCACTCAAAGCGCTTTACAGTACAGTTTTACATTCACCCATTCACACACACATTCATACAGTGCATCTATTCGCAGCACTTTATTATTCTATGGGGGTTTTTTAAACTCAAGAACTGCTGATATGTGTCTTAACATCTTGAAGACTTTATTTGATCTTTCCTGACAGCAATGCAACTTTACCACATTTCTTTTTCACAGCAGTGCAGATTGGTCCAGCAATATTAGACAGTATTAGAAATATTCGGTTAGAATTTGGTGCAGCAACACAGGAAACTTGACAGGTATTAGTAATGAGATCTGTCAAACTGAGAAAAATTATGTACGAAAAACGATCACAGGTGGTACATGCTCAAATCCAGATGTGCCACCACAAAGTTATGGGTAGTTCTGGAGACACTTCCCTGTCTCTTACAGATTGTCAAACTTGAGAGATTTAATCAATTCATGAGCAGCCCTCTTGGAAAAGCAAATCAATTATTTACAGATGTCAGTGAGTGTTTAAAAAGACAAAGAAAAAGACACCTGCCGACCAGCTTGAGACACATCCAGTTATTAGTCCATCCTATTTCGGTAAGGCTCAGTGGGGGGAGTGGAGGGCTGGGCCACGTCTATTCACTGAGAAATAAAGCACCAGAAAGACCTAAATACAGCGGAGATCAGCAATCACCCAAGAGATGCATGAGATGTTTACATGTGTGTTTTTTAACTCATTACCATCGTACTGTCCTGTTTTAGAAGAGCCCGTTGACCTGTTCAGTCTCAGGATCCAGATCAATGTCATAGAAACAAGGCCTGGTGGGAAGACCGGGGATTGTAGGCATCTAGGGATGAGGACAGAGATTAATGACTCATTCTTGATGAAAACAATATCCAATGAAACATCAGGCCATTCATTACATTCATGTTCTGTACACACATACACACACACACACACACACACACACAATAGAGCTTTGCCCTCAAACTGATCAAAACTGATGTGGACACCTGCTGAAACCTAGAGCCCCCCCCTTTCCACAGGTCCAAAAACCTTATAACATCTCATCTTTCGTCTGATGTAGGATTGGATAAAATCCTCATTCACTCCTGGGTCAAATGATTCTGCAGTCGACATGGTTTTTATAAAAACCTTTTTACAGTGATGGGAAAAAAGGCAAACCCCTCTATTGGCACTAGGAAAGGACTCAATTACTCATCTCCGTACACTGCATATATCCACTGCCAAAGTCGCAGATCACTACTGAGTATGATGAGAATGTGTTATGACAGTTTAATTGAGTACTTCAAGTCTTAATTTGCATAGAGTAGTTGATGAATGAATGCTATCATGTGATTTGAAGGTGCAGAGCAGTAAGGTGTCACACCCCAGCTCTCCCACTGCAAAATCTGAAAAAAACGCAGTGTCCTCAAGTGAACAAGAGCGTACCGTGCCAACCAGTGGGAACAGAAAGCCGGCGCCCACACTGGCTCGGATGTCTCTGATTGGCACGATGAACCCCGTAGGCACACCCTTCTTCTCAGGGTCATGCGAGAGCGATAGGTGCGTCTTCGCCATGCAGATTGGCAGATTGCCGAAACCCTGAGGGCCAAAGAGTACACAAGGATATGTATTGGATCTTTCACAATAGGGCAACTGGAGAATCCACCGTACAATTACAGTTGATCTACACTGACAGACGACGGAAACAAGTCAACTGAGGTTCACTGACCTGTTTGGTGTAGAGCTCCACCTTGTGTTGGGCCTCTGGGAGAAGCTCAATATCATCTGCACCGTAGATCTTCTGGGCAATCATTCGAATTTTGTCAGCAATGGGGAGCTGTATGGGAATTAGAGATATAAATATGGCCGTCAAGGCAGTCCTTTAGTTGACATGGCTGACATAGCATTTTCAATACTAGACCGGTTTTTGGCCCAAATAAAGGATTCAATTCCTCGTGAATAATACGTTTTCATTTCAATCTGGTAAAATAGACTGTTTAATTCACGTATTATATATTAAACCCAACGCTGAACTTCAGAATTCCCGTTTACAGCCTATACCTCCAAATCATAAAGGAACTTGAAGTTGCTGGGGGCCCCGGAGGCTCTCTGGACGGCCTGACCCAGGGCCAGAGCCCCGGCTCCACCCTCGGCCCAGTGGGAGCATTTCACTGCATCGAATGCTCCAGCAGCTTTAGCCATGCTGCAGACCAAGCCCAGCTCAGCCTCAGTGTCTGTCCTGCAGGAATCAGCACACAAAATGCTTGAGGGGTCAAACAACACAAGAATTTTCCTGTACATGTCAATATGGCACAAAACATTTGCATCAATAACTATCATCTAATCTCTTTGCTAAATTAGCTTTTCTGCTGTTTGACAAACAGGGATGATGTGAGTTCCAAGAGTGAAGTGTTACTAAAATTCTTTGGATCTGTCAGTGTAAGTGGCATCGTTCAAATTGTCATGTGATCCTTTGCGAGTGTAAAAATATTGACTGGTGCAGCTTTACGTGAAATTTAAAAAGAGTTCTCTTCCATGTCTACCATGTGATCAGCACTTACTTGAAAGCATTGACAGCGACCACCACAGGCACACCAAAGTGCTGAGCATTCTCTATCTGCTTCCTCATGTTGCTGCAGCCCTTCTCCAGGAGCTCAAGGTTCTACACACACACACACAACATGCACACACAAACAAAAAGGCTGACTTTTGCTCCTCCGTAAAGGTTTGGTTTTAAACTCTTCGTTATGATAATAGCATGACAAACACTTGATAAAAAAACAAACATTTAATCAATCTGAGTTTGATCAATTATCACTTTGATTACAAAGGACAGAAGCCTTCAATTGATTATATTAAACCTTAGATATATTGCTATTGATGAACATTTTATTGCCACAATATTGTTATATTCTCCAGCCCTAATGCTTGCTGGACATGTGTTAAAACAACTGAAACTGTGGCTAGGATGCTTCATACAAATAAAATAAATACACAATGTTGATCGACAGAATATCATTTACAGCAAAGCATATCCTACATTACCTCCTCAACATATTCCTTTGGCAGTGGCATTCCAGCAGTAACCTGAACGAGACAGAGGAAAAATGTGGTAGTTCATTTGATCATTCCAACAGCTGACACAATGAATTTCACATAAGATTGATCATTGTGGTTTTTTTATTCATGATGGAGCTAACGATTGTGCGAATGAAGTGAGAGTCAACTCAGCAGTATATAGTGACACTCCCAGCAGTCCACCGTCAATGACAGAGGGTGAAACATTCAGTGCAGACGAAATCTTTATGTATTTGAGGATGAGGTGAGATTTTTATGTAAACTTGTTCACAAATTTAGCGGAATTTAAAAAATAAAGCCAATAAATGAATCATATTGTAATTGCAATGCTGTAGTAAACTCACTTTTGATCCTCCTCCATGCATCTTCAGGGCTCGGACAGTCGCCACTAACACCACCACCTGCGGCCTCAGGCCTGAGTAGCGGCACTTGATGTTGAAGAACTTCTCCATGCCGATGTCGGCACCGAAACCAGCCTCAGTCACTGTTGACACACAAGAGTCAGCGGTTGTGAGATGAAGAGAATAGTATCAGAATCCCAGTTATGAGGAGTACAGAGGAATATCTGACTGTAATTTAACATCTGCTGCACAATCACATGTACGGAAGGAGCAAACCATCCACATCAGCAGCAGTAAAACTATTGCTCCCCTTACCTACAAAGCCCTCAGGTCCAACCAGCTTCAAGGCAATTTTATCAGCCAGAATGGAGGAGTTGCCATGGGCGATGTTGGCGAAGGGGCCCGCATGTACAAACACAGGAGTTCCCTGTGGATTTATGTCATACAAAAAAGATATCTCAAGGCACATCATCATCTCTTAAGAAAATATATATATATATATATTTCAGATCAACAACAACAATTAAAACAATGTGTCAAAAGACACAAACATGTGGAAGCTTGTAGGAGTTTATTTCCGGTAAGTCTGACAACATAAAAACATTTTCCTTAAAGAAAATCTTAGTATAGGATAGTGTATGTGCTGTGTTTCACCCACCTCCAAAGTCTGCATCAGGTTTGGCTTTATTGCATCTTTCATCAGCACAGTCAGAGCACCACTCACACCCTGACAAATAATGTAAAAAAACATTACAGCAGCCTAGTTTTACCAATATACAAAAAAATATAGCAGGTCGGGTTGTGAAGAAGACACAAGGGCACAGACCAGGTCCTCTGTGGTGATAGGCTGTCCACTGCGGCTGGTGGCCACCACCATCTTTGCCAAACGCTGACGCATGTCCTCCAGGCTGCTGGTGAGGGCAAGCACGGCCATGATTTCACTCGCCACCGTGATGTCAAACTGGGCCTGGGGGAAAGAGGAGGGCAAAGTTATTACATGTGTTCTTATCAAGAAGATAATTAAGATTCCTAGACTTGAGGAATCCCCTATCTGTAGAATCTGTATGTGATCAATGATTCTTCTTCTTTGAGGTCTAATGGCCGCTGGCATCCAAAGATTACTGCCTAGATCACAGCTTCTATCTGTACTTCTACTTATAACTGCTTTCAGATATGCACTGAAGTCCAGACATTTTCCTGAAATAATAATAATTAAATAATAATAAAATACCACTGGGGGGCACCAAAGTAAATAATTTTCATACATTGCATGTTGTGGCCCTAACTCAGGGGTAGGCAACCTTTACATTTCAAAGAGCCATTTTATCCCCTCTTCCCCCAAATTAAATCTGTCTGGAGCCACAAAACATATTTGATAAGACTATAACTTTATAAAGATTATAAAGTTATATATATAGTTATACAATATATATAAAAACTATAGCTTGTTGCATTTATTAAATTATAGAACGACAATAAAAAAAACTGTTGACATTTAACTGCTATTTTTACCTGTTACAAAAAAGGAAAACACCAAACTCTTATGAAGAGGAGAACAAAATACATGTGTAGGCCTACTTTGAAATAAATGAAACACAGAACTATGCTTGTTTTGCTCATCTCCAGCTTGGTACTTATCAGCAGAAGCTATGTGCTCGCTCTGGAAATGTCTTTAAACATTACTTTTTTTTTTTTGCTAATTCCTCGTCATATATGAAGCATACAGGTAAGCCAACATCGTTGGCAGTGAAAGCAAATTAATCTGTCCACGCAGAATTAAACTCTCTATTTTGCTCCCAGACTTTTCTTTTTGGGGATTTATCCATGGTTAGTTTACCGAGGCCGGGGGTAGGACACTATAGATTAGCAACCTGCAGGGAAAAGGGCCGGGACGTAGACGTAATAGGATGTGACGCATATTTTAGTTGACGAAATATTAAAACGAAACGTGAGAGCAGGTCAGACCGGAGGCGGACACAGAAACTGAAGCTCGGTACAAACTAAATGCAGCTTCTGCTCTGATCAAGAGGCTGCAGCGCTGATCTCTGAGCAGCTGTGACGAGAGAAACTCTGTGTTTTCACTGTTTCCATTGTTAAGAAGCAGCCGGTCAGTCACTGAGCGGCTGCTTCACGTAAACTAGCTCTGATCTCACTATGTCTCTCTGAGCGAGTGAACGGGGAAGGGGGCGGAGCCCCGGGGCCTATGTGTATGTCCGCTATCTGGGAAAGCACACACACACACACACACACACACACACACACACACACACACACACACACACACACACACACACACACACACACACACACACACACACACACACACACACACACACACACACACACACACACACACACACACACACACACCTGGTAGTTCATGACGGCCTGATACGATGATTATTTAAAAGATGAATGAGAACGAGACCTTCATCATATGAAAACTGATTCGTTAAGTTCACTGTTCGCAAAAAATATGCGCAACATGCACAACACTGTAGCCTTAAGGGAGCCAGGGGGCTGAAGAGCCGCAGGTTGCCGACTCCTGCCCTAACTGAATGATGAACTACTTTTTACCTCTCTTGTGAATCCCTTTTCAGTTGGTGACTGGCCAATGGTGATCTTCCTCAGGAATCGATCATTGGTATCCAACACTGAGGTAAGGAACAAACACCTTATGAATATGTATATACATAAACACACACAAAAACACACACATAATGCAGTATGTGGTTGAATCCAATGCAAAGCAGACCTACTAAAGCACAAGACATCGAAGGGACGCAGACTTAGAGACATGCGAGTTGTTCATACCTCTCTGCCAGGTGACAGAGCTTGGCTCAATGTCCAGACGGGCAAAGCGGGTGATCTCTTCCTCAGTCAGAGTAGAGGGGTCCGTCTTTTCTATGCCCAGTTTCTACACAAATACATAAAACCTCTGTGTTAAAAAGCAGTGAGTTGAGTCAAAGCACATGTAGGTTTTGATCAAACTCTAATCACTTACCTTCAGTCTGTTGATCTGGATGGGGGAGAACTTCCTCTGTTCTCCACTGAGTGGGACCAAGCGGTTGTACAGAGCCTGCAAACGGAAAGATGACACTCATTCATGATCTTATAATAAGTATTTTTATATTTAAAAATAACTGTGAATGAACAGGACACACACCTTGTCAGTTTGTGTGGCCTCGTGGAACATGCGAGCGTCGATGGCAGCAGCTACCAAGTTGTTGGAAGCTGTGATGGCGTGAATGTCCCCAGTGAGATGGAGGTTGAACTAAAACAAACATATTTCTTTATTTAATAGTGTGCTTTCTTTGTATTATATCATCTGCAGTTTTTCTAACATCAAACAACAGTGCAGTACCTCTTCCATTGGGATGACTTGTGAATATCCACCTCCTGCAGCACCCCCTGTTGACAGAAGACATAATTACAGATCAGAACAGGACTTAAAAGTGTCAAAATGTAACCTGTGCAACATCTGTGACTATGCATCATACTAAAGCTCACCTTTAATGCCAAAGGTGGGTCCCTGAGATGGTTGTCGCACACATGCGAAAACATTGAGGTTCATGTGGGCTCCCAGGGCCTGCACAAGGCCGATGGTGGTGGTGCTCTTTCCCTCACCCAGAGGGGTCGGTGTAATGCTGCAGTTAGACAATACTGTCAGCACTGAACATATTCAAAGGATACATGTGTAACCATTAAGCAATAGTTTCAGGAAACTTACAGTTTCAGTTTCAACAATCTGTATTATTATGTACAAATTGATAAAGGTCATTAGCATTACCCCATGATCAGTTAACATAAACCACTACACTCCTGTAAAACATGCTAAGGTCCAGGGAAGAACAAACAAGGAAGAACATACAGATAATGATATCGTACCCAGTGACAACCACATATTTGCCGTCTGGTTGAGCCTGCAGGCGTTTGATGATATTCAGCTGGACCTTAGCCTTAGTCTTGCCATAGAGCTCCACCTCATCAGAGAGAAGACCCACCTCTTTGGCCAGACGGTCAATGGGCTTGGGCACACAGGAGCGAGAGATCACAATGTCGCTGTGGGAGAAACACACAATCTGAGCTAAAGGAAGGAACAGTGAGGAAACAACAAGACATGGAGAACATTCAGAGTTTTCTACTGGCTACTCTGGAATGTGGTTTGTGTAATTCGAGAAACTCTCCGGCCTCTCAGTCACAATTAACAACACCCATGACTAAGAAGAGGATTGGAGGATGAGTAGACAAACCTTGGCACCGGTTTCTGCAGATTGAGTTTGGTGAGAGAAATGTTCCATTTTCCTGGTTGATGTCCCTCCAGGAAGCGCTTTGCACCTAGCACTGTGTTCTATACACACACACACACACACACACACACACACACACACACACACACACACACACACACACACACACACACACACACACACACACACACACACACACACACACACACACACACACACACACACACACACACACACACACACACACAGTTACTTAAACCCAACTGATGTGGATTTTTGAGGGACAATGCCAATTTTAGGTAATGAAATTACCTAAGATACCTAAAAACATATTAATATAAATTGGCAATGAGACCTAAGATGAAACCCTTACGACAAAGAAATGTAATTGAAGCAAAATATTTTAACCATAAACATTATTATAAATAACTATAAATAAAAAGAACACACAAATACAACCAAATATATAGACTTTCTATAACAATTTATTTTTCCCTGCAAACATAAATGCATCTTTTCTTCTGTGTTTATTTTGTCAAAAAAAGTTTCCATTTTATGAGTGAACCCTACCGCCATCAGCATGGCCACAGTCATGGGTCCTACTCCACCAGGCACAGGAGTGATGAAGCCAGCCTGCTCCTTAGCTGAGGAATAGTGGACGTCACCTACCACCCGCTTCCCACTGGGTCTCGTCTCATCTGAACCGCACATAAACTTCAATATTACCACCGACCTCCACTGAGTTCGTTCCAGACCACCACGATGAATCAAGTAGACAGAATCAGTCAAACCTGGAATGTAGTTGATGCCACAGTCGATGACGACTGCTCCCGGCTTGATCCACTCTCCTTTCACCATCTCTGCTCGGCCGATGCCAACAACCAGGATGTCTGCCTTTCTCACCTACACACAAACAGTGACAGACACGAATGAACTTATCCATAAGAAAAAGAATATCATGTGCAACACTGATTCTTTACATACAGTATATTACATTTACCAGGCTCAACACATCATTTCTCTAAATAGGTTAATAAATTACCTTACAGTTCCACCTGGTAGCAAAGATTTGTAATTGCAAATAGTACTGAAGTGTGAAAGGGCCTGTTTGTTATGGGCTGTTTGCCTGACCTGTGTTACTTATCCAGAGCTACTTTAGAATGATTCCTCATCATTAGCAAGTCCTCCTAATTCAGTTCTACAATGTTGTGTCACATATTTTTATGGTGTAGAGTGAAGTTAGTAAAGTTCATCATACATGGTTTATCTGCAATAAATATTTAATAGAGTGCTTTTTTTTATAAAATGAGACATAACTTCCTTTATTTTACTGTTCACGTGTGGCTTATATGCAAGTTTGAATGATTTTTTTAATTGCTGTTATTTTTTCATAAGTTGCATGTCTGCTAAAATATCGACACAATCTTCAGAACCACAGTTCACTTTTTTCAAAATAAAAGCTTGATAGAACTGGATATAAAGCATTATAGTAACGAAATTAATGTTGTGCGTTTACTTTGAGGACAAATTGCCAAACAAGACTTTTATGAATGTTGCTGACACCCAAGTCCAATAAGGTGAATTAAAAAAAACATATATATATTAAAATGCTCTAGCAGTGATGTAGAACTGACTGAGGGCACGCTGCCCGGTCCCACTGCCTTCTACAGTAATGCTGTTTATCTGTTATTTATTATTGTAGTAATATTGAATATATTGCGAAGCGAAAAAGATGAACGGTTTGGGAGATAAGTGCTCCACATACAGGCAGAGAGAAGGAGGCTTCAGGAATTGGTAGGTAGACTGATAAATTGCATTAGTCTCTTAATTTGCCACCTTCCCTATCTCTACTCATCATCATCATCAATATAGACAAATGCAGAAAGCAGTTTGCTTGGAATAAACAGAAACCAGCCCTAGATAATCAGTGTGCGCTGGTTTGACACACATTATGGTGATATCGGACTTCCCTCCCCGAGTCGGAACAAGGGGGATGATGTTGTACCTCTTCTGGGAGATCGGTAGTTTTAGAGTGGCAGGTGGTGACGGTGGCGTGGCTCCACAGCAGCAGGTCATGCATCGGCGCACCCACGATCTTACTGCGGCCAATCACTACAGCTCTCTTCCCTGCCACAGAAACACCTGTAGAAAAGCAGACAGCAGGATTACACACAGGAAACCTGGTGGAAGTATGGAGCATAGGCTGTTTATTGATAGGATAGACAACATGAAACATTTCTCTATGCATGTGTATCTGCTGCAGCTAGAAAGAATTTAGGGGCCTTATGGGGAAGTGTGAGCTCTTTGCTCAGGTGTGACTGTGTTTACCAGTTTGTTTGATCAACTCCATGCAGCCACTTGGTGTGCAGGGGATGAAGCAGTCGCTCAGGTCCCCCCGAGACAGCTTCCCTGCATTTATGCTGGTTAGCCTGCAAAACATACAAGAATATATTAAATATCATTAATAATCAACATCTACAGGTCTAAAAGTACCTGAGGGAGATCCTTGTTTTACATTCACTGAAAGGACGCAAGGAAACACACCGACTCGATCCAGAAAGGAGAGTAAGCAAACCTTCAAGATGACTATATCTACGGTTTCATGTGTGCTCTTACCCGTCTACGTCCTTCTCTGGGGCCACGGCATTGGTGACCTTCTCTGTGTCGATCTTGTGGATGGAGTCTAAGGGCAGCTGCACAATGAGGCCATGGATGGAGGAGTTCTCATTCACCGCTGTAATTTTGTGAAGAACCTAAGGACAGACAGAAATTTTCATTCTCTGTGCACGTCAAGTAACTTGGGAGCTTTATTATGCACAGGCGTAACCTCACCTCCTCTTCTGTTGCCGTCTTGGGAAGTTTCATATGTGTGGCATTTATTCCAATCTGCATTAGAAATATTAAAGAGTTTGGGCCGAGCTAGTCAGTGCAATTAAAGACAGGGTAAATGCTGCATGTAAATCTCGTTTTCAGAAACGACTGCTATTACCTCTGCTGCTGCCTTCAACTTCATGCTGATGTACAGATTTGAATCATCACGATCTCCAACCTGCAATGATATGAAGTATCACTTTGCCTGCTCGTAGGAAAGAACGGGCTCCATTTGCCCTACAGATCGAGCACTTAGTGTAAATAAACCCTTCCATCTACAAAAACAGACACTCATAAACTTTGTCTCCATGCTGCAGTGCACAACACAACAAGCTACACAAACAATAACCAAAATCCAAATATGCCAAGGATCTCCAGAGGTGGGTCATCATCCCATCTTGTACGTACCTGTAGAACCACTAAACCAGGACTGAAGTTGGGGTCCTGAAGCTTCATCTGCACCACATCCTCCTTCAGACGCTGCCTCACCTGCCTGAGAAACCACAACAACAGAAAAATCACTGTGCATGCTGAATCATAAAAGATAACGGTCAAGATACTAAGCAACACATTTTTAAAGGTTTTGTATTCAGATAAAGCAGCGAGCAGGTTTTGTATTGTGAATCTGGTATTCATTTTCCAGGCCTCCGGCAGATGCTAAACCAGGACATCAGAATCAGATCAAGAGACTTATTTGGTCTTTGCTTTATCTTTATTCATGTTGTGTAGACTTTGTCTTGGTTGTGATTGATCTTTTCAACTCAACATAAAGATGAGGCTGAGCCAATCAAAGACAGAGCAACACAAAAGTGACTTAAAAGGTAACTGGAATTTAGAAATCCATGATGTGCGTGATCATGGATGCATTAGGCGAAGGGGTGACACCAATTTCAACTTCCTTTAAAGTAATCTCAGTGGCCTCAGTGACCTCAGTTTTTAGACCAAATTACCACTCTGTGCTCAGTGACAACCCTCATTCAAACCGGTACTAAGGACTTACTACTAAAGTTTTCACCCCTATTCATTTGTATGTTGGTTTGTTTGTTTATAACAAGATTACACAATTATTATTATTTTTATTATTTTCACTGTTATCCAAGAGAATAACTCAGATTTTGAAAGGATCTGATTTCTATGAGTTTGTGACATTGGGTGCAGCTTGATTGAGTTTAGGAAGACAGTTCATGGGCCTTGGCAGAGGTGTGTGCTCTATTGCTCTAGGGTGAATCAATGACTAAAAATCATTCCTGGAATTCATAAAAACGGTCCTAAAGATATTGCATCATAATAAGATTTCATATTACAATGATGGGTGATACATTCATTACTTGTCACTGATTAACTAGTGCTTTTAACCAATATACTATAAAAGTGCAGTAGATCTTCTCATTGTTCTCCCCTTGAATTAAACAAAACCCTTTTGAGTGAAGGGACATAAAAAGCTGCAATTCCTGAAAGAGAGAGGCAGCCTCGTCTATAGAAGGGTCACTTGTTCTGCACAATCAGTTGTTTGTGAGCTCCTGTGAAGCATCAGAGAAAACTAAGAGACTCCAGATCAGTGGAGAGGTGCAGGCAATTTGTGTTGCACAGAATAATTTAGCTAATGGGCACAGTGAGGGGAAGTTAACAGGGTGCAGGCTGTCATGTCTTGTGACATGCACATGCAACTAAATGACGTGCGCTTTCATTTTTTTTTGTTTCAGGCGAATATATTTGGACCTGCAAAAAAACTGTGGGTAGCAGGCAAGAATTGGATTCATTTATAGACAACTTTATGAAAACCTAAACTTAAATGAACAATTGTTTTTTTTTTTTAAAGTTCCTCTTGGATTTCTGAGTTTCACAAGTGAGGTTACTGTCAGCACCTGATCTCACTGGATCAATAGAGCAAAGATCAAAACACACGTCCACTGCCTCTTACATAACACTGCATGTCAGATCTACAATCATTCACCCATTCAACACCATCACCAAATTACAAGCTAGACAATCGCATTTCCTCGTGCAGCTCGATGAAGAGTCCACTGGGATTTTCCATGCAAACTAGTGGCACACTTGATTCACGTGGCCAGCACCATGTCCAACCAATTCATGCTGAGGTTTGAAATCGGCTGCACACCAGGGTCTAAAAACGCGGCAGCAGCGGCGTGTAGAAATCAGCCATCACACTGGGATAAGGCACTCGAGTCGTCTGAGTTTCACTTTGGCTGCTGAGTTCCCTTAGATAGCGAGTTAGCTGCCATGTAAGCTAGTGCACAGACACATGTTACGCCAGGATTCCCACATGTCTAACTGTGCATTCAGGAAGTTGCAGTAAAAATTAGGTACTTACGCAGAAACTTCTTTCCCACTGATAATTTGAGCGGACATCTTTTTGTAGGAAGTGTGTTGCTCTGTGATGCTGGGACCTGCTGCTCGTTCACCGCCTGACAACAAGAAGAGAGAAGCGCACTGTGAACTTCACCAAACTTCGTCGGGCAATACGTTGACGCAAGATCCGTTCGCACAGGGGGTGTGACCGCAGGAAAACTGGCGTGTGAACTTTCAGGAATAGCGTTGGACGTAGCCGACGCATGGGAGAGAGACGACAGGAGGCGGTAACGCTGTCAACTCCCGAGAGCCAATCAGATATCAATAATGACGGCCAGTGGAAGCTGTTGACCAATAGCATTACAGGGGTGACTGCACATTCTCTTAAAGCTGTACTACCTGGTTTATGAAGCTTTATCAGACACACAACGGACACACTTAGCTTTATGTCCCTGGTAAAAGTAAAAGTATGTCTCTGTGAGATCATTTTTACATTTGGAGGTTTGACTTTAATTAACTTGATTTATAGATGGGTAAAAAGACAAGCAACTACCTCTGCAGGGAATATTAACTATTTGTATTAGTTTAAATATATTCAAGGCAACAATACAACTCATAAGTCAGTTTCAAGAAAAAAGTATCTCTATATTTACCAATCTATCTATCTATCTATCTATCCATCTATCTACCTCTCTGTCTCTCTGTCTATCTAACTCTATATCTACCTCTCTGTCTCTCTCTGTCTCTCTGTCTATCTAACTCTATATCTACCTCTCTGTCTTGCTCTATCTATCTATCTATCTATCCATCTATCCATCTATCCATCTATCTATCTATCTATCTATCTATCTATCTATCTATCTATCTATCATTCTCACACAGGAGAGGGTGTAACTACGCAGAGAGCCAGCAGGGGGCAGCACTGTATGTCCACACAGCGCCCCTCTGACCTGTCAGCAGCAGCAGCAGCAGTGTTTATGTTCCTGGGCCTGACGTGACGTTCACCGCAGGTTTGTTTTGCTGCCAGCGAAGGTGTCATCATTCACACTGTCATTAGAAAGAGCGAGAAATCACTACACTCGTGCAACTGACGTTCACTCCGACGCGAGACATGAAGAAACACCGGGAGCTATGGAAAGTACATGTTGTGTCCTGAGCGACAACGAAGAGCTGCAAACACGACACACCGAGAACAACCCGCACTCCGAGAGGTAAGTTGATAGCAAGATGCTAATTGGTCACACGGGGAGGTGTGGG
The DNA here is from genome assembly GCF_947347685.1 of Pleuronectes platessa. Classification (NCBI taxonomy): domain Eukaryota; kingdom Metazoa; phylum Chordata; class Actinopteri; order Pleuronectiformes; family Pleuronectidae; genus Pleuronectes; species Pleuronectes platessa. Next base: position 14,517,698 of record NC_070636.1, on the reverse strand, counting down.
GGCTCTGTGTATTTCCTGGAGGAGGTGTGGGCGTTACTACTTCATGCCATTGCTTTGTTTTGTCTCTGCAAGCTAACTCCATGTAGCTGTTTGCACATAGTCTGTTCACGTTGCTCCGCCCACTCGCAAAACTGCACCAGCACCACACCGCTGCTGCAGACCAAACCTCAATCAAATTTAAGCTAACTCGCGTGCATCATGTGCCTTTAGGTCCAAGACGCTGTTTGAGGAAATCCGAGCCTCCATCAACAACAATGACAAGGAGGACCGCTCCTTCTGGAGGCCCGTGCTGCCCTGGGGCGGCGTCTTCACCATCAAGGCGGGACGAAAAGCCATATCATGCACCCCCCTGTACGTCAAAATCAACCTGAAGAACACCTGCACCATCGACGGCTTCCTCATGATCCTCTACGTGATCCTGCGGGACAACCAGGGCTTCCCCCGGGAGCTGGCTGTCTTCCTGGGCAAGCCGTTCGTGGAGTGTTTCCTCTACCTGATGGACTCCTGCGATTACTCCACCGTGAAGATGCTGTGGATCTGGGACAGGATGTCCAAGAGACAGTACCGCTCCGAGGTCCACCAGGCGGCGTTGGAGATCGACCTGTTTGGCAACGAGCACGAGAACTTTACAAAGAACTTGAAAAACCTCATGTCCACCATACAGGAGAGCCTGTGCACCAGCTGGAGCTGCCCAGCACGCTTCCAGGAGTTCATCAAGACCACCATCAACATCAGGTATACTGCACACAGACAGTATAATATACCATCAGGTATACTGCACAAAGGCAGTACAATATAACATCAGGTATACTGCACACATACAGTATAATACAAGATCAGGTATACTGCACACAGGCAGTATAATATAGCATCAGGTCTACTGCACAAAGGCAGTACAATATAACATCAGGTATACTGCACACATACAGTATAATATAACATCAGGTATACTGCACACAGACAGTATAATACAACATCAGGTATACTGCACAAAGACAGTATAATATAACATCAGGTTTACTGCACACAGGCAGTATAATATAGCATCAGGTCTACTGCACAAAGGCAGTACAATATAACATCAGGTATACTGCACACATACAGTATAATACAAGATCAGGTATACTGCACACAGACAGTATAATATACCATCAGGTATACTGCACAAAGGCAGTACAATATAACATCAGGTATACTGCACACATACAGTATAATATAACATCAGGTATACTGCACACAGACAGTATAATATAACATCAGGTATACTGCACAAAGACAGTATAATATAACATCAGGTTTACTGCACAAAGACAGTATAATATAACATCAGGTATACTGCACATATACAGTATAATACAACATCAGGTATACTGGACAAAGACAGTATAATACAACATCAGGTATACTGCACACAGACAGTATAAATCAACTTCAGGTATACTGCACACAGGCAGTACAATATGACATCAGGTATACTGCACACAGACAGTCTAATATAACATCAGGTATTCTCCACACAGGCAGTACAATAACCTGATGCTACAGGCACAAGATGGACAACGTGTCTAAACTTCCTCCCATGCTCCAGAAATTATCCAAAATATCCCAGATACGAATGCTGCCATCTTGATTTGTGCCCCTTGATGTACTAAACTGTAACAACCTCCAACTGGATGCTTTCCCTGCTGCCTCACTTTCTTTTCACAGACATATTTTCATTTCACCAAGTTGGTCAAATCCTGAATGGGGTGTTGTTGGATCTACATTTCTGTTAATGTCATTCTCACATTTTTCCACCAGCCCTCCTCATGAGCTGCCTCACAGAGACCCCATTCAGTCGGCCGTGGACGAGTTCCTCTGCCCTAAGCTCCTCCTCTGCTCAGAACTGGGGTGAGATCCGAGGAAGACGTTTGTGACCCTCTGACTCGGTTCAGTCTTGTTCCACTTCTGTGACCGATTGTTCGTCTTTTTACACAGGTGTGATGGTCTGAGGGAGTTCTCTCAGAGGGTCTTCTGCCACGGACCCCCACCCTTTGTCATTCTGAATATGCAGCTATGGAAGTCAGAGGAGTTGTCCTACGTTCCATACCACTTGGCTCTCTGTCAGCACAGGTATGTTTGGTGTACAGCAGCGTGAGTCCGCCTCACTGTGGTAAAATTCACTATCACATGAACTCCCACTGCACTGACCTGCAGTATTATGGCTTTGGCAGAGGGCCATGCTTTCAGCTTTTAGGCAGAGATCTAAAAACTATTTAAGCGTCATAAAAGGAGGCTAAAAACAGTAGTAAATGTTAAATGAAAGCATAGTGATAGTTAATTTTAGAAACTATTTTAGTTTTTTTAGGAGTAATAGACAAAAAATGAGGTTCCAATAAACTTAAAAGGGTTACCGCAGGATCTTTGAAATTTAGATAAACTGAATTCCAGGCCCTTCAAAATACCTTGAATATTTTTAAATATGACATACTAGATTATGTTAATTACACATTAATTTAATGCTACTTGTTATTTTCCTCTATTTATTTATTTATTTTGTGAGAAATGTTTTGTCGGCCTGCGTAGTTTGCAATATCTCTCTGTAACGAGTAGTTATTTCAGGTTTTTATGGAATAAAAGTCGGAGGTAGATGACATGGGTTTAAATACTTGTTTAATGCATCAAAAGATACTTGATGTTCGATGTACATGTCACCGCAGCACCTCTGACACACTCACCAAACCAAAGAAAATGTACCTCCATTCCTGTTGAACGCTGTTTTCGATTAAACATGTCGCTCAATCCTGAAATCATACCAAAATGGTGTAAAAGGTTTTGATATTGAACGTGCCCCAGCCGTCATTAAACAACTAATTGAATTAAATGTTTTTAGACCAGATGCAGGTAAGTTTGCCTCTGATACCACCTTGATCACAACATTACAGATAAACACCTCCTGTGTCCTCTTCTCTTCACAGGTACTTACTTGAGGGCGCCACACTCTTCAACAAGGAGGAGCATCACTACTCTGCAGCTTTCCAGATTGACGGCTGCTGGATGCACTATGACGGATTGAGGAGCGACAATCTGATCTTGTTACACAAGCCGCCCGAGCTCTTGCTGCTGTCCTCTCTGGTCTACACCCGTGCCTCTGAGAAGTGAACTGTACGGAAAGATGGATGATGAGCAGGAGACGCACTAAGCATAGGAGTGAAAGCATTCATCCACCCTTCCTATGATTATTTTGATATGACCCCATGTTGGGCATCACATGATCGTAGCCATTTCCCTCTACTTATCGCATCATTTGAATCTTTTAGTATTTCCCGTCAGCATTTGCTTACTGTTGGCTGTGAGAGTGCTGAATGACATGCTTCATTTCACCTGAATGCTTGCAGCAAGCTCACTGTGCAAATTGAAAGTTACTTAACTTTTTCTAGAGGCATGCTTGGAATCCAAGAATATAATGGACTATAATAGTTCTGGGTTGATAATCATAAATGACCATATCGATGAATAATGCACATTGAGTGAATTATCTGTCACAAAAAAGTTGTTAAATTCATCACACCATGAGGGGGCATTTCTATTAAGGAGATTACATTAACTGTGTACCACATTTGTAAGTGTTTTAAACTCTACATTTATGCATATCAGCCCTTGCTCAAATTGAACTGGTGCTTTTTGTATGTAGACTGTGGTGTGAGGGTCAGAAACAAGGTGAAGGTCCCTGTCAGGTTAACAGGTCAGCTTTTGTTTCTTACCATGTTTGGGATGAGTGAATGTTAAAAGTACAATTGTACATTTAAATGTTACCAGGCCACTAAGCTGGCAGCATTGACTCAGCATATACTGCATTCTCCTCCACAGAAGATATTACTTTTTATAACTTTAAAAAGATTTGTTGGTGTCACACGGTGCCTCTGCCAATGAGAGTTAGTATCTAAGTGAGCTCTGTTGAGCATTAATCCTTTATCAAGGCAATTTTTTCTATGCAAACGTTGTCTTTAAAATGAAAAATACAAATATTTTGGCCTACGTGTGTATTGATTTATTCGTGTTGCACGTCTGAACAGAATGGATGAGGATCAAAAGAGCCACATAACAGCAGACTACCTTTTAAGGCAGGCATTTTATTTTTATACTGGGTACAACTGCACCACACAAACTGACTAGAATGTATGTAAAATGTCTTCAATCAAAAACATGGTCAAAATGTGAAAAGCTACCGTTTTTCCTACACCTAGGGTTATCTTGTACTTCCAGTATTAATCCACAGGATATAAAATTCAAGATCGCCATCACCTCACTACTCCGGACACACGATGGGGGGGGGGGGGGACGTAAAAGAAGCAGAGTGGTCATTTGGCTAAACATTGACATCAGTTTCAAAAAGGATTTTTTTTTCTGTCAGACACAAACATTAAGAGTGGCAGGCCGTCGCAGACCAGGTGTTAGTCGTCGTCCATCTGCTCTCTTTGAACAAGCACTTTGGTGAGAGTGGTGGCAAAAATAAACAGGACATTGGTTAGTTAGGCCATTACAAAAAAATACACACACAAACTTAACTCTAAACACGCCTTCCTTTTGCAGATTAACGTTTGCAGCTTTTCATCAGCCTTGCTCTAAAAGTAGTAGTTAGTATACACCTCAGATGATGACATTACACGTAACATTGACGCTAGATGAACCATGGCAGCAGCACATTCACGCCTGCATGATTTGTGCTGTGATAAAGAGACATAACAAAATCCATTACAGTAGACAAAAAGAATCTGGTTACAGAACATAAACAATACAAATCATAAATACGAATAAAAGAAGTCATTCACATCTTCATAAAATAATTATGCAGGAACATACATCAGTTTGCTTACACTCCACATGGTGAGGCAAACAATCTGCGACAGACTAAGTCTCACCAGTGACACTCTGACCAACATACAAGGCAAATGTCATTAAAGTGGAAGAGCACATGTCCTGTTTACATGACCGGTACATGGTTAAAAACTGCTGGTTATCAGTATTTTCATGTGTATACTTCAGTTTGGCACCAATTCATTAAATTGTGAGCTATCCATTAGAATCTAGATAAATAAACATATGCCTTGTACAAAATTAAACAGCATGCACAACAAAATGACAACACAAAATGTCAATTAAGATGAGGCAAAGTCAATGGTACCAAAAGTGACTGGACGGACATGCCATGTGGGGAGGGGGTTCAACAATATGAAATGCCTTGGCTTTTTAAAAGAGACAAACACAAAACACACTCGTCCACACACGGAACAGAAAATAATAATATTGCATTTTCTAAATGCCGTCAACCTAAATTATAAAACATGTACAAATTACAATATGTATCAAATAGTTTGGTAAGTGCAATGCAGAGCTTGGTTTTAAGTTTTCATGTATGTGCAAACCTCAGTGCACAAAACAACTCAACTAGACTTGAACGCCGACAGTGACTCAACAAAGTGGCACCACGAGAAGTCGTTTCCTAGTTTGGCACCCCCTCTAATGCTGTGCGTCGCTTGACCTTTCTGTCAGTGGAGCCCGAAGCTGCACCTTCAGCCAGCCTGGGGTCATAATACACACCCAGACGTACACTCAGTCAGCTAATCAGCTCTCTCTCCCAGACACAGGACTGGTGACAGTGACGACTTGGCCTGAGGTGGCTAACAGAGCCCACGGTGCTTTGTCTTCCATAACCATGACAGTATGGAAGAATGTGACGCTAATACATTAGCAATGATTAAGTGTTTCAATTCAAAGAGGGATGCAGTTTCTGGCCCTAGGGGTTGGACGAACGGAGAAAAATAAATACAAAAATAAGGTGCATGTTTTGGCACTTTACATGAAACTGAACCAATGACCTCGAACCTGATCTAACACACAAGACCATGGCCGCGTGTTTGGTAGCAGGTTGGCGAGCATACAGACTTCTCACACACCTGATTGGAGGCGAGAGTGAAGAGTTACATTGTACGGGCACCAGGTGTTGAGACAAGGCAAAGCATGCTCATATCCTGCATTAGGGATCATGTGAAGACATTAAATGCCTATAAAACATAATAGTACAAAAAACAGTGTGGATTTTTGATGGGGGGGTGGAATTATGGGGGCAGAGGTTTGTGGTTGTCCAACCAAAGGACGTCCCTTTCAGTACGACTTAATTTTATTGCATCGTTGGGGGCCATTTAGGGTTTTAACGCATTTAAATCAATATGATTAAACATGTAAAGCTGTAATGATGCAGAGATTGACCTAATTGTGTGAGGCAACACAGACAAACAGCTGAATCCTAAATATAGCACCAGTTGGTATCGTGTACAGACCAAAGGGTGAACATAGGGCCAGGGTCGATTACAACTATTGTGAAGAGTAGCAAGTGCATGACCCGACCTCAAGAGGCTGTAACAGAAGCTAGAACATGGGGATCATTATTTTCTTAACATGGCTCCAAGAATGACAGACTAGTGGCAAACAACGAGGAGAATTCGTCATTCACCTCTAAATTGACCCTTGGAATCAAACTACACACATACATTCACACGCTAGTGACCCAGTGCAGAAAAAACATTTACAGGCAATGCACTAGAGGATATATTCATCTATATATATTTCATTTAGACAATTTACAAGAGAGGAAAAAAGGCAGCCCTTTTTGAGAAAATATAAAGATTCCAACGTTTTTTTTGTGAAGCACTGATTTTGATGCAGAGCTCGTGGGTCGCTGAGCACGAGCATCGGTTCTGCACGTAAACACGCAGCAAAACAATCCTATCTGACATGCACTTACTCCTCGAGCATACACACGGACATACACACTAACATGGCCGACAACCACATATTTCATACAAGTACACAAGCGGTGTTCTAAAGTTTGAAGATATGGTTCCGTTTTGCAGCAGGGAAATTAACGAGAAAAAAAAAAAAAATGTAGGTGTTAAATGGTATGACGTAAATAAAACACAAATGTGTGCTGACATAACAGAATAATGAAGAAAAAAGTGACAAGATTTTTCCCACAATCCTCTGGGAAATGGCTCAGAGTCCTTATTGTGGTCCAGCAGCAGTAGAGCGGTCGTCTCCTTGTGCCCGTGACAGCAGCCGTCCAACTCTCTTCCTTTCACATCCACGCAACTTCGTAGCTCTTCATCGCCACAGCCATGTCTGTGGTCCCCCTCTCTCTCCAGCCAGCTCGCCCAGCACATTGATCCACCCAGCAGGCTCTCTCATCCTCTCCTCTGGTGTTCCCATTGCTGTGCAGCGCTACCCTGCACCTGGAGGATGAATGTGGGACGGAGGAGGAGACAACAAAAAAGAAAAGTCTTCGTGTCTAAGTTCTCTTATTGGGTCCTAGCCAGCTGGGCCATGGGTCAAAGGGCAGTCAGGCCAAAGTTACAACGGCAGTACAACATGCCGCTCGAGTCCAACCAGCTGTCTGAGATGGGGTCATAGCGCTGGACAGTGTTCAGGTAAGACGACCCAGAGTGACCTCCCACCACATAGAGGTAGTTGTCCACAATGGCAGAGCCTACACCTGTAAAACAGTGATGTCATATGTGGCTAGTTAGGAGTCATTCTCCTTTTATTTGATGAAACACTATCAGCAGATGCATTATATCCTCCAACAGTGGGTTTAATCATATAAGAATGAATAGGGCATGAACTCACCTGTGCGAGGTTCGTTCATCGGCCGACAGGCTGTCCACTGGTTCTGGTGTGGATCGTACCTCTCAATGCTGGACAGGTGTGACACTCCATTATGTCCACCAACCACAAATATGAAGCCGAGCATGACGCCTACTCCAAAGTTAATCCTCTTATCTGCCATGGGGGCTACCATTTCCCAGGCATCCTTGCTGGGGTCGTACCGCTCCACGCTGCGCAGAACAAAATAACACAGGTTAAAAAATAAAACTCAGTTCATTTGAATATGACATGTCACTTACAACTGGTGGTACAGAGTTGGGCAGATAGTTGTGGTTTTATGCGCTTTGCATTTTTTAAGCTTTTAACGATTTTGCGATTCTCGCAAGATTAACGCAGAGCTGCCAACTCTCACGCTTTGAGAGTTGGCAGCTCTGCGGAGTCAACCACCAATCAGAACACACGCACGCACGCACGCGCACGCACGCACGCGCACGCACGCACACGCACGCGGTGGACTCCGACCCCCGCCCACTCGCTCAGAGACACAGTGAGATCAGAGCTCGTTCACGTGAAGCAGCCGGTCACTGACTGACTGCTTCTTAACTATGGAAACAGTGAAAAGACAGTTTCTCTGGTCTCAGCTGCTCAGAGCTCAGCGCCGCAGCTTCTTGATCAGAGCAGAAGCTGCAGTTGGTTTCTACCGAGCTTCAGTTTCTGTGTTCGCCTCCAGTCTGACCTGCTCTCGCTTTTCGTTTTAATATTTCGCCAACTAAGATATATATTTTTAAGCTATTAGGCTGCAGCTTTATGTTTTTATTTATTTCAAAATAGGGTAAATATTTGAATCGTTTGACAGCACTACTTTTTACCCTTGTGTCAGATTATACTTTAACACAGGGGTCTTCAACGTTTTTCAGGCCAAGGTCCCCCAAACTGATGGCGAGATGGAGCAGGTACCCCCTACTATATAAATTGCATAAAATAGTGTTTATATTATTCTGGGCCTAGTGCCATGGATAAACATAGCTACCCTGTTATTGTGCATTCAATACTACCCTTGTGGGTAGTAGCATGCTAACATTAGAAAGGTGGCTCAGACACCTCGCAAATCCTCTCAGACTTATTTTTCAGTTACAGTAATGTTTTTTTTTTTTTAACATTGTACAGTGTCTATTTCTCTGTAAATTTTTTAAAATCGAAGCAAAAAAAAGTCAAACAAACAACTTTTAGTTACAAATACGACCATTTACAGAGTTTGGTCCGCCATCTTTTATTTTTGAGCTTTGCACTCTTTAGACGTGAGCATAAACGCGATCTGATTGGCCAGTGCTGTGCTGTCGTATTTGCATGAAAGGGGCTGTGAACCGGTGCCCAGCTTGAGAGAGCTACTGTGTGTAGCTGAATGTGTGCATTGCTGACTGAAAGATAACGTCTTCTGCCTCATTTTATCCGTTCGCTACAATATGTTGAATTCATGTCAATGTGTATCTAAAGACAATATATACAATCCTGGTTCTGAAGAGGTGAATTTTGTGGAAACATTTCTTTTGAAAAAAAAAAAAAAAAAAAAAAATTGTCTTTTCAACCAAAAATTTGGCGACCGCCCTGCAGTACCCCCGCGGACCCCCTAGGGGTCGCGGACCCCCTGTTGAAGATCACTGCTTTAACACATCAGGTTTTCAAACAAACAATATTTACTCACATTGCATTACCACCCGTCAAATCATGTACCATTAGATAATACATCTATCCATTATCTTTACAGCTTATACTATGAGGGTCGCAGGGGGAGCTGGAGCCAATCCCAGCTGACATTGGGTGAGAGAAGGGAGACACCCTGGACAGATCTTCCAACATATAGGGACAAAAACCATTTAGCACTTGCATCTACGCTCAATTCTTCAATTAACCTAACATCAATCTGCTTGTCTTTGGCCTGTAGTTAGCCAGAGTACCCCGAGAAAACCCACGCAGATATGGAGAGAACATGCCAACTGCACAGAAAGAACCATCTAGGATTTGAAGAGGGAACCTTGTTGTCGTGAAGTGAACCCACCCGCAACATATTTGAAAATCTGTCCACAATCTGCAAACATCAAATAAGAAACCGTTTTAGGTAATCAAGTTGCACATTTTGATTCAAGGATTTACTTAGTTACTAATATCTTTGATTTTTCAGTAACTTGCAGTCCAAACAGTAACTGATCCATTTCACAGCTCCCTACAATACCCAGCTTAAAACTGTAATAGACTTCCTATCATTGTCTGACTTCAAGTTTCTACAAACAATGTATACAAATATATGAACATACAGACATGGACTGAAATAAAGGCTGTTTTGGAACAGATGTTTATATTTTAAGTTGATATGATAAGCAAAAAACATCTGAACGCACTTCAAAAGATGTTTCAAGAGCAGGAAACATACACACGCAAAATTTTTCAGCACTATACTACATAAAAAGCAATAATTACTCAAAAGACTTATTTCAAACTACAGAAAGTGTGTTCGTTTGGTCTCATAACAAAATCACTCATACACACAGTCAAATGAAACCCTGGCAATGTGGGGTTGTTTTGCAGTGTGCTAGAAGCCACTGGGGGAAGAAAAGAAAAAAACAGTCCCCAAAGATTGTTTGTCCAAACACATTCTCCTGAGGAGTTTCAGGAGTCAAGGAAACGAGCAACAGAGACACGGCTCTCCAGAGATCTACAGCAACAACAGAGGTCTGAACTGGCAGCACACAGTCAGGCAGCCTCTCAGGGAAACTTCAGCAACCACTCATGCTCCGACTCCTCTTCACTCATTAACAGGTTCCTGGTCCTTTTCTCAGAGACACTTGACATCCTTCACTTGATTGCCAGTTCAATTAAATAACTACAAGACCTTGAGAGAGAGTTGGATTCGGAGATCTCAGAGGGTTGACAAGCTTTTCACTGGGATCAAGGTCTATTTTAAAATAGGTGCGACAGAGCACCACAACCTTACAAATCTTAGGTCAAATGTCATCTATAGGGACAAAACTACATGGAGTTGCAGGTTTTGATTATATATGAAGAAACTGATTTTTGGGGAATATAATTCATGCAACCCATAAAATTGTACAACATATGTACGATTGTGTTATTAACAGTTTCGACACAGACAAACACAAGATTGCAGCACTTTCTCACTTCCATATGGGTTCATTAAACTCAGATCAAACAGGCAGCATAACCATTTTCAGTGGATTTACCTGTTCATGTGGGCTGGGCCATAGCCTCCAATAGCGTACACCATTCCATCCAGCACAGCAGTGGCGAAGCAGCTGCGGGACTTTGTCATGGGTGCCACCGGCTGCCACTCCTTCAACTTAGGGACGTATTTCTCCACCGACTGAAGGTAATACTGCCCGTCATAGCCCCCCAGGGCGTACAGCTCTCCGGCCAGCACCACCACCCCGAGGGTGCTGCGGCACTCGGCCATGCGCTCCACCGAGGACCAGGTGTTGCTTTCGGGGTCCCAGCTCTCCACTGTGCTCTCATGTCTCCGATAGCTGATGCCCTGTCTCATGTGTGTGGCAATGCCTCCCACCACATATACCTTGTGGTCCAGCACTGCTACACCAAACTCGTACCGTGGCACGCTGAGAGGGGCCAGTCCGATCCACGAATCGGTCTGAGGGAAATACATTTCCATGCTGTGAGAGAAGGGCAGAATCTGATTAGTCTGATCGCTTTTAAACAGATCATACCAAAGGCTTAAACAATACAGACATTTTGAAAGTTACCTTTATAACAGTGCTTAAATTATTATCCAGACATTATCATCATTACCTTTCTAGTGTGGCAAACAGTCCAGCCTTGCCTCCGACTGCAAGCAGCACCTTGGGAGCACACCTGGGCCGTGCGGACAGAACTGTCTGATAGGAAAGTCGGTGCTCTGGCATAAAATGATATTTAAGGGCCTCATTGAGCAGGTGCTTGCATGCGTGGTCATCTCGTATAAGGTGGTTGGCTTCATATAGGCGAGTGAGGAATTTGACGCTGAGGAGTGGAAGGCGAACGCAGTGCAGCAGCTGTGCCAGATGCTGCTGTCTCTCAGTTACATCATATTTGATCCACGATTCCAGGGCGTAGAATACAGTCTCCTCCGTGACCACCTTAAGGCAGTCATTGGACACAATTTCGTCCAACTCGGCCCTCGTCAGTTCAAAAAACTCCTCCGTCTGACAGACGTCCTCAAAGTTCTCACAGATGAACTTAGTTGCAGCCAGGCACAGATCGTGACAGCCATACGTCTCTGCAAAGCGAGAGATGCCTATACAGTTCCCAGCATCGAGCTGGCTCTCCAAGAAGGAGCAGCACTCCTTAAGCACTAGCTTAACCTGGAGTAAGTTGGCAGCCGGGAGCAAAGATTCCACCGTTTCCTGGGAGATAAACACAGTACCAGTGTAGGCGTACTCTACGATGGCCTGCCACAGAAAGAGTAAACATGTCACATAAATAAAAACCAGTGAGTGCAGTTAATGACCGGCGGCTCCGAACATACCTGCAAGGCAGTCTCGTCGATGCACTGGAACTCCACCTCAGAGGTCTCCTTCTCGGACAGGTTACCCGTGAACATGGCCTTGAAGTAAGGACTTATGCTGGCCAGCACTACTTTGTGGGCATGGATCTTGGCATCGCCCACACGCAGGACAATGTCACATAGTTCATGATCCTGCCGCAGGAGCTGGAGGCCTTGCAGCAGCTGCTCCGAGTGGGGCCGCGTGAGACTGGCAAACATATAGGATTGGTCCTGCTGGTCCATCTGCGAGGAGGGGTCCACACGTTAGTGCAGTGTTGACATTGTGGTTTAGTGAGATCTGTTAGATTTACTGACATGTAGCTGGAAATTAAGCAGCCGTCATCCCGACCACAAGCTCAAAGTAAACACAGATCTGTGCGACATGACACAATAACAACACGTGTATGACTCATTCAGGGATGTTTTGAAGTAACACGGTGGTGAATCAGACGTGTACTGCTCGCTGTCTTCTAGGGAGCATGATCTTTCTTAATCCAATGCTAACGGGGCTTAAAGTTAAACAGTCGTACCGGCCAGAAAGCAAATAACTAACCGGTTAGCCTCAAATCTACGGTCTATGTGCATGTATGCTTAATGACGTCCAGAAACAGAACGGTAAGGGTTTGTTGTCTGGGGCCTTGGCTTGATTTCTGTACACGGCTGGTCCACAACTCGCTAGCTACCACTTAGCTTCGCATCAGCGGACAGTTAATGCAGCCACCACACTTTTTCCCCAGAAACAAAATCCCGCGGATGTCATGTCTACATTAACATTCATGTCGCCGTCATAATGTCAACAACGTCCGACTCAAGCAAATACACGGCGCCGACATCTGCTCCATTGCATTGCAGTGAGCGCACGTTAGCTGCTAAAAATAAACACGGTTACTGTGGCTAGCTGCATCATTGATTGATATACAGTAACATGGCTGACAGGCACTGTACGGGACTCCACAGCTCGGCTTCACGTCACATGTACACAGCGCCACACGCAGAGGGACAAACCTGTAGCCTGTGGTCCGTCTTTAGCGCCGCTGGAAAAGTAACGACGGGTTTTGCAGCGGCGGAGTTCAGCGGCGGCGACGACGAGTGGGGACCCCGGGCGGCGATGAGGAAAACAACCAGCTACCACTGTGAAGCTAAGCTCAGCGCTACTGAGAAGCTTTTATACGAAGCAGCCATTACAGGAGCACACGCACTTCCGCTGCGTTCAAAATAAAACCACGCTGTCACTGCTCCATGTTTCACACGCAGAAGAAGTGTCAGAATCCGTTGATGATCATTGGTTCTAATGTACAAACTTCAGCAGTGTTTTCATTCTTAGAGGCAGAACAACACTGTCCGTTAGACCTGATTCATAACAACAGTGTAATGGTGTACGAGTCCCAAATGCACATTTATTTTAAAGTAAAAGTTCAAGATAAGGAGATAAAATATCTCTAGATGTTGTACAGTGGAGTAAAAATGTGGACACAGAAATAACAAAAATAATACAAGTATTATGTTTGAAAGTAAGTGAAGGATATCGGAAGTGGGCTTTCACAAAAGTTATTTAATAACAACATGAATGATATGATATTAATAATAATACAATATTATTAACAATAACTAAATAAAACTCTCTAATAAGTTACATGTTTTTAATGACAATATAGATACATATCGGATTATTGACGATATAATATCATATATTTATAATATTTAATATTATATATCAGTAGTTATAAATGTATTAACATTATTTATCAAATATGAATAATTTATAATGTTATGATATCATATACAATATAAATATGAATGAAGGTGTTACATATAATACGATTTATATGATAGGTTTTATCGTGTTGTATTATTATATTGAACAAAATTTGAATATTAATTCTACAGTACAAATTGGAAATATTAACATAAAATATTTAAATGTAACATGTCCTGCTTTAATAAATATATTTTGCAAACGTAGCAATTACTCTAGATGCTAAGCAGTGGAGTAAAATGTTAAATGTATTTAATTAACATTTTCTGAAACAATAACAAAGATTGGAATTTTTTCATTTACATTTTTTTTTATGAACTTAGGTATTGGTACCCCTAAGATGATATAGCAGTGGTTTAAAGTCGAAAAAACTCTTGCTTCGTTAAGTATTTATGAGGCCCTCTTTGAGTGATATGCGACCAGGCCTATCAATCAATCAATCACATTTTATTTATATAGCCCATATTCACAAATCACAATTCGTCTCATAGGGACAGAGGATGTTACCCCATATTAAAGATGGGGTGACATCCTCTGTCCTTAACCCTCAGCAAGAGTAAGAAAAAACTACTAAAAAAACCTTTAACAGGTAAAAATATGTAGAAACCTCAGAGAGAGACACATGTGAGGGATCCCTCTCCCAGGACGGACAGAAGTGCAATAGTGATATAAATATAAATGTCAAGTGTAGGACAACATCATCAAGATTAAAGTTATCACTGGTCTCATTCTGGAGCATTGAAGACCTCTCCGGTAAACACAAATGGAGACGACCACAGCTGAGAGTCACATTATTATGTTTGGATACAGCTGTAGAAGACCAGGTTTACAGTCCTCTTTCCTCTCCAGGTGCAGCTGTAGTAATGATGCCATGATGACAACAGAAAGAGAGAATGTGCTGTAGGGAGACACACACAGTAGATTCTCAAATAATAATAATAATAGTAACCTTTACTGTAACCTTTTTTACTCTAGTCTTTACGTTGTGGTACCCAAGTTTCCTATTTTTTCTGCAATCAGGTTCTTAGGAGAATGAAGCAGCTTCAGTCCCCCACAAACTGCATGACAGAGCATCCTGGCATGGAAACTGTGTGCTTGAATCTCTGCAAAATGCACGCAACATTTATCGGGCTGACTATTGGCCTTTGAGGCTCAGGCTTCAGTGGTAAGTGAGTAATTATTTCAAAATTAATAATTCAACTTAATTTGTAAAGAACTTTTCATACAAAAATGCAGCTCAAAGTGCTTTACACATACAAAATAGATACAAAACAAAACAAAATTCAAATGTATTTCATATAAGAGAGATTTTATAAAACATAAGAGGTTAAATTATGTTTAAAAGAAAAGGACATAAAATGTATTTTAAAATGCATTAAAACAGAAAAATAAACTGATAAAAAAAAGCCTATAAACTGATTATTATTTATGGTAACTTCACTTGATGAAATGAAACATTTGAGATACTTGTATTCAGTAGAAAACATACTTTATTACAGAAAAGAAATGGTGGTCTGATCTAAATGTCGAAAATTTAATAATAATAAAAAATAAATTTTGTTTATCTTACACGTTGTTGGCCCTGTTCTGACTGTCTTTGCTGTGCAGTGCCTCTTCTTTGCCTTCAGGTATTTACTTTTTTAGATCTCAATTAGAGCTCTAGATTTAAATTAATTCATTGATTATCAGATGAAATTCTTTATAAATGTGGTCACATGCTTCTTACATTCTAAAAGTCCCCCCGTAAAATATAGATTTACAAATATTTCGGATTAAACTGACATTAACTATCCCATACATAGTAGATTTCTTATCTGCAAAACATCCGATGAAAAGGAGGATGACAGCCTTTGAGGCAAAAGTAGGACAACACTGTGGAATTCTTCCAAAAGATAAGGGGGGAGTTCTGAGGCTGGACTGGTCCCAGCTGGGTTGGGCTCAGAGAAGAGTGTAGGTCCTACTCGGCCGGAAGTATGAAAAGAGCCGTTTCAATTAAATATTTCTTGGAATGGACCAAGTGAAAAAGTCCGTGGACTGATTTCATACTTTGAGGGTCCCTGCTGACCCCCTTCAAGGAAGTCGTACAAGCCTTTAAGTAATTCACTCTCCTCCCGCAGCTGTGTGACGGTGATGCCGCCTGGAGGAGCCTGGAGCTCGCGTCACCATGGAAGCGCTCAGTTTGCGACGTGCATTCGCCATTTTGCTGCCTCGGTGTGTGCTCGTGTCTCTATGCGCGTACATGTGTGTACCCCTCAGTCCGTTCACCAGCTCCAGCAACCGGAGGGGAAACATGTCCTCACCCGGGGAACAGCCGTAGCGGCCGCAGTACGACATGGGCATTCGGACGACGTAGCGTGTAGTCTCCTCGAGCGTCGACGTAGAGGACCGAGAGAAATGCGGGGTCTGTGTTCTCTCTGTTTTTCTAACTTTGCTAGCTCAGTCCGTCAGCACCGAACACTACAACGCAATTAGCGGAGTTAGCTTAGCACCGCTTCACCGCTGTTGTACTTAGCAAATGTTTCTAGTTGCTAGCTAACTAATGAGGCTGCTTAGCGGTAACTTGTCGTTAAGAAGCTAATTGAAGACATTGTTAGGTGTCGTATACCTGACGACACTTTTTATATTAACTACGACAGCAGGGAGTCGTGTAACGTACAGCAGTGATGGTGATCTCCATCGGTGTGCTGATAACCGCCGACAGCCACAAGTGGTTGTGTCCATTCACTGCTGTGGGGATCGATCAGGATGTGGTGGTGGAGCAAGTTCCCAATCCCACTTAAAATGGTCAGAATAGGCAGTTCCAAAGCAAAGGTGACACTGACACAAAGGTGTCAGTGTCACCTTTGCTGCCCCCCTGTCTAAAGACAACTACCGCTGTTAGTGACTTATTCCCTGAGATCTATACCTAGTTTATGAATGTTTATCAGCGTGTTACTGTTCTGAGCACCACGAATAATTGATCTGTATTTCTCTTCACTTCACTCGTGTTGTGAAACATGCTCGTTTATGTGGCTTATTTCTTTGTCATGTTTTTTTTTTTTTTTTTTTACCGATTCTGCTTAAATGCTTTAAATGTGTCGCCTGTGCTTTGTGTCATTGAACTGAAACTTGAAATCCCACTGCTGCCAGGCTGCATTATGGCACCTGCCGCGGCAGCTCCCACCTTTGTTTGGAGGCAGCTGCCTTTGCTGCAACACTGTCTGAGAGCAACTACCGCTGTTTGTGCCTTACTCAGGGAGATTTGGACTAGTTCGTGATCGTTCACTTTTTATTATTATTATCAATTATTATTGTCTCGGGAATGGATGGTTGAGTCGCTGCGTAAAGCTATGGTGTCATCCCTTCACATCTGCTTTATTCTTTTCTACTTTCTGTGCTCATATATACTATATTTTAATACGGCCGAATTCCCAAATCAATATTTTCTCTACTAAATATATAGGTTTTTATCTGATTAAAATGTTTTAAGGGTTTAGTTAAACATTAACAATATTTTTTGCGCATTTTATGGGTCCATGCCACGTTAATTATTTTATTTTAGTTTACTGATCATTCATAAGCTGTGCCTGTGCCACCCTCCAGACTCTTAACAGTGACACAGAGCAAATAACATCATAACATTTTAGTCAGTGCCAAAGAAATCCAGTCTCCATGGAAAAAGCAGTTGACTAGTCGGCACATAATGTAGATGAGTGCTTGGGATACCTAGGTTTCCCTAAAGATCAGGGAGAACAAGATAAAGATGTTTTTTTCCCCTCTGTAGTATTGTGTCCTCATATTGCTTAGTAATATTTTTTTCAACTCCATTAAAAAATAAAATGATATCACTCTTGGATACATGAAGGCTATATTACATGCATTTCTGTACATTACATTTAAGGACATCGTTATAACTTTGCACTGTAACAATGTGCAAAAAGTGACAAGTGGACACTTCACTGCATCACAGTCTGTACATTACGGTATTTACATATGTATATTTATGTAGCCTATTGCACATATTTTAATGTGGTAGGACTTGGCAGTTATGTCAATGGAACATGATGCTTAATGACTAAAACTTGAACCCTGCTTTCTTTTCAATGAGATGCATAAAAATACTCAAATTTGCTCTGACTTTACTCTTCTGTCTGAAATGATGATGGTGAGAAGCTGTTATTAATCTATCATTTGCCATGAATTCATGTTTGTACATTAGTCACACTGTAACTGATGAATACAATCTTTGAGTTCTTACCTGTCCATAGACACCAAGATCATGCTTATGGATCTGATAGCTCTGGAGCTTGATTCATTTTGAGTCAAACCCCCAGAGAGCTAACAAACTATCCAATAAACCATCATAAACCAGTATATCTCATTGCATAAATTGCAAACAGCTTTAGTTGCTCTCAAACAGTGTCCCCAAACACTTGTGGCAACTGTGACAGCTGCCTCCAAACAGTGCCAAAAAAGGCAGCTAGATGCCTTGGTTGTCACACTGTTTGGCATCTGCTTCCAAACAGTGTTGCTTCAAAGGCATCTGCCTCCAACAGTTAGGCAACAAAGGCAGTTGCCTCCAAATAGTATGACAGCTTCTGTTGACACAGGAAGTGCCTCTAGGAGTAACCGTTGCCATGATTTCAGCTTTCCCTTACTGTGTTTTACATCCACAGGTTGACAAACAGCAGAGTGGTTTTCCATCACCAACCACTCCGACTAAAGAAGAGGAAAAGTATTGTCCTTGCAGAGTTGTCTTTCATCTTAGTATTCTCAGTTTTGACCACATCCATCACACCATCAATAATGATCCCTGGATTGATCTCCCAGGAGTTACACAAGCAGCTTCTGGATCCAAAGAATTACCTAAACCGCACAGATGGCGTGGAAGAACTTAAACGCGTCCTCTCAGGGGTGGACATCAAGTCAATCCCCTCTGCGAGCATTGAGGACTTCATAAATTTTCTCCCTCGACTCCTGGATGACAGTAATTTCAAAGTGCTGTATGGTACCTTACAGGTTTTAAACATTCTCATTCAGAGGCTAGGCACGAGTGTAGAGAAATATTTCAAACTGTTACTCTTGGTGGCCTTCAAGGCCCTCGGGGATGCTCGCACCATCACCAGGAGTGAATACATGAATGCGTTTCAAAGGCTGATGGAAACTGTTGCGCCGCAACAAGTGTTAAATCTTCTTGTCAGCAACTTGAAGCACAAGAATTCAAGGATTAGGGAAGATGTCCTTAACATCATTATGGCAGCTATGCTTACTCATCCTAGGAGAGATTTCAACATCCCTAAGCTTTGTAATGAGGTTGCACCATATCTGGCAGACAGCAAGAAGAAAGTCCGCCATGCTGCCCTAGAGCTGTTTGCTGTTTTTGACTACTGCCTTGACACCGGGAAAAAGCAGACTCTGATGAAAGCTGTGGACATGGTTGAGCTGAACGATGATGCAGAGGGTTTAATGGCAGCTGTACAGGCAAGACGAGCAAGGCGTGTCCTCCCTAAACTCTCCTCAGACGGAATAGTGGAGTATGGCTTAGTTGTGCCCAAACCAGGACAGAGGTGCTCACTGCAGTACGGTTCTGGAGCTGATATGGACTGGGTGATGAACAGAGGGCGCATCAGCAGTGCAGGGAGCCACCGAACCGAAACAGACTGTAACCGATTGTATGGCTACGGCAGCTTAGGCTCCCTTACTGATGACCTTCCATTCCAAAGGAGGATTGTCAGCGCGGGCAAAGGGAAAAACAAACTACCCTGGGAGATGTCGAGCTTCTCATCCACTGAGAATCACCAGCAATGCAATTCACCAAATCGAACATGCTCAGAACAGGTGGGGTCTTTCATCCTGTCAACCTCCCATATTCTTACTTATCTGTTGTTATAATTAACCTTCCCTGACTTAGCATATGCTTCTACTAATTTCGTGTTCAGTGTTTGATATTAATGAATCAGCTTTTGACACAGGAAGCAGTGTTCACCTCTTTTATTGAATTGACTTCTAAAAATACTCCTCGACATCCAAAGCATTTAGAGTGTAAATCTCAGGCATCTCAGTGGCCAGTTGGTTATATTTATTTGCCCCTGATCTTGTGATGGGGATGCAGACATTGCAAGGAGCATAGGAGTAGGTATTAGTTGTGCACTAGATTTCTCTGCCTCCATTTTAGAAATTATTCACCGTAAAAAATCTGTTATCCTTCTAGTTTCTCCCATAATTTATGCCTTTCACCTTGTTGTTCAAACAAGCTGAGTCACAACCAAAGGCACCGGTCCAAAGAGACTAAAAATATCGTAGAGGTGTAGCTGTCCTTAGAGACAGTTTAGGGGAATCTCTCATAATGCAAAATGGAGAGGGTGCAGCTGAGAGGAACACAGTTAAATCTTCCATATCTATGTATACCATATTGCTTCAACCATCGCTCACTGTATATAACATCATAATATTATTAAATACACATTTCCATTGGGACATATTCTCCATTATGCTCAATGCCTGGCTTCTTTTCATGTGTTGGCAGGGTAACAATAGGCTAAACTGTATCACTGAATAACTATTTATAAGTTGTCACAGGGGGGCTAGAGCCAATCCCAGCCAATGCTGAGTGAGAGATGGGGTATACCTTCAACAGTTGTTACTGAATATGTGGTTCTTAATTCTTTATAAGCAGATATGTATACAGAGAGAGGTATAGATGGGTGAACTCAAGGAACACTGATGTTATTTGCAGAAGAAATGCAGTAGGTGACTCAATTCCCTGCAAAATGACACTGTCCCTGCAAAGATGTGTATTGTCTTGAAAAGTCAGCTTCCCACGAATAAATGCAGAACGCATACTGCGTCACATGTTCTTACCTTACAAACACAAATGATTTGTTTATTCTAATAATAAACAATCAAGTTGCTTTGTTAGGAGAGCTGTTAATTGACCATATTGGTTCTGGAAGCTATCATCCTGCTTGGAACCTCAATTTGAAATACGTTCTGTTTACTGCAGCGTCTCGTATCCCAGCAACCTCATAATCACACAGTGCTCTTACTGAAAGGAACGTCAAACATAATTGGCAACACCTCAGCCTTATTGCTTGTAAAACATGCCTTACTTACTGCTCTGGTGTTGATTGCAATCACACCAAGTGGTCTGCAGTGAGTGTTTGTGATTGTAGAGGGAGGGGGCTGTAAAATCTATTATGACCCTCTCTCGCTTTTTGTGTTTCATTAATTTATCTCTGACCACTGTAAGATGATAGAAAAACTAAAATATGAACAGTAAACATCATGTACATTAAGTTAAGATCCACTCAAAGGCCAGTGTCTCATGTCTGAGCTGGCTAAATATCTGTTGCATCCCTTTGTTCAGGTCATTGGATGGAATTACACTGAAGTTCTTGTTATGGTTAATAGTTGTGATACTGAACTTTTATCCTCTATTGTTGCTATTAAAATAAATAATTTTCTGCCCATGCGCGTTTAGGTGGTTAGCAAGGATTTCCTTCCCCTGTCCAGGAGACTGAGTCCAGAGACCTACATACCCAGTTTTAGTAAGTGCCAACGTTTGCTCATCTCAACCTGACACCCACATTATTTCCAGATAAGTTGACGACTACAGTTGAATGGATGTCCCGGTCAAATTCAGCTGGACTCGAATTAGAGCGGCTGTAAATTGGATTGGCATGCTGAGTCATTGGAGTCACCACGCCACATGTCACCAGATGCCCTGCGTTGAGCACAGTTGTAAAGCAGATAAGTGTCACAGCAGTCTCACAAGAAGCCAAGACACTGTTGTCAGTGGTTTAGTCATCTAATTATCACTTTGTATGTGTTAAATGAGCAGATTTACAGGACCCAATAGTTTCCACTATTTAATGCTTAAATGGATGTTTTTCTAGGATATGAATGTTGTAAAAACATTTTACTATTAACCAACATTTAATGAGTGCGAAAATCTTTTATCATGATTATATTGACCAAATTACCTCGGTTATCAGTATTATTGCAATATTGTTCATATGTGTTGAAAACGTTAAAGTGCTTTATAGGCAAATTTAAGTAATATTAAGATTTAGTATCAATATAAATATTTTAGCACCGTATAACACCATTTCAAATGTGCTACATTAACATTTAAGAAGAAGCTTTAGCTTCCTAAAGAAGCTTTTTGTTTTACAATAAGTAAATCAAATGTGCATATAAAAGCATCCATTATGAATAATGTATCAGCGTATAAGAACAGCCCAACCATATGTAAATACATTTGATTTGAGCTGTTGACGACATAAAGGAGAACATAAAACGGAATAGAGCAGAGAAGATTGACAACTTGTTATGATTAGTGCAGACTTCGACCCTAAATGCCTTAGGGTCAGTGCAAAATATCAGCGTTTGTTAAACGTACATAATTTGGTGACAGTGGATGCTAGCCATAGCCAGAGCACTAGCTCATGCTGTTACAGTTAAACACAGTAATTGTAGATTGAAACGGTTCTATGTATCGTCAAGAATTTTACCATAATATACTGGGTAACTGGTAACCATTTCATCCCTGGAATTTAGTAGAGAATCAGAGAATCTTGCATAGAAAATGTGAAGCATTACTGCTGTTGTAACTTTAGCAAGGCTTTGTAGCAGGCTATTAATGCAGTCATGTTAAAGATGACCTGCCTGCAGCTGTCCCTAACTGACTCCTCCTCAGTGTCTGCAAGAGAATTAAAAAGAAGAAACTCAGTGATGTAAAGAAAATAATTTGTATAGTATTTTCAGTAAGAGAAAATACATTTTTGACTGTTTAGTAATTTGTTTCTCACATCAGATTTTAAATTGGATTGTATCTATTTGAATCATTGGCTGCTTGATGTCAACTACAAGACGAAAAAGGGATAAGACTCACTACTCCTACTATATCTTGTGTAATCTGGACACATGCTTGTGCTAATCCTAAAAAGGAGACTACCATTGTAGTATTTTTCTAGAATATTTCACTGTAGTGTTGTTTTCTGTACCCTGTGTTACTGTGATCACAGGCAAGACTGGGCTTAAAATATATATTGAGCTTCTTTGGCTGCAAAGTGAGCAAGAAGTAGTTACCAATGCAGTTCAATGTAATAATTAATTTAAACTGTTTGTGTAAGTTTTATCTAAACTTACTTACTTACTGTGTCTATAACATCTTACAAAGGACTTTGTTGCTGCCATGTTTATCATGATAAAGTATTTTATAAGACGTTTGTAATCAAAATGGAAAAATATACTTCCCATCTAGCTTCTGCAACTCCACAGAAGCAAAACGACTCCAGAAGTATGGGGCCTCCTGGTCGCCTCAGAAGAAGTGGAAGCCTCAACCTGGAACCTGACATCTTTAAAACCACCAAATTCTGTGACCCAGATGTTGGTAAGAACTTTAAGTTGCACTAAGAGCTCCAGTCACAATTAAAAGTTTGAAGGTTTTTAATCTTTAGCCAGGCATCAACCATATCTCTACCTTACTGCCCACCAATACACCCAGTTTTTCAATGTTCCTGATGTGTGATCACCTGTCTCATAGTGGCACCCAAAGGGCGCATGCTCCAGAGGAACCCCAGTGTTGAGCGCACAGTTTCCCTTCCCTCTAACCCCACCACATCTGGCTCGTTCCTACTGCCCTCCTACCCACTGGCTACACTCCCAGGAGGCATGCTTACCCCAACACTGTCCCGTCGCCATGGAGGTACCGCCCTGTCTATGTCCAACACCTGGCCCAACAAGAGGGAGAGCAGCCCTCACCAGCGAGACACCAGCCCCTGGAGTGACACAGCAGGCACAGCAAAGGGTAAATTTGTAGAATAGATTTAAGTTGATAACAGGGTTCCCACGGTACCTGGAAACCATGGAAAACATGGAATTTATTTGTTCATTTTCCAGGTTTGGAAAAGTCATGGAAACTGAGCAAAAGTTAACACTCACATTGAAATTGAAACAGTTGTCCTGGAAAATGTTATCGATGTGTAAAATAGTAATATAGTTAAACTATTGAGCACAGAATTAAGATGAATTTATAAAAACCCTTTACATGTGAACAGCTTTTCACTGTAGATAGAAATGGATGATCCCATGTTGTAGAACATGCTCTTGGCATCCTATCTGGTATATTTGATGTTGGAATTCGATGCAGGAAACCTGGTGATATGGACTTTAAAAGTATAGTTTCGGATTGGTGGACTTCGGGAATAATAACCGAGAAACATTACTCGCAATCTCAATAGAAGGGTCAAATACATGCATTTCCAGCCAACACGAAAGCCTTGACATCTACAGTGAAACTTCTTATGCAAGTTTATCCTCAAAATGTAAGTAGCTGTGTTGTAACTGTGTGGTAAACCTGGGTTTATCAACGTTAGTTAGTAAGCAGTGCAATCTTCCTAACTAGCTAACTGCAACTTGCTAGCTAGCAGCTTACACTATAATTGTTTAGGTAATTTTTACCTTGCTTTTAAAATACTAGAACTATGTTTGATCCCCATCTGTATCTCACTCATTGACTTTTCCTAAAACCGTGTTATTGACCACATTTAGGGGATTTTGTTTTGAATTTGGATTCATTAATGATGGTTAGCAAGCACATGCAGTGCAATCTTCGTAGTTGGTATTGGTAGTTAGCTTGCATTGCTAGCTAACTACCAATACATTTTCACATTAGGCTGTGACATTACTTCTATACTAGTTGACTTGACCAGTCTAGTCTTGATACATTTTTTAACATTCAATCTTATATCTACTTTTAGCTATTTTGTGATTTTTCGTTTTTTTCTTTAAAAAAAATGATACTACTAAATAGGAACATTTGGGGTGAGACATTTTTGAAAAATCATTGATCATGACCAGACTGATTCTATACATCTATACTGTTAAGCTAAGCTTACTAGTGAGGTTGCTGTACTGAGGAACCACAGGGGAACCAGCCTTATGTTTTCCCTTTTAGGTTCATTAGTTTGATTTACAAAAGCTTTTACAGAGTAAGAGTAGGCATACTACAGCCCTTCTACGTAAGACTCATAATCTCAAAAGCATTTACAATGTAGACTTGACTGTCACATCTTTTAAATCAAGTAAGTACTCAGGCAGTGTTGCCAACTCCTCAGTAAGGAAAGTAGCTATTGGCTGTCCTAAAAGTCGCTAGAAGTCGCTAAATGACGTCATAGCCTAATTTGCATAATCGTAAAAAAGTGAGGGAAAAAAAGCCTAAATATGTTTGAACTAAAAATGAGCTTTCTTCTACGGAAGCGTATTTCATTCACGTATTTCCTATTTCAAACAAACTGTTTTTTGAATGCAATACGCTTCCGTTGTCTTCTGTTGATTCTTGTTTTTTTATTTTTTATCTTGCCATTGAAATAGGCCATCACTTCTCAAAATAACGTCATGACTTAATGCTGTATCTAGACCCATATATGTAAATCAATTTTGTCCTGTATTGTTAAATGTTAGAATATCAAATTTAATCAAAAGGCTGTTAAGTGGGGTGGAATTGCGAGCTCTACATCCAAGCCTCCTTTATCCGGGCTTGGGACCAGCAAAATTATCCAAAAGAGACACTCTGGTAGATGCATCGCGATGTGGACTCTGCATCGATGAAGAGACTGAACTCAATGATCCATGTTTTCCAGTGACAGTGAAGATACATTGACACTTACATCCCGCTCTGTAAGCGCGATTCATTTGCAGTCTGGAGAACGCGGAGTGTGGGTCTCCTCTCTGCTCTGACTGCAGCTGGGACTGCTGCGCAAGGCTACTGGGAGACTGACCGCCTGTGAGTGCGTTGTGACGGCGGAGGGGCTCACGGCAGCTGCTCGTTGAGGACAGTCACTGCAGAACGATACGTGCTTTCACGTCAGTCTCCAAAACACCAGAAAGTCTCCAATATCACCGGAAAAAGTCGCTAGATTTGTCGCTAGTAGATTTTAACAAAAAAAGTCGCCATGAGGATCTGGAAAGTCCCCAGATTTAGCGACAAAGTCGCCAAGTTGGCAACACTGTAGTCAGGTGTCCTAGGGGGTTGTCTGTGTGTGAGGAAGGGGGCGCGGATGGGGGCGGAAAGCTTCAGGGGCCTATAGATCATCACTTAATATGGTACCTGGAAAATCAGGAAGTAGCATGGAATTTTTTTTCAAGGCAAGCGTGGGAACCCTGGATAAGTTTTGTGCTATATGTGAAAATGTCGTGACCTCTTTCTTTTATAATCTTTTTGTCTTTCCTCCCTGTCCTTCCCCTCCAGGAGACCTCTCCAGCAGATGCTCTCCCAGGCCTCTCCGTGCCACCCTAATGAGTTCCTCTTCCACTTCATCTTTCCGCCGGGCTCTGAGCAGCACCAGGGCAACCCTCTCTATCTCACCAGTAGTCCCTCCAGGAGAGCAGGCCCAGTCTCATAACGGCCAGAGGTACAATGCTCCAAGCAGCCCTCAGAACCAACATCTAGAAAACAGCCTTCAACTGGACCCCGATGATTTCAGTGCAGTGCAGGATCCTCAAGAAGATGATCCTCTGGACAAGCAGGAGGTCAGGATATTGTCTATTTATGGACCCTTATTCCAGTACATGAGGACACTGTTTGCTTGTTCAGGGGTTGAAGCTTGGCTCCAACCGTTTTTCCTTTCCATGTTCATATGTGCTGATTTGTGTGTTCCTCACAGATGCAGAACTCTCTGCGCTCATTGCACAATAGTGCAGCCAAGAAGAGGGCCAAAGTGAGCCTTAGCAGTCCAGATCCAGGCAGCCCTGACTCTGCTGTGAGATTAGATCTGGATTCATTATCACACACCTCTCCAAAGCTTACCAGCTCAGCCAGTGAAAGTGGTCTCTCAACTCTGAGCTTAGTGGCGAATGGCTTCAAAACCAGGTAAAAGACCTGCATTTGATGCATTTTGTTAATGTTGGGATCTTGGATAATATATAATAATTTTAGCTTTGAGTAAGCTCATACTTGATATAGAATAACTGAAGATCATGATACTACGGTAGGTTTCTCCAATAGACTAAATCATTAATTTGAAAGACTTTAAACCTCTCAGAAGCCTGTTGACAGTTGAAATGGAATAAACTGGTACTTATCTGTTGTTGTGTGATGGCAGTGTTGGGAAGTTGCACCATAATTTATCACTTGTCGCATCTGTCAACAGTCCTGAAAACTCTACAGGAATTAAACCTCGCATCGCAAGAGTGCCTTCTGCCCAACTGAAGTCCATGTACTTCAGCAGCCTTCAAGGTATAAAAGGGATAAAGAAGTGTTTTCCCCACTTCGTTAAATTGGGTTGAAACAACTTTTGTCTTTTGCTTTTTCAAGGATTAAGAAATGAACTGTCATCTGAGGTGGGTGTTGTTGGGCAGAGAGTGACTTATTCCAATGGGAAAATCCAAACTGAGATGGAGACAACAGGCACGTCCCCTCCTTTGGTCAAACCTGACTTTCGTGAAGCAGTTAGGGGTCTGGAGCCTACAAAAGGTCAGCTATTGTTGAAAATGGATTTACATGCTAATGTTTAGTGTGCTTGCATAATTAATTCAAAAATGCTCTGCATTAATCTTTAGGGTCACAGAACCATTGCAGTAGCAGACACTCACCAGGCAAAGACATGCCTGAAGGAGTCGTTGGAAAAGGTCAGTGTGTAAAGGCCATAAATCATTGTTCATCTGTCCAGTATTCTGCTTTCTTAATGATTTGGTGTTGTACATTAGTGCTGTTTTACAACAGACTCAAAGGGATGACGTCCAGTTTTTATGGTCCCAATTTTATGACCCTAAAAAGTATTTTAGATCTTATAACTGATAATCTTATTTAGACTTTAAGTCATGTACATTATTCTGGTCATATATTTCAATTACCTGCACTTATCTCTTATCTGCCTGCCGCCCAGGAGTCGTCTTGTCACTTGAGCAGGGTGAATCTATGGCCAAACCCCCCACTTATCCCTCAGCTGGTGTCTACAACCACACTCTGTATGACAATCAGATGGATAGTGATGACAGGCCACTTCCTGATGAATTTAAGGTTAGTTGTACTTTTGTCATAGTACGCCATGTAAAGGGTCCTGTTACCAAAGTAACACCTTGTGTGTGTGTGTGTTTTATTTTTTTATTATTTAATTATTTTTTAATGGATGTATGTTCAGGAGAAGGTGATAAACGCAGGCTTCAGCCGGGACAGGATGCAGCTTAATCAGCAGGAGTGGCAGTGTGGTCAGGGGAACAGCACACAAGAGAAGATTCGCCACCGTGTCAGACAGATGTTGTCTGACTCACCAACTGAGGAGAACAGACCATTAATCATCAAAGGTGATAGAAACTCTGAAAACATTACCAACAATATGCAATTTTTCAGAAATTGGATTATTGGATAAATTTTGAAACGAAAAAAGGACACAAACAATCCCGCCCCCACTCACTCACACACTGACACGCGGACAGTGAAGCAGAGATGAGAGAAGAGGCGGTGATCAAGGGAGGAAATGATAAACCATTGGGACAAAAAATGTGTGAATACTGTATTTCCATCGCAGACTGCTAACAGGAAATGATTAGCGCCGCTGGCTCAGGATAAAAAATGAAAAGATTTGGCGCAACCAATGTAAAAAGTTAGTTTGGTGCCCTGTGGTTCACTGGCCTTCATCACAGTAACTAATCCAGTAGTGAAGATTGAACAAGACACATAAAGGCCTGAGAGGTATCAGGAAACTACATTGTAGTTCATTATCACAATAAAAGGTGCAGGTGATTCAAGTGCCTTTCTATATTTGATCAATTTATTTGAGTTCCAAAAACGGGTTTAGATTTTCAGATAGTAAAAAGAAGCTTTTCAAAGTAATATTTTGCTCCTCACATAAGTAATCATTTCTTGGTTGCTTTAAAATGCATGTAAGTGTACTTTTATTCACTTTTAAGCTTTTTGTCGGTCTATATATTAAATTGTCAGATAATAGTGTAAACATTAAAATTTTATATTCATATAATAACATAGGCCGAGAATATGGTTTTAGTTGTTTGCAGCCCTAAACATGACATTTTGATCCTCTGTGTTGTAGATCTGCATTTAAACGGCAGCACGCTGTCTTCCTACAAAGAAGACTACCTCTCTACCCCTCTTAGCCCCAGCAGCCCCGTCAGCCCACTGGGTCCCAAAAGCCCCCTCAAGGGCTTCACACTGCCCCTCCAGCCGAGCCCCCCTACAGTGCCCCCAAACCCTAAAAGCCTCTCGCGGCTCCGGAGGGCTCCCAGCCTCAGCAGGACACGACCTTCACTGTCACATAGCACAGGTTGGTGGATTTCTAAAGCCAACATCTCAGCTTCATGCTGTCTCTAATGTCGAGTTCATCTGATTTAATAAACCAACTAATATCCATGTGAATTTTTTTTGATTATGTTGCTATGTGTAATCTGTTGGTCTTACATGCAATTTAGCTGTACTCCACTGCTTTATAAATAGTTCAGCCAGAGCTTAAACAGGAAAAAAAGCTGGTACGCCAATTAATTTAACTGTCAGAGCCATCAGAGCATGGTTGAATAAGATGTTTGCTTTGGCTAATGTGCCACAGTGCTTTGTTTTGACAACCTACCGTTAATGCATCGCCACCCACCCACACATACAGCATGTTTTCAGACAGATAGAGATGTAACATGAAACCTAATCTCCGGCTCTCTGTGTTGTGTGGTGTCTGATGTGCCATTAGATGAGCTTGATTCCCTCGGCACCACGGACCACAGGAAAAATAGTTCTGAGCCACCAGAGCTGTGTACGTTTTCCAAACCCAACCTGGCGCTGACGGAAAGCTTCGACCTGCTGAATTCTGTGGAATGGTGAGAAACACTCCATCCATCATAAGCATAAATTAAAACTAGGGATCTTTCATATGTTCAAGATATGAAGAATAGTTACAAAATCTGAAACTATGCAACTTTAAATCACCATCATCACAAATGTTTTGATATTTGTTATGCAACAAAATCTTAAAGCTATAGATGTATCCCTCTATATACAGTATCTACATCAAGTTCAACAAAAATCAATATATGTGAATTATGAATATATAAAAATTATGTTTCTAACTTTTGTCCTTTTTTTAACTATAGGGAGAAGAAGATTAAGGGTCTGATGTTCCTGCGCTCTCTTGCCCACTACCACTCAGACACACTCCAGGCCAGGCTTCATGATGTCTGCATTTCTCTCATTCAAGAGGTAGCATAACTTGTTGGAAAACATTCCCACATGATTTTTACATGCTTTCATTGTGCTGATGTCATCACTCCATTTGCTCATCAACAGCATCTAATTAATTAAGCGGCATATATTCTGTGCTTTGACTGCCTGTATCTTGATTTCCATCATCCTCAGGTGAAGAACTTGCGGTCAACCGTGTCCAGGCTTGCAGTGTGCACACTGGGCAATCTGTACACCAACCTGCAGAAGGGGATGGACCAGGAGCTGGAGGGGACAGTTATGGCTTTACTGCATAAAGCTGCGGAGTCCAACGCCTTCATCAGGCAAGATATTGATGTAGCCCTTGATTGCATGGTGCAGCACTGCAGCCCCTCTCGTGGCATCCACGCTCTACTCACTGGAGGACTCAGGTTTGCATATATTTGTTATATTCCTGTGGGTACATTAAGTCTAACTCACAATTTCAAATATTTGATTGCATTCATTTTACCTCCACCGATAGTCACGTCAATGCAGTGGTGAGAAAATTCACTGCTCAGCATCTGGCCAATGTGGTAGAGAAGGCTGGTGCTGCCCGTCTCCTCTCTGGGAATAAAGATGTCACTGAGAGGATTTTACCTGCTGTCACAAAACTCACACAAGACACCTCACAGGAAGTCAGGTAAAGTTTAAATTTTATTATGTGATCTTGCATTGCTCAGATTAACTTTTTTTTTTTTTAACATTATTATAAATTGCTGTAACTTCAGTGTTCATGGTTGTATCTCACTCAAACAACATGTGTGCAACAACATCCCCCCCCCTGAAGATATTCATATGGTTTTAAGGAATGGGCGTGGCAAAATAACTGACTAGCGCCCCCTAACGGGCAGCCCCGGCACTACGATTGGCCGACATGTACAAAAATCGATTTGGGCATGTGTCTTTTCATAACAATCAATTAAGTCTCTTGGATAGATATGCATGTATCTCTGACATAAACGGTCCAATCGAGTCCAAACCAGACATGTAAGACAAGAGTCCCAGCCTGATGACATCTACACAGAAATTATTACTTGATATCACAGCGCCCCCTGGTGGCTACAGGAAGTGACATGTTTTATACTTTGATGAACTGCTCCTGGCTGCTTTACGATATACAGCTCAAAAAAGCTCAGTCAAGTCATTGGATCATAGTCAGAATTGTGACTTTTCCACAAACCGTGTAAACATTGATGTGCGGCGAAGGATTTTCCTTCGCCAAACGACACGATGTTGTCATAACTCCAGTGTTCATTGTCCTATCACTACCAAATTTCTGTCACATGATTAGAGTACAAGCCTGAACAGCTTTATGTGTCAATATTTCCTCAGTATCACAGCGCCACCTACTGATTATCCATGAAACAGGAAGTACTTTGTTAATCCACTCTGCCTTATCCAACCGGCTCCAAATTTCTGACCTATGGTCACAATCGTGACCTGAACAGCTCCATATGTAAACATTAGTTCAGGGTCATAGCGCCACCTACTGATCAGTGTGAAAATTACGTTGTGGTAAAATTGTCCAATTGACACAAAATTGCTCACGCTACATCAGAGCGGCTACTTGAACAGATCTATATGTCTGTGTGTAATAATAGTGATGGCGCCACCTACTGGCAAACCTACTGCCGCAGAGTGCAAAATGGATGCAACCCGGAGACATGCGCTTGGTCATCGATAGCTCTCTCCACCGACCGCAACAGGCTTCAACGTGCGGGTGCTCGGGCCCGCCAGTGCTACAACGTAGCCCTAGTTATTATAGAAATACATCAGAGATGACAGTAGGAAAAACACAATATGAATATTTCCACCAGAATTGAACCAGAATAATAGAAAACCCTGAATAATACAATGCTGAACCACTCTCCGTTTTAGACAGAGCCGACTCAGCTCTGTGAGTTTTCATGTCATAGTTTATGGTGGTGGTACTGTATTGTTCTGGTGCTGGGTATATATATATATATATTATTGGTGCACCGATGTATCGGCCGACATTGGTAGGGGCCGATATTCACCTTGTTTACTGCCATCGGCGCATCTGTAAGAAACTTGACTTTCACCGATGGCATTGGCCGATGTTCATTGGTATTGTAACGTCCCCGCCTCGAAGACGACACGGAACTTCTTCTCTTATTTGTTACTTTATTAAAGTCAACACGAACATGTCACACTCCTTGTTCCTACTCCGACACACTCACGTCAACAACCGTCTTCGACACTGACTTCCTCATTCACCCCTGACCCCCAACAAACCAGCCAATGAGAACCTGTCATCCCACACAACCCCACCCCATTGGTCTAGAACTGTCACATGCCCACCCCATTCACTGACCCTCAGGACATCTCAATACTCCTTTAACACGGTGTCGTAACTGAACATAAGTCATAACAAAACATAAGCATAACAGGTCAATCTGAGGAGGGCTGTCTTAGACAGGGTAAAAAGGTGCTGTTTTAAATGATTCTTGTGGTATTTTGACCAAAATATGTTACAGACATTTCATTAAGACCCCAAGGAACCATATCAACTGTGGTAAAATGGGCATAATACTTCTCCTTTAAATAAGGTTTAGTTAAACTAAAGATTGTTTCATAAATCTGATTGAATTTGTGCTCATTAAAAGATAAAAGTGATAAAGGGCTGAGATAATTTAAAATAGTGCTTTTTAAATACTGATTTAATTATTTTCCTAGTACAAAGGTGTGAATGAATAGCAAAATAAACAAATATCAGTATCGGCTATCGGCTAGATTGTTGTTTTAAACATCGGTATCCGCCAACAATGTCCATATCGGTGCATCCCTAATAAATATATATATATATATATATTTCACAACACAGCACTGTGATTGCTCAGGTTGCACGACTTTGGAAAAAGTAGTTAGATCCAAAGTAGGTTTCATGCTTTCTTTTACTGCTGAGGAGTCAGAAGTCATAACTACAATCTCTTAACATTGGCCGTCAGTGTCCGAGTTGTGATTACACTGGTTCAACACACAGGTACTTTGGGCGTCGGATGTTGCTGACCCTGTCATCCCATCCTGACTTTGACAATATCCTGAAGAAATGCATCCCCACCAATGACCTGCCAACCGTTAGAGATACTGTCATCAGTCTCCAGACAAAGGTGCTCCATTTGTTTCTCTGTTTTTATAAGATTGATGTTATTGCTCAAGGCCAGGCTGTCATCTTACCTAGAGATTGTGGGTTATTTTAGGGTTGTGGCGAGATGCCCCAAGAAACCCAGTCAGCAAGGTGCAGACGCTCGCTCCAAGGCAGTGGCACATTGAGAAGCTCGTCTCTCACCAGGAAGCCTCTAAACCAGACCAACAGGTGGGTGTGACTATCAAGCAGTACAGCAGATGTGCCTGTAAACACTGATTTAGCCTTTTAAGCAGAGCTGTAGCTTTCACAATTAGTTTGATTCATATGGAAAACAATTGTTTCTAATTTGATGTTCATTATTAACTGTTAACTGACAGTATCAATCTGTCAGTTAATCGCTTAAAAAAATCCTTTGACATTGGCACCATCCAAGCAGGCAGTCTCCTCTGTGGGTCTCACAGTTCACAGACTGACCCCACAGCATGTGGACATGTTGCTATTTCTGAAAAAAATAAAATGTAGAAAAGTTGTTTGTGGAGGACTGAGTAGACTTTGCCTGTTATTGACAGGTGATAACCATGATTGCCCATAAAGTACGCACGCACTCTCATGTGCAACAAAGTGACTGCATGTCCATTGTGGCTGAGGGAGCAGCGCACAGCTTAATGCTTGATGCGTGCATGCCTGCGTTTGTGTGAGAGAGAGAAAGCACAACAGCACTATAGGTGTGTGCTATTGAATGAAACCTTATTTACTCCTGCTTAGGCTGATGTTAACAATTAACTCCTTGTAAAACAAACGCGTTGCCATTTTTCCAATGTGTCCGACACTCGTCCCTTATATACAATTTTAGTCCTGTCAGTAAATTGATAATAATCGATAAAAGAGTCCCACTTATCATTGAAAAGAAAATTCAAAAGGTACATCCCTTATTTATTTTCCCTTAGGTTTATAAGGGAAAATGTATTTGATGTATTTTGCTTCTTCTACAGGGAGTCTAATAGACAATATAGCTGTAGATCTCAGACTCAGAGTATTGCAGACAAGACTGAATACATCAAGCAGATCTCAGGTCTGCTGGGTTCAAAAGACTTCAGAGAGAGGATAAAGGGAATCAACCAGCTTGTGGACGACTGCCAGCACAACCCCAACATGGTCATCAATAGTATATTCCCGGTTAGTACAAGCCTTTGTCAAAGATTCCAGATACCAACATACTATTTGTTTCATAACATAACTGTGTCTCTTTCACCTTCTTGTTGTTCATCCTTCATTTCCCTACCGTCAGCTGTTTGATGCCTTCAAGGCCCGGCTGCTGGAGTCCAACAGTAAAGTCAACCTGCATGCCCTCGAGTCACTGCAGAAAATCATCCTCATGATGAAGGACAACTTGTCCCAAGTGGTCAACATCCTGGTCCCTGCAATCGTGGACAATCACCTCAACTCCAAAAGCAATGCCATCTACTCTGCTGCTGTTGCAGCCATTGATTCACTTATCTTAAATCTCGGTAAACACGTCAAGCCTTCAGATTATTTTATTAAAGGTGAATTTTCATGTTTGATTTAAAGAATTTATTTCATATTGTGATGTTCCTTGTTTCCATGACAGATAATATACTTCTCCTTCAGCCTCTCTGCACCAAGGCTAAATTTTTAAATGGCAAAGCAAAGGTGGATCTTATTGAAAAGGTTTCAGGTATGTGAGTTGTAATCTGTTCACTGTAGTACATTCTGACCTCCACTGTCTTATTGGATTGTATGTCTCACTTCTTCTTTTTCATTTCTAGGCATTGTGACAGAGCTCTATCCTCGCAAACCTCAGATGGTGGAGCAGAAAGTGCTGCCTTTGCTGTGGCACCTCCTCGGCACCACCACCCACAGCGGCACCATTCGTGGCCGCAGCGTGCGGGCAGCTACCGCCAACCTGTGCCAAGCCCTCTACACCCAGATGGGGACCAGCCTGAGCGACTGTGCCGCCTCGCAGACTGCCAACATCCAAATGGATTTAAACGAGTTCCTGAGGGGCTTTTCGTAAAAGGCCGAATCCAAACACAACGAAATGTTGGAAGGGAAGAACATTGACACTGACCTTACTTGAAGACAGAGATGCGCCGCATTTCTCACAGTGCCTGCACTTTTGTATCGCAACAGACAAAGTCCTTAAAGAATTCCTATCTCAGTGAGATTTCCTCTGGTACAGAAACATGAACAATCGAAACACACACTCAACCTGCTCTCTCTTGCACTTTGAAAAGGTAGCTCATCATCATGATAAACGTAGCTCAGCATCATGATAAACGTCAATTCATTATTGTCATTGCTTCTTTTTTTCCATAATCTAAACGTGTACTGTAGACAAATCAGAAACACTATCGTAGAATGTACGAATGAAATGCACAAAAAGTCGAGGAAGAAGACAGGGAATTGAAAGGTGTATATTTTTGCTGTTTCACCAGATGTGATGTTGATACTTTTTAAATGTCTCATATAGTTGTTTTAAACGTTTGTGAATTCAGAATAACAAGAATGGAACAAAATATTTTTGTACAGCTCTAAAGTGTATTTGCACAGTATTAATCGTTTGCTGTTTGATGGTACAGTTATAATTTATCTATCATGTAATGGTTTCAAAGTCATAATAATATTATGATGAGTTGATGTCTTTTTCCTTTTTGCATGACCAAATCTTACTGGCAAGATCAAATAGTTTCTATTTTTGTTAAGTAGATATATAAAGATATATATATATATATGTGTGTGCGTGTGTGTGTGTGTGTGTACACTGATGCCTCGATCACACTTGGGTTCTGACTCATGCTTCTGGATGGGGATGGCGTGAAAGAATAAAGGAGTGCAGTGTTACTCCTGCACCAGCGTGAGAAACAGTGACGCCCCCAATCTGAATCTGTCTCAGAAAAGTGCCATGCTGTGTCTTCATGTAGCCTTTTCATTCATTTATTGTTAAATTATATCAAACTTGTTTGTGAACAAGAGCAAAGATGTACTGATGTTTAAATAAAGTGTTTTATTTATGTACATTTAAACTGCAGGTGTCTCATTCAAATATTTAAGGGAAAAGACCACAGTTACATTTGAGTTTTTATGCCTTTGCAATGGCGTAAGCCAGAATCGGAAAACATTATGCTTTTGGGTTGGCCGTATTTCACTTTTGCGAACATAATATTTCAAGAGCGCCCAGAGGGAATTACTTAAAATGCGGTACAAATTTAGAGTTGGACTCAAGAATTAACTGTTTCGATTTTTGTGGTCAATGTCACTGGTCCTCACAAAACCCATTTTCTGCCTTGTGAACACATCTCAGGAACACCTTGAAAAATCCTCTAAAATTTAGTACAAACATTCACTTGGACTCACAAATCAATTGAGAAATGAAGGTCAAAGGTCACTGTGACCTTACAAAATCCATTATTTGCCCCTTTAATAATACCTCAAGTCTGCCTCACATTTTGACCAGTTGTCACTTGGACTCGAAGATTAATTGATAAGATTTCAGCGGTAAAAGGTCAAATGTTACTGTGACCTTATATGAGTCTGGGGAGAAATTCTAGCCTCAAGAAGAACTTAGAAATTTGCCCTGTCAAAGAAACACACGTCATTCTGTCTTTAACCTGATTTGCCTTTATTCATGGATACAGTTGGTGACACACATAATACACAAGTTTTGGGGTTGTTTTAACTGTGTCCAATTCATATGGCATGATGTGTAAAGCTAAGGTTGAATAAATAAATGTGAAACAACAGAAAAAGGCTCGCTTAAGGATCTTTGATGTACAAACCCAACGAGAGGTTTCACATATTCTATGGCCTTGTAGAAGAGGTAGGCTTAGCAAGCAGTGTAAAAGACTTAGATTATGATTTAATTAACAAATGTGCCAACACTTTGACATGCTATAATGTTTCAGATTAAACACTAAAATCATGCTGCAGATGTCTTGTCAAGGATTATATATCAAAGCCAAGATACATTGATGCCAGGTTTGGAATTTAATGAATCAAAGCCCCTTAATCTTAAAACTATGAAAGTAGCTGCCATTTTGAAATAGTTCTGCTCAAAGGCTTATGCTAGCTGCACTACTCTGTGGATGTGGTATCCAACACAGTGTCAAACTGCAGATTCTCTTTGTGATCTACAGGTTGCAAGAAGTGGCTTTTACAGCATCTCAGTAGCAGTGGGGACTAGTTTGTGCTTGCAGGGACGCTGCTACTGGCCGTCATTCACAAAAAATGGCAATCCTAAAGAAGCACTGACATAATCGCCGTACTTCAATTATTTCAAACCGTCAGTGTAAGCAAATACAGTAGCTGAACTGCACATTGGTGAAACCTTATCAACTATATTACATACATTTACATATAAGTTAATCAAACATACATTTTGTACACAGGTCTACTCACACTGTCCCTTTTAAAATGCACCTTTTTTCAAGAAAGGATCGTCCAGATATTGTTGAAATCCAGTCGGTATTAAACGTTTTAGCAAATATATAAAATGAGAGAGTGCATCCAGAATAATAGCAAAAGGTGAAAACTTCCTCTAAACTTTAGAGTTAACCACAGTGGTTCTGTCAAAAAACGGCCGAATACATTTTTTACTCGATACGAAAGGATGGTTCACATTTCACACCTTTACTGGCAGACGAGTTCCGTCGAAGGCCCCGTTCAGACCTGGTGTTCACATCCGTCCTGAGGGCTCTGATGGTAAGAGGTGTGACCGTACCCAGATGTGTCCTCAAGACCCCATTCTGAGGTGGTCTGAGCCCCTTTCTTTTCGTTGTGTGAACGCAAATCTATATTTGATACGAAGCACCACCTACTGACCCGCTACACTATCACAATAAATCAAACAAATTTTTTGTCTACTCACCGACCATAACTTGATTTTTCTGTAGCCACAATATCAACAATGCTTACCCCATCACGATTTCTATGTTTCTCACTCAAACATACAAAAAGAGACACAAAAGACGTAAGGGTGATTTATGCCTAGAGCGGGGAAGTGAGATCTGATCACAAGTGGTCACAGGGGACACACTTTCATACCAGGTGTGATCAGACAAACTTGACTCTGTCCACCTGTGATCAGATCCCTCAGGACGGATGTGAATACCAGGTCTGAACTGGCTCTAAAATTGAGCAAAACTCCAGGCATATGATGAAATAAAGAGACACAGTATAAGGTCTTCAACTCTCATAAAATGTGCTTTTTGTAAAGGAAAAAGGAAGCAACAACTTCACTCGCTTGGATTCGGCTGTTACCATATGATGTAACTAGTAACTGATGTTAGCTGGAAAATGTTCATGTTCTTCTTCCACTGTGAAGTCCCCCCTCTGATCATTCAGCGATTCATGAAGGAGGGGATGATGTTTTGGTTTATTTAATGCTCTGCTGCTTTCAGCTACTGTATCGTTCCCTTGGTTTCACTGACCAAATGGGCCGGGAGATGGCTCCTCCTCCTCCTGTGGGTCTTTCCATTCTGTTACTAAGGCAGCTGGATCAACGCCATGGCAACCCGGCCATGGTTAGATGCTGGGAGACGATGAGTGTGCTGTCGCCGCCCTCCACGCCTCCGCTCCTGTCAGGGGCCAGATGTCTTGGGCAGGTCCTGGTTCTCGGCCAAGTGGAGCTTTTGTCTGAACACGGACACGTTAAGGATTCGCAAGGAGGGACTAAAGTGAAAAGGGATTATCTAAATCAAGAGTTTGCTCACCTTGGAGTGCTGGCCGACTCCCATAAATAAACACACATTCAATTAGGAAAGGATACATGGAGGTGCTGAGCTCCTCCAGCTGCGGAAACAAATGGAACAGATGACATGGGAGAAAATATGAACAGCCACAAATAGCAGCGGATGTGACACTACAGGGCACTAATCACTAAACACGATCATATGACATAACAGCCAGTGTGTGGCGCTTCGATATGAACTCAATTCCCATCAACACTACAGTGCTCACGAAGGGAAATGAATCGGATTTCCTCATCTGCACAGAGATAAGTCACTTCACAGCCCGTCTGCTCTGAGGCACAGTTATCCACTCGCTTCACGTTATTCCTGGCAAGTGAGGTCTTATTGTCACCTCCCTCACACACAGCACCGCAGCTTCCCCACAGAGAGCAGAGCAGCCCCAGGCGTGAGTAACCAGGAGCCACACCACGCGCTAACAATAGAAACCCTTTACACATCAGTGTTTGTGTTGGATACTATTTAACACAGGGACACACTGGCCGTGCAGTAAAGCATATACCACTGTTAATTTATGTACTCTAGTGTTCTTCATAACATTAACTATGAGCCAAAAAAATTCATTTCACTGTACCTGTGATTTTCCTACAGTCACATGTCAAATGGACAGCCTTAAGTGATGACACTCAGATCGGATTTTTTCTCTTGATGTGATTATGACCACGGCCACAATATCAACACTGATCACCACAGAATGGTCAAATCTTTTCATTCACACTCTCCCGACTCTACCTCTCTTTCGCTCGCTTGTGCCGACACACACACACCATCAGACCCAGAAACAGACCCTAAAAACAAATTTTTAGTCTATTCACCGACCATAACTTGGTTTGTCTGTAGCCACAATATCAACACTGTTTACCCCATCACGATTTCTATGTTTCTCACTCAAACATACAAAAAGAGACACAAAAGACGTAAGTGTGACTTATGCCTAGAGCGGGGAAGTGAGATCTGATCACAAGTCTGACACAGGGGACACACTTTCATACCAGGTATGAACAATAGAAACCCTTATCGTGATGGGGTAAACAGGGTAAAGCATAT
Source organism: Pleuronectes platessa (assembly GCF_947347685.1). NCBI lineage: Eukaryota > Metazoa > Chordata > Actinopteri > Pleuronectiformes > Pleuronectidae > Pleuronectes > Pleuronectes platessa. Next base: position 14,477,645 of record NC_070636.1, on the reverse strand, counting down.
ACCACTGTTCACTTATGTACTCTAGTGTTCCTCATAACATTAACTATGAGCCAAACAAATTCATTTCACTGTACCTGTGATTTTCCTACAGTCACATGTCAAATGGACAGCCTTAAGTGATGACACTCAGGTCGAATTTTTTGAGTATTGCAGTCTTTCAGCACTGACCTAATAATCACTTACCTGACATAACTGTCCCTGAGATTACACAGTTTTTAAATAAATAAGTTCACCCTTGTAAACCATTGACTTTATTCCCTCTTGATTTTAGACTATATTCTTCCAAAGGGGGGAACTAAGCACTTTGGTGTTGAGCAAAGCGGAGGATCAAACCAAAAACTGAATGTAAGCAGTGAGTAGTAAAAAGTGACCTGTGGCTGTATTAAAAAATCCCTCCAGATATACTGCTGTACTGTGTCTAACAATGTGATGATAAATATATAAATATATATATTGTTATTGATATTTAAATCTGTACTCCAGGTTTCTATTATGTTACAGTTGAAGCCTGCGTTATGTTATCCACATTTTTTGTCAAATTCCCAGATCAATTGCTCTTAAATTTCCCATAATGCATCTTCCACCTAAGGTAAAAAAAATGTATGTCCAAAACTTTTAGATAGTTATGGAATCGTCCACACCTTTAGTTTTAACATATTTAAGTCATACCTGATGACATAACCCTGATGACCTCATCAATCTTATAGACACCAACTTATTTCTTGAGGTGCAGAAAGTCGTTCTTTGGTAGTTTACAGGCACTGTATATTCAGACGTTCATGTAGCTTGAGGACCAGCTGTAAACAGAGATTGTGTACTATAGAGATGAGTCCCTGCTGCTGTGGCTGCACTCACGTTACTGAGCAGGTGTTCCAGGTTGTGGTCCGAGGCGCACTTCCTCTGGTCCTCTGAAAGCTCCTCCACGTGGCTGTCGAGGCTGAAGTGCAGTCGCGCCAGCTTCTCCTGCATCTCACGCACATGCTCCAGCTGCTCAAAGGAGCAAACCTTACCTACCAAACAGAGGAGTGAGAGCAGACAGGTGGGACCTTGTTATAGCACTTATACAGCAAAGTCAAAAGTATTACCAGCAGTATTACCATGGCAGCAGATAAAAATAGCCCAGCCATTGTTTGACTTCAGTGACAAAGCCACTTTTCAACTGGCTTTGCTTTCAGCCTGTAACAGAATATTCCCTCGGTGGCCAGTCTGATCAAGCTTAGCTTACCGAACGCCTGCAGTTTGCCTGAGTGGAAGTCGTTGAGGAGATTGAGGAGGCCTCCCTCCATCTCTCTCACGTCTGAGACGTCAGTGAGGAAGGAGTGCTGCAAGGGGGAAGACTGGACGACTTTACTGGGCCCTGCTGGCTGTGGGGCCCTGGGCTTCTCTTTGTGGGGCCTGAGGAGAAACAGACAGAAAACATAAATGTCAACCGGCCTCCTGTTTCTGCTATTGTTAAATGTACCAGGGCTTGTGACGACCTTGTAACTTTGGTAGAGCTCATGCAAACTGTATGATCTCACATCATTACCTCCATCAAAGGACGTTATGTTTTAATCTGTGTTTGTTAGTTTGTAGAATTAAACAAAAACTGCTAAAAATGATTTACATGACCCAAGGACAAACCTAATACATTTTAATGTGGATCCACACACTTTTTTCACCCTATCTTTTAACAATAAGATGTCATTACTCAACATTTTCTTAAATTTGTCAGACAATAATTCACGGATCTTGATGAAAAAATAGAGGCATGTTCAGGGGACGGATATTTATGAGTGTGTGCAATTGGTGGTGCAGATCCGAATACAAATCTGGATCTAGTGAATTTGAATGTGGTTTAATGAGGGGACTGTTGGGCCTCGGCTGAGGCATGAACTGCAATTCCATATTACTTTTTGGGGAGGAAAATGGATGCTAGGACTAAATAGATGTTTATAAATGCAGGTGTTTTCTGGAGGATCTCCTTGGTACTCATAGAAACGCACCTGGTGGTCTTTGGTGGAGCTACGACGGCTGCGAACACCTCTTTGGGCTGGCCGGGCGCACCAATGGACCTCTTGTACTTGCCTCTGTTCTTGGGGGAGGGAGGCTGCGGCAGGCCGAGGGAGAAGGTGGCACTTTTGCTGGCGGGCAACACGGTGAGTTTGCGGGGGTTGATGGGGGGGGGAGGGGGCTGCGGGAGGGACACCTTTGGGCTGCGCTTCTTGCGTTTGTCTTCCATTATTGTTTGTTGTTTTTCCGAGAGAAGTTGAAGTATAAATCACTCACTGGCCAGCCGGTGCACAGGATGCAGTAAAACAACAAAAGGGTTGGGAAGCTCCAAACCAGCAGCCTGCCCCTCTGTGAGAGAAGGGCTGTGTGGAGGACTGTGCCAGAGTTAGTGATGCAGCTCAGGATTCTCCACACTGCAAAAAAAAAAGGAAAAAGGTATAGTGATGCTTTCACTAGTTCGTCACCATCCCTGTATAAGTACAAAAGTATATTTGGTATAGAGACATCCAAATCAGAGAGCAGAGGAGAATACTGCTCATCTGATCGCATCTGGATGAAAGTTGAAAATGGAAGCAATTTCCTGCTCTTGTCTCCCTGGTGTAAAAAGTGTGAGTGACACGGCAGCCGAGAAAAATATTTTTAGAGCAGCCTCGAGGTGGAGCAGCCTTAGAGAATATGTGTGAAGTGAAGGAGGGTGTGATGAGTGAAGGTGAACTCAAACCAAGGAGCCGCAGTCAGCTTCAGTGAGGAATGACTGAATTACACAAACAGGACCTCTGACATAAGCCCGTACAGTTACACTAATGGATTCCATGTGCATCACTTACAGATAAATGGCTGAATGATAAAATCAATATACTCCACCCTTAGTGTAGTTTAGCTTTACACTCATCTATTTACACTAAGTGCCTTGGAAAAATGGGAAATGGAAGCACGTTTATAATGCATAATAATCCAATAAAACGTTCAATATATAGTATTACAAGACTTGTATTGCATTGAACTGGAACAGTTGTGGATCCCTTTATTTTGATGGGTGTTTGTTATTATAAAGTTATAATAATATATCAATTATAAAGTGACTACGTTCTTTCTGTTATAGTGTCAGTATTGAGCCTAAATAATGGTTTGCACCTAATATCTAATAGAATCCCTGTTTCAGCATCTCATCCGATCGACACTGCACCAGCCGCAGTTCAAAGTAGAAACCAAAGATGGCCACTACAGTCATACACAAAGGCAACTTTACACGCATGTATCCCTCTTTACGTGGATTGTATCACTACTGTAGCGTGTGTGGTTCAAGGATAAGACGTGGATAAACAGTTTGTTACAATATCCAGTTAAATGTAACAAGGAAACGCATGTAAAGCAGATGTATCGTCTACGAATGTCACAAATAAGAATGACCGGATCAATTACGCACCACAGAGCAAACCGGCTGCGTCCAGCGTCTCATTTCTCCATCCGGGATTTAAAATGTCCACCGACACTTCATGTACATGAACATTTACTGGAACCGGCGGTAAACAATGGAGAATTGACGCAGCAGCTGGAGATAGTGGAATATAAAGCGATGCCTCAGCTCGTGCGGAGCTGTCGGCTTTATCCGTCTTAAAGGGACAGTGTCCTTCTGAGAGGAAGCAGAGAGTGCAGTGAACATGATGTTGTGTGTACACATCACTGATCAGCTGCTGGTGACTGTGTACAGTGAACCTGATGCTGTGTATAACTGATCACTGATCAGCTGCTGGTGACTGTGACTGTGTACAGCAGGCACGTGCACAGACATTTTGGGGGGCAGGTGCTCAAACCAAAAAAAGGGCACCCATCGCCAAAATTGTTTATGAAATTAAAAATAATAATAATAAATAAATAAAAAACACAGTAGGATATTTTCAACTTATATATTTATTTTTGTTAACAAACTAACTCAAATTATCAATTTGAATAAATAAATGAATAACAGGTAAAAACAGACAAAACAAGGCCATATTGAATAACCAAATAATATGTTAGGATTAGTGATGCGATGGGCTCCTCTGGACCAGGTAGGGTTACCGATTCTCCCTTATCTGTTTTACTAGTTGATGGCCTGATCCAAGATAAAAGAGAGCTGCTACCCTGAGCTGCTTGCTGCAGTTCCCTGTCCTTCTGCTTTTGGAGTCTTTTTTTTCTTGGCATTAGGCTGCAAATTTTGTAAATGAGATAAATCAATGTTGTGCATAATTATCAAGGGTGACTTAGATAATCTCTATAAAGCTGACAACACAGTACACACACATTTTTTTTACTGTTATCTGACAGAGTTGAAGCATAAGCAGCATTACACTAATAATATACCACAATATACCTCGGCAGACACAAAACTAGTGAACTTGTCTAATTTGTAGAACAGTAAAACTGCCTCTAAATTATCTGTCTGTCTGTCTGTCTGTCTGCCTGCCTGCCTGTCTGTCTGTAGCTCTCTCCCTCTCTCTCTTCCTTAAACATGACAAACGTTAGTAAACAGCTGGACAAGGCCTTTTTGTTTGTTTATTTTTTAGGAAACGTCGGACCAGTTGCGACGTAATGTTTTCAGCGGCGCTAATGTTGTGGTTCATTTATCACCAAACAACGCCGGGGGATTGCACAAACACCGTCATTACCTGTTTGTCTGATGCTGCGGGCAGTGTTGTGCAAGTTCACACCTCTCATGAACTAGTTCATAGTTCAGTTCATGTCATAGTTTTAAGGTGGAAAGTGAGAATGGAAGATTTAACTTGTTGAAGAAAACTTTATCCATCACTACCCCTTGCCTTTACTGTCGGAATCTTTATCAGACAGTGTGTAAAAATCCCTCTCTGCTTTCTCTTACCATCTGTATATGAGACCGAGAGCTGTTGTGTTGCAGGTATGGCCTGCCCTTTTAAGGAAAGTTTGTAGTGTGTGACGTAGTGCACCAGGGTATTGTGGGAAAATACGCTAAAAGTGTGTGTATAACGAGAAGTGACGGACCACCTAGAGGTGATGCGAGTGTTGCTCCTGCTGTATATCCGAGAAATAAAGTGGCCGCATTCCAAGTAAAGAAACATCTCCTCCTCCTTATTCACGGAGCGGTCCGGACGGCTGGTTACCGGCCAGACAGCGAGCCAAGATAACCAGTGACAGGGGCGGCTCCTGGTACAGGCGACATAGGAGACTGATTTATCACGACGTGACACATGCGATGTAAAACAATAAATTAACGTCTCACCGTCATCCTCTAACCCCGGGGACGCACCGGAGGTAGAAGCGCTGCGAAAAGCGGTCTGTCTCCTTTCCTCGCCCATGTTAAATACTTGGGCTGTTCGCACCGGCAGCGTAGTGCCGGGAAGAACCAGGAAGCGCCGCAGCCACACACACAAGCACATAATCTCCTGTGGGGGGGGTTACGGCTAGGTCAGTCACCTGTGAAGACCAGCATCATTTACCCCTGAACCAGCGCGGAGAAATGATGATGATGATCAAAAATGTAATATAACAAAAATATACATAATTCTTTTTAAATTAAATTAAATTAAAAAAAAATTCAAAACTGCGCGCACATCCTGCGCAGAAGTCCATTGCGCACATCCTGCGCAGAAGCCCATTGCGCACATTCTGCGCAGAAGCAAACTGCGCAGGAATTGCGCGTGCATATATATATTTTTTTTTTAATAAAATGTTTCCCTGTTTTTTTTATTTAATTAATTACAAATTACATAGTGTAATTTATTTTGCAATTAACAGGAGAGATCCTGCCAACTTTAAGAGTTCAGAATATTGTCAACTAGAAGATGGGAAAGAGTGGGATTCGTACCAGGGTCTATCTTGTTGGACAGCGAACGCCCTGTCGATTAGGCCACACCGCCTGATGGTTGCCTTTGGGAATTAAGCAAATTAATAAGATTGACAAATTATCACCAAAACTTCAGAGAAAATATTTTCTACTTTACTACATATATTTGACAGGCTTACTTAAAAGTTGTTTTTATATTTTTGGCTTTTAGATACTGGATGATTTAACATACTTAGTACTTTTCCAACCTTGTCTTCGGAGCCTTACAAGAATCACAGTCTGCTGTGATGTCCTGAGGCTGCCCCCTGCTGGTTGCTGGGTTCCTCTGCTGCTCTAGCTTGGTTGGTGCAGCTTGTGATTAACTAAAGTTGTCCATAAAAGAAAATCTTTAATATCCTTCAAGGGCAATTTGATGAACAACCAGCAATCATCAATTGATGACAGTGAGAGTCATTTTTATTCTTAAATATTGATGAATGAAGAAAAAATTGGGCCCCAGAAGAAGGGCACTTTTCTCATCCAGGGCAAAAGGGCCAGTGCTTGAGCACCACTAGGGGTCTATCTGTGCACGTGCCTGGTGTACACTGAACCTGATGCTGTGTATCACTGATCACTGATCAGCTGCTGGTAACGTGTGTACAGTGAACATGATGCAGTGTGTCACTGATCCCTGATCAGCTGCTGCTCACATGTGTACAGTGAACATGATGCTGTGTATAACTGATCACTGATCTGCTGCTGGTGACTGTGTACAGTGAACCTGATGCTGTGTATAACTGATCACTGATCAGCTGCTGGTGACTGTGACCCGGAAAGCTGAAGACTTGCCACCTCACTTTAGCATGTCATTAGCTCTGAATGGTACAAGGTTGTGCTGCATTTTATTTCCATGTTGTATTTGACTGTTTTTTATGTATCATGTTAAACTTCATTTTATTGCCAATTAATTACGTTTATTCACTGGTCTTATTGCTTTTGTGTTATCTCATGTTTTACTTACTGAGTTTGGCTTCAAACCTTTTTTCCATCATTCAATTTTCAGTTTTTATGTTAATTCTATGTATTTTATGTAAATGTAGGTTATAAAGTACTTTGAGCTGTATTTCATATATGAAAGGTGCATATAAAAAAAAAAGATTTATTAGTAGTAATAATGAAATCTTTAAAAAAAATTAATCTCATTTGGGGGTCCAACCAGTCTTGGGGGACAGACATCTGATTTTAGTATAATCCATAAATACTATAAATTGTTAATTTTATCAATATTTGAATTTCAACATTTAATAATTCACAACCAAATCAGCAATAAAAGACATTTGGTGTCAATTGTCATCTGAAGTTTACACCTATTAACCAGCTTAAGTTTATTTTTTGAAAAACAGAGGCATCTTGTGGTGACAATGGAAACAGGTTTAAAACCCAAATAAAACTCCAACAAAGCTTTAAAGTAATACAAAAATATTTCTTTTTATTATGGCAGAACAGAACAAAAACGTGACACAAAATGCAGTTTATAAAATACAGAGCTCCGAGGCATGTCTGTCTTGTTCCAAAGCGAATGTGACCAACAATAACTTAAGAATCTAACTGACTTTCTGGTCCGATGAGCTGTTTGAGTACGAGTAAGCCTTTCCCAGGACTATTCTGTCTCGCAGAAGTTTGAAGAAGGCGTAGTAGTTGCTGAAGAGGATCAGAGCCAGCGATATCGTCTGATGCCATTTCTCTGAGCATATCAGCGAGTAGAGCTGGTAGAATATCATAGCCCCTTCCAGGATGATGAGTATGTTCAGTATTCGTAAAGGCTTGTTGAAGAAGAACTAGGGGATGAAAGAAAACAGGATGCAGTCAGTAATATGTAGATATTAATGACTGTTTAATAACTCTTTAAATCAGCATAATTATTTTACAAATAGGCTACGTGAATATTGGTACTATAAAATCTCTGGAACTGCTTTCAAACTTGCACAGAACCCGGCACCTTTTCCTGAAATTTTCTGGAATGGTTATATGTGAAATTGTACATGTCTTTGTCAGTTTCTGGAACCTTTCTTCCAGCCCTTAGTAAAATGTCAGAGGGCTGACAGTGGTTCTTCAAGCAAAAACAAAAACATTTTCGGCACCACAATTTGATATGTCTGCTGCGTTGTCCCTAGTTGAAAGGCAAACTCTGTAAAATGTCTGGAGTAAATTTTCCAGAATTCACTTCACAAAACTGCCTTGGTGCTGTTCAAGTAGGAATACTCACATAGAAGCGATAATGGGAGACATCTGATGGAACTGCAACATTGTAGTGGCCCATGGCCTTGTACACATTCTTATTATGTTTGACGAGGACTCCCTGTGGCCACATGTACTCCTCTGTCCAGCTGTAAGAAACGAAGAAGGGGAGTGAAATTAGTATTTGACACAAATTCCATCCAGATGAACCTGTAGACCAGTAATAACTAAAGAGCAGTACATACATGTGCTGAAGGACGTTGGAGCAGAGTGACGGATCTACTTTCTGCCAGCAGCCCAGGTGAGCTGCGGCCTTGTGAAGCAGGTCACAGTATCGAGGGGGCAACAAGTGCCTCATGAGGATTACTGACGTGCTGACTGACACCAGGATGAACATTTCACAAGACCAGCGCTTGTCCACGTACTGTGTGCTCTGAAGGAAAATATACAGGAAGATGTTAACACTTTCAGAGTGGCGCACAACTCAGGCACACTCAATGATTACGTCGTACAGGTTCTCACCTTGACAAACCAGACGGGTACGAAGGCCACATAGTAAGCGCTGAGCATTGAGCTGACCAGGACCTCCTTCATCCTCCAGTTGAAGTCCATCTTCAGGTACTCCACCTCCTTTCGGATGAGGTCCGGGGAGAGGCAGCAGGCATGTGTCGGCATGGCCTGGACGCCATACAGCTGGCTGGTGTGCTGCTTCCACGTCTCCTTCAGCACGGTCAGGTAGTCCCGGCCCCGGCCCACCTCCTTGGAGCCAATGCTTGCAATGGGAGAAAGCGGCCCTGCTCTCCGGAAATCACAGTTCAGCCGGAAGAACGGAATATACATACCAAATCTGTGGGAAACAATGGCCCAGATGAATGTTTACTGGACCTGTCACTGTGACACCACAACCACAAGAGTAGTGCTGCCAAAATATAAGTTGACAGTGTACATGGCATAAGAAAAAGTATTTTAGTCTTATCAGTACAGAACAATTAGACTTTCATAAAAATGCTAAATATATCTTAATCATATCTTCAAAATATTGAAGCTAGGGGGTTTACTGCCGGCACCCTTTCGGAAACTGTTTACATACCAGCATCCGAACAGCGTACACTCCCATGCCACCCAGGAAGTGCATGGCACATCATCCATGCTCAATTTAAACCTACTTAAATCAACTTCAACTGATGGCAGCACTCAAATGTCCAAACACTAAACATAACACATAAAATCAAAACGATTTTCTTCCATCGTGCAGCTGGTATAAGCTGCTTTGTTCTTCCTGAAGTTACTCACGGGTAGCAGAGGAAGAGCAGGCTGAGGACAGAGTAGGTTCTGAACAGGTAAATGAGGGAGCGGCACAGGCTCCAGCCCGTCAGCGTTAGCACAGCAAACCGAGCCATCACTAAAAAGATTGAGTGGGGGAAGGAGAGTTTCCCACTCTGTGACGCCTAGAGGAGAGAAGCAGAGGAGGGAAAAGTTAAGAGTGACACATAATACACCTTAATGAATATTATAGAAGAAAACTACATGTGTTTTGAGAATTTCCATTATTAAAATTGTATTTCCATATGCTAATAACAGAGGTTGAGCTAATATCAGGATTCAAGGACAACACTGTGAGGAGTGAAAAATAGTCAAATTGAATTCTTACTTCTTTAACAATTGCTGCAATTAACCTCCTTGCCAGGATGATGACTGTGAACACCAGCATGTTATAGTCAATGAGGTGAAAATTCTGTAAATAAAAAGAATGATTTAGGATTATTGCTTTCACTGTCCACACTCATTTAAACAGCACTCTCATATGTGGCACTTTACATCACCAACATTGATATGCACTGTAACATAACATACAGCAAAACAAACAGAGATTCTCTGGTAGGCCATATAAAGACTAAAACCACAGATTAATCATAGCTATGATGACTGTCAGTCGACACCTGACCACCGAGCGCTCACCAGTGATGTGTGTGAGGGAGGGTGAGAGGGGGGGTACCACCACACAGTCTTGTAGATGTTGACATAGTGGACAAACAGGCCAACGAGGTGGCAGAAGAAAAGATGGAGCTCGAACAGCACGTTACAATCCACAGACAACTCTGGGATCTTGCTGTGCTTCAGAGGAACCACCGTCTGAGCGGCCAGGGGCGGGCTGGACATGCACGTTCCCGACCCATTCCTGCAGACGGGGCGGAGGGCATAGAAAGTCCTGATGAGTGCCATTATGAAGTATTATTCTCATGATGCAGCCCAGATGAGTGGGATCCGGGGCAGAGTGTCGGGGGCCTGACTCACCTCGTACGTGACCGCACCCCAGTTACCGGGGAACTGGTGGAGTGGTTGCCGTTGCTGACCGAGCCTGGTTCACCGCTCAGCGGAGGTCTGCAGTACGTGGTGCGGTTTGCCCCTCGCCTTCCACCAGCCATCGCAGACACACCCACGGCTGTCTTCTCTCGGCTGCGTGTCTGAGTTAAGTGATTTGGCTTCTTTTCTCTCTCCTGTGATGTCTTCTCCACTAGTTTAGAAGAAGGAAGCAGATCAGACACAGAAAAGACAGAAAGGAACATATAATATTAAGAAAAGATAGTCCTTTATCAGTCCCACTATGGAGAAGTTTAACATATCAAAGCGGGAAAAAGGGAACAGTAATAAATACATTTTAGAAATACAATACCATGTGTTTGCATATGTGTACCATGCAAACAAATATAAACAGTATTGCACATACTTGATATTGAAAATGAACAAATTGAATTTTTTTAATTGCACATCAAATTAGTTGAAAACCCGGGTGACATATATATATATATATAAAGTTGCAAGTGGTCTACTGAGAGCTGTGCTGGTTGTACAGTCTTACAGCAGCAGGAAGTAATGTCCTGTGCTACCTCTCCTCCTGATCCTCAGGGTGGATCTGTCTGTCACTGCAAGAGCTGCCCAGTTTGCTGTGATGGTATCCTGCAGGGGGTGGGACAGGTTTTCCCATAGAGAAGACAGCTTAGCTCTCAATTCGCCTCTGTCCCAACAACTCCAGTGGGTCAAGGGGGTGTCCCAGGACTGAGCTGGCCCTGCTAATGGGTCTATCCAGTCCTGTGAGGAGCTGAAATGCTGCTGCCCCAGCAAACTGAAGAAGATGGCTGATACCAGCTCAGTAATAACCTCATTCTCCTCAGCATATACAATTCCCTCTGGCCATTCTTGTAATGATCAGTCAAGTTTATTGTTCAGGTGAACATCCACTATCACTGAAAACACTAACCATATAATGATGAAAGAGGGATGGGTATGCATGGCTTCATTCATCTTGTGGCATGCCTCTTGTAAGATAGATTTGACTGACACAGCAATCAGTGCTGAAATGATCATTCGAGCCAGTGACTGTACTAGCCACAGAGCCAGTGTCACAAGGAGTGGTGCTCAGAGCCAAAACAAACAAGCAGGCCAATGCATCCTGGAAATCTCAGTCTCCAACAGAAGCAGACATCAGCATCACTCGCACACACCTGCACGAACCCATATCGGGCGAAATAACTTTGAACCGACTGCGTTGCAACCCCTAATATGGTGCAAGTTTTTTGCGGAAGCTGACATTTACAGAGCTAGCTTTCGTGCTACACCATTAGCCCACTTCCCGGTGCAAATGTCTCTTTAGGCCGTTTAGCATCCGAAGACATGTGGCGGCAGAGGGACACAGCGTGGGCCTGTACAGTGACTGACGGACCCCAGTGTGTCCGCAGAGACCACGCTCCGATACATACAGAGCACTGAGGCCTAGGCTAGCAGGGGGCTAGCAGCATCTGCAGCTAGCTCGTTAGCACTGCAGCTAGCTAGCGTCCAACACAACCGACCAAACAAGCTAGACGAGAATAGGCGAGCTTACCGGTGTCTGTGCTCAGTTAGCTGCTTTGTCGCACAGGTGAGCGTTTAAAGGCGATCAATTTCCGCCATGTTCGTTGAAATAGGAGCGTGTTTTTCACTGGAATGAGCGAGGACACCCATTGTTGATGTGTAAGTGTATGCTGCTGCTGGAGGGGGCGCGGGTGTGCTAGCAACCTGTGGGAGGAGAGAGTCATTTAAAGGAACAACCCGCCATAACACGGAGGGGGAAGAAGGACGTGTTTATGGTGGGAAATGTATTTACACGTGTTTGTGTTTTGGTTTCAATGCAGCTGCGGGGTAGTAAAGCGTTTTACACACCAGGACTGTTGCACCTCGACATATTGTGTGCGTGTGTTTTTATGCACGTGTCTGCTTGTTGTGTGTGGAACCTGCCTGTTGCAACCTGAGCATTGGTTGTCGTTAAAGCCCCATAAAGAAACGTTCAGTGGAGAAGGCACCTCCCGTTTTATTGTTGCACAAGGTCTATCATGAAGGATCCATTCAGCCGCACATAGTGTAACTGGATCTTTGGACTGAGCTTATCCCAAACATGTCTGATTATGCAATATGTTCACACACTGTTGATCCTGTGATGTAGAAAAACACAGCGAGACTAAATCATTTACTGATCCAAGGTTGGGAGAAACTTGATGGATATACACTATTTGAAATGAATGGGTTAATTCTTTGACAGGCCTGCTGGTGCCAGTACCTGAACCCTGCATTGTTACAGGATCTCTTAGGACAGTGCTTATACCAAAGTCAAATGCAATATATGCAATAGACAAAAAAAATGTATACTAATGTATATATATAGATCTATATAATTTGATTTTAGGGGTTTATACATTCACAGACCGGGTGTTAGTACTTGAAATAGTCCAAAGATCCTGTAACGCAGCAGGGTTCACTTACTATCACCAAGCATGTCAGGTTTTAACCAACTCATTGAGTTGGTTAATATACACATACATATATATAATATACAATATATATAATGCAGAATTTTATATTTGTGATTTTATTTAAGTTTAGAAATGCATGTCGGATGTTTTTCAGCCTGTCAGTCAAACACACCGACATACCAAGGATTATGCTACTCGGAACAATAGCTGCTCCTCATCAGCAATCTCCTGACTAAGTGTACAGAACAGTGTAAATATCTACAACTTAAATGAACACAAATGGCAGAGTCCTGGATCTTTCAGGAATATTAGTCAAAACCCCCCATCGATAGTTCCTTTTGGTGGATCTCACTCCATTACCAAGTGCAGAACATGAAAGGTGACTATAGAAAAAAAATAAATCAAAAGATAGGACTGAAATCCCATAGGTAGATATCTTATCCTTTATCCTGAACAAAACCCATTGCCTAATATTAAAGATCTAAACTTCCTGCCTAACTACTGTCATTTTTTGATCCTATCATATGTACAAGTAAATAAAAACACAGTTTTCCATTGAAAAACCTTTATTTTTTTCCTCAGACAAAATACCAGATCACAATTTTTCTTCAGTATAAAAAATGGTCAATCTTGAAAAATTCAATAAAAGAGCTAAAATTGCACATCATCATTGTTCATATAAAAAGGCATCTTCTTTGCTTAAGTAAAAAGCAGAGTATTTCTCCCCTCATGGGATCAGTATTGAAAAGCTGTGATCAGCCTCAGACGCTCCCAGGGAATTTCCAACAACCTGTTGAAAACATACAAATATGAAGCAGCACGAAGGCAAAATCCAGGACTAGAATTCATCTGTAATTTCTTCCCTACTCACATGAAAGATCTGGGTTAGCTGGAGTCTTTTGTGTCAACTGCACCTTCACAGTTCAGTGACAACCTAGGAGGAGAAACAGAAATGAGACCTTGGACCAACCACTGCCGACATGCACACAATGGACAACACATGCAAGACTAATTTTATGCTACACAAGTATCATGCAACTCAAGCTGAAGAGTCGATTGTGTCCACCAATGGGATGTTTTAAATCGCTTTAAGTGCAACTACTAATTTTCATTAATCTACATTCTACAGAAATAATCAATATGGAAATCATTAAGTATTGAGTGAAATGAAAGGACCATTATAGGTTTTATTAGAGCAAGAGTTGCATCACAACCATTTCTGATTGTTTTTTTTACGGCTTATTTTGCTCGGAATAACTACTAATAGCATAATTTGGTAATTCAATGGTTTTGATGTTTTGAATGACTTGGATGTTTTGCACAGAAAACAATACAAAATCTAACAAATGAGTGTTGGGGTTAGTTTTACCTTCGTGTGGCGATCTTTAGGCTTTTAGAATCCTCTCCACTGCGATTTTTTTCTTTTTTTAAAACCAGCCAGCATGACTTTGCATCAAAGTCAAGTAAGATCCCTGCAAGCTTGATTTGAAATACTGTTGAAATTCAGTTATTTCAAGCGGCTGAAGATGCACTGCTCTCTTGAGAGCTTGAAGAGATATACTAAACTAAATGTTAATGACAATACATAAAGCACTATATCATTGTCAAGGCAAACATGTATTTGGCAGCACATTACCTCAATGAATGATGAGCTCCAATTTTATTTCTGACATTACAAGTGCCATCTAGATAAGTTTTGAAAAACAGACGAAGAGGATACGTTCATTAGCAAAACACTGCTTTTTTTTTGTTTGGTGCTCTTTTTTTTTTTTTAAATCAGGCTGACGTGTAAAAAAAACAGCTTATTCAGTTGTTGAGAAACCACTGAAGACCACTTTCACAAACTGAAGGCATTCCTTTGGTACAACAAAGGCAAAATACCATATTTAGTTTGATTAAAAAGAAACTAGAAACTTTATTGAAACACGCACTGCAGAAAAACATTTTGGGATATATTTAGGATCCTATTTAGCCAAAGGGTACACAAGCATTATGCATTTTGGAGACGGCACGGCTTAAAGCATACACAGTTGTCTTTAGATTATGTACATAATATTGAGCTGGCTGAAGACTTCCTTACACACAGTAAGGATTGCTAATCCTTCAAGCTTTACAAGAACTTTTGTAACATCAGTGATCATTTTGCAAGTAAAAGCCCGACAGATGTTAATGTACCAATTGTAAGAAATGGCAAAAAATAAGGTGGCATTTCTCTTGTCAAATGGATTTCAACAGGATAGTTTATAACGTCACACAATAATAGATTTGTATTGTTGTATAAACACCTGTTAAGACTTTTGTTTTTATTCAAAGTGGTTCAGGGCTGTGTTTGAATTTGCAAATAAATCGTGTTTAGTTAATGTTAAGTTACATTGAGTCATTGTGATCCTTTTTTGTCCTGTCATGAAAGACTTTTAACATGCAGCCTATGTGAAAAAAGTTTGTCGCCACAATCACGGAAACTGAAAATTAACCATCAAATATCACTAAAACGTCACTTCTTCCTTTAAGGTTTATGTCACTAGGACCTTAACTGGCAACTACGCAACTGAAACAAACATTAAATGGAAGCAGATAAACAATGAAAAGAACTTGCATTCGTGTTTCTCCCCTGACACTATGTTACAACCACCAAAACATCAGAGTTTAAAAACAAAAAACTAAAATAAAGCATAAAAAAGAGGGAACGAACGGGAGGGAAATTACTTTTGAAAAGTTAAGCGATTTACAAATCGGAGACAGCTGCCGTAGCAACTCTCTACCAGTAGGCGTTCAGTATCTTCCATATGGGTGCTCTCTATATGATCCCTTCGACTGCCTGGATTGGGGGACTTTGCCTCCAGCCCCGGCGTTCGACCACGAGTTGTCCCAATCTTCTTGAGCTGTGAAGACAGGAAGAAAAGAAAAGAGAAAAAAATGAGTGTGGGGTAGAGACGTATAATAATACCCATGGGAATTTCTTGCAGTGGTTTTTATTTGATCGCAAATTTAAAATCTTACCATAGGGCTCGTAGGCTGGTTCCTGGGCCTCCCCGTGTCCATAGTCAAAATATTCAGTATCGCTGATCACAGATTGCAAAGAAGTGTTAGTACAATATAATTTCAATTAAATATCATTAGACTAAATGAGGAGTTAGACATTTAAGATATATTTTGACTTACGCGGGAGCAGACTGTTGATTGTAATAATTATCATATCCTTCATATGATTGTTCTGCGTAGGAGTCGTCGTACTGAGGCTACAAGGAGAACATTAAGGCTATGTTAACCACACTGCACATTTATTGGGCAACAATTTGAACTTGAAACCACAAAACAGCAGAATGAAGAAACTTACATAGTCCTCATAGCCGTCAGCTTTGGGTTGTGCTCCCGAAGAGGGAACTTGATGTTGCTGGTGGGACATGCCAGCTGATGGGAGCATTCTTTGTGCCCCAGCTGCAGGTGGCCTAGAGCGGGGAGCGGAGCCTCCTCTGTTAGGAGCAGAAGGTGGACCCCCCCTACCAGAAGGTGCACCCCTAGGAGCGTTGCCCCGTCCCAGTCCTCCCCGTGGAGCTCCACCACGCATCGCTCCTCGAGGGCCCCCACGTGGCATTCCACGGCCCCTGTAAAATGTTTGCCAGGTGTTAATGTGGTCAAACAGTTAACTGAATGAATCAGATAAGATCTTCTAATGCTTCACTCAATTTAACAGACATATTCAATCTCTATCCATATGTTGATACAACATGCTGTGGCAGATTGTCGATATGAATATGGGATCCTACCTTGGTCCCGCACCGGGGGGTCCACCTCTGCCCCTTCCAGGATGACCACCTCGCCCCCTGCCTGATCCATCCTGGGATCCGTTTAGGAAGTGTGGATCCATATACTGTTCATGCTCACCAGGCTCCTACAGAAAAGTCAACCATTTACTCTTCAATTCCCCTGGACAAGTCAGACTTAACACCTTGTACATCTGGAAAACAAATGAATAGGTTGTAATGGACACTTACAGGAATAAGGAACTTCTTGACCTCCTCCATGGCATGAGCCATGCGCATATAGGCCTCTGGGATGGGGGCCATCACCTCAATGAACACATGCAGCTCCATGCTCAGATGGGCATATTTAGCCTCACCACCCTTCCTCAGCTCCTCCTCCTGTCAAACAACATTAAATGCAATTTAGAATAACTACACAAACCAGTCACAGGATACATATGTGCAAACAGTCTGCACAGTTGTGCAGGGAGTAAAAGACATACCTTATTCTTGTCTCTCATGGAACCTTTACCCAGGACTGATATCTTGGCACCAGTATCCTCCTGGAGCCTCTTGATTGTGCTACCCTGAGGTCCCAAAAGCTTACCAACGAAGTTCACCTGTAGGGGGAAAAAAAAAAAAAAATGTATAGATGAGATTTCTTACCAGTATAATATACTTACCGTAGACCAGAAGTAAACGGTTTGTATAGTTTTACATCAATTTAAACCTAGAATACTCCCAGGAAGACCTATTTTGGGTTTGTCATTGCAGGTTTTGTTGGAGTACCTGGCTTATGGCACAACAGGAACCGTCTCTGAGACAGAAAAGCTAATGGCTGAGAGAGCTCATCATACATGTGTACCAAATTAATGCACGACCAGCTCCATTTAAAAACCGAACTGGTCAAATTTTATCAGATGGTTGCATCTGAAAAGCCTGCCTGGCATGACACAAGGAAAACAGACCAATCTAAAGGTAGATGCTCACCCTGGGGTACTGCTTGGTGGGAATGAGCACTCGCTCCTTGAGCTTGAGATTCTTGGTTGCAAACAGGTCCAGGTAGGTTTCCTTCTCTGGCTCCTTCTTGGTTTCACCCTTCTGGATCCTCTCAATTTCTGCAGAGGATTGGTTTCAGTAAGACGTGTGATTTAAAAGTAAACTTAGTTTCTAAACAAAGAAATTGTATTGCCTTGGTTATACGTAAAAAGATGTCAGCAGCAGTTTGCAAATCACTGAACGAAGCCTATATAAATTGTGGGGATTATAAAACAAATATCGCGCCAAAACACCAGATACACCCAGTATTTGTCTTTAACCGCATTTGTTCTAGCATTCAGTATATTTATGTAGTAAATGTGCGACTATAAGTATCTCCGTGTGGATCACTGATACGAATTGAATTGTGTTAATGTTATGCAGGGGCTTTACAAAAAGAGACCGTAGCACACGTAAAAACACGTTAATAAATTATTCCAACAAGTCCAAACCCCAGTGAGTTAAACTAGACATCTTTAAACGAGAACAGTTGAGCCCACATAACTGATATCCACGTGTTTGAGCGCCATTGTTCAGGCCGTTGTCTGATGGAGGGCCCCGGCTAGCAAGAAGAAACTAGGCCACGAGACGTTCTGACGCTAGCTAGCTCGAGTTAGCCCCAATGGAAATTAGCTTTTACATTTACTCTACCTGCAGAAATGAGCTTCATGGCGTGAGTGAACGAGGAATCCAGGCTGTCCTTCTCAGCCAGGAGCTCCGGCAGGTACTTGGTGTCTTCCATTTTGGCTTTCTTCGGCGCTGGGATGGACTCTATGGCGGACTCGGTGTTGCAGTTGTTAGCATCCGCAGGGTTCATAATGCAATGGCGCGGCAAGATCGCGCGAACGAAACCTCACTATGTTCTTTAGTTCGGAGCTGCGGTCGGGCAGATAACGGAGATGTCGGCGGAGAAGAAGGGTCTCGTCGCACAAACCTCGGCTGGTCTCCCGGTCACAAGACGCTCGGCTCCGGTGAATGGACAAAGGGGAGATGGCGCAGCTGCATATGAGCGTGAGGAGAGAGGAAGTACTGCTGGTGAGGACAGTGACGTCACCACCGGAGGGCTACAGGGCCCCGATACGATCCTTATTTGATTTCAATTCATCTTATGTTATCTTAACTGATTTTATTATATTTACCTGATTCCTCTGTATGCATGTTTTTCAATAAAAAAAAAAAACCGCGACCCCTGCTTCTATTGCTTTCTTTATTTTATTTCCCATGCATAAATATTTCTGTTTTTGATGTTTCTATGTAAGGAGATTGACCATCTCAACGTTATATCTGATCAAATGTTTGTTTGTTTTTTAACAAAAAAAAGTCATAAACATGAGTAGACCTCTCTTCTACCCCTGCTTCTATTTTTAATTATTACGTTCATCTTTATTTTATTATCCTTTAGAAGAAACAGAGAGATTTGAATTAAAATCTGTTAACTTTTTTATCAGTGGGTTCCTTACTTTAGTCAACCTAGTGATTGCAGTGAGCTCCAATAGTTCAATACTGATTTATCAAGAATTAACACAACTCAAACAGCTGACCTAGATTATTATTTTTTTAATAATTGTATTTTTATTCGTTCATTCAGAATCATTCAACCTAAACACTACCTTTGACAGTTGATCAAGTGTCACTTGAGTTACCACCGTTTGGTCATCTCTTCTCTTTACGTATATGTCCGCAAAATGACTCCACATCCACAAAATGTTAAAAGTTAGTCTTTATTTCAAAGCCTTAGCGACCACGTTATCAATCCCACAGGAATAATAAACATTTTATTTAACTACGATGATCAATAAGGCATCAACACAATTTCCAGTATTTTATATATTTGAATTTCCAAAAACACGGCAAGTTAAACTGGGTGGACAAAAAATAAATAAATTTTTCTTTGGAATAAAGACTTCCATTTTTCCTCTCTTATTTAAAGTTATGTGATAATTAAATAATATATCATATGAGATACATCAGTGTCATATAATTAATCTGTAACCTGTCAGATAAAGTTAATAAGCAGTCCACCCCAGTTGTAGAAAATCATTTACAAGTCAATAATATGTCCCTCATATTGGCGGAGTAGATCTTCAAGTAAAACGAACCAGAAGTGGGATATTTCCTCAGAAATTCTTGTCAGATATCAATAATAACAAATATCTCGGATTTTTCTTTATCGTGGACCTGCATTGCAGAGTATGTGATGGCTTTCACCTCTGTTCCCTGGAATGAAAACATAGGACATAACACATCGATGCACTGAACTTATGGACCTTTCATTAAGTTCCAAGAATTCTTATTTTAAAGAATCATGTGACTGTTTCACTGGCTTACCTGTGGATGCTTTTCCAGAGAGAATTCTTCACCCCATCTTTCAACAAAAGATAAATCAGGTTGTTAGAGAACAGGGGACATTAAAAGTAGATGGACTGTGTAAAAGTTAGGACTTCCTTCTATACTAATAAGGACTTCTTATTCTATATAGGAATTCATTGAGTTCAGTGAGTCCTGTGTTTGAGGCATTAGTGAGTTTTTTTTTAATCAACCCTAACCCTAGCTTTTATGAAAATTACAGATATTATGGACATTCAGTGTGTATGTGTTTTACTGTTACAATGAAAACTCTACAGGTCATATATTAAAGGTTCAGTGTGTAAATTCAGTGAAATCTAGTGGGGAAGTTGCTTGTTGCAGCTGAATATCCCTCACCCTCATTTTCAAAACATGAAAGAGAATTTGTGGTAACCTTCAATTGTCATGAAAACTTAAAAAGGTGTAAAGTTTGTCCAGTCTGGGCTACTGTAAAAAAAACAGAAAGTATTCAAATATAAAGGGCCTATTGTAAGGTAAAGAAAACAATTCATACAATATAGACACTAGTGTTTTATATTCCATTTCTGCCAATAGATCCCTATGACCTGATTCTTACACACTGGACCTTTGTGGTTTCATATCTTAATATCTGCAGTCACACTTATAAACACTGTTATTTGGCCATATTAGACTCAATGAAGGTGAATAGCATTTGTTAGCTGTAAAAATTTGACAACCCTAAATCTGATGTGCATTTTTTCAGGGTAACATTAGACAACTAACCAATCTCTAAACAGCCTGCATGTTATTTAGGAACCAGAACCCAGACTTACCCAATGGAGCGGATCTTGAAGCGCATTCTGTCTATGTGTAATACTTTGACCTCCTGATGAGAGAATAATAAGAGATTTGAAATGACAACTACAAAATTAAGACATAAATAATATGGGTTTTTTCTATAGACTGATATGGACTGGGGGGTAATGCTGACACCAGTATGAGGGAGTGAAAATATCTGATATAACGGCCAATATATATATAAAAAAAAAACATGTTGTGATTGAATCCTTATGACAAAGAAATGTAATCGAGGTTGATGTTTTACAGTTTAACCATAAAGTTTTAATGTCAGCTCATAGTGACAATATTAAATGTCTGTGAAAGGCTCATATCAGGAGGAGGAGGAAAGGATTATTGATATAACTGATATCGGTCGGGCTCAATTTTCACAGTTTATTCATTGACAAACAACCAATTACATGTTTTCAGAAAATTATGCTATGTAGTGTATAATAACTGGAAGCTTGGTTGATTTTTGCACTAGCACAGTTGTCCAGTAGCAAAAGCACACAAAGACAGTCTTTCGCCATTGTGGGTTAGCAGTCTCTAATCTGTTTGATATTATACTGTGTAGGACACACAAGTGAATGCGGGAAGTACACACAAACTCCCCTGAGAAAAGACCAGTACACCAAGTTACTAAACTGTTAGTTCTGGGGACCATATGACATGTTGGCCAGAATACTCACCCTGGGAACAAAGAAGAGATCTGCACTAAACTTGTATAACCAGTCATCTAGGAAATGGAAGAGAAGAGACTCCATATCTTCACCTTTAGAGTAGAAACAATAAGAGATAGAGGGGTAAACATACAGTTTAATGACAGCAGCACTGATAGAAAACAGTGTGACTGAGGCTTGAATCAAACAGGAAACTCTCACCTTCTGACTCCACATCGACTGTATCAATCGGTGCCACCGTCTCTGTGTCTGTCATGTAGCCGAACATGCCCATGGCACACTGCTCGAAGGCTTCTTCCAGAGTGTTTCCCCAGGAGTGAATTCTGGGAAGAGAAAATGTATGTCTCAACAACACTGACCACCACAGAAGAACAACGTGAAAGGAAATATGAATATATGATAAAC
Source organism: Pleuronectes platessa (assembly GCF_947347685.1). NCBI lineage: Eukaryota > Metazoa > Chordata > Actinopteri > Pleuronectiformes > Pleuronectidae > Pleuronectes > Pleuronectes platessa. The sequence continues at coordinate 14,455,840 of NC_070636.1, read as the reverse complement.
TAAATCAGAAGCACACTCACTGTACGTCTGCTGTATGGTCCAAATCTGTGGAATCATACACATAGAAACATGTTCACACATTGGAAGTTGATTTCTCATTATTACGATCATCTAACTCAATGCAATAGGCAACATGTGAAATATACCCACAGAATGAAAAATAGTAGAATCATCAAGACTGTTCTTTACTTTTGTCAAACGGTTAATAAAACTAAACACAACACGAGTAGCTCGGCTCCATTAGTCAGACTTACATTCATACTTCCTGTTGATCGGCGGGTATTTAGACTTGACGACTATCTGCGCCGGTGTCAGGTCTAACTCGCGCTCGTTCATTGTGGCTGTGAATTAGTTTAAAGTCTTAACATACGAAAATAAAATCTGATCGTCACCATGTCGACGATGCAATCAGCGAGCAACTTCCGTGTGTAGCAATGTGTCGCAGTGTCTACTTCCTGTTGGCTCTGGTGAACGCTGATTGGCTGGTCTCGTTCTATGGAGTTGGCGCCATCACGGTCCTACTTGCTATCTCCGGAGCTCTTTCCTCTCAGAAAACAGGGCTCTCTGGCAAGGCCAGCGACTAGACTGCGGCGCAATGGCAGATAAAGAAGGTAGGAGTGTGGCTGAGACGACTGTACCTGTGTGTGGGTTCAGTTCATGGTGGTACAGAGTCCGGGGCGGAGCGGTGGTTCTCAGCGCGCCGGCCAGCATCCCCCCTCATTGTCAGGGAGCTAGCTGGTAGCTAGTGTTCAATGCTAGCAGGCTGGGGCTTTAATCCACGAGTTCCAAGTAACAGACTGTTCCACATGGGAAGAAGTGCGGCTCAGGATCCACCATGATTGTGTGTTTATGTTGCTAACTCCAGCTTCGTGTGCTAGCGTTATCTTTTTAGTAAAGAAACTAGTGTTGCTTGTTAATAATTTTATTTAACAAGGAAAGTACATGAACTTCAGGAAGACACTTTGTTTTGACAGCTGTTTGTTACTGTTGTTTTAACCGGTGTGCGTTGCTGTTGTTTGGACTGTTGTGTGTTGCTGTTGTTTTAACAGCTGTGTGTTGCTGTTGTTTTGACTGCTGTGTATTGCTGTTGTTTGGATTGTTGTGTGTTGCTGTTGTTTGGATTGTTGTGTGTTGCTGTTGTTTTGACTACTGTGTGTTGCTGTTGTTTCTGACTTGCAGCGGTGTTTGACGATGCTGTGGAGGAAAGGGTGATCAATGAGGAGTACAAGATCTGGAAGAAGAACACCCCTTTCCTCTATGACTTGGTCATGACTCACGCCCTGGAGTGGCCCAGCCTCACCGCCCAGTGGCTGCCAGATGTCACCAGGTGAGTGTTTGAGTCCCTCCATGACCCCCCTGACCTGCACCAAAACACGACAAGAGAAAAGACCGGGGGTGGTGTACCCATTGTTTTATTCCTCTTCACAGGCCAGAGGGGAAAGACTACAGCGTGCACAGGCTGGTTCTGGGCACACACACCTCTGATGAGCAGAACCACATTGTGATCGCCAGCGTTCAGCTCCCGAACGACGATGCTCAGTTCGACGCCTCACACTATGACAGCGAGAAAGGAGGTGAGCGGATTGTCTGTTTTGCAGGGTCATCAATGTGGCATGACGTTCTTAGATTAGGCTGTTGTGATTGACAATTCTTCTCAATTCATTAATGAACAAAAAATTCTCCAAAATCTTTAATGCTTCAGAAAACATAGGTATGTATTTTTGTTTTTGATATATTTTTTAAATTGCTGATCACCGCATTTCCATACAACATCCCATTCACCATGCATTGTAGAATAGAATCCTGGCAAAAACCACCTCATGTGTATTATGGTTTGTCATGTATTCTTTATTTCAGAGTTTGGAGGCTTTGGATCTGTAAGTGGCAAGATAGAGATTGAGATCAAGATAAATCACGAGGGAGAGGTGAACAGAGCTCGCTACATGCCGCAGAATCCCTGCATCATTGCCACGAAGACCCCGACAAGTGATGTGCTGGTCTTTGATTACACAAAACACCCCTCCAAGCCCGGTAAGATTACAGCCGGAGAAGAGGTTTCAAAAGTTAATCTTTTCATCAAACAATTTTTGTTAAACTGATGTTATTATTGTTCGTGAAGACCCGTCAGGAGAGTGCACTCCAGATCTGCGCCTCAGAGGCCACCAGAAAGAAGGCTACGGCCTCTCCTGGAACCCAAACCTCAGTGGTTGTCTACTAAGTGCTTCCGATGACCATGTAAGTAACCTGCTATTCTCTTCTCCTCTGTTCATTAGCTGCGTTTTTGTTTTTTATACATTTTCTTACCCATCTCTGTTCTCGCTGAAAGACTATCTGCATGTGGGACATCAGCGCCGTGCCCAAGGAGGGGAAGATTGTGGATGCTAAGACCATCTTCACAGGCCACACTGCTGTGGTGGAAGACGTCTCCTGGCATCTGCTCCACGAGTCACTCTTTGGATCTGTTGCAGATGACCAGAAACTCATGATGTGAGCTGCTCTTATGTTGACAACAAAATTCTCTAACTTCTGCGGTGACTTGAGAAAAACAATGTTGCTGCATGGTTTCAACTCTTTTTTTTTTAAACAAAAGCGCTTTTGTCTGCACAGCTGGGATACGCGGTCTAACAACACATCCAAGCCCAGCCATGCGGTGGACGCCCACACTGCTGAGGTCAACTGCCTCTCCTTCAATCCTTATAGTGAGTTCATCCTGGCCAGTGGCTCTGCAGATAAGGTGGGTCCATGCTCGGTCCAAGCAGCTGTTCATTAATGCCTAATCTTATTCTCTCTGTAAAATGAGGCAAATAAGTGACAGCAGCCCTTCTTTTATTTTTAGACGGTGGCTCTCTGGGACCTGAGGAACCTGAAGCTGAAGCTGCATTCGTTTGAGTCTCATAAAGACGAGATCTTCCAGGTAAGAAGGGAACTTCTGATCACTTAACTTCAAAGTTACTTAAAATAATAGTTTGTAGATGTTAATCTGTTAAATAAATTCAAGTTTATACAAGAGCAGAAAAAATTTGAATTTGTTAAATTTAAATTACATCTCAGCGATGAGGCTTAACACTGAATAACAAGAGGCTTATGTTCACATCTGTTTACAAATATTTTTGGGATGGATAACAGAGTGGCCTGCTCTGCACAAAACAAATGCCAATGTTCTCTGCATATCCCATTCAGAATTATTGTACAGGTTAACAAAAGCTGATTCATAATAGAGAGGTGCATCATCACTAGCTTCACGATTCAATTCAGTTACAATTCAGCAATTGAATTCGAATGCACAGCGGTGCCATTCAATTGAAATGCATCATTGCGCATTCAAATTCGTTGACTGCTGAATTGCTCTCCACACTGATTTGACATTGGTACAGTTTAGACGTGTGTGCTGCTCCTAAAGTTTAAAAGGACAAACTCTGATATTAGCCTTTACTTCAGCAAGGTGGCCACGCCTGGCCCCCCCCTGGCAGAGCCACTGCAATGAGGCACATTACTCTGTGCAGGTCAACAAGTGACTCGGCTCTTCTGATGTTTTCTAATCCCTCACACCTCAAACTGATCTTAATAAAAACCTGCTGACTTCTTATTTATGTTCCTGGATAAACGGGGCATCACGTCTTCTGCAACAATGAAGTTTAAACACTTATACGTCGTGATGTTGCCTGGTTATTTAGAGTATTTAGGTTTAAGGGCAGAAATGTAACATCTACTCCGCCTCAACAGGTACAGTGGTCTCCTCATAACGAAACCATCCTGGCCTCCAGCGGCACAGACCGAAGGCTCAACGTCTGGGACCTCAGTAAGATCGGAGAGGAGCAGTCTCCAGAGGATGCGGAGGACGGCCCTCCTGAGCTGCTGGTCAGTTTTGTAGTGGTTGTGTGTACACATGCAAATAAAGTGTCTTTTATAATCTGATAACAAATGCTGTGTTCACCCCTCCTGCTCTGTCGCCTTTAGTTCATACATGGAGGACACACAGCTAAGATCTCAGACTTCTCTTGGAACCCCAATGAGCCGTGGGTTATCTGTTCTGTATCGGAGGACAACATCATGGAAGTCTGGCAGATGGTAAGAGCTTAGATACACGGTCAGGGGGTGAGATACTAATTTAACATCACTAGTGCGGTGTCTATTTTAAACGTGTCTATTTGGAACAGGCTGTTTGCTTAGCCTGTGGTAATTCTGGTGCAGCTTTTTTTCCTGAAACTGTAAAAGTGACCTGCAGTAATTGAGCTGCCGCAACTAAAGACCGGCTGTCGGAATCCTGAAGCTATTCACCACAGCTGTTCACCTGTTGGGTGAAGCTCAACTCAGTATTTAGAACGACTTACAGGAGAATCAGTTGTCATTGGTTGTCAGGTTCAACAACATAAATTACGTTAATGAGTCCCACATATCTTGGTTCTCAAGATATGTGGGACTCATTAAGACAGACAGAGATATCTGGAATTATTAGAGGGGATCATAAGAACTGTAAATAAAAGACATGTGGAGAACTTTGATTTGAAGCAAGTTTATTACAACACAAGTTCTTACAGTGAATCTTTCTACTGTTTGTCCAACAGGCTGAAAACATCTACAATGACGAGGACCCAGAGGGCGCTGCAGACTCAGAGGTCCAGGCGTGAGTCCGGTCTCCACATCTCTTCGTTTCGACCTGCTTGTTAAAAGTGGATCATTTTTCCAGTGTTGGGTGCATAAGCTGTAATGTCTTTTTAAAAACACATTTTTGGCAGCAGTGGTTTTGTAGAAAATGTCAAAAGGAATAAAATGCTGTATTGTCATCATGTTGTGAAGTATTTAAAATCCAGTGTGTATCAGTAACATCTTTAGATCTTTTAGTTTTTCAATCTCCCATTTCTCCACTCTGGCTTGTTGTGATGAATCCATCACACAGGACTTTTATTTGATCTTGATTAGCTTTGCTGAAAACATTTCTACAGAGATCCATTTTTAATAAAATTGTATATATTGTAGGTTTTCATCTATTTGCTTGATATTTGTAGTAGCAATTTTCCAGATTTGTGTGTCGTCACTTGTATGTGCTTTTTTTCTATGCATTATTTTTCCTGTGCTACATCTGATCTAATGTGTACTTAAGTATATTCATAATAAAAATATTTACATTAAATCTGTTTTCCTTGCTTATTAGTACATGTCTTTCGATTATATTAGATTAGTTTGGTACATTATTAATAAAAATGAGGTCTACTTAATGACGGAATGGCTTTGACCAGATGGCAAAAATTATTTAAAAGACATTTCTTACAAAAACACAGCGACAAGACAATTTAAGTGCCGTTCTACAATTGCTGTTCATCAGCTATTAATGTCTATTGATGCATTTAATGTTTCACTCAGTGTGTGAGTACTGCAAAACCAAACCTGCCCGGCAACATTTGTTTAGCACTCATTCACGCAACATGCACACATTTTATCTTGATATCATTATTGTTTTTTTATTATACATATATTATTGTCGCCCAGGTATCATTTTCTGAATCCTGATTTTGTGTCTTTTTACATTTTTTACATTGTAAAGTGCTTTTGGAAGCTTTAATAAGTCCATTGGATGTTGTGCCGTGTAAACATTTATATAGTGCAAATAAAGAAAAAGAAAAAGAAGAAATCTTGTAAAATTATAGTAAATAAAATGAGTGTCAATACATATTAAGATTGAATTATCCTGCTTATTATCAATGTTTAGCTATTGACAGTGCCAGTTCCATGGTTTGGTCTGGTGTCAGAATATTAACTGCAAATAGAAACTTATGGCTCTTCTTCAGCAGTGTTTTTGCTGGCTTCATCACAGCCTCTGTAAAACAGGCATTGGTCAGTCATTTATTATTCTGATGCTTTATAGAGTGGTTGTATAGTGAATAGGGTGAGAATATAACTACCTGAGAAATGTCAGCTCTGTTAAAAGTCCATCTTTAAGATCAACCAAACCTTTCTTTGATTGTCTCTGAACATCAAACTCCACCTCTAGCTCTCTCAGAGTCTCTCTAAGTGTCTCCACAGTCTCCTGTAATAAAGTGGAGAAACATCTTAGATTCACATGTCCTTTATATTCATCATCATTCAAGTCACCATACCTTATATTGAGTGATGCGTTTCTCCTTCTCCCTCTCCATCAGAAGGATCCTCTGCTCCAAGCAGGCTCTCTGCAACTCCAGTCTCTGGCCGTCCTCTCTCAGGGGCCCCAGGCTGGCCCTCAGATCCCTCGCCTGTTCCCTGCTCTTTCTCAGGGCATCCTCGCCGGCCTGCTTCCTCTTCAGCAGGGCCATGAGCCGGGGCTCGTACCAGCCCTCCAGTGCCCTCACACTGCCGCTGAGCCGCCGCTGCAGTCTAGCGGAGGCCTGGCGGCACTGGCTGACGTCACTCATGGCCCTGGGCCTGCAGGGCTTAGCAGCCTGGGCCCTCAGGGAGGTGAGCCTGATATTTTGGGACTCATTGAGCTGGGACAACTCCTGAGACAGAGTATCGATGTAGGTCTTGAGCTCCTCCTACAGAAAATAATTGATGAATAACTGATGATGATTTTAAAGAAATTTTGTAAATGTTAGTAAATAAACAGTTTGGCAAAGTAAAAAAATAGTACAGAGGGAAACAATAGAACAGCACAACGATTTCCATACATGATCGTACATCTTTATTTTGTTAAATATTGAAGGTTTAGAGTTTAAACTTCAACTGTTCCCTAATAACCCTCTTTAACTTGTACTACATGTACAAATTCCTCTTAAGTTTATTGTTTCACAATTTTTAGGTCATATTTAAAAGATCTACCAGTTTTAAAGCCTTTGTGATGATGATGATGATGATAATGATGATAATGATGATGATATTTGGTATTTTTCTTGATTCAAGTATTGCTTGTGATGATTCTGGGTTTATATCAAAGTATGACAATTATATTATTATTTGTTGACCCATAATTCTGCACTTAAAGTGAAATTTAAGGTGTATAATTATGATCCACAAAACTGCAGTATAGATCATATTGTATGGGGTTCCCTACCTAATGTATATTATCATCCACAGAAATATGATTTCATCTCCCAATACTTCACAATGACCCACCAAAATAAATGAGTTGTGTCCTACCTGTGTAACAGCAGACTGAGCCACCTCATACTCATTTGCAGCCAGCGTCACCTGGCTCTTGATGCAGTCTCTGGCTGTGGTGAACAGTTTCCTCTTCACCTTCTGCACCTCCTCAAAAACATCTGTGTAGTCCATCTCAGCCAGAGTTAGCAGCCTCTGTGTCTCCGCCACCTTCCCCCTCAGCTGCTCCACCATCCGCAGCATGGGCTCCTGCAGCCGGAGGAGCTCCTGCACCAGCTCGTCCCTCTGCCTCTCCAGACGGGACACCTGCTGGATGCAGTGCTCAAAGAGGCGCCCCAAGTTGTCCATGACCACCTGGTCCAGTTGGGTTGTAGATGGTTGTGCACGCTCATCTGAGGGAATTGTCTGTGTTTCAGAGTCAGTTTGGCTTTTTTCTGAGATCTCTCCAACAAATCTAAGCTCGTCAGTTGATGCCATGTCTTTTCCATCCATTAGGAACCTTTCATTGTGCATGAGCTGCTCAGGAGTGAACTAGAAGAAAGGATTTGAGTGTTGTCATTAATCAATCAATCAAAAACAACTAATGACTGATCAGATTGTGGGTTTGAAACCCACCTACGGTATGTGGTAATTCATTACAGGTAATTTGAATAACATAGCAATTCAATTTAAATGTAATCAAGATAACAATGCTGATAGATGCAAGTCCTTAAAACTGGCTCAACAAAAACAACAAGAAGACCTTAAAAACCCTCAGATCAATGTCAAAAACAGATCAATTACAGTAACATATATGTCATACTCACTTTATTCTGAGGTGTCCAGACAGCGATGGACACAGTTTGACAACAGCGTTGAGGACGGCTACTGAAGAGTGTCTGTCTCTAGGAAAACATAGGCACACTTTGTGTTATTAATAACACTTTGGGCACGGGGGGGAGAAACTCTATCTAAGACTCTCTCATACCCCCACCACATGGGACCACTAACTGTGTCAGTGCTGAAGCCCGGCTGGCCTACATGCTCTGGATGCACCAGCTAACACCCGCCCAGCCTGGGTGCCACACACAGAACTATATTTACACAACTTAACAGCCTGGTTTTATGTGCATTTAGGAAGACTGTGGCATCATGGTCGCAAACAGCATCAGGTCTGTGCAGTTAGTTTCTGCTAATATTGAGACCGTGCTGCACATAAAGACCTCATAGCTCATATACTGTGCTTATTTACATGATGTGTGTGACAAATGGAAACAAACACAAGCTGAGTTGCAGACGAGGAATTATGTGACAATTGGAGGGATGAGAGCATCTTTTAAAGAAGTGTGCTAACACTCTAAACAGGTACTGTTTATAACAATAGTGCATCACTTGTGTCCAAGGCAACACTGTGCCATTGTCATCCATTACTTTATACTAACTCCTAAAATGTCACTTGAAAACTTTGAAGCCTCAACTTGATTATCAAAAAATATAATAATGTAAAGTCGGAAAAACAGGACAGTTTTTATTAGGTCAATAAATGTAAATATTGCTGGTGTTCATAGGGCAAAAACATGAATGCATATTGATTGTTTACAGTGTTATTTGCTTTATATTTCTTCGTTTTGTACTGTTTTGTTGTTCTGCATAATTTTATGATTTAGATATTCCTCTAGATTTATTTGTTGAACTGTTTCTCTCCATTTCTCAGTTTGAGGACATATTTTCTGGAACCAATTTTATTTGTTTAAGTGCAGATATATCCTTAACAAGTATTTGTCTTGTTGATTTTATAATTTGTGTTCCATTTTGCCTATAGCAGCATCGACAAGATATGTGTTAAAGTGGATGATGTTTTCTAAACTAATCAAATCTATTCAAATCAAATCTAATCTAATCTAATCTAATCTAATCTAGTATTTGTTTTAATAATTATATCGTACCAGTGTTGTATTGTGTGAAATGTTCCCCTCTCTGTACATATCTTTGTTTCGGTTGTGTTGCTTTGTGTTATATTTCTACTTTGATGATCAAGGGAGAAAGAAAACCCAAATCCCTGCTCTTCCGGTCTTTCTCAGCTGTGACCTGCTGTTACTCCATCCCACCGCTAGATGCCCCCACAACATCGTGTCTGTTGCTCTCACCTGAGCGCGCGCAGCCTCCTCCTGCAGGTGGGATCTGATCTGAGCCGCAGGTCCACGACTCTTCTCCTCATTTCCCCTCTCGTGGTCCACAGGAGCGTCCGCGCAGGAGGCGGCGGAGAAGTTCAACTGAGCTGGGCAACAGAAACAAAGCCTAACTACCCGGTGCTGCGGTACAAGCGAACCCAGCCTCCCCGCTTTGAAGAGATTTCCTTTTCCTTTTTTTTTTGTTGTTCACGGAAATGCCTCACCTGAAGTTTTCCACCGCACGGTGAAAGTTTGGAGCCGCAGAGGAAGGGCGCAGCAGGGGGACGCTTCAAATGGAGAGAGGCTGAATTTACGCATCCGGATCAGAAAAGTTTCGCAAAGGTATGATCGATACTTGTTTACATGTTCGTGACTCTTTTCATTTTAACAGAAGAAATTTCCTACTATGGCTCTGCCTACCAAATTCCCAAGTTAAGCACCTCTCCAAAGTAAAACAAATGTGGAAATATGATTTGACATTCTTGCAGAAAGTCAGAAACTGTAGTAAAACAACCTCACGATCAACAGTGTCAACTTTAACACAACTTTAACGATTCTAGATCAAACTGTTGCATCATGTTGTCTGATAAGTCTGTTCCAGCTTCTATCTTATGAAAACTGTATAAATCCACCCAGGATGACAGAAATTAGTGCCCATGAGAGGGGTGATCAGGCACAGTGGTGGAGGGGGTTGAGAGTAGCCATGCATGAAAAACTAGTTGTGGGACATTTGCCCTGCTTTGGCCTTGGGGGATCCTGAGCAGAGGTAATCTAAGACGAGTAGTGCTTCTCTCAGCTTGTGACAATGAAGAGTGTTGTGTTATATTTGCCGTCACTGACCCAGCAGCAGATGACAGGGTGGTGACTCTGGGTTTAATCTGTGCCAGTCAATGACAGCCGATGTGCACTTCATAATGGACCCACATTGCTTGTTGATTAACCGGAGGCAGATAACACCACCACCTCCAGTTCAGGACCTCTCCGGTGGGGGTCTCTCCCTTTCTCTCTGTTTGCCTGCTCCTGGACTTTGAATCAAAGGCAAGCTCCAAACCCAAACTCTACTGAGGACCGCGATGGGGGTGGTTTTGTTCTTCTCTCTTATGTGGCACCATGGCTTCAAGTTTACCTCATGTACCCTCTGGTAGGTGAGACTCAGACAGAGCCATTTGTTTGGAAAGGGTGTGTCGCATACTGGTGCTCCTTCCCTAGCCAGCCTCGCCGTGCCAGGGCTTGTACCCATGGAGATTACAGGTGTGTTATGTCAGCACTATAGGAGACACAGCAGAGCCTGGTACCTGAGATTCACAGAGAAGATGTTGAGGAAGGGACAGAGTGAGAGATGAGTTCACAGGACGAGGATGAGGAAGTCTTTGGAAATTGCTTTCTATTTTTGGTAGAAACACATGTGCAGCCATGTCCCAAATATTCAAAGACAAAGTTCAAGTTCAGCTTTTGCTCTGCAGAGGTTTTACTGTGTTCACTTGTGACCCATAAGTGATGAAGTTGCACCTCATTGAAGGGAAGGGGGAACTTTGAGTGTTGTAATGGTTAGACACATGACTATGAGTGTGTATGGGGGGGGGGGGGGGGGGGGGAGTTTGACAAAAGCACCTTGTTAATCAAAGAGATTAGCTGATGATTAACTCTGTGGCTCCTCATCAATACAGAATCAGTAGCTGTGAGCTTCAGTATAGGGCATGTAAAAGAAAATAAAAGAATGTGCCAGTGTCTGTTTCTCGTCTTCTAAGAGTTCACATGAGTTCACATGAGTTCCTCTACATCCAAACTTGTTGGGTTTTTCTTTTTTTATTCCGAAACTGCTATTTTGCCGACTCTCAGACCGAGTGGTTATCTTCAGACCGGAAGAAATTGGAGGCAGCTACAGTCAGGGCTATTTGTTTTGACCGGAAAACAAGAGCAGAGAGCACCCAAGGGCCAGGATGTATTTTTAAACCCCTGAGTCCAGTTGTGTTTGTCTTCTGGTCACTGCCCGCTCTGCAACAGCTTCTCTTCCTTGCCCCTGGCTGACCTGTCAGTTCAAGGGTCTTAAAGCTCCTCAGAGGCTGCAGTCCAGTCACAGACCCCTGGCAACCCCTGGACGAAAAGCAAACATTACACTTTACAGAGGAGAGCCCCTGTCTCTGACGCATCTCAGAACACTGACACATTACATTCCCCACTATTTCTATGGAAAGACACAAAAAATAAACATTGGTTACTAAGACCATCATGATGTTGGAACTTGCCCTTTTTTACTTTATTGGGTGGTTGGTTTGTTGGTAAGTAAGATTACCAAAAATAACTGAAGGGATTTTCATGAAATTTGGAGACAGGATGTGGTATGGGTCTGGGAAGAATCCAATAGATTTTGCTGGTGATCTGGATTAGTTTGTGGATTCAGGATCTGACTAACATTGTGAGATAGTGTCAGGGTGGCCATTGTGGAACGTTGGAGACTGTTGGGCCTTAGCAGAGGTGCATTCTTATAGTTAAATATTCTTACTAAAGAGTCTAAAGACTAAAGAGTACTTATTAGACATTGTGACAACTACAGTATATCAGCCACCCAGAATAATATTATCCCTTTGCTGATTAACTGTCCAGCAGAAATTACCCAGTTACAGTTTCTTCGTTTTCATTTTTTTCTTTATTCTTCTAAACATCTCTGGAGTTTAAGGGACTTTGACTGATGGTCACATATAATATGGAATTTGAAGATGCCCCATTCAATTGTGGGAGATTATTTGCTACTTTTAGCTATTTTCTGACAAGTAAATGGACAAAGTATTAATTAGTCAAGGAAATAATCAGCAGATCAATCAATTATGGAAAAGGTAATTGGATGCAACCCTAAACAAAAATGTAGATGGATGCGAGGCTTTTAAAAAGACACACACACACACACACACACACACACACACACACACACACACACACACACACACACACACACAGCATCGAACTTCCATTCACTATGCAGCCTTACCAAAACCTTATCCCAAGCGTTAACCGTTACCTCATAAATAATGCATTTCCTCATTAGGACCAGGCTTTGGTCCCCACAAGGTCCACTGGTCCTCTCAAGATCAACATGGAAAATGTCCTACAGAGGTAACAGAAATGAGTACACACACATTTATTTTTTTCCGAACATATGCAAAGATATGAAAATCTGTACAGGCTCCATCACTGTAGAGTATTTGTAACTCCCCATACGAAAAGAATTATCTCCAAACATTAACCTCAGCCAGTGCAGATAACAACATATTGCAATGTTAGCTCAAAATGACTGTCATGCACTGTCCATTATCTCCCCTTCTTTCTTTCATGGCTCGGTCAGGGCGGGATGTGTGGCATGGATGGTCGGGGCAGCAGTGAGGGAGGGAGGTAGGGGATGACGGGTAGAGGATGAAGGGGGGGGGGGGGGTGAAAGCAGATTTGGAGAGAAGAGTTCCTCAGTGGGTAATTATCAATCTCTCAGGAATGTAGCCGCTGCTCTTAGCAGACAAGCCGCTGCATGGCTACAGAGGCCTCGCAGCACGCCAACTCGCATTATCCCGTCCACGGATCTCTGCACGGTACCACCTCTCTCTCACACACTCGCACACAAACACACACAGCGTCTGCAACCTCTGTGAGTTCAGTTACACAGCATTTTGGTTGATTTGCATCATTATTGTGTTTATTTTTATCACCGTCATTACCTACCCGGTCTTTTTCTGACACTTTATCCTTCCAGCAACACACAAAGGGACCACATGCTGTCAGTTAGCCCTTCATTCATCACTGTTATGTGTTGGTATGAAACCAAACTGTTGGAAACTTGTGGCCATGATGGACGCCTGCGCTTGAAATTCTAATTTCATAACGATTTGTAGCTATTATTTATGTTTTTTTAAATCCTCTCCTTCACTATAAAAGGAACTTCACTTTGATGGAGGAGACACTTCCTTTTATTGATGCCTCACACAGAAAAAGACACCATCCCTGGTCGTGGACTATTTCTAGTTTTATCATAGCATCGCCTCCACATCCTTCAGAGTGCATTTCTTGTGCAGTAAATATTTGAACATGAGTGTGCAGCATTCTAGCCCAGACAAGGTTTCTTAAGTCTGCTCTCCTTTGTTTGATAACGCCCATAGAAGACAGCCAACGCCCTGGTTGATGCCTAAAGGTGCTGTGCAGCAACACAAGTTTTATACACCGCTAAAGACTTGCAATTTACGTATACAGTCACTGTAAGTGTAGTTTCAAAACTGTTATTGGCCAAAGCCGGCAGTTACTGTAAATCCTCTCCCCTGGTGATTTCAGCAGGGTAGGGTACTGGAGACTGGAGACGTCTCTTCCTTCCTCCAAAAACAGATTATTAACCTTCCTAATCTGTTGTTTCCTTATTAGACTAACCACATTCAGCCCGACCTTAACCACCGCTCGCTGACAGCTGAGTCGCCCGTACCCTGTGAAACCCGGACACTCAGGCGCAGATATGTACTTCTGGTTAAAACGGAGCCAGTCCTAATTCAAACAAAGGTGGCTGCCTGCATCGCCGCCTGCGGCACTCCCTCTTGGCTTCACCTTATTCCCCATGTGAGGCGGCGTCTGCTCCGTCAGCCTCCCGGTGAGTCACTGCCATCAAAGCTGCAGTTCCTGGAGCTCCCACTTCCCCAGACCACCCCCTCAACCACTGCCTGTGATATTCACAAAGTTCACATCGATAAGGATGTGATTGCAAATGAGATTAAAATGAGTATTGTGTGACTGCGTCGCAAGCTTTGTCACAATTGATGCCTGTGAAAAGCGACCAGATGAAGTTTTTTTTTTAGACCTTAAATTTCTATGAAATACTTTTACTTCCTTACTACATGGTTGCAGGTTGTCACACAAAATATAAATTTGTTTTAGAAAAACTTCCCAAACGCAGTCAGCTGTTAGGAGTGAGTTTAGTTTGAGCTTTAAATCCTGCCCTCAAGGCTGTCAGTTTAAAACAAATACTGAAACATTTTTTCAATTCCGCCTCTACACAGATCTGTTCAGGGTGTGTGCTTGTAGTTGTTGCTTGTATTTAAAGTGGTTTTCAAAGATAACAACTTCTGGTTTTCCCTCTTTTTTCTCTCACCAGTTTTTCCAGTGTAAGACACAGATCTATGGTTCATTATCTTGGATTTAGGACCCTGTACAGTAACTTGCCTTAGGCCAGACAGGAGTCAGTGCTTTGCTTTGACTCTGTTGACCTGCTAAACGTAGGAGAGGAGTCCCAGATTTCCCCTGGAATTTGTGTCCTGAAGCTGCGCAACGTGCAGCTAGCGTAGGAACATAATCAATAAATGCTGTTCCCAAGTACAATAGTCCTCAGTCTATTTCCTGACGGTGTTTAAACTATTATCAGGCCTCAGTTTGCTTTATGGTGACGTGCACACAAACACACAGTGCTGTCAATGACATATAATCGCTCTGCGCTGCAGGTATTGGCACACTGCGTTGAGGTTTGGCCTTGTTAGAGCGGTGCCTCCTGTCCGACGCGATGGACTCACGTCTTTTGTGAAGGGTAGGTAAACAGCATGTTGGAACACGTCCCCACAGCGGAGTGAGTGAGTAAGAGGAGTGAGTGAGTTAGTGTAGAGAGTGAGTTTTTTCTTGTTTGTATATTGACTTTGGGCACATGACCTGATTATGTTTTTAATGATAAATTTGATAAGAATAGAAAAGCTCTAGAAAAGTAATTGTCTGTTTGGCAGCTCTTCAAGAGGTGGTCTGTAAAAGGTAACGGCAGCGAAAAATGTATACAACAAATATACAGAAACATAAAGATAAACAATATAAAGTGACATAGGTAACAGCCTTTTGGAGAAAGATATTGTTTAAGCTGCTTATAAACTGAACTCCGTAGTTCCCTCATATTTTCTCTGGAGGATGTGTACTTGTGAAAGCAAATTGTACAATTTGTACAATTTAGAGGAAACACACTGGTGAAAGCTCATTTGTATTACTTTTTTATGCAATTTCTGCCAATAGATCCTTTTCACCTCAATGTTAAACACTGAACCTTTAACTAATGCCTGGAACCATAAAGCAGCTTTGTAATTAATATGTCCGTGCACTAACTTTAATCAAAACATTGTGAGTTTAAAACTTAGTTACAAGACAGGTGGATTGGACATTTTCTTCACAGACAACATATTTATGGAGCTGTGCGGATGCTGCATTCTTCACATCATTACATTTGTTTACAAAACTGAAAATTGCAGGTTGTCTAGTGTAACAAACGGCAGTGTGAGTCAACTCCTTGTGGCCCCACTACACAGACAGCGCTCCGCTGGGTGGTCCCCCGCCGCATCCCACAGCTCTTTAGCATGACTCTGGACTGGAGCCTCTCTCTAATGGAAATAATACGAGTAGTTGTTGCACTCCCCCAGGCAGCCTGTGGGCTATAGATGAATGAATCCAACCCGCCCCCAACTTTTTTTTTTTCCTCAGAGAGGCGTCTGGATATTGGCGAGCGTAACCAATACAGATGCACGGATCTTAGTCATGGCCAAATGACTGTAATTTAGAGCAGGAGAAACACAGGGCTTAGAGGAGGGAGAGGTCTTGTACTTTTCTCCATGAGGAGATGGATGCTCTTTCTTGTTATTGGGCTTTCACTGCAGCTCACGCCTCAGAGGACGTCAGCTCCACGTCAGATGTACTGCAGCGAATAACAACGTAAGCTGGTTTAGATAAGAAAAGAACCAGATACAGTATGAATGGAGTTTCAAATGGAATCCAGGTCCTCAGCTAAAGCCTGTCGTAATGGACTGCATTCTTCTGACTTGAGTTAGGATACAAACAGACCAGAGCCAGATTTATAGTAACTTATTTTAGCCAAACCAGCAGCGCGGCTCGAGGGATGGTATTGTCATGGCAAATATCAATCCTGCCCAGAAAGTAAATACTCGCTCCCTCCTTTCCTTCTGGGAGTCGAGTGTAAACATAAAGTCTCCGTTTATGAAGCCTATTATGTTCATGTTTTTGGCAGTGAAGACATAGTCATTATGTTGTACTGGACTGTGTGAAACACCTCATACAATTTTATCCACTGCAACACCACCTTGGTGTTATTGCAGCACTGTTATATTTGAGTGTATTATACCCCTAAACATGTCTGATCTTTATTTTTTTTATCAACACCCATGAATTATTGTCTGTGAAATCAATCGAATGGAAAATCTTGCGATAGTAAATAAATTGAGGAAAGAGATTTAATTGTTGGGTCATGCTCCAACCCTCCACAAAATGTAATGGTATTGGGTTGTGTAGTTTTTGTCTCCTCCTGCTGAATAACAAACAAACTCAGATGAAGACATCAGTTCTGGTGGAGGTCATAATAAAGGGGTCAGATCGTTGCAAGGTTTTACAAACTGATGAAAGGTGACTTTATGATCATTAGTATGTAAGGCATGTGGCTTCATATTGTCCACATCTGCTTGAACATTTTTCCACATGTTGCATCCAAACCATAGGCCTCTATCTTCTCATCACACACACACACACACACACACACACACACACACACACAAACACACACCACTCGCCTGTCTTTGATGGTGAGAGGCAGATTGGGAAAAGAAAAAATGTGTAATCCTCATAGAACATGACGGAACATAGTTTTCTGTGGTTTCTGTTCCTGTCTCGTCACGAGGGGAGTAACGTTTTCCTACAGATCGCGTTGCACTAACATCTCAAAAAAGGCAAAACATTTTTTACACTTTTTTTGTACATGCATGATCCTGAAAGAGTATAACAGCCAAAAACTGTTCGTGAACTTTGTCAACAGCACATCATCCAGGGATTTATACTTCTCTCACCCAGACTCCACTCTCCCCGTCCCTCTGTCTTGCTGCTTTTTTTACAAGCTCTGACTTCTGTCAGATCAAGAGCTCTCTCGAACTTTTAGCCTGTGATTTGCACATAAGTGTGTAATAAAGTGCGCGGCTGGAGGAAGCACAGTGTGAGCTTCAGAAGAGTTAGGCTGGGAAATCTGCCTCAGAGTAAAGAAGTGTAGCAAGGTGAAGGGTGGAGGGAGACACAGAGAAGGCGATGAGATCACTGCTTAGAATGAAAAAAAAGAAGATAAAGGATGACGATGAAACAAGAAACAGGAACCACATGCATACATCTGTGTAGACGGTTAGTTGAAACTGCCTTGTTGCACACTGGCGACTGTTTATTTTTCTATTCTTCAGCTCTTCCTAGTCGTGCCGTTGTGCATGTGTAAGAGTGCATGAGCCTACGGGTGCGGCTTTGTGAATTATGACTCATGTTATGGAATGAAGGGAGCGGTGCCAGTTCTTTCTTTGCAGAACTGTGAAGTTTGGTTTAAAGACAGTAGGGGGTCTGTGTGTAGGCCGAGCGTGCAGGCTGAATGAGCATCGCCCAAGGAGACGCACAAACACAAATACAAACCAGTGTGTGCTCACACACACCAGCGGTATTCCTCTAAAGAATACGTCTGTGCAACTGTGGACACATGTTCTTTCCAAAACAACTGGATTCATCAGCTTTTAATAAATCCTGTTGTTAGTAGTTGACATCACTTCCACACGTTCCTTAAAGTATAGTAAGTGCTTCAGTTTGATTTTAAACTTTTATAACCTCTCTTTTTTCAAGACGAAATCCACTCTGCTGAGACTTGAAACCTGTTTGACATAATCCATCCCTGTGAACCTTGTTGTTTCTGTGGTGTATTTACGGAGGAACCGGTATCTACTACATCAGCTGCGGAAATAAGAATCCTGTCCCACGTTGGTGAATATAGCAGTGGCGAACCTTCATCTCCCGTTCAATTCCAATCTGTGCGTATGAGGAAGCGAATAATACCTTCGCTTCCTGTGGCAAAGCAAATCGCAGTGTGGCTTCGCGAGGATTTGAACTTTGGTAACCTTTGATTGCCATATTCGCTCTGCATTGCCGTATGTGTGACTGTGCCCCAATGACCTTGGTTAATGGGAAATCAAAGCTGGGAGGCAGACACTTATCAGATATACTCGTATTTGAATGTGAGCTGTTTGTGCCCACTCTCAAATATCGGAGGTTGTGATTTCCATGAACGTTTTCACAATCGCTCCAGCTTAAGGTTGCACACAATGGCAGGGTAACTGTGGTGTATGATATAAAAATAAAGTCGACTTAAAGTGCATTTCTCAGTTGTTGTTGTTTATGTGCACTCTAAGGGATAACCAAGAGTAAATCTAAGTCTCTGTAAGTTGATTTTAATTCTCTACTGACATTAATAAAATCCAAGTGGTTTTTAAAATACTGCTACGTTACTTTAATACCTCTTTGAGTGCCAGCACATGTGGTGCTTGAAAATCGAATTTCTATCTTAACCTTTGTTCTCTTTTCCCTCTTTTGCTTTTTTTTCTCTTTCAGGGCACAGCTCCAGTGTGAGGCGGTATGTCTAACCGTGACTCGCTGGGGTTCGGGGAACTGCTCCCCCAGGATGTGGTTCAGATTTTTGCGCAGGAGAAGCACAGCAAAAAGGGCCACAAGAAGCGCAGTCACTCCCTCGGCCGGGCTCTGGGTTGGCTGAAGGGCAAGAAGAGGAAGGATCTGGGACCTAATGGGCGGAGTCTGGGTTTGGGTCCTGCACTCGACTTGGCCTTGGATGGGCACCATGCTGGGCACAAGGGAGTGCTGAGGTCAGGACGACATACACATCCACATGGAAACAGTCACGGTGAGAACACACGGATTGCTCCACTGCATTTGTTTATTCTCACCTTTTATAAGTGAGCTGATCTGTGGTATATTTGACAGTATTCTACGTGTGCCATAATATCCACAGCAAAGCCTTTTCTGACATTAACCCTGGAAAATGTCCAGAATATTGGGTCTGGACATTTTCCGGAGTTTGCCTTTCACATATGAAGAACGCAGCAGGAGATTGTCGGATGTTTGGGCCCCTTCTCCACAATTTGACATTATTTTACTGTTTAAAAACTCTGTTTCTGTAGCTCACCATGGGGAATTCCCCCAAAAATAGACTCTTATGAAATAAAACAATAACCTGCGGGGGGAAAGTAACAGAGGCAAATATGTAATGAATGTGGCTTTATTTAGATTCTCATCTACTAACTGAATTGATCATGAGTTGAGTCGCTTCAAGATGTGTCTGGATTAATGCCTCGTCTAAATTGTATTCTGGGAGAAATCCTGAGTCTTGTATAAGACTTGAATCCTTCTCTGGTAGCTCGTCCATTATGGTGCATGTGTGCACTCGCGCTGTGACACAGTGTCAAACACCATTGTTGTGTTTACAACCACGTCTACTCTGTTCTCTCTATACAATAAGTTACTAAAGATAATATTATATATATAGAGGAAAACACTGGCTTGTTTTAGCTTAACACACACACACACACACACACACACACACACACACACACACACACACACACACACACAAACACACACTTACTACAAGGAACAATCAAGGCCATTCCAGTTCCTGCTATGAGGTCACAGTACCTACAGTACTTATAGTATGGTAAAATACCGATGTATTAATTTCAAGAGAAGCAAATTATGCCGCATGGTCTTGTTATTAATTCAGTATTTTTGCAGAGAGCACTTTAATATTAGGATATTTTTGACGAGCAGGTATAAGTTGCTGGGAACTGGTGGAATATCCCGCTCCTTGCCTCCCAGGCATGTGTGTTTGTTCACTGCAGAAGTGTTTGCTCAGACTGACTTCCCACTCGCCTCCTAACCCTCAGCTCACTTTGTTTGCTGTGAAAAAATCTCTGTCTGTCCTGTTTTACCGTGATACCATCGCTTGCTTACCTGGTCATCGGGTTTACACGCAGGGTGAAGTGCCGTTCAGTGGCAGCAAATCCACAAGGAACATGTATTTAAGGGGAAGGTGTCTTTCATCCTGGCTTTGCACACATACACCCACACAGTCAATAGGTGACATGCACGCGCACAGTGAGCACGTAAAAAACTTTTTCACACACTCCCAAGAAAATAGGCAGCGACACTCTTGACTTTTCCCAGAGCTGCGCTCGGCAGATCTTGTTGGAGCTTGCACATGTGGGCTCATATGTCAGCATGTTTCACTATAGCAGTCCTCCTTTTGTTAACCCAGTTTTTTCTCTGTGAAGTGTAAGTAGGTTCTTTAGTTTTATGCCCTTATCAATCACACACCTGTATGCAGTCGGACAAAAACATCAGACACACAGACTTGCAAAACCTTGTTTTTACTGAGTTGGTTTATGTAAAAACACAAAAGTACCAGCAGTGTTTGGTTAGGTATGTGTTATATATGTTATGTGTTCGTCTGACAGTGCTTGTGCAGTCTTGGCTAATCAACCCGCCCGTTTTTTTAGCTGCGTCTCTTCGTGGTGGAGGTGCACAGCTCGTAGGATGTTGGGCGAGGATTTCCATGGGAATCAAATTCATTGAGTCACACAGTCAAACTATACCCACAACAGAAGACGAGTATGCATAAACACGCTTTGGTAGAAGAGGACTACGCAGACAAAAGTGCCAGTGTACTTCCTTGCACTGTATCGTGCTACGGCAGCAGTGCGAAGCTGAGGGTTATGTAAGAGAAAGTAAACTGTGACGAGAGATAAGGAGTTTCTCCTCTGCCAAGGTCGACTTAGAGAGGCTGCCTCCCACATCGAGCCGAGGCCCTACTGAAATTCTTAATTAATTTAAAGAAATGTTGGACCTCCCAGTATATCTGGTCAGGTTAAGTTAACCACAAAGTCTTTACTTCTAACTTACTTTAACTTGACTTCTAACTGACTGTCTTTACTCCTGAGCGTTGTAGTAGAGGTCCCATTCATTTTCAGACATTTGGATTATCAGCCATAATATTGTATCCTTCCTAAGTAGACTTACCACAAGCTACGTGATTGTGAAATTATATTTTATGCTCCTGTAGGAACCACTAGTTCACGACTTAAGTTCTTGATGTCGAGAAATACCCCTCTACCCACAATTCTCAGGTGCAATAGCGCCCTGTGTGATTGGTGGAGCTCAATGATACATTGTTCAGCACTGATCGTTTCATAGGCTGTTTCTACAACTAGGTTAGCAACAAGGTTTAATTCAAAAGGAAATCTGCTGGAAGTCTTTGGAAAGGGATCATTTGCAATGTGTAGCTCCTTCACTTGTACCTCCGTCTTGTACCTTCTACCTTTTTTCGTTTTGTGATATTCCCCCCCCCCACGATTTTCTAGTAGCTGGTTTGCATGGTTCAAAATGAATGGGAAATAGACTTCTGGAACCAGAGCTTTCTGTTATCATGCTCATTAATGTTTTTGTTGACGCTGGAAACAGCCAGAGTAAACTCTTCATCAGACACTACCTCTGATTAGACAAGAAGCTCCGCAATACCGAAAATGCATCCAGGGGCAGTTTACTGCAGGAGCAATGTAACGCACTCGCTCATTAAAGTGCCTACCTCCAGGCTGAGCCCCTGATGATGATCTGTAGTGATGCCCGAGGGGCCTCCTGCCCACTGAATGCCTGGCATGGCGGGCACGGTGCCAGTTAATTAAAAGCCATGCCAGGACCGTTACAGTGAGGAACAAGGGGTTCTCTTTTTTCCTGACCCCTCTGCTCACACTGTTCATCATCACACTGAGACACTGGAACCCACAGAGGATCAAATGGAGTATGAGTGTGTATGAGAACTTTGTATCAGGGCCAGACTACGTGAACGCAGCCAGGTGCAGATCAGTGTGAGCTTCAGTACAAGTCTGTTCAAATCAAAGCACGCCACACAACTCTCTTCCAGTACGCCACGCTTTATTCACCAGATGTTTTCAGCTCGGCCTCACATATATCCCTGTGCTGTTTTGTTCGTATACCAAGAGATGCAGACAAAGAGGTAAACATGCAGTACTATAATAAACTTTTCAAAATGCTCTTTGCAAAAAGCTGTATTTTGTCCTTCAGTAGTTCTTCTAAAGATTAAACATGCTTTTTATATAAGGCCTATTATAGTGCAGTGTCTGTTCTGAACATGCCTGTTTGGAATGGGCTGTATGCTTGACATGGTAATGCTGGTTGCAGCCTTTCTTTTTGAAACTCTAAAGAGTGACCTGCAGTAATCAAGCCGTGGCAAGTAAAGAACGACTGCTGGACTCAGTCACAGAACCCTGACGCTGCTGCACAAAGTGCTGTTCACCTGAAGTTGTTGTTGCCATTGTCGTGAGCATGCTCTGAAAATGCTGTTGTTGTGATCAACAAGGTCACTTACATTTAAGAGTTCAAGCCGTTTGCTGGTCCAGAGTGCTGGTCAGCTGTTTATTCAAAGTTTCTTAATGTAGAAAAAAATTGCGCCAAATTCGACTCTACATGCATTCATTCATAACAATATTGACAAATAATATCTAAGCAGACCTGTATCATCTTGTACGTCTTCTTTGGAATAATAAATTAAAGAAACCTTCTATTAACACATCAGGTAGTTGAATTTCCCAACATGTTTGCTCTTCATTGGGGATGAGGTTGAGCTGAATTTCTTGTAAGGAAGAGCATTCAAACTAAATTGTGGCTTGGGCCACAGTTTTCTGTCCGAACCTGAACAACCCAAGAGATAACTAACCGAGCCCGACCCGAACCTGACACATATTCAGTTTTTTCCTCAGACCCAATCCCAATATTTTCCACGATAACAGGCACGTACATGGCACAGTCAATGTGACCCAACCCAAGTATAATTTCAGAATTTTTGTCTGAACCTGGCTTGACTCTGGCTCAGCTTTGGTCTCCACACACAAATCCAAACTCTTTATTGGGTTACTTTACCCTTTGCTCTTACAGGAATGTATTTTTGTAAACAAGCCTTTTGGAGTTTGACCAGAGAGGGATGTGCATAGCAGCAGGTTTTTGGAGAGATAAACTCTGGCCTCCTGAACCTTCAGTGTGATCAACCCAACTCCTCATTATGTTCTCTGACAGTGTTTCATCCTGAACCAGAAGCCAGAGCTTATCTGTCTTGACAAATTAATGAACTTCTATTTGTCTAATTCCTCAGCCTGTCAATGTGGATCCTGTCACACCTGCTGGTCTGACAGATATATAGCTCCCTGCTGTACAGTCAGTTTACTCAATCTTATGCCAAACAGGACAATAGGCTCCTCTTGTGCAACTCTCAGATCCTTTGGGCTTTAAGAATAATCCCCCAGTTTATTTAAATTGAAAAGAAGGTGAAGGGAAGACAGATAAGGTCATAGAGTCGTAGAGTGGCGCTCTCGGAAGGTCACCTGTTCACTGTGAACACTCCCTGAGAGATTCCTCACATTCCTGTAAGTTATAAAGATTTTTCTGTGGAGAAGCTAAGAGAGAGCCCTTTGTGTGCGAGAGTGTATGTTTGGCTTGCATGCCAAGCTCAGATCATATGAGGCATTTTTATTTAGCTTCCATTGTTGAATATTCGGTCAGCGACTCCGCTCAAGGGAAACTGGATTTCTAGGCTTGTGTCGATCTGTAGCTTTACTCTCATGTGCCATGATATGTGAACTGATAAACAACACCTGCTTTAATACAGCTGAAGAAATTTATTGCAGCTTAAACCTGGAGTGTGTTTTTAGCTTTGGGATGGCAGACGAAGAGGCAAAAGACAGAAGGAAAAACTTGCAACACACACTTCCCTCGTTAAGAGAAATGAAAGTAAAACAATCACGCTACCATGAAGGCAACAAAGTTAAACGCTACTTAATATAGGCCAAAGACTATTTTAAGAAATGAATATGTCAATGCTAAAAGTAGGTTTTAATATTGTTTTTGACACTAGTTTAGTGTGTTTGTGGGGCATAGGTTGTCTTATTGTGTTGTGATGATGACACAGCAACAATGAAGGGCAGAAGAAAAGGTATGAGACAAAAACAGAGAAGATAGAGTTTCACCTTCTTCCTCTCATAGCAGGAAATAATTAGTGGTACTTTTAAACATACAGTAATATTTCTTTTTAAAGTCAGGTTGAAAACAAGTCTCATATGCATGTACACACACACACACACACACACACACACACACACACACACACACACACACACACACACCTCTCCTATCTCCATTTGTGATTCAGCTGTTTGCTACAGCAACAGGATGGACCACATTACAAATACTAAATATCTTCTTCTTTTAATTATTATTATGATTATCATTAACTTTAATGAAAATATAAGTAGTATGTCTCTTAAATTCGTTGTGCCTCATGATCTTTTCTTGTTTGTGCTGAAAGCATCCTGCTGCACTCTGCCTGTACATCACCTTTCAGGATTCCGATTATATTAAGATATTTGATCATGTATCAAAGGTGTAGAAGTATCCAATGTGCATTACAGAGAGTAGATACATATATAAAAAAAACACTTCTATGGTAATCTTTATCTGACAAATGCAAAATCCAACAATATGCCGTCACAAACTTCTCACACTTTCAGCAGATCCTGCATAGAGAACCAGGCTCTCTGTAGATACAAAGTTACACACCAGCACTTTTGTCTCTGCACCTATAGTCACCCACATACACTGCTTATAAAGATGGACGACACGTCTCTACTTCCCCCATTGTTCAAAAATGAAGTCCAAATATCCTGAATACGGGTGCTGCCATCTTGCATTTTGACAATGTAATAGCCAGAGTATGCGCACTAGTGATTGTAGGGTGAAGCTGCAGTATTGAGGTCCACTGACCAGTCTCATTAATGGTAATAAGGTCCAAAGAAAATATCTTTGAGAAAAAAATATGTTCATCTGCATTTTGAGATTTTTGTCAGGTCAGTGTCCAATCTGCGGACGTGAAGGAGGCAGGATTTATGACCAGTCACCAGGGGGTAATCCGTATGACTTGGATTCACTTTTTGGGTGCTGTCATGTCATCCATTTTTATGTATAGTTTGGTCACCTGTCCTTTAGGATTATTCACAATGCACATGTCAACATTCCCGAAGTTGAGAGAAATGATAAAAGCCAAATAGCCTACTACGGCCACAAGAGACCAATAAATAAAAAATGGGTTACATCAGATCCTTAAAGAGACAGAGCGCTGTTCTGAGATTTAAGAAGAGATATCACTTCCTCTTTTGTGTTGTTCTAACTGATGTTTATTTTTACCTTTAACCAGTCAAGCATGGCTTACATTGCTTGTCCTGACAGCATGCCACTGATAGTTGTTTAAGTGTTGGTACGAATCAAGTGGATACTGACGTCATGGGAATTTCTGTGTTTATGACATGACTCTGTATACTAAACAGTCACACAAATGCTTATTTATAATTACAGGGTTTTACGGACATTTACCAGGATTATATTTCAATAGGTGAAGAGTCACCACACCCAAATGTCAGAGGATCATATTTAGGTCATTCAGATGTTGAGACGGGTTCACAAAAAGTGCCAGTTTGCCCTCTAGTGCCATCTCCACATCGTACTCAAGTTCCATTTCATCTCGTTGCTTTTATTCTCTGCAATCCTTCCCATTTATGTGTCGGTGAACAGTCTTGACAGGAAAGCCCACCGCAGAAGTTTTAAATTCATGAAATCCTACATTGTTTCATGGTCCAGATATTCAGATACACCGCTATGGCTTTTCAAGAGCTGCACACGCTGTTGTCACGAAAGGAAAATGTGTGCTGACACACTGTGGTGAGAGACTGATAAATACTGTATGTGCCTGGAAAGTTCTGTGAGTCACCATTCGTGACTTTTGAATTTAAAGAAGACAGTTTGGAGCGATGTTGCTTATTGTAAAAGAGTAGATATTCACGGTGCAGTTAGTGCAGAGAACTTTGTTGGTGTTAGCCTCCCACTGTGTCAGAGTTGAGTAAAGTTGGTAAACTGTTGGTTGGTGGAGTTTCCCTCTCTTAAGAACATGCTGTTCTTCAGTGGCCTGTTGTCAGACTGGAGCTGTGATAAGGTTGAACTCTGCTTGTGTATATTAGATTTGTCCAGTGTATGTCAGCTTAACCTTGTGTTTTAGTTGTCAAGAGGTATTTGAATGCATAATTTAAATTTAATTTGACTATTTTGAATTAATAGAAAGCTATTTCCGCTGTTTCACTTTCTCTTTAGAAACAGAGGGTCGGTGGTTCGATCCCTTACTCCTCCATGACATACAGTGCCTTGCATAAGTATTCACCCCCCTTGGACTTTTTCCCATTATGTACTGTTACTAACTGGAATTCAAATAGACTTAAATAAACTTTTTCCCGTTTGATCAACAAAACATGCATAGTACTTTGGAGGTGCAAAATAAATTTTATTGTGACACAAACAATAATGAGAACAAAAAAGTTGACATCTGTTGGGTGCATAAGTATTCACCCCCCTGTGTCAATACTTGGTAGAACCCCCTTTCGCTGCAATTACAGCTGCAAGTCTTTTGGGGTATGTCTCTACCAGCTTTGCACAACTAGAGATGGAAAGGTTTGTCCATTCTTCTTGGCAAAAAAGATGAAGCTCAGTCAGATTAGATGGAGACCGTCTGTGAACCGCAATCTTCAAGTCTTGCCATAGATTCTCTATTGGATTGAGGTCTGGGCTTTGACTGGGCCATTTTAAGACATTAACATTCTTTAATCCAAACCATTCCTTTGTAGCTCTGGCTGTATGTTTAGGGTCATTGTCCTGCTGGAAGATGAACCTCCGCCCCAGTCTCAAGTCTTTTGCAGACTGCATCAGATTTTCTTCAAGGATTTCCCTGTATTTGGCTCCATCCATCTTTCCCTCTATTCTGACCAGTTTCCCTGTACCTGCTGAAGAGAAGCATCCCCACAGCATGATGCTACCACCACCATGTTTCACTGCTGGGATGGTGTGCTCAGGGTGATGGGCAGTGTTGGGTTTTCGCCACACATAGCGTTTTGCATTGAGGCCAAAAAGTTCAATTTTGGTCTCATCTGACCAGAGCACCTTCTTCCACATGTTTGCTGTGTCTCCCACATGGCTTCTGGCAAACTCCAAACGGGATTTTTTATGGATCCCTTTCAACAATGGCTTTCTTCTTGCCACTCTTCCATAAAGGCCAGATTTGTGGAGTAGACGACTAATAGTTGTCCTGTGGACAGATTCTCCCACCTCAGCTGTGGATCTCTGCAACTCCTCCAGAGTAACCATGGGCCTCCTGGTTGCTTCTCTGATTCATTTTCTCCTTGTCCGACTCTTCAGTTTGGGTGGACGGCCTCCTCTTGGTAGGTTTGCGGTTGTGCCATATTCTTTCCATTTTCTTATGATGGATTTTATGGTGCTCAGAGAGATGTTCAAAGCTCTGGATATTTTTTTATAACCTAACCCTGCTTCATATTTCTCCACAACTTTATCCCTGACCTGTTTGGTGAGCTCCTTGGTCTTCATGATGCTGTTTGTTCAGTAATGATCTCCAACAAACTCTGAGTCCGTCACAGAACAGGTGTATTTATACTGAGATTAAATTGCAGACAGGTGGACCCTATTTACTAATTATGTGACTTGCAAATGTGACTTGTGAATGCAATTGGTCGCACCAGATCTTTGTTAGGGGTTTCACAGTAAAGGGGGTGAATACATATGCACTCAACACTTTTCAGATTTTTAATTGTAAATAATTGTGAAATCCATGTAATATTTCCCCCCACTTCCAAATGATGCACTATTTTGTGTTGGTCCATTACATAAACTCACGATGAAATACATTTTAATCTGTGGTTATACCATGACAAAATGTAGAAAAGTCCAAAGGGGGTGAATACTTATGCAAGGCACTGTAGCTGTCCTTCTGGCAGTAGGGTCTTTTGGCAGTGTGTGATTGCTCTGTGCTGTACATAATGTGATAGCGGTGATGTAGTGGTGAGCACTGGTGCCTCACAGCAGGGCCGTTCCTGGTTCAAATCCCAGTTCTGTTCAACCACCTGTTTTCTCTTGGTTCTCCAGCTTCCACTGTTCAAAAACATACAGATTGGGGCGAGATTAATTGACACTTTAAATTGATCGTACAGAGACAAATGGTTGATTGACTGTATGTGGGCCACGTGATACGCTGGCGACCTGTCCTGTGTGTCCCCCGCCTCGTAGCCAATGTCTGAGCTCGGATTGGTTCCGCTCAAAAAGAATAGGTAGTATAAATAATGGATGGATGGAAAATAACTTTCATGGCGGTTCAAATGGAGAATTTTGTCTTCTGCATTTTTTTGTCTTCCTCTTCCATTTGACCCACAATCATCATCCGGCTCTGAAGTTCACCCCAGCCATACCCAGCCTATTATTAGCGTTTGCTACTCACACTCTATCTGCTACCAAGAATGCTGATCTCTTTTCTTACTGTTTTAATGTCTGTAATCACATGATGTAGTAGGAGCCTATAGCAAAGCTGTGCTTACATTAAACAAGCACGAACAGGTCTGAATATTTAACTTTACCCTGCACCGCCTTTTATGGGATTTCATTTTCTGCTTAAAGTTAAAGCTATTGAGAAATACCTTGTCTCTATGTGACATTTAAAGGGATAGTTCACCCATAATAAAAATTCACCCATTCTCTACTCACCACTATGCCGATGGAACAAAACAATTTCAGGGGTAAACAGCGTTGCAGTCAAATCTCATACAATTAAAGTAAAGGAGGACCCCTTCTTCAGACGTAATAAAGATACAGAAAAAAACCTCCAACGTCCCCGGCTCCTCCAGTCTGCATTTGGAACACCAACCGACGATTTATGAATGTGGTGATTCACTGCGTGTAAAAGTGCTTTATGAATATGTGTGAATGTGATTATGCTGTTAAATGTTTGATATGACCATAAAACTCTATAGAAGTGCATGCATGTGTGTGCTTTGAGGGTATGGAGGTATCTGATACGTGCTGATTTGCTGGCGTACAGATTGTATGGTCTGACTGTGAATTGGAGTGTATCCCTGCGTGCCGGATGATGTTACCTGGGTTGCTGTCATTGTCACACCACACCTCTTCCTTTTCCTTCTCTCTCGGCTGCGATGTTTATATTTAATTCATGGGAAATCAAGAGCGTGAAGCGCACACACCTCTGCCCACAATGCGTTTGTCCAATGTATCCAGAGTGTACCCGTATTACACTGAGCCCCTCAACCCTTTCCCCTGCTGTTATCCCAGTGTATTCATTCAGGTTTGTGACGATTATAGAGGCTTTAGCACCTGGCAGCACCGTCGAAGCTGAGAGAATGTGTCTGCATGGCGATGCAAAAACAAGACAGAGGGGCAAGTTGGGGCAGGGAGGAGAGGTGTGTGTGTGTGTGGGTATTTGCATCTGTTTGATTCCCATGGAGCGGTTCAAGGATGGGTTACATCACATGAACAGCAGTTTGTTTGTGTTGATGTGATTGTGTCTGGTTCTCAAACCGATGATTTTCCCTAAAAGTTTTAACTGAGCGACTTATCTTTGTCTCGCCTCCCCCTCCTTCCTATCAAACTGAGGCAGATTGTGCTCAGGACAGTGAAGTCACATCGTCAATATTTTTCCTCAGAGGTTTGGGTTTTTCCTGCAAATTAAAGAAAGCCTTTTTTATTGTGTATATCATATGGGTTTTACAGGCTGACACCAGTATTTTTAGAAGGACCAAAGTAAAGTAAAAGCCCCATACATTTTATTGCTTCCCTCGCACATTTTTATACTTTTTTTATTCAAAGATATTTTGTGGCCTTTTATGTCTTTATTATAAGACAGGACAGTTTTTTGTGTGAAGGAGAGAGAAACTACGGGGAAGGCTTCGGCAAAGGGTCGAATCTGTGGCCAAACTTTGATCCTGACAGTGCAGAGAGGTCTTAAACACTGATAACTTGATGTAAACAACATTTGCATAACTACTAATTAAACTGATTAAAAATGAGAAAGGAAAATCCAAACAGAGCATTTTAGAGACTAGTGACCTCAGTGTTACTAATCGTGTCGGGTGGGTTATGGAAAGTAACACTGGAGATGGTCAGAGATAAAGTGTTGTGGAGTCACAGCATGTTAAATGTTAAATGAGAAAGCAGAAAAATGATTCTGAATGATTATCTGATTATGTAGGCTTATTAAACATTTATTGATCATTATAAAAAAGATAAGTAGATCATTTGTAGATTTATTTTGCCCCTGATCTACTATCTCCACTGTTACAGGTTTATTTACAATTCTATATATTTCATCATTGGCAGGTTTATAAAATAAAAGCTTAAATTATAGCTCTTTGAGTTTACTCAAAGATTCAGTGTTGTTCATCTAAACCCAGTAGTTACAGGTAGAACTTAATAAGTATCACCATGGTTACACATGATAAATACTTGGTCAGTTCCACTATTTGTAATTTGTTTACTTCAGCTGCTGATGCTAAATATTTTCCCGAATGCTCCTTGCTTTCTGTTTCTAGAGCCTCCATATTTTACCAAAACAACAGATGTTTGCTTATTTAAAATAGTCTACTTGAAATTCCGTTTTTTTACATTAAAAAAAATGAATCGTTATTCCCCCTCAAACGCATTAACTTTTTTAAATATTGTTTTTTTAGTCGTCAAAAACTTGAATGCACTGGTCATGCAGCGTTGTATCCATTCGATTTAGTTTCTTTATCCAAATCTGGGATGTAAACATCCGTTTGGGGCTCATACGTAATCACTACCAGCGCGTTAATATCACCAGCTTCCGCACAATCCGGCCGTGACAGATGGCGTCTTTTTAATATGTCACCATTACAATGTGGTCACAGGAGCAGCGATAACATGAGCCCCTCATTAACGTGCATTCATGCCCCACCCATCACTCCGGGCCTTTGCAGTCAAGTGTGTGTGTGCGTGTGTGTGTGCTGTCATGGCAACTAGATTATGTGTTGTCCCAGACTGACTCTACACTACACATGCATATCAACTTTCTGTTTACATCTGCAGGCTGAACCACTGCAGCAGGGACCTCTGTTTAAGCAATAATCTGTTCCTTCTTGTTACTATGTACTGGCAACACATGCGACACATTTTTTCTTCTATTATTTGTCAAAGTTGCTGTTGTCTGACTCAGTCGGCAGGATCACAACCATGGGAATGTTTTCCATTTGTTCAGATGTCACACATTCCGTACCGTGTCGGCACACCAGGAAGTGACTGAACCACTCAGCCGCTGATTAGTGTGAGGTGTCTTAAATGGCGATTTAAAAATAAATAAAAAGGAAATTTGTCTCAAAACAAGTTTGGAAGAAACCTTTTAAAAATTTCAGGTCTGGATAATATCAGGCCCTGGTTAACTGAGGAATTTAAGATTTGCCAACCTCTACTATCACTGCGTTGTAATCATTTTAATGTCACATTGCTTTAAACAACAAGGAACATGTTCACATGTGTGACCATGTGCGGTGGCCCTGCAGTCCTCTTCTTCTTACAAAATTTTGAATCTTGTTTTGGAAATTTGATCATTCAATTCACTCACTCCCCCTTGTGGCAAGACAATACAGTTCTGTCTCTTTATAAGCAGATTTAAAAACAACCGCAGTGAGTGTAACGCTGCACAATAAAATGAGACAAAATGCTAGAAGGAGTAGCATACGATAAAATAAAATAAAAATGATTTGATGTGCTGTGCTGTAAAATGAAAGAAGACCCAATGCAAAGTACAAGAAATGGTAAAATGAATTTAGAATGTTATGACACTCAAAAGAGAAGAAAAGGGTCTGTTTTGAATGTGTTGACAGGCAGGGAGCCCTTAATGGTAAAATGTTGAATTTGGGCCACACTTACACTTTACCCTTAAGCCTTGAGTCTCGACAAAGGAAAAGCAAGGAGCGGCTGACCAGAGGATCTGAGCGATCGAGGAGGCAGAGAAGCTCAGAGTTTTATTTAGAGGCCAGGCCGTTTAGTCTTTAACAAACAAAATAAAAGAACCAAGAACTGATATATTGATTTGCTGTGTTGCTCGGGGCTCTGTAACAGGCGCGTGGTCAAAAGCAGTG
Source organism: Pleuronectes platessa (assembly GCF_947347685.1). Classification (NCBI taxonomy): domain Eukaryota; kingdom Metazoa; phylum Chordata; class Actinopteri; order Pleuronectiformes; family Pleuronectidae; genus Pleuronectes; species Pleuronectes platessa. The sequence continues at coordinate 14,423,697 of NC_070636.1, read as the reverse complement.
TAGTGCGTGTGTAAGTGTTGTTTATTTACAGTGCTAATGCTGTGGGGGAGCCACCCGTGACACCGTCATAGACCTCAAATCCCTGGCAACAGCTTTCCCTTCGCTCCTAATGTTTACATGTGTGACCTCAGTGTGATCTGCGTCCCTGCTGACCAATCCAGGGGGAGCGTGCCTGCAGATGGGGAGCAACAGTGGGGATACTGGGTATCTCATCGAGCAGTGACGAGGGGGAGTGAGAGAGAGGGATGGCAGGATTTAGGCTACTGCGGATTAATGTCTGAGCTCTGATTGGCCATTGGCCGTGGAGACCTTCACTGCTCTGCATAGCGCTGAACTGACAATAACAACAACTTCATCAAAAACAAGCGAGATTATCATCCCTGGCTTCATCTGATCCCCCCAGGATGTTTATTTAACTCACACACTGCGGACAGCACCTTCTTAGATAGTTTGGTTCTCCTTTCTTGAACACAACTCGGATTTAGTTTAGATGCACTTTTACATGATACAAGAAAGAACATGGTGGTGCTTCTGACGGATAACTCGGCTAAAATCAACTGCTTTCCAACTGTCTTCAGGAGGAAAGGTGAGTGACGGCAGCTCATGGCACTTGTAGTTTGTAATTTTGAGACAATAGATCTGATTGGTTCATGACTTGACTATTTAATGCCAGAGCACATGTAATGAATGCTCTTACAGAAGAGACAAGTCGTAACAATTGGTAGTGATCACTGAGCATGTGGGTGTCGAGGCTAATTTCAGTGCGGTCTTACAGCAGCAGTGCGGACAGTAGAGTACGGTCGGGCGCTAAATGTAGAGCAGCTGTCCCCATTTCATAAGTGTCCTAGCAGGTTGTTAGCCCAGTGATCCCAGACGGCGCCCTGGAACCGTGAGGGCACCACATGTGTTAAAGAGATCCATCACATGCCAGGTGCCCTCGAAATGTAAAGCAACATTTTCACAGATTTTATCGTTTTATTTTTTGATTCAAATCAATTTTATGTTAATATACCATCTCATTTTACTAGTGTTTTTCTGTCTGTGAAATGATTCGATCTCTGTTTGTCTCTTCTCCCCTTTATTGTTAGTGGTCAAGACAAGGGTCAAATTTGGCATGATCTGGAGACAAGATACATTCAGTATTAATAAAATGTGAATAAACAAGCAACCGGTGCTCTGTAGCCATCATTAGAGTTGGACAAAGTTGAATATGTCTTCTTCTCATCAGGTTAACTATTAATCTGATCATTTTTACTTTAGCATACAAGACTGAGACAGACATTTAGGGGAGCTGTGGGTGCTGATCTCTTTCATGGCAACAACATTAATAGAATCAATTCATCCTTTAAAAGTTGTCTTCAAAATAAAAGCACAACATTCATTTTATTGCTGCAAGGCGTTATATCAAACTCAACTCCACAGCTTTTACTTTGAAAAGTTGTGAACTTGGTTCTGAAGATGGTGTCTATTACTTAAAAGACCTCTGAAATAGCTGCCATGCAATAACAGCAGGTCAGTAAATCATTCAAACCTATATATAAACCACATATGTAAGCAATAATAAAACAAATTGGCTTTAACATCTACATTGCATATAAACCAGGTAGCATGAACACAAACTTTTCTAACTTTAATATGCACCCTAGACTAAAATTCTCTGAACACAACATCCAGCACACAAACATAAAAAAGTGCCAGTATATTGTAGAACTGTTTGAGGAGGACTCACTAATGAGAAGGAATCATTCTGAAATACATCAGCTCTGGGGCATTAACACAAGAAACGAGAACAGTCCATTTCATAGACTTTCACACCTTCTGAGTAAAGTCATAACAATATAACCAGCAATCAACTTGATATTAAAATGTCAGTTGATAGAAGAGATTTCAGGTTTTGCCATTCCTATGAATTTCATCATCTACTTTGATGGTGCCCTAGGTTCATGACCTGGTATCTCAGGTATTTTATAATTAGTCAATAAAAGCTTTGACTGATGTAGTCGGCAGTCAACAAGATGTGACAGCAATTTCATTAGCGTCCTTTTCACTATCTTATTAAATGGTACTTAGGCTAGTAAAAAACTTGCAGAGGGTAGATTTTTGACTTGATAATCCCTTCTTAAGACATTGTCAGAGTCCCTGGAGGCTAATCCTGCATGAGTGGAACTGGACTTCAGCTTTTTTAATTTGCGCTCGCACCCTTAAAACTTATTTACTGTTCAAGAGCTTAAATCAACCTGGCAGACACCTGAATGTTCTTGACTTGTCCATATGGACGGACCCCCCTTATTAGCTGTTACATTAACACAGAGATTCTACTTGATCCATGCTGATCCCCTCTCCCCCTCTCTTTACTTAAAGCTTTACCAAAGCGAGATGACGATGACGAGACCCAGGCGCCGCTGCTAGTTCAGGAGAATGTGTTCATCGAGGCCAGCAGGCCCAAGCACCTGGAGGATCTTCACACTGAGGCCATGGAAGGGTTGAAAATGATGCAGCAGGAGGGTACAAAACACTATTATTATAGTCTTTACATCTCTGCATTAAATCAGAGCTGTCCCATGCCAACATGTTGATAACGATCCGCATATTGCTCAAGAACCTGTGCACGACATGAGACAGGATACAAAGTATGTTAGGTATTTGAAATGTCATTTTAAATCTGAGTTTAATGGGCCTCTCCTTGCAGAAACCAATAACGGAGTGGAGTTCCAGGATAATGAAAGCACAATTGTAAGTGACACCAAAAATGTCCTGTTTTTTTGCTTTAATAATGTAAATGTACAATCAAATTTACGTGAAAATATTTTTTCTCCTCTTTTGCCAGTCAACAAGGACGGCCCAAACAGACGGGGAGGGTGGAGGGTTTATGACAGACAGCAGCATTGCAGACACATCCTCCATCGTCTCAGTACAATCATCTGTTTCCAATAGATCGTCCCGTTCTGGACTCACCAGACAAGGTAACTTATCCACCAGAGCCCCTGCTTTTGTTTACTGTACAACATATAGTGATGCACATACAAACAATTAACGGGTGACATGTACAGATTGGATTTGTGTTAAGGACCAAAAGATCATCTTTTATCTCTTTTCTCATGTGCTGTCGACCCAGGATCAACATTCAGACCATTGAACTCTGGGAAAAAGTCAGAAAAGACAAGAAGAAGACGACACAGGAAGACTGTTGCGGGTATACCACAGCATGTCCAGAGAGAGTGGGGTATGCAGCTCATTTTTTAAATGTAATACAAAAAATCTGATGGTCTTTGACTAACTCAGTCAGTTGCAATTCGCTATGTTTACACAGCATTTGTATATCTTATACTTAGAGAATGAAAGAATGAATTTTGCATGCATAGCCATAAATCATATTAACATGGTTGCCATTTTTTAAAATTCTTAAATATCAATACGCCTCTGGGGGCAAAACTATTTACAAGTGGAATTAAGATGGTAATCTAATGCTAAATGCTCAATCCAATGCTAAGGTGCTTAAAACAAACAGTCAGTACAATGTGAGTTTCCCACCTTGAGCAGCACTCAGAGGAAACCATTTTCCTCATGTGACTATTGTCTCTTCCTGTAATTGTAATATGAACCATGTGCTAATTACTCCTGCTATCTTCTTTCAGGGTTGGACAGACAGGGCTGGTCACTGGCTAATAAGTTAGAGGAAGAACAGCTTTATAATGGTGAGACTGATGAGAGCCCCACCACCGATAGCCCACAGCTAGCAGCTCAGTCACAAAAGGGAGCCGGTGCCGGCCTTCAAGACAAAAGGATCCTCCATCCCCTAAACAAGGCCCACATCAAGCAACTCAATGCCTCCCATGCTGGACATAGGGATGACCTGGCCCTGTTGCACCGCATGGGCTCTGGCTTTTCTGATGGACAGAGGCCGCGGTCGCTGGCTGTTCCCTGGATGACCACTGCCAACAGTCTCCAGCAGGAGCCGCCTAGCCCTGTCATGTCCATGTCACCCCAGGCTAATTACATGTCCAAAATCATTCCCAATGCTGTGTTGCCACCGTCCATCGATGTGGTAGAAATCAGCCGTAAACAGAGTCGCAACAGCCTTCGCACTGTCAGCAAGAGCAGCCTGCTTCTCTCAAGCCCAGCCCCCTCCCGTGCTTCCTCTAGAGCGTCTTCGTCCAGAACCACTTCCTCAAGAGGTTCTACCATCACCTCCGCCTCCCGCAACAACTCCCACAATCTGTCTGACAGCTCTTGTTGGAGTAACTCTGAGTCCTCAGAGACCTTGGTGTCTGACTCCTCAACCATCTCCAGCAGCAGCACCCCCCGCCAGAGGTCGCAGGCTGGTGAGGCTTTTGCTAAAGAGGACAATGTCAGCAGGTCTTCTAATGGCACGCTCATTGGTGAAGCACAAGCACCTAAGAAGGAGGGACCATTTGTGCGTAGCCTTTCCGTCATGAAGTCCAAGAAGGCTCCTCCTCCTCCAAGCCGCTCCTATTCCCTCCACAATAAGATGAAGCGGCGATCACGTGATCTGGCCGAGGTTAGGGTCTTTCCAGGCGAATCTTCCCACCACAGAATCTCCACTACAGTTGAGGAAAATGAAAAAAACCATTCAGAACCTTCATCCATGTCCTCGAGTATCATAGACAGCCCTGGCTACAATGCTGACACCAGTTCTCTGGAGGAATCCACAGGGTCATTCAGTCCCATTAGAGCCCAGGCACTAAAGGCAGGGGAAGCTGTAAAGGTTGATTCTTCACAAGAGAAGCAGGAACCACCTCAGGAGAATAGGCCCAGCAAAATAATCTCACCGTCCAGTGGTTACTCCAGCCAAGATGGAACATCCCCACAGCTTTCTAAACAGCCTCAAAGTACATCTCCAAGGCACAAGATCATCTTGGCAAAGCTTCAAAAGTTCTTTCCTGGGTCCACATCTGCTGGTTCAGCTCTGTCCCCTCTCATAAAATCAGAGGCTCCTAAAAACATTAGACCCTCTGGGGACAATAACATGGACTCAGTTGACACAGTTGGTGCCAGTGCCTCTGTAAGGACATTGAGAGAACTCTTTAACATCCCTCCGCCACCTAAAGTCCACGCACCTCCACCCCCTCCACCAGAGGTATGGGCTCACAGCAAGCGAAGCTTTGAGCTGCTGCTTGGACCCCCGGCACCTGACAACCTTTATGCCATCATAAAGAAGAATCCAAAGGACAGGAGACAACAGAGGCAGTCGCCCTCTGCCTCTACAGATGGATCTGTGAAGAGCTCGGTGGAAGAAAGAAAACAGAAGAATCCAGTTGTAACAGTGGAGTCCAGTAATGGATCCTTACATGTGATTGAGAGAAGGAAAGTTCAAGAAAGTGTGATTTCGAATGAAGAGATTCATAAAGAGAAGAATGAAAGACTGGCTCAGAATGTTGATTTGAAAGGAAACGGCAAGGTGACAGAAAAAGCCAAAGTAAGTGACATAATAAATGAGATGTTAGTGAAGGCTGTAGAGAAACGTGAAAAAAGAGTGACATCAATTAAAGAAGACGCAAAAAAGACATCCACAGAAACAACAGAGGTAAAGACCAACATGGATATCTCATTAGCACTCATGTCTCCATCACCCTCGCACCATTCTCCTCAACCCCACGCTAAACAGACCACAGAAGTTACCTCTGTCACATTAGTACGAGCTGTTGTATCCCCTGAGTCGTCCTGGCCCCCTCCACCTCCACCTCCAACAATAGCACAAGTGGACGTTGCTGGGCCTGATGTGACAGATTTCCCCCCACCTCCCCCATTGTTTGGTGAGGTAGGGTTTGTCATACCTGTTCAGGTGCCACCAGAGAGGTCCACTCCTGGTGGGGAGTCTTCTGCAACTACATCTGTTGTATCAGTAGTGATAACAGAGGCAGAACCACAGAATTCCAGTTCATCCCAAGGGGCTGCCCCTCCACCACCGAATATCCCTCCTCCACCACCCTATACAGCCCCCCCTCCGCCAATTATAGCAGTCTCCCCTCCTACAATTAAAAAGGCCCATCTGCCGCCAAGAGAAATCTTTCCACCGCCACCTAAAGAATTCTCTCCCCCACCACCCAAGGAAGTCTCTCCTCCAGCCCCTAAGGAAGTCTCTCCTCCAGCCCCGAAGGAAGTCTCTCCTCCAGCCCCGAAGGAAGTCTCTCCTCCAGCCCCGAAGGAAGTCTCTCCTCCAGCCCCGAAGGAAGTCTCTCCCCCACCACCTAAGGAAGTCTCTCCCCCACCACCTAAAGAAGTCCCTCCGCCACCACCTAAGGATGTCTCTCCCCCACCACCTAAGGAAGTCTCTCCTCCAGCACCGAAGGAAGACTCTCCTCCGAGCCCTAAGGAAGTCTCTCCTGCAGAACCTAAAGAAGTCCCCCCCCTACCACCCAATGAAGTCTGTCTGCCACCACCTGAACATGTTTCTCCACCCAAACAGTCCTCTCCTCTTCTGGTTAAACATGTCTCCCCTCGACTGGCTATCAAGAACCCCCCTTCGACAGAGATACTCCCTCCATCTACTGAAGAGGTTGTTCTTTTGTCTTCACAAGAAGGTGTCCCTCAATCATCTGTAGAAGAAACCCTTGCTTGCAAGCTCAACCCACCGAAAAGTATTCCACCTCCACCACCCCTACAATCAAAGCCCTGTGTGTCAGAGCGGGATATTGATCTCCCAAAAGAAGACATCCTACCCGAACCTGAAATGAATCAAGTTTCACCCAGCAGTATTCTCCTTCCCCCACAGAGTATCCCACCTCCGCCTCCGGTAGAGCAACCTCAGGCTGTACCTGGACCAACAACCGATGAGGTCCCACCATCGCAATCATCTGAAGTGTCAATACCACAAGGTCCTGAAACCTCTCTTTCACCAGAAAATCCCCAAGAACCAGCTCCTTCTCCCTCTGTAAACATTCCTTTGCCTCCACCTTTACCTGTGCAGGGTCTTACCAGCATTAAGCTTCAGTCTAGTACTATAAGCACAGAAAACCAAAGCCAAGAGCTGAACTCTGCTCATGTTGTAGAGGAGGAACCCACTCCTGTTGTAACCCCCTCCCTCCTACAGATGGTCAAACTGCGGTCTGTCAACAGCAGTCCCGAGCCCCCTAAAGCTCAAGAGGAACTCAAGACAGAGGTCACAATGAGAAAACAGCAGCCCAGTGATCAGGCTCCAACCTCATCTGCCAACGGAGAAGCTCCTCAAAAACCTATCAGAAGGTCTCTGATAGTGACTTGTCCTACATCCACTTCTCTGCCTGTCATCGTCACTTCACAACCAGCTTTACCCAAGTCCCAGTCTCTTGTGGCTCCACCTGCATCTTCATCCACAGTACCCTCCCCTACAAAAAAGTCTCCTCCTGCTACGACTGCCTCTCCTTCCATGAAACTACAGGAGGCAATCCGGCTGAGGACAGCAGCCAGATCAAAAGAGAGCCCTGCATCTCGCCTCAGCGTGCCATCACCTACATCACCAATAGACCTCCAAAGGTCCCCCAAGTCCCCCACTAGCACAGCAAGCTTTATCTTCTCCAAGAGCAACAGGAAGGTGGTGATTGAGACCAAGCCAGTGACAGAGGCCAAGACAAGAGTGCAGAATAAGCTGGAGGTTTCCCCTGTAACAAAGGTGGTGAGTGAATCAGAGTCTTTGAAGAAAGCGAGCAAGATGCCACCACCTGTAGCAAAGAAACCCAAATCGAAGGCCAAAGAGGATGAGACCAGTGAAGGGACCGAGCAAACTGCAGGACAGGAAGCACAGCAAGAGAGTATCCATGGTAAGAGTTAATATCCATAAGAATGGGATGACGAGATTACTTTTTTGGTTTGAAAAAAAAAAAAAAGAGTTTGATTTGGTTTCAAGTGCAGCACTCCTAGGGTCCCAGGCAGAGTGGGGCAGTGCATGTTAAAAATACACATTAGATGTTCCTAATTGAAACCATAATTTGTTGGTTAGAATCCTAATATAAATTAATTAAAACTGATTAAATAAATAAAAGGTTTAAGAGGGACCTTCAATACAGGAAGAGCAGAGTATTAAGTTAGGGTGATCATCTACATGCTAGCCATTCTGTGAAGTTGTATTTGAGCTCATCGGTTCTATGTGTTTAATGTGTCAACATGCTGTCATGCTCACACTGACCCTGATACAGAGGGTGCATTTACCTCATATTAGCCAGGCCGAGCTAACCGAGTAAGCAAATAATTAATAAAATCAATAAAACTAATATGAAAAGAGCTGTGAACCATTTGTACCTGGTTTCAATCGACTGCTTTAGACTCTTTAACAGTAAACGTGGCTAATTCATATGATGTAGTAGGGTTAACATCTTGGTTTTCACGGCTTTCCTGTTCTTCACGTTCTCCTGACATGGTGTGAATACAACTTTCGCAAGTGCAACATTTCCTGTGTGAAGTTTAGCTTGTTAGCATGCAAACACTTGCTAAGTTGCACTTAACATGAAACACAGCAGAGAAGTGAAAGGATTGAGAGCTGTCATACCTGATGTTTCTCTTGACAGCTGACTTACAATTGGCTGAGGGCATGTAGCGAGGAGACCTCACATGAGGCTCCATCCCCCAATAAGGCTCTGAATGGGCAAGATAGCTGTGTTCGTATCCTGGGTATTTTGGTTTATTTTGGGATAGTTGGAGGAAGTGGAGATATGTCAGAATTCTTTAGACACAGTCTATGGTTTGGTTAGGAAACCAAAGTACGGGACAAATTTAAGAAATGGAAACTTAGGATCAATAAGATGGAGAAATTAGTCATGAATTAATGATCAATATTTCATGGCATCCATCCTGTAGGCTAGTTGTTGAGTTAGTTCACTCTGTGTCAGGAGGTGGACCAACCAAACGACATTCGGCCTTAGAGCCATGCTGCTAGCTTGGCTAAAATTCCAATCAGTTGTTATATTGCACATCACCTCTTCACACAATTAACCTAATTATTTTATCTCCAACCACAGATGGGGCAGAGAAGACAAATGGGACAGCAGGTGCGGTGGAAGGAGGAGAAACACTATCGACATGATTGTAAAGACTGAAGGAGACCGGGAAGGACTAACTAATAATAACACTGCAAGTTGATCTTTGTGAGTGACAGATATGAAACTGGATGTGGATAGATGCTTATTTCAAAAACTGGAATTTGAAACATGCTGGATTTAATAGAAAATCATTTGAATGTCTTGTTAATGGTGTGGGTCTTAAAGTACAAAGTTAGCATTTTACTAAGAATCATCTATTTTCTTTTGCTATAGGGGGCATTCAGATTTTTACTGTTGCAAGAAATGGGAATATACTGCCCTCTAGTGCCAAACAATGATTGTACCACTTGTGTCCTGCTGAATCAGAGCTTGTGGTTAGTACTTGCAATGATGGGACTTTTGGGCATTCATCTGTAAATATAGCAACGTGTTGTACATTTTAATTATCCAGTACTGATGGATCTTTGCTATCCTGTTTTTTTTCTGTATTTCCCCCCCAAAGACTTTCCACACAAATGATATTTGTTAAAAAGAAAAATATTAATTATCTTAAGTTATTTTTCCTGTAATGTTCAGAGGAGAATGTCTACTTTGCAATGTTGTGTTAAACCCTTATATCATCATATAAATCAGTTTGTTTGTGTCGATCTTAATCCTATCCAAATTTGTTTTCTCAAAATAAATCCCACTTAATTATTTTATGATTCAAAGCCATCGATGTGCATGAACACTATCACAAAAAGAAAGAAGTGGACATGACAGGTTATACTGGAATCGCTTTATATTTGGAGCATGTTTTCTGCTGCTTTTAGTTACTGATAATGGAGGCTTTGCCTTTCTTACAGTTATTATGGCTCTAACAGTGGGATATTTCTATGTTGGACTATAATATATTTCAAAGTGTTTTCAGACATCGTAATGTCAAATGATCATTTATTATGGAAAGAATAAAGATTTATGGACAAATTAAATCATTGCAGTGACTGAGTTAATATTTATTTGTCTCCACACTGGCGACAGCAAGTGACCGTAGGCATTCTGTTTTCAGGTTGTCCGTCTGTCCAATACATTAAGACTTCATTTTTCAGATTTGGCACAAACGTTCAGTTGGACACAAGGAGGATTTTGGTGGTCAATGATCAAATGTCGCTGTGATCTCACAAAGCACATTTTTGACTTAATATTTCTGAAGATTTGGTACAAATGTTCACATGGAATTAAAGAAGACCAAAATGTTATTGGTTCATCCTGTTGTTTTAGTCCAACATGTCGTGCTTTTTGAAAAATAGTAAGTTAGGACAAAAGTCATTTGCATTTTCAAGTTTGTTTTTATTGAATTTAAATGTATGAAGAACTAGAACAGTCTTTAAGTGGAGAATCCATTGAACCGATACTACCTCCATGTGAAATACCATGTCGGATCATCTAGATCTGCCAGACCATCATAGTCCTTCCTCTCTTCATCTTTACCTGTGTAGGTCTTTTCTTTATCAGCTTCAGACTCCGGCAGGTGTGCCAACTGCGCCCAGTGACTGAGCACTTCACCTTCTCTCTGATTCGAATGGATCGTATGCTGAGCATCAGAGGTCTCATCTTCTCTTCCCTCAGATATTTCATACACTACTTCACCCTCGAACACATCCTCCATGTCAGACGCTGGGCCATCATCTTCAGGCTCATCTATATTCTTCACTTCAGCCTCGCTCCGCTCCTCCACTAAAACCCCATGCCTGAAAACAAATTTCTCTGACTCGGGTTCTGTCGTAACGCCGAAGATTATCCTGCTTTCCACTTCACCGAGCTCCTCGTCTGTGTACTCTTCTTCATCATAATCGTCATATTCTACTACATCTGCACTTTCCCACACATACTCAGGACTGTGCTGCTTATCAATTTGTCGACTGACTGTGGTCTTGATGTCTCGGCTCACGCTGACCAGGGAAGGACTGATTGGTAGAAAACTCTCCTCTGCGGCGTACGGCTGATCGGAGACGAGCAGCAACTCACTGCGGGCAGAACCTTGGAGAAAAATATGTCAAATATAAATTTTGATTGATTGAGTTGAATACTCACTTACAGCAAGTAAGATATCTTAAGTAAATCCTAGTAGGAAAAAGTGATAGAATATCCTGTAATTAATGCAGAGGAGACTGCCACAGACCTTCTGTCGTGACCTTCCAGTGTTCAGAGGTCACGCACTGTGAATCACAGCATTCACATATAGAGTCGTCACCAGTGAGGGCCTTCCACCTATCATCGAAAACCAGCAATATATGCTTAGTCCAAATGAAAACGCTGAAAAATGTGGACTATAGTAGGGGAATAGGCTCACCTGTTTCCTATGTAGGTGCAGGATTTGTGTGTAGGACTTGGATCCTCTAATGTGACTGAAAATTCACAGTGAATGCTGACCTAAAGCAGAGAAGGGGGTTATACCACTATTGCAACCTGAATGTGGAGAATCTGTTGCTTCTACACTGTCACCTCAGTGTCAGGGTCAGAGGTAAAGTGGAAGGCCTTCAGGGAGAACTGCAGGGTCTTGTCCGTGCGATAGATGAACTGAGAGGCTCCCGGGTCTTTTTTGCTGTCCAGCATACAGCTATGGATGAGAAAATCAATCCACCGATTCAGGTTAATCTCAAATCAGAGAGCAAAGTCAAGAAATACCACCAAAAAAAAAACGTACAAACCCAAAATTGTCGATGATGGTGTATTTGAGATAGGATTTGGCACCACCGGATGGTGCTGCATAGCAGCTGCTGATGTATAGTTTTCCTCCAGTGGGGAGATGCAGGGCAGAGACCTGGACATTTACCGTCTGGCCAAGCTGGTACACGTGGGGCCCGGCTGGTTCGCTCGAGGAATCTAAGAATGAAATAAAGGTAATTTTTTTCAGTTTCAGAGTTGGAGGGGCTGAGCAAATGTCTACATAATGCCATCTTATTAACTACAGAGTAGATGCGCACTTTGTGATTTTACAATTCATTTGAATGACTAACATTTACACCAGTTTTAGAACATGTTACAAAACAAAAATGTCAAAGCAACCAAGCACCATATTCAGCTATAGACAGTTCACACAATGCATATCAGAAAGGCTTAATGGAAAAAGTATCAAATACTATAAAAAAAATGCTTCTATCTTGCTCTTTAGGAAATTAAATGAAATAAAGAGGTTTTCAAGTCAACTTTTTTGCCTTGCAGTAACATCCCTTGTCTGTAGAGGGTGCTGCGGGCCACCTAGTACTCCTACTTCCAGCGTCCTTGCCACGTGAAACAACTCAAATGAGATTTATCGAAGTTTGAACATGGATCAAGTCACAGGTTTTTGACGCATACCATCCATCAACTCGATCTTGAAGTCACTGGGGCGCCCTTTCAGCTTTTTACGCATCACAGCAGTTTGCCAGGTGGGTTTCACAGCCAGCTGGTACACGTGATGGTTCCTGAACAGGTGTGGGAGGACGTGGGAGGACGTTAGTGGTCGGCCCCACACATATACACAAGATGTTAGATTTCAACAAGGCTACAGGTCCAACCTCTGATAACGGCACTCAATGTCGACATCGATGGTTTGCGCACTGCTTGGGGACCGTTTTGGCGATGGCGCGTAATGGAGCACGAACTTGTAGACCAGGTAACCCCGAGGCGCCTGTCATGAGGGGCCACAGCTGATACTGCTAGACTCAAGGTACAGAGGTTGAAATAGTGTGGAAACAAGTGAGACATCTTACCTCACGCACGGCATCACAAGCTGTCACCGGATACGTGAAGAGGAGGTCCCCGTACGGTCTGAGGACCCCGTTGCTCCTGCAGCTGCGGCCTAATGTCAGCTCCTCTGCCTCGGCGCTCTGACCGTAGAAAGCTGGCTTGACCCGCACGACCAAGTCAGACGTGGAGCAGGTCACAGAGACGTCTGGCACAGCGGCAAAGTCCGACCGGGTCTGAGCAGGACGCATGGATCGGGGGTCCAGAGGAGGGGGGCGCCCTGGTGGACTGAGTTTAAACAATGGAGAAGAGCTGGCAGGTAGCTTCAGGGAGAATTCTGTTGTTGACACTTTGGATCTTGGATTACCCAGGTTCGAAACACCCCTTTTCCTTCTTGTAAAGGCAGATGTGTCGGCTGCACAGCAGAGGAGGTCAAGTGATAAAACACTCCACAAAATAAAGACATGCCACTTTGTTTTCATGGCAGCAGATTGCTCTGTTTGCACCTCTCCCTTCAACCTGCGCCTTAAAGCAGAGCTCAGCCGCGGCTGCAGGTGATTGGCGGCGGGTAAATTGACGCCCTGGTGCCAAACAGACCAAGTTTGTTTCCTTGTGTCCCGAAGGAACCAATGACTCTTTTCCCAGGTTACGCATGAACGCGTCTTTATTCAAATCACAATGGGCCCCGTGCAAGAACATGTTCGTGTTCTTATCCTAAATTTTTCGTAGGGTGAGATCGATACGAACATGTCGCGTCAGTTTCTACAAATGGCGTGTCTTCAGAAAAGTGCGTAAATGACGTGTGTAAACCTGATGAATGCCACCTGTGCGTATTAGAGTGAGCCAGGGGCTATTTCATCTAATTGTTGAGGGGACAATAAACGGAGACATTTCTGAAGCGCAGTTCCTTAGGGACATACACACTGCTGAAAAAAGTAAATATTCCATTGATCAAAATGTTTTTAAAGACACTGCATTTAAACCAACGCTTTTTTTTGTCAAACTTTATTAACTGACTTAAAAAAAAAAAAATTACAGCACATCTTTTTCTCTGATTTCACACTGCTTAGTGCTCATTGCAGTCATACTTAGAAAAAGTATTTACACACATACAGCAGACAATATAAACACAGGACAGAAGTCATGTGCAGCCTTCAATCCATTTAGTGCAATTTAAAAAGGCCTAAAACCAGACTGCTTGAATAGAATATTCGCAATTGAAATCTGTATGACCTAATCATTTCAGGAAAGGGTAGAGGATGATTTGAGGTTAAATCACATGGACAGATGTCTCCTGTATACCTTTACAGTAGGATACCTGGTCTCATTCTGCAGTATGAGTCTTACTGCTGTAAATGCAGCTTGTTTAATCACTTCCTGGCAACTCGTGATACATTTTTTTTCTCAGAAAAAGAAAAATGAAAAACATCATTTTGATGTTGTGATGCACAGGACTTGAAAATAACATTTTCATCAATAACCATCCACTGTTAATAAATTATAATACAAATGTGCTTTCATAATACAATTTAAAATCCCTTAGATACTTTAAATAAATAGATAGATAAAGCATTCAACCTTCCCCTGGGAAGTGAGAATATGCTCGATGAAATGACTTCATTTTCTGGATATGACTTCGATGCAACAGCACATTTAGAAACGTCTATTAAACCTAATGGAGATCAGTTGCACTGTTAAAGCACAACAAGAGTGTGGTGGGAAACCCCTTAGCAAGTGGCACAAAAGAAAAACAAACCAAACAATCTGAGGCGAGCAATCATACAAGATGTGTGTGTGTGTGTGTTTGTGTGTAAGGCAGTGATTCAGATTATCTTCACACAGGATTTCATGTCACGAGGAGCCGTTTCCACCTCAGAAGATTCAATTGCAATTAAATTATCTATAGGAAATCAAAACAAATTAAAGTAGAAATAGTAATGGCTTCAAACAACTCGTATCAGTGGAATGGCACTGGTATCCCCTTAATAATAAAATGATACTGTATGCTTCTTTCAGAGCCCTCTCTCTTAGTGCTGACCTCAGTAAACTTAAGTCTGATCTTGTAATCCAGCAATAAATACCTAATAAACGACATCACAAATCACGAGCGGTGTCCCAATTCACAGAGGTGAGACAAAAAGTCGAGGAGGAGTGCAACTGTCCCACAATGCAAGGTCCTTAAGAAATGAAGGCGCTGATTATTACGTCGAGGTCAGTAACATAGCTCCAGGAACATCTCATTAAACAATAAAGTGATCATCTTTGGGAAAAGAACTTGATGAGGCAAACGCGACCGAGTTAGAACATGACTAGAGCTCCCATGAGCCTCTGCTCTTCATTTATAGGAGCTATAGTTAGAGGATGCACACAGAAAATGTGATGAAGTTGTAACATTTGTCCGTCCAGTTCAGTGGTAAACCCTTTTATGTGTTAAATATGGACCGATCCCAGTGTCTTGTTTCAGCTAAAGAAGGAAAGAAAACCTCAAATCAAACCATAAATAAATCTGAGACTTTGGCTCTACACTTACTAAAACACACACTATGGAGTATTGTGTGTGTTTGTTAGTTTAAGTGGAAGCAGTGAAATGGAGGTGGATTGGAACAGAAAATACTTGATTCACACGAAAAATGAAACTGCATTGGTTGGCCACTAGAGGGCCACATGACCCTGTGTGGCCCACTCGAGGGGGACTATGGATGCTGATGATGTTTTGGCAGCAGTGGTGTCTGCAGTCACTTCTGTTAGTCTGTCGGTCATGTCCCTGGACAGTCTGTGCAAACATGTAAACCAGTGATGGTTGTTGTTGTTGTTGTTGTTGGTGGCTTGGCTTCTACTGCTACACGCTGCTCCCAAGTTCTGAAGATTCAGACTCAGAGTCGGCTTCAGAATCTCTGTTCAAAGGGAGAGAGAGCAGCCAAGAGTCACACACAATGGATTCGGCTTGTTCAGATAGGTCAGGACAGGTTTTATTCCTTTTGAATTGAGTTCAGCAGTACAGCCAGACAGCCAGACGTCTCACAAGTACACAAACAAAAGCAAAACCAACGAACGGGGGCAGATACTTCATGTCATTGTTGGGGATGAACAATAAACAGATATTTTGTCAAGTGCCATTTTTGAGGGGGACAGAAATATATACATATTAGAGTAAAAATAAATATAATAGTACCCTGCTGTTACCAGTGTTCTTTGAGGTGTTACGGTTCAATTGATTGAAGCATCCAAAAAGGAAGAACACCTTTATCATAACACCTCAAATAGAAAGCATCTCATTCTAACTGACTTGTCCAGGTTCAGTTGTGTGGCTTATGCTGTTGGGTTGTAACTTTTGCACTCATGTCGTGGCTTTTGCATTTGGGTTTTCCGTTGATGCGCTCGTGTGACATGGGTCGGCCCCCGTACAGGAGCCATTGCAGTCCTGCAGCACCACATTTAGCAGCCTACTCTTCTTGAGTTATCCTG
This sequence comes from Pleuronectes platessa, assembly GCF_947347685.1. Classification (NCBI taxonomy): domain Eukaryota; kingdom Metazoa; phylum Chordata; class Actinopteri; order Pleuronectiformes; family Pleuronectidae; genus Pleuronectes; species Pleuronectes platessa. The sequence continues at coordinate 14,407,552 of NC_070636.1, read as the reverse complement.
GATTCAGTATGAACTTGTGTGTTGTGTATTTCACTTCTCACTCACAGGATTTCCTGCAGTAGTTTCTGGTTGCCTTGTCTCCTCTCCTCATCAATAGGGTAGGTCCTCAATATGAGCAGTCCCACAACAATAAGACACACAGGCACAGGAGAGACCAGCACCTTCAGGGTTAGACTGACGGTCTCTGGTTGTGAGCAGCTGCCGGTTACATAGCCGGCAAATCTGTAAAAAATGCAGAGAGAGAGAGAGAGAACTGATGAGAGAGCAGTTTGATGAGATGGTTTGTTAGAGGGTGAAGTAGTTTGGTGACCACATGACCACTGGACTGATGAGCTGTAACGTAGAACTGATGTTGCACTGTGTTAGATCACAGCTGTGTAGATGTAAGCTGTTTGAGAATGTAGTTTCTCTCATTGTGTCTGATTCCCTATGCTTCTCTTTTTCGATGCTGAGCCTGTTGGTGTTTGTTTGGCCAGCAAACAGCCCATTCCAAACAGACATGTTTAGAAAGGACACGGCACAAATTGTAGTAACATAAATAAGTTAGTTTGTACTCCTCCTGTCTCTGTTGTCTGTGTCTTCCAGCCTTCTGGTGAAACCAAACAGTAGCTGAGTGCTTTTAACATCTTAAGGATGACAGTGAGGCTGAAAACAGGAACGAACATGAGAATAGTTACCCCCGCCAAGGAGGTTATGTTTCACCCCTGACCGTTTGTTAGTTTGCAAGCAGGATTATGCAAAAACTACAAAATGGATTTCCACAAAACTTTGAGGAAGGATGACGCATGGTCCGTGAAAGAACCCATTAACATCTAGAGCAGATCCAGATCCATATTGTGAGGTAGGGTTTTGTTTTGGTAATTTTCCTCCACTTCAAAGGGAATAATCAATGGATCTTGATTTTTAAAAAATCGGACACATTTAGTTAAATGATATCTACGTGTGTGTGTGTGTGTGTGTGTGTGTGCAGTGTGGGGCAGCTTGATTGAAATTAAGGGCACTGCTGGGTCTTGGCGCAGGTATCTGCTCTACTGAGTAGCATTACAGAGGGTATAATTAAGATTGGATCAATATACTTACTTCAAACTGAGGGTAGAGATACCCAGGGATATCCCAGAGGCAAACTTAATGAAGAAAACATAGAAGGAGTAGAAGAGGGCTTCATGGCCATGCACATGTGGGTTCTTAACCTTGAAGTCATCCACTACATCAGGAAGCATCGACCTGAACAGACAAACATAACATTTAAAGGGAACCCTCAGGACAAATGTCTACTAGCACTACTTTTTACTGGTGATACATGTGTATTTGGACCATAAACTGTATATAAAGATGGAAGAAGCATCTCCACTTTCTGCCTCTATCCAGAAATGAAGCCAAAATATAAGAACACTACCATCTTGTGCTAATGACACCTTTTGGAGCCAGTGCTAACAATTGTGAGTCAGTCTCAGCTGTCAATCATGACCATTCACCTTTTTATAAACAGACTAACGGACTAAAACCAAATGTACCAGAAAAATTAACACTTGCATAAACATCAGTGTGATAAGAATTTCCTAAAGTGAGGGAAACCATCTTCAAGAAAAAAATGATATATTTTTTATTGACGATATATTTAATATACAGTTTGGTCCATGTGGGGTTTAGACCCTATACTGCAGCCAGCCACCAGGTGGCGATTGAGACACTTTGGCTTTACTTTTTGGGAGCAGTCATGTCGTCCATCTTTATATACAGTCCATGGTCAGGATCTAAGGAAGAACACAGTGATCGAATCGTTCTTACCAAGGCATGAGGAATGCAGCTGCTACACTCACACCTGCCGCCACTGAGATCAGGTAAGATGTGATGAGGCTGCTCTGGATGCAGACGATGAGGATCATGAAGGGCACTGCCCACTGTAGACAGAGAGAGAAAGGTGTGAGTCATTCCATAACAACTTGTTCTCTTTTGATGAAGACCTTATTTGTACCAAAAACAAGTATTTTTACTTACTGTGATGCCAAAGTAAACTGCTTTCTTCTTCCCAAAACGGGTCAAAAACCAATGCCACCATGGGATGCTCAGAGTCCCTGATACCTGGAGAAAAGATGTGACAATGAATTATATTCATAGTTGCGCCGTTAAACTGTTACATGCAAACAGGCCGTGTCCTAAATATAACAATGTAGTTTAATGAATGATTTTAAGCAGCACAAAGACATTAAAAACAGCCTTATGGTAGATTATTTGCGTGTTATGGATAATGTTGGTTTTTGAACCAACTTCGTTTGAGACAATAAATAAGTGTGTTTTCCCAAACTGTTGCTAGTAGTATGTCATACAAATCAGGCAAAACGTAAATCATCAGGATTTAAAATAAACTTAGTTTGAAATTATGGTCTTGGCTCAAGTCATGTCATATCCTGTGGTATATATGGTCTCATATTTCCCTGCATTTTATGTGGTTGCATGAACATAGTCAGAGGCGACACATGATTTGCCACATCCAAGCTTAAAAATATAGAGTTATAATTAACAATCAAATGAAGGGTCAACCAACCGACCAATCAGTAATCCAACTTTAAATAGCCCATATTCACAAATCACAATTTGACTCATATTTTTCAATATGTTGTACAAGGCTTTTGTGTAAAAGTAAATTGTTCTTCACTGAAATCTATTAAAACTCTACCTGTGCTTCATTAAGGATTGTGGGAATTGTAGAAATCTGAAAGAATGAAGTGCCCACTGGAGGAGGAGGAGGTTAAGGGACACAATATGTTTTTTGGGGGTCCTGACTCAACCCTGTCATGGGAATTTCTCAATAGTCAAGCACAAGTCATTACAATGTCTTTCTGGAAGTTTATTCTACATCTGCAGATGGGCATCAATGTACAAGACCATGGAATAGATTTCATACAATGAGCAATGACATACAAGAAAAGCAGCACTTTATACATCTCCAAGCCCCTCCTAGAGAGGAAACAAATGTTATCGATCAACCTCTTTCATGTTAAGCAATAGGTGACCAATATCCTGTCACCTACTCTTTCCCAGACCCTTGGAATGTAACATCTATTTTCAAGATCCCTTTCCCAATGTTTACAACCACAAATCCCCCGTGCTGTTAAGTCTTTGTTAGGTGACCCTGTCAGTGAGGAAGTCATATAACAGTTTGAGTGCAACCCTGACTTGTCAGGGATAATTTGTTATCTTTCTAAACATCAAAGTAGTTCCTCATATCAATCATTGCCCTAATAGTAAAATTTCTATCACAACCCTGACAGGGGGCAGACAACCTTTGACCTCTTGGGCACACTTGGTCAACTAATGTGAAATGACCACACAAGAACGAGACTGTCCGCAAAAACTCAACAGCATCAACGGATGAAATATTTCCATCCTGCCCCCTCCACTCTCACCTCTCCAAATATGAAAACATGGTGCCAGAAATTTTTTCCACTCCTAATCAGTGGCAGAGACCAGAGCAGAAAGCAGCAGCAGTGGGATGGAACTCACGACCCAAAAGGTTAAAGGTCCCATGGAGGCGATGACGGATAACCAGGGCAACAAAAGCATGCTGTATACGCGTCTCTCCCCTGATCTCCTGCTAACCGCGAGCCAGTGTGTGACTGGGAGAGAGGTTCCCAAGGGCCTGAACAACACCTCCTCTCACCCTGAAAATCTGACCATTCAGCTGCCGTGTCATGAATCTCCACATGCGAGGAGCGGCCTGAGAGTAAAGGCGGAAAAAAACCCACAAACACTGGGGGCTTGATTTGTGCCACAAGGACGGTCAGATAGGGTTTTCTGCTGCAGATTGTACCGACAACCACCGCATCTCTCAAACTCTATAAGGCTTTTTACATGGCAGAGAGTGGAGGAACTGAGACACTCACCATGATGACCAGCAGAATATTCTGGAAGTCATTCCTGTGTCCAAGAGCGTAGATGAGGAAAAGGGCAAAGTTTCCCTCCAGCAGCTGAGAAATAAAGAAGCATCATCTTTAAATAAACCACATAAAAAGTTAAAGGGATGGTTCAACATCCTTGTTTGCTTTTCTGCTTGACTAGCAGTTTCCCTGATTCATACTCAGCTAACTGCACGAAGAATATGCAAACAATTCCTAAAATGTGGAATTATTCCTTGATATTTAATAATAAGCTGTACATCCAATAAGAGCCAGGTAATGGATCACAACATTACCATGAAGGCCAACGAGGTGAAGAGGAAGCCGATGACCAGTTTGACGTACGGTCCGTGGCTCATCACCATCCACAGGCCCTGGCGGAAGGTCAGGAGGTTTGACTTTTGAGGGCCGCTCTCTAGAACACAAAGGGGAGCAGATAAGCCACCTGAGAATCCAATGCTGTAATAGATGTAATGCGCATTAACAGCCAATGGGATGAAAGATAATCTTCTGGTGTAATTTTTTAAACAGTGAGAATGTTGGCTTAAGTCTCAAATCCAAACCATTAAATCTTGAGGGAAATATTTATATTAGGCATTTTGTGCAGAGGTGGGGCTTTATCTGTAACAAAATGTAAAATTCAACACACGGCCTGAAAGAGGCATGCACTAGTTCGGATCTATGGTACAAAATTAAGGGGAGAAAGTGCACAACTGATCTTTAACTTTGACTTTTGTGTACCAACATTTTGAGATTGTGAGGTTGTGAATTGAATCCAGATTGTAGAGAGTAAACCATGGGTCGGTAATTCTTGAGAAGCTAGCAAAAGCCGGCTACAATTTTAAAATATGCAAGCGATACATCGCACCCACTCCAATCAGCCCGCTGGTCAAAGCGACACCAACAAAACAAATGAAGGCCGACTGTCTGACTACTGCTAAAGAAGGACTTTTACATCACTCAGGTCAGGTCTCTCTGGCTGATGACTCGGGTCATGTTAGTCACGGACAGGTACGCCAGCAAATTGTGTCTTTATGTCCGAATAAAATGATTGGTGGTGTTTATTACAGTCCTGCGAGGAACATTGACATCTGCTTTTTATTTTCAAACAACTTCATTTATTAATGCATATTAAGACTTTAAGAGGATGTCAACAAATAAGATAAAATGTGTTTCAGAAACAAATGACCAACCCCTGCCTTTTAGTGCGAGATGCATCATTTAAAATGTCATGTTGCCTCTTCACACTTAATTTCAAACAACATTCAGACCAAGCGTTCTATTTGTGCTTTTGCCAGTGAGCCATAACCTTTCAATGAGCACCTTCCAATCTTTAAAGATATAAGCCGACTCGAACCTTATCCTACTCAATAAATCATAGGGCCCTGTTCAGCACTGCTGTATTTGAGGTGTCAAGTAAATATAGACTTTTATTTGTTTTAAATAAGATGTGATTTTAGTGCAAGTCTAATGGCAGTTTTGAGTCACTGGTGTAAATCGAAGTTGAGCTGTTGATAATGTTTTACTTTTTGCAGAAGTTAGAAATTAGTCATTTAGTAAAAGTCATAAGTTCTGAGTCCACACCTAGGCTATAAATACTGTATCTCACACTGGCATTGAACACATGACAACCTCTTTTGTTCCCTCTTGGATTCGTACCTTTTTTCTCCTTCACACCCAGAAACAAGACGAAAGCACAGAGGACATATATGATGGCGATGACTCCTGAGGCCACCAAGTAAGATTGTTTCTGAGGACAGAAAAGAAAACGTTAGCTTGAACACTCGTGCAGACGCTGTGACAAATAGCTAGAAATATAATCATTTATCTGATGTCTTGCAGAGGAACCTTACCTTTTGCTCCAGTAAAACAGTGGTCAGGTTGTGTCTGGACGAGTTGCTGCTCTCAGTGACGTTGAACTCAGTGGGACAATCTGGGTCGCCACCTACGATCTGCCCCTGGATCGCCGTGCCCAGCACTGTACCCAGCACCTCCACCATCATACCTGAGGGCAACACAGGGACGTAGCATCAGAACATGAATGGCAAGATATATGTGAAACTCATTGGATCGCACGTGAAGTCCGACGTACGGTAGGCAGTGGCAGAATCCCTCTCTTTCTGGTTGTTGCTGATGAACATGGTCAGGGCTGAGTATGGCACATGGTAGCACTGTGAACATACGCACAGTTAGATATGCAGGCAGCAGAGATGAGGAACAAAGCATTGTTGGGTGTCAACATGAAGTACTGACCGTTTGCATTGATTGGAAGAGACAGTAACAGATCAGGTACCAGAAGAACTTCCCCTGCTCAAATGGAGGCACGTACCAGATCAGGAAGTACGTCAACACGGCAAACGGTGTAGAGAAAATGATCCTGAGAACAAAGAGGTGATCTTTAGAGCACAAAACAAAGCGAAAATAGTGCTTCTAATTTGAGTTTTATGCAGTACTGCTTGGCTAATAGAAATATAAAGCCTGCTTAAGAGTGCGTTTAATAGATTCTGCCCACTGTTACACAGTAAACAATGGCAACTAACAGACAAAGGCTGTTGAAGGAGCTGGAGCTGCTTGACATGGAAGAGTGCTTGCGTGGCACAAGCTTAGAGAATCGTAGTTGACTCTGAACACCCGTAGAAAGGACAGTTTTAGCTGAAATAAAGTGACAACCAGCGGGTCTAAATGCTTATGTTAATGTTTCTTAGTGCAGCGGTTCCCCGGTCTTGTTTCCAAACTGCGTTGTTAATTCAGTGTCATGACAGCCGTGGAATTAAAGCCGTGACAGCGGGTTTTTGCGCTGTTACCACCGCAGTTAGCATGGTGGCTAACCCGCTAGCGCCGTTATGACAGGGCGTTATAACCTTATGTGACCGTACACACATGCCGTTAGTGCTCTAACAAGCCACCGACAGCCGGACAACTCTGCTGGCTTAACACACTTGTCACATTAATCGTATTTGTGTTTGGGTATTGTGATATAGGAAATGAAACAGGAAGTTTGAGGTCCGGAAATGGTGTCGTTCGGAAATGCTGTGGTTAGCGGACCCGCCATGCCGAGGGCGTTCCTCTCTCCGTGTCAGTCCGTGAGAGTCAAAACGGAGAAGCATATATCGGCCTTTAGGGATGGCTGCAAGGAGGTAAAGTCAAACGCAACAAAGATATTTTAGTATCCACGGGAAACCACACGTCCCTTTTTGGCATCGATACACCCTAACTGAACCCTCATGTTCAGTTAAGAGGAACCGAAATAGTAAGTCCATTACTCAGCAAGTCTGTTAACGGAAAATAACTGTAAACTGTTTTATTAATAAGTATAATTGAAAGTAATTTTTCAAGCAAATGTGTCAATTTCTTCTATCATATTATAGGTCCAGCCACCCTGTTGACTTGCAAGGACATGCAGGTTTTCTTCTGCTATGGTGGTAGGTAGAAAAAATATTTTCTAATTTTAGATTACTGGACAAAATATAAAAAAAATGTGAAAAGAACATTTAGGGCTGGGCAATAAAACAATAGCAATAATAATTGCAATATAATTTTTTCCCCCAACAGATGTATCGATATGATAATTATGTATTCTACAAGCACATTGATCGACCTCAGATCTGTAAAATGTTTCTAAAGAGTTGTAACCACAACCTTTAAAATAAATAATGTGATATTTGCTATGATGATTATCGATAGATTGTTATAAAAATACGTTTTACCGCTATTGTTGAAAATTATTCAGCCCTAGAAAATGATGATCTTGATTTTAAATCAAGATCCATGAATTACTCTGTAAAAATGTCAAATAACACGCCATCTTGAAGAAAGTAATAAAGAAGTATTTTCTTGGCCCATGTAACATTCTTCCGCAAAGTTTCATGGAATTACATTCAGTATTATTTTGCATAATCCTGCTGACAGACAAACAAACCAACAAACGTACAGGGGTGGAAACATAACCTCCCTAGTGAAGGTAAAGATAGCTCGAGATAAGAAAGTTGTTAATAAGAGCCCTCAAGTTCACACTTTGAATTACGCCTCCTGCAGTCCGATGTCCAAATCCACTCTGTGGTTTTTGAGCCATCATACAGAGAAGATACATGCGTATAGAGATATATGATTAAACATGGAGAGAGGCTTCCCGTTTGCACTCAAACTTAGACACACGAAACCCCCCGCCCCCCTCTGGTTTGGCACGTGGAGAATAAAAAGGAAGCCCCTCCTGATTTCCTCTAATGTCTGAGCTGGTTAGATTAACTAATTTAATGTGGAAATACAGGTCAACCGGCGGCTGCTTCCTACACCGACATGGCTGGCTGAACAGAGGCCTCTGTACTCAGGTCATTAAAGCACAGGAAATGACCTTGAGGTTCATCCACTAAACACACGCTCACAAACGATGCTCAATAAACCTGCATCTTAATGAAGGATGTACTCTCAGCACATGTTCACGGGTAAAGTGTGGACATAAGAAGATATTTGTGTGTTCTCATGTGTCGTTTCATTTCAAAACGCTACACAGATGATTTTTTGACAAAGCCCCTCCCAAACAGGCAAGGAAACCACACACACACACACACACAAAAATGGACACACCCCTCATTCGTTTGAGGCTCATGGTGTGTTGTGGGCTGGACCAATCGCAGCAGGAGCCGGTAGCTCCCCTCCCCCTACCGGCAACATGCAGCTCACATGCACAGCTGGCAAATTTGACTCAAGTACCCACAGTGCTCGAGATATCACTGTGACACCATGTGGGAGGAAAATGTCTGAGTATTGAAGCAGACACTCATGACACTGTCGCAGCCAAATCTCGACGCCCTCTTCCCTTTCTTCATGTGCGTCACCGAAGCTGCAGCAATTTCCCTTTAAGAGCAGGATGTCAAGGTCGTCCTACTTTACAAACCCACTTCCACAGTGAGCTCAACTGTCAGCGTTGGTGTCTAGGTTATATACATTTGTTGGCCGGAGCCGTTTTCAGCTCTAAAGCAGCAGATTGGTATTTTATAACCTACATTTTCCTCAATCAATTTGATATCTAGGCTGTTCAAGGAGCTGAGGACGGCCCCCAGAGGCATATGGCAAGAGGACAGGCATCCTTTGACAAGTTGTGAGGGGTATCACAAGGTCAGCACATGTGCATTATACATTCACAGATTCATAGAGCTGTATAGATACAGAACAAATATGATTTGTGTACAGAGAGAAACTGTGCTGAGATACTGAACATCGAAAACATCTTGTTTCTATGTAGATAAATTAAAACAATAATCAGGATCTCTTAATGGAAGTAATTAAGATAAGATACAGTAGTGTGACTAAATACTACCATCTATATATTTATCTGGTATTTATTTTACTTAATTTATCAATATCAGAAATTGTTCCTTATTCTCTATTTATATAAATATATAAAGATAATCTATACATTATCTCTATTGTTAGTGTCTACATTGACAGGCGGGGGTCTAGTGGCAGAAACTTGGACTATGGGCAGAAAAGGTCTCTGGTTCGACTCCACGGAGAAACAACAAAAGACGAACCTGGATTGATCTGTCCAAAAATCCAAGAGTCTCCCTACCCTGTCTAGTGCCCCTGAGCAAGGCACCTTACTCCCCCAACATCTGCTCCCCGAGCGCTGTACATGGCTGCTCACTGCTCTGTGTGTACTGCACCAGATGGGTCAAAAGCAGAGATTAAATTTCCCTACCTGCATGAGTGTGCCTGTGCATGTCTGTGCATGTGTTTGGGACAAATAAATGCATCTTAATCTTAATCTTAATTAAAGGAATCCTGTTGTATTTTTGACCACTAGTAGTGCTAAGGAGCAACATTTTAATGAGTGGGTCTATGTTTAGTTTTGGCACAATATGCATGCTTTATGAGGTTAGACATGATACACATGAATACATTTGATAACTTGGAATTTTAAAAAGACAACAGTTTAAACGATTTAAGGGGGAAGCAGACAAGTTTGTCTGGACTAAAGGATTCAACTTTGATGAGTAGCACTGAATGTTTTCTCAGCTAAAGAGAAATCGCCACAGGGCACCTTTAAAAAGGTGCTGTATGGAAATGTTCTCTGCTGCCAAACAGGTTTTCTGGTGGCTGGACAGGAGCTTCATCCATTGTGGCATTAACATGAATTGGTTATAATATGTGGCCTTAACACTGAAGGCCGATTTATAGTCGGATTTTAGGGAGGCAAATTTTTCTAACTATACGACAAAGCGACGCGAGCCTCACGCAGCCCGCAAGGCTTGTGATTGGTCTGCTTACTACATCCCGTCCGGAGTCTAGTTTCCGGTTTCATGCCCCATAATACCGGCAGAAATCACAGAAGATTTAGAAGAACGAATATGGACCCAATAGAAGAGCACTTGGCAGAAGAGATCCGACAGTATGACCACTTTTATAACCCGTCACTGACTGGCGGATTTGTCCGCCAGAAAAAGGCTATGAGGAGCCGCAGTGGCGATGTAAATATACAGTCGATGAAGAAGAAGAAGACGTCTCTTCTTTGTGTGTTTTGTCTTCGACATAACACGTTACTCCCCTAGTGTTCTGGCGGGGAATTAACACGCGCAACCCTTGGGGAACCATAAACCAAAACGAGCCCGTCGATGCAGCTGCGTGGCCAGCCGCGGTTGCAGTTGCAGTACTATAATTCGGCCTTGAGACATCTTCAAAGCAGCCTTCGTGCTACAATGACTTTCTATTGGGTACATCGTGGAACGTATTCCTAATATGCTCTATGCTTTATGCTCTAATAGTCTTCATGAGGACTGGTAATGCCCACATTATAAGCAGTTTTATACAGACTTCATTCTTGCACTTGTTCATTCTTGGTAGCCACTTCAACCTTGTTGCCATGGTTACTGCCAGAGGCCCGTGAGCTGCTTTGTGTCAGTACAGTTGCCTTGCACTGTCACCCCAACTCAACATGCCACTTCCACATTATTTATTATTATCCCCTTTGGCTATCCTTTAATTTCCTCTTTGCTTTTTGCACCTGTGCTGAAACACATGTGCTGCTGTGAGATTCAGAAACTCACCAGGGCATCATGTGGCCGATGCTGGTCCATTTACTCCGGCTCACCAGGAAACCCACAGTTGGGTCTGTGACGGCGTCCCAGGCCCGGCCCACAAACAGGATGATGGAGGCATAGAAGGGATCCAGCTGGAGGGAGGAAATGGAGAGGGAGTGAAGCGTGAAACTAAAACAAAGAGAACGCTACATTCTACCTCATGTGGACAGTTCAAAAGAGCCACAACACCAACGGGCCTATGGGGACATTTTGAGGCTGTGTAACTGATTAGAATAGGGCAGCTTGTGTACGCACAGAGTAGCATTCAAAGTCACTGTAATGATCTCATCGCTTGAGCTGAACGGCCTTTATTAAGTTCCTATTGTGTTCAGTGGAAAAGTCAAATGTTCTAATTGAGTGACAAAAGCAAACCAGCAGGGGTCCTGTGTAAGCCGCTTGACCGACCACTGCAGGATTGAGACTGTTAAACTGATACGAGGCTGAGAAGAGCAGACATGAGATACGACCTTACATCTAAAGTGTGTTACTGGAACTATGAAAAGATAAGGGAGTTTCCCACTTTAAAAAAAAAAGGCTTCAACATTAAAATGTCTCTTTTAAGTACTCCTACATCTTTTATTCCTTATCCCTTACTCCGATAACAACAAAAGTCCTCTATTGCTAAAACCAATAAGTGTTATAGAAAGAAAATTGTGTTTTTCCTGTGCCACAAATGAGGCCTTCATTTGTGACATGTTGTTTGTGTATCTCTTGTCAAATTACCTGAGCCACATCCAGCAGGTAGATCTGGAGAAAGAAGCCCAGAACGCTGGCTGTGATCTGGTACGGAGCCCCACCGATGGCGTAGCATATTTTGCTGCGCACGGTGAGCTGATTCCTCTGCTCCCTTGGCTGGAAGAGAAGAAGAGGGGAGGGCACAGTAGATATGGGATCAAGATAGATTCAATTTATCACATTCTCAGGGCAGCTGTAATTTGCGGTGTGGTGATGGGGCGGTGGTGGGCTGTATACCCTCACCCAACCCTCGGTCCACAAAACGAATGCTGTGTTAAACAACCGGCGACTGTGAGGGACTTAGATTACGTCGCCCCACTTCTCAGAATGTTAGATTAGAGACTGATTAGTGTAACGATGTGGTGTTGGTCGATACACTGCAGTCAGAAAGTGGTGTGAAACTATGAGGTTACTGTAGTTCACACACACGCTCTCACTGCATCATGAGGACTCCAGCGCAGCCATTGGCTCTGGCGATAGGATGTTTGAGGTAGTGAGATTTCATGCTGAGTAGTCAGCAGTCAGCGGCCACAGCCAATCACCTGTAATAGTCGGATGATGCCGGCGAGAGGGGTTTCGCAGACTCTAAATTCACATCCGCCACACAGACACAAAAGCAGCATCACCTCATGTCGGGAGCAAACCGCTGCCCCCTCCCAACAAACAGGAGAGAGCAATGTTACTCTTCTACCAAGACCAGACTACTACTACCACAAGCTGCTGATAATAAAGGAATGCAGCCGGAAGCTTCAGAAAATAATAACATGTCTAAGTAAACCAAAGATTCTCCATTCACGGAAAATATAATGTAATGAGAGATATTTAGGGCTGCAATTTATCTATAATTTCACTATTAAGCAGTTGGCTTATTAAATACCAGGAAACTGTTAAAATGCCCATTATAGTAAAGAGTTTTCTGTTTATAAATACGAGTTTGAAACCACAACCTTCACACTGGATCCAACGTCAAGAAATAATGTGATATATCGGCTAATTTCAACGTTTTTATCGTTCTATAATTTTCTGGCCATATTGTTTAGCCTTGTAGCAGTAGGATTAGAATTAAAGCTGAAGTTGAATTCTAGACTGTATACGGATAAAATACACCTTACCATAGAAAATACGCACCTTTGGGAATAATCTGGGAGCCATTAAATAAACAGTCTTCAGTTTAAAAGCATTAAGATTACTAGACTGGTTTAATATGCATGTAAATCTGTGTGTAATCCCTCACAGGTCTTGGTTTGTTCAATATTTTTGGCATATAAAGTTGATTTCAGTCTCCAATTTGTCCAAACGGCTCGAGCATCGATAATCACGCCGCCCTGAAGCAGCAGCACCACGTCACGCTTCTGCAGAACATCTGTCTCTATGAAACACCGCTGGATCTACCGTAGTTTGAATTGGGAATGTCTTAAATTGTATTAGGACGAGGTCTCTTCCGAAGCCGGTAAAGCTCAGATTGATCAGCTGCCCCGAGGACAAACAGACTGCCGGAGGAAGCGGGTGAAATTCAAACCCCGAGGACCAAGTCAGGGGCGTGTAGGATAAAACCGAGAGGAAGTAACGAGCACATTTATACCACGTCTCTTTTATATAGGCGCGTTTTTACGCACATGGATAAAGACCGCAACAGAAGTCTCACTTGATTTCAATCCCACCACATATATCATATATAATTGACAATATGTGTGTATATATATATATAAATATATCTCTTGGCACTTACCAGTGTCGTCTTGATTTCTGTATTAATAGGTTTGACTGTTAATAAACTCGCTGCGCACTGCTCCGCGCCCTCCCCTCGTGCCATCGTGGCTCCAAGATTTTTGAAGAAATGTCTTCGTCTTTATTTGATTCTTTGGTTTTCAGTCCGATGCTCAAACCGCCGCTTCGCAGTAACGTGTGTCCGCTGTTCTCTCTTTCTCTCTGACTGTGTGTCTCTCTGACGCAACTCTCCGTGTCGTGTCCCTGATCATTACATTCTACTACGCCGCCTACGTCACGGTCTGCTATGACGTGTGACGATCGCGTGTTCCGTGTCCTTCAGGTGCTGCGGGAAATTACACCCCCAGCAGTTTGTCCGTGTATTTACACTGACCTGCAGGCTGTAAAAAAGCCTCTATATATTACGAGGAGTTAAAGCTGCATTAAAAGTCACAGAACTCACTGCGATACATTTCTCACAATGTGTTTAGTTGGTCAAGTATGAGCTACTGAGGGGGGGGAATAAACACGTCAAAACGTGCAGCTCGGTCGGGAATGTTGTTATCTGTGTATTTTAAGACTTTTGCCAAACTGTTCGATCATAAATTATGAAAAACAGCGGAAAATTATTGAACGGGAGTAAATAGGAGCCTTAATCAGGGACGGGGGACAGTGTCAGTGGTCATAGGTCAAAGGAGTCTGGATCCACACCAAAATGTAAAGGATTCATACGACATCCTTCCACAAGGTTGCGTGGAAATCCTTCACTAGTATTTGTGTAGTCTTGCCAACAAAAAAAATAAATTCAAGAAAATACACAAACTGAAATGATTCACAGCAAGAGAACATATTTGGAAGCTTATAAAAAATATTTCTTAAGAGGTTATAAGTTACTTCGAGTGGATTCCTGTTCATGGTGTCTCTGACTATGCTCATACAAATTTGTGGGTACTTTTACTGTAGAATAACTGAGAAAATTAAACGGCAAATCTGGGAAGTGGCTCAATGCAGTTTCCAGTGGATTCCTGTTCATAGAGCCTCTGACTATGCAATGTCCACATTCAAATTTAGATGGAACCTCCTGTTTTCACAGACTCATTCCACTTCAACATGATAGTAGATCATCTCTGAGTGTCAGCGACATTATATCAGTAAAGACTGAACTAAATTTTCAAAATGACTCCCCTTTAAACTGAAAAAGCATTTTATTGATTCCGCTCCCTGTCTCTGTAGCTTCTCATGCAGACTATTAATGTGGGCTATTAACAGGTTCAACTAGTGCAATCAAAGTTGACAAATGTAAAGTTGACACACTCCACCTCATATCCTTGTACATGTATTTGGAAATGCTTTTTTGAGAGTACATCGAACAACATGGAGGAAGGTAAGACACCTAAATGATATTCAGTAACAATTAATTAATTGTTTATATAATGTCGCTGACACTCAGAGATGATCTACTATCATGTTGAAGTGGAATGAGTCTGTGAAAACAGGAGGTTCCATCTAAATTTGAATGTGGACATTGCATAGTCAGAGGCTCTATGAACAGGAATCCACTGGAAACTGCATTGAGCCACTTCCCAGATTTGCCGTTTAATTTTCTCAGTTATTCTACAGTAAAAGTGCCCAAAAATTTGTATCAGCATACTCAGAGACACCATGAACAGGAATCCACTCGAAGTAACTTATAACCTCTCAAGGAATATTTGTTATAAGCTTCCAAATATGTTACATTATGAATGCATTAGGCCACTTTCACAGATTTGCTATTTAATTTTCTCAGTTATTCTACAGTAAAAGTACCCAACAATTTGTATGAGCATAGTCAGAGACACCATGAACAGGAATCCACTTGAAGTAACTTATAACCTCTCAAGGAATATTTTTTATAAGCTTCCAAATATGGTTACATTATGAATGACATTGGCCACTTTCACAGATTTGTTCTTTAATTTTCTCAGTTATTCTACAGTAAAAATACTCAAAACTGTGTATCAGCATAGTCAGAGACACCATGAACAGGAATCCACTCAAAGTAACTTATAACCTCTCATGGAATATTTTTTATAAGCTTCCAAATATGTTACATTATGAATACATTCGTCCTTTTTCACAGATTTTCCCATTAATTTTCTCAGTTATTCTACAGTAAAAGTACCCAAAAAATTGTATGAGCATAGTCAGAGACACCATGAACAGGAATCCACGCGAAGTAACTTATAACCTCTTAAGGAATATGTTTTATGAGCTTCCAAATATGGTAACATTATGAATACATTGGGCCACTTCCCAGATTTGCCCTTTAATTTTCTCAGTTATTCTACAGTAAAAGTACCCAAAAATTTGTATCAGCATAGTCAGAGACACCATGAACAGGAATTCACTCGATATCACTTATAACCTCTCAAGGAATATTTTTAATCAGCATCCAAATATGGTTACATTATGTACACATTTTTTTTTTTTTACAGACTTGCCCTTTAATTTGCACTAAAAATACATGATAATTGACATGAGCAGATACGCCATAAAGATTAAAAAAATAAAAAAAAAAAAAAATTAAGTTGTATTTGTAGTAATTTTAGGCCGTTTCAGCCAACCATGCTGTTTTACCGTATAGCCACAAGTAGACACGCAAAAAAAAACCCGGTGGCGGCTGGCTTCTTAGATGACGGCTCACTTTACTGCAGTCTCAGCTCGAGTGAAACAAAGCCCCTTGGTTGTGAGTTGGTCTTATGACATACAGTAACCTTAAACATCTTAATCCTGCAGATTTGTTTCCAGTAAAGGTGGAAGCAGCCACTCATAAATATACCACTTTGTGTAAATGAGTAAGAGACCGTAGAATGGTCAACGTGTATATTGTATATATTTTTAACCTTAAGGAGCAGCGCGGTGGTGCAGTGGTTAGCACTGTCGCCTTGAGGCAGAGTTTGCATGACCCCACCTTGTGTCCGGGGATTTTCCCCTTCCACGGTAGGAAATCCAGTTTAGGTTACTTTAAATTGCCTAAGCATGTGAATGGTTGTTGTTTGTGTGTGTCAGCCCTGTGATGGACTGGTGACCTATCACCTAATGTCAGCTAAGAAAGGTTCCAGACCCCTAAAGGATATGACATATAGGTAATGGAGGGGTTAATAAAACAGCATAATTGGGACACAAGTATAGGACAACAGAAAATACTTGATTCACACACGAGATGTCACTGGCTGGCCACTAGAGGGCCACATGACCCCGTGTTGCCCACTGGAGGGAGACGACGAATGCTGATGGTGTTTGGGCAGCCGTGGTGTCTGCGGTGACTTCTCTGTTAGTCCACAGAGCTGGTGGTCACATCCATGGACAGTCTGTGCAAACATGTGGTGGTGGTGGTTGTTGTTGTTGGCTTGTCCTCTGCTGATACATGTTTCTCTCAAGTGCTGAAGATTTCAACTCAGAATCTGCTTCATAATCTCTGTTATAAGAGCAAGAGAAAGGCCAAGAGTCACACTCAAACGGTTTGGCTTGTGTAGACAGGGTGCATGAAACATTCAAACGACAGGACAACGTTTATTTAAGGATTTCCATTGAATAAGTGAGCTGCCTGACTGGAGTTGACTGTTGTCTTTGCTCACCGAAATTTTCCGGATTCTACTTCAGGATTATTCCTTGTCATAAGTGAGTCCTCCCCAAACAGTTCAGTTCAAACAATATACTGTCACTTTCATTTGTTTGCGTTCTGGACATTGTGTGCAGAGCTTTCTCTAAACACTGTATTGTGCAGCTAGAAAACGTTGTGTTTACCCACTTGGTTTATCAGCAGGGTTAGGGTTAGGGTAGGGATTAAAGACTTTTTAATCTGTGTTTTTCATAAAATTTTGGTTAATTTACTCAACTGGTGTTATTTTTTCATACATTACATGTGGATATTACAGAGATCCGTTAAGCAATCAACACAAGCTTTAGACCGGGGCTCAGAACGTTTCAAAATAAAGCTCTGTAATAAAAAAAAAAAAAGAAGGAATATCTCTGTCATTCCGATGTGTTGAAATAAAGATAATCAAATCATCAAACTGATCTGGTGTCGGTTCATGCGGTTTGACCCAGTTGCCGCCCGCTGCTGTAGTTTATCAGAGCTAATAGAAGAAGACATGTTCAACTGGGTCGACAGACTGAAGGCACACAGCCCCATCCCCACTGTCTGCTACAGAGCACGGGTCGCCTGCTCATTCACTTTTTGTTGGAATAATTGTATATAAGTTATCATGAACTGAATATGACCTGGTGTAGGAGTTGTTATTCAGTGCTGTCTGGAAAATGTTGAAGTAAGCTTCTAAGCTGTAGGCGACATTCTTACACAAGAGTTAGCCTGACTAACCACTGCTGTGCCTTGCCTAAAGTGGATTTTTAAGGAACTGTCTGTTATGGTTATGAAACCATAAAGGTTATTTTTCCAGATAAAGCAACACCCCGAAGAGAAGGAGTTATCAAGAAATTATAATACCCCACCCACGATGTGTTGTAATTTTGAGCTGTGCAAATAAAAACACTGTGTTTGGGAAGTTCCGTTGAAGTTGGCTCCGACCTATTCAGAGGTGCGGACGTCCCTTGCAAGGACTTCCCTTGCAAGTAAAAACTGAGTACTCGTGTATATGTGGTGTTTGATTCAGTTCTTACAGCATTGTTACATGTCTGGGTGAAATTCCCTCGACATTTTTAACGGTGAAGTAGCTGGCAAATCTGTAAAAAACGCGGAGAGAGAGAGAGAGAAGGGGGAGAGAGAGAACTGATGTGAGGACAGTTTGACAAGATGGTTTGTTAAAGTATGAAGTAGATAGTCCACATGATCTCTAGACTGATGAGCTGTAACTGGGAACTGATGTCACACTGTGTTAGATCAAATAATAAACTTGCTTCAAACTGAGGGTCAAGATACCCAGGGATATCCTGGAGGCAAACTTGATGAAGAACACAAAGAAGGAGTCGAAGCGGGCTTAATGGCCATGAACATCGGGGTATGCATATGAGGTATATTTATGATTTGATCAGAGAAGGAACTTTCTGTCACAATTCAAGATGAAAACTGGGAAGATATTTGGAGGTATACCCAATCAATTTCAGTATTTAATTGCACCAAAGGAATGTAATTAAGGATTATACATCGTTGGCACATTTCTCCCAATCACAGACATTATTTTAATCTGGCTCCTTCGCCAATGTGCCTTTAATCCAAATGGACACTGCTACATTAACTTACTGTCTTTGGTAATGCTGTAAACTACAAAGGTATTGGTCTGATATCTGAAATCAGAAAAATACTGGGTTTTGGGCTGGACATAGACCCAGTGTCCCTCATGGGCCTTCCAAGTAGATCTGTACATGTGAATCTGAGCTACTGCTTTGTGTTTGCCTGTTTGTTTGCTTTAAAGGTTCAGTGTGTATAATTTAGTGATAGTGGTGAATTTGTATGTTACAGCTGAACAACCCTCAACTCACCCTCCCCTTCCAAACATGAAGGAGAACCTGTGGGAGTCTTCAAAATCAAAAGATGTTTAGTTTGTCCAGTCAGTCATGGCGGCCTCCGTATAGAGAGGACCAGGGGTGGACTGGGACAAAAATTCAGCTCTGGCATTGTCTGTCCAGACCAGCCCACTACATTATCAGCGGACACCACATAGAAGTCCAAAAATCTCGCGGCGTCTTCTCTCATGCATACTACTGTTACCACCTAGCTCAAAGATGGCAACAAGAAGGGAGGCCACACACAAACCTCTCAAGCCAAAAGTAAATTTATTTAACTCCAAATCAAGACAGCTCTAACTACGTAGTGGGATGTGTAAAATAAGTTACGCGTCAGTGGTGTTAACAGTGTTTGGATGTGTGAAAATAAGGTGTGATGTATGTTGTAAGGTGCAGAAGCAAAGAAAAACAAAGGCTGAGGGCCCCATGCCCCTGGAAGCAGCCTTTAGATCTGCAGCTGAAACCCAGCCCAAAAGGGCAGGCCCAGGGTGACGCCCCTGCCAGCTCTACCTGTGTCTGGAAAACAACTCTTCAGACTCTCACATGTCAAGTGGTCAACCTGAGAAGGACATGGATACATTATAATGTCTCTAATCATCACAAATTAAGTATGATTTCATAAAACATAAAAAATGATAAACTCACCAGACTAGAGGAGACTCAACAGACAAACGTTGGTACAGTGAAGGCAGAGAGTGGAGGCAGACAGAGAGCAAGTCCTCGAACATGGACACAGGGGGAACAACTCCTCAGGCTCTCACATGTCAAGTGGTCAACCGGAGAAGGACATGGATACATTATAATGTCTGAAAAATAAAGAAAATGTTTTCCTCTGTCCTGCACCTAGAGTTGAGAACTTTTTGGATGTGTGTTTCTTTTAAAACCTTTTGAAAATTATTATAATTATGAAGTATGAATTTATACATTAAAAAATACATGATAAACTTACCAAATTCTAACAGTGGTCCCAAATGTCCACATATAAAACAGAGGGAGAACGACTCCTCAAATATATCACTACAACCTGTAATGGAGAATAATTTATCATTTAGTGTACATGATCACACCATTAAGGATCAACACATAAGCACAATAAAACTTCTGAAAAGAATTAGCTTGATTCTGCATCTCTATTTACAGCTCAGAAAGTTTACTGTTGCTATGGCAACAGTAAACGACGTTAGCAGCTCTTAGCTAGCTTAGCTAAATCATCTGAACAATAATAACCCATAATATCACAAATCGGCATATTAAAACAAAATCAAAAACGTTTTCTACTTTGTTTTGGACATGTCTCAAAAATGTAGCCTAGCCAGCGCCAGGCCAACGTTACTTACCATGTCTGCCTCCACTCGCTCATCATTGTCGAGTCCTCCTCGCTCGTCTCCCGGCGCACCTGCTGCTGCTGGGCTGGTGAACCCGGCACCAAATAGGTCCGTCAGTTTGGCACATGTAGCAGCCTCCACCTCCAGAGACTTCAGCTTTTTTTCCCGATGCTTCTCAGCGCCACCCGGGCGTTTTTAACTCTTATTATCCATTTTAAGTTTCTGTCTCAGCAGCAGCCCGTCCCGCGACTCCCCCCGCCAATGCCATGAGGTCCCGCCCCACCCTGGTTTGTGTTGTGATTGACAGCACTGTCAGGGCTCTCTGAGCCTGTCATCCCATGATTGATTTACAATGACAAACAATAGACCAATAATGTGTGTCGATGCTGGCAACACACTGCTAGCCCTCTGTAGCCAATTGGCCGGCCCAATTGGAGGGAATTAAGAGAGGAAGAAGAGAAGAAAAAAAGAAAAAAAAAGAAACATAGCGGACCAGACCGGCCCACATTGGGTCAACGGCCCACCGGGACGATGCCCGGTATGCCAGATGGCCAGTCCACCCCTGTATATATATATAAATATATTAATACTAAGACAAGAAGGTGATAAGACAGGAGCCATTACAAAATTAAAGATCAGATGCTGCAAGAATGACGCAATTAAAAATCCACCGAAATGAAACGTCCTGTTTTTATTTATCGAAATAAATGATCGCAAAACTTCATCATCAGTAGGTTGTTTTATCACCATAACAACCAGATGCTAAGATTTGAAATATTATTTTGATTGACAGGGACACTCTCCCAATACCTCCTTTGATGCTTTGATGAACAGCATCAAAGTTGTTATTTGGATTGGAGACCTCTGATTGGCTGTTGATTGCTTTAAATACTGTTCAAGTTTAAGACAGTTGCTGTTGCACTCTGACCTTGACTGAGGTAAGTCATGTCTCACTCTCTCTCTGTATTTACCCAGCATGCTAACCAATACAATGCAGGCTCATTATTCAAGTTTGAAATGAAACCACTGTGTAATATGAAGCTGCTGCTGTTACATGTTGATAATGTGCTGTTTGCTGTTGCTTTTATGACAAATGTGAAAATATTGTTGCTGGCTTCTTTTGTGTTTTCTGCTGCTTATCTTAATGGGTGATATGTGTTAACGTGATGCTAAGTAGCGTTAGCTCGCCGAGGCCAGGCAGAGCGAGGCATTGTGGACAAAACACCTGTAGCACCAGGACATTTCCACATTTCACAGCTTATTCTACCAAACGATGTGTTTTTGTAACATTGGGAAGATTAACCTTGGTGTTTAACTTTAGTATTTAAGATAAAGTAAAAAAAACAACAACTGCCATCACTGCCAATCCAATTCAGATTCAAATTCAAATCAAAGGGGCTGGGTGCCATGGTGATTGATTTAAAAAAAACATTTACTGGTTATTTTTTGGTTAATGTGTAGTTTGAATGTGTTGAAGGACAAGTTGACGGGAGCGTAAGTTAATGCTAGGAGCACATGACATGAGGTGTGTAGCTCCTTTAAGGAAAAAAACAATCCCTCTCCATTGGGTCTAATGTTATTTCAGAGAAAACTTTTCTGCATCACCTCGCATAACTTGCTCACACTGTCCCATTTTTTTACTCTCACAAATTTCAAATATATCGGTGTGTCTGGCAAAGTCTTGGAATTCTCACGATGTCTTTATTTCACCGATAGGACTTATAGTTTTTGAATTATAGTTGTTTGAGTGGTGCACTCAGAGTTTAGATTTCTCTCTTGTCCCAGTGAGGAGAGAACAGGTGCATTCAGTTGAGTTTCCATGGCAACCAGATACACACACATAGCAGGAGGGGAGTCTCTCTCTCTCTCTCTCTCTCTCTCTCTCTCGCTCTCTCTCTCTCACGCTTAAACCAGCCAGTCTGTCTCTCTCCCTCTCTCTCCTTCTCTCTGTGTCTCTCTATCTGTGTCATTTGTTTTATATTGAATGTTTAATGGATCAAATTCACCCTAAATCTTACACACTATTTCATCCTGTCACCTGCAGACATAAAGCCTTTTGACTTCAAGTTCCAGACAAGAAAGGAAAATAGTGCATCAACTGTTCAAACAGCTTCTTCAAAAGATCGATCTACTCTCTGTGGTGAACCATGCAGAAACCAGACGTTGTGACGGCCCTCAATGCCGAACTCCTCACAGCCTACAGGAGGATTCTGGCTCTTAAGGAGGAGGTGTGGCAGCTGAAAAACCAGCTTCAAGACAGTGATGTCATAAAGATGGTTTTGGAGAAGGAGAAGGAGCAGGAGAAAGAGAAAGAGAAAGAGAAAGAGAAGGACAAGGAGCAGGAGAAAGAGAAAGAGAAGGAGCAGGAGAAGGAGAAGGAGAAGGAGAAGGAGAAGGAGACCCAGGCCTTGAAGGAGAAGGTGGAGCAGCAGGAAAACCAGCTGAAAGAAAAAGATTGTGTCATAAAGAAGGAGGTGAAGAAACGGCACGCTCGCCTCAGGGCCTACCTTGACTGCCTTGCTGAGCTGACTGTCTCTCAGGCCAAGAATAAGATGATGGAAGCAAGTCTGCTCCAGGAGCCACCCCAGGAGGAGAAGGAGAAGGAGAAGGAGAAGGAGAAAGAGAAAGAGAAGGAGAAGGAGAAGGAGAAGGAGAAAGAGAAAGAGAAGGAGAAAGAGAAGGAGAAGGAGAAGGAGAAGGAGAAGGAGAAGGAGATCCAGGCCTTGAAGGAGCAGGTTGATCAACTGCACCTTCAGCTGAAAGACAAAGACTGTGTCATAAAGAAGGAGGTGAAGAAACGGCGTGCTCGCCTCAGGGCATATCTTGACTGCCTTGCTGAGCTGACTGTCTGTCAGGCCAAGAATGAGATGATGGAAGCAAGTTGGCACCAGGAGCCTGCGACAACAAGGAGCAGTGAGGTGGAGGTCAAGAAGGAGATGGAGAACGATAAGGTGCTCGCTTCAAGGCCTAAAGGAGACGAAACTGCAGCAGGAGACAACACCAACTATGGGACTGAGCTGCAGAAAGGAGGAGGCTGAGCTGAGCTGGAGGAGAGAGAAGAGGTGGAGAAGCCCCCGCCCTCACCCTTTTCCTACTCTTAAAACAAACCCCTCCCCTGTCCCCCTTTCTATATATTTGAAATAATCTAATGATGTGTTGTAAATATGTTGAACTTTTTGAATAAATATGACTAGTACAGTAACATCTGCCTCTGTCTTTCTGAATATAGATACAGGATTCATTGATCAATTAACACAGTGTTGGAGTGAAACAAATCAGTGTGATTCATTTAGTTTGCTACTATTCATACAAACACAACACAGCAACAGAAGACAAACAATGTGTCTTAACTTTATTACATTTGGTCAAATCTATATATTAATTATGACAACAATACAATAATAATACTATCATCTCATCTGAGGGCCCACCCATCACACTGACCACGCCCATCTGACACGCACACACACTTACGCACACACACACATGCACACGCACACGCACACACACACGCGCACGAACAAACACACACACACACACGTCATTATCATTTATATATTTAGTGTATATATATACATTTATTTCAATTAATTTATGGTTGAGGTCAATATCAGATCAGAAGACGTGTTCATGGCACTGAAGTCAATGTAAAATGATTTAATTTATATAATCAATTTGTAAATTAATTATGTAAATTATATTACAGTATGGATGTGGTGGTCTAACTATAAATACATTTTATTTTCATTAAATTATATATATTTGTTGTAATTAGTGATTTTATTTTCAAATTGTTGATTTAACGATTAAGTCGTTTTCCCAATTGCACCTAAAGACTTTTTAGTTTTTCTGGTCATGATGAACCTGTGTATTGATTTTTGTGAAGATGGGTCAATGTGAACACGTTCCGGGGGTCTCGGGGGGGAACCATTGAGACATTTTGCAACGCCCATTATAAAATCCTCCAGAATTCCTAAATTTACACCACTTTCTAACTTTCTGCAAATTTTGGTAAGAATTTGAGCGTGTTAAAGCCCTCAAAAAGCCAATTCATTTGCCTGAATAATAATAATAATAATAATCCTTACAATTTCAATAG
The DNA here is from genome assembly GCF_947347685.1 of Pleuronectes platessa. Taxonomy (NCBI): domain Eukaryota; kingdom Metazoa; phylum Chordata; class Actinopteri; order Pleuronectiformes; family Pleuronectidae; genus Pleuronectes; species Pleuronectes platessa. The sequence continues at coordinate 14,383,212 of NC_070636.1, read as the reverse complement.
GGTCTCACCTGACCTCTGATCAGTGCTCGGGCCCTAACTAGAATGGCCACCAGTAGAGTCCATAAACCCAAACCTAACAGTTAAAGAACATGTTTGGTTTTCCAAAAACATTGAAACCACATTTAGATTCTTTAGACTTTTAATTGGATCTGCACCAAATTCTGAAGTGACATGTTTTTACTGGGATGAAATGTAAAATGTGACAAACTATACCAACACTGAGCTGAAAACAACAACAGTTACAAGTACAGTGTTTCTTCTATTCTGATTGAAGATTGAGGATCAACTCTTTACGTGGGGGGTGATTAATACAGTCTGGTGTTTACACGGGCTGACACATTTAATCAGAACAGCAGCTGCATGTCGCCATCAGAAGTGATGAACATGTCATCCACTCGTCTTCTTTAATGGCGATCTCATCTCTCATCTGTATCTCATCCCTTTGTCACGTGTTTGATCAGCTCCCAGAAGACGGATCTATTTTCTGGCGTTACCATCCAGTACTTATTATCCAATACTCTTCAGTTCCAGTGTGTACTAAAAAACAAACTCTCTGCAGAGAAACCAATTCATCTTTAAATAGGAGGAATGTTGATTAATTTGAATATTTATGGATGCACAAACACTAAATGAGACAAAGATGTAGAGTTAAATCTCAATTACAGTTCAGGAAGGAATTTTCATTGGGGGAACAAATGCCCAAATATAATTTTTTTAGAAACAGATGAATATTTAGGTGTTTAATCAGAAGAAGGACGTTTCCCTCTGCAGCTAATGGATCTGTTTCAATCTTTTATGGCCTGTTTATTGTAACTGAGGTGTTAAAGCATTTAAAATTGTACTTGCTCTTTTATAATCAGAATATTAGGCTCCATTTAAAGATACCTTAAGTCCAGGGGTGGACTGGGACAAAAATTCAGCCCTGGCATTGTCTGTCCAGACCAGCCCACTACATTATCAGCGGACACCACATAGAAGTCCACAAATCTTGCGGCGTCTTCTCTCATGCATACTACTGTTACCACCTAGCTCAAAGATGGCAACAAGAAGGGAGGCCACACACAAACCTCTCAAGCCAAAAGTAAGTTTATTTAACTCCAAATCAAGATAGCTCTAACTAATTAGTGGGATGTGTAAAATATGTTACGCGTCAGTGGTGTTAACAGTGTTTGGATGTGTGAAAATAAGGTGTGATGTATGTTGTAAGGTGCAGAATCAAAGAAAAACAAAGGCTGAGGGCCCCATGCCCCTGGAAGCAGCCTTTAGATCTGCAGCTGAAGCCCAGCCCAAAAGGGCAGGCCCAGGGTGACGCCCCTGTTAGCTCTACCTCTGTCTGGAAAACAACTCCTCAGGCTCTCATATGTCAAGTGGTCAACCTGAGAAGGACATGGATACATTATAATGTATCTAATCATCACAAATTAAGTATGATTTCATAAAACATAAAAAATGATAAACTCACCAGAATAGAGGAGACTCAACAGACATGGTACAGTGAAGGCAGAGAGTGGAGGCAGACAGAGAGCAAGTCCTCGAACATGGACAGAGGGGGAACAACTCCTCAGGCTCTCACATGTCAAGTGGTCAACCGGAGAAGGACATGGATACATTATAATGTCTGAAAAATAAAGAAAATGTTTTCCTCTGTCCTGCACCTAGAGTTGAGAACTTTTTGGATGTGTGTTTCTTTTAAAACCTTTTGAAAATTATTATAATTATGAAGTATGAATTTATACATTAAAAAATACATGATAAACTTACCAAATTCTAACAGTGGTCCCAAATGTCCACATATAAAACAGAGGGAGAACGACTCCTCAAATATATCACAACAACCTGTAATGGAGAATAATTGATCATTTAGTGTACATGATCACACCATTAAGGATAAACACATAAGCACAATAAAACTTCTGAAAAGAATTATTAAAATGACAAATCATGAATTACTACATCCATAATGATTATAAATGATTAACAATGACAATGTGTGATAATAACTGGCAAATTTTTCAAATTAAACTAATTATTCCATATAGGTTTACTTGTATTCTGTTTTCAATGGCTAAGAAAGTTTACTGTTGCTATGGCAACAGTAAACGATGTTAGCAGCTCTTAGCTAGCTTAGCTAAATCATCTGAACAATAATAGCCCATAATATCACAATTCGGCATATTAAAACAAAATCAAAAAATGTTCTACTTTGTTTTGGACATGTCTCAAAAATGTAGCCTAGCCAGCCCCAGGCCAGCGTTCCTTACCACGTCTGCCTCCACTCGCTCATCATTGTCGAGTCCTCCTCGCTCGTCTCCCGGCGCACCTGCTGCTGCTGGGCTGGTGAACCCGGCACCAAATAGGTCCGTCAGTTTGGCACATGTAGCAGCCTCCACCTCCAGAGACTTCAGCTTTTTTCCCCGATGCTTCTCAGCGCCACCCGGGCGTTTTATACTCTTATTATCCATTTTAAGTTTCTGTCTCAGCAGCAGCCCGACCCGCGACTCGTCCCCGCGGCCATTGCCATGAGGTCCCGCCCCACCCTGGTTTGTGTTGTGATTGACAGCACTGTCAGGGCTCTCTGAGCCTGTCAGCCCATGATTGATTTACAATGACAAACAATAGACCAATAATATGTGTCAATGCTGGCAACACACTGCTAGCCCTCTGTAGCTAATTGGCCGGCCCAATTGGAGGGAAATTAGAGAGGAAGAAGAGAAAAAAAAACAAAAAAAAAAACATAGCGGACCAGACCGGCCCACATTGGGTCAACGGCCCACCGGGACGATGCCCGGTATGCCAGATGGCCAGTCCACCCATGGAGAGGACCCGCTCCCTATGTTGATATAAAGTGTGTTAATATAAAGGACCCATTCCAGGGTAAATAAAACAATAATTTGTACAATTTAGATTAATCACACTAGTGAAAACATCACTAGGATTATTTTATATAACATTTCTGCCAATAGATCCCTTTCACCTAAATCTTACACACTGGACCTCTAATTGTTTTTTTTGTATGTCCTTTTTACGTATCCTTTAATGTATCCAGTTTCTATTTGTTATAAATGTGGAAAAAAAACAGTACATATATTGATAAAATGGCTTGCACATGGTCAAATCTGTACAAGTTTCACATGTCTGACAAAGATCTCATTCTGAACACATCTATCTGACAATATTAAGTTGCAGTGCCATCCAGTGGCATCAGGAAATGACTGCTTACTGGAGGTTGACCATATTCACTTCGAATTTCAAAAAGCTTTAATACCTTGATATTTCTGCTCAGGAAAGAGATTTTTTTTTGCCAATATAATGATCAGGCGGGGGGGGGGGGGGGGGGGGGGGGGGCAGACAACCTTTGACCAACCCTCTGTCTAAAGCTCTGTCAAAGACTTATGTCGTGTGAAAGAACTTGATACTGTGAGGACCCTGAGATTTGTTTATTCACGTCACCCCACGACTCAGAAAGTCCAGTTTGAGACGGATTAGTGTGGTGTTGGTCGATACACGGTGTGTGGTGGCACACAAACTCATTCACTACTGCAGCCCTTGGCTCAGACAATGGGATGTTTGAGTTAATATGATAATTCACGCTGAGTCTACAACAGTCAGCAGCCAATCGCCTTTCATGGACAGATGATGTCTGCAAGCAGAATGTTTGAAATATAGCTGTAGGATTTGAGGTTGGCCTCCTGACGATCTACAGTACATGGCCAACAGAAAGGAGGACCCTCAACTCCTTCAGAAGATCAGCAGGGAGTCACCCAATGCCTCAACCAAGGAGGTTATTGTTTTGCCCCTGTTTGTTTGACTGTTTGTTTGTTTATGTGCAAAATTAACCCAAAACTACTGAACGGATCTCAACAAAAACTTTTGGGAAAATGGGACATGGTGTAATTATCAAACCCTCATGTCAAGGAAATGTATTTGAGGCTTATTTACAATAGATCCATAAACTGTATTATTCACAACGATAGATAAAAAGAAAATACAAAAAAAAAAAAATACATAGAACTTGAATGAAGATAATACACATTTTTAAATGCAGATGTTTCTGTATTCTTTGTTTTGTAAAATAAAAGTTTTCGTATTGGACAAACAATAAACGCAGATATATGTCTGAAAGTTTATTTTTCAACCAATAATATTGACCCAGATTAATGGTTTTAGCTCAGGTTATAGATGGTTGTGCCTTAGGAGGATTGTGTCAACTGGATTCCAGAGAGGCCTGATGCATAGATCACAGATCACTGCAGTGCAGGGTGGATAAAGCAAAGGGTGGGAGGTGTGACACTGTGACGACCCTGGGTCTTTTGTTTACTCACGCGTGATCTAGAAGGAAAACACAGAGGGGAAACAAGGGACATAGTTCAGTACACTGCATCACTCCCGGACGAGCCCAACACCTTCCACGCTCGGTTCAAACAATGCAGTGCCTACCTCTCGCCCACGTGTGGACGGGGAGGCGGCCACATTGTCCCTAGGAGCTGCTGACGTAAGACTGTTCTTCAAAAGGGCAACCACCGCAAAGCCGCTGGGCTGGATGGCATCCCAGGCCGTGCACCCAGGGTGTGCGCTGATCAACTGGCAGAGGTGTTCACCAACATCTTCAACATCCCCACCCTCTTCAAGGCATCCATCATTGTTCCAGAGGCCCCCTACATGACTACCGCCCGTTCGCACTGACATCAGTCATCATGAAGTGATTCAAGCAACTAGTCAAATGCCACATCTGCTCCTCCCTTCCTGAAACCTTGGACCCTCTTCAGTTTGAAAAAGGACCATAAAGGACCACAGCCTGTTACCATCTGGAGAATCAGGAGTCTACCAGACATTTTGTATTATCAGGCCATCAGGTTCCTGAACTTGTACTAAACTATAACTGACAACCCTCTGCACATCTTTTTTTCGGCCTGTTTGCACTTTATTTTGAAATTTGAACTAACACACACACGTTGCAACAACTGCACATGCACAAGTTCAAGCACCTTTAGTTTTGTAATGTATTGCATTCAACCTTTTTATAGTAAGCTCTTTTTACCTTGCTTTTATTTTTACTTTAATTTAACTGTGGCACTGCTGAGCTGACCGGTCTCTTCTTGTCCATCACCTTTCATTGTACTATTGATCCTGTGTTAACTGCACATAACAAATAAAACTTGAAACTTGAAACAGTGAAATCAATATAATGTCTTCTTGTTTGTCCCTGCAGCGGAAAAGAGCTCCGGGTTTTAATGAAGGAACAGAGGAGAGGAGAAGAGGAGGGGGACCTCATCTGAATTTTATGGGACCAGTATTTGTTCTTTCTTTCCTTTTGGTCTGGATGAAATATGACCGGCGTAGCAGATTGAGGGCTGGTCCACTGAGTCATTATGGGATGGGAAGTTATAGGATACAAAGGCTGTGCTAACTGCCTGTCCAAGAACACCAACAGTGAAATCAGTATCTTGTCATCATATGGTCCCTTTAAAACCAAAATGTAAATCTTATAAACAACTCCCGAATGACAGACAGACTGAAGCAGTGGGTGAAATAAAAAGCTCTAGGACTCAGGCGGTGTTTGAATTCAATTTCAAACGCATCGGAATAAATATGAGCAGCACAGAAACCCCACTATATTTAAATGAGACCACACAACATACATACGTCTGGCACTTACCGTTGTATTTTTAGGTTTGACTACTTCTAACATTTCCACGTCCTGCTCAGACCCCTCTCGTGCCATTGTGATTCCAAAATAAGGAACAAAATTTTAACTAGGGCTACGTTGTAGCACTTGCGGGCCCGAGCACCCGCACGTTGAAGCCTGTTGCGGTCGGTGGAGAGAGCGATCGATGACCAAGCGCACATCATCGATCGAGCATGCACTTCTCCACGTTGCATGCGTTTTGCGCTCTGCGGCAGTAGGTTTGCCAGTAGGTGGCGCCATCACTATTATTACGCACACACATATATATCTGTTCATGTAGGCGCTCTGATACAGCGTGAGCAATTTTGTGTCAATCGGACAATGTTAACACAACTTAATTTTCACACTGATCAGTAGGTGGCGCTCTGACCCTGAACTAATATTTATATGTGGAGCTGTTCAGATCAGTATTGTGATCATAGTTCAGTAGTTTGGAGCCGGTTGGATAATGCAGAGTGGATTAACAAAGTACTTCCTGTTTCCTGGCGAATCAGTAGGTGGCGCTATGACACTGAGGAAATATTGACACATAGAGCTGTTCAGGCTTGTACTCTTATCATGTGACAGAAGTTTGGTAGTGATAGGACAATGCACAGTGGACTTATGAAAACATCGTGTCCTTTGGCGAAGGATGATCCTTCGCCAAACATCAATGTTTACATGGTTTGAGGAAATGTCACAATTCTGACCTTGATTCAATGACTTGACTGAGCTCATTTGAGCTGTATATCTTAAAGCAGCCAGGAGCAGTTCATCAAAGTATAAAACATGTCACTTCCTGTAGCCACCAGGGGGCGCTGTAATTTCAAGTCATAATTTCTGTGTAGATGTCATCAGGATGGCACCCTTGTCTTACATGTCTAGTTTGGACTCGATTGGACAATGTATGTCCGAGATACAGAACCTCGTGTTTTGATGGCGTTTAATCAAACTCAAGACGCCACGCCACGGTCACACGGTGTGACGAAAGGTCAATCTCTTAATCACTTTTTATCTCCATCTTGTTGTGATGGCACTGATCTTAATTTGAAGTTAATCTGATGAAAGCCCTGGGACAAGTGCATCAAGTAAAAATGTGGAATATGGAAAAAAAATGGCCACTTAATCCAAAATGGCGGCCTCCCTGTTTGGTCAAGCATACCTATCCAAGATATTTTTTTGTTTGTTATGAAACGACACATGTCCCGATAGATTTGTATAAATGTCGGCCATCGTAGTGCCGGGGTTGCCCTATAGGGGGCGCTGGTCAGTTTTTTTGCCACGCCCATTTCTTAAAACCATATGAATATCTTCAGGGGGGGGCTGTTGTTACACACATGTAGTTTGAGAGAGATAGAATCATGAACACTGAAGTTACAGCAATTTCTTGTTTCACGGCGAGTTGATGAACTTTAATGCCACGCCATTCATATGGCGTTTGACGAAAAGTCACGGTAATCTTATGTCTTCATTGTCAATGTCTTGGGACCCATTTGATACAGTTTGACATGGTTGAGGTCAGTGGATGAGGAGAAATTCATCCAAGTGTAAGACAAGCAAAAAACAAGACATTTCCTGTTGCCACCAGGGGGCGCTGCGGTTTTAAGTCATCATTTATGCATAGATGTCATCAGGCGGGGACTATTGTCTTACATGTCTAGTTTGGACTTGATTGGAACATGTATGTCCGAGATACAGATGCCCGTGTTTTGATGGCGTGTAACCAATTTTTAACGCCATGCCACGGTCACACGGTGTGATAAAAAAAAAATCCCTCAATCATTTTTTATCTCCATCTTGTTGTGATGACACTCATCTGAATTTGAAGTTGATCTGATGAAAGCCCTGGGACAAGTACGTAAAAGTAAAAATGTGGGATATTGCCAAAATGGCCACTAAAAGCAAAATGGCGGACTTCCTGTTGCGTTTTTCATAATGCTCCATGAGACTTTTTTTCATGACTGGTCACGATACACCTATATCCAGATTTTGATGAAAATCCGTTATGTGGAAACCTAGGGGCTGGTTCCAGGGGGCGCTGTAGAGCCATTTTGCCACGCCCAATTCCAATTACTCCAGAATACTAAAATATCCGCAGACCTTGAATTTCCTGCAAAGTTTCATAACTTTTTGAGCATGTCTAGACCCTGAAAAAGCCCCCCAAAGGGAAATAATAATAATAAATATATATCTGTTCATGTAGGCGCTCTGATACAGCGTGAGCAATTTTGTGTCAATCGGACAATGTTAACACAACTTAATTTTCACACTGATCAGTAGGTGGCGCTCTGACCCTGAACTAATATTTATATGTGGAGCTGTTCAGATCAGTATTGTGATCATAGGTCAGTAGTTTGGAGCCGGTTGGATAATGCAGAGTGGATTAACAAAGTACTTCCTGTTTCCTGGCGAATCAGTAGGTGGCGCTATGACACTGAGGAAATATTGACACATAGAGCTGTTCAGGCTTGTACTCTTATCATGTGACAGAAGTTTGGTAGTGATAGGATAATGCACAGTGGACTTATGAAAACATCGTGTCCTTTGGCGAAGGATGATCCTTCGCCAAACATCAATGTTTACATGGTTTGAGGAAATGTCACAATTCTGACCTTGATTCAATGACTTGACTGAGCTCATTTGAGCTGTATATCTTAAAGCAGCCAGGAGCAGTTCATCAAAGTATAAAACATGTCACTTCCTGTAGCCACCAGGGGGCGCTGTAATTTCAAGTCATAATTTCTGTGTAGATGTCATCAGGATGGCACCCTTGTCTTACATGTCTAGTTTGGACTCGATTGGACAATGTATGTCCGAGATACAGAACCTCGTGTTTTGATGGCGTTTAATCAAACTCAAGACGCCACGCCACGGTCACACGGTGTGACGAAAGGTCAATCTCTTAATCACTTTTTATCTCCATCTTGTTGTGATGGCACTGATCTTAATTTGAAGTTAATCTGATGAAAGCCCTGGGACAAGTGCATCAAGTAAAAATGTGGAATATGGAAAAAAAATGGCCACTTAATCCAAAATGGCGGCCTCCCTGTTTGGTCAAGCATACCTATCCAAGATATTTTTTTGTTTGTTATGAAACGACACATGTCCCGATAGATTTGTATAAATGTCGGCCATCGTAGTGCCGGGGTTGCCCTATAGGGGGCGCTGGTCAGTTTTTTTGCCACGCCCATTTCTTAAAACCATATGAATATCTTCAGGGGGGGGCTGTTGTTACACACATGTAGTTTGAGAGAGATAGAATCATGAACACTGAAGTTACAGCAATTTCGTGTTTCACGGCGAGTTGATGAACTTTAATGCCACGCCATTCATATGGCGTTTGACGAAAAGTCACGGTAATCTTATGTCTTCATTGTCAATGTCTTGGGACCCATTTGATATAGTTTGACATGGTTGAGGTCAGTGGATGAGGAGAAATTCATCCAAGTGTAAGACAAGCAAAAAACAAGACATTTCCTGTTGCCACCAGGGGGCGCTGCGGTTTTAAGTCATCATTTATGCATAGATGTCATCAGGCGGGGACTATTGTCTTATATGTCTAGTTTGGACTTGATTGGAACATGTATGTCCGAGATACAGATGCCCGTGTTTTGATGGCGTGTAACCAATTTTTAACGCCATGCCACGGTCACACGGTGTGATAAAAAAAAAATCCCTCAATCATTTTTTATCTCCATCTTGTTGTGATGACACTCATCTGAATTTGAAGTTGATCTGATGAAAGCCCTGGGACAAGTACGTAAAAGTAAAAATGTGGGATATTGCCAAAATGGCCACTAAAAGCAAAATGGCGGACTTCCTGTTGCGTTTTTCATAATGCTCCATGAGACTTTTTTTCATGACTGGTCACGATACACCTATATCCAGATTTTGATGAAAATCCGTTATGTGGAAACCTAGGGGCTGGTTCCAGGGGGCGCTGTAGAGCCATTTTGCCAAGCCCAATTCCAATTACTCCAGAATACTAAAATATCCGCAGACCTTGAATTTCCTGCAAAGTTTCATAACTTTTTGAGCATGTCTAGACCCTGAAAAAGCCCCCCAAAGGGAAATAATAATAATAATAATAATAATAACTAGGGCTACGTTGTAGCACTAACGGGCCCGAGCACAGGCAATTTCAAGTCTGTTGCGGTCGGTGAAGAGAGAACGTTCAATGAGAAGCGCTCGTCTCTGCGTTGCATGCGTTTGGGCACTGCGGCAAGGACTATCGCTTCACTTACTGTAGCCAGCAGGAGGCTCTATGAACTAGAGGTAAGTAACCTTGAAACTATACTACAACAAAACCTATTGCTTTATCTATCATCATATGCTTACATGCCGCAAGGCTTTTTTAATATAAAACTGTTATAAAAGTTACCGTTTATTTAACACGTCTAATGAACAGATTGAAGCAAGTTAGCTGCAGGGTCGTATGTTTGGTTGAGACTTTATGTTTTATTATAATAAGTTAATATCAATATGCTACACGTGTAAGTTGCATGTGATAGTAACTATGTTTCACCATTATTCTGTTGAAGGCTGGTATATCCACCATTACTATTCCCACCGCGTTTATTTAGCCTGTCATGGAGTTTTAAAGTGAATATGACAGTTTAGATATGATTATAATCTCCACACATCAGTGTTGTAAACAGTTCTCAAATTAATTATATAATTATGTTTTCAAACCGAGGGAAGTGGAGAGACTTGATGTGGACTGTTATCAATAGCTCTGTGGGAGATTATCACCTTGAATATTACAGATGAGGTAGAAAGACATTTTATCTATTTTTACAATGTTGTATTTCTTTCAGTACTTTTATCAAAAGCGACTTAAAATATGTGCATTTAACCATTAGGATACAAACCCAGACCACAGTACAACGGTTCTATCTGAAATCTGTTGTGCTTCATACACAACTCAAAACATTCTTTAACAGTGCGTTTCTTCTCTTTATAGATGAGGAACTGCAGCACCTGACGTCGTCAGCAGCAACATGGTGGTCAACACGTGGACGACTGCATCATCATCAGAAGCTACACAACACTTCTAAATTCCTCCCTTAAATAAAGATGGCCTGCAACTGTTTAGTGGTAACAGTCATTGCTCATTGTCATGGATAACAATTCATTTCTGTCTTTATTATGGTTGGTTAAAATAATAAAAACTTATTACAACAATGTGTATCTTTTGCTGTCTGATTTGATACACTTTAGATAAGAACCCAGTGTTTAATATTTCTGCTTTGCCATAAGAGACAAAACATGGTCAATTGGTCATCACAGCTGTGTCCTTCAGGCTCGTCCGTCCCTAATAAAATGAGAGGAAACATAAAAATAATCAGATCATAATCATTTCATCTTGGGAAATAGGTAGTGTACATCATTTTCAAATTCTCTATGAACACTGTCTGTTCTAGTAAAGTTACAATATATTATATCCACCATTACTATTCCCACCGCGTTTATTTAGCCTGTCATGGAGTTTTACAGTGAATATGACAGTTTAGATATGATTATAATCTCCACACATCAGTGTTGTAAACAGTTCTCAAATTAATTATATAATTATGTTTTCACACTGAGGGAAGTGGAGAGACTTGATGTGGACTGTTATCAATAGCTCTGTGGGAGATTATCACCTTGAATATTACAGATGAGGTAGAAAGACATTTTATCTATTTTTACAATGTTGTATTTCTTTCAGTACTTTTATCAAAAGCGACTTAAAATATGTGCATTTAACCATTAGGATACAAACCCAGACCACAGTACAACGGTTCTATCTGAAATCTGTTGTGCTTCATACACAACACAAAACATTCTTTAACAGTGAGTTTTTTCATCTTCATAGATGAAGAACTGCAGCACCTGATGTCCTCAGCAGCAACATGGTGGAGATCTGATTTGATACACTTTAGATAAGAACCCAGTGTTTTATATTTCTGCTTTGTCATAAGAGACAGAACATGGTCATCACAGCTGTGTCCTTCAGGCTCGTCCGTCCCTAATAAAATGATAGGAAACATGAAAGTATGTCATAATTATAGAGAAAGAGTTACATATGAACAAAGTGTGTATTCTTATTTTCGGTGGATATTCAACTATGTATTTGAATATGCTTTTGGATTAAAACGTGCACTACCATGACAATGAATGTTTAGTATGGAGCTATTTCACATTAAAAGTATTGCATTATAATTTAACACATTATGTATTATGTGCAATACTTTGTAAGTAATGAAAACAGGTCTGTACCTGGAGTCAGTGTTCAGTCTGGTTGGATTCAAGTTGTGTCTCACGCTGGACATCCTAGAGGAACATTGAACACAAATACACAGATATGTTAAGTCATACATGTGCCATGTTATCTGCTTAACAGACTTTTACATGGTAATAATAAAATATTAATTCAAAGTTAATCAGATCATAATCATTTCAGCTTAGGAAATAGGTAGTGCATATTAGCCTACAATTCTGTATGACACTGTCTGTTCTAGTAAAGTTACAAGGCTATGATTTACTCATATTTAACAAAAGAATTCAGTGAAGTCTGTCTGAGATTAACGATTTAAATACTGAAGGTGGGAGACACGGTTACTTTTCACTGTAACACGTTACAACACTACTCTGAAGAAAGAGCTTTAGGACACGTAATGCTCCTTTGAACAGCTGCTCTTGCAATGCAGATGTGACTTTAAACACTCAGGTTTCTCAGGTTTCAGTTAGCATCGCTAGCCCGCTAGCGAAACTAACTTACAAGCCGACACACAGTCTCCTGTCTCAGAGTCATCCGCATAAAGTAACGCTTATATCTGCTGGGTGGACCCGCTCATGTCGTTTCATGTCGGTGTTTGTCGGTAATAACCCCAATCGAATCGAAGGACAGTTACTGCACCCATGCGAAGATATTGTTAGCTTGCTTGTTAGCGAGCTAGTTAGCCTCCGGCGCTAGCGAAAAAGAAGCCGACACACAGTCTCCTGTCTCAGATTCATCCTTATAAACGAACGCTTATCTCTGCTTGGTGGACCTGGGTTCATGGCGGTTGTTTCGGTAACAGCTGGCATTCGCATCGAACCCGTTGATATACACTGAGCTGGTATGTAGCTCCCGGATTAGCGTCCCTTAGCTATCACGGCTGATTCAAAGGCACCCTGCGAATACATCTAAATGAAATACTCTACGTGACTTACCACAGAGCGCAGACGTCTTTGACGTGTCCCTCAGGAGAACAAGCAGAACTTCAAACCGTGTTTCTCATACGATATGGGAGTGGAAGCCGCGGACAGTCTGATGAGGCGTGTGCTGCTCACTCTATTGAGCTGAAACCGCAGCATGGCACCAGGAAGTGGGCGCGCGTCCCTGTGACGTCACGTGAATTTCAAACATCTATATCGCTTAAACGAGGGAGTTAAAATAAAATACACCCCCCTCAGAGTTGTCATGAAGGAAGAACTTAGCGATTGAGACTAAAACCAAAGTTTGAGCAATGCTGTAAAAGGTTTAATTCTCCTCTAAAGTTGGCCACCCTGTAAACACAGTCTGTTAATGCATAGATAACACAAAGCATGGTCTGACACTGCCATCTAGTGACTAAATATTGCAGCACATCTGCCAGATATAGATGTTTTCATTCCTCAAACTGGAAGCCACACCACGGTCACACAGTATTATGAAAAGTTGCAATTTCGTTAACTTTAGATCTTCATCTTGTTTTGAACACATGCATCAACTTTTTACGTTGATTTAATGAAGGCCCTACGAGTAGTGAATCAAACTGTAACACATAGAAAAACAAGACATTTGCTGTTGCCACCAGGGGACGCTGTGATTTTAAGTCACGATTTCTGTACCGATGTCTTCAGGTCGCGACTCTTGTCTTATGTGTATAGTTTGGACTCGATTGGACAAAATATGTCCAAGATACAGGAGCCCGTGTTTTGATGGCGTTTAATCAAACTTTGAGGCCACACCACGGTCAGACGGTTTTGCTAAAACTTAATCCTTCAATAACTTTAGATCTCCATTTTGTTGTGACGACGATCGTCTAAATTGTAAGTTGATTTGATGAAAGCTGTAGGAGGAGTACTTAAAACAAAAAATATCGAATATGACCAAAATGGCCACTAAAGTCAAACTGGCGGGCTTCCTGTTGCGTTATTCATAATGCACTGATGGACTTTTTTGTGCATCTAGTCATGATACACAATAGTCTTTGTTTTTTTTGAAGATCGGTGAATGCTAAATGAGGGGCTTTTCCGTAGGTGGCGCTCTTGAGCCATTTTGCCACGCCCTTTTCAAAATACTCCAGAATACGTAAATTTTTGCCGCCTTCGAATTTACTGCAAACTCCTACAACTTTTTGAGCACATTTAAGCCCTCAAAAAGCCAATTCATTTAAGCTAAGAAAAATAATAATAATAATAATAATAATAATCATTTCAATTTCAATAGGGCCTCCCACCGATTTCGGTGCTCGGGCCCTAATAAAAATCCTTACAGATTCAATAGGGCCTCTCACCATTCGGTGCTCGGGCCCTAATAATAATAATAAAAATCCTTACAGATTCAATAGGGCCTCTCACCATTCGGTGCTCGGGCCCTAAATATCTCTTCTTTGACAGTATATTTTTCAGGGTTCACAGAAACAGAGACGGATGCTTCACAGAAATCGTGTGTTGGTCAGTGCTCTGTAGGCCCGTAAAGGCCTCACCTGATCTAGAGCAAGCAACACCACACCTACCACTAAGTGAAACACCAAACACTTTACAAAGGGTCTTGTTTTAGTGCCATCGGGTGTGTATTAAGTCCTGCACTAACACTATATTGAATAACCACCTCCTGGCGTTGTTAACACGCCACAGGGCATCGTTTGAGTGCTGCTAGACATGTCATCCCAGTCATGAGATTGGGAGGGCCTGTCACATACCTGTGGACCTCAATGATTATTATACACTAGCTCACAACCTGTCCCATGACACAGCGTTTAACACTGTGTACTGATCTCATCCTAAAAGGAAACTGAATTGTTGAACCGTGGCTTTACAATCAATTCATTGTAAAGCTGCATTGACCAAGCAAAATGGCTTATAAAGTCAGTTGTGACAAAAAAGATCAAAAAGTCCTAATAAAAAGAGCTTGTGATAGCTAAATAGTATTAAGCGCAGGACTATTATTCCAGAAATGTACATTGATTCTGATATTTAACATTAAACGTGTTTTGAAATCGTGTTGCCTCATCCAGGGAAGCCGACTACCATCTCCCTTTTTTTTGTATCTTCAATTTGTATCTTGCTTGGTCGGGATATTTTCTCCTCAAATTCATGCATGGGCAGTTGCCTTGACCCTGAAAAAGATTCTACAGAGGCCAGTGGACTGTGTCTCAGTTTTTCATTTCAATTCTGATAAACTCATCAATACTATATTTGCCAAAAGGCAGTTGGTGAACTGGAATGTGTTTATCTGGTTGTAGTGTGTATTTCCCATGTATTGTGATGTGTGGCTGTTTTCATTATGATGATCAAGCCAACACCAGGCATCAGGCACGGCCACCATCAGGCGTTAAAGCATATACCTGTGAGGGGTAACTGTCTTAGCTGTCATGATATTCCACTTTGGTTTGATAATAAATAACGCTTGATCAAACTTCAGTAATTATAATAAAACCCATTTACTGGAACATACTTTTGAAGGTTGAAGAAGATTTTGCTCATGCTGTTACTTCAAAGTTCTCATTTTTACTCTGTTTGACTCAAATCCAACCTTTTTACTTGGGCTTTCAATTTAAGTTATTGTAACAATGCATCAGTCTATTTATAAATCTTGGACTGTTTTATTTGTTTTTGTTCAATTTTTTTTCATTCATCATTTACTAACTTGTTTACTTTTTGGGAACGTTTAACACTTTAATAACCTTTTTTGAATATATCTGGTTTACTCCCCACATTTCCTCTTTGCTTGCCTTTTTTTTAATCTTCAATTTCCCCCGGATGTATTTCTTACTCAGATTTTTATTAGCTTTTCTTCATGTTTTTTTTTTGTTTATTTTTTTTTGTTTATTTGTACTTTGGTTTGACCTATTGTAAGTTTAGTGGGATTTTTAATAGCGTTTGAAAAATCCTAGTGTTTTGCAGTAAAATGATCATACAAATAAATAAATAAAGTCTGATCGTTGGATTTTATTTCAATTTTTATTGTAAAGAAAGACAGTTCCACATTATCACGAGAGTAAAGAGATCAGATAGTTATTTACACAGATCAACCACCAGGTGTCAGCATAACGCAGTGTATATATGCTGCACTGAACAGTGGCTGCACCAGGTCACAGGCAGTCAGTCCAGGTTTTTGTGTCTGTGATTCACATGTTCAGGATCAGAATTCATTCTTGTTTATCAGTCAAATCTCTCGTCCAGCTCAGTTTCTTTGTGATGGCTTTGGACGGAGGAAGATCTTGTGTTGTGAGTAAAAGCTCCAGAACAGCTACTGAATGGACTCTGTGCTGATACACTCATGCTTTGTCAAATTAGCCCAAAACGAGTTGGCAATTCTTACAGAGTGAATTGCCAAATAAATCCCACAGCTTATCTGCAGGTGCCACAAATTCACACAGCGTCAGAAAGATTCACTCTCTGATAGTGTGTCCCACATACCTGGAATACACGCATAAATGCTGCAAGGTTTAATTGCTTAATTGCTGATTTTATCAATTGTAGCGCACCACTCACTTTTAATCCTTTGATTTTCCTCATTGTTTTATTTATTATTTGGTCTCATTGTAAATTCTTACACTTTGAACAGATTAAAATTACTTTTATGTTGTTTTTCCTCTTTTATTGTTGCTTGGTTTAAGTTGGATTCACATTCCTCTGACCCAAAACACAATGAGGGATCTTCCTCACCCCCCTCCTCCTTTTCTGAGGTTTTAAATGAAAAAGTAGATAAATAAATCCATAAACTAGAATGTCATAGAATTAAAAAGACCAAAAGTCCCCTTAAAACACATTCGTTTTATTTAATCAGGATTTATCAATTGTTCTTGATAAATCTGAAAACGTTGTAGAACACCCCAATACACAATGTCAAAGAAATTAAGAAAATAATTCCTGGATCCGCCCACTGATCTGGATCCAAATTGAATGGGTTCTTTCTTTACCCAAAGCACAATCCTTCCACCAAGTTTCGTTGTAATCCGTCCAGTAATTATGGCATAATCCTGCGAACTAACAGACAAATGCAGACACAAAACATAAACACCTTGGCGGAGGTGATAAATGTCTCAATTAGGACTCACTCACACTTAAATGTATAAACTATGTCCCTAATTGGCTTTCCTCAGTTTGTAAACTTTACACTTTTACCGGCAAAAACATTGCGGCAGTGAGAGGAAACGATATATTTGTGAGTTAAACATGGTCTCCGATTTAGATGTCATTTCAACATCCAAACCAATTATCTCTCATTTAATGCTGAGTTCATGTCAGGAACTGAGACTGGTCGTATCTATCCATCTTCTCAGTGGTGCAGCACTTTGCTGAGAAGGAAGTGAACAGACGAGTGAGGACATCCACAGTAAAAGCCTAATGTGATGCATGCTTCGACAGATATAGATCTCTGGTGTAAGTCACAGGTAAAGCATGCACCCTGCTGATCCCCCTCCTGGTATTTCTGCTGGGGGGGTGGGGGATGGGGTGGGGGCAGAATACGTGTTTAACATCCCTGGGGAGCATTAACACTTGTGTGAATTATTTATGTCGTCCCTCTCATCTGCATGGCTTTTCTCCAAGTGCCGGTTGACTGGTCCCATTTTCAAACCTGCTACAGATTGTGTTTTATACAGGAGGAGAGGTCAGAGGTCAGTGTGAGGGGGGGATCCTGTGTCATGGAGGTCGTGGGGAAAGGGAGGACACAGCGTTGTTTAAGACGTTTTACAGGCAGTTCCCTCAAAATACCATCTAAATACCTCCACTGCATTGTGTGTGATGTTCTTCAGGCGGCTGAGTGGGCGTCGTAGACAACATGAGGACTCTGCTGATGGGGACCCCGACCCCCTATCCCCCTCTGCCCCGCCCTCTTCACCATTCACACATATGCTAGCAGGACAATAAAGGACAATGGCGGGTACTTGAAGTTAAGTTGGGAGATGACTTGGGGAACTGGCTATTGTTAGTGTTAAGCATTGTTACCCTAACAATGTCCCTGCAGAGGAAAAGAGCTCCAGGTTTTAATGATGGAACTGAGGAGAGGAGAAGAGGAGGGGAAATCTCGTCTGAATTTTATGGGACCAGTATTTGTTCTTTCTTTCCTTTTGGCCTGGATGAAATATTACCAGCGTAGCAGATTGAGGGCTGGTCCACTGTTTAATTATGGGATGTGAAGTTATAGGATACAAAGGCTGTGCTAACTGCCTGTGAAAGAACACCAATGTGTTACTTTCAATTCAGAACATAAACTGATATCACAAAGTTCTACAGACGTGATCGTTTTCCTTCCTGTTTTAATTAAGCTGGTCAAATTCACTGAATTAAAATCTGTCTCTGGCCGAGAAGATGCTGCACTATAAAGCATCGTTAATGCATTAAACCTGAACAAAATAAACAGTCTTACTCTGTCTGAACTACAGGTGATCAGTAGACATGACAATAACGAGGACTCTTGCTGCAGCATAATGTGGTTACGTGACATCAAAATGAAGAATTGGGACAATATTTTGTGATGAACGTCACAGGTATAATGTTTAAGTCTGAGCCTAGTCAAATCCAATATTTGACTACGAGTAAATGGAATCACTGCAAACTCCATTGACTAAGGCTCCAAGCTCCAAACAGCTACTGAATCTTTTTGAAGAGCTCGGGAAAACACAATTGGGTTAGGACCTTCTCCAGACTTTGCCTTTCACATATGACAAACACAGCAGGAGATTCTGAGGGTCTGTTGCGTCCACAACAGCAGGAAGATCTTCTGCGCTTCAGGTGAGAGGTGGCTCCTGTGTCGATCACGTAGGAGGCAGAACATGACGTATAATGCAGAGATCACATGTTTACAGTATCGACGTGGGTGTTGGCCCTTATCACCAAAAGCTGAGATATCGAAATGTCCTCAACACTTCCAAAAGTACATTTTCCAGATATTTTACAGCTATTTTTGTAGTACATTTTCCAGACCCTGGATAAAAGAGGGGCTGGCAAACAGAAACTGACATTTGTGTTGCCACATATAGTCCATCCGGATATATTTCGAGTGCAATGCAGGTCTGAACGCAGCTTAAATGGTTCATTTGGTGAGGATTATATATCAACACTTTTTTACCCAACATGGATTAACTCTCATAAAAATGGAAAATGAGTAGCCACAGTTTCCTGCCGAAGATCTTGTGATATGATCGAAAACTCCAGATTAGCTACTGAATGGAGCCTGTGGGGAAACAGCTTTTGTCAAATTAGCTAATTCATTTCTTAATTTTAAAAAGCGTGCTGTCTCCTTCTCGGACAACGTGATTGGCTGCAGTCTTGTCAGGAATATGGAGACTTGATCCATGGATGCTTTTTTATAACAACATACTGTTCCTTAAACCAGAGGTGTAGGGGGCATGGTGCAGCTATAGGGCGTGTGTTTGACCTCAGGCCTGTCACGGCCAACAGATGTCCAACACTAATCAGTGTCAATAACTCGCCCTAAATATGACTGAGACTGATGCCACAGGTTTTGTGTCGTCCACCGAGATGCTTAATTAAGGAGAGGGAAGGCACGCTGTGGAACCAAACTGATCGATGTGTCACAGAGGAGGAGGAGGAGGTAAAGGTCACGGTTGTTGTACGATTGTGACCCGGCGTTGTCTGGTCATGAGATGTTGGTGAACCTTGACCTTCTGCTCCAGTGAGAATAAAGAATTTGTTCAGAGAAGACAATATGTATATAAATCATCTCTGCTTAAGTGTTGCCTGATTCAATGTGTTTGTATCCTGGTTGGTGTCACTGAGTGAACGTGTTTTACGAGGGTGGTCTTTTTCCTGTCTGCTGCTGGGATGCAGTGGTAAATAACCAAAGACCAAATACAGTGGTGTTTGTTGAGGACTTTAACTTGTGTGTTGCTGTAGCGGCTTTGAAGTGGCTTTCTCCCAGTGTAAAGAAGATTACTCAATTCACCACCACCTGCAAGACGAATCTGTTTGTGTAGTCGCTGTGTGAAACTGCAGGTCAGTCAAACATCCCACACAACCATCGAAATTAAATGCAACTCTTAGCTTCTGTATAAACTTTGTATCAGGATGCTGAATATGGAAATTAAGGACTATTTGCACCTAATTCTCCTCTTTTGTGATACAAATTGAGTGTCCTGATACTGTAGATCACACAAATCAACAACCGGCAACTTCGGGTAACTGCTCAACAGCAGCTTTGTCACCCTGTTTGAAATAAAGTTTCACAACTGAAGGTTTTAGAGGAAAAACAGACTGAATTGACAGAAACTAACCTTTCATGAAGCCAAAATGGTTGAAAAACAGATTAGGAGTCTTTCGAACTTCTGAGGTCTGCCAATTTTAACAGGATTAAGGGAAAAGAGGATCAGCTAAAAACTAATGTTTGCCATCAAGGTTGAGACGTGTGAGCTTTCCCTCAGGATGAGGATCACACAGTCATGTCTCTGGATGCAGCCAGACACTGTGTTGTTGACTGCCTCAAATGCATTGTGTTGTTATAATGAATCCTGAATGATGTGCCATGTGGGAGACAAGTTAATTGTGCTGGGATGCAGTGGTAAATAGATTATATATGATTACAGAAATTAAGCTATGAAACAATGAAAAACACTTGATTACAAGAAAATATAAAAGTCTGAAAAGTGTTGTAAGTTAAATGTACTTAAAGTAATACAGGGAAAATACTTTATTGTACTTTTATTATGTAGAAATGTTTGACAGAATTATTCAATTTTCTTATCAGCCGCAAAAAACTTTCACATTAGACAAAGAAAAGCAGTAAACTCTCAGCTATGGGAAGATGAAACTATAGGGAATGGTTGATGTTTTTGCTTGATAAATAATGTCTCATTACTTTATATGATAGTTTTGAATAAGTATCACAGATGCATTGGTGTGTTTTATTTCATTATAGCAATTGGAGGTGGGGCTCTTTTTAATGATAAAAAAGGATTCAAAGACTATATTTTCATATGCAGAAATGATAAACAAATATCTAAATAAAAAATCTGTTATTACTGTTATTAGTAGTAGAAGTAGTAGTAGTAGTACAAAAAATAATAATACCATGTAAACAATACTACAACTACAAAAACAACTGCTACTACAACTAATAATAATAATGATGATGATGATGATGCTGATGATGATGATGATGATGATAATAATAATAATAATAATAATAATCTTGATGAAATAAAGTATCGTATACGTGTATTATTATTTCCTTGTTCCTAATATCATTATTGAGTATAATTGATGAAAGAAAAGAATGGTGTGTGTCTATTATTATGATAGTTTTTGTTATTATTGTTGTTGTTATCCATATGATTGAGTATTATTTTAATATTCTATGTTATAATCCTGATGAAACAGAGTGTGGGATGCGTGACAGCGACTATGACCATAGTTGGTGTTGTAGACGGGGCGGGGCTATGCGTCTCCCTCCGCCCCTGATGCAAGCGAAGGGGCTTACCCGGATCTACCGCTGCAGATATTTCCCAGGCTCCTCCCTGCGCCTCTTTATCGCCGTATAACAGGATATCTCACTGGCGCGAAAAACGCACTGTGTGGCTTTCTGGTGCGCATTGTGGGCTGAAACCTGGATTCTGTTCTCCCACGCCCGGCGTGTGTGCGTTGCCCCTTTTGTTGTTTTCTTTTGGTTTAAAGAGAACTCAAAGAAAAGTGGTAGCAGCACATCTTTAACCCCAGTCGGACCTACCGGATCTTTTAAGCGTCAGATCACCGTGTACTCTTTGCTCTTTTGCTGCTGCAGGGGGGTGGGGGGTTCTCATGCACTCGTAATTCACGTTGAGATTTGCGGAAAATCCGGTGAGTACAGTCTGATCCCGATTGCTGCCTTTGAAACTTTCGCAGGGGGACGTCTCTGTGCGCTTTTACGCACTCGGACACACTGTGGCACTTTTCTTCTCTTCCCTTTACCGGCTCTCGGCTGCTCGCTAGAACAAAGCGCAGCCTTCATTTCAGGAAGCACAGCCTACATGGCACAGCAGTTTCACACAGTCAAACTAAAAGTGTGCAGCCTCCTCGTGTCCAATCGCCTCATTCAGAACTTGTTGTGACTTATAGCTGGCGTTTATGTACAGTCTATATATATATATATATATATATATATATAACTAGATTATATTATAACCATGTGCGCCTTGGACAGTCTGCAAAGAGCATCCGCAAGATGCAATCAATTATTAATGGGGTCCTGTTTGTGCAAAGTAGGCTGTTGTGATATACAGACCGAGGGGGTGTGTTGTCTAATAACCCATGATGGAGACTTGAAATGTGGTTATATCCTGTGATGGATGGGAGCTACTTTTTTAAAGGACCATTACTAATGACTGATGTTCCCCTCAGGTTGAACGTTCTCCACATATCGCAGCTGACATCTGATCCTTTCTGGGAATACAACTCTACCGGACTTTTGATTATTACTATCTGGAAACATGGAGTTCGACTGTTTCCAGCACTATTTTTTGGACGATTTCGACACCGAGGAGGACTTTTACAAGTCGACCGCACCGAGCGAGGACATATGGAAAAAGTTTGAGCTGCTGCCCACCCCTCCCATGTCTCCCACCCGGACTCTGAGCGGCGCTGCCCTGCACCTCTCGCCGGGAGACAAGCTCAGCTGGCTGTCCAAGGTGATGGGGCAGGAAGAGGAGTGCGAGGGTCCCTTCCCCCCGGACACGGGGAAGCTGTTCGGCAACCTGAGCTCCATCATCATCCAGGACTGCATGTGGAGCAGCTTCTCCGCCAGCAAGCAGCTGGAGAAGGTCAGCGGGAGAGTGGCGGCCACCGGGGCCTCTCCAGTGGCACAGATCACCGTGAGACCCAACAAAGCGCAGTGCGTCTCCGCCAGTGGCCCGCTCCCCGCCGCGGTCACAGACTGCGTCGACCCGGCGGCAGTTCTCACCTTCCCGGCGAGCAGCTGCAGGAAGCTGGCCTCGTCAGGCTCCGAGTCTCGCTCTGATTCCTCTGGTAAGGTCTAAATTGCTCTAAATTGCCCCACCCTGCCCCGGCCTCGGGAGTATATTGCCCTCTAACAATGCGTAATTTGGAAAGCATGGGCTGCAGTTGCATAACTGTGGTCTGCGGTCTAGCAGGGTTATCGGGAGCAGCATAGTCATAAAGCTGGATTTACACGCTCCCCCTCCGAATGCGCCACATGTTTGATCTGCAGTCTTTTAAAAAAACCGCGCCCTCGCCATTTTTGCTTCAATTCCACCTCATTCAGTATCTTCCAGCCGCTCTGCATTACAGTCAGAGTGCGGTAAAGGGGCGGGGTCATGGTAATTTATCACTACTACTACACAAAGTGACAGAAGCTGACAGGAACTCCTTACCATTCCCAAATTAGACTGAGAGCAGTGCCGCATGACAAAAGCTTAAAGTCCAGATTGATAGGTTGTTATGAATGAACAATCGGCTCCTGCTCTGCCCTCCACAGACAGAGCAACCTGCATGTTTTAAAGGAATGCACTTCCTTGTAGTCACTTTAGTTAAAGTTTGATTAAGTTCAGGCTTCTGAATCTTTGAAGCATTTTGTAGAGGATGCTATAGAAAAGTCTTTCTCGCAAACCCTGTGAATGTTGCTGAATACATTTTCTATGTGATGACAGATGATGAAGAGGAAATCGATGTGGTCACCGTGGAGAGCAAGCAGAACCGGGTGCGGCTGGTCAACGTCAGAAAGCCTGTCACCGTCACGGTCCGGGCCGACCCATGCCCCAAACGCTTCCACATGTCCGTCCACCGGCAGCAGCACAACTATGCCGCCCGATCACCAGATAGCGACCTCGATGATGATGACGACGATGATGATGAGGATGATGATGACGACGATGATGATGATGAGGAGGAGTATGAGGAAGAGCCTCGAAGCAAGCGTGCCTGCACAGCATCCAGACAGCAGAGTCGTGGCTCCCAGCCCTCCTCCCCCTCGGAGTCCCCCCAAAACTCAGATGCAGAAGACACTGACCGCAGAAAGAACCACAACTTCCTAGAGAGGAAGAGGAGGAACGACCTCCGCTCTCGTTTCCTCGCCCTGCGGGATGAGATCCCCGGCCTGGAATCGGCTAAGACCCCGAAGGTGGCCATCCTGTGTCAGGCGACGGAGCACCTCGTGGAACTGCACTCCAGAGAGAAGCGGCAGCTCCTAGAGAAGAAGCGCCTCAAGTCCCGTCAGCAGCAGCTTCTCCGCAGATTGTCTGAGCTGAAGCGCTCCTGAGACTCTGTCACAGTCAAGAACTCTGCTCTTAAGTTACTTGTCACTTTTGAAAACCTACAGTTTTCATTAAGACATGCCTCATGTAAATAGACGTGGAATGAGTTTTATGTGGAATATTGCTGTGGGCTTCCGATGAATTGACTCTGCTGGCCTGTGAACCTTTTATGGGGAGGAGCAGTTAGATCTCTGTGTGCTGTGTGTTGTTTTATATTTTTTTTGCACAGTGTGTTAATTTGGAACATGGAGGCCTAAATTAATTTACTTTTATAGCTATGACCAAGATATATCCTGGTATGTTGTAATGGGGGACTGAGAAATGGCTTTTAACAGTTGTATAAGTCCTGTAGCCTTCAAGGTGTGTGTATGTGGAAAGCAGGTTGTGGGATCTCCAGTGCACACTTGAGTGAAGTGTGAATGCCTTTCTGTACATACGAGTGAATGAGACTGATTGTGCGACTGGTTTTTTGATGTACAGATTGTCCTGTAAATAATAGCTTATTGCTCCTGATGAAGGAGACGGAATCAAGCGTTGTCACCGGGTATCGCTCCTCTGTTTAACGGGCCACAACGCGCAGAGGAGCCTTTATTTTGTTAAGAAAATAGGAAAAATGAAAAAAAGAAGAAAGTAGCACTGCTGTACTTTATATTCACACGTCACTTTGTGATTTCAATGCTTCTCCTGATTTTGGTTGATTTTTTTCAAAGCATGCTAACATCAACAGCAACATTAAATTTTTATACCATGTTTGCATAAAAACCTGAAGTCTTTGGTATTTCTTTAACTATTACACAGTATTTTACAGCTGTTTTCAGACATCCACTGACGTCTGGACAATTTCCATACATTTTTCCAGAGGGGCTGTGTCTGAGATCTCAAATGTCTGAGTCTGACGATAATATTCCAGAGCTTTTGGTGATCAGGCCCCTTGGCGGTGAGCTGATAATATAACACATTTTTCCACAGCCGGAGTTAAACTTGCAGTTAAACATGCATTCTTGACCCAGCCGACATCTCTTGTCTGAATTTCCATATTTTTCCTGACCCTGACAATATCCTGCTGTGTTTGTCATAAGTGAAATGCAAAACTTGTGTAAAGGTCTAAAAACAGCTTACGTATGTATTCCTCTACAAAAGGAACCTCAGATTATGTTCACTTTGCTGTCAATCTCATCTCAAAATTGTCCTGCAACTTCTATCAGTTTCGCCGTCAACTTCCAAAAACCAAAGTGATTTTCTTAGATTCATATGTTTGAGGCGGTAGTAAGAAGAAGTGGCACAGATTCCATTCAGCATGCCTGCACTGGCAGAGTTGGTGGTCTGCAGTACATGCTGCTGTGGTAGTGCCTCTCCAAACTTACTATCACATTCCAATCATCTGTGAATGATGGCAGACAGTTTTAACTGTGTGTGAATGAATGAGCAGGTCCGGTGCATCAGCTTGTGGTTTACAGGAGGTGAGAATGAACTTGTCCTTGAGACTTGCCCTTGAACAGAGTGCGTGTGTGCGATACAGTCGTGGATCCTCCCCTCTGCAGTGGCTGCTGCATGCTGGGCACCTGATGTGCTCAGAAGTAGGTTATACACACTCACTCACTAATATGCGTTCATACTATTGGTATCTTTAAACCAGTCCCTGGGGTGTGGAGACATGTCCCGTGAACTGCTGCCTGGATTCAGGCCAGCTCTTCACACAGGTATGCAGTCAGAGCTGCACAGTTGTACTAAGTGGCTGTAAAAAGGTCGGTAAATGAATAAAGTAAAAAATCTCAAAGAGATTTCCCCATTAGTGGACGAGGCTCACTGCATGTCTCCATTTATGAGGCATTCGTTGCGTCATGTGACCTTTACGGCCCTTTGTTGATAGTTTGACCCCCCACATGCGGGCTTTCCCCCTGAGAGCACCCTGCAGTTTCTGGTAGGTGAAATCGTTTTGATGTAATACATAATGATTATAATAATACATGAAAGTATCCTTACACTGGAAAAATATTCCTCAAACTTTGTTGATCTGAAAAGAGCAACATTTTATTTTAACCCCAACAACCCTCAATGAAACAACTCAAGTCTACATTTGAGCAATTTGCTTGTCTGTTACTTTAATCTATACCTTAAAGGCGACATATTAGGAAATTTCCACTTTTATAGTGCTTCTACACGTTAATTTGGGTATCTGGCATGTCTACCGTCCCAAAAACTCTGGAAAAAAATAACTCCCGCGATTTGTGGTGGTTCCTCTATTTCAGAAACGATACGCTAGAGTGCGTCGAATGGGATTACGACCGAAATAAACGTCATAGTCACACCATGCCCATGTGGGGAGTCTCGCTACATGCCGAGCGAGATAACACTAGCCGGGCTCCACCGGCCCGGTTAGCTCACGAGCTAACGTTAGCCGGGGAGCTGCACCCTGGCTAGCATTAGCTTGCGAGCTAATTGGGCCAGAGCCCGGCTAGCATTAGCTCGCAAGCTAACGCTACTGTTAGCTCGCTGCTGCTACCCGTCAGACATTTAAGTGGCCGCATAAACAAGGGACCCCGGGACACCTCTAAACGTTGACTCAACAGTGTGGAAGGATGCTGCTGCTGCGCCAGGCTGACTGGGGTCGAGGGGGGTGTGGCACTCAAAACAGGTCAATCTGAGGAGGGCTGTTTTAGACAGGGTAAAAAGGTGCTGTTTTAAATTATCCTTGTGGTATTTTGACCAAAATATGTTACAGACATTTCATTTAGACCCCAAGGAACCATATCAACTCTGGTAAAATAGGCATAATATGTCCCCTTTAAAACTACTAAATGGATAACGAAATTGGTGTGAGGATTCATTTGGGGTCAATTTTGGTGCATATGCCACTATAGTCTGCTCTTTAGTTTAGCATGTCTTCGTTAATGATTGCTTTATTTAACATGGGTTATTTAGACAAACATTGTTACATAGTGAGAAGTGTAAGCGTTGATGTTATAGGGTATAAAGGACATAAAGGTGAAGCGGCAGCTGTTGGGCCTTGGAGGAGGGATGCAGTGTAATGAGTAGCATTCTTGTTCCATATAAAACTGAACTAAATTCCTAACATGAGAGAAATTCTTGCCTATGAGCTCCTGCGTGATCCTGCTGCTGCCCTATCGATGACCTCACTGGCGAGTCCCTGCACGTCTGGATAACTCACGCTTGAACTGCAGCCATTTGTTTAATAAACTCAAAGAAGCAATTTGGTTCGAGTCCGGTCTGACAGAAGAGCCGGGCGCACCCCGAGCTCCAACCGTCTCACACCTGGCTGTTCCTTTGTGACGGCTGGGGTTGGTTGGTTTTTCACCTGTTTCACTTTCTAGGCCCCATTTCCAACCCCTAGGGCACAGTTCTCTGGAGAGGCTAAATATTTCCCGTACATAAATCAGCTCTCAGGATGCTCAGTGGTGGGAGTAAAATAAGCCCCAGATGGAAGACAGAAAATACATAAAAAATTATCCAAAAATCTCTGTGATTGCTCTGCTGTTGTTGTATTTACTTGGTAAACTGAGAACAAAAGAATCAAAATATGAGCTAATACAAACCTGAGTGATCCTGGGATGAAGTGCAGTTGAGGTAAACAGCGGTCATTCCTCTTCAGGCACAGGGCTGTTTGCACAATCACATCAGGAAGTGAAAGCAAAACTTGGATATCAGGTTTTGGAACAGGTCGGCATAACCTCATACTTCCCCGGTTTTCCTCCAATCACAGAATTCACCTGAAATGATGCAGCACAAGATGAGGAAATCACTCATAAGTTCAATAACGTAGTCCAAGTTCAGAGACTTCCCAGGGGATGCTCTATTACTGAAGCTGAGGGGTCATTTCAGGACCATGCAACAAACCAACACCAGTATGCAAAGGGCTTCAACCACAGCTGAATTTGTTGCAATGTTCACCACAAACACACAATCGTTACGCTGCTCCTGTGCTTAAAAGAGCAGTTTTTTTTCCTAAAGGGAAACAATGAGGTTAGAGGATCTCTTTGTTCTGTGGGATGCTCTGTTCAGCTCTGACGGTTAACTTGCCAGACCGGATTTTCTGGCCTCAAGTTCACGCAACACCCACACAGAGCACAATCTGAAGTGCATGTGCGATCACTCTCACACACATGTTCATACCGTGGCCGTCTCCTTCCAAAGCATTTGTACTTTGTTCCCCCACATCTGCCGGCTTCATGTGATTTCTGCCATAAAGTCCAGCCCTTCGGTTCCAAATGGCTGCCGTATGTTGCTGTCTCATACACTAACTATCTACTGTGTGTGTCAGCAGAGATCTGTGTCATAGAGATCGACTTATACTGCAGGGGTCAAACCCAGCACCTGACAGATTTATTGGTGATCAGACAGAAGTGAGCGATGTGTGCGATGGGGTGGGACAGAGGAGAATTGATGATTTGGCTGAGTGGAGAGCCTCTCTCTGATTTATACACGCACACACATGCAAATATCCTTATTAAGACTCCGGATTCACTTCCATTCACTGTGGACGGCCAAATCCAAACCTACACCCAGATGACCCATGGTTAATTTAAGCTTAACCATAACCGTAAAGGGGAATTTTTGCACTTTTTAGCCTGAGCACTGCTCGTTTATAAATGTGGGTGTGTAAATGATTGGTAGTTACAAATGCTTCTGGAATCAGTCCGATATATCGTCTCCGCAGGCAGCCACATCAAGGTGGCTGAAACTTAATCTTATGGGGCAACTGCGACAGTCCATGAAATGTCCACTAAAAGTTCTTATTTTCATCAATAAAAGGCTGAAATGGTTATTCCGGGTCTTTGCTAAGAGTCTCGTGGCTTTACATAAGTCTTGGGTTGTTGCAGGGGTGGAAACGTGACTGAGAGTGGAGAGGGAAGTTTGCTGGAGGGATGTGCGTTGGCCCTTATGGATTTCCTTTCAGTTAGAATTAAGACCTTAATAGAGTATGCTGGATTAGCGTGCATGGCTACTTGAAATATATACTGATTGAATAGTTGGCAATGCAGCATAATTAATAGGCTAACTGCGCGATTATATTGTTCTTCACCAAGGTTCAGACTTTTGTAGCCGGGAGACCAGAGAGAGGAGACGTTCCCTGGAAGCCCAGAAACTGTGTATAAGGTCCCATAATCCCCTTTATCACATACAGCGGATGAAGCAACACGTTATATATTCAAAATAGCGTGTGTATTTAGTTTGTTTACACTTGTCTTAACTTGTCTAAGCCTTGTCACCTCAGAACAACGGCTCATCTGTGAGCGTTTGCTGAAAAACAGAAAAGCAGATGAACACGTCTTACAGGAGACACGACACCAGTAGTACTCGCTGCTCTGGCATTTCTCGCTGAAGACCGAGCACTGAGGTTTAAAACATCATTGTGTGACAGCTGCAATTTACTTTGGCGGGCTTATAATTGAGCAACTCATAAAGTGCACATGGGTTTCTGGTAAGAGGGAGGATCAACTTTCGCAACAGTCAACGAGATGAACCTACAACATCTGCACTTTAACAGAGAGAAAAAAACACACACAGGCCCATTAAGTAATATTTCCACCGTGTTCACTGGTTGTGTTCTGACTGGTCTGGTTTGCATGGCGTGTATACATTGCGTGTTTTCACAGAGGGGGCAGAGGCGGAAAGAGACCATAAAGCCGTCGCAATGGTTTGTGATTCTAAGAGCATGGTTGAACTGGCTGCTTATCCCTGACCTAGATGTTGGGGGGGGAATATAGGGCATAGAATACAGAGGGAAGAGTAACAGGCTTATCTCAGGATAACCTTTATTATCTCCTGTGTGAGAATGAGCTGCGGTAGAATCGAAGAATCTGGATTATGGGATGCTTGCTTTTGGGCAGCGGCGCGGGGTGACTTTTGGGCATTTGACAGCTGGCAGGGAATGGCAGTCGGCCGGGGAGAGGAGAAGTGGACACTTGCTCAATACTGAACACACACCCTTCCCCTTGTTCTATTTTTCAAGTGGCTGCCGGTCAAGGAAGACTGTGTGGGAACAGTCGCTTGTGAAGACACACTCACACACACACACACACACACACATTCCCACGGACACACACATATGTTGGCCGAAATTTTCCCTGGTCACAGCCCTCCATCTCACTGCCTACTGACCCACATTCCAGCCTGGTTGTGTCACTGGAGCTGAGCAGCGACTGTTGCAGCTACTGTCCATCTGATCATAATGAGGCTAAGGGCCCACCGCGAGAAAAAAAAAAAGGGAAATGAATATGCTGGCATGCAGGAAATCAGTCATCTACTCTCTGTTTTCCTGTCTTTCCCCTGTCTGTCTCTACCCCCCCCCCCCCCCTAGAATCAGTCTGCTCCTGCCCTCCCCTCAGGTACTTATCTCCACCATTTGCTGATCTAGGTCAGTCTTCTGAGCTCTGTCTCTCTCCCTCTCTGTTTTGCTCACCCTCCCTATCCTAAGGCCAGTGTTACATAACAGTGATGATTCAATTGGAACAGGCTGTATATGTTCCTCTGTCTCTGAATATATCTGGCCCCAGCTGACTGGTGTGGTGTCAACGCCGTGTTTTGCTTTCAAACCTCAGCCGCTCCAGCAAAATCGGCCCACCCTCCCAAATCCAAACAAACACACGAGTGGGATCACGAGTTGCACCTGTTTTCCATCGCAGCACAAAGGACGCTTTCTATTTTTTGCGTTGTCCCTTCCTTTACCCTCCTTGGCCCACATTGTCTCTCTTGGCTGTTGTAGGTTAGTAGTATCTGAGATAAATTCGGCAGGGTTAGCACGGGGCCAGGCGGCCGTGTCGTGTCAGCAGAGCAGGCCCTTCAACTCGCCTGTCTAATCTGGAGCTAATCCTAATCCTGTTAGTGTAAACACCGCTGCCATCTGGGCCCAGACAACCCACGGCTCCGATTATAATGAACCCATCATAAGGTCTTCAAACCAATGCACGGCATGAGCTGTCAGCGACTCGTGCTCAACTCTCTGACCTGGACTTACTGTATGACACAATCACGCTGAGGGTGGACGGTCCAGCAGTCAGAGTGTAAACAAACATGAGACAATGATAATAAAACAGGCAGACTAGAATAAAAACCAGGTATATATTCTGTATTCAGACATATGGAGACAAACATGAGTGATCTGTGCCTGTGCTCTGGCCACTGGAGATGCATGAGGGAGCTTTAGCTGCGGTGATGTAACCATGGTGCTGGTTAATGGATAAGCAGGAGGAGAGACAGGGGGAGAAGGGCCTCAACAGCGACAACTGCTATGTTACCCTCACCCTGGCAACCCTCCCATTAACACACATGGACAGGATGGGTGAGAGAGGGTGAGGTGGCTTGTGAGTGAGTCATTAAAGTTGACAGTAAGCGTACAGTAAGTGTGTTAAGATGCTCACCAGTTCATTTATTCTCTTGGTTTGTTTTTGTTTGGTACCAGGGATGTTACGGTTTAGTGGAGGAGATGGACCCAGGATGCAGAGGTTACAAACAAAAAGGTATTTAATATAATAAAAGGCTTTAAACAAGACAAAAACAAAACACTAACACTAACAGGGACGTTCTGGCGACAAGGCGCACAGAGAACAAGGAAGCAGGAGAAGCTGGTCGAGACAGCAGAAACAAACAAACCAACCATATCTATCACGTGTGGAAACGAGTAGACAACGAGTATGGACCGACAAAGGGCTTGGGGAACACAGAGGCTTAAATAGAGTCACAGAGGGAAGGCAGAAGCAATTAACCACAGGTGAAACACATGAGGACTGGGAAGACAATCACTGAAAGGAAGTGACACACCCGAGAAGCTGGAAACAACACACAAGGAAGGAGAGACTACAAAATAAAACAGGAAACAGAACACACAAGGAGAAACAGAGTGCACACATGAAAACAGAGATCTAACAGTTAACAGAAAACACTACAAGGGATATGAGCATGAAACCTGGCTGTACAGTTGATTCATTATCCACTTTCTTAAATGTCAATCAAGCTACACCAAATTGCACACACTCATAAAGTTTGATGGAAATCGGTTCTGTAGTTTTTTTGCGTAAATCTGCTGAACAAGTAAATGGACAAATTAAATGGATTCCTCCCTGACTCAAACAATATCCTTCCACCAAGTTTCATGATACTCTGTCACTTAGTTTTTGCACAATCTTGCATAAAATCAAACAAAGAAAATATAACCTCTTCACCGAAAGGTAAATACAAAAAGCAGCGCCGAACAGTAGACAGACAAAGTTAGCTCCTAGCTGGTGATAACAGTGAATTCCTTAGAGCTGGATGTTTTCAGCAGGGATTGGTGGAGACCAAAACAGAGCTAAAGAGACAGTAATTCTTCCATGGGACAGAAAAGCACAACCATGAAAAGATAATAATGTTTCTCATTATATAAAATAAAATACAATGTTGCTTAGCTATGTGATATAATAATATATTCACAGGTTGTTGCACTGTCCCCCCCAAATAGCCAACAAACAAACAAATATATCGGTTTTAAATGTAACCCTCTAATTTCAGCATGTAGATCATAAGAGCATTATTTATTTTATTTTAAATGGCTTTAACTCTCCGGCCCTACATGTTTGAAAGGAATTAAAAACGTTCGTATCTAGTTTTAGAGCCCCTTTATTATGAGTATTTATAAGTTTGAAAACAGAATATAATATTGACACGTGCACACACATACAGTAACCTGGACACTTCAAGAACAAGATTAAAACCATTCACTTTTAGTTAGTGAATGCCCATATCTGACAAAGATTTCGTCTTCTTCCCAAATTGTATTGGAATGGAATCACATTCCTTACATTTGAAAGCAACTTGAAAAAACTTTTGTTGTGCTTTTAAGATAAAGTGACATAATATTTCCAAGAAAATTATCTGATGCCAGGTATCTATGAGCTAAGATGAATGTTCAAACTTGTTGCTACTGTTTTTATTTTTTTGGGGGGGTCTCCACAGAGCAGCAGCTTAAACCGGAGCCTCTTGTGCTTGCTCACTCAGAGTACTGCCAGCTTTGTCAGCCAGCAGATGTTCCATTGTTGGGCTCCGCGGTGTAAGGTTGCTTCAGTTGAAGTTGGTGGGACACTTGCTGCATCTTTTGAATTCAGCCCCATTGAATGCTGTCACCACAACCCCCTCCTCCTCCTGACCCCCCAATGCTACTCAGAGAGGAGCTTTACCCCTCCCCCTGATCCCCTTTAACCCCCTGCGGCCCTCGTAGTTGTTGCCCACCACCACCATTATAACATTGTAACCCCCCCCACTCTGTCTCACCATCAGTCAGGCCTTCACTAATCAGCCCCCCCCCCCCCCACACACACACACACAACACATCAAAAGCCACTTTATTGACCAATTACTGTAGTGTGAGAGTTGATTTGCATCTATACACATTGAAATGCTAAAATGCAGAGACTCACGCACACACACACATACAAATTATACACTTGACAGACACACAACTACTCACTTTGGACAACTTATCTAAAAACTGTTCATTATTATCAACTATTTAGTATATTAAAATGTAGACACACGCATTAACAAACTAATTAGATACACAAAGTTCCAGAATGTTGAAGAACGAATCATCAAGTACTTCACTGATCTCAGGAAGTGAAACACTGACAGTGTGAGGACAAGAGCTTCAACACAACTAGAAACAAACAAGACTGTGTCACACGTAAGTTGTTTGTCATTCGGACTGAGGTGACATTTGGTCTCTGTATTTTTCGATAATTTGGCTATTGTGGATTTTATGCAGCTGCTGCACAGGATCCTTCAGTTCAGTATTGATTATTAAAGTCGGCACTTGTTGGAATGCAATATGTTTTTTAAAGAGCATTACAGAAAGAAGATCCTTACTTGTACTGTATGGATGGACCGAGTCACACACACACAACCCCCCCCACACACACACGCACACAGAGTTATCGGATGGATGGAGAATGTATAATGTATAGATGCATCTGTTTGTCCTGCTTGGTAACAATTCCTTCTTTTCAGCCCCACGTCTGAATGTGACTGCTGTTGTCGCCCGGGCCTGTGGAGCTTATGTAATAATCAGTACACTGCTTTCCTCTTCCCCACTGTCCGCCTGTGTGTGTGTGTGAGTGACACAGAGGCTGTGATGAGGCCTAGGAAACACATGGGCAGCACCAGCTTCCTGTTTTTGTGTTGAACCCCACTGGAGGCAGGAAGTGAGCAGAACCACTGCTCCCCTCTTTCTTTCCCTCTGACGGCTAAATTCCACGGCTCGTGCTCAGTCAGCTGCCGCCACCCCCCTCCTGGCTTACACTACAGATTTGATGGGGCTGGAGTGACTGCAGACTGTCGCCTGTCTGAAAGCCAATAACAACAAATCCAATTATGTCACTCGAGTGCAGCGTGGATGCTGCTAATGGTTTGCGCTGCGAGCCCAGCGAACGACCTCACTCAGCGTCCTCTACCTTGACGGAAAACGACCATCACGCCTGATCTCAGCAACAAAAGAAAGAGATTGCTTCTACTTGTGTGCAATAACAAGATTTGTGTGTGTGGAGGGGAGCTTTTTAGGCCCACAGGGCAAAGCAGGAAGAGTTCTGTCCAAAACCAAGCAGAGGCCCAGTCAGAACAAAGAACCTGGTGGTGGCGAACATGGCTGAGTGGTTGCTTTGAAGGACTGATTAAGGTTATAATAGTCATCTGCCTGGCTTCGAGGCTTCAGGCTCTGTTGGTTTGGGTGTGGGGGTGGGGCCTGATAGGGGGTAGAGGGGTAGTCCAGGCTGTTACCCTGTCTTTGTTCTGGCCTGCTCCACTCATGCCTGCTTTTGTCTCCTCCCACAGTCTAACACTGAGAGAGAGCATTATCTCCCTATCCGTCTCGCGCCAAAACCAGGGAGGAGGGGTGTAGCTTCTGTCTTCCGGCTTTCTTTCTTTCTTCCTGCTCTCTTTCTTTCAGAGGTACTTTCTGGACCAGATGCATTTTCAGGGCAACTACAGGTGCAGAGTGTAGGTGCACAAGAGCTCCTTGAGTCCAGCACATGCAGTCCCCCTCTCTTTTCACTCTATTTCTGTGTCTCTTTCTCTCCCTCTCTCTCTGTCTAACATTTCCCGCCAGTCCAGGGTACAACAGGGCGGGGAGGCTAGTAGAGGGGAGTGGTTTCACAGCCGGTGTGAAGAAAGGCTGGCTGCTCTGTGCCTCGCGCCGGCGTTATTCAAATCAGCTCAGTGGGTGCGGCCCCAACTGTCTCCACGTCCTGTTAACCCCCTCAGCGCTGGAGACTGGAACACAAAGGCACACAAACACACACAAACACACACACAAACGCACACACACACATTCACACACGCACACGCGCGCGCACATACAAACACAGGCTCAGGGCCTTGCCAACACAAATGGTGCATGTATCATTGGTGTTCCACAAACACAGCAGGGTGTGGAGTCTTTATTTTTTAATCTTTGCGTTCACGAGACAGATTGGAATAGTGTAGTTAATATGTGTTTTTACTGCTGCGTTTAAAGACATGAAACGCAGTAACTCTGGGTATTTTCTCTACCCCAGCTCTAATGTTATATTTGAAATCATCAAATCTTACCAAGCGGTCTTTTATGCAATAGAATGTCTGTCATTCTGTGGTGAACTTTGAAGCTATTGGGATTATTCTACTCAAACCACCAAGTCATAGTAACACACAGACATTGAACGTCTCTGTACAGGCAGCAACACTTCCACGTTTTTTAAAGTATCTAAAGATTCAGAGTACCTAGGTTTTCAGATGGACTTCCTTTAAAGAGCAGAGTTTCTCTTCCACATCCTCTTTGTCTTCAACCCCCCCGATCAATGGGGGAGGCGGTGAGGTATTCAGGAACCCTCAGGACATGGAGGTTTGCTTATCCTTTACTACGCTCTAGTGGCTGTGAGCTCGAAATACAAGAGGTGACTGACACGGTTTTCAGTTCCAACACACAGAGAACGGAAATAATGAAGCCACTCAAACAGGAGGGGGGGTTTTCAGAACTAAATCAAATGTGTTATGGTTCCCTTGAATTCAATCAAGCTGCTAAATGTTCCATGAAATATTCCCTGCATTGAAAATGAGTGAACGTGTTAAAAGGAGACAGTGCTGGAGAGGTAAAAGAAGAGGAGCTGGATACTACATGCAGAGGACGGAGCTCTTCTTCGGTGAATTCACCGTCTCATTATCATCTGCTTATTCCTCACACTAATACAGATAGTTTAAGCATGTGCAACAACCAATACTTGCATCAGTTAATCAAGCCTATTTAGTGTTTTCATTTTGAGGTATAAATATTTATGTTTTTGTATTTTAAATGTTGAAAGACTGGAAATCGCTAATTTTTTTAATTGCATATGTTTGAGCACATTTGAGTTTTGAGAATGAAATGTTGATGTTTTATTCGCTATTAAGTACTTCAATCTTGTATAAGTGACAAGAGAGCACGTATCAAGGCCCAACAATCCACGTATGAAACCTATTCACTGGATCCAGATTCTGCACCAAATTACATACCCTCATAAATCAGAATCAGCTCTATTGGCCATCGATACGTACACACACAGAGAATTTGACTCCGGTTTTTCTGTTGCTCTCAACGTACGAAGAACAACAAAACAGAACAAGTTCAAGTATAACAATGTAACCACTATGTACAAGTAAGAATATAAATATATGCAAAAGTATACATATATGCACATAAAACATAACAACAATGACAATGCAATGGAGAAATAGGGCAATGATGCAGAGTGCAGGGATACTAGAATAAATATAGAAAGATTGCCACAGGATACTTTATATACACGAGGTAGGTAGAATTCGTATTTACATATATGTAATTTAGAATATATAGGTACCAAATTATTGCACATATATTGTACCTGACACTATTCCTTGACTGTAAATATCAGTTTGCTAAATGTTCCTGATTTTTTGATCAAGATTCATTAATTATTTTCTGAGAAATGACCAAAAATGTAATGAAACGCTCCACTTGCAATGTCAACATAAAGTCCCTGGATTCGCCCCCTGATCTGGCTCTGCACCAAAAATGAATGGGTTCTTCTCTCACCCATTCCACGAGGTGTCGTTGTAATCCACCCTGTAGTTTTGGCACAATGTTGATCCTAAAAGACAGGGGGTGAAAACATAACCTGCCTTTAACGACATCATTGTTGTGACATACTTACACACAATTAATTCAAACACAATTTGATTGCTTAAGAGAGTAAAAAAGATTGTATTCATTAATACTGACGCCTGGTTCTAGACAACCGGACATATTGCTATTAGATGTCGGGCAACACTAAGTGATGTGGGTTTAATGTGTGCTGCCTCTATAACCATTAGATAGGTTCACTTGAACCCTGTGGTTTTGTATTTTGACACTGCCCTGCAATGTATAGGTAACCAAAAATAAACAATATTGTGTGGTGTCAACAGTCAATATCTGCTGCCCCTGCTTGCTGAGAAGTGAATTAAGATGATGGCCTAATGGATGCGGTTGTTTCCAGCGCATTTCCCGTCAGGCTGTGTCTCTTTTAGCCACATGTTCCTTGATTCCCTGCACAGACGTCTGTTCATCTTTGTCATCGATAAATTGCCTGTTTGTGGCCATAAATGCTTAGCTCATATTATTAATAATGCATTTATACTCTTCAAAGTGGAGCAAACACTGTCATCTCATCGCCCTGCATCACTTGTCTCTTTCTCTGATTAATGTCACATTTGGATGGCTACATATGCAGTCTGACGTCCCTGCAACCAATCAGAAAATGGATGCAGGTGTCCCAGCCCATGTCCCAGCCCCTCTGACTCCCTTGCCGTTGCCTGGCAACTGGGCCTGCTGCTTGGTGTTTCAATCCACGGCAGCATCCTGCAGGGGTTCTCACAAGGACGAGGCAAGAGGAAATAATCATTAGATGCACAAGAGGAAGCAAATGACCCAGGACGGACTTCATTTCCCAGACTGCTGAGCAGGAACATGTAATGTAATGAAGCACATGGGAGGATATTTTTTTGTTATAACATCTCGAACATAATAAAAGATATTCTACTGACTTTAAAAGATCTATTAAAGCAATGTATGATTTAAAGAAACAAGGGCTTCTTATATGTTCACCGAGATATCAAGCTCCTCTCTTTTAACTGAAGAATGCATTTTAAGCATCACGACACATTGGTGCTTTGACACGCTGGTCTGTTCTGGGCAACGGGTGCAACAACTTGCTGTCACATGCATTAACTAACATGCTCTGCTGCTGCTAACCAGTCTCAGTAAGGGTTAAGAAGAAAGGGGGCGGGACGCGAATGGCTTGAATCCAGTATTTTCCTGAATCTCTCTCCATCTCTCTTACTTCCTGCAGCATCTCACTCCTGCTCATGAGCATCTAGCCGAGTGCCTAGTAGATTTGCTGGATGCACCAGGACCGGATTCAACTTGTGAGTGCGTAGGAGTGAGTACGGACTTTGTTGGGATCTCCAGCCAAGAGACAGAGGCAAAGAAAGAGAGCCATCGGACAAACACTGATTTAGTGTGGTCCTGAGGAAGAGAGAGGGGTGAGCTGAAGAGGTACGATGAGTTTAAACAGTCAAACTCTGACTGGCAGTGGACAGGATTGGACCAGAAATGGCAGCAGCAGCAGCAGCAGAGGCCCCATGGAAAATGAGAGTATGATTTTGAAGCCCTCCACCCCCACCAGGAACCTTATACCAGTGAGTATCTCTTCTTACGCAGCATCCATTTAGTTTGTGTGAGTTTCCCCGACTTCATAAAGGGTTGACAGCTAAAACAATGCACATCACATGAAATACAAATTATAAATTAAAAACTTTCTGTCATCCCTTTGGATTTAAAGTTAAAACTAAATTAATTAACAGTCAAATGTGAGTTCAGCCAACAAACTAGAATTGGCTGTCAGCCGTTCTGGTGTGGGCCTGCACTATGTCTTCCAGGGAAAAGTATATCATACCACTGCTCTTCAGCTCACTCATTTGTTAGTAAGTTTGGCATTGTCGATAAAGCCTTTATTAAATGATCCCTGTCTGAAAGAGACTGAGTCTGCACATCAGCAAGAGTTTCCTTGTTATTCTTATGCTGCTGAGAATGAATAATGAACTGTCTGTGCAGGTGGATAAGATACAACTCTGAACCCAATTTAAAAACAACATCATCTCTTCAAACCCAATCCTTTGTGTGTGTGAAGCATTAGGCAAGGCTTCATGAAACAATTTTGTTTTTGTACTTGTCATCCTCCAGCCGAAGCCGGAGAACGCCATCACTATCGCTGTGTCGTCTCAAGTCCTCTTCAACATGGAGAAGGAGCAGCAGATATACAAACAGCAAGGCATGGAGGGTTACATCAAGTATCAAGGGGAGCATGAAACGGAGCATTTCAGCCCCGGACCTGCCTGCTCCTTTGTCAAGGTCAGAGACAACAAGTGGAATTTGAGGAGAAGAGACATTCACAAGCACTCACCAGCACACACACACACACACACACACACACACACACAC
Organism: Pleuronectes platessa; assembly: GCF_947347685.1. Taxonomy (NCBI): domain Eukaryota; kingdom Metazoa; phylum Chordata; class Actinopteri; order Pleuronectiformes; family Pleuronectidae; genus Pleuronectes; species Pleuronectes platessa. The sequence goes on along the minus strand of NC_070636.1, from coordinate 14,343,596 downwards.
ACACACGCACACACGCACACAATCAAACCGGATCAAACCCAATGCAGAGCGATTACTTGGTGTCACTTTTATGTGCTGGGTCGTGTCTCTGTAGGCGGAGGATGACTAATAAGCTTTAAACATGAACCCACCCTAACACACCTCAAACCTCTCTGCAGTGAAACAGTCTTTTCTTTTCTTATTTTCTTCTTCCTATATATATATATATATATATATATGTATATATATTGCTTCAATCTGTGTCTGGTTGTGTTCCCAGGCTCTGGAGGCTGTAAACACTCAACTGAGGAAGCTTTACCCTGACAGTGATGAGCTGTTCGATGTTGTGCTTATGATGAACAACGATGCAGAGGTTGGCCTGAGACTCAACAATACCATCAATCATCACCGTGAGTTACCAATATATATTTAAAAAAGTAGGGCTACTTAGAGTGGCTATTTTACAGCTGTAAGAAGGCTGTACTGTGGCTGTATTATGGCTGTAATATAGGTGTATTGTGGCTGTAGAATCGTTGTAGTGTGGCTGCTGTATGTCTCTGATATATCTATGTTGTGGCTGTAAGCTATAGTGTTTCTGTATTATAGTTGTAATATGGCTGTGGTAGGGCTGAAATAGCATGGCTGTAGTGTGGCATGCTCATGGCTGTTATATGACAGTAATGAGCATATTCTTATACAGTCACTGGCCTCATCACTAATGTCTCTATTTCTCAATATAAGGACATCCGTTTGTCATGAAGCGAGCGGTGCAAAGAACAGAGAAGTTGAAGTTACATGAGATAAAATTAATTTCTCTCTAGGTCCCATTTTTACAAATCAAGTCTACTGGAGACATCACTGAATCCTCTATTGGCTCAGAAAGAGGAGGAAATAAAGTGACATGCAAAGAGAATAAGGGACAGACTTTAATCTAAGAATCTCTTGTCGTGTTTTACTTTGCAATTATATTTATGTTTTTATGTGTTAACAGGCTGCCTCTTGGTTCAACGGGTCGCTCTCATCTCTGTGGATGAGCAGCGACTGCCGGTGGTTATGGTTTGATCTGTTTCATAGTCAACACACAACAATGTGTTGCAGTTGTCATGGTTCCTCACAGGGGTTTCATCTTTCCTCACCCTGCATCCACTGATTGAGTGACCAAGGGGTGACCAAGCAGAAAAATCTGCATGACACGTCATCCTTTCATGTCCCTCCAGGTTCTCTCTCTCTCTTCCTGGCTCTGGCTACTATAGTCACACATCATCCACTGTCAGTATTTAATATTACAACAGTCAGAATACAAAGATAGTTGTGCCCTCATTTCTTCATTCTTCATTATTGTCATTACTATCTCAGGATTGGAAGATTACTAATATCTTATTTACCTTAATTAATTCAATATTATTTAACTTCCCTCGCTATCCGAATACAGGCAAGGTGGGGGGTCAACACATTATAAAATGAAACATTCGGCGATGACTTCATTCCTTTCACGGCGTTAACTGTTCACTGAGCATTTTGTATCCTTATCTCTGCAGAGTTGTTCATCAAGCGCTTCTGTATGACAGGGGGAAACAGCCCCGTGAGCTTCTTGAAGGCTTACCACACCAACCTGTACCTGTCGTCTGACCCAGGCAAGGTTCGAGAAGCTCTGGCGAAAGGTTGGTACAAAAGGAACTATGTGTCATTGAGAAACTTTAATAATAGATAATGATAATCTAATGATAGGTAGTCTTTCACGTCGGCACCGAATCTTTACAGGTTAGACTTATGGATGTGTGACCCTGTGTGTGTGATGCTCTGAATGAACCAGGTATAGCAGCAGCCATCATGTTCACCCCGGAGAAGATGAATGAAGTGTCGGAGACTCAGCTGCGAGTCGCCTTCGACGGTGATGGAGTACTCTTCTCTGATGAGTCGGAGCGCATTTTCAAGAAAGATGGACTGAAAAGGTTCCAGGAGCATGAGAAGACCCACGAGAAAGATCCTATGAAACAGGTACAGTAAACACTTAGTGACAACTGTAACACTGCTAATAGAAATGTAGTTCATCAATTTAAGGACAGTTCTGTGCTTGTGACCCTTTTTTATGCCACAAATATGCACACAGACGAAATGGTCTCTGTGGTAACATGCTGACGTCTCTACGACAAAGTGCAACAGAAAAGAAACGAGTTGTCAGAGCTAATAACATCTTAATTTTGATGTAAAATTGCAATTAAGACATTTGAACTGTAATTTATTATTAATCGCCAATTGAAGAGGAATCCACATATAACCATATTAAGTACAGATTCAGTAAAATATGAATATGACATCCGTATAAAAGAAAGTGTGGACTAACTGCACTCCCTCATTCCATCCTCCTGCAGGGGCCACTGAAGTGTTTCCTCGAGGCTTTAGGAAAACTGCAAAATAAATTTTATGTCAATGGGCAGCGCATGGACTGCCCCATCCGGACATACCTGGTGACGGCTCGCGATGACGGCAGCGCCGGTAAACGAGCCTTGAATACACTGAGCTCATGGGGCCTGGAGATTGACGAGGCTCACTTTCTGGCAGGGGCGCCCAAGGGCCCCAAGCTTGAGGAGATCAGGCCACATATCTTCTTTGATGACCAAAAGAGTCATGTGGACGGGGCTGTAGAAATGGGGACGGTGGCATGCCACGTGCCCTACGGGAGAGCTAACGAGTTAAGCTAGAAAGGAGTGATGGGCAAAGAGACGTCTGCAGAGTAGCCTGGACATCACGGTGGTGACAGACAAGGAGCTTGACGGGACATTTCATTTTTGCGTACATTGCTCTATGAATGTTTTTTAACGATTGAAACTAGAATGGCACATTAAAGCACAGGCTGCTCCAAATAATACAGGGTCATAGATACAAGTTTCTTAAATATGCCTGATCACGTTCCATGAATTATTCTCTGGGAAAAAGGTCAACATTTGGAAAAACGCTCCATTACACAATGTTACAGAAAGAATTCCTGGATCTGCTGTAATCCTGTGTTTAGCAAAATGAAACAAACAAACTGACATGGGTGAAACCAAAACCTCCTTGTGGAGGGAATAGTGTCCTTAAAACCAAACAGAACCAATAGGTACTAAAAAGAGAACCTGCACATTCTCAACAAATTTGCTCAGATTCTAGCTTACAGATCAAGAAGAACCACCAGGTGACATATTTTATAATTGAATGTACTCATATAACATACTTTTTATCCACATTAACCCACATTAAGAATAAATATCTGAAAGTCAAACTCTATCGAAATAAAGAATCCTTAAAATAGAAGAGAACTAAACAGATAAGTGGGAGAAAATCTATAAGAGTGAGTCTGAATGGAGCGTGACCTGTGCTACACAGCTGCACTGAAGATTTGCACTCAGTCATTTAAGAAGATTTTTAGAGTTGTATCACTTCACTGCTCATCTGGGTGTTCCAACATTTTTTTTTAACTGGTGCCTTTTTCCCGTCGTTGTTTGACTTTATTTTTCTTGGGTTAGGGTCAGCCTTGCACGGTAAATGGGCCTGTTTCATCAATGCATATGAATGTATTTTAAGATTGCAAATGAAGAAGATTAGTCAAATATTTATTTTTTAATTTCCTCTTTTGCAAGAAAATTGTGTATTATTGTTATCAGCCACGTGCAATTTTCAAATATGCTCTTTGTCCCTGAAGTGCCCAGAGTTCAGTGTGTCCCGGGTTGTTGCATGCTTATGTCTGTTTTATTATTGTCATTCAGTTTTACAATCAAGCTTTTCTGTTTCAAGATTAAATTAAAAGTGTCCGTATGCGAAAAGCACAGCTTGTGGCATTTTTTCCTCCATGAACAGACTGGTTTTTATTCATTTGGTTGCAGAACTTGAAAAGTTTCACCTTCTTTACTCTCAATCAAGAAATGAAATGAAAAGCAAGATCAGACGGTTTACAAACACAGAAATAAGTTTTGCTCGTCAGTGAACTCTGCACTCTGGACTCTCAAAAGACGAGAATACTGACAGAAAAAGTACTGACAGAAGTTTTACTCCCATTTCCCACTAGGGGGAGACAGAGACCAACATGCATTCAAGCCAAGCTTATGGCACTAAATTAAATTATTAACTTTGTAACAGAGCTCTATGTTTAAGTGCATTGACATGTTTAATGGTCATCAAGGCATTCCTCACTTGGGATTTTTAAAAGTCTATATGAAAACACAAACAAACAATAACACGCAAACAACATTGCCAAACAAGGAATGTTACGATTATATGGTGAGAATTTTATCATTTTTTGATTTTTTTTTTCTATTGGGGTGTCATTTCATTAGAACCCTGTATTCAAATCGATGGAGCTGGCTGTCGTCATTTTAGCAATGGAGATGAAAATCAAATTTCCCAAAAATAATAATGAGAGGTGAGAAAGAGAAGGCCCCTTATGCTTAAACTCTCACCTTATAATCGTATCATTCATTGTTTGGGAAAGTTAGTTGCGTGTCATGAAATGCAATGTTTGATTGGTTGTAGTCAGCTTCTGAAAGGAACAATGCTGAAGTATAAATAAAGTAGGTGATTGACGTGTGACTAAGTCCTTATGGCACCATTCCAAAGCCGGGACTATGGAATGGTAGAACAGCAACTCCCTAACCTGGTATTTAATTGTCTCCAATTGCCATCTCCACCGACAGAAAATACTGCACACATAGTGCACAGGGATTCTGGTAAGGTGGGCCCAAGTGGTTTTGGCACAAACACTGAAAATAACCCAGTTATGCTGTCTAAGTGTATTTATTTTTCAATTACAAATTATTTCCCCATGCAACAATATGTACAGTGGCCCTGACAGAGAAGACCCAGCTGCCTTTGGTCCTCAGCCGGGACTTTGGAATGGTGAGCAGGGCCTTTGATTTAACTTGTTTAACTAGTTGTGACTGCAATCAGGACAAACGTTTCTCTTTGTCAATGAAGAAAATAATGTTTTGGCCCTGAAGGTTGTGCCACCTCAAAAAAATATTCACAGTTCAGTGTGTAGAATTTAGTGACATCTAGTGGTGAATTTTCATATTGTAGCTGAATACCCTTCACCTCACCCTCCTCTTCCAAACATGAGAGAGAACTTTTAGAAACATTTATTTGTCACTGGACCTTTAACAAATATATTAAAGTATAAGTATAAGTATATATTGTACACAAGTGCCTAAATTCATATTCATGTTTATAAATCACAACAGTGTTATGATACACTGGTAGATAAATAGATACTTCAACTAAAAAGCACAATGAAACAGTCAACTCTTTTAAATGTGTTTTAACTCGGTTGCTTTTATTTTCGGAGATGTAAGATTCAAACAATGAAACATCATGTCAGGTGACTGCAAACCAGACAACTTTCCAAACATTTCAGAACATAAAAATGCTGCTTCATCACTTTCTTCATCAGATTAACAGGATAACCAATTGTTGATTATTCAGAAAAAGAGGCTTGCCACATACCCCCCAGCTGCTCCAACACTGCCCACAGCTGCAGTGGCGGCCATTGACAAACCAGCCGCACCTACAGTGACACACACATTGGGCGATCAGTACATTTTATCAAGCTACAGAGAAAGCAATACCAATACTATCATCGCAATACAGTACATACAGTGTTATATTTTATTCTACCTAAAGACTGCATTAAACAGACAGACAGATGGATAGTTTACACACAAAAGGACACAGTTCAAATCAAAATAAACCATCTACTGTTTACCTGCGGATTGAAGAGCAGCCACTGCACCTCCTGCTGCCACTGCACCCCCGTTAGCCACTGCAGCAGCAGACATAACTTGAGCAGCCACTGAGCCTGCTGCCACTCCAGCTGCGGTGAAACCTGCGGCCCCGAGAACAACAGGGGCTGCCGCCACAGCCCCTACTGCACCTGGACAAGAACACAGCAGAGATGAAGCCTTCATTATTGTTGTTGTTTTAATAATTATTATTGTTATTTCATGTCTATTAATGTCTTACCTGCCACAATTGCTACACCTGTCACTGAAACACAAGATTAAAATTGCATCTTATTAGAGCGAAGCTTTACAGACTTGTATTACATACTTTTATTTATAAAGTGAAACATGATGCTACATATAGGTGTTGATTTTCTAAAAGAGTGTTTCAGTATAGTCAGAGGAAGAGTAGTACTCACCAGGATCCATGTTTTTTCTTTGCTCTCCTCTCTGCTGTGTTTTCCCTCTGATGTGACTAGCCTCAAACTGGACTGGTATTTATTCACTTCATGAAGGTTTCCTCAGAAACGAAACTGTGGGACAATGTGAACAAAGAGCAGTGACAGATAGTCACATCATCTCCACTGGCCTGCTGAGGAATATGAAACTGAAAACAAAACCTCTTGTCAGAGGTAAAAAAAAAAGTATCATTAAAATCAAGCAGAACTGAGAGATGAAATCGGCACATTCTCAAAAATATAAGCTTGATTGCCAGGTTACAGATCAGGAGGAAACATTTAGTGACTCTGGACTATTTTTGATAAAGAGTGAGTCTGAATGGAGCCTGACCTGTGCTCCAAGGCTGCACTGAACACTTACACTCAGTCATTTCACGCAGAATCTCCATGAGGCTTCTACGGTTTTATCACTTCATTGCTCATCTGTGTACTTTAAAAACTAGAACCTTTTTCTCGTTGTTGTTTGACTTAATTTTTCTTGTCAGCCTCATACACGACAGTTCAGTTACACTGGTAGTTAAATAGATACTTCAAATAAAAAGGACAATGAACCAGTCAACTCTTTCAAATGTGTTTTATATCGGTTGCTTTTATTTTCGGAGATGTAAGATTCAAACAATGAAACTTCATGTCAGGTGACTGCAAACCAGACAACTTTCTAAACATTTCAGAACATAAACATGCTGCTTCATCACTTGCTTCATCAGATTAACAGAATAACCAATTGTTGATTATTCAGATAATGAGGCCTAACAACAACCCTGGGTTTGTACCCTCATGGTTAAATGCACTTATTGTAAGTCACTTTGGATAAAAGCGTCAGCTAAACGAAATGTAATAATAATGTAATAAAAGACGAGAAAAAGATGGATACTGACAGTAGTTTTACTCCCATTTCACACTAGGGAGACAGAGACCAACATGCATACAAGCCAAGCTTATGGCACTCAATTAAATTATTAACTTTGTAACAGAGCTCTATGTTCTAGTGCATTGACATGTTATATGGTCATCGAAGTATTCCTCACATGTGATTTTTAAAAGTCTACATGAAAACACAAACAAACAACAACACGCAAACAACATTGCCAAACAAGGAATGTTACGATTATATGGTGAGAATTTAAGGATAAGGGGCCTTCTCTTCTATTAATTATCTACCTCCAACGGCTCATTATTATTTTTTGAATTTTTTTTTCTATTGGGGTGTCATTTCATTAGCACCCTGATTTCAAATCGATGGAGCCGGCTGTCGTCATTTTAGCAATGGAGATGAAAATCAATTTCCCCAAAAATAAGAATGAGAGGTGAGAAAGAGAAGGCCCCTTATGCTTAAACTCTCACCATATAATCGTATCATTCATTGTTTGGGAATGTTAGTTGCGTGTCACGAATTGCAATGTCTGATTGGGTGTAGTCAGCTTATGAAAGGAACAATGCTGGTGAAGTATAAATAAAGTAGGTGACTGACGTGATTAAGTCCTTATGGCACCATTCCAAAGACGGGACATTGGAATGGTAGGTAAACATGATGCTACATATAGGTGTTGATTTTCTAAAATAATGTTTCAGTCTAGTCAGATGAAAAATGGTACTCACCAGGATCCATGTTTTTTCTTTGCTCTCCTCTCTGCTGTGTTTTTCCTCTGTTGTGAGCAGCCTGGAGCTGGACTGGTATTTATTCTCTTCATGATGGTTTCCTCAGAAACAAAACTGTGGTACAATCTGAACACTAGGGAGCATCTCTACAGCATTGCTGAGGAAAATGAAACTGATGAAATCCATCCAACTGGAAACAAAGATATGGAAAATGAATCTGCAGTTTTATTATTTTCATTTAAAAACATACATGGCAGAATAAATGTTACTTAAACAAAGAAAGGATGTTTTTCATGAAAGCACCAGTGTACAATTAACTTATAGCTTGTCTGATTGTAATAAAATAATTAATTTTAACATAACTGGGCTGTATCGATGATACTTCGCCCCTGTGTTATTCTTTCCCAGACGATCAAATAAACAAAACGTCCTTGTCAGAGGTAAAAAGTATCCTCTGACACGGAATCAAGTGACTCTGGACTATTTTTGATAAAGAGTGAGTCTGAATGGAGCCTGACCTGTGCTACACGGCTGCACTGAAGACATGCACTCAGTCATTTCACTCAGAATCTCCATGAGGCTTCTACAGTTTTATCACTTCACTGTTCATCTGTTTACTTTAAAAACTGGAGCCTTTTTCTCGTTGTTGTTTTAATTCATTTTTCTTGATAGCCTTGTACGTTGTTGGTGAATGTGGCTGTTTCACATTGTAAGGGAAAATTCAACTGACCAGTTGTCTCACTACAGTGGCCTTGGCAAACAGGGAGTTTGCTCCAGCGGACGGACACAGCAGACAGGCACTGAGGAGGATTTCATATCTTTTTCATATTACGTTTTATGAAGCACCTCTTTGTATTAATTCTGGCATGTCTTCTTTTTCTCATACTGTCTTGTGAAACGCCTCTTGGTATAAGTCCTGGCTTTTTCACCTTCGCAGCCAGTTGTTCCATCCTGAGCACCCGTGTAAACTCTGCAGAGCTTACTATTATAAAGACTCAATGGCAACTCCAGTCTGAGAATTTCATTATTTCAAATCTCAAGATGAATTTCCATCACAACATGAATGTATTTTAAGATGGCAAATGATAAATATTATAATGCGTGAGAATTTAAGAATAATTCTCACGCATTATAAAGTCTGATTGGGTGTGGTCAGCTGATGAAAGGAACAATGACTAACTAAAACAGCAACTCCCCAACTTTACATTCAAATGGTCTCCCACTGCCATCTCCACCTATAATAATATAAAAATAAACTTTATTTATATAACACTTTTTAAAAACAGACTTTGCAAAGTGCTTTGACAACAACGCAAGAAAGGTAAATATGAACTTGATCACGTAAAACCAATAAAAGGAGATTAAAATAGGTCAATAAGCTAATTAAAAGTTGAAAAGTAAACGTTAAAATCACAGTATCACATGAAAGCAAGTCTATACAAATGGGTTTTAAGAAGTGATTTAAACAAAGTCCCTAACTCTGCAAGCCTTATCTCCTCAGGCCGTTCCAAAGGGGCCCTAATGGCAAAAGCAGGTTCACCTTTTGTTTGGAACAGCAAGCAGGGTTCCAGCTGAGGATCTAAGGCTGTGTGAAGGCACATAAGGGGTCACACATTCTGTGATGTGTCTTGGGGCCAGACCCTGGCATGCTTTAAAAGTGATCAGTAAAATCCTAAAATCCATTCTAAAACGTACAGGGACCAATGAAGAAAAGCAAGGATCGGGTTGATTTGATTTTAAACTTTATAAAGGCCAGTGAGACCAGTGTAGACCACCAACAGTAAATACTGCACACATAGTGCACAGTGGTTCTCAGGAAAACAGAAGTAGAGATTAGCCTGATAGATGGTGATCATTGTGCCTTTGTCACTGTAGAAAAGAAGGTTTTGGACCTGAAGGTTGTGGCACCTCAAGTAAATATTTACAGTTCAGTGTGAAGAATGTAGTGACATCTAGTGGTGAATTTTCATGTTGCAGCTGAATACCCCTCAACTCACCCTCCTCTTCCAAACATGAGAGAGAACCTGTGGTAACCTTCAGTTGTCCTAAAAACTCAAAAGGTGTTTAGGTTGTCCAGTCTGGGCTACTGTAAAAAGCATGGTGGCCTCCGTAAAGAGGATCCGCTCCCTACGTAATTATAAAAGGCTCATTGGGGAGTAAAGAAAACAATTACTACAATATAGAAGAAACACACTGGTGAGAACATCACTAAGATCACTTTATATTCAGTTTCTGCCACTAGATCCCTTTCACCTAGATCTTACACACTGGACCTTTAACTAATATATTAAAGTTATTGTAAGTGCCTAAATACAATATTACAGTAGATGTTCATGTTTATAAATCACAACAGTGTTATGATACACTGGTAGGTCAATAGATACTTCTACTAAAAAGGAAAATGAACCAGTCAACTCTTTCAAAATTGTTTTAACCCGGTTGCTTTTATTTTTGGAGATGTAATATTCAAACAATGGAACATCATGTCAGGTGACTGCAAACCAGATAACTTTCCAATCATTTCAGAACATAAACATGCTGCATCATCACTTGCTTCATCAGATTAACAGAATAACCAATTGTTGATTATTCAGATAAGGAGGCCTACCAAAACCCCCACCCCGCCGCTCGCAGCTGTAGCGACCCCCGACACACCAACTGCACCTACAGTGACACAAACACATTGGACGATCAGTACATTTTATCAAGTTATAGTGAAAGCATTCCCAATACTGTCATCACAATACAGTGTATACAGTAATATCAAATGAAATGATATTCTGGCCACCAGAACTACTACAAAGCTGTCACATATGTTTTAATTGAGATATTGGCATAAAATATATTGTCAGTATAAGATGACTGAACAATCGAGGGAGAGAAGTAGAATAAGGGTAACAAAATTGACTGTCTACTGAAACAAAATAAAAACAGATTTAATCATAAATGAAACAACACAAAAAAATGTGCATTAGATTAAGCATGTAAATTATGGTACAGCAGATGTTAAGTGGATTAGAAAAGGTGAAAACAGTAAAAGAAACACTTAAGAATTAAGAAAATATCCCCCCAAGGAGACAGTTCAAACCAAAATAAACCATCTACTGTTTACCTATTGTTTGACAAATAGCCACTGCACTTCCAGCTGCCACTCCACCTCCGCTAGCCACTGCAGAAAACGACATCAGACTAGCAGCAATGGAACCTGCTGCAATTCCAGCTGAGGTGAAACCTACGACCGCAAGAACAGCAGGGGCCGCGGCCATAGTCCCTGCTGCACCTGGACAAGAACACAGCAGAGATGGAGCCTTCATAATCATTGTTGTTATTTGTTGCTATTGTTATTTCATATCTATTAATGTCTTACCTGCTCCAAATGCTAAAGCTGTCACTGAAACACAAGAAAAAAATTGTATCTTATTACAGCGAAGCTTTACAGACTTGAGGTTCATACTTTTATTAATCAAGTGAAACATGATGCTACATATAGATGTTGATTTTCTAAAAGAATGTTTCAGAATAGTCAGAGGAAGAGTGGTACTCACAAAGGCCCATCGTTTTTTCTTTCTTCTCCTCTCGGAAAAGTTTTTCCTCTGTTGTGAGCAGCCGGGAGCTGGACTGGTATTTATACACTTCATGATGGATTCCTCAGAAACGAAACTGTGGTACAATCTGAACACTAGGGGGCGTCTCCACAGGACTGCGGAGGAAAATAAAACTGATGAAATCCAACCAACTGAAAACAAAGGTATGGAAAATGAATCAGCAGTTCTATTATTTTCATTTAAAAAAACAAAAACAATGGCACAAGTCATGGCAAATCAAAGGTTACTCAAACAAAGGAAAGAGGTTTTTCATGAAAGCACCAGTGTACAATTAACTTATAGCTTGTCTGTTTGTAATAAAATAATTAATTTAAACATGACTGGGCTGTATCGATGAAACTTTGGCAGATACTTTGCTCGTTAAATCATAATGCTTACATTTGTACATATAAACAAAATGTGTTATTCTTTCCCAGACGATCAAACAAAAAAGCCAACAGGGGTGAAAACAAAAGTTCCTTGTCAGAGGTAAAAAGTATCCTTAAACTGAGGGATGAAATCTGCACATTCTCAACAATATTAGCATGGAAGCCAGGTTACAGATCAGGAGGAAACATCTTGTGACTCTGGACTACTTTTGATAAAGAGTGAGTCTGAATGGAGCCTGACCTGTGCTCCATGGCTGCACTGAACACATGCACTCAGTCATTTCACTCAGAATCTCTATGAGAGTTCTATGGTTTTATCACTTCACTGTTCATCTGTGTACTTTAACAACTGGAGCATTTTTCTCGTTATTGTTTGACATACATTTTCTTTTCAGCCTTGTACGTTGTTGGTGAATGTGGCTGTTTTGCATGAATGTATTTTAAGATGGCAAATGATACATATAGTTGCTGTTCTAGTTAGTCACATGTCCATCACCTACTTCATTTATCCTTCAGCAGCATTGTTGCTCTCATCAACTGATTACATCCAAGCAGACACTGCAATACGTGACACGCAACTAACATTACCTAATTAGGTCAATTATAATTCTCACGCATTATGTTGTCTGATTGGATGTGGTCAGAGGATGAAAAGAACAATGATTAACTAGAACAGCAACTCCCCAACTTGGTATTTAAATTGTCTCCCACTGCCATCTCCACCTATAATAATACAAAAATATACTTTAATTATATAGTCCTTTTTAAAAATAGACTTTACAAAAGTACTTTGACAACAAATCAAGAAAGGTAAATATAAACTTGAACACGTAAAAGCAATAAAAGGAGATTAAAATAAGTGAACACGTAAAATAAAAGGTGAAAAGAAAACGATAAAATAACAGTATCACACGAAAGCAACTCTATAAAAATGGGTTATAATAAGTGATTTTAAAGAAGTCCCTGACTCTGCAAGCCTTATCTCCTCAGGCCGTTTCAAAGCTGAGGGGCTCTGATGGCAAAAGCAGGGTCACCTTTTGTTCGGCACAGCAAGCAGGGTTCCACCTGAGGATCTAAGGCTGTGTGAAAGTAATATGGGGTCATAAATTCTGTGATGTGTCTTGGAGCCAGACCTTGGCATGCTTTAAAAGTGATCAGTAAAATCCTAAAATCAATTCTAAAACGTACAGGGACCAATGAAGAGAAGCAAGGATTGGGTGGTGTGATTTTGCCTTGTAAGTGCACAGTGGTATTCAGGAAAACAAAAGTAGACCTGATATATGGTGATCATGGTGAACATTCACCTGTTTCACTGTAGAAAAGAAGGTTTGGACCTGAAGGTTGTGGCACCTCCAATAAATATTAACAGTTCAGTGGGGAGAATTTAGTGACATCAGGTGGAGAATTTTCATATTGCAGCTGAATACCCCTCACCTCACCCTCCTCTTCTGAACATGAGAGAGAACCTGTGGTAACCTTCAGTTGTCATAAAAACTCAGAAGATGTTTAGTTTGTTCAGTCTGGGCTACTGTAAGAAACATGGTGGCCTCCGTAAAGAGGATCCGCTCCTTACGTAATTATAAAAGGCTCATTGGGGGATAAAGAAAACAATTACTGCAATATAGAAGAAACACACTGGTGAGAACATCACTAGGATCACTTTATATTCAGTTTCTGCCAGTAGATCCCTTTCACTTAGATCTTACACACTGGACCTTTAACCAATATATTAAAGTTATTGTAAGTGCCTGAATACAATATTACAGTACATATTCATGTTTATAAATCACAACAGTGTTATGATACACTGGTAGGTAAATAGATAATTCAACTAAAAAGGACAATGAACCAGTCAACTCTTTCAAATGTGTTTTAACTCGGTTGCTTTTATTTTCGGAGAGATGTAAGATTCAAACAATGAAACATCATGTCAGGTGACTGCAAACCAGACAACTTTCCAAACATTTCAGAACATAAACATGCTGCTTCATCACTTGCTTCATCAGATTAACAGAATAACCAATTGTTGATTATTCAGATAAGGAGGCCTACCAACAACCCCACCCCGCCGCTCGCAGCTGCAGCGCCCCCCGACAGACCAACTGCACCTACAGTGACACAAACACATTGGACGATCAGTACATTTTATCAAGTTATAGTGAAAGCATTCCCAATACTGTCATCACAATACAGTGTATACAGTATTATCAAATGAAATGATATTCTGGCCACCAGAACTACTACAAAGCTGTCACATATGTTTTAATTGAGATATTGGCATAAAATATATTGTCAGTATAAGATGACTGAACATTTGAGAGAGAGAAGTAGAATAAGGGTAACAAAATTAACTGTCTACTGAAACCAAATAAAAACAGATTTAATCATAAATGAAACGACACAAAAAAATGTGCATTAGATTAAGCATGTAAATTATGGTACAGCAGATGTTAAGTGGATTAGAAAAGGTGAAAACAGTCAAGGAAACACTTAAGAATTAAGAAAATATCCCCCCAAGGAGACAGTTCAAACCAAATTAAACCATCTACTGTTTACCTATTGATTGAAGAATAGCCACTGTACTTCCAGCTGCCACTCCACCTCCGCTACCCACTGCAGAAACCGAGATCAGACTAGCAGCCATGGAAGCTAATGCAATTCCAGCTGAGGTGAAACCTACGGCCGCAAGAACAGCAGGGGCCGCGACCACAGTCCCTGCTGCACCTGGACGAGAACACAGCAGAGATGGAGCCTTCATAATCATTGTTGTTATTTGTTGCTATTGTTATTTCATATCTATTAATGTCTTACCTAATGCAATTGTTAAACCTGTCACTGAAACACAAGAAAAAAATTGTATCTTATTACAGCGAAGCTTTACAGACTTGTAGTTCATACTTTTATTAATCAAGTGAAACATGATGCTACATATAGATGTTGATTTTCTAAAAGAATGTTTCAGAATAGTCAGAGGAAGAATGGTACTCACAAAGGCCCATCGTTTTTTCTTTGTTCTCCTCTCAGAAAAGTTTTTCCTCTGTTGTGAGCAGCCTGGAGCTGGACTGGTATTTATACACTTCATGATGGTTTCCTCTAGCCTGGATGCCAGACGAATTTAGCCCCGCCCACAACAGATTTGGTCGGGCAGTTCGGTCTGGGTTTAGCCTGGATGCCAGACGAATTTAGCCCCGCCCACAACAGATTTGGTCGGGCAGTTCGGTCTGGAGTCGCTCCATTGGGAAAAAATTATGGGGCGTGTTTCAACTGACCAGGAAGTAAAATTCCTCTTCACTCAATTGGATAGATCTACAAACAATAAGAGCAACGTAGTATGTGACGTATGCTAAGCAACGCATTGTGAGTTATTTACTGGGTTCACACCGGACGCTTCAGCGCAGGACCAGGAAGTAAAATTCCTCTTCGCTCAATTGGATAGACCTACAACCAATCAGAGCAACGTAGTATGTGACGTATGCTAAGCAACGCATTGTGAGTTATTTACTAACCCGGGTTCACACCGGACGCTTCAGCGCAGCGCCAAGCCTTAAATAACAGCTGGCTCCCATCCACTCCCATGTTAAAACTTTGTGCCGGTCACACCGGAGGCTGAAGCACCGCGAGGCAGCCTTGGCGCAGCGCGGTGCTTCAGCCTCCGGTGTGACCGGCACAAAGCCGTGCAGCGATCTACTGGATCAACGGGTGATATTATTAGCGCTGCCCGGCGGTTCAGCGTCGCTTCAGTGTCCGTTGTGAACAGCCAAGCGCCGGGGTGATAGGGATTAGCGCGGTGCTCTGGCGTAGCCTCCACGTTCTGTGTTCCTCTTTCAAAATGAATGCGCTGTCGATGTCTTCTAAAACAGACTCAATGGCAGCATCTACACATCTCAGCTCGCCAGCGGCAGGCATGTTTGTTGAAAACGAATTCAACCCGAGGGCACTGTGATGACGTGGTTGATTACGTTACCGTTGATCATCTGTCAATCATCGTATAAAGCCCGCCCTGACAATCTGATTGGCCCGGTCCGGCCATAATTTTTTCCCAATGGAGCGACTCCAGACCGAACTTCCCGACCAAATCTGTTGTGGGCGGGGCTAAGTTCGTCTGGCATCCAGGCTAGGTTTCCTCAGAAACGAAACTGTGGTAAAATCTGAACACTAGGGGGCGTCTCCACAGGACTGCGGAGGAAAATAAAACTGATGAAATCCACCCAACTGAAAACAAAGGTATGGAAAATGAATTAGCAGTTCTATTATTTTCATTTAAAAAAAAAAAAAAAAACAATGGCACAAGGCATGGCAAATCAAAGGTTACTCAAACAAAGGAAAGAGGTTTTTCATGAAAGCACCAGTGTACAATTAACTTATAGCTTGTCTGTTTGTAATAAAATAATTAATTTAAACATGACTGGGCTGTATCGATGAAACTTTGGCAGATACTTTGCTCGTTAAATCATAATGCTTACATTTGTACATATAAACAAAATGTGTTATTCTTTCCCAGACGATCAAACAAAAAAGCCAACAGGGGTGAAAACAAAACTTCCTTGTCAGAGGTAAAAAGTATCCTTAAACTGATAGATGAAATCTGCACATTCTCAACAATATTAGCATGGAAGCCAGGTTACAGATCAGGAGGAAACATCTTGTGACTCTGAACTATTTTTGATAAAGAGTGAGTCTGAATGGAGCCTGACCTGTGCTCCATGGCTGCACTGAACACATGTACTCAGTCATTTCACTCAGAATCTCTATGAGATTTCTATGGTTTTATCACTTCACTGTTCATCTGTGTACTTTAACAACTGGAGCATTTTTCTCGTTATTGTTTGACATACATTTTCTTGTCAGCCTTGTACGTTGTTGGTGAATGTGGCTGTTTTGCATGAATGCATTTTAAAATGGCAAATGATACATATAGTTGCTGTTCTAGTTAGTCACATGTCCATCACCTACTTCATTTATCCTTCAGCAGCATTGTTGCTCTCATCAACTGATTACATCTAAGCAGATACTGCAATACGTGACACGCAACTAACATTACCTAATTAGGTCAATTATAATTCTCACGCATTATGTTGTCTGATTGGATGTGGTCAGAGGATGAAAAGAACAATGATTAACTAGAACAGCAACTCCCCAACTTGGTATTTAAATTGTCTCCCACTGCCATCTCCACCTATAATTATACAAAAATATACTTTAATTATATAGTCCTTTTTAAAAATAGACTTTACAAAAGTGCTTTGACAACAAATCAAGAAAGGTAAATATAAACTTGAACACGTAAAAGCAATAAAAGGAGATTAAAATAAGTGAACACGTAAAATAAAAGGTGAAAAGAAAACGATAAAATAACAGTATCACACGAAAGTAACTCTATAAAAAAAGTTTATAATAAGTGATTTAAAAGAAGTCCCTGACTCTGCAAGCCTTATCTCCTCAGGCCGTTTCAAAGCTGAGGGGCTCTGATGGCAAAAGCAGGGTCACCTTTTGTTCGGAACAGCAAGCAGGGTTCCACCTGAGGATCTAAGGCTGTGTGAAAGTAATATGGGGTCATAAATTCTGTGATGTGTCTTGGAGCCAGACCTTGGCATGCTTTAAAAGTGATCAGTAAAATCCTAAAATCAATTCTAAAACGTACAGGGACCAATGAAGAGAAGCAAAATTTGGGTGGTGGGATTTTGCCTTGTAAGTGCACAGTGGTATTCAGGAAAACAATAGTAGACCTGAGATATGGTGATCATGGTGAACCTTCACCTGTTTCACTGTAGAAAAGAAGGTTTGGACTTGAAGGTTGTGGCACCTCCAATAAATATTAACAGTTCAGTGTGGAGAATTTAGTGACATCTGGTGGAGAATTTTCATATTGCAGCTGAATACCCCTCACCTCACCCTCCTCTTCCGAACATGAGAGAGAACCTGTGGTAACCTTCAGTTGTCATAAAAACTCAGAAGATGTTTAGTTTGTTCAGTCTGGGCTACTGTAAGAAACATGGTGGCCTCCGTAAAGAGGATCCGCTCCTTACGCTATTATAAAAGGCTCATTGGGGGGTAAAGAAAACAATTACTGCAATATAGAAGAAACACACTGGTGAGAACATCACTAGGATCACTTTATATTCAATTTCTGCCAGTAGATCCCTTTCACTTAGATCTTACACACTGGACCTTTAACCAATATATTAAAGTTATTGTAAGTGCCCTAATACAATATTACAGTACATATTCATGTTTATAAATCACAACAGTGTTATGATACACTGGTAGGTCAATAGATAATTCAACTAAAAAGGACAATGAACCAGTCAACTCTTTCAAATGTGTTTTAACTCGGTTGCTTTTATTTTCGGAGAGATGTAAGATTCAAACAATGAAACATCATGTCAGGTGACTGCAAACCAGACAACTTTCCAAACATTTCAGAACATAAACATGCTGCTTCAACCACCTCCCAGCTGCTCCATCACTGGCAGCTTCACTTGTTGCGCTTTGATCCACCAGACGCACCTACAGTGATACACACACAATGGATGATCAGTACATTTTATCAAGTGACAGAGAAAGCAATACCAATACTATCACAGATATTAAGTGGATTAGAAAAGGTGAAAACAGTGCAAGAATCAATTAAGATATAGAAGTTTTCCACCCAAGGACACAGTTCAAACCAAAATGAGCCATGTACTGTTTACCTTTTGATTGACAAACAGACACCAGACTTCCTGCTCCCACTCCACCTCTGCCAGCCACTGCAGAAGCCGACATCATTTTAGCAGCCGTGGAGCCTGCTTTAATTCCACCTGAGGTGAAACCCGCGGGCCCCAGAGAACCAGGGGTAGAACCCTTAGCCACTGCTGAACACAACAGATATGAAGCCTTCATTATTGTTGTTATTGTGATTTTTGCTTTTGTTATTGTTTCTATCATTGTTATTGTTATTGCATGTCTATTGATGTATTACCTGCTCCAACTGCTGCTCTTGACACTGAAACACAAGAATAAAATTGCATCTTATTAGAATGAAGCTTTACAGACTTGTATTACATGCTTTTATTAATCAAGTGAAACATGACGCTACATATAGGTGTAGATTTTCTCAAAGAATGTTTCAGTCTGGTCAGATGAAAAATGGTACTCACCAGGATCCATGTTTTTTCTTTGCTCTCCTCTCTGCTGTGTTTTTCCTCTGATCTGAGCAGCCTGGAGCTGGACTGGTATTTATTCTCTTCATGATGGTTTCCTCAGAAACAAAACTGTGGTACAATCTGAACACTAGGGAGCGTCTCTACTGGATTGCTGAGGAAAATTAAACTGATGAAATCCATCCAACTGGAAACAAAGATATGGAAAATGAATCTGCAGTTTTATTATTTTCATTTCAAAACAAACATGGCAGAATAAATGTTACTTAAACAAAGAAAGGACGTTTTTCTTGAAAGCACCAGTGTACAACTAACTTATAGCTTGTCTGATTGTAATAAAATAATTAATTTAACATAACTGGGCTGTATCGATGATACTTTGGACCTGTGTTATTCTTTCCCAGACGATCAAATAAACATGCTAACAGGGATAAAGACAAAACTTCCTTGTCAGAGGTAAAAAGTATTCTTTAAACTGAAGGATGAAATCTGCACATTCTCAACAATAATAAGCTTAGATGCTAGGTTACAGATCAGGAGGAAAAATCAAGTGACTCTGAACTATTTTTGATAAAGAGTGAGTCTGAATGGAGCCTGACCTGTGCTACACGGCTGCACTGAAGACATGCACTCAGTCATTTCACTCAGAATCTCCATGAGGCTTCTACAGTTTTATCACTTCACTGTTCATCTGTGTACTTTAAAAACTAGAGCTTTTTTCTTGTTGTTGTTTGAATTCATTTTTCTTGTCAGCCTCGTACGTTGTTGGTGAATGTGGCTGTTTTACATGAATGTATTTTAAGAGGGCAAATGATAAATATTATAATGCGTGAGAATTTAAGAATAATTCTCACGCATTATAATTTCAGATTGGGTGTGGTCAGCTGATGAAAGGAACCATGCTGGTGAAGTATAAATAAAGTAGGTAAATGTCTTCTGACTAAGTAGAACAGCCACTCCCCTGCCTTGGTATTTAACTTGTCTCCCATTGACATCTCCACCCAATGTATAATAATATACTGCCGTATCTTTCAAGCAGCAGTGTCTTGTCGAAGTTGGTGTTTGAAAAGAGGAGACGCGGAGCCAGAACTTGCAGCATAACAGAATTTATTACACAGAAGTTTCACAGGTCAGACGGGCTCCATGGTATGCCCGGAGAATTCACAACGGCCAGATAGTGAAAATCTGGCTCGCCTCTGCCAGGCAAGACCTTTTAAAGAGGAGGTGTTGCAAACAAAACTATAGATCAAATGACGTAGCACATAGGGTCTATGCCTAAATTTGCACATGTTTTTAGTTACTGTAAGTTGAAGTCACCTGCTAGATCTTTGCCCCTCCCTTAGCAGGTCAGATACTATCCCATAGGTCAAAGATCATTCCAAAGAGGGGGACAAATAACCCAAACACATAAAATAGCACTTACGAAGCCTGAAACTTCAGAATCAAGTAACTTAAGAGGGTAGCATGCCATCATGGGATATGACCGTGTAAGAAAGCTCCATTAGCGGAATTTACGACAATACAAATAACTTTATTTATATAGCACCTTTTAAAAACAAACTTTGCAAAGTGCTTTGACAACAAAGCCAGAAAGGTAAATATAAACTTGAGCAGATTAACATATGTATATACGTAAAATAAAAGTTGCAAAGAAAATGATAAAATCACAGTATCACATGAAAGCAAGTCTATACAAATGGGTTGTAATAAGTAATTTAAAAGAAGCCCCTGACTCTGAAAGCCTTATCTTCTCAGGGCGCTCCAAAGCTGAGGGGCTCCGATGGCAACAGCAGGGTCACATTTTGTTTGGAACAGCAAGCAGGGTTCCACCTGAGGATCTAAGGCTGTGTGAAGGCACATAAGGGGGCAGTAATTCTGTGATGTGTCTTGGGGCCAGACCCTGGTATGCTTTAAAAGTGATCAGTAAAATCCTAAAATCCATTCTAAAACGTACAGGGACCAATGAAGAGAAGCAAGGATCGGGTTGAGGTGATTTTTAACTTTATAAAGGCCAGTGAGACCAGTGTAGACCACCAACAGTAAAAACTGCACACATAGTGCACAGTGGTTCTCAGGAAAACAGAAGTAGAGATTAGCCTGATAGATGGTGATCATTGTGCCTTTGTCACTGTAGAAAAGAAGGTTTTGGACCTGAAGGTTGTGGAACCTCAAGTAAATATTTACAGTTCAGTGTGAAGAATGTAGTGACATCTAGTGGTGAATTTGCATGTTGCAGCTGAATACCCCTCAACTCACCCTCCTCTTCCAAACATGAGAGAGAACCTGTGGTAACCTTCAATTGTCATAAAAACTCAAAAGGTGTTTAGGTTGTCCAGTCTGGGCTACTGTAAAAAGCATGGCGGCCTCCGTAAAGAGGATCCGCTCCCTACGTAATTATAAAAGGCTCATTGGGGGGTAAAGAAAACAATTCCTACAATATAGAAGAAACACACTGGTGAGAACATCACTAGGATCAATTTATGTCCAGTTTCTGCCACTAGATCCCTTTCACATAGATCTGACACACTGGACCTTTAACTAATATATTAAAGTTATCGTAAGTGCCTAAATACAATATTACAGTACATGTTCATGTTTATAAATCACAAAAGTGTTATGATACACTGGTAGGTCAATAGATACTTCTAATAAAACGGACAATGAACCAGTCAACTCTTTTAAAATTGTTTTAACCCGGTTGCTTTTATTTTTGGAGATGTAATATTCAATCAATGAAACATCATGTCAGGTGACTGCAAACCAGACAACTTTCCAAACATTTCAGAACATAAACATGCTGCATCATCACTTGCTTCATCAGATTAACAAGGTGACCAATTGTTGATTATTCAGATAAGGAGGCCTACCAAAACCCCCACCCCGCCGCTCGCAGCTGTAGCGACCCCCGACAGACCAACTGCACCTACAGTGACACAAACACATTGGACGATCAGTACATTTTATCAAGTTATAGAGAAAGCATTCCCAATACTGTCATCACAATACAGTGTATACAGTAATATCAAATGAAATGATATTCTGGCCACCAGAACTACTACAAAGCTGTCACATATGTTTTAATTGAGATATTGGCATAAAATATATTGTCAGTATAAGATGACCGAACATTTGAGGGAGAGGGAAGTAGAATAAGGGTAACAAAATTGACTGTCTACTGAAACAAAATAAAAACAGATTTAATCATAAATGAAACAACACAAAAAAATGTGCATTAGATTAAGCATGTAAATTATGGTACAGCAGATGTTAAGTGGATTAGAAAAGGTGAAAACAGTGAAAGAAAAACTTAAGAATTAAGAAAATATCCCCCCAAGGAGACAGTTCAAACCAAAATAAACCATCTACTGTTTACCTATTGTTGGAATAATAGCCACTGTACTTCCAGCTACCACTCCACCTCCGCCAGCCACTGCAAATAACGGGATCAGACTAGCAGCAATGGAAACTACTGCAATTCCAGCTGAGGTGAAACTTACGGCCGCAAGAACAGCAGGGGCCGCGGCCACAGTCCCTGCTGCACCTAGACGAGAACACAGCAGAGATGGAGCCTTCATAATCATTGTTGTTATTTGTTGCTATTGTTATTTCATATCTATTAATGTCTTACCTGCTCCAAATGCTAAAGCTGTCACTGAAACACAAGAAAAAAATTGTATCTTATTACAGCGAAGCTTTACAGACTTGTAGTTCATACTTTTATTAATCAAGTGAAACATGATGCTACATATAGATGTTGATTTTCTAAAAGAATGTTTCAGTATAGTCAGAGGAAGAGTGGTACTCACAAAGGCCCATCGTTTTTTCTTTCTTCTCCTCTCAGAAAAGTTTTTCCTCTGTTGTGAGCAGCCTGGAGCTGGACTGGTATTTATACACTTCATGATGGATTCCTCAGAAACGAAACTGTGGTACAATCTGAACACTAGGGGGCGTCTCCACAGGACTGCGGAGGAAAATAAAACTGATGAAATCCAACCAACTGAAAACAAAGGTATGGAAAATGAATCAGCAGTTCTATTATTTTCATTTAAAAAAACAAAAACAATGGCACAAGGCATGGCAAATCAAAGGTTACTCAAACAAAGGAAAGAGGTTTTTCATGAAAGCACCAGTGTACAATTAACTTATAGCTTGTCTGTTTGTAATAAAATAATTAGTTTAAACATGACTGGGCTGTATCGATGAAACTTTGGCAGATACTTTGCTCGTTAAATCATAATGCTTACATTTGTACATTTAAACAAAATGTGTTATTCTTTCCCAGACGATCAAACAAAAAAGCCAACAGGGGTGAAAACAAAACTTCCTTGTCAGAGGTAAAAAGTATCCTTAAACTGAGGGATGAAATCTGCACATTCTCAACAATATTAGCATGGAAGCCAGGTTACAGATCAGGAGGAAACATCTTGTGACTCTGGACTATTTTTGATAAAGAGTGAGTCTGAATGGAACCTGACCTGTGCTCCATGGCTGCACTGAACACATGCACTCAGTCATTTCACTCAGAATCTCTATGAGAGTTCTATGGTTTATCACTTCACTGTTCATCTGTGTACTTTAACAACTGGAGCATTTTTCTCGTTATTGTTTGACATACATTTTCTTGTCAGCCTTGTTGTTGGTGAATGTGGCTGTTTTGCATGAATGCATTTTAAAATGGCAAATGATACATATAGTTGCTGTTCTAGTTAGTCACATGTCCAACACCTACTTCATTTATCCTTCAGCAGCATTGTTGCTCTCATCAACTGATTACATCCAAGCAGACACTGCAATACGTGACACGCAACTAACATTACCTAATTAGGTCAATTATAATTCTCACGCATTATGTTGTCTGATTGGATGTGGTCAGAGGATGAAAAGAACAATAATTAACTAGAACAGCAACTCCCCAACTTGGTATTTAAATTGTCTCCCACTGCCATCTCCACCTATAATAATACAAAAATATACTTTAATTATATAGTCCTTTTTAAAAATAGACTTTACAAAAGTGCTTTGACAACAAATCAAGAAAGGTAAATATAAACTTGAACACGTAAAAGCAATAAAAGGAGATTAAAATAAGTGAACACGTAAAATAAAAGGTGAAAAGAAAACGATAAAATAACAGTATCACACGAAAGCAACTCTATAAAAATGGGTTATAATAAGTGATTTAAAAGAAGCCCCTGACTCTGCAAGCCTTATCTCCTCAGGCCGTTTCAAAGCTGAGGGGCTCTGATGGCAAAAGCAGGGTCACCTTTTGTTCGGAACAGCAAGCAGGGTTCCAGCTGAGGATCTAAGGCTGTGTGAAAGTAATATGGGGTCATAAATTCTGTGATGTGTCTTGGAGCCAGACCTTGGCATGCTTTAAAAGTGATCAGTAAAATCCTAAAATCAATTCTAAAACGTACAGGGACCAATGAAGAGAAGCAAGGATTGGGTGGTGGGATTTTGCCTTGTAAGTGCACAGTGGTATTCAGGAAAACAAAAGTAGACCTGATATATGGTGATCATGGTGAACCTTCACCTGTTTCACTGTAGAAAAGAAGGTTTGGACTTGAAGGTTGTGGCACCTCCAATAAATATTAACAGTTCAGTGTGGAGAATTTAGTGACATCTGTCGGAGAACTTTCATATTGCAGCTGAATACCCCTCACCTCACCCTCCTCTTCTGAACATGTGAGAGAACCTGTGGTAACCTTCAGTTGTCATAAAAACTCAGAAGATGTTTAGTTTGTTCAGTCTGGGCTACTGTAAGAAACATGGTGGCCTCCGTAAAGAGGATCCGCTCCTTACGTAGTTAAAAAAGGCTCATTGGGGGGTAAAGAAAACAATTACTGCAATATAGAAGAAACACACTGGTGAGAACATCACTAGGATAACTTTATATTCAGTTTCTGCCAGTAGATCCCTTTCACCTAGATCTTACACACTGGACCTTTAACCAATATATTAAAGTTATTGTAAGTGCCTGAATACAATATTACAGTACATATTCATGTTTATAAATCACAACAGTGTTATGATACACTGGTAGGTAAATAGATAATTCAACTAAAAAGGACAATGAACCAGTCAACTCTTTCAAATGTGTTTTAACTCGGTTGCTTTTATTTTCGGAGATGTAAGATTCAAACAATGAAACATCATGTCAGGTGACTGCAAACCAGACAACTTTCCAAACATTTCAGAACATAAACATGCTGCTTCATCACTTTCTTCATCAGATTAACAGAATAACCAATTGGTGATTATTCAGCAGAAGAGGCTTTCCAACCACCTCCCAGCTGCTCCATCACTGGCAGCTTCACTTGTTGCGCTTTGATCCACCAGACGCACCTAAAGTGACACACACACAATGGATGTTCAGTACATTTTATCAAGTGACAGAGAAAGCAATACCGATACAACCACAGATATTAAGTGGATTAGAATAGGTGAAAACAGTACAAGAAACAATTAAGATATAGAAGTTTTCCACCCAAGGACACAGTTCAAACCAAAATGAGCCATGTACTGTTTACCTTTTGATTGACAAACAGACACCAGACTTCCTGCTCCCACTCCACCTCTGCCAGCCACTGCAGAAGCCGACATCATTTTAGCAGCCGTGGAGCCTGCTTTAATTCCACCTGAGGTGAAACCCGCGGGCCCCAGAGAACCAGGGGTAGAACCCTTAGCCACTGCTGAACACAACAGATATGAAGCCTTCATTATTGTTGTTATTGTGATTTTTGCTTTTGTTATTGTTTCTATCATTGTTATTGTTATTGCATGTCTATTGATGTATTACCTGCTCCAACTGCTGCTCTTGACACTGAAACACAAGAATAAAATTGCATCTTATTAGAATGAAGCTTTACAGACATGCTTTTATTAATCAGGTGAAACATGATGCTATATATAGGTGTTGAATTTCTAAAAGAATGTTTCAGTCTAGTCAGATGAAAAATGGTACTCACCAGGATCCATGTTTTTTCTTTGCTCTCCTCTCTGCTGTGTTTTTCCTCTGTTGTGAGCAGCCTGGAGCTGGACTGGTATTTATTCTCTTCATGATGCTTTCCTCAGAAACGAAACTGTGGGACAATCTGAACACTAGGGAGCGTCTCTACTGGACAGCTGAGGAAAATGAAACTGATGAAATCCATCCAACTGGAAACAAAGGTTTGGAAAATGAATCTGCAGTTTTACTATTCTCATTTAAAAACAAATATGGCAGAATAAATGTTACTTAAACAAAGAAAGCACGTTTTTCATGAAAGCACCAGTGTACAATTAACTTATAGCTTGTCTGATTGTAATAAAATAATTAATTTAACATAACTGGGCTGTATCGATGATACTTTGGACCCGTGTTATTCTTTCCCAGACGATCAAATAAACAAGCTAACAGGGGTGGAAACAAAACTTCCTTGTCAGAGGTAAAAAGTATTCTTTAAACTGAAGGATGAAATCTGCACATTCTCAACAATAATAAGCTTAGATGCTAGGTTACAGATCAGGAGGAAAAATCAAGTGACTCTGAACTATTTTTGATAAAGAGTGAGTCTGAATGGAGCCTGACCT
Organism: Pleuronectes platessa; assembly: GCF_947347685.1. NCBI lineage: Eukaryota > Metazoa > Chordata > Actinopteri > Pleuronectiformes > Pleuronectidae > Pleuronectes > Pleuronectes platessa. The sequence continues at coordinate 14,317,123 of NC_070636.1, read as the reverse complement.
GTGCTACACGGCTGCACTGAAGACATGCACTCAGTCATTTCACTCAGAATCTCCATGAGGCTTCTACAGTTTTATCACTTAACTGCTCATCTGTGTACTTTAAAAACTGGAGCATTTTTTCTTGTTGTTGTTTGAATTCATTTTTCTTGTCAGCCTTGTACGTTGTTGGTGAATGTGGCTGTTTTACATGAATGTATTTTAAGATTGCAAATGATACATATTATAAAGCGTGAGAATTTAATAATAATTCTCACGCATTATAATTTCAGATTGGGTGTGGTCAGCTGATGAAAGGAACCATGCTGGTGAAGTATAAATAAAGTAGGTAAATGACTTGTGACTAAGAAGAACAGCCTCTCCCCTGCCTTCGTATTTAACTTGTCTCCCATTGCCATCTCCACCCACTGTATAATAATATACAAATAACTTTATTTATATAGCACCTTTTAAAAACAAACTTTGCAAAGTGCTTTGACATCAAAGCCAGAAAGGTAAATATAAACTTGAGGACGTAAAAGCAATAAAAGGAGATTAAAATATGTATATACGTAAAATAAAAGTTGCAAAGAAAATGATAAAATCACAGTATCACATGAAATCAAGTCTATACAAATGGGTTGTAATAAGTAATTTAAAAGAAGCCCCTGACTCTGAAAGCCTTATCTTCTCAGGCCGTTCCAAACCTGAGGGGCTCTGATGGCAACAGCAGGGTCACATTTTGTTTGGAACAGCAAGCAGGGTTCCACCTGAGGATCTAAGGCTGTGTGAAGGCACATAAGGGGGCAGTAATTCTGTGATGTGTCTTGGGGCCAGACCCTGGTATGCTTTAGAAGTGATCAGTAAAATCCTAAAATCCATTCTAAAACGTACAGGGACCAATGAAGAGAAGCAAGGATCGGGATGATGTGATTTTGTCACTGTAGAAAAGAAGGTTTTGGACCTGAAGGTTGTGGCACCTCAAGTAAATATTTACAGGTCAGTGTGAAGAATGTAGTGACATCTAGTGGTGAATTTTCATGTTGCAGCTGAATACCCCTCAACTCACCCTCCTCTTCCAAACATGAGAGAGAACCTGTGGTAACCTTCAGTTGTCCTAAAAACTCAAAAGGTGTTTAGGTTGTCCAGTCTGGGCTTCTGTAAAAAGGATGGCGGCCTCCGTAAAGAGGATCCGCTCCTTACGTAATTATAAAAGGCTCATTGGGGGATAAAGAAAACAATTACTGCAATATAGAAGAAACACACTGGTGAGAACATCACTAGGATCACTTTATATTCAGTTTCTGCCAGTAGATCCCTTTCACCTAGATCTTACACACTGGACATTTAACCAATATATTAAAGTTATTGTAAGTGCCTAAATACAATATTACAGTACATATTCATGTTTATATATCACAACAGTGTTATGATACACTGGTAGGTAAATAGATACTTCAACTAAAAGGGACAATGAACCAGTCAACTCTTTCAAACCCGGTTGCTTTTATTTTTGGAGATGTAATATTCAAACGATGAAACATCATGTCAGGTGACTGCAAACCAGACAACTTTCCAAACATTTCAGAACATAAACATGCTGCATCATCACTTGCTTCATCAGATTAACAAGGTGACCAATTGTTGATTATTCAGATAAGGAGGCCTAACAACAACCCCACCCCGCCGCTCGCAGCTGCAGCGCCCCCCGACAGACCAACTGCACCTATAGTGACATAAACACATTGGACGATCAGTACATTTTATCAAGTTATAGTGAAAGCATTCCCAATACTGTCATCACAATACAGTGTATACAGTAATATCAAACGAAATGATATTCTGGCCACCAGAACTACTACAAAGCTGTCACATATGTTTTAATTGAGATATTGGCATAAAATATATTGTCAGTATAAGATGACTGAACAATCGAGGGAGAGAAGTAGAATAAGGGTAACAAAATTAACTGTCTACTGAAACCAAATAAAAACAGATTTAATCATAAATGAAACAACACAAAAAAATGTGCATTAGATTAAGCATGTAAATTATGGTACAGCAGATGTTAAGTGGATTAGAAAAGGTGAAAACAGTAAAAGAAACACTTAAGAATTAAGAAAATATCCCCCCAAGGAGACAGTTCAAACCAAATTAAACCATCCACTGTTTACCTATTGATTGACAAATAGCCACTGTACTTCCAGCTACCACTCCACCTCCGCTAGCCACTGCAGAAGCCGACATCAGACTAGCAGCCATGGAACCTGCTGCAATTCCAGCTGAGGTGAAACCTACGACCGCAAGAACAGCAGGGGCCGCGACCACAGTCCCTGCTGCACCTGGACGAGAACACAGCAGAGATGGAGCCTTCATAATCATTGTTGTTATTTGTTGCTATTGTTATTTCATATCTATTAATGTCTTACCTGCTGCAATTGCTAATCCTGTCACTGAAACACAAGAACAAAATTGTATCTTATTACAGCGAAGCTTTACAGACTTGTAGTTCATACTTTTATTAATCAAGTGAAACATGATGCTACATATAGATGTTGATTTTCTAAAAGAATGTTTCAGTATAGTCAGAGGAAGAGTGGTACTCACAAAGGCCCATCGTTTTTTCTTTGGTCTCCTCTCAGAAAAGTTTTTCCTCTGTTGTGAGCAGCCTGGAGCTGGACTGGTATTTATACACTTTATGATGGTTTCCTCAGAAACGAAACTGTGGTACAATCTGAACACTAGGGGGCGTCTCCACAGGACTGCGGAGGAAAATAAAACTGATGAAATCCATCCAACTGAAAACAAAGGTATGGAAAATGAATCAGCAGTTCTATTATTTTCATTTAAAAAAACAAAAAAAAAACAATGGCACAAGGCATGGCAAATCAAAGACCAGTGTACAATTAACTTATAGCTTGTCTGTTTGTAATAAAATAATTAATTTAAACATGACTGGGCTGCATCGATGAAACTTTGGCAGATACTTTGCTCGTTAAACCATAATGCTTACATTTGTACATATAAACAAAATGTGTTATTCTTTCCCAGACGATCAAACAAAAAAGCCAACAGGGGTGAAAACAAAAGTTCCTTGTCAGAGGTAAAAAGTATCCTTAAACTGAGGGATGAAATCTGCACATTCTCCACAATATTAGCATGGAAGCCAGGTTACAGATCAGGAGGAAACATCTTGTGACTCTGGACTATTTTTGATAAAGAGTGAGTCTGAATGGAGCCTGACCTGTGCTCCATGGCTGCACTGAACACATGCACTCAGTCATTTCACTCAGAATCTCCATGAGAGTTCTATGGTTTTATCACTTCACTGTTCATCTGTGTACTTTAACAACTGGAGCATTTTTCTCGTTGTTGTTTGACATACATTTTCTTGTCAGCCTTGTACGTTGTTGGTGAATGTGGCTGTTTTGCATGAATGTATTTTAAGATGGCAAATGATACATATAGTTGCTGTTCTAGTTAGTCACATGTCCATCACCTACTTCATTTATCCTTCAGCAGCATTGTTGCTCTCATCAACTGATTACATCCAAGCAGACACTGCAATACGTGACACGCAACTAACATTACCTAATTAGGTAAATTATAATTCTCACGCATTATGTTGTCTGATTGCATGTGGTCGGCTGATGAAAGGAACAATGATTAACTAGAACAGCAACTCCCCAACTTGGTATTTAAATTGTCTCCCACTGCCATCTCCACCTATAATAATACAAAAATATACTTTAATTATATAGTCCTTTTTAAAAATAGACTTTACAAAAGTACTTTGACAACAAATCAAGAAAGGTAAATATAAACTTGAACACGTAAAAGCAATAAAAGGAGATTAAAATAAGTGAACACGTAAAATAAAAGGTGAAAAGAAAACGATAAAATAACAGTATCACACGAAAGCAACTCTATAAAAATGGGTTATAATAAGTGATTTTAAAGAAGTCCCTGACTCTGCAAGCCTTATCTCCTCAGGCCGTTTCAAAGCTGAGGGGCTCTGATGGCAAAAGCAGGGTCACCTTTTGTTCGGAACAGCAAGCAGGGTTCCACCTGAGGATCTAAGGCTGTGTGAAAGTAATATGGGGTCATAAATTCTGTGATGTGTCTTGGAGCCAGACCTTGGCATGCTTTAAAAGTGATCAGTAAAATCCTAAAATCAATTCTAAAACGTACAGGGACCAAGGAAGAGAAGCAAGGATTGGGTGGTGTGATTTTGCCTTGTAAGTGCACAGTGGTATTCAGGAAAACAAAAGTAGACCTGATATATGGTGATCATGGTGAACCTTCACCTGTTTCACTGTAGAAAAGAAGGTTTGGACCTGAAGGTTGTGGCACCTCCAATAAATATTAACAGTTCAGTGTGGAGAATTTAGTGACATCTGGTGGAGAATTTTCATATTGCAGCTGAATACCCCTCACCTCACCCTCCTCTTCTGAACATGAGAGAGAACCTGTGGTAACCTTCAGTTGTCATAAAAACTCAGAAGATGTTTAGGTTGTTCAGTCTGGGCTACTGTAAGAAACATGGTGGCCTCCGTAAAGAGGATCCGCTCCTTACGTAATTAAAAAAGGCTCATTGGGGGGTAAAGAAAACAATTACTGCAATATAGAAGAAACACACTGGTGAGAACATCACTAGGATCACTTTATATTCAGTTTCTGCCAGTAGATCCCTTTCACCTAGATCTTACACACTGGACCTTTAACCAATATATTAAAGTTATTGTAAGTGCCTAAATACAATATTACAGTACATATTCATGTTTATAAATCACAACAGTGTTATGATACACTAGTAGGTAAATAGATAATTCAACTAAAAAAGACAATGAACCAGTCAACTCTTTCAAATGTGTTTTAACTCGGTTGCTTTTATTTTCGGAGATGTAAGATTCAAACAATGAAACATCATGTCAGGTGACTGCAAACCAGACAACTTTCCAAACATTTCAGAACATAAACATGCTGCTTCATCACTTGCTTCATCAGATTAACAGAATAACCAATTGGTGATTATTCAGCAGAAGAGGCTTTCCAACCACCTCCCAGCTGCTCCATCACTGGCAGCTTCACTTGTTGCGCTTTGATCCACCAGACGCCCCTAAAGTGACACACACAATGGATGATCAGTACCTTTTATCAAGTGACAGAGAAAGCAATACCGATACAACCACAGATATTAAGTGGATTAGAATAGGTGAAAACAGTACAAGAAACAATTAAGATATAGAAGTTTTCCAGCCAAGGACACAGTTCAAACCAAAATGAGCCATGTACTGTTTACCTTTTGATTGACAAACAGACACCAGACTTCCTGCTCCCACTCCACCTCTGCCAGCCACTGCAGAAGCCGACATCATTTTAGCAGCCGTGGAGCCTGCTTTAATTCCACCTGAGGTGAAACCCGCGGGCCCCAGAGAACCAGGGGTAGAACCCTTAGCCACTGCTGAACACAACAGATATGAAGTCTTCATTATTGTTGTTATTGTGATTTTTGCTTTTGTTATTGGTTCTATCATTGTTATTGTTATCGTATGTCTATTGATGTCTTACCTGCTCCAACTGCTGCTCTTGACACTGAAACACAAGAATAAAATTGCATCTTATTAGAATGAAGCTTTACAGACTTGTATTACATGCTTTTATTAATCAAGTGAAACATGATGCTACATATAGGTGTTGATTTTCTAAAAGAATGTTTCAGTCTAGTCAGAGGAAGAGTGGTACTCACCAGGATCCATGTTTTTTCTTTGCTCTACTCTCTGCTGTGTTTTTTCTCTGTTGTGAGCAGCCTGGAGCTGGACTGGTATTTATTCTCTTCATGATGGTTTCCTCAGAAACGAAACTGTGGGACAATCTGAACACTAGGGAGCATCTCTACTGGACAGCTGAGGAAAATGAAACTGATGAAATCCATCCAACTGGAAACAAAGGTATGGAAAATGAATCTGCAGTTTTATTATTTTCATTTCAAAACAAACATGGCAGAATAAATGTTACTTAAACAAAGAAAGGACGTTTTTCATGAAAGTACCAGTGTACAATTAACTTATAACTTGTCTGATTGTAATAAAATAATTAATAACTGGGCTGTATCGACGATACTTTGGACCTGTGTTATTCTTTCCCAGACGATCAAACAAAACAGCCAACAGGGGTGAAAACAAAACTTCCTTGTCAGAGGTAAAAAGTATCCTTAAACTGAGGGATGAAATCTGCAGATTTTCAACAATAATAAGGTTAGATGCCAGGTTACAGATCAGGAGGAAAAATCAATGGACTCTGAACTATTTTTGATAAAGAGTGAGTCTGAATGGAGCCTGACCTGTGCTACACAGCTGCACTGAAGACATGCACTCAGTCATTTCACTCAGAATCTCAAGATTCAAGATTCAAGATTCAAGATTTTTTATTGTCAAATGCACAACAATAACATTAAGCCGTCGCTGGCAGTGAAATGCTTGAGTCTCAGGCTCTCTTCTAACAATGCTCAAGTAATTACAACCTATACAATAAAATAAAATAGAAATAGTATAAAATAGAATAAAATAGAATATCAAAATTTAAAATAGAAAATAAAGTGTATATATCTAAATATATATATAAACAGCTGAGGAGAAAATGAAACAACATTAGTGCAAATATGCAAATATGTCACACAGAGGAGTTTAAAAGTCTTATGGCCTGGGGGATGAAACTGTCTCTGAGCCTGGTGGTGCGGGCCCATGAGGCTTCTACAGTTTATCACTTAACTGCTCATCTGTGTACTTTAAAAACTGGAGCATTTTTTCTTGTTGTTGTTTGAATTCATTTTTCTTGTCAGCCTCGTACGTTGTTGGTGAATGTGGCTGTTTTACATGAATGTATTTTAAGAGGGCAAATGATAAATATTATAATGCGTGAGAATTTAAGAATAATTCTCACGCATTATAATTTCAGATTGGGTGTGGTCAGCTGATGAAAGGAACCATGCTGGTGAAGTATAAATAAAGTAGGTAAATGTCTTCTGACTAAGTAGAACAGCCACTCCCCTGCCTTGGTATTTAACTTGTCTCCCATTGACATCTCCACCCAATGTATAATAATATACTGCCGTATCTTTCAAGCAGCAGTGTCTTGTCGAAGTTGGTGTTTGAAAAGAGGAGACGCGGAGCCAGAACTTGCAGCATAACAGAATTTATTACACAGAAGTTTCACAGGTCAGACGGGCTCCATGGTATGCCCGGAGAATTCACAACGGCCAGATAGTGAAAATCTGGCTCGCCTCTGCCAGGCAAGACCTTTTAAAGAGGAGGTGTTGCAAACAAAACTATAGATCAAATGACGTAGCACATAGGGTCTATGCCTAAATTTGCACATGTTTTTAGTTACTGTAAGTTGAAGTCACCTGCTAGATCTTTGCCCCTCCCTTAGCAGGTCAGATACTATCCCATAGGTCAAAGATCATTCCAAAGAGGGGGACAAATAACCCAAACACATAAAATAGCACTTACGAAGCCTGAAACTTCAGAATCAAGTAACTTAAGAGGGTAGCATGCCATCATGGGATATGACCGTGTAAGAAAGTTCCATTAGCGGAATTTACGACAATACAAATAACTTTATTTATATAGCACCTTTTAAAAACAAACTTTGCAAAGTGCTTTGACAACAAAGCCAGAAAGGTAAATATAAACTTGAGCAGATTAACATATGTATATCCGTAAAATAAAAGTTGCAAAGAAAATGATAAAATCACAGTATCACATGAAAGCAAGTCTATACAAATGGGTTGTAATAAGTAATTTAAAAGAAGCCCCTGACTCTGAAAGCCTTATCTTCTCAGGGCGCTCCAAAGCTGAGGGGCTCCGATGGCAACAGCAGGGTCACATTTTGTTTGGAACAGCAAGCAGGGTTCCACCTGAGGATCTAAGGCTGTGTGAAGGCACATAAGGGGGCAGTAATTCTGTGACGTGTCTTGGGGCCAGACCCTGGTATGCTTTAAAAGTGATCAGTAAAATCCTAAAATCCATTCTAAAACGTACAGGGACCAATGAAGAGAAGCAACGATCGGGTTGAGGTGATTTTTAACTTTATAAAGGCCAGTGAGACCAGTGTAGACCACCAACAGTAAAAACTGCACACATAGTGCACAGTGGTTCTCAGGAAAACAGAAGTAGAGATTAGCCTGATAGATGGTGATCATTGTGCCTTTGTCACCGTAGAAAAGAAGGTTTTGGACCTGAAGGTTGTGGCACCTCAAGTAAATATTTACAGTTCAGTGTGAAGAATGTAGTGACATCTAGTGGTGAATTTGCATGTTGCAGCTGAATACCCCTCAACTCACCCTCCTCTTCCAAACATGAGAGAGAACCTGTGGTAACCTTCAATTGTCATAAAAACTCAAAAGGTGTTTAGGTTGTCCAGTCTGGGCTACTGTAAAAAGCATGGCGGCCTCCGTAAAGAGGATCCGCTCCCTACGTAATTATAAAAGGCTCATTGGGGGGTAAAGAAAACAATTCCTACAATATAGAAGAAACACACTGGTGAGAACATCACTAGGATCAATTTATGTCCAGTTTCTGCCACTAGATCCCTTTCACATAGATCTGACACACTGGACCTTTAACTAATATATTAAAGTTATCGTAAGTGCCTAAATACAATATTACAGTACATGTTCATGTTTATAAATCACAACAGTGTTATGATACACTGGTAGGTCAATAGATACTTCTACTAAAAAGGAAAATAAACCAGTCAACTCTTTCAAAATTGTTTTAACCCTGTTGCTTTTATTTTTGGAGATGTAATATTCAAACAATGAAACATCATGTCAGGTGACTGCAAACCAGACAACTTTCCAAACATTTCAGAACATAAACATGCTGCATCATCACTTGCTTTATCAGATTAACAAGGTGACCAATTGTTGATTATTCAGATAAGGAGGCCTACCAACAACCCCACCTCTATCGCAGCTGCAGCGCCCCCCGGCAGACCAAGTGCACCTACAGTGACACAAACACATTGGACGATAAGTACATTTGATCAAGTTATAGTGAAAGCATTTCCAATACTGTCATCACAATACAGTGTATACAGTATTATCAAATGAAATGATATTCTGGCCACCAGAACTACTACAAAGCTGTCACATATGTTTTAATTGAGATATTGGCATAAAATATATTGTCAGTATAAGATGACTGAACATTTTAGGGAGAGAGAAGTAGAATAAGGGTAACAAAATGAACTGTCTACTGATACCAAATAAAAACAGATTTAATCATAAATGAAACAACACAAAAAAATGTGCATTAGATTAAGCATGTAAATTATGGTACAGCAGATGTTAAGTGGATAGAAAAGGTGAAAACAGTAAAAGAAACACTTAAGAATTAAGAAAATATCCCCCCAAGGAGACAGTTCAAACCAAAATAAACCATCTACTGTTTACCTATTAATTGCCAAATAGCCACTGTACTTCCAGCTACCACTCCACCTCCGCTAGCCACTGCAGAAGCCGACATCAGACTAGCAGCCATGGAACCTGCTGCAATTCCAGCTGAGGTGAAACCTACGACCGCAAGAACAGCAGGGGCCGCGACCACAGTCCCTGCTGTACCTGGACAAGAACACAGCAGAGATGGAGCCTTCATAATCATTTTTGTTACTTGTTGCTATTGTTATTTCATATCTATTAATGTCTTACCTGCTACAATTGCTACACCTGTCACTGAAACACAAGAAAAAAATTGTATCTTATTACAGCGAAGCTTTACAGACTTGTAGTTCATACTTTTATTAATCAAGTGAAACATGATGCTACATATAGGTGTTGATTTTCTAAAAGAATGTTTCAGAATAGTCAGAGGAAGAGTGGTACTCACAAAGGCCCATCGTTTTTTCTTTCTTCTCCTCTCGGAAAAGTTTTTCCTCTGTTGTGAGCAGCCTGGAGCTGGACTGGTATTTATACACTTCATGATGGTTTCCTCAGAAACGAAACTGTGGTACAATCTGAACACTAGGGGGCGTCTCCACAGGACTGCGGAGGAAAATAAAATTGATGAAATCCACCCAACTGAAAACAAAGGTATGGAAAATGAATCAGCAGTTCTATTATTTTCATTTAAAAAAACAAAAACAATGGCACAAGGCATGGCAAATCAAAGGTTACTCAAACAAAGGAAAGAGGTTTTTCATGAAAGCACCAGTGTACAATTAACTTATAGCTTGTCTGTTTGTAATAAAATAATTAATTTAAACATGACTGGGCTGTATCGATGAAACTTTGGCAGATACTTTGTGTAGCGTCCCCAGCTGAATGATGGTCAGATTCTTTTTTACTGATGGTTCATTATCCTTTATTTTCTCTTCACACATCCGTGACATATGAACACACCGTAAGAACTTGTGCCTTTCTCAGCCAGGTGCTTAAAAACAACAAAAGAATACTTTTCATTCAACCACGAAGCAGCGATCTTTTCCGTATTTACCAGGAAGTGCCTTTTCAAAATAAAAGAAACCGTTTCAAAATAAACGTATCAAAAAAAAAGCAATAGGGCATTAATAGGTCATTTACACTCCCACCAAATCACGAGTGAATTTCAGAACAATATGGGATGCAAACACGAATGATTTACTAAATAATGACTTCAATACTTTAAAGGATACAGGTTTGGTGTGAGGAGGATGGTTAAACAGTCTCTAGTAGCAGGATCAGCTTCTGAACTGGGCGTTCAACGATAGAGGGCTTGCCAGAACGCCGTCCTTCCTTTTCCCTTTTTTCCTCTCCAAGACGAATCTTCACTCTTCTTACCAGTCCATCGGAATCAGTCACTGTCTCTACAACTTTGGCCAATCTCCACTCGTTGCGTGGCATACCATCTGCCTTCTCCATGACTATGTCGCCGACCAACAGGTTTCTCCTCGGAGCATGCCAGCGTTGTCTTGTGGCGATGTTCGAGAGGTACTCTCTTTTCCAACGGCTCCAGAATTGCTCTGCAAGATACTGAACGTGACGCCACCTCTTGCGAGCATACATGTCCTCTCTGATAAAGCTGCCAGGAGGTGGTAAGGCTACAACCGATTTTAAGGTGAGCAGGTGATTTGGCGTTAATGGTTCGGGGCTGTTCGGATCACTCAGATTGTCCACTGTGAGTGGACGACTGTTTACAATAGCCATTGCTTCATAGAAGAATGTGCGCAGCAAGGCATCATCCAGCCGACCTGATGAGGATGAGAGAGTGGCTTGAAGAACATTCCTCACCGTTCTGATTTGTCTCTCCCATACACCTCCTGCATGGCTTGAGTGTGGAGCGTTCATGATGAAGTCACACTGCTTCTCAGCCAAAAATGTTGTCAGACGATTGCAGTCCACCTGCTTAAGAGCCTCACTCAGTTCGTTTTTAGCTCCAACAAAATTACTTCCTTGATCACACCGTATTTGACGTACTGCTCCTCTTAAGGCAACAAAACAACGAAGGCCATTAATGAAAGCATCTGTTGACATGTCGTCCAACATTTCAATGTGGATAGCCCGGCAGCAAAGGCACGTGAAAAGAAGTCCATATCGCTTGTGCACCTTACGTCCCTGTTTGGTGTAAAATGGGCCGAAACAGTCCATTCCACAATAGGTGAATGGTGGTGATGGATCTACACAGTCTGGCGGCAGATCTGCCATACGCTGCTCTTCTGCAGCTCTCCTGTGTTTCCTACACTTAACACACTGACGTATATATGCAGCAACAGTTCTGTTTATTCCAGGAACCCAGAACCCATTAGATCTGATCTCATTGATCGTAAAACACTTTCCTTGATGTCTGACGTGCTCATGGGAGTGTGCAATTATCATCTTGGTAATGGAATGATCCTTTGGGATTATCACTGGATGTTTCTGTGAGGAAGGGAGAGATCCGTTTTTTAGTCTTCCTCCCACCTTGAGGATTCCATCTTGGTCAAGGAAAGCATCCATCTGATATAGTTTACTCTGAGATGGAAGACGATTCCCTTTGCTGAGCAACTTAATCTCTTCTCTGTACACTTGTCTCTGTAAGTCCTTTATGACAATGCACTGTGCATCTTCTCGCTCTTGGACAGTACTGTGGTCTGTAGATTTGTTTCCTTTGACACGGCGGATGAGACGTGCTACAGCTTGAGTGGCCTTATACCATGACGAAAACTTAGACAAACGGTCTAAGAGACTTGCTTGTTCTGTGGTCTGTGTGTTCAGTATCTGAACTCTTTTGATTTCAGGGTCTCCAATCGGTATTTCTGTGATGACATCAGCAGCTGGAGGTAAATCCTTCTCCCATAGGAACTGAGGTCCTGTGAACCAGTTTGATGTGAGAAGCTCACCTGCACTTGAACCCCTCGAAGCCAGGTCTGCAGGGTTTTTGTCTGTGGGGACATATCTCCACTGCTCTGGAGCTGTGCTCAGACGTATCCTTTGTATCCGGTTTGATACAAACGTGTGGAAGCGTCGTGCCTCGTTGTTAATGTACCCCAAAACTACTTTTGAGTCAGTCCAGAAGTACTCATCAATGTCTGTGAGACCTAGCTCCTCCCTTAGGGTGTCACTTGCGGTAACTGAGACAACTGCAGCTGCCAACTCTAACCTGGGGATAGTTGTAACCTTGATAGGAGCTACTCTAGACTTTGCTGTAATGAGAGCACAATGAACACTTCCATCTTCATTCACCTGTCTCAAATAAGAACATTGACCATAACCACATGTACTCGCATCAGAGAAGTGGTGTAGCTCTTTTCTGAAAACGCATCCAAAATCAACTGGCACGTAGCATCGAGGTATGTTGATTTTCTCCAGATTTGCAAGGTCACTCAGCCACCGTTCCCACACTGGTTTTAATTTACTGAGGAGAGGTTCGTCCCAACTTGTACCTTGCCTACACATTTCCTGAAGCACTCTTTTCCCAATGAGCACGAAGGGAGCAATAAACCCCAGCGGGTCATAGATGGAGGCAACTGTGGATAGAATGCCACGACGAGTTGCTTGCTGATCCTTAATGCAGATGTGAAATCTGAAAGTGTCAGATTCAATGTGCCAAAGAATCCCTAAGGCTCTCTCCAACGTTGAATCATTGAAGGCGATATCAAGTGCTTTTACTTCAATGGCACGCTCAGAGGGGGGAATGCTCTCTAGCACCGACTTGTTATTGGTCACAAATTTGTGAAGTCTCAGACCACCAGTAGCACAGAGGTCTTGAGCTTCCCTTGCAAGCTGAATAGCTTCATCTACACTTGCTATGCTTGTGACGCCGTCATCAACGTAGAAGTCTCTCATAATGAACTGTGAGGCGAGAGGAAACCGGCTCTCGTTTTCCTTGGCAAGATATTTTAGTCCATAGTTGGCACATCCTGGCGATGATGTCGCACCAAATAGATGAACCTTCATACGGAATTCCTGTGGCTCTGCACTCAGGTCTCCGCCTTTCCACCAGAGGAAACGTAGATAATCTCTGTCAACTTCAGACACGTGGAACTGGTGGAACATTTTTTCTACATCACACATCAGTGCAATGTGATTCAGCCTAAATCTCATGAGGACACCAGTTAGATTATTTGTCAGATCTGGGCCTGATAGCAGGTGGTCATTAAGCCTGCTCCCCCTGAACCTTGCTGAACAGTCAAAAACGACACGGAGCTTTTCTGGCTTTTTGGAGTGATAAACCCCGTGGTGAGGGATGTACCATTTTTCTCCTTCCTTCCCTTCATGCTGAACAGCCTCTGCATCACCCTTCTCAATAACCTCATTCATGAACTTCGTGTAATGCTCCTTATATTTTTCATCCTTCAAAAGCTTTTTCTTCAGATGACCGAGCCGGACAATGGCTAGTTGCTTGTTGTTAGGAAGGTGTGGTCTCTCCTTAAAGGGGAGTGGCATCTCACAATGGTCATGAGCATTTCTTTGAATTCCATTTTTTAACATATTTAGGAAGAAAATGTCATCTTGAGAAACAGCCTTGCCCTCCTTATTGTCCTTGAAGTCAGACTCTAAGACCCGGATAGCGTCTGATGGGGTAACTGGTAGAAGTTCTCTGACGACAACTCTGTGACACATGTTAGCGATAGATGATAATTCGAGATTAGGTGATGAACATCCCACGATACTCCAACCTAGATCTGTGCGCACTGCATAAGGTTCATTATCACCTCCCATGATTACTTGCTTAGGTGCCAGTGCCCTTGAGCAGTTGTAGCCTATTAAGAGACCAACTTCACACTCCAGTTGTGGTGGAATTTCATCTGCTATAATGCTGAGATGATTCCAGTGCCTTGCCGTTTCACAGGTAGGAATGTGTTTTCGATTCACTGGTATGCAGTCCTTGGTGTAAGCCGGAGGAAGATCAATGAGGATTGTTGAGTCGTATCCACACACTCTGAGGCCTGAAACTCTTTCACTGTGCATTAAGGCATCCTTTCCAATCATGGTAGTTAGCTTGAGCCTCACAGGTTGTGCTTTGGTTTGTAAGCCTTGGCTAACATCCTGGTCAACGAAGACTGTGTCACTTTGTGTATCCAGCATGGCATAAACAAGCTTTTCCAAACCTGGATTGCTGATGGAGGAGACCCAGACTGGCACAATCATGGAAGTGTTTACAGATTGGTCCTTGGTGTCCACACTCAGAGACAATGTGGTTGCTGACTCGTCTATGATGCCGTGATTTGAGACCGGCACTTGTTTGGCTTTAGTGTGGTTGTCATCATGGAGACAGGTTGGATGTCTTCCCTTACATGTGTCACATGTGTGTCTGTAACGGCAATCTTTGGCACTATGGCCTGGCTTTAAGCAGCCGTAGCAGAGTCTCCTTTCCTTGACAAATCTCCGTTTATCCTCCAGTGATCTCCCTATGTACTGAGGACAGCTGTGCAGACGGTGGTTAATGTCTTTACAGAGCATACATGGTGGTTTTACACTTGGCCTTGATTTCACTTGGTTTTCTGTCTCTGTAACTGTTTGGGTATGTAGAACACGCTTCTCTCTAGGTGATTCTGTAGAATGAAGAGCATAGAATGACGTTATAGGATTACAGGCGACCTCTGCTTCCATCACCATAAAGTAAACAAATTCTTTGAAGTTTGGGAATTCCTGCCTGTCTCTCATAACTTGGGTGACTTGGCGGTTCCACCGTAATGCTGCCCAGTCTGGCAGCTTTTGAACCAATTTATGATTTTCCTCACAGTCATTCAAAATATCAAGGCCTTTAACGTGAGGCATGGCTTCTTGACATGCATGCAAGAAATCAGAAAATGTCCGGAATCCCTCAGCATCTTTTGGTTGGATCCTTGGCCAGTTAGTCAGCTTTTCTCTGAAGGCTCTCTGTATAACAAAGGGCTGACCGTATCTGTGGTTGAGACGGTTCCATGCATCCATATAGGCTTCATCATCACTTCTATAAAATATGCCATCAAGTATTTTCCGAGCTGGACCTCCAATGTACTTTCTGCATTGTCTGCAGCTTGTCTGCTGAAGAAATGTTCCTTCTATCTATCAATGAAATGAATGAAGCTTTCCACTCAATAAACTGAATGGGGTCACCAGTGAATACAGACGGCTCTGGCATTGGGAGCCTGTTCAGGGATATAGAATCCTGGACTGCTTGAGCAAGACATGACACATCTGTTTGTGAAGGTAAAGCAGTTTGTGGGACATGAGCAGACTGCTGGATGGGAGTTGAAGACACAGTTTGCTGTTGAGACATATGTTGCTGTCTCTTAGTGTTGTGATCAGAATACACACTGGCCTCTTGCATCACTTCCTGATTGTAAATCACTAATCTTGCTCGTGCAGCTCTAACATCCTTCTCTGCCTTCAGTCTTTCCAGCTCACGCTTCTGAACTTCCAGATCTTTCCTCTGCTGTTCTTCTAGGAGCTGGATCCTTTCCTTTTGTCTTTCCTCTTCCAATAACACCTCATACTCTGCTTCCTTAGCTGCTAACTCTGCTGCAGCATCAGCTCTTTTAGCTGCTACGATGGAGCTCACAGAGTGGTTGCTGGATTTGCTACTAAAGTTGTGACTTGAAGGTGAGGCTGTGGATCCATAGATGGAGCGAGCATAGTCTCTGTTAAGCAGCTCACGGAGACGCTGTTTTACTACATCACTGTTAAATTCTCCATCTATACCTGATATCCGTTCATATGCAATTTTTACAATGTCCTTTGTGACTGCATCGCAGGCATCAACACAACGTCTTATCTCTCTAGATGGAGTAATGTGATCTCTAATTTCCACATATATACTGGTAACATCATCCCTACCTTTCTCCAGGGTTTCTATAAGAGTTACCATTTGGCTTTCAGAAATGTCAGATTTGAGCTGTTCTCTTACTTTGCGTGCCTTGATTTTCCATAGTTCGTAAAAGTGGACGAGCCTTTTCTCCTTTCTTTGAGCCTCTTCTCTCTGAAATGCAAGCATCTTTTCCGTGGGGTTCCGTTGTCGACCAGAGCGGCGGAGATTCTCCTCTTCACTAGGCTGACAGACCTCCGTCAGCTGGTCTGAGTCCGTGTTGTCCAAAGGTGATTCCTCAGATGCTTCCATTTTGTAAAAAAGGTGCCACAAACTTAGACCATCACATCAAGTCCCTCCGCCGTAATCCCGGTGTCGATCAGAGCGGCGGTGACCGATGAGGTGAAGTTCTTACTGTAGCGTCCCCGGCTGAATGATGGTCAGATTCTTTTTTACTGATGGTTCATTATCCTTTATTTTCTCTTCACACATCCGTGACATATGAACACACCGTAAGAACTTGTGCCTTTCTCAGCCAGGTGCTTAAAAACAACAAAAGAATACTTTTCATTCAACCACGAAGCAGCGATCTTTTCCGTATTTACCAGGAAGTGCCTTTTCAAAATAAAAGAAACCGTTTCAAAATAAACGTATAAAAAAAAAAGCAATAGGGCATTAATAGGTCATTTACACTTTGCTCGTTAAACCATAATGCTTACATTTGTACATATAAACAAAATGTGTTATTCTTTCCCAGACGATCAAACAAAAAAGCCAACAGGGGTGAAAACAAAAGTTCCTTGTCAGAGGTAAAAAGTATCCTTAAACTGAGGGATGAAATCTGCACATTCTCAACAATATTAGCATGGAAGCCAGGTTACAGATCAGGAGGAAACATCTTGTGACTCTGGACTATTTTTGATAAAGAGTGAGTCTGAATGGAGCCTGACCTGTGCTCCATGGCTGCACTGAACACATGCTGTGTTGCCTCTAAGGCATTTTCATAATTTATGTTGTTTACTTTGAAAAGGTTCATTTGGATGTGATGGATTGTGGGTAGCAATTTTATTTTGAAGTTCGATTTCTGTGACATCACTTCCTCATGCGCATTTCTTCCTGGTTCCTCCGTGAGGGAAAACGGCACGTTGAAGACCGACGCACTGTGATGCTTTTCCACAGCCGGCACTTCAAAACATTGTTGGGCAACGCCTTGAGTGTGTATATTTATCATGATAACATGTTGAAAAGCACAAATAGTGGTTAACACTTGTATTTATTTCTGGTTGTGACATAATGCAATATGTCTGCAAATATAGATAATTGTTCTGTTTTGTATTTTTTTATATTACAGTTTTCACCGCTTGTCAAGGACAAAACAAAGAGATAAAAAGAGTCAACTCTACTCAGTCTACTGTGTTTTCTGACGGTGGTTTAGCTTGGTGTTTAAGCAGAATTGCTACACTCTGCATCAGGACACTACAGTGAAAAGGCGGCACTTGATGTTCCAAAGTGCTCAAGATGGCAAGCAACAAGTCGTCAGCGTCGAACGCCAAGAGCAAAGCAACATCATCATCATCTGTGAGTGCAGCTCATGCTAGAGCTAAAGCAGAAGCTGCTAAGGTGAGAGCATCGTATGCTAGCCACGAGGCTAAATTAAAGCTGGAAAAGGCTGCTAAAGAAGCTCAAAATCTGCTGGAAACTGCTAGAATTGAGACAGAGCTGGAAGTGCTAACATTAAATCGCGAAGCGGATGCAGCCATCGCTGAAGCACAGGTGCTGGAAGACGTAGCAGAAATGCAGGACATGTTGGGAAACGTGAGATCCGAGCCAGACGAAAGGCTTAGACTGCAACGTACTATTGAATATGTTCACTCTCAACAGGATCAGAATCACTCTACCCCTGCACCAGTACCAGTCCCACCTGTTATATCTCCAGACCATGCTGAATCACAAGACAGCTTTAGAACATGGCATCCACCTGCAAACACATCAGAATTCCAACTCACTAACAACAAGCCCAAGTCTGAAAGCAATGTTAAAACACATCCACCTGCACCAAGCCTGTGTGAACTGAGAAGAGTTGAGTCAAAGACTGACATCAAAAGAACAAACCACAAATACCCCGACACACGCTTACGGCTAGTGTGTCACACCCTGCAGACCCTTTGGCACAGTATTTGGCGCGACGAGATCTTGTTATGTCAGGACTGTATCAATTTGATGATAAGCCGGAGAATTTCCGTGCATGGCAGTCCTCATTCACCAATGCAGTAGCTGAAGTCCAACTTACAGCAACACAAGAACTAGACCTCATGACCAAATGGCTAGGAAAAGAGTCTGGCGAACAAATGAGACGCATACGTGCAGTGCATGTGAACAATGCCGATATGGCCATACGCAAGACGTGGGAGAGGCTGCGTGAATGCTATGCTGCCCCTGAGATAATCGAGCAGTCACTGTTCCAGAGACTCGACAGTTTTCCGAGGATTACAGCCAAAGATCACACCAAATTACGCGAACTTGGGGATTTGCTTTTGGAGATACAAGGCGCCAAGGAGGATGGATATCTCACTGGGCTGTCGTATCTGGACACTTCCAGAGGCATCGGACCAATTATAGACAAGCTTCCATATGGGCTCCAGGAGAAGTGGGTGTCATCTGGGTCAAGGTACAAAGAAGAGAACAACGGTTGCTTCCCCCCCTTTATTTACTTCTGTGACTTTGTGTGTTATGAGGCAAAGAAACAAAATGACCCCAGCTTTATTCGACAAAGCAGCGGCACACACCCCACAAAACCAGAAAGATTACCTGTGAAGAGCTTTAACACCAACAGATCTGTCACAGTTCACAAAACAGATGTCTCTACAATCAACAACGACCCTAACAAGAACTGCCCACTGCACGACAAACCCCATCCACTTAAAAGATGCAGGACATTCAGAAACAAGTCCATAGAGGACAGGAAGGCCTTTCTAAAACAGAAAGGAATATGCTTCAAGTGTTGTTCTTCAACCTCATATGTTGCCAGAGACTGCAAATCTTCAGTGAAGTGCCTTGAGTGTCAAAGCACCTACCATGATGCAGCCATGCACCCTAACCCACAACCTCAACCTACCAAGGCTCCTCCACTGCCACAAGAGAACGGCGGGGAGGGAGAAGATGGTTCTAATGTAACTGATGTTAGAACTAGCTGTACAGAGGTTTGTGGCTCCGATCAATGGGGCCGTTCGTGCTCTAAGATTTGCTTAGCAACAGTCTACCCCAAAGATTCAAAGCACAGAGCCATTAAAGCTTATGTTATCTTGGATGATCAGAGCAACCGCTCTTTAGCCAGGCCAGAGTTCTTTGAGCTGTTCGGTGTGGAGAATAAACCGCTCTTGTACCAGCTGAGAACATGCTCCGGCATCATGGAAACATATGGCAGGAAGGCAGAAGGATTCCAGATAGAATCATTGGATGGCACAACCCTCATCTCTCTTCCTCCACTCCTCGAGTGTCCTGAAATCCCAAACAATCGATCTGAAATCCCAACGCCGAGTGCAGCTCAGCATCAACCTCACCTCCATCACATAGCCAGGAACATCCCCGATCTGGACCCAGAGGCGGAGATACTCCTGCTGCTCGGAAGAGATGTGCTAAGAGCACACAAGGTCAGGCAGCAAGTTAACGGGCCACATAACGCTCCCTTTGCACAACGTCTCGATCTAGGCTGGGTGGTGATAGGAGAGGTGTGCCTAGGTAATGCACACAAACCAAAGGTTGACACATTCAAGACCCATGTGCAAGATAATGGTCGCCATTCCATCTTTCTGCCTTGCACAAGTTTCATGCAGGTCAAAGAAACACAGCCGAGCTTCAGCAAGCCTGACCAAGTGCCAGAGAGGATGCTAGGACACAGAGTGTTTGACCAAACTGAACAAGACAACAAACCTGCTCCATCAATTGAAGACGTCCTCTTTTTAAAGATCATGGACACAAGCGTCCACAGAGATGATGCCAGCAGTTGGGTTGCCCCATTGCCATTCAAAAAGACACGGCAACGTCTGCCAAACAACAGAGAGCACGTGGTCAAGCGGTTTCAATCCCTGCAACGTCAGTTCAAGAGGAGACCCGAAATGCAGAATCAATATCTGGCATTCATGGAGAAGATCATTGCCAATGGTCATGCAGAAGTAGCCCCACCTTTAAAGGAGGATGAGGAGTGCTGGTTTCTTCCATCATTCGGGGTATACCACCCGCAAAAGCCCAACCAAATTAGGGTAGTTTTTGATTCCAGCGCTCAGTACTCTGGTGTCTCCCTCAATGATGTGCTTCTGAAAGGTCCCGACCTCAACAATTCCCTCCTGGGCGTCCTTCTACGCTTCCGGAAGGAAAGAGTAGCTATCCTTGCTGACATCCAACAAATGTTCCACGGTTTTCTGGTCCATGAAAATCACCGCAACTTCCTTCGTTTCTTGTGGCACAAAGATAATGATCTCAGTAAAGCAGTTGTCGACTACCGCATGAGGGTTCATGTTTTTGGCAACTCGCCATCTCCTGCTGTAGCCACCTATGGTCTGCGAAGAGCCATTGCTGAAGGTGCTCAGAGGCATGGGGCAGACACAGTGAAGTTTGTGGAAAGACACTTTTACGTGGACGATGGTTTGGTGTCTCTGCCATCTGAAGCAGAGGCAATCAGCCTTCTCCAACGCACTCAGGCTTCACTTGCTGAATCAAACCTTCGCTTGCACAAGTTTGTGTCGAACAGTCCAACGGTCACTAGAGCTTTCCCGCCTGAAGATTGTGTTCCAGTCATCAAGGATCTGGACTTGAGTGAGGGAACTACACCCATGCAGCGCAGCTTGGGTTTGCTATGGGAGATCAAGACAGATACATTCACATCCTCTGCATCTACTGTTCTCAAACCTTTCACCCGACGCGGAGTTCTCTCTACCGTCAACAGCATCTTTGATCCCATGGGGTTGTTGGCGCCCGTCACGATCCAGGGAAGAGCTCTTCTTAGGGAGCTTACTTCGGAACCCACTGACTGGGACACACCCCTCCCAGCAAACAAGCTCAAGAAATGGGAAGCATGGAGAGATTCTCTTCAAGTCCTAAAGGAGCTCCATGTTCCACGCACATACACACCAACCTCGCTCATGAAAGCTGTCCACACAGAGTTGTGTGTATTCTCGGATGCCTCAACCATGGCCATTGGAGCCGTCGCGTACCTGAGAGCCATTCAGGAGGATGGAAAAGTGGAAGTCGGACTTGTCATGGGCAAAGCCAAATTAGCACCTCTGTCTGAACCCACAATCCCAAGGCTCGAACTCTGCGCCGCTGTTCTCGGAGTAGAAATGGCAGACCTCATTCGAGAAGAGCTAGATCTGAAATTGGATGCTATCAGGTTCTACACAGACAGCAAGGTGGTGCTGGGGTACATCAATAATGTGACAAAACGCTTTCACACCTATGTCCACAACAGAGTCCAGCGTATCCGACAATCCTCCGAACCAGAACAATGGCATTATGTGCGCACGGAGGAAAACCCTGCAGATCATGCATCCAGATCCTTACCTGCATCCCATCTTGGACAGAGTTCCTGGTTCACCGGACCTTCATTCCTACATCAACCGTCTGTAGAAACAACACGGACAAGTGAGACATTTGAGCTCATCGAACCAGAGAATGACTTAGAGATTCGCCGACAGGTATGCACCTACACTACTCACCTTGAGGAGCCTGTGCTTAACACTGATCGCTTTCAGCGCTTCTCCACCTTCATCTCTCTACTGCGAGCAGTGGCGTTTCTTATCCATATGGCAAGATCCCACAAACATCCCAAGCAAAACAGCAGGTGCTCAGGATGGCACATATGTCACTTACCTCGTACTGTGGACGAAATGGCTCAAGCGAAAGATGTCATTCTGAAAGCAGCACAAAGGCCAGCCTTTGCAAAAGAACTGTCAGCCATCCAAGCAAACAAAGTGGTGTCCACAAACAGCCCTTTGCATAAGCTCAGTCCAATCTTAGAGGGCAGTCTCATCTGTGTCGGAGGCAGACTAAAACATTCTCAACTTCCATGTGAAGAAAAGAACCCAGTAATCCTAGCCAAGGACAGTCACATTTCCCTACTGCTCGTACGACATTATCACGAGCAGGTGAGACATCAGGGCAGACACCTCACAGAAGGTGCAGTAAGAGCAGCTGGACTGTGGATTTTGGGTGGTAAACGACTGGTCAATTCTGTCCTCCACAAATGTATAATATGCCGGAAGCTGCGAGGGAGAATGGAAGAACAACGCATGGCTGACTTACCGACAGAACGTCTCAAGATCTGCCCTCCTTTCACGTATGTTGGGCTTGACGTCTTTGGGCCTTGGTCCATTGTTACCAGACGCACCAGAGGAGGACAGGCAGAGAGCAAACGGTGGGCCATAATGTTCAGTTGTTTGAGTTCAAGAGCTGTCCACATTGAACTGATTGAGTCCATGGACGCATCCAGCTGCATAAACGCTCTCAGGCGTTTCTTCGCTCTCAGAGGCCCTGTAGTACAACTCCAGTCTGATTGTGGCACTAACTTCATTGGAGCTAGCAAGGAGTTGGAGATGGACGATACTGTGCAGAGGTATCTCAACAAACAAGGATGTAGTTGGAACTTCCGACCTCCACATGCTTCCCACATGGGAGGCTCATGGGAACGGATGATCGGTGTTGCCAGGAGAATCCTTGATTCAATGCTCTTGCAGCAAAAAAGTCGTCTAACTCACGAGGTGCTGTCAACACTAATGGCAGAAATCACAGCGATCATCAACGCACGTCCACTCCTGCCTGTGTCCACAGACCCACAACAACCTTTCATTCTTTCACCAGCCATGCTCCTCACACAGAAATCAGGAGTTCCACCTCCTCCGGGAGATTTTACGGACAAAGACCTTTACACAAAACAATGGAGGCAAGTTCAAGCTCTCGCGAACCAATTTGGAACCGTTGGAGCCAAGAATACTTACCATCCTTACAACAAAGACAAAAATGGACAGTGACATGCAGAAACCTTCAGGTGGGGGATTTGGTTCTCCTCAGGGACAAACAGGCTGTTCGCAACTGCTGGCCCATGGCCATAGTCACAGCAACCTTTCCTGGGAAGGATGGACATGTGAGAAAGGTTGAGATTAAAACGACCAACCAAGGCGACGCAAGAACCTTCCTCAGGCCAGTCGCAGAAGTAGTTCTTCTTCTGACTAAGGACTAAGTCAAGGACTGTTGTTTTGGACCTCCTCAAGTTCATAATGACCTCACATAGGCCAGACGGGGAGTGTGTTGCCTCTAAGGCATTTTCATAATTTATGTTGTTTACTTTGAAAAGGTTCATTTGGATGTGATGGATTGTGGGTAGCAATTTTATTTTGAAGTTCGATTTCTGTGACATCACTTCCTCATGCGCATTTCTTCCTGGTTCCTCCGTGAGGGAAAACGGCACGTTGAAGACCGACGCACTGTGATGCTTTTCCACAGCCGGCACTTCGAAACATTGTTGGGCAACGCCGTGAGTGTGTATATTTATCATGATAACATGTTGAAAAGCACAAATAGTGGTTAACACTTGTATTTATTTCTGGTTGTGACATAATGCAATATGTCTGCAAATATAGATAATTGTTCTCTTTTGTATTTTTTTATATTACAGTTTTCACCGCTTGTCAAGGACAAAACAAAGAGATAAAAAGAGTCAACTCTACTCAGTCTACTGTGTTTTCTGACGCTGGTTTAGCTTGGTGTTTAAGCAGAATTGCTACACTCTGCATCAGGACACTACACATGCACTCAGTCATTTCACTCAGAATCTCCATGAGAGTTCTATGGTTTTATCACTTCACTGTTCATCTGTGTACTTTAACAACTGGAGCATTTTTCTCGTTATTGTTTGACATACATTTTCTTGTCAGCCTTGTACGTTGTTGGTGAATGTGGCTGTTTTGCATGAATGTATTTTAAGATGGCAAATGATACATATAGTTGCTGTTCTAGTTAGTCACATGTCCATCACCTACTTCATTTATCCTTCAGCAGCATTGTTGCTCTCATCAACTGATTACATCCAAGCAGATACTGCAATACGTGACACGCAACTAACATTGCCTAATTAGGTCAATTATAATTCTCACGCATTATGTTGTCTGATTGCATGTGGTCGGCTGACGAAAGGAACAATGATTAACTTGAACAGCAACTCCCCAACTTGGTATTTAAATTGTCTCCCACTGCCATCTCCACCTATAATAATACAAAAATATACTTTAATTATATAGCACTTTTTAAAAATAGACTTTACAAAAGTACTTTGACAACACGTATGTTGGGCTTGACGTCTTTGGGCCTTGGTCCATTGTTACCAGACGCACCAGAGGAGGACAGGCAGAGAGCAAACGGTGGGCCATAATGTTCAGTTGTTTGAGTTCAAGAGCTGTCCACATTGAACTGATTGAGTCCATGGACGCATCCAGCTGCATAAACGCTCTCAGGCGTTTCTTCGCTCTCAGAGGCCCTGTAGTACAACTCCAGTCTGATTGTGGCACTAACTTCATTGGAGCTAGCAAGGAGTTGGAGATGGACGATACTGTGCAGAGGTATCTCAACAAACAAGGATGTAGTTGGAACTTCCGACCTCCACATGCTTCCCACATGGGAGGCTCATGGGAACGGATGATCGGTGTTGCCAGGAGAATCCACTGCCATCTCCACCTATAATAATACAAAAATATACTTTAATTATATAGCACTTTTTAAAAATAGACTTTACAAAAGTACTTTGACAACAAACAAAGAAAGGTAAATATAAACTTGAACACGTAAAAGCAATAAAAGGAGATTAAAATAAGTGAACACGTAAAATAAAAGGTGAAAAGAAAACGATAAAATAACAGTATCACATGAAAGCAACTCTATAAAAATAGTTTATAATAAGTGATTTAAAAGAGGTCCCTGACTCTGCAAGCCTTATCTCCTCAGGCCATTTCAAAGCTGAGGGGCTCTGATGGCAAAAGCAGGGTCACCTTTTGTTCGGAACAGCAAAAGCAGGGTCACCTTTTGTTCGGAACAGCAAAAGCAGGGTCACCTTTTGTTCGGAACAGCAAGCAGGGTTCCACCTGAGGATCTAAGGCTGTGTGAAAGTAATATGGGGTCATAAATTCTATGATGTGTCTTGGAGCCAGACCTTGGCATGCTTTAAAAGTGATCAGTAAAATCCTAAAATCAATTCTAAAACGTACAGGGACCAATGAAGAGAAGCAAGGATTGGGTGGTGTGATTTTGCCTTGTAAGTGCACAGTGGTATTCAGGAAAACAAAAGTAGACCTGATATATGGTGATCATGGTGAACCTTCACCTGTTTCACTGTAGAAAAGAAGGTTTGGACCTGAAGGTTGTGGCACCTCCAATAAATATTAACAGTTCAGTGTGGAGAATTTAGTGACATCTGGTGGAGAATTTTCATGTTGCAGCTGAATACCCCTCACCTCACCCTCCTCTTCCGAACATGTGAGAGAACCTGTGGTAACCTTCAGTTGTCATAAAAACTCAGAAGATGTTTAGTTTGTTCAGTCTGGGCTACTGTAAGAAACATGGTGGCCTCCGTAAAGAGGATCCGCTCCTTACGTAATTATAAAAGGCTCATTGGGGGGTAAAGAAAACAATTACTGCAATATAGAAGAAACACACTGGTGAGAACATCACTAAGATCACTTTATATTCAGTTTCTGCCAGTAAATCCCTTTCACCTAGATCTTACACACTGGACCTTTAACCAATATATTAAAGTTATTGTAAGTGCCTGAATACAATATTACAGTACATATTCATGTTTATAAATCACAACAGTGTTATGATACACTGGTAGGTAAATAGATAATTCAACTAAAAAGGACAATGAACCAGTCAACTCTTTCAAATGTGTTTTAACTCGGTTGCTTTTATTTTCAGAGAGATGTAAGATTCAAACAATGAAACATCATGTCAGGTGACTGCAAACCAGACAACTTTCCAAACATTTCAGAACATAAACATGCTGCTTCATCACTTGCTTCATCAGATTAACAGAATAACCAATTGTTGATTATTCAGCAAAAGAGGCTTTCCAACCACCTCCCAGCTGCTCCATCACTGGCAGCTTCACTTGTTGCGCTTTGATCCACCAGACGCACCTACAGTGACACACACACAATGGATGATCCGTACATTTTATCTAGCAACAGAGAAAGCAATACCGATACAATCACAGATATTAAGTAGATTAGAAAAGGTGAAAACAGTACAAGAAACAATTAAGATATAGAAGTTTTCCACCCAAGGACACAGTTCAAACCAAAATGAGCCATGTACTGTTTACCTTTTGATTGACAGACAGACACCAGACTTCCTGCTCCCACTCCACCTCTGCCAGCCACTGCAGAAGCCGACATCATTTTAGCAGCCGTGGAGCCTGCTTTAATTCCACCTGAGGTGAAACCCGCGGGCCCCAGAGAACCAGGGGTAGAACCCTTAGCCACTGCTGAACACAACAGATATGAAGCCTTCATTATTGTTGTTATTGTGATTTTTGCTTTTGTTATTGTTTCTATCATTGTTATTGTTATTGCATGTCTATTGATGTATTACCTGCTCCAACTGCTGCTCTTGACACTGAAACACAAGAATAAAATTGCATCTTATTAGAATGAAGCTTTACAGACTTGTATTACATGCTTTTATTAATCAAGTGAAACATGATGCTACATATAGGTGTTGATTTTCTAAAAGAATGTTTCAGTCTGGTCAGATGAAAAATGGTACTCACCAGGATCCATGTTTTTTCTTTGCTCTCCTCTCTGCTGTGTTTTTCCTCTGTTGTGAGCAGCCTGGAGCTGGACTGGTATTTATTCTCTTCATGATGGTTTCCTCAGAAACAAAACTGTGATACAATCTGAACACTAGGGAGCGTCTCTACTGGATTGCTGAGGAAAATGAAACTGATGAAATCCATCCAACTGGAAACAAAGGTATGGAAAATGAATCTGCAGTTTTATTATTTTCATTTCAAAACAAACATGGCAGAATAAATGTTACTTAAACAAAGAAAGGAAGTTTTTCTTGAAAGCACCAGTGTACAACTAACTTATAGCTTGTCTGATTGTAATAAAATAATTAATTTAACATAACTGGGCTGTATCGATGATACTTTGGACCCGTGTTATTCTTTCCCAGACGATCAAATAAACATGCTAACAGGGATAAAGACAAAACTTCCTTGTCAGAGGTAAAAAGTATTCTTTAAACTGAAGGATGAAATCTGCACATTCTCAACAATAATAAGCTTAGATGCTAGGTTACAGATCAGGAGGAAAAATCAAGTGACTCTGAACTATTTTTGATAAAGAGTGAGTCTGAATGGAGCCTGACCTGTGCTACACAGCTGCACTGAAGACATGCACTCAGTCATTTCACTCAGAATCTCCATGAGGCTTCTACGGTTTTATCACTTCACTGTTCATCTGTGTACTTTAAAAACTAGAGCCTTTTTCTCTTTGTTGTTTGAATTCATTTTTCTTGTCAGCCTCGTACGTTGTTGGTGAATGTGGCTGTTTTACATGAATGTATTTTAAGATGGCAAATGATAAATATTATAATGCGTGAGAATTTAAGAATAATTCTCACGCATTATAATTTCAGATTGGGTGTGGTCAGCTGATGAAAGGAACCATGCTGGTGAAGTATAAATAAAGTAGGTAAATGTCTTCTGACTAAGTAGAACAGCCACTCCCCTGCCTTGGTATTTAACTTGTATCCCATTGACATCTCCACCCACTGTATAATAATATACAAATAACTTTATTTATATAGCACCTTTTAAAAACAAACTTTACAAAGTGCTTTGACAACAAAGCTAGAAAGGTAAATATAAACTTGAGCACGTTAAAGCAATAAAAGGAGATTAACATATGTATATACGTAAAATAAAAGTTGCAAAGAAAATGATAAAATCACAGTATCACATGAAAGCAAGTCTATACAAATGGGTTTTAAGAAGTGATGGGTTAAGATGGCAAATGATACATATATTTGCTGTTCTAGTTAGTCACATGTCCATCACCTACTTCATTTATCCTTCAGCAGCATTGTTGCTCTCATCAACTGATTACATCCAAGCAGATACTGCAATACTTGACCCGCAACTAACATTGCCAAATTAGGTCAATTATAATTCTCACGCATTATGCTGTCTGATTTCATGTGGTCGGCTGATGAAATGAACAATGACTAAGTAGAACAGCAACTCCCCAACTTGGTATTTAAATTGTCTCCCACTGCCATCTCCACCTATAATAATACAAAAATATACTTTAATTATATAGCACTTTTTAAAAATAGACTTTACAAAAGTACTTTGACAACAAATCAAGAAAGGTAAATATAAACTTGAACACGTAAAAGCAATAAAAGGAGATTAAAATAAGTGAACACGTAAAATAAAAGGTGAAAAGAAAACGATAAAATCACAGTATCACACGAAAGCAACTCTATAAAAATGGGTTATAGTAAGTGATTTAAAAGAAGCCCCTGACTCTGAAAGCCTTATCTTCTCAGGCCGTTCCAAAGCTGAGGGGCCCTGATGGCAACAGCAGGGTCACATTTAGTTTGGAACAGCAAGCAGGGTTCCAGCTTAGGATCTAAGGCTGTGTGAAGGCACATAAGGGGGCAGTAATTCTGTGATGTGTCTTGGGGCCAGACCCTGGTATGCTTTAAAAGTGATCAGTAAAATCCTAAAATCCATTCTAAAACGTACAGGGACCAATGAAGAGAAGCAAGGATCGGGTTGATGTGATTTTAAACTTTATAAAGGCCAGTGAGACCAGTGTAGATCACCAACAGTAAATACTGCACACATAGTGCACAGTGGTTCTCAGGAAAACAGAAGTAGAGATTAGCCTGATAGATGGTGATCATTGTGCCTTTGTCACTGTGGAAAAGAAGGTTTTGGACCTGAAGGTTGTGGCACCTCAAGTAAATATTTACAGTTCAGTGTGAAGAATGTAGTGACATCTAGTGGTGAATTTTCATGTTGCAGCTGAATACCCCTCAACTCACCCTCCTCTTCCAAACATGAGAGAGAACCTGTGGTAACCTTCAGTTGTCCTAAAAACTCAAAAGGTGTTTAGGTTGTCCAGTCTGGGCTACTGTAAAAAGCATGACGGCCTCCGTAAAGAGGATCCGCTCCCTACGTAATTATAAAAGGCTCATTGGGGGGTAAAGAAAACAATTACTACAATATAGAAGAAACACACTGGTGAGAACATCACTAGGATCACTTTATATTCAGTTTCTGCCACTAGATCCCTTTCACCTAGATCTTACACACTGGACCTTTAACTAATATATTAAAGTTATTGTAAGTGCCTAAATACAATATTACAGTAGATGTTCATGTTTATAAATCACAACAGTGTTATGATACACTGGTAGGTCAATAGATACTTCTACTAAAAAGGAAAATGAACCAGTCAACTCTTTCAAAATTGTTTTAACCCGGTTGCTTTTATTTTTGGAGATGTAATATTCAAACAATGAAACATCATGTAAGGTGACTGCAAACCAGATAACTTTCCAAACATTTCAGAACATAAACATGCTGCATCATCACTTGCTTCATCAGATTAACAAGGTGACCAATTGTTGATTATTCAGATAAGGAGGCCTACCAACAACCCCACCCCGCTGCTCGCAGCTGCAGCGACCCCCGACACACCAACTGCACCTACAGTGACACAAACACATTGGACGATCAGTACATTTGATCAAGTTATAGTGAAAGCATTCCCAATACTGTCATCACAATACAGTGTATACAGTAATATCAAATGAAATGATATTCTGGCCACCAGAACTACTACAAAGCTGTCACATATGTTTTAATTGAGATATTGGCATAAAATATATTGTCAGTATAAGATGACTGAACAATCGAGGGAGAGAAGTAGAATAAGGGTAACAAAATTGACTGTCTACTGAAACCAAATAAAAACAGATTTAATCATAAATGAAACAACACAAAAAAATGTGCATTAGATTAAGCATGTAAATTATGGTACAGCAGATGTTAAGTGGATTAGAAAAGGTGAAAACAGTAAAAGAAACACTTAAGAATTAAGAAAATATCCCCCCAAGGACAGTTCAAACCAAAATAAACCATCTACTGTTTACCTATTGTTGGAATAATAGCCACTGTACTTCCAGCTACCACTCCACCTCCGCTAGCCACTGCAGAAAACGACATCAGACTAGCAGCAATGGAACCTGCTGCAATTCCAGCTGAGGTGAAACCTACGACCGCAAGAACAGCAGGGGCCGCGGCCACAGTCCCTGCTGCACCTGGACGAGAACACAGCAGAGATGGAGCCTTCATAATCATTGTTGTTATTTGTTGCTATTGTTATTTCATATCTATTAATGTCTTACCTGCTCCAAATGCTAAAGCTGTCACTGAAACACAAGAAAAAAATTGTATCTTATTACAGCGAAGCTTTACAGACTTGTAGTTCATACTTTTATTAATCAAGTGAAACATGATGCTACATATAGGTGTTGATTTTCTAAAAGAATGTTTCAGTATAGTCAGAGGAAGAGTGGTACTCACAAAGGCCCATCGTTTTTTCTTTGTTCTCCTCTCAGAAAAGTTTTTCCTCTGTTGTGAGCAGCCTGGAGCTGGACTGGTATTTATACACTTCATGATGGTTTCCTCAGAAACGAAACTGTGGTACAATCTGAACACTAGGGGGCGTCTCCACAGGACTGCGGAGGAAAATAAAATTGATGAAATCCACCCAACTGAAAACAAAGGTATGGAAAATGAATCAGCAGTTCTATTATTTTCATTTAAAAAAACAAAAACAATGGCACAAGTCATGGCAAATCAAAGGTTACTCAAACAAAGGAAAGAGGTTTTTCATGAAAGCACCAGTGTACAATTAACTTATAGCTTGTCTGTTTGTAATAAAATAATTAATTTAAACATGACTGGGCTGTATCGATGAAACTTTGGCAGATACTTTGCTTGTTGAATCATAATGCTTACATTTGTACATATAAACAAAATGTGTTATTCTTTCCCAGACGATCAAACAAAAAAGCCAACAGGGGTGAAAACAAAACTTCCTTGTCAGAGGTAAAAAGTATCCTTAAACTGAGGGATGAAATCTGCACATTCTCAACAATATTAGCATGGAAGCCAGGTTACAGACCAGGAGGAAACATCTTGTGACTCTGGACTATTTTTTGATAAAGAGTGAGTCTGAATGGAGCCTGACCTGTGCTCCATGGCTGCACTGAACACATGATCTCAGTCATTTCACTCAGAATCTCTATGAGAGTTCTATGGTTTTATCACTTCACTGTTCATCTGTGTACTTTAACAACTGGAGCATTTTTCTCGTTATTGTTTGACATACATTTTCTTGTCAGCCTTGTACGTTGTTGGTGAATGTGGCTGTTTTGCATGAATGCATTTTAAGATGGCAAATGATACATATAGTTGCTGTTCTAGTTAGTCACATGTCCATCACCTACTTCATTTATCCTTCAGCAGCATTGTTACTCTCATCAACTGATTACATCCAAGCAGACACTGCAATACGTGACACGCAACTAACATTACCTAATTAGGTCAATTATAATTCTCACGCATTATGTTGTCTGATTGGATGTGGTCAGAGGATGAAAAGAACAATGACTAACTAGAACAGCAACTCCCAATCTTGGTATTTAAATTGTCTCCCACTGCCATCTCCACCTATAATAATACAAAAATATACTTTAATTATATAGCACTTTTTAAAAATAGACTTTACAAAAGTACTTTGACAACAAATCAAGAAAGGTAAATATAAACTTGAACACGTAAAAGCAATAAAAAGAGATTAAAATAAGTGAACACGTAAAATAAAAGGTGAAAAGAAAACGATAAAATAACAGTATCACACGAAAGCAACTCTATAAAAATGAGTTATAATAAGTGATTTTAAAGAAGTGCCTGACTCTGCAAGCTTTATCTCCTCAGGCCGTTTCAAAGCTGAGGGGCCCTGATGGCAAAAGCAGGGTCACCTTTTGTTCGGAACAGCAAGCAGGGTTCCACCTGAGGATCTAAGGCTGTGTGAAAGTAATATGGGGTCATAAATTCTGTGATGTGTCTTGGAGCCAGACCTTGGCATGCTTTAAAAGTGATCAGTAAAATCCTAAAATCAATTCTAAAACGTACAGGGACCAATGAAGAGAAGCAAGGATTGGGTGGTGTGATTTTGCCTTGTAAGTGCACAGTGGTATTCAGGAAAACAAAAGTAGACCTGATATATGGTGATCATGGTGAACCTTCACCTGTTTCAATGTAGAAAAGAAGGTTTGGACCTGAAGGTTGTGGCACCTCCAATAAATATTAACAGTTCAGTGTGGAGAATTTAGTGACATCTGGTGGAGAATTTTCATATTGCAGCTGAATACCCCTCACCTCACCCTCCTCTTCTGAACATGAGAGAGAACCTGTGGTAACCTTCAGTTGTCATAAAAACTCAGAAGATGTTTAGGTTGTTCAGTCTGGGCTACTGTAAGAAACATGGTGGCCTCCGTAAAGAGGATCCGCTCCTTACGTAATTAAAAAAGGCTCATTGGGGGGTAAAGAAAACAATTACTGCAATATAGAAGAAACACACTGGTGAGAACATCACTAGGATCACTTTATATTCAGTTTCTGCCAGTAGATCCCTTTCACCTAGATCTTACACACTGGACCTTTAACCAATATATTAAAGTTATTGTAAGTGCCTAAATACAATATTACAGTACATATTCATGTTTATAAATCACAACAGTGTTATGATACACTGGTAGGTAAATAGATAATTCAACTAAAAAGGACAATGAACCAGTCAACTCTTTCAAATGTGTTTTAACTCGGTTGCTTTTATTTTCGGAGATGTAAGATTCAAACAATGAAACATCATGTCAGGTGACTGCAAACCAGACAACTTTCCAAACATTTCAGAACATAAACATGCTGCTTCATCACTTGCTTCATCAGATTAACAGGATAACCAATTGTTGATTATTCAGCAAAAGAGGCTTTCCAACCACCTCCCAGCTGCTCCATCACTGGCAGCTTCACTTGGTGCCCTTGGACGCACCAGACGCACCTACAGTGACACACACACAATGGATGATCAGTACCTTTTATCAAGCAACAGAGAAAGCAATACTAATACAATCACAGATGTTACGTGGATTAGAAAAGGTGAAAACAGTGCAAGAATCAATTAAAGACCTAGAGAGAATTATTCATGCGTCCATAACCTCTCGTCTGGATTATTGTAATTCCCTGTATGTAGGCATAGACAAATCATCCATTAAACGCCTGCAGCTAGTCCAAAATGCTGCTGCTCGCCTGCTGACCAGGACAAAAAAGAGAGACCATATTACACCCATGTTGCGCCTTCTACACTGGCTTCCTATATGTCACAGGATCGTTATTAAAATCCTACTTTTATCTTTTAAATCTCTTAACAGACTGGCAATTTCTTATTTATCAGAACTTCTCATTATGCACGCTCCTGTTAGGGAACTGAGATCAGCCACTCAACTGCTCCTCGACAAACCTCAGACAAGATTAGTGACAAGAGGTGATCGCGCCTTCGCAGTAGCCGCCCCAAACCTGTGGAACAACCTACCACTTCACATTAGATCTGCCCCGTCTTTAACACAATTTAAATCCCTATTAAAATCACCTCTGTTCTCACAGGCTTTCTCCTCGAGTTGATTGCGTTTGACATTGCCATTAAGATATAGAAGTTATCCACCCAAGGACAAAATTAAAACCAAAATGAACCATCTACTGTTTACCTTTTGATTGAAAAGCAGACACCAGACTTCCTGCTCCCACTCCACCTCCGCTAGCGACTGCAGAAGCCGACATCATTTTAGCAGCCGTGGAGCCTGCCTCAATTCCACCTGAGGTGAAACCTACGGCCCCCAGAGCAACTGGGGTCTTGTCCTCAGCCACTGCTGAACACAACAGATATGAAGCCTTCATTATTATTGTTATTATGATTGTTGTTCGTGTTTTTATTATTATTAATGTTATTTATATTTCATGTCTATTAATGTCTTACCTGCTCCAACTGCTGCTTTTGTCACTGAAACACAAGAATAAAATTGCATCTTATTAGAATGAAGCTTTACAGACTTGTATTACATGCTTTTATTAATCAAGTGAAACATGATGCTACATATAGGTGTTGGTTTTCTAAAAGAATGTTTCAGTCTAGTCAGAGGAAGAGTGGTACTCACCAGGATCCATGTTTTTTCTTTGCTCTCCTCTCTGCTGTGTTTTTCCTCTGTTGTGAGCAGCCTGGAGCTGGACTGGTATTTATTCTCTTCATGATGGTTTCCTCAGAAACGAAACTGTGGTACAATCTGAACACTAGGGAGCGTCTCTACTGGACAGCTGTGGAAAATAGATATGGAAAATGAATCAGCAGTTCTGTAATTTAATTTCAAAACAAACATGGCAGAACAAATGTTAATTATATAAAGGAAGGACGTTTTCATTAAAGCACCATAAACTTAATCAAGTTGTTGTTAATGAAGAAAGCTGTACAAATAAAGATAATTTATGAAGCTTGATATGTTGATGCTATCTTCAGTAAAAGAGTCTGATTCAACCTCTTGACTAAATTCACGCTGACATTAATGTAGCTACTGATCCAACTCAATGTTTTACCAGAGAAGGAAGATGACAACTGTGTTGAACTAGACAACCATCATGATGGGAGACACTTCATCATCCAACCATTATCTAAACTACTGATGAATTGAGGGGCTGGAGTCTCTGGTTCCTGTGGATAAACTGTATGATAAACACCTGCGGGGAATTTCATTCTTCTAACCCTAGCCCCTCATCAAATTTGATACAAATATAAATGTGACCAAATATAAAACTTAATGAAATGTATGCGGATACTGCAAGGCAATAATTCAGGTTTTGTCATGTCTATGGAAATATGGGTACCGAAGATACTGTTATTATCCTCATAGCTGGATTATCCTTCACCAGCATTAGAACGCAGTGGCCCGGTTCATCACAGTGTGTAAAAATCCCTCAGATAATAATAAGGTGCATCGGATCTCGGATGTAGTTGCTGAGTCTGCGTCTCTGCTTTCTCTTGCCATCTGTATATGAGACCCTTTTATAAAAGTCACTTTTATATTTTTGGCTTTTAGATACATGCACAACACTGACATACATACCTACCCGTACTCTCCGATCTTCCTTCTGTCCACTTATTCCTTATGGGTTGTAGACCCTTTAGCTGTGCAGCCCCTCGTTTCTGGAACTCTCTTCATCTTTGACAATTACTTTGTACCCAACTTCAAATCCCACCTCAAACCCCTTCATTTTAGACAGGTTTATTCTGTGTGGAAATGCCCTGTATGAAGCTTTGCTTTATACCAGTTTTTATAATACAGCACATGTTAAACACAGTTACAAGGTGCTTTACTAGTTATAAATAGGGCAGACAGGAAAAAGATCAAAAGCAATTGGAAAATCACAGCATTAGAGCACAGATGGAGAAATAAAAAGTGTCACAGATGAGAAACCAGTAAAATGATTATAAAATGATAAAGATAGATGCTAAGATCAGAACTAGGAGAAAGCCCTCCTAAACAGACAGATTTAAAAGGAGTTTGACAGATAGATGTCCTCAGAGTGGGAGAACCTGATAGAAAAGACCCAGCTGCCTTCGGTCCTCAGCCGGGACTTTAGAATGGTGAGCAGGGCCTTTGATTTAACATCTTAACTGATGATAACAGGAATAAATTTAAGACTTGTTTAAGAAATAGTTGTGACTTCAGTCAGGACTTCCTTTTCTCTTTGTCACTGGCACCTCCAGTAAATATTAACAGTTCAGTGTGTCGTATTAGTGACATCTAGTGGTGAGCTTTCATATTGCAGCTGAAAACCCCTCATCCTCCCCTTCCAAACACAAGAGAGAAACTGTTGCCTTCAGTTGTCATGGAAACTCAAAAGATGTTTAGTTTGATCAGTCTGGGTGTCTGTAAAAAACATGGCAGCCTCCGTCAAGAGGACCCGCTCCTGATGTAAATATAAAAGGCTCATTGGGGGGTAAAGAAAATATTCCTACAATATAGATGAAAGACACTGGTGAGAACATCACTAGGATCAATTTATATTCAGTATCTGCCAGTAGATCCCTTTCACCTAGATCTTACACACTGGACCTTTAACAAATATATTAAAGTCATTTTAAGTGCTTAAATACAATATTACGGTACAAATTTTTGTTTATAAATCACGACAGTGTTATGATACACTGGTATATAAATAGATACTTCAACTAAAAAAGGACAATGAACCAGTCAACTCTTTCAAATGTGTTTTAACTCGGTTGCTTTTATTTTCGGAGATGAAAGATTCAAACAATGAAACATCATGTCAGGTGACTGCAAACCTGAAAACTTTCCAAACATTTCAGAACATAAACATGCTGCATCATCACTTGCTTCATCAGATTAACAGGATAACCAATTGTTGATTATTCAGCAAAAGAGGCTTTCCAACCACCTCCCAGCTGCTCCATCACTGGCAGCTTCACTTGGTGCCCTTGGACGCACCAGACGCACCTACAGTGACACACACACAATGGATGATCAGTACCTTTTATCAAGCAACAGAGAAAGCAATACTAATACAATCACAGATGTTACGTGGATTAGAAAAGGTGAAAACAGTGCAAGAATCAATTAAAGACCTAGAGAGAATTATTCATGCGTCCATAACCTCTCGTCTGGATTATTGTAATTCCCTGTATGTAGGCATAGACAAATCATCCATTAAACGCCTGCAGCTAGTCCAAAATGCTGCTGCTCGCCTGCTGACCAGGACAAAAAAGAGAGACCATATTACACCCATGTTGCGCCTTCTACACTGGCTTCCTATATGTCACAGGATCGTTATTAAAATCCTACTTTTATCTTTTAAATCTCTTAACAGACTGGCAATTTCTTATTTATCAGAACTTCTCATTATGCACGCTCCTGTTAGGGAACTGAGATCAGCCACTCAACTGCTCCTCGACAAACCTCAGACAAGATTAGTGACAAGAGGTGATCGCGCCTTCGCAGTAGCCGCCCCAAACCTGTGGAACAACCTACCACTTCACATTAGATCTGCCCCGTCTTTAACACAATTTAAATCCCTATTAAAATCACCTCTGTTCTCACAGGCTTTCTCCTCGAGTTGATTGCGTTTGACATTGCCATTAAGATATAGAAGTTATCCACCCAAGGACAAAATTAAAACCAAAATGAACCATCTACTGTTTACCTTTTGATTGAAAAGCAGACACCAGACTTCCTGCTCCCACTCCACCTCCGCTAGCGACTGCAGAAGCCGACATCATTTTAGCAGCCGTGGAGCCTGCCTCAATTCCACCTGAGGTGAAACCTACGGCCCCCAGAGCAACTGGGGTCTTGTCCTCAGCCACTGCTGAACACAACAGATATGAAGCCTTCATTATTATTGTTATTATGATTGTTGTTCGTGTTTTTATTATTATTAATGTTATTTATATTTCATGTCTATTAATGTCTTACCTGCTCCAACTGCTGCTTTTGTCACTGAAACACAAGAATAAAATTGCATCTTATTAGAATGAAGCTTTACAGACTTGTATTACATGCTTTTATTAATCAAGTGAAACATGATGCTACATATAGGTGTTGGTTTTCTAAAAGAATGTTTCAGTCTAGTCAGAGGAAGAGTGGTACTCACCAGGATCCATGTTTTTTCTTTGCTCTCCTCTCTGCTGTGTTTTTCCTCTGTTGTGAGCAGCCTGGAGCTGGACTGGTATTTATTCTCTTCATGATGGTTTCCTCAGAAACGAAACTGTGGTACAATCTGAACACTAGGGAGCGTCTCTACTGGACAGCTGTGGAAAATAGATATGGAAAATGAATCAGCAGTTCTGTAATTTAATTTCAAAACAAACATGGCAGAACAAATGTTAATTATATAAAGGAAGGACGTTTTCATTAAAGCACCATAAACTTAATCAAGTTGTTGTTAATGAAGAAAGCTGTACAAATAAAGATAATTTATGAAGCTTGATATGTTGATGCTATCTTCAGTAAAAGAGTCTGATTCAACCTCTTGACTAAATTCACGCTGACATTAATGTAGCTACTGATCCAACTCAATGTTTTACCAGAGAAGGAAGATGACAACTGTGTTGAACTAGACAACCATCATGATGGGAGACACTTCATCATCCAACCATTATCTAAACTACTGATGAATTGAGGGGCTGGAGTCTCTGGTTCCTGTGGATAAACTGTATGATAAACACCTGCGGGGAATTTCATTCTTCTAACCCTAGCCCCTCATCAAATTTGATACAAATATAAATGTGACCAAATATAAAACTTAATGAAATGTATGCGGATACTGCAAGGCAATAATTCAGGTTTTGTCATGTCTATGGAAATATGGGTACCGAAGATACTGTTATTATCCTCATAGCTGGATTATCCTTCACCAGCATTAGAACGCAGTGGCCCGGTTCATCACAGTGTGTAAAAATCCCTCAGATAATAATAAGGTGCATCGGATCTCGGATGTAGTTGCTGAGTCTGCGTCTCTGCTTTCTCTTGCCATCTGTATATGAGACCCTTTTATAAAAGTCACTTTTATATTTTTGGCTTTTAGATACATGCACAACACTGACATACATACCTACCCGTACTCTCCGATCTTCCTTCTGTCCACTTATTCCTTATGGGTTGTAGACCCTTTAGCTGTGCAGCCCCTCGTTTCTGGAACTCTCTTCATCTTTGACAATTACTTTGTACCCAACTTCAAATCCCACCTCAAACCCCTTCATTTTAGACAGGTTTATTCTGTGTGGAAATGCCCTGTATGAAGCTTTGCTTTATACCAGTTTTTATAATACAGCACATGTTAAACACAGTTACAAGGTGCTTTACTAGTTATAAATAGGGCAGACAGGAAAAAGATCAAAAGCAATTGGAAAATCACAGCATTAGAGCACAGATGGAGAAATAAAAAGTGTCACAGATGAGAAACCAGTAAAATGATTATAAAATGATAAAGATAGATGCTAAGATCAGAACTAGGAGAAAGCCCTCCTAAACAGACAGATTTAAAAGGAGTTTGACAGATAGATGTCCTCAGAGTGGGAGAACCTGATAGAAAAGACCCAGCTGCCTTCGGTCCTCAGCCGGGACTTTAGAATGGTGAGCAGGGCCTTTGATTTAACATCTTAACTGATGATAACAGGAATAAATTTAAGACTTGTTTAAGAAATAGTTGTGACTTCAGTCAGGACTTCCTTTTCTCTTTGTCACTGGCACCTCCAGTAAATATTAACAGTTCAGTGTGTCGTATTAGTGACATCTAGTGGTGAGCTTTCATATTGCAGCTGAAAACCCCTCATCCTCCCCTTCCAAACACAAGAGAGAAACTGTTGCCTTCAGTTGTCATGGAAACTCAAAAGATGTTTAGTTTGATCAGTCTGGGTGTCTGTAAAAAACATGGCAGCCTCCGTCAAGAGGACCCGCTCCTGATGTAAATATAAAAGGCTCATTGGGGGGTAAAGAAAATATTCCTACAATATAGATGAAAGACACTGGTGAGAACATCACTAGGATCAATTTATATTCAGTATCTGCCAGTAGATCCCTTTCACCTAGATCTTACACACTGGACCTTTAACAAATATATTAAAGTCATTTTAAGTGCTTAAATACAATATTACGGTACAAATTTTTGTTTATAAATCACGACAGTGTTATGATACACTGGTATATAAATAGATACTTCAACTAAAAAAGGACAATGAACCAGTCAACTCTTTCAAATGTGTTTTAACTCGGTTGCTTTTATTTTCGGAGATGAAAGATTCAAACAATGAAACATCATGTCAGGTGACTGCAAACCTGAAAACTTTCCAAACATTTCAGAACATAAACATGCTGCATCATCACTTGCTTCATCAGATTAACAAGGTGACCAATTGTTGATTATTCAGAAAAAGAGGCGTGCCACAAACCCCCCAGCTGCTCCAACACCGGCCACAGCTGCAGTGGCGGCCATTGACAAACCAGCCGCACCTACAGTGACACACACACATTGGGCGATCAGTACATTTTATCAAGCTACAGAGAAAGCAATACCAATACTATCATCACTATACAGCACATACAGTGATATCTTTATTCTACCTAAAGACTGCATTAGACAGACAGACAGATGGATAGTTTACACACAGTTCAAACCTAAATGAACCATCTGTTTACCTGCGGATTGAAGAGCAGCGACTGCACCTCCTGCTGCCACTGCACCCCCGTTAGCCACTGCAGCAGCAGACATAACTTTAGCAGCCACTGAGCCTGCTGCCACTCCAGCTGCGGTGAAACCTGCGGCCCCGAGAACAACAGGGGCTGCCGCCACAGCCCCTACTGCACCTGGACAAGAACACAGCAGAGATGGAGCCTTCATTATTATTGTTGTTGTTGTTGCTATTGTTATTTCATGTCTATTAACGTCTTACCTCCTACTATTGCTGCACCTGTCACTGAAACACAAGAATAGAATTGCCTCTTATTACAGCGAAGCTTTACAGACTTGTATTACATACTTTTATTTATAAAGTGAAACATGATGCTACATATAGATGTTGATTTTCTAAAAGAAGGTTTTAGTATAGTCAGAGAACGAGTGATACTCACAAGGATCCATGTTTTTTCTTTGCTGTTTTTACTCTGTTGTGAGCAGCATACACG
Organism: Pleuronectes platessa; assembly: GCF_947347685.1. NCBI lineage: Eukaryota > Metazoa > Chordata > Actinopteri > Pleuronectiformes > Pleuronectidae > Pleuronectes > Pleuronectes platessa. The sequence goes on along the minus strand of NC_070636.1, from coordinate 14,276,027 downwards.
TGATGAAGGTTTCACCAGAAACGAAACAGTGTTTTTCATCTGTTGTGAGCAGCCTGGAGCTGGACTGCTATTTATACACTTCATGATGGTTTCTTCAAAAACGAAACCGTCGTACAATCTGAACACTAGGGGGCGTCTCTACTGGACTGCCGAGGAAAACCAACCTGATGAAGTCCATGCAGTTCTCTGCCTTTCTTGAGATACACCTCTTTACGTGAGATAGAAATAGAGGAGAACTTGTCATACTTGTTAGATTTTTTTTAATTATTTTAATTCTGGGCATCATCTCAGTTTTGTGATGATTTTCTTATGTGTCAAAAACATCCTGAGGGTGTCTGGGCTGAACTGTCTGCCCCTGTAAAAGCTGTGGCACTCCAAAGTATAATGAAGACAGTAGACACACACAGGAAATGTTTGCTGATTCATTTATTTCATGCTGTGCGTATGTTTTGACTATAAGACACAACAATCTGTCTCTGATCTATATATTGACTGATTTGGAACTTGTGTTGATTTAGCTCAGTCACACTGGGTGATTCACTGACTTATTCACTTCCTTCCTGCTGGACACACAGAAACCCAATGAAACAGGAGTCTTCCACAGTTTAAGTCATGTTTTTTTATTCCACATTCCAAATGTATGAATTTTTGATTAGCTCCTTTATTTAAGGGGACTTTTTCAATCTTGCTTTTCAGTCGAAGATTATCTGCTGATGAGGCGCGTCAGCCCTGCCACTGCTGCTCCGGTGCTGGCCACAGCTCCAGTGACAGCCCACGACAGACCAGCAGCACCTGCAGTGACACCAGTGGCTTGATTCTTGATAGCGAGCTACAGACAAACCATGTTATCAAGCCAGACTCAAGACACAATATTACAACACTCAGTGTCATTACATTGAACCTTCACTCTTCAGTTTGTTAAAGGGATAGTTCAGCCAAAAATGAATATTCACAAGTTATCCACTTACCACTATGCCGATGGAGGGGTGGGTGAAGTGTTTGAGTCCACAAAACCCTTTTGGAGTTTCAGGGATCAACAGTGTTCCAGCCAAATTCAATACAATTGAAGTAAATGGTGACCAATTGATGAGTGAATTTTCATTTTTGGGGGAACCATCCCTTTAAACTAGTGCCGTGCTCATTCTAAACCTGCCTGTTTGTTCTGTTCTCCTGGTCTCTGTTAAAGCTCCGGAGCTACATCACTATATTACTATTTATTGTTTGGGGGCTGGATGTTGAGTGGCAGATATCTTAACAAACAGTCTTTGGGGCAAAGTTAGAAAACTTGATCCTGTACCTGGTTTATCTACAATTTATAATTATAGTCAGTGTTCAAAGGTCTCTTGGCAACTTCGTCCCTGTCCTCCACGTGTAAGGCTCCACTTTTTCATCCTGAGATTTTTGTATTCTATATATATATATATATATATTGTTTTTCATTTTTGCATCTGTCACATGTTAGAAACATCATCAACCCCCTCAGATTATTGTGATCAGATTATTAAATACTGCACTAATAATCCATGTACATCCTTGTACAGGACTTCATGTTTTTCAGAGAGACATCACCTTTAAAACCATCCTAAAATACCTGCTGATTGCAGAACAGCCACCAGACTTCCTGCGGCCACTCCTCCTCCGCCTGCGACTGCAGCAGACGACATCATGGTTGCAGCCATGGAGCCTGCAGCTATTCCAGCTGAGGTGAAGCCCATGACTCCCAGAGACACAGGAACCAGGACCACAGCACCTGCTGCTCATGGACATGAACACGGAGAATGTGCTGATTGATTCAATGGCTAATCGAGTCATTGCACAGTAAAGTGTGTTAAAGGGTTAGTGAATCTCTTTTTGGACTCATCCTGCTGTCTTAATTCTGTTTTTAATAAATAGTTTTTACTGCTTTCACATGAGGCTATTGGATTACATGTTATGCTATATTAATAAAGTTTATTATGATGATGATTCTTCTTCTTATTAGCAGCAGTAGGAGAAGTATTGTTACAGAGTCTTACCTGCTCCTGCTATAATGGCGGCAGTTGTCTCTGAAACACACCATTAAAGTAATATTAACACTCCTGGCTCCTCTGGCTGAACCACAGACATCTGCTCAGGTTACTGTCATCATTACATTTTGGATTTAAAGGAAAATGTAGAAATCCAAGTGTCGGTTTAATAAGACTCACCAGCCAGCCCCATGTGGTTGTTGTTGTGTTTCCTGGTCGTGGATGTGTATTGTAAAGCTGGGCTGAGATACAGAGGAGGGACACAGTCATGTAAGGCCACTGTTAATGGCCCCAGTCTGTAATTTGCCGCAGAGAAAAATTAACAAAAAGTCAAGTGAACAGCAGCACAGACCTGGTAGTCGGTCCCAGTGATGATATGTGTTGACAATAAAAGCCTCGCCCTGTTTCCGGACACGATCACGTGGTAGGTGTTGCGCACGCGCACATGGAAGGTGTGGGATCGGCCTGTGATGCAGACAAGATGCCCACTGCCACCATCGCCCCTGTGTAGCAGCGGAGCGCCGCAGACTCCCCCTGTCGTCCCCCTGCCCAGCTGCATGTTGGAGTCCCACACACGGAGCCCCATGTCTGTGGCGAATGCGAAACACACGGTCCTGAATCCGGTAAGGGCTTATTCTCCTCATCATCTTCATCTTCATCTACATCAGGAGGAGCAGGAGCTCTCTGGTGCCATCATGCAAGCTACAGACCCCCCCCCCCCACACCTCTCCTGTAGCTCACAGTGCAGATAAACACTCTATTCAAGTTGCATTGATGTCAGCATGTGTGCAGAGACGAGCTGCACGGGTCTGTGTTCACTCTGTTCACGGGTCTGTGTTCAGTTGTTAAGTTGTTGTCAGTGCAGGTGTCCACTGCTCCTCATCTCTGCCCCCCCCACCTCAGGTGATCCCATACACAGGGCCCATACCCGGAGGCCTGCACCCCGGGGAGATCATCATCATCCAGGGCACCGTGCCCCCAGATGCTGACTGGTGAGTCTGACTCAAACCAGAGGATGAGCTGAAGACGTATGGACATGTTTCTTGTCGGTAAAGCTTCAGCATTTCATATTTACCTTGAATCAGGAAAAACCTTAAAACATTGTCGTGTTTACTTAATTAGTTTCCTAAGTTCATTCTCTGCTCCACACTTACACCCTGGAACCCTCACAGCCTGAATAAATGAAAGCACTAATATGTATTTATTAGGCATGGGCAAAAATTATATTAAGGGTTAGGGTTAGAAAAAAAGGATATCGATCACTAACAAATCAAATGCCTTAGTAGTATTTCTTTTGAGTTTAAAGACAGATTTTTACTCCTGAGTGAAGGTTGTGGTTTTAAACTCTTATTTATGAACAGAGAATAAAGAACACTGTTGTTTACAACCTTGATAGTCTGATACATACATCACATAACAATAACACAATGGACAAATTGTGCAAAAACTACTTCATTCAAAATTTCCATTCCAATGAATTGAAGAATGTTTACATTGCATAGTGTCACTGAATAGTCAACACACTGACCTGGAATTAATTTGCAATAAACATTAACACTTCTAATAAAACTTTTACAGTAGAAGGTGGAAAAAAATCTAAATTGTTGCAACATGACTGGAGAAAAACAGAGGAAAAGGGACTGTGGTATTACCTCTTATACTTCAACACCCAGAATGCACCTGACCACTCAGGCCTCTCCCATTGGTTAATCTTGACCCAAACTTCAGGAATGTTTACAAAATGCTATTAAGTAAATAAAACTATGTATAGCAGGGGCGGGACTAATGATTGGCTATCGTGAAAAAAAAGACAGTGATTGTCAGCTGATCGATATAATATATGATAACAATTACTAGATGAGCCTGGATATATTTAGCTCAGCTTTGACTCAGTGGAACTTTTAAGCTCCTCTAATCCTGATTTTGCTCCATCAAACTAAACTAATCTAAGTCCTACTTCTACTTTGTGATAATTGCAGTTCATCAAATGATGAAAACCCTGTAACACACAGTAAAGCTGAGACCTTTCAGCGCCCGGCCTTTAATCCAGCGTCGGTGTGTGCCATGTCTGCAGGTTTCAGATCGACCTGTCGAGCGGCTGCAGCACCAAGCCGCGCTCTGACGTCGCCCTCCACTTCAGCCCGTGCTTCACAGGCCCCCCCAGGGTGGCATGCAACTCCCTGCTGCAGGAGAGCTGGGGCGAGGAGGAGACCCTCCATCAGCTGCCCTACAAACGCGGAGCACCCTTCGAGACCATCATCCTGGTGCATGACGACGTCTTTAAGGTCAGTGATCCTACGATGCTACCTTCAAACAACACAAGCACATAGTGAGTCAATTAATGGAAAAACTAAATGGTTCTAAAGTATCTGTCTTCGCCCATAGGTGGCAGTAAATGGTACTCACCTGCTGAGCTACAAGCACAGAATCCCACTGAACAGGGTCGACACATTTTCTATTTCGGGGAAAGTCAGGGTGTACGCTGTTGGCTACATCCCAAACTCAGTAAGTACATTTCCCTTGTTTTCATATTTTTTCCCTCACAAGCTATTGAGCTGTGAGTTTCTTTGATAGAAATGTCTTGTTTATTCATTTCTAAATGTGGCTTTCCCCCCCAGGCGATATATTCAGAATCAGGTGACTTGGTGAGTTTTTCCTTTTTGCGTCATCTTCATAAAACCCCTGTTCATGAATGTGCCCAGTGTCTTGTGATGCTGCTAAAAGTGGCTCACACTTTGTGAAGGATCTCTTTGTGCTCTGTTGACTGTTCAAGTGGGCGCGCAGACCTTTTAAGGACAGCTTTGGTTTTTCAACAGCTTGTGTCTCATTTTAGTGATGACTCTGTTGTAGTGTCTAAGATCTGGGAACATGGCTACAGCCAAGTCTAGTTGGGCAACAGACCTTCAGTGTTGTAAATAAAGTGTTGGGACGATGCTGTGGTCCCAGTTTGTGCCGGTGGAGTCATGTCCAGAGCTGTGAACATATACATTTTTGCTCAAGCATCAGGAAATAGTTTAGAATAATAAGTCCCATGTTATCTTCACTGTACACAGAACACCAAACCTACAGCTGATCACGATGTGAACACTGAAGGGTTTTCCCCATATGCACGTACATACTGAATAAACTTATATGTCAATGCTTTACAGTCCTTGTAAAATACATTCATACATAGAAACGTGGTTTTGTATCTTGTCCACTTCTTTCTTCACCTGAATTTAAAAGCCCCACCAGATGACAGCTGCATAATGAACTGTGACATCACTTCTCACTATGTTTCAATGTTGGTCCATATTAACCTCATCAATCAAACACAATACAATCAAATAACAAAGACAAATGATCCTGCAATCAAGATTAAACTAGAGTGGCACTCAGCGTGTACATGCCTCTGCCACAGTTCCCTTATTCTAATCTCCACAAAATTTCTCACATTCATAAATGTCAGTTCCCTAAATATATTGTTTTGTCAAAAACCATGAATTATCATCTGTGAAAACACTGTGAAACAAAGTCAAATGAACATTTTTGGATCTACCGCCCGATTCAGATCTCTACCATAATGTAATAGGTTCTTCCCGGACTATTAATGTTCTGACCATATCCTTCCTCCAGATTTTGTTGTGATCCTTCCTGTAGTTCTTACGAAATCTTGCTTGAAATACTAACAAACAAGAAAACCAACAACTAACTTTAAAATATACAAAAAAAAATATAGAAAAATTAGATATAACCTCCTTATCTGAGGTAAAGTGTTTAATTACAGATTTTTGAACAGGGCTTAGAGTTGCGAGTATTGATGAATGAATTACAAGATGGACAGGAAGATAATGTGATGTAATGTGTTGACAACTAAGCAGCCATTTTTAATACATCGTTCAAGTCATATTTTCCAAAGCAATATTTGTCGGGTTCAGCTTCTTAAATGTGAGGATTTGCGGCTTCGCTTTGTGATGCAGGATGTGATAATCTTAGCGTCTTGGATTATTGCCTGAACAAATAATACTTTGGATTGTGGGAAATAGCTCAGTCTTAATTGATCAAATGATTAATGGAGAAAATAATTGTATTCAATCGTTTATCCTCAGTTATGTTGTTTTCAGAGCCTCCCTTACAAAGGCAGTATTCTGAAAGGCCTGAGCCCAGGGCAGCACATCACAATCAAAGGACAGGTCAGCATGTATCCTCACAGGTAAAGTGACACATTTAACTTCACATGACAAATTAGTGTATTTATCAATCACTGATTGATTTGGCCTGTTCATGTGCTGTTGCACAGGTCTCTGTGATAATCGCTGGGCCTGAAACATTTCCTTTATGAACACTATTTACCCCTTATCCACTCTTTCTTCCAGTTTCACCGTGAACCTCTGCAACAGCAGGACGGAGAACATCGCCTTCCATCTGAACCCTCGCATGAAGTCGGGTGTGTTCATCAGGAACTCGTACCTGAGTGAGACGTGGGGTCAGGAGGAGCGGGAGCTGCCCTTCTTTCCCTTCTCACCGGGGGAGTACTTCGAGGTAGGAGCCACTGAACCACTTCACTCTACTTTGAAAAGGGTGTGCTGGATGTGGATATCACTTTAGGTAAACAATGTCACATCCTCACACAATGATGCCTTTACCTGTGCCCAGATCAGGGGTGCTTCCAAGGTAATTCATGGATCTTGATGAAAAAAATCAGGCATGTTTAGGGGACTGATATTTATGAGTTGTGTACAGATCTATGAGAATTCTTCATTACTAGTGTGTTTTTTTTTTCAGATTCTCATCCTCTGTCAGTCCCATCAGTTCAAGCTGGCAGTGAACGGCTCGCACTTGTTCGAGTTCAGACATCGAGTGCAGGACCTGAGCAGCATCGACCAGCTGGAGATCATGGGAGACCTGGAGCTCACTGATGTTAAACTGTGGTGACTCGGGACTCCACAGCATCACAGAAACCAGCGTTACTGACACCGTCGGGTCCTGGTGATCGACGGTTAATAGGCTCAGCCACAATGACGCAGACGGTGGATACTAAAAACATCAATAAAAAGGACAGCGATATATTAAACTAGTTCAACCATTGACAAAATGATCCACCTATCCAGCTCAGCGGACCGATGCATGAGCGAGGGCTGTGAGCCACCATGACCGTTTACAGTGTTTACAGAGTTAGGGTTGCCTTGGTTCATTTCTGTCTGTAGTTTCTCTCTGCTGTGATACGCCATCAGTGCACTGTATAATTAAAACAGCAAGCATTTCAATGTTAATATCATTAAGTAGGATGGAGTATTAGGAGGATATCGATTATTTTTTTGAGATTTTGAGAATCATGTTATATTATGAAAATAAAGTTGCGTTTTTAATGAGAAAAAAGTCATAATAGTACAAGCATATAGAAAAAGGTTTTAGGAAATCAGCAGCAAGGACGACCCGTGGTCTTAAGAGTTCAACTCCGTCTAGATCTAAAATCTTGAAAAAAAGAAAATAGGAAACTTCAGAAGTTTAAGTATTTTGTTATTTGTTAAACAAACATTAAAGTACATTGACAAGATGCTCCACATTCCTCATTTTTACACAGGCGACGGGTTGATCTTCTGATATTCCCCCTCCATGACGACACGCAACTTTAATTTCAGACTTCATTCTCAAAATCTGAAGAGTTTTTGTTCCCCTGTAAGTGACCATAAATATTACTCTGGCGTACATAAGCACTTAAATCCTGGCTTTGTTTAAATATCATGACAGTCTGCAATATAAAAAAATGAATGAAAATTTTGGGCCTATAATTTCTTTTGGAGCAAAGCTCAATAAATCCAATTTATTGTGCAGCTAAGTTAAAGAAATCATTTTTAATAAAATGTTTTGTGATTACTATTTTCTTTGTTGAAAAAAATGGATTGTAATATTAACATTTTTGACTGCAATATTCTGCCCACTTCTAGATTTACCTTTCTTCCTGTTTTTTTATCCTCAGCATTCTTAAACACAACTCTGCGTGTGCGTGACCAATTGAAATCTATTCATGTTTTAGTGCCGCAGAAATAAAGCACAGTGCAGTACAGGGTCAATTCAAACTCTTTATAATAACCTAACAAATGCTGTTTTGCTATCTTTATGTAAGCTGTAGACTAAATAGGAATCCTGCATCGCTTGTCTCACTATTGTCATTTTCCAAACTAAAAAAATTTCCCTATTGTAAAAATGTATTAAAAATCTTCCCTATATCATAAATGATTTAATAAATAAATGTGTTACTGTTTGATGCGTCTACATGGCTTTTGTGTGATGGATTGTTCAGACATTGGGAATTTTCATGCACTACTTGTGCTCAGCCACAAGGTGGTGGAAGAGTTATATGTTTACTGACCGTCTTGCATTACCCAGACTCCTTCACCAACCACCTCCTGTCAGTGAACGCCAGACTTTTTTTTTATGGGGGATAAAGAAGCAGTAGTTCCCTCTTTAAGTCCCTACACTTCAGTCTTAATTTTGAAAAAAAAAACTTTCCAAAAGTTAGCGCCTGAGGCCGCAGCAGAACCGTCGAGATGAACGGAAGAATAAATGGCCTCAAGTCTTAAACTTCTTTGAACATCCATAGATGTCTAGAAACATTCAGACAGGCTATTTTTCAAATCTGTCTATTTTACGTTTGAATCGCCGCAGGCATCGGTCACAAGATGAACTTTCAGGAAATGCTATCACCACATGACTCACATTAGCACTTACTGCACTGTGCATCTTCAACCTCAATATTAATCAAATGGCTTCTGATAAAAAGTTGGTGTTTTATTAATATCCACAGGAAATATAATTTGTAGAGGTGTTGTAATAACCATGGTACAGTACAACAGTCTCTTAATCTTTTTTTTTTTAAACAGATAAAAAGCAGGGTGATATGCAACATGACATCAACCATTGCACTGCTGAGAATCTCCAAGAAAAAAAGGCAGAAGACAAAAGTCCGATCAGCAACAGGCAAATCGGCTAAAGTTTGTTTTACAAAAAGTCAGGTGTGTGATCCACTGACAGACATTCAGCTCTCTGACCAAAGAACTGTTATATTCTGTCAAAACATGGATTCTTGTTTTAGCTTGACACCGCTCAAGGACATTCGCCACGAAGCTCCACTGTCCAGTCTCCAGGAAGATGGAGGATGGGATCCCTTGCACTTTAAAACATACACACACCAAAAAAAAAAGACAGAAGTGTATATCTGAGTTGTCACACATGGAACCATCTCCCAGTCCCAGCAGAAAGGTTTGGCAAGACAATGGCTGAGGACAACTGGTTTCACTTAGTCACAAACCACAGTTTCTAGCAGCTGAATTTAAACCACAGTCAGTTTCTTCTCCAGATCTCATGTCCTGCTGAGAAGAAAGGGAGGGGGTGATGTGGTTCAAAAGTGGCACAGTTTCAGGGGTTGGATGAATGTTTTTAGGGGAGAGGTGGTGGAGGGGGATGGGGGTATATTCCATTTGTCAGACGGAGCTGAGCTTTACCAGGCCTCTGACAGAGTCCTCGTGTAGCGAGTCCTGGCTGGCTGGGTTGTAGAAGCCGGCCTGCATGGTGTGGCTATGGGGGCTCCCACAGGGTAGCATACCTGGGGGCGAGGGCACTTCCTCTGGAGTGAGATAGTGGTGGTGTGCCACCGGCTCCTGAAGGGGGTGGCTGTGGTTGTGTGTGTGTGTGTGGCTGTGTCCGTGGATTGGTAACATGTCTGTGGCCTCGTGGCAGCTGAGGCTGGGGGTCGACGTTGGAGGCGTGGGCTGCCCGAAGGGGAGCGAGCTGCACGGCCCGGACAGGGTGAGGGAGTTGCGGCCCGGTAGAGAGACCCCGTTTTCGGGAGAGGTCGTCAGGATGACTGGTTCGCTGCTCTGCTGCTGGAGGAGAGGGATGGTGGCGGCCTGCAAAACGAATTTGGTGCCTTGAATGCACTGGTCTTGATCACACTGCGAGGAAGCAGCCGGAAGCAAGAGACAGAACAACACAGGAGGGGATGTGACAGCCAGCGATAGATAAGGTGCAGGAGGTGAGAGATAGAAATAGAAAAATAGGGAGAGGTGGTGTGGAAAATTAGATGAAGGAGGAAACAAGGGATCGAGATGTGAGAAGACAACAGAGGAGGGGACAGGTGATTGAATAAGGGAGAGACAAAAAAAGAGACAAAGATGTTAGTACCCTGGTTAGAATCAGAGCCACACAGCGAACCTGCACCAGCTTATTTATCCATCCTAGTAAAAGCAGAGTCAATAGAAACAGTTGAACATTCAGGGCTATTCAGTCACTGCTTCATGACCTATTGATCTATTCGCTGGAAAGCGCACGTCTAAAAGTGGAGCAGAGTAACTGGGTTAGGGCACAGAGTCATCAATACCACACATTAGCCATAGGGAGATTAGCCTTAACCCCATCAGCCCTTTACCACCACGGAGCAATCATGTGTATCAGAGGGCAGCTACAGATGAAACAGCACGAGTGGTGCAGAGGTGACAGGAATATATACAAAAAATAATAAACAAACAGGAGAGTACGTTAAAGCCTCCCAGCATCGCGCTCACACAGTCCAACTGACAAGATGTTGGAAGTAGAATGATTTGTCCCACAACGTCTAACTTTTCTTTATCAATCTCACTGACCTAGAGATGTGATTCCAGGTATCCTCTTATCGCCGCACGCCTTAACTGCTCTCCACGTATTACTTTACAAGCCAGGCTCCTCTCTAGGTTGTTAGATACTCATTTGACTCAAGGTTATTGAACTCAAATGACACCGACCCTCAGTTTCCTCCACGCTAACAAACAGCCACATCATCGTAACTGTGATGGGTGTAAGATTCATATATCTTTTTCTCTACAATATGGTTGTTTCATGTGTTAAGACTGAGGACTGTCCGTCCCCTAAAGCACACACAAAACCTCTAGGAACAAGAGGTACATTGACTGAAGATAAGTTGAATAAAAAAAAGCAGCTTGACATCACTTGTGGGCTCTGAGAAATTGTAATTTTGCCTTTCTGACTTCTCAGTGAACAAAAAGTGAAACTGACAACAGGGCTGTTGGGTGTCAGTCCCTCATCACTCACTGTGTATCATCCAGGAAATTGTGGTTGATAAAGTTGCTGTGCGTGCGTGCATGCATTTGAGTGTGTGTGTGTGTGTCTTGTATAAAAATAGCTTGAATACAAAAGAAGAGGATGTACAAAGAGGAGAAAAGGAAGGAAGAAACAGTGAAGAACAAACATGGAAATAGTTAAAAGGCCAAATGTAGATCATGTGCTCCGACATTCTGCATATTTAACATATAACACAACATTAGTAAAAATAAATCTGAAAAAAATTATAGCAGCATTCATATAAAGGCTTGTGTAAGAATCGATCTTTTATAAAGTGGGTAAACTGACGTGAAGAAAACAATGACTGCTTTCAATCAAACTATCCATTTCCCCCAAAATCAAATCCCCAATGGAGGTTTTATGTTAACTAGGTGTAACGTGACATCATATCAGACTGTTACCGGGGGAACCATTTGCAAGGCTTCTGCATACGAGGCTGTGGTTGTTAAGCTGCATCACAGACAAAGTACCTCACAAAGAAACAGGGCTTTTGACTGTGCCAAGGAAAGAAAATGCTACTTCTAGGTATTAACAAAGCAGGGGACAGACGTCATTACGGTTAGTCCACACACGCAGAACCAGGAGACGGATGATGCTCATTTGCTCACGTATGACATCTCAATGAGAACGAGCAAAATGAGGTTGTGTTTGGAAAGACCACAACATAAGGACTGTGGCACAGAGCTGTGTGTGAATAACTCTTAAATCTAGCATGTAATCTGTGAAGTAAACAGTTAAAGAGAACAACAGAGGACTTGTTGCTTCTGTTCAGGCTCCAGAGACCAACTGGTCAGTGAGGTCAGTACAATGTCTGCTTTGCAACGACGGCAGTTCTCTCGCAGGGACAGACATCGCAGAGAATATCTGTTTACAGACTGAGGTATACTTTCTGTTCAGGAGTTGTTTATTAAATATTGTGTCTTTTTGACTCCTGCTCATTTCATCTCGTTGGCTCAGAGCACACGCACACACACACAAACACACTGAGCTAACCCTTTGCTGAAATTAGTAAGCGAGAATCATACAGCTCAGCCTTTGATGCCCCTCAGCATTAGCGCACACTAAGGATACCTCCTTGCAACTGTTGACCTAATTTGCTGACGACAGGGAACGACACATGAAAATTTAAAACATCACTGACTTGCTCATTGCCCCCCAGAGCAATATCATCTGTTTCAGTCGAGAATGAGATGAGGAAAACTAACTGGCTTCACTCTGATGGATAGCAGCATGTTTGTGATGCTGCTGCATGTTGAAATGCTTTAGACATGATATCTAGATCAACCCTTAAACCAACAGCTAATGTTGACCATTATTATCCAATGAAAAATAATACAGGACAGACCTCTGTAGATTCAATTCAAGTTGACTTGGTTCATCAAAGTTCATCCGTCTCAATTTGCGAGAGCGGAGTAAATGAACAAAAGACTTCAGCTAGATTCACTCTATCAGACAGGCCGCTGTGAACGAAGCTTTGTCTCTGTGTGTCACTCTGAGCGAGGCCTGGTACTGCAGGAGTCACGTTTGAGCCTGGGTGAGACTGGGTAAAAAAGCAGTACAGCCATGGCACCAAGGACCCATGAACTTAGACAGTAAAAATGTTCGTTGGCTTTAAGATAACATTGGGTGCTTCTGGGAAAAGAGGAGAATCAGATCTAAATCAGCTTAACCCATCAGGTGACCTGCCCACTCTAAAGCGGGCTTCAGACATAAACTTCGCTTATTTTTTTTTAGAGTTTACTGTTCACACATAAAGAACTCAGCAGGAGATTCTCTGGGTTTGACGTGTTCACAGCTACAGGAACATTTCCAGAACATTCAAGTGAGGAGGGGCGCCTGGGTAGAAATCGCAGGAGGCAGGAAATTATGTATAAATGTATAAATCGAGAAAGTTCTTGAATTTGTTGGTGACCTCTTCATGTCTCATTCTGAGACATCTATATTCTTCCACTTTTGTGTCGGTCACATGTTAGAAATGATATCCACGCGCCTACACGCTTGCTTAGAATTTTCTGGAAATATTATGCTGTATTCTGACATGGGCTCACTTGGACATTTTCCAGATATTTTTGCGAAAGGAGCTGGCAGGAAAAATTCCGGGAAAGCAGCTTTAGTCTCTGTAAACAGACTGAACAGTGAAGAACACTATGAAGATCTCAGATCACTCATGACAACATGTCACTCTTCTTCATTTTTAATTCAATAAACCAATCACCATGTATCTCAGGACGCAGTCAGATCTGTGTCTTACCATGTGGCTCTGCTGAGACTGGGTGGCCCCATACATAGTGATGCCATTGGTGGGTGGTGCCAGCTGTGGTGTGCCTGATTGGATAAAACCCCGTCTGTCAATTAGACTGGTGAGAGAGAGAGAAACGAAAAGACAAGTAAAGGAGAAAACCATTAATTCACAAATATCACACAGCAAATGCTATTAACAACTGACAGATCAAACAGAGGAGAGCAGTGCAAACAAATAGATTCACCTGAGCCCTGAAAGGTCTTCAAGTACAAGTCAATTCCTTTCACTGACTGCAACTGGGAGCTTAGAACTACAGCCATAGTAACCGTATGTGCAGATGGTCAGATACAATATTTTATTTTGGAAAGAAGCATTAGTATTCTCGCCCTGACTAAACACAGCGCACACACACACACACACACACACACACACACACACACACACACACACACACACACACACACACACACACACACACACACACACACACACACACACACACACACACACACACACACACACACACACACACACACACACACACACGTTAATAAATTATTGTGGAGCAGCGGAGAACATCCCTGTTTGTGTCCCAACATTAATGCTGCACAACTGTGACACAGCTGGTTGGACAACAATCGACAATAAACACACAAAGCTGGTCGATGTGTTCAAACAGAGCGAGCAGCAGGGTGATCGTTTAACAGACTGTGTGTTGACAGGGAGCTCCGGTGGGACTGAGCTGGATTCAGTTAAAAATGGTTTGCTACAATCGCAGAGACAAACTCCGAGAGCCGACAGCAGTGGCTTGTGTTACTGGTAATGAATACGGGAAGGACTGCAAATGTGGTTAGGAGGAAGCCAGCATTAAAACACGTAGGACACCAACAGAAAATGTGAGTCAGGGTCTAAGCAGGGAAGTAAGAGGCGCTTCTGTGTGTGTGTGTGAGTGTTAGTGTGTGTGTGTATGAGTGTGTGCGTGTGAGAGGCAGTGTTCCATGCATAGTCCAAGGCTGAGGTGAAATATTCCTTCCTTCTTGAGGATCCAGCTGTGTGGCGCCTTCAGCCGGCCACAAACACACACACAGATGGCAGCCACCTGTGCACTCAGGACTCTCCTTTACCACCCACTGGAATCATTACCAGTGACTTACAGCTTGTGCTAACCAGAGCACAATCCAGCCAAGAACATTGGCTTCTAAAGTCCTCAATCACTGCTCTTCTTACTCTCTGTAAGTGTGATGGAAGTGTATGAATCTATGAAAAATAATAATTTGACAAGGCAGTGTGCGCATATGCTAAACTACACACTGCGTGTTTCTCAGCTTAGTTTGTTATGTACAGTTAATGCTAAACTGAAACTGCAAGATGCATGCGATGTCTTGACAGAGACAGCATGCTTGTTATATCTGCAAGGTGATCACTGTCGCAGGAAAACCATGATGGAGGAAAACAAAGAAAGATTAAAGTTCAGCTTTCTGAATTCCTGAGCAAAAATGCTCAAGAGAAAGAAGCTGGAAGGGAACGAACACTGATATTAACATTAACATGGACACGAGAATGCAGCTGTTACAGTCGGGATGAATCACATGAACGGCAGAAGTGTGAAATCTAATATGTCTAACCAACTTTGATCTTGGATTTGGTTAAAATGGGCTTGAAATCCATTCGGCTCTTGCAGAATCTCAGTGGCTATGTATAGAGAAAAGGCTGCGGGCCGGCTCTTTTCAAAGCTGCTCCTCACATCAAAAGGAACCCAACAATTCTATTTTAGTCATTAAACCAAATGGAGTAACAGTTTCAGATGCTGTGACGTATTACCGAGAAGGTGAAGAATGACTGAGTGGGATTCTCAGAGCACTGAAGGATGAGACTTATAGATCACGTGTGGCAATACGTATATCACCTAAAAAAAAACACATCGTACCTTGGTGGCAGGGGTCCACACAGCGCTGCACAGCAGTTGGTGAATATATTGCCGTGGCTGTAGGGATTATGGTTGTCCTTCCCTCTTTTAGAGGACCATGAACCTTTTATCTGGAGGAGACCACACCACATCATCAATTTCAGAGATGTACGAAAATCAAGAGTGCAAACAGATTATGACTGTGTACCCTGTCTAGCCTGACGCGGAAATGTTTGAGTATCGAAACCCACACTCTGACCAACTGAGCTACACTAATGTCTGACTGAGGTGAGCCTGAGATGTGAGGACATGACATCATCAACAAGCCTCTGTTTGTGTTTAGCATCAACTGAAACTGGGGTTGCAAATGAAAAATAAAAAAAGAGATTATCAAAATAAAACATAAATTTAAATTAAATTTAAAATGAAAACTATGAGCAAATCAAAAAATATAGTGTGTGCAGCAGCTGAGGAAAGCGTATCATTTGACATACTGGTGCACGTTCATACTCACATCTTCATTGGTGGTCTGGTTTGAGCCGATCAGGTAGGTATGGAAGCCTGAGAGGCCCACTATGGACCAGATGGAGAAGAAACACACCACCACCTCCAGCACAGTGCCAAAGTTAAGTTAAGGAACTTTAGCGAGACATATGGCAGGGCAATATAATAATACCAATAATTATTGCAATTAGAATTTATATTTCATTAATAGCACAAAAAAAAACTTTTTACTGTTTATCAAGTGTTGGCCTTATACAGCCTTCATTAAGGAGCAAAAATCTTTATATAAACGTATTAAAATAATAATGTGACATTTATCGTGATATCGACTGATAGGAAAATGTTTATCTCGATGTAATATTGGCCATATCCCCCAGGCCTAGTGAAACAGACAGTAATGTGAGAGCTCATCTAGAAAATAAATAAAAACACACATTATGGAACGCATGCCAGCATGAAGAAAAAAAACTAACTCATGCTCACACACTGACCTACAGCCTCAGGGCTGACCTCCTCTTGCCAATAGCTCCTAATCACCAGTTCATTTGGCTGCGATGGCAGGACACTGCTCTTTTTCTCTGCTCTGCATAAAAACACACGCATGAATCCTTCTCCCTTTATAAAAATGAGGTGTAGTAACCCTGGGTTCATTCTGTAAAAGAATGTGTTGTTCATTAAATATATTGGAAAATCTGTATAATATGATAAACTAAAAGATAAAGTATGACATGACTCAGTGTGTTAAACGCTCCTTTTCTCCCTCTTATTTTTTTTACTCTTCCCATTCTCTTCCTCCTTAGCAAGCATATAACTTGTCATGATTCACCTCATATAAAAAGGACTGCTACGATACCATCAACTGCAATTCTCCTTAATTAAAGTCCTGTAAGACATAGGCTATTATCAGCTTGGTCACAATAGCACACACAGATATCTCAGCCACAGAGAGAGGCGGTGCCATAAACATGTGCTCTCCACTTGATTTGTGACAAAGAAATGCCATCAAGTATCATTTACAGTGCCTTGCATAAGTATTCACCCCCCTTGGACTTTTTCCCATTATGTACTGTTACTAACTGGAATTTAAATAGACTTAAATAAACTTTTTCCCGTTTGATCAACAAAACATGCATAGTACTTTGGAGGTGCAAAATAAATTTTATTGTGACACAAACAATAATGAGAACAAAAAAGTTTACATCTGTTGGGTGCATAAGTATTCACCCCCCTGTGTCAATACTTGGTAGAACCCCCTTTCGCTGCAATTACAGCTGCAAGTCTTTTGGGGTATGTCTCTACCAGCTTTGCACATCTAGAGATGGAAAGGTTGGTCCATTCTTCTTGGCAAAAAAGATGAAGCTCAGTCAGATTGGATGGAGACCGTCTGTGAACCGCAATCTTCAAGTCTTGCCATAGATTCTCTATTGGATTGAGGTCTGGGCTTTGACTGGGCCATTTTAAGACATTAACATTCTTTAATCCAAACCATTCCTTTGTAGCTCTGGCTGTATGTTTAGGGTCATTGTCCTGCTGGAAGATGAACCTCCGCCCCAGTCTCAAGTCTTTTGCAGACTGCATCAGATTTTCTTCAAGGATTTCCCTGTATTTGGCTCCATCCATCTTTCCCTCTATTCTGACCAGTTTCCCTGTACCTGCTGAAGAGAAGCATCCCCACAGCATGATGCTACCACCACCATGTTTCACTGTTGGGATGGTGTGCTCAGGGTGATGGGCAGTGTTGGGTTTTCGCCACACATAGCGTTTTGCATTGAGGCCAAAAAGTTCAATTTTGGTCTCATCTGACCAGAGCACCTTCTTCCACATGTTTGCTGTGTCTCCCACATGGCTTCTGGCAAACTCCAAACGGGATTTTTTATGGATCCCTTTCAACAATGGCTTTCTTCTTGCCACTCTTCCATAAAGGCCAGATTTGTGGAGTAGACGACTAATAGTTGTCCTGTGGACAGATTCTCCCACCTCAGCTGTGGATCTCTGCAACTCCTCCAGAGTAACCATGGGCCTCCTGGTTGCTTCTCTGATTCATTTTCTCCTTGTCCGACTCTTCAGTTTGGGTGGACGGCCTCCTCTTGGTAGGTTTGCGGTTGTGCCATATTCTTTCCATTTTCTTATGATGGATTTTATGGTGCTCAGAGAGATGTTCAAAGCTCTGGATATTTTTTTATAACCTAACCCTGCTTCATATTTCTCCACAACTTTATCCCTGACCTGTTTGGTGAGCTCCTTGGTCTTCATGATGCTGTTTGTTCAGTAATGATCTCCAACAAACTCTGAGTCCGTCACAGAACAGGTGTATTTATACTGAGATTAAATTGCAGACAGGTGGACCCTATTTACTAATTTTGTGACTTGCAAATGTGACTTGTGAATGCAATTGGTCGCACCAGATCTTTGTTAGGGGTTTCACAGTAAAGGGGGTGAATACATATGCACTCAACACTTTTCAGATTTTTATTTGTAAATAATTGTGAAATCCATGTAATATTTCCCCCCACTTCCAAATGATGCACTATTTTGTGTTGGTCCATTACATAAACTCACGATGAAATAAATTTGAATCTGTGGTTATACCATGACAAAATGTAGAAAAGTCCAAAGGGGGTGAATACTTATGCAAGGCACTGTAGATTTGATAATTTATGATTCTCCAAACGTGCTAAACTATTCTAGTTATGGTTGGACCCTAGTGCAGATTGTTTGATTATCTAAAGGAGAGAAACATAACAAAACCGCGAGAGTGGGGCAATATCTTTACTGCCTAGATCTATAGCTAAAGGCCAAGGTCAAATGGCAATGACTGTAATGCAATGACTAGTGGTGAAACAATAAGCTGAATTAGAAGCAGGCCGGAAAATTGCATGAAAACAACACAAACAAACATAATTCTGAACAAAACAAGGAACTTGGACCTAGTAGAGTGGTTAGCTCTGTTGGGCATGAAAAGTCTGACAAGGACCAGAAAATGTACCTTTCAAATTATGCTGCTGCTGACTCAAACACGCAAACCTCTTTTATCACCCGAGTACGAATCATGTCAAACACTACAGAGAGAGTCTACAGATGAGGTACAGTCAAGTTGCCTGTAGCAGACCAAGAGGCAAAGAATGATGAAGCTGCTGTTGCAACTTACATCTGAAAAGACACAGCCCCAATTTACACGGTCGGGAAAAGGTTGGAGTACCAAATAGGGATATGTCGTTTATCTGGATATAAAAATGTCCTCCATTAGGATACAAGATTTTGTTCATATCGCATAGCCCTACTTACAGTGCTGTTTGTAAGAGCTGTAGCTTAAGACGTCTCGCACCGCTCGGCATCCATCACGCAGATAGACACACCCACGCTAGTTTCAAATCCCTCTCACACAACATCTCTGCAGAGGGAGGGGGACAAGTGAGAGGCAGATGATATCAAAGAACCACTAAATCAATTGGCAGAGACCGAGAGTGGAGCTGCTTTTGCATGCAGCATGAGCCCGATGGAACATGACTAATCAGACGCACACCAGTCATGCAACTACTGTTAGTCTGCAGAAGGTGACGGGGCAACATGAAGAGTCATTCAAATGAATCCTGACCCACAGAGTATGCACAGGGGCCCTTGATGTACAGTTCAGTCTGTGTCTTAAAGAGAATAATTAAAGATGAGTGACTGAATAACCACAGACATACATATATATATATATATATATTTATATATAGTGAATCTAGGCAGACAGGAGCAGAAACTACAGATTCACACTTAAAACACCTGCAATAAAGGCAGAAAGTCCGATTTTAGTGAAAGGATATCTGGCAGGACTCTCTTTTAGTGCCTTGAGGAACCCATGTTGATGGGAGCCTGTGAACAGAGAGAGACAGTTTGCATTAGAAACATGATACAATGGTGTTCTTCATTAAATACACACTTACACAGAAATGCACATCAGTATTGAACAAAACCATATGAATGATAGATATTTAAATCAGATTTGGGGCTCGACACACTGAAGCACCCCCTTTTAAAGTTTTAAGCACCAACAAGATGAACTGAGCTGTCTAAACTAGAGATGTTCCAAACACCTGCATTACAAATGCCTCTGATACTGCCAAAAAAGTGAGGATGCAAATCTGTGTACCGATCCGATAACACATCTTAACTATATTAGTTTCTACAATTTTATTTTCCCGGACATCACTTCTACTTCGCCACAAAAAAGCAGCTGCACTATACCACCACTGGTGAGTGCCGTTTTGAGAGCAGTGAAGAAGAAGAGATCTCCAGTAGTGCAGCGCCCGCTAAAATGTCTGCAAAATTTGCCTATATTTCACACTGGAAGGTCCCATAAGTAAAACAGAGACATTTACCACTATGGCTGGACGATAACCTGACCAAGGCATTAAAACACTGATAACAATCATCACCTTCATACAGGGTTAGTAGCATAAAGCTGTTAAATATATAATATAGGTTCTTAATGTTGCAATTTGTTACACTGTACAATGTTCTATTTCAGAATCGATATCCAGAAGAAAAAAACATTAAGGACTGGCCATCTTAATATTTGGCAGATATCTCTGTGCCCCAAAGTCAGGTTGGTAGGTTTCAAGAAATGGGTTCAGTGCAAATAAAATGTAAATTTTTTTGGTTACTGAATAAATAAATGAAACCAAAAGGGCACATTTATGCATTTCAATTTAGCACTGCAGGACAGTTCCAAACAGTTAGATTGGTCTTAACTGTGAGTGTTAAACATCAAGCAAACATTGAGTGACAGTTATGTATGCTAACTTGGTCTGAGGTCCACTGGGAGGGGAACAATACAAAATCATAGAACTCAAACTGCTGTGATTCCTTTTTGCCAAATCTGACAGCACTTAGTCTCAACACAGCACAATTACAAATCGCAGAAAAGAGGATAACCTCACCACAGTTTAGTCAGCACTACAACAGTCTAGCAGCAAATGTTGGCATGCACTTCTTTCCCAGTGAAACATTGATCCACTGACTATCATTTATGCAAACACATGCACACACTCGTGCGCACACTGCCTGCTCCCAGCTGGAAAGATGGTAGCAAGCCAGAGCGCTTCAGCTTTTCACAACGCCCACTTACAACCTGCTGGCTTAAAACACACTAAGAACACAGTCAGGAGGAGTGTGTGTGTGTGTGTGTGTGTGTGTGTGTGTGTGTGTGTGTGTGTGTGTGTGTGTGTGTGTGTGTGTGTGTGTGTGTGTGTGTGTGTGCGTGCACCATGCCTGTGAGTACATGTCCTTTCCCCCTCCTCTCAGCTACTTACGTAAAATGATGTGTGTGATGACAAAGGCAAAGATGAAGATGGTGAGGAAGGACAGCGACAGGATGAACATGTAGAAGAAACGGTAGTTCCTCCTTCCCACGCAATTTCCCACCCAGGGACAGTGGTGGTCAAACCGCTCTGCATGGACAGAGAGAAACAGAGAACAGGGAAGTTTATTTTGGATACAAGGACACATACCATACCAGAGTATCTTTTCATTGCAGCTGACACAGCAATAAAACAAATCCTCTGTCTAAAGACTCTGTCGTGCACACAAGCTCATTTAAAATTAACTCCACATTCTTTAGCAATTATGTTTGTCTACAAGATGTACAGGTGTTGTTGTTGCCTGATCAAGAAAAATATGTTTCTCATTTAGAAAACAGAGGCTTGGAAAAAATAGCCATGTTACATCAGTGCATGTTAAGGCAGTGTATGATTCCAGCACTGTGGGAAAATAGAGAAAAAGAAAAATGTCCCTCTGGATCTTGGCATAATATTTTATCATATTTATCACATAGTGCAACCTGGCTATTTATATAAGTATCTAAAAAAAAGTTGCAGGCAGGCCAACATGACTCTGTATGGCATCACATAGGAGCTGCACGTGGGTGAATGAGGCACTTTGTAGGATCAGCAGATGAAGTATGTCAAGTAAAGGCACATTTATGCTAAATGTAAGACACATATGGACAGAGCACTGTGTCCATTTGTCCCAGTTTGTCAGGTCTTCTAGAAGCTTATGGATATGGATTAAACAGATAAAAGGAGTAGTATCAGTGGAAAATATGAAGGGCATAGTAGCCTGATGATTGAAGGACATGAGAACTTTTTGAGGAGAGACATCATATAAGTTACTTCACCCAGTCACAGGGACAAACAGCCACTTTAGCTTCTTTCTTAAGAGGATCAGAACCTCTTCTACTGTCGCTATGGTTGTTTTCAGGAACCCTCAGCTCTTCAGTGCCCACTCTAGTGAATGGGTTAGGGTTAGAGTTAGGCTTATCAACCACCATGCAAATGTAAAAGATGCATGGATGTGTGTGTGGGCATCTCTTTTCGCACGAAAGGCAGCATAAATAAGCCTTAAGATGTCAATAAGGAAAGGTTTGAGGAGGTTTTGAGGAATTGTAAATGAAGAGAAAAGAAAGGCAGTAAAGTAAAAATGTTGTGTGTTTCATTAAAAGAAACCATAAGCAACTACAGCACACTCATCTTCTCACTAAGAGAGCTTATTATTAATGTTGGTATTTATTCAGCCCAAGCTCCGCAGTCCTGTCACTGAGTGTGGACTACTAGCTGTGCACGGTGAAAGCTGCTTAAGTAATTAATCAGAGCCATTATTTGTTTAAGGTGGTGAAATGACCTGTTTCTGTATTCATTAATCAATGCCTGGTTGAAATGTGTTTGGGAAATGTCCTCCAGTCAGACAAGACGAGAGAAGGCAGCTACTACAAGACTAACCTGGCTTTGACCCGGGTCCATATCAGTGGTCATTAATAATAAGTGACCACCGATGCTGGAGAGCCTTGTGATATTCTAGTGTATGTGTCCTACTCTTGAAAGTCCATGTGAGGATGTTTTAACAATGAGTCAGAAGATCCACTTATATTTAAGAAATATATAAATATCTACAATTTCAGCTTCTCAAATTACATTTCTAACCTCATCATCTCCGGCTGAGCAATAAAACATTAAGAAGTACCTAATAAATGTATTGTCATACATTTTTGCTTTCATTAATAGCATTCTATAAAAAGGTCAACAAATGCATAATAAGGAGGTATAGCATATCATTGATCTACTTATCAAACCAGACAGTTGTTTTTGGCCAGTGAGATAAATCATAAACACCAAACCATTTAAGTGACAGTAATACGTTTTTCCTGCGATAAAAGAAAATTACAAAAAGGAGTCTGTACTCCTAACATAGCAACTGTTCAGAGAAGACAAGTATAGATACAAAAGGTTGAGACAAACAGGCAAACTATTATTTTTTGTTGGTACAGCTGGAAGAATGCAGCTCAACTGGATGAGTTGCTGAGGCAAACATGTTTGGATAAGGTTTTCTCTGACAGAGCCAATGTTATGAAGGCAAGTTTCGTGGTGAGCGAGCTGAACACTAAGAAGCTTAGTACGGTGGCCCTGAGAGCTCAACGAATAGCAACTTAAGAAAACACATGCAAGTTGACAAAACACAAGCAAAGTAAGAAAACATCTTCATCAATTTCACAACACATTACAGAAATTTGCAGCAAATAGAGAAACGCGCAGCAAATAGAGAAACGCGCTGCAAATAGAGAAACGCACTGCAAATAGAGAAACGCGCTGTTTCCCTTTTTTACTCTAGTAAGCTGCTAAAAGCAGATATAACAAAACACCAGCTCTAGCAAAGGTGAGGATATGATTTGACTAAGACCAGCAGTGTGGCATCATCATCACTGCCATAGAGGCGTGTGACATCAGAAGCCTCACCAAAGCTAGAGCCATCGCATTAGAGATGTGAGTGGAAAAAGTCACTGAAGTTTATTAGAATAATAATTTAATATGGCCTGTGAAGGATGATCCACAAATGTGTAATGGCCCTTGAATCTATGATCTAAACCAGAGGTCTTCAACAGGGGGTCCGTGGAGGTACTGCAGGGGGGTCGCGAAATGTTTGGTTGATTAGAATTTTTTAATGTAAAATATATATTTTTTTATTTTCTAACCAATTTTTCCCCACAAATTTAAATGTCTTTAAATACACAGAGATGGCCTGAGGATTCACTGTCTCTTCTACATGCATGTTTAAAATAAAAACATGAATCTGGGAATTACTTTAAAAGCTCAGTTTTGTATGCAAGATGTATGTTTATAAATGGCAGTTGCATGGCCAACCTGTACCGTGCACATGTTTAAATTACAAACATGAACATATGAGCCTGTGTTATATTTGAACCGCTTAGTATTGAATGCACAATAACAGGGTAGCTATGTTTATATATGGCACTAGGCCCAGCTTAATATAAAACAAAATTTTATACAATTTATATAGTCGGGGGTCCTTGCTCCATCTCTCCACCAGTTTTGGGGTCCTTGGCCTGAAAAACGTTGAAGACCCCTGATCTAAACATTATAAACAAGGATTGGATTTAATAGATCACTCTGAGAATGACTGGCTTCCCAGCTTTTGATAAGCTGCCAGTGTGTCTTTGTTCCAGCCAGCGAGCATCTACAGCATCTGATTGCCACCTCCTCGTCTTTTCCCCCTATGTTTACTACTTCCTAATCTTTGTCTCCCAGGTTTTCAGTCGGCCCCACTCCTGACGAGGAAATAGACAATCGGAAAAGGGGATTGGCAACACAAAACCCTTGATCTGATGAGAGAGATAAAGACACAAGTTTCTGTATCTGTCTCCATCTTTGACTAATTGCCTTGTTGTGGTCTTTGTTTTGTTCCCAGAGACAGAGCATGTGCGTTATGCTGGCGTTTTCTTTCGGTTCAGTCAAACTACTCCCTCCCTCTCCTCTCTGTGGAAGAGAATAGCTCAAAGCATATGTACTGTACTTTCCCTGTAGGTCTTCATCACAAACCCAACGTTTAGCTTCGCTTGTGTCCTTAGTGTTTAGGGCAAAGAGGCGATTGAGTAAAATTAACAGATTTGGAGCATACAA
This sequence comes from Pleuronectes platessa, assembly GCF_947347685.1. Classification (NCBI taxonomy): domain Eukaryota; kingdom Metazoa; phylum Chordata; class Actinopteri; order Pleuronectiformes; family Pleuronectidae; genus Pleuronectes; species Pleuronectes platessa. Next base: position 14,251,319 of record NC_070636.1, on the reverse strand, counting down.
ATAAATGACTTGAATTTCGTTGAGAAAACATAAAAATCATTATTCACAATAACTTTTCACAAAAAGTTAAATTGTGTGACTATGATTTGAATATGATCTACTTCTCCCTTATTCAAATATTTTTGAATCATAAATATCCAAATATTTAAACTTCTGGTGCTGAGATAACAGTGAAGTGAAACTCAAATATTCAGCTGTATAAACATGAAAAAAACTTCTTGGGTGGAGGGAGACTTTAAAATGCAACAGGATGTGTATGTGTGCGATCAAGTGTTTAATCTGACAAATCATCCCTTAAGGGTGGAAACAGGAAGATAAGAAAGTAGAACTCATGTGGCTAAGCTTGACTGCTTATCACATCTGTATTGATCTGTATTTATAAACATAAATATAGACCATGGTAAGACAGATAGACACAAGACGGTTTGGACTATTTGTGTTTGTTATATACTCTTTATACTCAAAATGAAGAAAAAATGAGAATGCTGACAGGAAACATCAGCGAACCAGAGAATATGATCTTCACTCACCCACACAGTTGTCACACAGGCTGCAGTGGGAGGCACGTGGCGGTCTGAAGATCTTGCAGGTGAAGCAATACTTCAGTTTGACTGTCTGGCCGTTGATAACCACCTCCTTGGTCCTGGGAGGAGGCCTGTAGCCTGTACTACCATTAGCCACGTCTGGGGGGAAAAGAAAGAGAAAAAATTAATGAGAGCCATAAGGTATAAAGTCACAACTGTTGATGTACCTTTCTGCTGCACAGAGTTTCTCTCAAAGTTTGTACTCTGGGTCTGGCAGGAGAAATTCCTTAAAATGTTTGCAGCAACTGACTCTGACATTAGCGTGCTCATCTCTAATCTCAAATTATCCAGAGTTCAGTTTGTGTATGAAAGCAGCTATAGAAAACAGTCTCACTAGTGATGAGAAGTAAATGATAAGATAAATGTAATATGACAAACTAAAGTTTCACACTGCTATGAATTTTATGTTTGAAAGTTACAGTAAAGCATTGGGTTGTATTCTCTTTACTTTTCAGTAGGTTAAATGCTTTAGCATCACACACTTTCTCTAACAGATTCCTTTGCATACTGGATAATAGCCCAATCAACAAAGAGCAGCACTCTGATAAAACACCACTTACCGCTCCCTACTCCTGAATGAAATGTATTAAAAAGCTGTTGCACTTCCTTAAAATTGCGACACAGGTCAGGTAATCTTAAAAACAGTCTGGAATTTAACATTAACACCACAATCCACCGATGATAATACCCCCAAAAAAGATAATGGTGACAAACGGCTCTGGATGGCTCTTGTGGAGGAAGACAGCAGTGATGACAGGCTAAACGGTGAGGATGGGAGTGATGATAGGGATTTTCAAGCCATAAAAAGGTAGAGCCTGTATCCTATTATGGCTCAGCTCGCTTTGAGCACTCTCAGGCACGGTGAGAGAGTATTGTGTGTGTGTGTGTAGGAAGATCATTTTGAGATCATTTAAAGCAGAGGCCCCTTGCAATGTAAATTTGGTGGCATGTGTGTTGTTGGAGGGTGGCTTGTGTGGGTGTTTGACATTTCAAAAGGAGGCCGGAGAAAACGCAGCTAGTCCTGTTCTGCAGAGTTCCTCTCTCTCGTGATCAGATCTCTCCCCTCATCTCACTGTTCTTGTGCCCTTTGACATCCACTGAGAAGCTTTTTCCGCAGACATCCCTCTGATTAGTCATAGTGCACTAAAGTTTATACCAACATTAAATGCTGTCAAGCAAAATAGAAGTGCTGAGAGAACAAACTCTGCAACATCAGATGAGACATTTTCCAGCTAATTCTGGATCCTATCAAATAATGCTAGTAGCTAGACAAAGATGTGTCACATTATAAAAAGAGTCAGCTGCTGTGTGTAGGAAAATCTTCATTTCACGCCCTTAGTGGCACATTTTTGGAGATTGCTACTATATTTTCCAACTCAACAACAAAGCAGCAGATATTGTCCAAAAACTGGGGGCAAACAGACTGCAAAGCCACTGCCTCAGCTATTTATGATACTTCTAGAACCATATGAAATTGAGAACATGAAGTGTAAACAATCACTGCAAGTAGCAAAATAATTTTTTTATTAAAAGCTTCTGTATATATTAAAACATTTTTGCAAAGATAATTCTATTAGACCATCCCATATTGAAAAAAAAAATATATAGTATAAATACTACCATATATGATTAAAATATGCAAATAATATTCCAAGGTGGACAAAAACATAAAGTAAAGCCAGTAGAATACCACCATGATCTAAATCAAGGGGAAGGGGAGGGTGAGATGATGGGTATTCAGCTGCATCATGCAATTTCCCCACTAGACGTCACTAAATTCTACACATTGAACCTTTAAACCAATATCTGGTTTTAATATAAAGGATGGTGGTGCTTTTGACGCAATATGTTTATGTAGAGACAACCAAATCAGCCCAGCTAGTCTGACTCTAAACAAAAGCATTTCCATACAGTGTCCTTCAAATCAAGTAGACTTCCACCAGCCCATCAACATTCGCTACACTTGTTCACAGATGTGTGCAGTAAAGCACAGGGTGAGCGAGGGTGTCCGGCTTTTCTGCTGAGCAAAGCCATTTGTACACTGAGCCATCGTGGCAGACGCAGCTTAGCTTTAAACCAGTGTGGAGCAGGAGAGCCCACAGAGAGATTGGCCAGGCTCGAGCACGCCAAGCTACAAAATAGGGCCAGGTAGACTGGGAAGTGTCCGTATCCTCACACACCTTCAGGCACAAAGTTAAATGAGGGTTCACTGTCAGCCAAATGCGCTGCTTGGTGAGGTATAAAAGGAAAACTAATTGATATCCAACTGTGTATGTGAAGGAGAGAAAACTGGAGCCTTTACCTTCAGAGATGGAAGAGTGCACTGAAATAAAATGATGATGACCGGCTTACAGTACTGACCCAGCCTGACAGTCAAAATGATATTCAGCAGACGGCTATAAGGAAATGATGGATATAAATGCAACACCAATCCTGACCTCATTTACAAAGGACATGAAATCTTAATGTCCATGTGAAGGGATATGATTCTATAAAATGAGATCTTCTGTACTCAAACAAGAGAAGGTTTGCCCTTACTTACCTGTTTGACTAACAAACAGAATTTCAACCGATTAATTATCAATTTAGCTTAATATGAGGCATGTACAAAAGCTTACCATGTCACATCTCCGGTCAAACATTTTAAAAACTGAATTGCATCAAGATGAAGTGTGTGCATGAGAGAGAGCAAGAGAGACCACTCCACCATCCAGCGACTATCATTTCTTTATCTCGGTCTTTGTCATGTCCCAGTCATTGTAAGCCTAGGGACTAGCCGAGTATAAAGGAAGACTGACAACAAAAAGAAGGAATAGAAAAGTAAGTTATTTTACCTCAGGCACCTTCCAGAGCATGAAATGACTCTTTACAGCACACACAATAAAAATTAATGGTGCTTTATGTTGTGGTGGATGTGGATAAACCTGCAACTATGTTAGACAACACTGTACTGGATGGTCAGTGGAAAAGCTTCACTTCAGCAAAACAAAGATACTGATTCATAGATCCGAGATACAGTGGACATTTTACAAAATGGGTGTCAATTAGATATCTTTAGAGTGGCAGCCGCACTCTTGTGGTGAACTTGAAGGTGTGTGCTTAGATTAGACACGTTACCTCCAGAGGATTCCATTTTCATCAAACAAAATTTGCTAATCGCCTTATAATGTAGTCAGGTTCCCTCTAGGCATTCAGGTTAAATCTGAAATATTGCCAATTTTTGACAACAAATCCTCCACATTGTTAGTAAACTTCCCTTTTGATCATGTGATAACACTGCGATGTGACCCCGCTCCACTGCTGCTCATTAGAGCCACACCAATTTACCAGCCGATATAAGCCTCACACATACCTGCACGTATCTGCTAATGCTAACATGCACTGGTAGGAAAATTTAGATTTACAGAATTATAATAATTGCAAGGCTCTACCGTACAGAGCAGAAAACTATGGCATTGCGGTGTCTGACTAATTATTGATGGTATGTTCATTTCCAAGCATGAAGTTATTTACAGGCCATAATACTCTGTGAGGTGAATTATACATGTACAACCCCTGATTTCATCCCACAAACCACAAGAAGTGAAAATATTACTGGCTGATCATGCATGAACCTTGATCCAGATATACAGTAAAGACAAACCACTCCTCCCATTCAATCATCCATATTGACCGCTCCTGCAGGAATAAAAAGCCTAAATGTCATTGCATCCTCCACTAATGTCCTTCCACCTGCAGCTCGAGCTCTAAACCCTCCAAAATCTATTTCCTCTGGAAGGAAGGAAGGAGCGAGGCAGCTCTGTCCATCTCTCACTCCGATTAGTGCTTTAGAAAGTCTTTTGGATTTGGCATGTGATAGACAAACTGATGCCAGCCTGTCTAGTCCTGACATATTGGCCAGGCAGGCAGACATCAAACACGGCCCGCTGAGGACAAATCAACTTGTCTCCATTTCAAGCGAACAAGAAGAAGTGCCACCTTTCTTGATTGCACTCTTACCCCAACCTTTTGAACATTTATTCTGCTGCATTAAAAGCACAATATACTGAGAATGAAGATCACATATACAATATTGAGTCCTTTTTCGTTTACCTGCGAAAAGATATTGAATGCTGTTCGAGGTGGACTGTACTGCAGGCCACCCAAACAAACCTCAATTTCAAAGACTAAAGCAGTTGGCAGACAACAGAAAAATCTGCCCACAATGATGACAGCAGAGTCAGAGCTATCAGTTAACAGCTTTCTTTACTAAGTACAGGGAGGATGAGAGCACTAGATGTCTCATATTGTACCAACATTAAATCCTCCTTTGTTTAGGCAACAGATCAATGAGAGTGGCGTCGAACTTGAGACTCGTAGCACTTGGGACCTAAAAACATCATCAACTATTTATGAGTCTGCTGGAGAATTACAAAACTCCATAGGCTGCCAAAGGCTGAAATATGAGTATTTCGTTGTTATTAGATAGCTACATGCATACCTAAGATTACATTAAATATAGCGAAAAGGAAAGTTGAGATTTGCAGCCCGCAAGAATTATATGTTTTTACCTTCTAAACTAAGGATATGGAAAATCTGTTTTCTTATCATTGTTGTCTGCACAGTTACATACGGATGCATTATTAAAAAACAGACAAGAGCTTTCTAAGTCAGGGAATGAGTCCTGGTGAAAGTAAGCGAATGGCACACACACACAGACACACACACACACACACACACAAACAGTCAGTCGGTGAAGGTTGATTATTGAGATTGACACAGTCTCATGCACTCTATGAATGACTGAGCAGTGTTACATTGAGTGTTGCCTTCATGCTGAGCAGGATTGTATGGTTATACGATAATACTACATCCTGGGATATCTGAAAATAGCAACGTGTATGTGTCATTACCAACATGAAAACAATTATAATGCACAATGTGTGTCCAGCAGACTTTTCTGTGTGGTTGAAGATGCTTGAGTGTGTGGAGGGAGGAAGAGAGAGACAGCCAAAAGTGTTCTTCTGGAAGACATTGTGAGGATGGTCGATGCTGGGGCTTGGGATGGGGCTGGATGAGTGAGCTAAGAGCTTACAGATGTTCGACTTATGTCTTGCATGTCAAGCTGCCAAAGCCATAGCTGGAACCAAACAGCCGAGCACTACACAGGTTAGGACAAAACAACCAGCGAAAAGAGGTGAAGGAAGAACGGTGTTTGGAAATACAGAGCAATGGGATTCATTTGACAGACACTGATGGAAAGCTGGAAGAAAGAGCGGAGCAATGCAGTAAGGAATTCTATGACGAACATGTATTTCACACACTCACTATCTTAAATTTGACATTCCTCACTCAACGACACAGACCACCTGAGGTATTCATGTGCAACGTATGTGTGTGAGTATGTGTGTATCCTCTTGCTTTTACAAGACAGGTTCTTTCAAATGGAACATAATGGAGCCCATAATGGCACACACACTAAAGTCCATTAGGCTCCTAGCTGCATCACAAATGCCATTGTGGTGTGGATGTTTCAGGGAAGCACTACCACAGTTGATGTAAAGGCTTTACAGCCACATGTTCATCGACAATTAAAGCAGTTGAAAACAAATTAATCTAAACATTTATTTAGCAATTTCCTTGCAAGGGAAACTTAAGGGTAACACAATGTTGTGGCCATGTAGTTACACTAATTATGGAACGAAAGTGGTGACCCAAATGTGCTGCAGTTAAAACTAATAGTTAATACTGACCACATTTGATCTACTTAAAATTGGATTGAACACCTAGTAGAGCTCTCTTCTGTTATTATGAGAAGTGGAAAAGAAATATAAGAATGGCACCCCAGTCTCTATATGAGATACTGCTTTGCCATACAATGTACTGTATGGACTCTCAAAGAGCCCTTAACAGAAATTCTTAAATTCTCTTGGGAAAGGCCTACTCCATTCTATCACTGCACCATCTATGCATCTATGACACTGATTTCGGTACAAGTAATTGACAACATGACAACAATCCCTTGTCTATGAACAAGAGATGTCAGCCCACAAACAGACAATTGCAACAAAAAATGCATAGAACAAAAGCTAAATGGGATGAGCTGATGGTAGAGAGGGGGAAGAGTGGTATTTAGGTCAACAAGTTCATATTTCCAGCCTTAATTAAATTATCCTCTGAAGAAATACGTGTCAATATAACATTGGTATGATGCCATTTCAGCCCATTGCTCCAAAGTCTCTGTGCTTTAATTTTCCTTCATAAGCTTTTAAATCTCCTAATGAGATTAATTAGGTCAGTCCAGAGTTTGTCTAATGAGGCCCTAATGGCCTGAACCATGGAAAGCCATCCCATCGCTGGGAAAAGGGAGCTCCATGTTCCAAGTAAGAGGACGAAAAACTTCAGAGGGAGTTTTTAAAAGATGGTTAAGGAAGTTCAACATTGGAATAAAGTAGTGATAATCCATTAGGCGACAGTACAGGAACAACTGTACTTTCTTTAGCCTCAGCAAATACAATTTTGAACTGCAAACATGAAAAGAGTAAAAATTCATGTTTGCTGCAAAAATAAAAGATTAACATTACCCCGGGTTTTGAAAGACACATTCACCATTCCAGGGGTAGAGGCATCCTTATATCAAATTATTGTGGACGTTGTCAAATAGCAGATGAGATCAAAGTTCTGAATGGCCCAAAGAAATGCCAAGAAAGACAACAAACAACAACCCCACAAGGTTGATGCTAGCCTTGGTTGGTGGGAGTGTTACCTCATAGCAAAGACAGAGTCATTGTCCCTGACTCTACCTGGTGCTTAAGTAGACTGCTCTCTAAGCAAACATCTTTATGATTGGCTGATATAATTTCTGGACTAATAAAATAAATATCACCACTTTGGTATTGCCTTAATGATTTTGTTTTGATGACTCTGATAGCTTTCATTTAACATAACCATCAAAACCCTTTGAGAAGCACTTAAGAGTTTACCGATAATGATGATGCAAAAAGTAACACCTGCCCATTATCCTCGAGTTATCTCAGATACATTTGTAGAGAAACTGAACCCTTGAATCACAGTTGGTCAGCTTTTTATCCTTCTGAAAAACCATCAGTAATTACATAATCATGAACGTCGAAACAGGGTCTGTATCCAGATAATTGGTTTCTGAATTTGATTTGTTTTCAAAAAACGTAAATAAAAATAGAAACTCACAGCTGTGAGTTTCATAAACAAACTGAATCCACATCACAAACTGCAGATGTGATTCTGACTCATGTCGAGCTACCATCAGTGCTGTGATGCTGGTAATTCAGTTACTCCATATCAAGTGGTTCCTAATGCACCAACAGTTTTACCTTTCAGATCATAAATTAGATTTGGAAGTTATCAAAATGCAATTTATGAGTCAGGTTATACATCAAATGGGTCTCTGACAAATTGGGAGTGGAAAACAGATCAAAATCTATTTGGTCAAAGCAGCACCAATTCTTCAACTCTACCTAAATACACAGGGACTTGAAAGTCAGTTGAAGCTTGATCCTCATTCCTTTGGCTACGCACACAAACTGCAGACACATCAGCCAAACCTGGCACTCTGTATAAGAGGTTGTAAAGACACTCAAGCTCCTCTGGGTCAGTACCATGCAGAGAGGCTTACTCAGAGAAAAATACAGTATCTAATAGGGCTGCTCGATTAATCGAAATTTAATCGTGATTACGATTATGGGGTCAAACGATCTCCAAACTACTATAATCGAGTTGAAACGATTATTTGCCTTTTTTTCGAAAGAGACGCGCACGCGCAATTCAGTCCTTCCCCCAAAGCATTCAGCGGACCAGCTGACTGGCACTAACTCTCAAGCAGCGGTAAAGTGAAGGAGGCGAGTTGTGTGTGTGGTGATCGGCGGTGAAAAAAACAGCGCGAGTTGAAAAGCAGGGAGGGCAGCAGCAGACCATGTAGCTGCCGCGCCACGCCCTGCTATTCTCAAGCGCGCTCCCGCCTGGCTGTTCAGAGCGGTCAGACTGGACCCGCATTTCTTCGCGCCGGTCAGTCGGTCAGAGTGTTAGGGTTGCCATCATTAAGGGTTTGAATAACCGGGCACCGATATCCTGGTTTCACGGAGGAATAAGACACGCAGCCGTCATCGGCGTTTACCGGAACCGGAAGTGATTAAAAAAATAAAGCGGGCACATATTAATAATCGTTTAAATAATCGTGATTTTTATATTGTCCAAAATAATCGTGATTATGATTTTTTCCATAATCGAGCAGCCCTAGTATCTAAGATAGAAGAATCCATAAACTCTGACAGGGAGGAAGAGAGAAGGATGAATGGGGGAGTTAAAACGAGGGATAAAAAAAAAGAAAAAAAAGAGTGTACTGCTGGCCAAATGGTTACAGCATGAGCCACATAACTAATGTCCACAGTTCTATTCTGGCTGTTGACCTGGTTGCTGCATGCCAAACCTGTTCTATTTCCCATGTTTCGTTACTGCATCTTCACTCATGTTTATCATATAAAAGCGAAAATGGCAACAAAAAAAAACAGATGCAAAAGAAGACATCTATTTGACAACAACTAAGGAACAACTGAATATAATTTAATAATAGATGGAAGGAATTTATCCACAGACAGTGTGAGGGAAAAAAACTGGTACAAGCAAAATAACGGAAATATAGATAAACAAAGGTTTTCATATACATATTATATCTAAAATCATTATTATAGTCTTACCTATTTGCCTCTCAAGATCCGCCGCTTCATCTGGGGTGGCCCTGGGCAGCACCCCCGGGTCACTGAAGCTGGTTCGCAGCAGTGTCCCCAGTACAAACAGAAACAGCACGCCTCCTATGACTGGGATGGCCGGGGTCAACTCTAGCGCCAGGAACTGACAACTGACGGGAAGGAGGAGATGGAGAGAAAAAGGGTAAATAAGCAACAAATAAAGAAACATGTGGTTCTTTCAGACTGGTGATGAAAAACCTGGACGTCCAAATGGCCAGCTTTGGAGGATAAAAGCTAATTTTTCCTGCAGTTACGCACAAAAAGAGACCCATCGTTTTTAAATAATGTGACCGTCACTGCCCACATAATTCCATGTGTTCAGTTACATTGGCCTGCAATGCATCCACTAGAGGGTGGCTCAGAGTCAATAGTTTCTGAAGACAACAAACATGTTGACAGTGGGGGAGGTTGCTATATTGCACCTCTTGAGAAAGAGGCCGAGGTGGCATCAGTTTCGTTCAGTTTAGTTTATTTTGGTCCACAAAACATATTATAAACAAAAGGATTTGTTACAATAAAAGCAAGGCAATAGGTTTACAAAAAAATTATAAAATAAATAAAGGAGAAAAGAAAATGTATGGGCCGAAAGGGTGCAGGCTGAATCATAAACTTATCATGCCTATCCTTCATATCCAGAAGAATGCAACTGGCAACTATTAGGCCCTAAAATGTAATAAATCAAACAGAAATAAACAACATTTCCAATTTAAAATAAATAGTTATGACTCTGTTGTGTATTTGTTATTCATATTGTATTTTAAATTTTGTAAACATGTAAAGTCGTTTACATATTTTTAATTCATCATCAGGATTTTTTTTATATTTTTGTTTGTTTGTTTTGGGAGGTCAATTAAGATGCCTGTAGTTTCTAAAGCTGCTAACAGTACAAAGTCAGGAGAAATTCAGGAGATGTCGATGTGAGAACACATGATGGTTGAAGCTTAATGACCACCTAGTGTGTATATCCCCTTAACAGACGAGCAGAGGCACACACCAGGGTCAGTCCCTTGTGTTGTAATCTGTTCTAATGAGACAATCCAATATAATCCCATAAAACATCCAATAGTGCAGGTGTTTATAACAGTAATCACATTTAGTCTTACAGAGGTTGGGCAAAGGCTGCCAAATCCCATTTCATTAGCTGGTCTCCTGTCTATTGGATTTGATTTGGGGTCAGTAAAGCGAAGCCATGCCAGACAAGGGAAACTAGATGAACATATGGTAACCATATGTTTTGAGAGATGCTCTTGAGGAATTCAAAAGAGTACTGCAGCCAAGGTTTTTAATAGCATCTATGATTATATATGCATCTGTTTAAATAACTGTAAATGCAAACTGATGAATAATTCTTTAAATCACAACTGTAAAGTATCCGTTTCTTTGTTGTTTACTCAAAAATGTAAAACAACATCAGGTCAGGCCCAAAATGGACCCTTGTTGTGCAGGTACATTTTGTTTGAGAAAATGCTAAATAAAAATTTGTCATGAACAGAATATATTGATTATTGTAAAACCTAACCAGATAAACTGACTGCAGATCGTGAACAAAGTAGATATTTAAGTGGCATAATGGCCGAGGCAAAAATAACAGTAGCCAACCGTTGAGGTGACTCTGTTCAACTAATTGTTTTTCATCTATTATAGAAGTGAAATCCCCATTTTAAAACTCTGTTTTAAATTCATAAAGATACTATGTATTGTATGTTTAACCACATGTACAATAGGTGTTTGAAGAACATTTTATCACCATCTCACCAGCCTTCAGATGGTAACACCTTGGGAGGTCAGTTACATCCGCTGATCTATGCCAACACCAGTTAATCTGATAAACCAAGCCAAACTATATTTAGGATTGCTGTGTTGGGTTCACTGATGGCAGGGTATGGGGAGGATGTTCATATCAACCTGGAGCATTAACTAATATTTGCTTATTCTTGCTAACTGGACTTCCAGCAACACTGATTTTACATGAACTGCCGGAGAGCATTGACACCCGAGCAATGACCACCAAAACAGCTAGTTTCGAATTAAACAGCTAGTTTCTAATTTGAAAAGCCCAGGTAGCTGGCAGTAAATTACAATCTCAAGTAAGGTGAATAATGCCTTTGCCAATTCATTATAGCAGTTCATCTGTAAGAGGAACCCGTTATCTGTATAACACAACCAGATAAGAGGCAATTGGTGAGACAAATGGCAAATGAAACATATATTTTAAAGTTTTCATTTTTCAATATCTAAAGCAGATACATTAAACATGGCTGCGACAACCCCGACATCTGAGTGGACTCTGCCCTGGTCCTGCTGCTCTCTACATCTGGAGTAATTGAGCTGGGCAGAAAAACACTGGGTTGTCTGGGACATCAGCGGGAGCACCAAGCAGGACAACACTGTGCTGCATAAACACTTCAACATTTGCCTGAAGTTTCCAAGGTCATCATTCTTGACACTGACGGTGTCCACGCTCAATAGGCACTAGCTACAGTGCCTTGCATAAGTATTCACCCCCTTTGGACTTTTCTACATTTTGTCATGGTATAACCACAGATTAAAATTTATTTCATCGTGAGTTTATGTAATGGACCAACACAAAATAGTGCATCATTTGGAAGTGGGGGGAAATATTACATGGATTTCACAATTATTTACAAATAAAAATCTGAAAAGTGTTGAGTGCATATGTATTCACCCCCTTTACTGTGAAACCCCTAACAAAGATCTGGTGCGACCAATTGCATTCACAAGTCACATTTGCAAGTCACATAATTAGTAAATAGGGTCCACCTGTCTGCAATTTAATCTCAGTATAAATACACCTGTTCTGTGACGGACTCAGAGTTTGTTGGAGATCATTACTGAACAAACAGCATCATGAAGACCAAGGAGCTCACCAAACAGGTCAGGGATAAAGTTGTGGAGAAATATGAAGCAGGGTTAGGTTATAAAATAATATCCAGAGCTTTGAACATCTCTCTGAGCACCATAAAATCCATCATAAGAAAATGGAAAGAATATGGCACAACCGCAAACCTACCAAGAGGAGGCCGTCCACCCAAACTGAAGAGTCGGACAAGGAGAAAATTAATCAGAGAAGCAACCAGGAGGCCCATGGTTACTCTGGAGGAGCTGCAGAGATCCACAGCTGAGGTGGGAGAATCTGTCCACAGGACAACTATTAGTCGTCTACTCCACAAATCTGGCCTTTATGGAAGAGTGGCAAGAAGAAAGCCATTGTTGAAAGGGATCCATAAAAAATCCCATTTGGAGTTTGCCAGAAGCCATGTGGGAGACACAGCAAACATGTGGAAGAAGGTGCTCTGGTCAGATGAGACCAAAATTGAACTTTTTGGCCTCAATGCAAAACGCTATGTGTGGCGAAAACCCAACACTGCCCATCACCCTGAGCACACCATCCCAACAGTGAAACATGGTGGTGGTAGCATCATGCTGTGGGGATGCTTCTCTTCAGCAGGTACAGGGAAACTGGTCAGAATAGAGGGAAAGATGGATGGAGCCAAATACAGGGAAATCCTTAAAGAAAATCTGATGCAGTCTGCAAAAGACTTGAGACTGGGGCGGAGGTTCATCTTCCAGCAGGACAGCGACCCTAAACATACAGCCAGCGCTACAAAGGAATGGTTTGGATTAAAGAATGTTAATGTCTTAAAATGGCCCAGTCAAAGCCCAGACCTCAATCCAATAGAGAATCTATGGCAAGACTTGAAGATTGCGGTTCACAGACGGTCTCCATCCAATCTCCATCCAATCTGACTGAGCTTCATCTTTTTTGCCAAGAAGAATGGACAAACCTTTCCATCTCTAGATGTGCAAAGCTGGTAGAGACATACCCCAAAAGACTTGCAGCTGTAATTGCAGCGAAAGGGGGTTCTACCAAGTATTGACACAGGGGGGTGAATACTTATGCACCCAACAGATGTCAACTTTTTTGTTCTCATTATTGTTTGTGTCACAATAAAATTTATTTTGCACCTCCAAAGTACTATGCATGTTTTGTTGATCAAACGGGAAAAAGTTTATTTAAGTCTATTTGAATTCCAGTTAGTAACAGTACATAATGGGAAAAAGTCCAAGGGGGGTGAATACTTATGCAAGGCACTGTAAGAGGACAAGATTTTAACAGTCCTCTATGCTTTATGATTCTCCCTCAGCCTCCTGTACTGTTCAGGGTGGAGATGCACTATCCAGTCTACTTCAGATTCTAATCAAATTTAGGCCATACTTTTATTTCTGTCTGCCACTTACAATCCTTCTGCTTATAATATCCCAAATATGAAAATTACTATTTAGCTCTTCAGCACCTGCCTAGCAAAATACCAGTTGAACAAGTCTGTCAGACTTGTATGTACATTGATATGTAAACGAGAAAATATTACAATACATTATAGGGTCAGTGTGTAGAATTTAGTGACTTCTATTGGAGAAGTTGCATGTTGCAGTTTAAGATTATTCACCTCACCCTCCCTTTCTAAACATGAAAGAACCTGTGGTAACCTTCAGTTGTCATAAAAACGTTAAAAGGTGGTTAATTTGTCCAGATTTGACATTTAAATAATTTAAATATAAAGGGCCCATTCTAGGGTTAAAGAAAACTATTTGTATAATTAAGTTTATTACACATTAGTGAAAACAATCACTTAAATCTTTCCCAATGAACATTTAAGTCAGAATATTAGTTTAGCAAATTACTAGTCTTAATATTGTGGATTACATTAACAAGCAAATAGTCTTTTGGATGTTAAGTTTGCTTCAACATCCAAACAGGAAACAAATAACAAAAGAATGCCAGAACATTTGACCATTTAGTCCGTGCTGAGTGGACAATTCCTTGGGAAAAGTCTTATGTGGGAAAAGAGCTACATTGTTGGTTTCTTGTCTGGAAGCTTAAGTGCATGAGAATTGTACAGCGGTTAGCTGTAAGTTAAAAACAAATACTTAAAGTCTCTTCAAAATTACTCATTGTGCGATGACATTTTGTTTTAATTGACCAGACTATTTCTATTGACCAAAACATTTAGTGCTTTCCTTTTATTGTACAGAGAAGAAAAGACAAGCAGAATACGGTCTGCAGCCAAGGTCCGCTCTTATTGTTGTATCAATTATAATAAAGTATAGATTTGACAGCTGAGTGCCCTGCTTCACTTTACAAGAAAGAGTTTAAAATAATTAACAACAAAATAGTACTAAGGCTGTCGCTAGAACCGATACTTGCAAACCAATTCTAACCTGCCGCTGCAGGATGGTTGCTGCCCCTGCTTCAGGATCGGTGCAGGCACACATTGAATTTAGTGTCCTTGTACCGTGCTGTATTACAGTTTTTTTCGATTGCTTAAGCACGAATTTCAAAACAGGGCCCGGTGTTTCAAACACTAAACACAATCAGCACAACCACACACCCAATCAGCAGAGCACCTCAGATCCTTTGCAAAACTAAACACTCTGGTAAAAACTATACACTTATTTATCAAAACCATATTTTTTTGGCACATGAAACACACATGCTTCATATTACTTAATTCTGCTTTAGCCAGTTACACACTGCTGTTGCTAACCTTAAACACTTTTAGCAATTCCAGTTCTCTGTGATTAGAGTTCTATAAGTGAAGTACTCTGAGAAAGTGCAAATATACAATAAATTCACCAAACACTACACAAGACCAATACTGCAGTCCCATGAAAATTTAATTTATTTCTCTCCATATCCCCAAATCAGTCAACATGTCAACATGGAGAATCACAACAAATCATGTCCCATGCTACTACAGGAGTGTGCATAACACTGTAAGCTTGAAAAATATCAGACAAGCAGAAAATTCTGTATCCAGTACAGTTTCAATGAGGGATACCTGAGCCTGGGGCTGGAGATCATAAACCCTCCACCGCCATGCCGAGAAAAACTCTTTGATTGGGTTTAGAGACGGAGAATGTGGTGGAAGGTATGCTACTGTAAACTGTGGATGGTGTTGAATCCAGTTCTGGACCAGAGCAGAGCGGTGGAATGACACATTGTCCCAGATGACAATGGATTGCATCTGGTGCCTGTGGTTTACTGCTGTGACGATGTTGTGTAATCGGTCCAAACATTTGAGAATGTGAGGTGTGTTGTAAGGACCCATATTGTCGTTACGGAGGAGGACCCCATTCTGTGTAGTGGCAGCGCAAAAGGTGACGTTACCCCCACGTTGCCCTGGGACATGGATTATAGCCCCGTGGCCAATGATATTTCTGTCTCTCCTTCTTGCTTTTGTCAGGTTGAACCCTGCCTCATCTATGTATATGAATTCATGTGATGTCCTCAGCATCATCTGTAAAACTCTCAGAAATACAGTGAAAGACAAGATTGTGTAGTTCAGCATAGGTCTGGAATACAGTACATTTACATTATGAAAGTTATGTGTGCAGTATGCAACATCACACACAACATCATTACTAATGCCGTAGCCTTCTCCACCTCCGTGGATTCCCCCTCTCACCCTCACTCTTCTTCTTTTTTGAGCACAAGCTCCATTTTGGTTGAAAACAGGTGAACTAAGCTGCTGCTTTGCTATAGTGCTTAAACCTGATTGGTGTGTCTACAATTAAGCAATGTGGTGTTTGAATGCCAATTGGTTAAACAAGGTGTGTTTAACCAATTGGCCCATAGGGGTGGTCATTTGACAGGCAGTGCTTAGGAATTGCAAGGAAGTGACATCTTGATATACTTCTGTGTTTAATGTATACAAGTGTGTTTAGTGTTTTGCAGATCACTGTGTGTATTGTTTTGCAAAAAGTGTGAAGCTGACATTGTGCTTATAGTGGTGCAGATCTGGGCCCATGTTTTGCTCCTTGAGTGTCAAGTTTGATAATTGTGTAATACTTTTGATTTTAGTGTTTATGCAATCGAAAAAAACTGTAACCTGTCGCAGGTTCTACATTGCGTGTGCAGCCTCTGCTGTGATCTTACAGTTATTGAGCCAATCTTTTTATTAATTACCACAAGGCTACAAAAATGTGTTTTTTTGCCACCGTCTGTCTGCATTTGACCCTGAAAAGCAGAACATTTAAAAGTTTGATGTCATTTGAAATCTTTTCATCTGCACATTCAATTGGTCTTTTATGCTGTGTGATTAGTCCAGGCTGGTCTCATCACAATTTCATAGGAAATGCAACTAAAAATAATTCACTAAAATTCGTATGAATTCCACTAAATTGTGAGTCAGGAGGCAGGGGACACGTGCCCTATGCGCTTCTCTCTCTTCGTGAAATCAAAAAACATGGCGGACATTCATCTAACCCTTACCCTAACATGAAAAATCAGATGAAGTCTGCACCATGGTGATTCAGCAGAGTGACAGCCGCAGGAATAAGCTGTTCCTGAACCTGCTGGTCTGGGAGACAGGTGTTATTCTTACACCAAAAAACCATAGAGAAGCATGCAAGGTTCACGGTCGCAATCTCACATAATAGTGAAAACTCATTAGAACTACAAAAGATGGGAACAACACACACCTATAGAAACGCCGTTCAATTTGTAGTTCTCTGTATGGTTCTTCCTGGTTTAGATTAGGGTTGTGAAAATAGGGGTTTAGAAAACATATTAGCGGTTTGTTTTTTTAAATCATGAATGAAAACATTGAAACTGAAACACACATATCTCAACATAGATATCATCGAAACACATTTTTATTAAGAAACATTGCTAAAATATAGCGTTTTCCACCAGGAATACAGCAATCTCCGCCATCTTGCTTTATCAGAGCGCTGCGGAGGTCCGAAAATGTAGCGCTAAAAATTCATATGATTCTTTACGAAAATTTGGACATAACTTTTAGTACGATATCTTACGAACCGGTTCATGAGACCACGTTGATTAGTCACACATCACATTAACGAATCAACCAATAAGAGGGGCTAATAAGAAATCACTATGGTTGTAAAAAGGCTTTTGAGTGAGGGTGTACCATCTGTAATAATGAACGCAAAGCCAGAATTTGAAGTAATCAATAAGAACATCAAGCGCCACACTGAAGATATTCACAAAGGTTATTTGGGCAACATAACCAGGAATTAAGAGAAAACACTTGGTGTTCATTCTTTCTGCCGGTGGAAACCAAAACATGCAGGCTAGTGCTCTCTTCCAGGGAATTATTACCATTTTTCAAAACTTGTCAGCTGGCAAGCGATTATGGGGATGGCTGAGGGAGCAGCACAAACCGCTGCCTCTGTCCTCAGAAGCCTTGTCTCAATGTGTCAGACATCAGGAACATAATGAAAAGGCAGTCGTGTGTGATAGAAAGTAGCAGGGCAGTAGAAACGCCAGAAATCAAACACTGAAACCCCCAGAGAGGGAGGAGCAATTTCAACAAACCTCTTCTCTGTTAAAGGACTGTTAATAGAGGAGATGTTAGTTTGCCTTTAAGTTTGATATACCAATTCTTATATTTAACTGGGAATTTAGGAGCATTGTTGCCATGGAGACAGACAGTATTCGATGGCAACCATGGTGAATTTCGAAAGGGAATGTGGTTGCCCTGGAAACAGCCACACGAGTAAGCTGAATCCTCCAAGGAGGAAAAATAAAAGACAAGACGTACACAGCATGATGACATTTATAACAAACGATTTAGAAGTCTCAAAAGATTGTATGGTTGATGAGGATGAAGACAGAGTTCTTTTTTTTTCCAAAATATGACTTCTACATCAGAAAGCTGAGGTGACAGGTAGTTAGGTGGGTGGTTAAATTTTTTTTTTTAGTATGATCGTACATACATGATCGTACATCGTACATTATAAACGAAATTTACACTTATAATTCGGGATGGGCATAATTAATCGACGATCGATTATGGATCATTAAGAATTTTGTCGATGACATTATTTTTTCGAAAAAAAACTGGATTTCGTTATGTGGCAGGAGGTCGGAATATCTGAGTTACCTGGAACACAGTACAGTGAGTATGTTAGCAGCTGGAGGAAGAAGCCCGGAGCTAGCCTCCACTGCTCGGCTTATTGTCCGCAAACGGACCCTCAGTCCACGGGGAAGGGAACCCGGACAGACCCGGGTCTGGGTGAGGGGTTCCGGGAGTGAGGACGTGACAACAACCGGACTGAGAGGTCGAGAACCGTCAAATCCAGCTAGCGCTCAGCAACTAGCTGCTGCTCTCTCCATCGGCTAGCTGCTGTCTCATCGGGGCTTAAGAGTACAGCAGAGCATATTTTCAAGTGTAACCAGTGAACGGATTTCGTTTAACTGCCATAAGGGTTGTTCATCTTGTAATAAAGATCTCAATGAGGAAACGCGCTGTGTTTTTTCTATTTTCACTGCATTTTAATATAGCCTATAAATAATGGATTTTAATATAAAAATATTAATGATTAATCAAAAATCGATCGTTAATTCTCCCGACGATCGATTAAGACAATTTAATCGAATTCCCATCCCTACTTAAAATCAATAGATAAAACTAAAAAGGAACCTTTTTCTTTCTTCGGAGGACGTGCCTGTGTGAACACAAATGTCCGAGTGAGAGCACCCGGATTATCTGCAGGCCTTCACCGCCAGGCCCCCTAGTATTAAGACCACAGAAAGCCTGCAGAATCCGACATGTGAACACAGCAGGAGTCCCCCTGCTGTTCTCTGCAAGAGAGTGGGGGGCTAAAAAAACAAAAAGAAAATAAACATCTCTGTGTGAAAAGGCGGCGCCAAATATGGAGAAGACACCGACAGAGATGTCTAGTCCTTAGAGAGTTTCTGGTGATTCAAGCCTACGGCGGTTTCTGTGTGTTGTAAATAATAACACGTAATCGCAACAGCGGAATTAATACGTTCCTTCCTGCCTCTGCCGGCTGAAGTATTTGTTGCTGTAGAGAACACGTCTGTGCAGAGAACCTGCCGCTGAGTTGTGCATGTGTTAACTAAGCATGTGTGAAAGACAAAGTGCAGGTAACGTACAGGCCCAATTCTCAGGGCTTTATCCACAGGTCATTTCTAAAAACAGTTTAGGAGTAATAAGCAATAAAGTAACATGATAGCTAAATATAAAGTTTCACTCAAAGCAGGAGGCACTGTAGTTCTTAAAAACAGGACACAAAGAAAGCACAGTTAAAGTCTTAGTCAATCAATGTTTAGTATGGGTCCCAGCTCATAGAACAGATGTGTATGAGCATCCACTCAATCTGGTCTCTTAAACTCTAGTGTCCTTCTACTAACCCAGGGAGTTGTTTTAAATATCTGCATTTGATTTTTATTCAATACAACACAGGGCTATTTTTTCTTATAAAATTTTAGCAAATAGCATGGCAATCAAAACAAAGCAGCTAATTATCTGAGCTAATCGTGATATATATTTTTTAAATTGATAAAATCTGTTATTACAGTCACCCTGGTTTTGCTGGTAGTATAAACAAAATTCAGCATTTGTACTCTGTGCACCAGTGTAACATGCTTGTTACTTCCACTGAAAACTAAAGGTTAGTCCTTATCTGAATATGGTCTCCAGACTTTTCCAATTCATCTGCTTCCCTATAGGGGGGGGGGGGGGCTAATCTCAACAATAATCCACTCCGGATTACCGTTATCATATTTCCAACCAAATCCTTTTACGTTGGGGACCAGCTTTTCAAAACTCCGCTGGGAGTTAAACTTGGGTTACTTTCATCTCTATTTGATGTGACCGTGAGACGGCTTGCTTCACCCAGTGCTGTTGACCAGCTGTTTTTTTTCAATGTCACCCAAGATTTACTTTCCTTTTCAGCCACACACCATCATTTAACGTCTGAGAGAGGCTTCCAAATTTGCAAACATAACCTTCCAACAAACATGTGCCATGCACTCAGTTTCCCATGAGGAAAGCTGTGTGACAGGAGGTCCAGGGGCAATTGGAAGCTTGGACCTAGTCAGGGAGAGGAATCCCACCACAGACAAGCCTAGGTCAAATCCTACTATACAGCTGGACAGTGTAAGGTCTATGTGCAAAATATAGTCGAAAACCGTTATGGAACCTCCTTTATCTGTTTGGACATCACAACAATTGGACATTAAGCGCACCTTGTATTCGGGAGCTGGCTGGGTAAAGTCCATTTAATGTCCAGTTCAACTGACTAAGACGTGTATTCTCACACGCAGGTCTTCCTAGTAATATCCTGAAAAGTTCATGATGTCACTGCTTGTGTTAAAATACAGCTCTTGTCTCTCGCACAGCTCAAAGTTCATACTCTGAATTATAAACTTCTGCTTCACCTTTCTCCCACTCACTGAACACAGTAGATTTGAGAGTAAACCCTGATCCGGGGGCAGTGATGGCGACTTTCTTCTATGGGAAGTGGCTAAAGTTTGTTGCTAAGGGATCTGATGATAGAAACTTAGGATGCTCATACTTAATTGGATAACCAACAACAAGAATTTTGACAGATTAATACCCTCAGTTTAACATTTAAAAAGAAGAATATATATCATTTAAATCAGACATACTTCCTGAGGGGGACTCCTCTTGTGAGGCCCTATCTCTACATTCCATCAGTACCATCTGAGTTGGTATTCTCTGCCGTGGGTGACTAAGCACCAGACTTACCCCACAGAATGTCAACAAGTTGCTATTTCAGAATAAAACCAGTAAGTCCATTCTCTACGCTGATGACTGAGGTAGGCCAGGGGCCTGTTTGGTTATTGCGATAGTCATATGAACAGCATTTTGATGCACATCAGTGTGACAAGAGATAGCAGGTGGCACGCTATGGTCTGTCTGCAAGCCGATGGGGGTATAAACTTTATGGATGTTTGACGGTCTGACAGGTCAGTGTGTGTGTGACAATTTTTTTGGTTCTAAATAGTTCGTTTTTATCCTGGTGGTTTATAGTTCATGGTTAGTTTCTGAGTAACAGATATCAATGAGAATTTGTTAATAATAAATGTACATTCCTGATAGAAACTTAAGCACATTCATTAAAAAAGAACAACAGCCAATGGAGACATTCCCAACCAATAGTGTAACTTCAGACAATCACATAGAACTCAGTTCAACAATGGTGTTACTTAATCATGAACTAAACTCTATCACTCACTCACTCAGGGATGAAGTATTGGACTGTGGCCAGTCCAGACAAAAAGCCAACAGCTGGCCATGATTCCTGGTTTCACTGAGCATTAGTGACGAATCAGCTTCTTGTTTCCACAGCTAAACAGACACAGGCAATAAAAGTCTCTGACAGAATGTCCAGTGAGGAATTAAATTCACATCCAAAAACTACTCACATATTGAATGACCCAGCTGAGGCTAGCTGATATTAACACATTATTAAACAGTCAAGTAAGATATTCATTGTCCTTGCTTTCCTGGTTAAAATATGTTTATTTTATGCTTGTATGTCCTCTTACGTGAGAAAACTTCCATTACCAAACCAAATCAAACAAGGTATTCTACTTCAAATCGTAAATATATTGACCACTTGGCTTGAGAGGAATGCTTTTGTTTGAACGTTTGTGTACCAAGGGTTTGACTGTTACAATGAGGACAACTCTTTCGCAATACCTCTATATACTAACGTTCACTAAACAAACATAGTGCAAGAAATATCACCTTTTCACTGTATGAAATTAGACAAAAGGAGAGCCAAGAAGATAGGAACTTAACCTTGGTCTACTAGTCCACTTACAGTGTTCATTAAAAAGGCCAAATCATTAAACCTGTGGACAATTGAAAAAATGATTACATCACCTTTGAGTTGTACTGTTCCATTAAGATACAATATCTTACAACTTCTATAGCACATGGAGACTAAAGATTAAGAGGTTTGTCACAAGACTAGATATCAGCTTTTGAGATGATTAACTGATCTACCGGTACATACAAGTGAGATAGCACACTGTTAGGTCAAGTTATTTGTTACAGTGTTTCTCTCTCTTCTTTGTCTTATTGTGTAGCCTTGTTAGATTTTGTATCTGTCTGAATGCCGCAATCTTACTCACTTGATATTTCCTCAGAGTTGTAAGTCTGACATTTGGGGGGGGGGGGGGGCATTTAATAAGCCGTAACTGATCGGTTTTGCCTCGTCTGCACATTTAAGATTTAAGGTTAATAAAAGGGACAATAGCACACAAGCTAAACACAGACATCAGGCAACCTCTCTTTATCCTGTCAAAATTATGACTAGTGCAGAATGCTGACTAATGCAGATAAGGATTACACAAGGGTGTGAGAAGAAGGCAGGAATCCCTTTACCGATTACAACCAAACCTTAAAAGACGTTGCACTTTTTCAAAACAACTACTGTCCTAAAAACCAAGTATTAAACCGTTGACATTTCAAGTGGGTTAGTCATGCAAATGAATTAATGTTTTTTGATTCATATTAGAAACCTGTTAACCTGGAAAGCAGGTTCCAGAAAATGGTCCGCCCAATCACAGCCATGTATGTTCAACGCGTTTGATACAGTGACAGAGGAGTGGTGCTATAGCATTTTTGTTCACAGAGATGGCTGGGGCTGATATGAAAAGTTCTTTTGAATCCTGTATCAAAACTGTATTAAATGAACTGAACAGTAACTTTACTTTAAAAGAAATACAAACAACTGCTGCACTCTGTATATTTTGTAACATAGCGCCGTCACTCTACACTATGCGACACATTTCTTCACTCTGATAGTTGTAGGTCTACTCGGCAACTCGGAAAATCAAAAATTAAATGTGAATGGCAGGTGCGACTAGATGAGTGCACCTGCCAACGTGGGTCTTGTTTATCTTGAATTGAAAACCTGTTTTTTAAATCTCTGCCACATTTAGAGTGTGGGCCAACTCATTTGACAGTGAAACATGGTCAACTTGTGATTATACTCCTGGCCACTTAGGTGTATTTTTTATCAAAATTTTTGTTTCACAATAAGCTGCAGTTATATGTAAAAACTACCAGTAACGAGTTATGGTCTTGAATGTAAAATGCTCTCCAAAGGGTTAAGAGGAGAAAGTTTTATTATATGATTTAACGGTTTCATTTTGAATTGTTCTTGGTGGTTTACGGTTAACGGTTATCTGATGAGTGACAGATATCAATGAAGATTTTTTTTCCAAAATGTGCATTCAAAAATAAAAACTTAAGCACATTACTTTGAACAGGAACAGCCAATAAGGGCATTCCTAACCAATGGTGTAACTTCAGTCAGTTAGACAGTAGAACGCAGTTGAACAATGGTGTTGTTGATCATGAACTCAACTCTATCACTCACACCCTCCAAAGGTTTTAGAGGAGACACTTTTATTAAGGTGGGTAGCTGTGACTGGTTCCTGGGCCTTTTTCTGTGCAGACACAAAGAATGTTCTCTCTGAATCAATCCTGGCTGGAAGCAAACACTCCAATACACTGTACTGCTCCAAACAAGCTGCGCAAATAAGATGGTTAAAGGTTTTACTGAAGAACATAAATCAGATGCGACTAAATGTGCAGGACACTAAATCAAAGCGTAACGCAGCCAGAATCAGGCTGTAGCCTTCACATGCTTGTAATCTAGAAGATTTGCTACCGTGATCTCCTGCAGACCTGAGTTTTAGTACAGGTTAATTATTGAAGAATATAAGCATTTCTACAATATAACAAATGATCTGTATATGCAATGTATAACGCCACTTTTTTGTTTAACAGTTTTTCCAAGAAAGACCACTGAAGAAGGAATGAACTGCAGCTGACAGGCCCAGTTTGGGTAGCTCAACCATCCAACATGTTATCAAGGTAACAACCACCCCAGACAGTTCCTGTTGTAGGGAAAGCACTCAACAGTTCACGGTGACGCGCAGTAAAATCAAGCGGTTAATCCAAATATATGGAAAGTAGGAAAATTCGAGCCACTGAAAACCTGATATGCATGGTGGTGCCAGCATTGTGTATTTAAATAATTGCTTGATCAATCCAATTCCAAACTCAATTAATCAATCACTCGGTCATTACATCCCTAGAGGCTCAAGTTTGCTTCAAGGATTGCTTTCTTGATTACAGTTTTAATTATAATATCTGATCCTAAATTGACTTCATCAGATTGTATTGCTTTAGCCAATCATCTGTCCGAAGAAATAAAATGAACTATCGGAAAGTACAACATAAATGCAGCCATTTCGTCTCAGCACTTTAAAAGACACATGTAACAACTATTCACTGCTTAATTCCACAGCCCAGTACTGGTGGCGAGTACATTACACCTTAAGTTTGTCCACATAAAAAATAATATTAAAACCAAATTGTTTGGCGTTCTCTCTGCTCAAGTTCTTGCGATCAATTTTCACATTAAAGAAAACGGCGTAACCGAACACCAGTTCAAACATCTGCCCATGTGAACTTTTACGAAGCAAAAGGGAGAGATGGCAACATGTGCAATAGCAGCACACATGGACGACTGGAGGGAGCCAGCAACAGAATAATAAACAGAGCAGAGTCTGCTGGTCACTAACAGGGTTTATTGTGCATGGCTGAGCACCCCGCAGACAGAGACAAAGAAAACAAGTAACAAGAAATATGGAGATGTAGAAAGGTCTCCGCTAAATGGTCTGTGCCTGTCTCCATCCCTGAGCAATCCCCATCTGTTGGCTCTTTCTGGACGCCACAGACAGAAGTGAGGTCATAATAGGATACATGATAGAAAGAAAAGACAGAAGATGGCCCTAACTGTTAACGCGTCACTGTTCTCCACTATGTAGAAGAACACACCTAATCGAAACGCATTACAGTTAATGACAACAGAAGCCAAAGAGCCCGTCTGCTGTCTATCCCCCCTGTCCGATAAATGTCTCCTTTAAGTTGACGGGAATCGGGGGGTTGACAATGTAGTGAAAGACACAGTGGTCAGAGGCTACTACTGATAAAATGTGAAACATTTATCTGGACTTCACAACCGCAGCATCCACAAGTCTTCTAACGTGCAGTTATTTGCAGTCACATCAATGATTCCACTGTACCTAAAACGTACCAAACTGTGACCGCAAAACCGAGGTACGTAAGTTGTGATATTTTGTGTACGTAACACCATTACAATTTAATCAATTAAGTCATTGGTCAATAAAATGTCAGAATAAAGTGTTACATTTCCAATGGTTGCTATGAATGGTATTTTTTTTAAATATCAGCAATGTTGTACTGACTATATTATGATTTTCACAATATTTTGTCCATCCCCATTACACACACGAGGAGCCATCCATTATAACATCACCACCGCAGCTCAAATAATAGACAAAGTAAAATTATTACCTTTTGGACAATGTCAATAAAAAGGTTAAAACGTTAAACTCATGCCAGAGGTATTGGATTGTACTAGATTGCACGTGTGTCCCTAATAAAAGTTGCCAGTGAGTGTGTATCATTAATGCATTGACAATCTTTACAGTGCAGATACAGAACAGCAGCCATTAACCAATGCACGTATTTCTGCCTGTTAAGCTCCCTCTGGCTCCGAGGCCCTTTAACCCAGATAACACACTGTCCAATTGAACGACAAATTCTATGATGAAGCAGGATTCTTATCTAGTATAGATGAGCCATGATACATGTCACAAGGATTACTCTGGGCTAATGAGGAGAGGCACAATGCACCAGCTCCTGCAGTGCACTCCAGTAATATGAGTGTTTCGGTAAGGGTCTACAATGCTGTGTTGTGCAGTGAGCCAATAGAGGATATCTGGGATGAGGGGCTGCATTGTGAAAGTATGGAGGAGAACAATCAGTCTGTTGATTACAGGTAGTCCAACCAGTGGGAGAAAGACAGACGGCTGCTTTGGGGATAGTGGGATGGTAATTAAGGCGAGTGTGAGTGGCCCACATGTGCACTGACACTACTCCACAAGGAATTCATGACTAATCAAAAGAGAAAGATACTAAATGGCGCTAAGGTGGAACATAGGGTTAGGTACCAAAATCTGGAGCCTTTTGAAATAGTTACAGCGCTTACAGGCAACATAAACATGATGCCATGAAAAGCACATCCGCCGACAGTGTGAGCTGAGCGTCCCTGGCGCTGTTTGGAGCTGGAGTATTAATTCGAAGTACAATTAAAACAATGTGCAATAAAATTTCTTAATGCGGCTGTTTATGATTTTAAGAGGTAAGGCAAGATTTCTGCATCAAAAAATGTGTAGCACCATTATTGAAAAAACAGCAACAATGCCCGTCCCTAGTGGGGCAGCTGGTTCTCTGAAAAACTAAGACAACAAATGATAATTATAGTTAGAGGTTAAGCCTCTTTGAATTTGGTATCATGTCTAGGAAAATTTGCCAGACATCTTACATGGATCCGCTACAGATCAGCAACCCTGCAGGTGTTCACTGGCCTGGACTCGATGCCTTGCTTGAAGGACACCTAAGTTAGCACAGAACGCTGCCTGCACCCTTATCAAGCTGCAAGGGCACATGTGTATCTATACAGTATAACCAACAACCCAATATGTTAGGAAACCCACACATTTTCAAGAGAACCACAGTTTCCATCAGCGGCAGACTGTTGTGAAACACTCCCCCTCCACTCAAGCGTGTTGTCTTTTTCAAGACTTCCTAAAACTGAGATGTCAAGTCCCCATCCAGATGTGTTAACGTATCCCTGAGCCCTGAGGAGATCACAGGAAATACACCCACTCCACAGTGATGTCAGGGCCACCACTGACCTACATCGAAACTTTGTTGTCCTCCCTCCTCTGGACAGCTGAGCCTCATGAAATGAAATCCTTAATCCACCCTGTCAGTGAGCTCAAGCAGATGGGAGCGGGAATACTTACTCGAATGTGAAGAAGAGTCCACAAGTCACCAGGATGAGGACGAGGGTGAGGTAGAAGACCCCCGTCTGCTTGGCCATCATAATCCTGCCATCGCAGTAAAACTTATTCCGACCCGGGAAAGACTCCCACTTCTTCTTCCTCGGGGTCCTCTTCTTGTAAGGGGTCTCCATTGGCGTGGAGCTGCGAGTGCTGATCTGACTGTACTCGCACTCTCTCATGGACTCAGACACCCCGAGATGCATCGATGGCCGATTAAAATCTCCACAGCTGAATAAATCCGGGGGCAGACGTGCCTCTGCGAAGACAAACACAAGCAAATCAGTGAAGCAGACAGCACCAGCCGCCGGGACAAATGTCTGGTGCAGGAAAGTTCACCGAAAGTGAAAAGCCACTTCCTGTTGATAGGAACGTCCACGTTACATTCGAGTCGTTTACCGAGGACCCGTTGAGCCTCAAAGTGAGTCTAGCACAGCTACTAATAAATGCGGTTCAGCAGGTTATGCTAACCTCACGTCAGCTAACTTGGAAAATAACTTCACTCACACAGTCACACACACCACATCGTTTTTTGTTAGCGCCCTAGCATCTGAGGCAATCTTGAATGTTGCTAACGCGAGCTAACGCTGCTAGCAGGTTAATTAACGTTAACGCGCTGGCCAAGTTGTGTAATTAGGAGCTAGCTTGTTGGCTGCTTCACTTCACCCACACAACCAGTGGGTCCGGGCACCCGAGTTATTCGACCCGCAGCTCCAGAGGAGACCCGAGAAATGAGGATTGGAATGTGCGGCTCTGTCTGTCAACCAGCGCCGACCCAGAGGCTCCACATCCCGGCTGTGCTCGCCAGCTGTGGCCGCCGAGGCGACAGTCGGAGCGGTGTCTTACCGAGGGGAAGGTGGTCGTCGTGTCGGGGTGTTGTCGCCTAGCTGCTCCTGTCGTTACCCGGGTGTGTTACGAGCCGAGGACGAAACGAAGAAGAACACCATGTTTGGAAGTTGAAATGGCGAAAAAAAACCTTTACAAACAGCTGCTCGTCGCCGAAGAAGTAGTTGGTTTTAAAAAATCCAGAGTGGGGTAACCAGGAAAACGAGCACACGGCAGCGGGGAGCCTCTCTCAGGCGGGCTCCAGCATCCTGAGCGCCCGCTGCTGCTCGGGAGAAAACACCAGCTCACAGCCGAGGGTCCGAGGGTCACACAGCGACGAAACGTTACCAGCCGCCGGGGATCAGCATCACTCCACCGCGGGACTGAGGGAGAAAAGTTGCAGCAGGAAGGCCGGTGGACAACCCTCCGTGAGTCCCCATCCACACACACTGCTGCCCTCTCACAAACAACAAACATCCACACGGAGCTCAGCCTCCCCCGGCTCCTCCCCCTCAACCCGGTCGCGAGTCACCGCTGAGGAGGAGGACGGGCTCCGTCTGTGGTCCGCGGACCTGCAGGCGGCCGCTGGGAGGCCTGATGTGACACTGTGGTTTCCAGCGTCAAATCACACTGCACCCTTCAATGCGTGTCTGGGGCTATAATCCAGATTATATGACCTACTCTTTGATCAAACACATTAATGCTGGCATTTATATCACATTTATTACCAAATAAAACTATTTAAAATCCACATTTAATGGGTTTACGCCACCTAGTGTTTCAAACAGTCTTGGACAGTAGGCTTACATAAGCTGCTTTCAGAAATGCACTGAACTCTCTCTGTATTTTCTATGGGGGGGGTGCATGTGTGAATGCAAATGTCCGAGTGAGACGCTCCGTGGTTTCTGCAGACATGCTCTGCCTGACGTCTTAGTGTAAAGTCTGTGGAAATGAAAAGAGAAGCTGATGTTTGAACACAACACAGGGATCCCCCGCTGGACTCACTGCGAGCGAGGGGGGGTTGACGCCTCTAACGCGTGACAGACGCAAAAATAGAAAAAACAAAACTACTGGTGAAAAAGCGTTGCGACACCTAGGAGACACCAACGAAGACGTCTAGAAAGTTTGTGGTGATAACAGCTGACGATGTTTTCGGGATGCAAACATGATCACGTGATCTCCGCAGCAGAGTTACATCACTTCCTGTCCCTGCCTGCTGTATCTGTCTGCTCCGCCTCTCGCCTGAATAACATGGAGGATCTAACTCAAAATGTGTATATATATATATATATATATTAAAATGTAACACCCTCTGATCATGGGTGGGGGGGCCCTGCCACCAGCGACTGCTCAGGAGTGAGAATCTGTGTGAAAGCTCGTTTCATTTTCAAATATATGTTGAGACTAAACCCCTAAACCACCACATTATCTACCATTCAGAGATGTCCCTGTCCCTCTGCTGTCTCTCTCAAACACATCATCTTAACCGCTGGCAGCCGCCGGCTCGGGTCCATCGTGCTCCTCAGACACGGTTTGGTTCCAGCTGTCTCTGCCCCAGCCGCATGTGCTGGCAGTTCAAACGACTCGGGACAATCGTGGCCCCGGCCGTCAGGAAACTCCAGAGGCGAGAAGCCTTAACTTCAAATGACATTTCTGTCAAAACGTGTGTGTGTGCTTCCACTGGAGTCGTGGCTCAGAGCGCCACAATATAGACACTTTTTTATCTGTGGGACAGATTCACATTCAAGGCTTAACCCCAATGCCAGGAAATAGTCCCTGATTTATTTCTCCTATTGCTACACCATATGATGCAATTTTAGGAAATTAAATATAGATGTGATTAAAAATACTCCGGAACCATTTAAAAAGATTTACATCATCAACAATTCACGTCATCGGACAACTCAATACTTCTTGTTCTATTACTCCTGACTCA
This sequence comes from Pleuronectes platessa, assembly GCF_947347685.1. Classification (NCBI taxonomy): domain Eukaryota; kingdom Metazoa; phylum Chordata; class Actinopteri; order Pleuronectiformes; family Pleuronectidae; genus Pleuronectes; species Pleuronectes platessa. Next base: position 14,221,439 of record NC_070636.1, on the reverse strand, counting down.
AAGCTCCAGATTCCAGTGATCTTTAATCTAGAAGCACAAACAAAAGTGTAGCAATCAAACAATTCATTAAGTTTAACTAGTGTAAGTGTACTAAGCCTATTTTACAAGCAGAGTTTGTTTGATGTGGATTAAAAAAACAGTTTTTTACTCAGAATAGCATATTTGGCGTTAAACAATAAGGTGGATAAAACCGATTATTTTTAAGAAAGATTTAAACAACGTTGAGGTAAAACCTTTTTTACCAGCAGTTAACATTAGAGCTGTGAAAAATAACGCGTTAACGCGTTATGATTAAATTACAGGATTAATTCGTTTTTTTTTTTTAACGCATTTAACGCATGCGCGGAAGGACCTTCCAATTCCGCCGCCTCTGCACTAGTCGCCGCTCTAATGCAGTCAGACGGCAGCTGCCATTCAAACAAACAAACAACATGGATAATTCTGATGAACCTGAGGACCTTCTGGACGGGAAGATCGTGTTCCAAAAAAACAAAGATCGAACATTCAGTAAAACCAAGGTGATATGCACACTCTGCGAGAAGACGTTATCGTTTCACCGTAGCAATACCCGCCTAACCACCGCAACGCGAAGCATGTGTTGGTCGGCGAGGGGCGTTCAAGTGGAATGCGCCAAACCAGACTCACTCGCCGGACACATTGTGCAAAAGAAGCGGTCAGCTTTACTGTCAGAGAATTTGAACAAGTTAGTTTGCCTCACCAACTGGCTAAAGACCGAGTAGCTAAGAGGGCCTTTAGAGGCATTAGATTGTATCATGGTGTGGTTAATGGTTGTGTGACAAAAAATATAAAAAATGTCAACCATCCTATGGCTAAGAAGCTCAAATAATTTCTGTTTAATTTAAAAAAAAAAGTTTTATTCAACCACACAATGGCTAAGGAACCCGAATTCTGTTTAGGATGAAGATTATATTAATGTTCCATATGGAAAAGCAATGATAACTGCTGAAGAACTGCTGAGTTGCAGTACAAAAGAAAAGTTAAATGTCATAAATCTTGTTTTCACAAAAATATTCCGAAAAAATCGGTAATGTGATTAATCATGATTAATCCATAGAAACCTGTGATTAATTTGATTAAAAATTGTAATCATTTCACAGCCCTAGTTAACATATTTACAGGAACTCATATACGACATGTATCATCAGAATCAATTGTTAAGCTCAGTTGTGGCACTGCAACCCAAATATCCTCTCCAGCCCAAACATTTTCTTATATACTCAGCAGTGTATATGCTCTGTAAAGTTACATGTTATTCATAAAATGCCCTGAAACACAGATATGACGGTCGATTATTGAATGACCCAAAATGATCCAGGAACTTAGTCAAAAACAAATGCTATTGACAGTAAATGGTTCTTTAAATGTGGGCAAAGTTCTTCTTATTAACTGTGTTTCTACTGAAAACAGACTTGCAGCAATGTCACCTCACACACACGCCAAGTACAGTTCTCCTGTGATGCAATTTCCTGTTCAGCTGAATGAGCACAGATGATTGCATCATCGGCCTACTGTTCCTTTGTCATCTGTCCTCCTCTTAACACCCACCCACACTCACATACACACGGGCACACACTGACACACACCTCCTCAACGTGCTCGCAGTGGTTTTGCTCATTCACTCCCACAGTCATACAATTATCCACTTTCTCTGAAAAGAAGTCTGGCTGAATTTCATGTTATGTGAGAGGACTTAATTGTTCAAGCTCACTTAAAGAGAAAGAGACATTTATTCTCCCTGTAGCTTCATGGTCGGCCGATTCACTTGTCCTCGGATAAGACAAGGTTCAGGTGTGTTCAGATTGGAAATGGAGCATCACACACACAGTAACTGCTTTCAGACATGTGACGCAAATGGCCGAGTGAGAGCCTCCCGAGTTTCCGCAGACTTTCTCCTTCAGGCCCCCTTGTATAAAGTCAGCAGAGAGGCAGCAGAAGTGGATGTGAGAACACAGCGGGGGGATCCCCCATTGGATTCACTGATGATAATTGATGATTGATTGGTGATAAGAGCCGGTGTCGATGTGCTGTAAATAAAATCACGTGACCACCTCAGCGGAGTTAATACATTACATCCGGACTCTGCCTGCTGCACCACCCCTTACTTGAATACTGCGGAGAATTAGTTGCTGTTGTGAACGTGTCTGAGCAGAGAACCCCCTGCTGCCTTGTGCATGTGTAGAAGGAAAAACTGTAGAGAAGCTCCAGTCCCAGACATCCAGAGATCCTCTGCAGGACACGTCTGAAAAGGACTTGAGATATAGCATGTCTGTGTGTCCATCTAGTTTCTACCCGAAGCTCCCAGTTCAAGCCGGGAGTCTGGCCGGGAGCATGATTGGCCTGCTGGGCATGTGAAGCTATCAAATGGCACATGGTTTGCCTAATCTGTTGGAAAGCTGTGGATGTTGTCAAAGGCTGCTAATGATCTGTAAGCCCTCCAGACTAATTCCTTAACTATGGCCCTCATTAAATAGCGCCATGACATCTGGCCCGGGCCTCGCGTTTGTGTTGGGAAGTGGGCGGACATGATAGGGACTTTGAGTCCGAATCCAAGAACAACACAGGCCTGAATCCCTTCCTGCCAAGGCCTCATCCAGGCTGTATTGTTCCGTTGAGAGAGCCGCACAGGATGAGAGAGAATAAGATTAAAGCCTCATCAACAGGCCCATCGACAAACTATGGACACAATTAACATGTATGGAGTCTTCCGCAAAAAACACATTGTAACACATCTCCGGAAAGGTCTGCATACACTTTTGTTTTTTACCCAGCACTCATTCATCTACCTATGTTTAGAGGTGAGAGGCAGCAGGGCGGAGCACCCGGGCCGGTGGCAGCCGATGAAGGCGTCCAGCATCTTCTCAGCCACCACATCCATCCTGTCAGAGCTGGATGACTCAGCTTCTCAGAGGCACAGGAGTGTGGGAGGTTTTCTCCTGCGGTCGGCTGCCTCCGTGAAACACATCCTCCATCACCGAAACAGTGCAGCAGCCCACTTTCCCTCCCAACCCTGAATGACAGGCTGGAATTGAAAACACTCAACAGCGGGGGTGCACTGTGCGTGGCCTACACATTCCTGTGCAGAATGTGCAGGTGCGCGCATGTGAGGACAATACAGCTAAGAATACAAATCCTTTCTGCTTTCTCCAAGGAATCATTAGTCAGAAGTTGTTGAGACTGTCAGTCCCCTCTCTTGTTTGCTGTGATTCATTTGAAGGCGTCAGGAAGATTTTAATCAGATGAAAATGACTGATGGAGCCAAGCAACGCTACTGCTGAGAATCCCTCTTTGAGACCCATCCTGTGATGAGGCTGTTTACTGTCTGTGTTGTCAAACCTCAGGAATGTTTTTATTTAATGGCAGCTTAAAATAGGACTCAATATTATGCTCACATTTCCCAGTGGCAAAGGAAGAGAGAAAGAGACATCAAATTCCAACAGTTTGGCAAAAACAAACTGAGGGCTCTATCCATAGATGAACTGAATGCAACATAGGAGAGTAATTGCTATAAACTAATAATGATGATAATAATAATAAAAACAGTGCACTGCAGATTCAATTCTAAGAACACAGTGATAAGTGAATGGGACAGCGTGCCACTCATTTATCATAATAATATTATCTATTAATGTGATATTGGGAGAAGTTTACATGATGTTTGTAGCAAGGCCAGCATTAAAAAAAAAAAGCTTGTTGAGGCTAAATATAATCCAGTCATGGGACCTCACTGTGCAAGTTAGAATCAAATATGATACAAACTGGAAACACACTGAGACGAGCTGCACCCGCTCTGTGTGCACACCCAAATATCCACTATGAGCTACAGTGATAAAATGTTTAAAAGTATAACAAGTTTGAACTTTTAAGTACAGGTGAATGTTATTGATTAACAAAATGATGACAATGTTATGACCTATTATAGGTTGACCATTATAAAAGGGACACAGTTCAGCAAACTAATTACACATGTTGATAATATCACTGGTAAACAGAGTTGTAATTGTTAGAATACATTTATTTTGAGGGTATATGTGGGCTCTAACTATTAATATCAGTGGCGTAGAAATTTTTTTGTAAACATTAATAATTACAATCTGTCACTGGATTTTAATTGTTTGTCTCTGTATATGTGCTTTCTGCCTATTTCCAATGCATTAACTTTACATTAGACGTCATTGATCCCAGTCTGTGACCTTGACCTTTGACATTTGGGGATCAGTCAATAGCAACCCTGCTCCAATCCAATTTGCCCAATTCAATCTAAATTGGATTAAAGTTGCCCCAGACAAACAAACTCCATGATCACAATACACCGGTTACTTACAATAGGAGGCCTCCAGTATTCATAACTGCTTAAATTCACGGAAGTGAATAAATAATGTAACATGGATATATGTGACATATTGTGAAAAGCTGCACAAAACCGGACACTGTTGAGAGTGCACTTTGCATAACCCCCAAAATGTTAACACGTTCAAAAGACAATGAATAACACAATATAGAACCACCCACTAATAAAGCTTGTTTTAAAATTATAATAAACATTATAAAAAATGTAAGAATATAGCGTTATGTGCTGTGATGAACGGAGAAACACAGAACAGAAATAATATCAACATTCTTTTTGACATTAGGTCTAATGAATGCTCTGGATTGTTTCTCTGAAGAAAGAGAATCCTCCTCATGGATTCTCTTTCTTCAGAATCCATGAGGAGGAAGTGTATTGATCCGTCCACATGCAGATAATGGGGGGTTGAAAAGATCACTGACCTCTTTGTGAATGACGACATCATGAAAACTGATGCTCGTGTTCGTGGTCCCAGGAGAACGATGATGAAAGCGCTGCACTTCAGAACCGAGACTACCACACAAGCACAAATGTAGCCGGGTCGTGAATAAGTGGGTTAAACCTGTACGTCTGGTGTCTGATGGCTGCATTCAACGTCCTTGGTTTGGAGAAATCTAAGTTGTCGAGGGTGAAACAAAATATTGACAATGTTGTTCAGTCATAAGGTTAAAGAGTCTCCTCACTGGAGCGAGATGTAGTTCAAGAACAATCTGAGAGAGTGGGTTTAACAGTGAGTGGGTCCTGGACACAGTTGAAGTGGAAACGTTATAAACCTGTTTCCTCCATCACTCATCACATTCATGTCCCTCTGTTCTGTCTCAACTCTAGAGTCACTGCTGTATCTGATTTTAACTTGACCAAGGAGGGAATGCTTTCTCCCTGTCTGTTTGATGATGTTCTTTGTGTTTTTTTTGAAGCATTACACAGAAACTACTGAACGGCTCCACAGAACCTGAGGAAAGAGTGGGACATGGACAAAGGTGCAGACATTTTTTTTCTTAAAGTGTTTTTTAACATTTTCCTTCATGGATCTTATAAAAAAATCGAGCACATTTAGGGAATAAAATCTATTCGTGTTTGGAGTTTGTTGCAGCTTGATTGAATTTGGGCCTTAGAGCAATGAGCTTTACTCAAAGCCATGCCAGTTTTTGTTTATTTTTCCTTCTCCATCTTTATCTCCGTCTAGTCCGCAGTGTGTTGGTCAGAGCTATAGTGTTCACCTGCAACACAATGCTGATAATTCTACAAAAATATTGTCATTTAGAATATTAACATTAACAGCGTCACGGTTAATATTCTAAATTATTCATTATAGGAGTATCTAATTCAGCAGTTCAACACCCTAAACGCAAATGATGTATATCATTTAATAAGGTTTGTAGGAAATCAGAGCTGAAAGTGAAGGACTCTGAACATGCACAGGCGTCTCCTGACTCCTGAGAAGCAACTTTGTCTTTTCAGTGAAATATCTGCACTGATGCAAATAATGTGATCAGACAGAAAACAGCCCGGTTCTCTTATCAAGTGTCCTCTGGACTTCTGTGTGTGAAGAGAAGGAGGAATGTCACCGTAGTGACAGTGGGCAGTTCATCCTGAATGAAAATCAATAACAGGCAGGTCACATAAGCAGTTGATGTTTGTTTTATTGGCCTAAGATTGTCTGGACATAATGCAACGCCTCCGGTGTTTAACGATGTTAATCGTACATTTATTTTGTGACATGTGCAGCACAGAGTATAAATGTGTATACTGAATAAAAGAGAGACATGGAGTCATACGAAAAAAAGGCAAGTTGTTTTTTTACAATGAGCTTTCAGGACATTTTGAACGGTCTTTTCAGACTTTTCTTTTAGAGCGTTTTTCTAGATTGAAAAAAATATGCCCATAGACATGAATGGAGGACAGTAACGAACAGAAATGTGTTCAGGTTGCTTATGTAACCTCTCCTAGAGATCCTCTCACCCTGGCACTGCCACGTTTGATTACCAAAGCGATTGTTTTCTCAGCTATAATACAATGCATACAGGATTTTTTTTACATTGAAACATCAGTTACATCTGCCATGTTCAAATATTTGACCCCATTAACAAAATATGTATAATAACAATAACAAATTTTACCAACAATAAAAGCATTTGTTATATTAGTCAGAAAGTCCCATCTATTGCTATGCTTGATAGAGACTGAAAGAATCATGTGCGTCCATTGTACAATGGTTTATATACACAATGATGAAAAAATACAGACATGACACAAGTGCTTAGGAAACACAAAGTTCTTCTGTGAAAGTTGTTGAGGCTATGATTGATAAATTAGACACTTCTTCCTCTTCCATCTCATGTTGATTGGCTGGTGCAATGCTGCCTCCTCATGGCCTAAAGCACACACTGCAGTTTAACATTTTCTTCTGGTTCTCAGAACGGACAACTTGCTCGAGTCCTATTGCACAATTTTATCTTCCAGCGATGGAGACATATACATTTCATTTTAAAAAGTCAGCATTTCTCTTCCCCACAACTGTTGGCAAAAAGGTTCAAACTACTGTACAGTGTCACATTTTAAATAAATACTCTCCATTAACAAAATGTTGATGAGTATATTAGCATTTATAAAACTGAAAAACATCTTGATGACTCAAAAGGAACCATGTAATTCAGCACCAACATCTGGTGGCAGCTTTGGCTGAAAAAGTAAACAAACAGAAACAAATATGCCAAACAAACAAACAAATTATCCGACACCAGCAGGTATTAAATATTTGTATTAAACTGAGCTTTCAAATCCTGAACCCAATTTTTTAACAGGGCCCAGATGCTTTACATATATATTTTGTTTATGTGGATACTCATTTAAAAAAACAAAAACCAACATTTTTTGTCTTTTCGATAAATAAAAATAGAAAACCACAGAAATTTCTCGTACACTGTCAGGGTCTGTCACACAAGTCCTGCCTCTCCTCCTGTCATAATTTCCCCAAGTGAAAGAGAACTTGGCAAATAATGTTCACCATTCCAGCGCTGAGCACAGAGGAAATGGAGATGTCTAATAATCGGCTCTCGTACAGCGCAAACTCCGTTTTGTTCTCCTCCACTTTAGCCATGGCCAAGAGGCCTTTGGCTGCCCTGCACATCATGTTTATGCTCGGCGGATCCAAAGGGGGATGCCCCATGTGCAGTAAGCTGTGAGGGTTCTGCTGGTACTGCGCCATGCTAACACCATCCTCCAAGAAACCAACCAAATTACCCACACTGCCCTTCTGCACGGCTATGGCACGTGCTGCTGTGGGGTCTCCTTGTGCCAGGTGGGAGAGGACAGCCACCGCCATTTCCCTGTACACCTGCGCCTTCCTTTGTCCCACGAAACGGAGAAGGACAGTGAACAGTTTCTCCTGTCGGCTGAAGGGCGGCGTAGCTAGCAGGAGGTCGACGTTGCCATCCTGGATACTCAGCTTGCAGAGGCACTCCAGCACCAACCTTTGAGGGGTGAGCAGGGAGTGGGGCGCTGCTGACGGGAAGGGGTCCTGGGCTTCAGCGGAGGGGCACACCATCCAGTGGAGGAGGCCGTCCAGGATGGGGAGGCAGATGGTGTCTGAGAAGGTGGAGAGGTCCAGCTGTCCAGAGATGTTGGCCAGTGTGACCATGGTGTTCTCCCTGAGCAGACTCAGACACTCCCACCACCACTCTTCTTTGCTACTCGACAGCCCCTGCTCGCGCTGTTCGTCTCTCTGGTAGCTAGGGGGCAACCTCATCCTCTCCGGATGCTGGTGTTTCAGCAGGAGCAGCCTGCCCAGGAGAAGAACCAGTGCAGGGTGGCGGGACATGTCCAAGTCGTTGCCAGGGATGAATGACAGGCTCCTGACGATGTTGGAGACGCAGAGGCACCGCTTGGACAGCGACTCCTGCCAGGCGGATATTGTGGAGAGCGGAGCCTCATCCAGGCAGCGAGGCTCATCCTCAAGCAGGGTGATGTGGTCCTGCTCCCCGTCCGGATGCACCCGGAAGGGGTAGGATGGCAAGGAGCGTGCAGGGTGGGCGTAAGAGAGGGCGTCAACACGAGCACACAAAACATCATCAATGGTAGCGGTGATACGTTGGAGTGGTTGTTTCTTCCCGTCCTCCATATTTTGTTCCTGCTTGTCCTCCTTTCTTGTTTTCTCATCCACTCTGGCAGGTGGAGCAAGCCGGGGTTCAAAGTGTGTCTGAATGTGTGCGGTGGAGTCGCCGCCACCGGCCTGCCAGTGGAGCAGCCCACTGGTGAACTCAGTGATGTAACCTAGGCGCTCTGTCATGTCCTCAATCAGGTCCTCTTTGTGGACGACCTTGATGGGAAGCTTATCGTATTTGCTGGCTTGTTGAGGTTTAGGTTGTAGCTCAGTGACAGGCTGCTCCGTAGACTCCTTTTTACTCTCTGCTCCTTTTTCACCCTCTTCTTTTTCTTTCCCCTCTTTCTCTCTGTCTTCCTTGTTCTTGTCCTCCTTCTTTCTGCTTGCCTCACACTCCTCTTTTTCACCGTTCACCACAGAAGACTCCGGCTCTGCAGCAACGGTTGGAGCTTCCTCAGTGAAGCCTCCCGTTTGCTCCACCTGCATCTCTACTGCCGGGGCTGACTCTGACTCAGGCTGAACAGCAGAGTCCGTCTCCTGCTCAGGGATGGGTTCTTCTTCCTTCTGGTTAGAAGGAGGATCCAAAAAGTTTTTATGAGCTACGGTTCCAACCTCAAACTCTTCCAGGATCCCAAAGATTTCGATCAGGCAGCGGCGGAAGTGCTCCACGATGAGCTCGAGGAATCCAGGTAACTGCTCAGACAAAGATAACATATCATCAGGGTCAGCAATTGAAGCAGAAGGGTATTAGATTAGTGCTGGTGAATGGTACATTCAAAATCTATTTTTTTTTCCTATTTTTTCCCCCTCAAATAATAAATAATTTTTTTAGAACAGCACCATAGAAAAGATTTATCTACGAGTTTAAATGCCCTGTTCATCACACCTGGTATTAATATACGTCCTAAGAGATCGGATCACGAGTGGACGACTTTAAGTTTGTATGTTCGGACCTGCTATTAAAATGTGTCCTGAATTGTCACCTGGGACCACGTGTGTTCCGATCTCACTCCCCGCTTTACATAGATAATCACATATGTAATGATTGTGGTAGAGACAGACAGAGAGAACAGACATAAGAGAGCGACACCTCCAAAAGTAGTGAACGGATCTCAAGAAGGTGTTCAGCATGGATTCATATCTGAACTTAGAGCTTGTAATCGTACAAGGACGGATGTTAATACCAGGTCTGAACGGGGTCAATCAGTGAAACATTTTCGTATACCTGTCCCAGCATGCTCCAACGAGCTAAACAGATCTCTAAACTGATCTCTTTGTCTGTCAGTCAGCAGCAAGGTGTAGCCATCTAACTGGTTTTACCTGAGAGAGGTTGAAAGAGGCCACGGTGCTGTCGTCATACAGCAGGATGTTGATGGTGTCTAGAGCCCATGTGCTCTCTGCCAGCAGCCCAGACTTCAGAGACATCATTACGCGCCAGGCCTCAGGCGTTCCTGGGGTTTCAAACAGTGGGATGTATTAGAACCAGGGAGAGAATAAAAAATGATCAGACCGTCCAAATGATAAAAGGGACACTGAAGAGAATAGATCATTGAACTTATTTTGAGATGTGCTGCTGAACTAATGTATTTAATTGGATCATCAAAATACTGTACTGAATTTACTAAATGTGATCCAACTCACCAGTCTCCTTGGAGGTGAGCTTGCGACGGGGCTTGAGGATGGGCATGGAGGCCTCCACTGATCCTGGTGGGTAGTTGAGGTCCCTCCTCAGGTTGGGAGGAAACTGACCCATGGATCCACCGCCCTGTGAGCCCATCATGGCCATCCCAGGCTTAGTCATCTTCATGGGCGACATGAACTGTAGTTTGCTGGGTGACATCCGAGAGTCCAGGGAGCGCTGGAAGGCCCCTGGGCTGGGTGCTCTGGGCAGATGGTTGGCCATGGAAGGGGAGTTGGAATAAGACGATGGCTGGCGTGACAGGGGCGGCATTCCACCTGCTGACGACAAGTAGGGAGACTGACGGTGCCACTGCTCCTGCCCAGGCCGCCCGTCCATGTCATCTCTACCAATGGAGCCGTACGGTGGCATTTGAGAGGGCGGCCCCTGTCGGTTGGGGTAGGGATAGCCCAGGTCTGTCCTGGATGGCCACATGTTGGGCCCATCAGCACCGTGGTTAGGAGTGGGCCCCCCGCCCATCAAACTGTGCTGGCTCTGTCCTGAGGGGCCTATACGGTCGCGGGCGTAAGGGTAGGGGAACTGTCCCTGTAAGCCTCTGTGTTCAGGGCCTGAGTATCCACCAGTGTAGTGGTTGTACATGTCCGGCTGCTGGTTACCATACTGCATGGCATACATTTCGCTCTCATGTCTCTTGGGTGGGGGGCCGTACATACCGTCCATGGGCCGTTTGTAGCCCTGCTGAAGCAGAGTTATCAGATATCTTTTCGTTAGTAGTTTTAATATCACAGATCTGGTAGATTTATTCTCACTGTATTGCTTTGGTCATATTTGATAACACTCATGAACATGATCAAACTCAGCAAGTCAAAATTTAAGTAATTTATAAAGAATTCATACATCGTTTTACATTATCTCATTATCTTAGTTCAGAATCGGTTGAATCTTAGGATGTTTTTCTAGGCTGTCTCATGTAAGACTACTGTATTTCCATCTAACAGTCAGAGGTGCGAGCTGCCTCTCACCTGCTGTTGTGGGTATATCCCAGATGGATGCATCCCGTATGGCATGCTGGGATACTGCTGACCGTAGCCGTTGTTTCTGAAATAGAGGAGGGAGAGGATATACAGTTAATCACTCACTGATATCTGATATTACCTCACATTCTCGTTACGTGAAAACACAGATGCTGACCTCTGCTGTGAAGGGTATCTGCTGGCAGAGTACATGCTGCCCTCGCTGTTGGACGGCCCCAGGTTGTTCTGACCCCCAGGGGGACCCATGCTCCCCTCCATCCCCATCACATGGTCTGGTCTGAGGATCACACAACAGGGATATCCTCATATTACTATGACACAATAGCAGGCCTCATGGCTCATGGTATATACAGTATACATATATTTATTATAGGTTATATTATATTATATATTATAGGTTATTGCAAGTTCACCATCTTCTTCTGGTGGACAGTGAACCTACCTCCTGTCGTAGCCTGGCCCGTACGGATACTGTGATCTTTGGCTCATGCTCAGAGATGATGGGGGTCGGCCATACATGTCCTGCAGACCACCAGCAGGCATCTGACCTGGTATGTAGGGATCAGCTCCAGCCACTGTGCAGGAAGAAGGCAAAATATCAACATCATGAACAAAACTGAATAGAAAACACACACTTGCAGGCAAAAAAATGTATCTACATTTATGGCATACAACTTGCGCCTTTAACAGCACAAACTATGTCTTCTTCTAACCAGCAGATGGCAGCATTCCTCTATGAATATTCGCCACGTTCCCTGATTAAATCCAACTGTTGTTATGCAGCTAACATCCACCATATTATTCATTCAGACTCCATTCTCTTCAGCCTTCAGAGGAGCTGCGATTCCCTTCTAAAAATGCCGTTTGTTCTGAAAACTAAACCACATGAGTCGGTCAAAACAGGTGCTTCTCAGCGGGATGGAGAGGATGAAAGGTTGAAAACGAGGAGGATGAAAAGAACAAACAAAGTTAGGATGAGACGAAGGCTAAGATACACAAACGTCAGATGGGCTGGTGTGTTTTTCAATAAAGGGATGTGTGGTGTAACAAACAGTTCTCGGCTCCTTTCATAGTTCTAGCAGCAAAAAACACACACACACACACACACACACATTTGTCCTGATCTGAGACAACATGGCGACGAGACAATGAACTAGACAAACGAGGTACGAAAGAACAATGGCTTTTGGATGCATGAGACGTTTTCATGATTAAAACAGGTCCAGGCCTTAGCGTGGGGTGTCACAGGGTGCCTCACTCACTCTTCCTCATCCCGGCAAAGGGGTCCTTGGCGTCGTACTGCATCCTCATCATCATGTCAGGCATGCTGAGGCCCTGCTGGTAGGGAGCTGAGGGGGCCAGGGAGGCAGCACGCTTTACGAAGGCCGGGTCGCTCACCTCCGAGAAGGGGTCCTGTACGCTCACACTACTCCTGGAAAAAAAATAATGTAGTGTAAGAGGGAATCGCCGATTAGGGATTGGACAGAATGAATACATGGAAGGAATGAATTGTGAAGTAAGGAGCTCGGCTTTACATTCAATACTTTTATTATTGAAAAATAAGCGTTTGTTTAGTTGTGACCGAAATCAGTCACTCATTCACCCCCCCCCCTCAATTAAAATGACACCACAAATTTTCTCTGCCTGTAAGTACGTGATTGTTGCACATTCCAAAACATGTAATATCTATGTTGGTCGGTTCTTATTAGACTAAGTCTGTTTTCCCACATGAATAAACATAGAATACGACTTTTAGTTCTTTTCAATGAAGGCTTTTCTGTTTTAATAGTGACCATTAGTATAAAAATTCTCACAAAAAATCTGGACAGCATTATAAAATGGCAACCTCACTATATAGTGGCTAATATTATGAGTAGTGAGCGAATTCAGACACGGTCTTAGTCATTTTTATATGTTAAAACTACGGATGTTTAATCTTGATATGAAATACACACACCTACAACTTAAAATAATTACTTCAATTTGGGACACACAAATGAATTAAGTGTTTTTTAAAGTTTGCTATTATGTTCATGTAACTTGTTAATTAAAGGTGAACAACCTTCATTTCATGTGATTCTGACTTAAAGATCCTCCAACTATATTATTTTTCTCGTGTCAAAAAGTACGGGTAGTTTTGTCATAGGTAGGAGTGGGTGTAGTTTATTGTATATTCAATTAAAAAAAATGCATTCATTAAAAGAATAAAAGCTTTAGTAGCAAAACCAAAGTAAACTTACCTCCCTCAAATATGATCTTATATAGTTAAAATATTATGACAGATGCATTACTGTAGAACTTTTGCAGGATTTTTATATCTGTTATAGTCAAACAGGTTTTAATGACTTTATGGGCTGTAAGTTAGTTTTATCTCAAACAATGCATCATATTTTAAGAAAATAATTTTTCTGCTTGATATTTTAAGTTGGTAATTATTGTGTCTGTCAATTAAATTTGGTGGAGTATAAAACAAGTTTATAATATATTTACTATTTCATTCAAATGTTGTCTAATGAAAGTGTAAAGTAACCTGACAAGTACGTCAAACTGTATTAAGGTAAATGCCAATTTCATAATTTTCTTTGTGTCATGTATGTCTCTCACATAACATCACAAAAAAAGCAAACGACAGAATGGGGTCTCCTCTGCTAGGCTCTGCAGACACATCTGTCATGATTCATGATCATCCAACACCGTGAAGGACATTTTACTGAAAACTAAGAGACTTTTAATTATCATATAAAGAGCAAGAAAATACAATACAGTCTTTCATTTTAATCTCGACTAAATCGCCTCATAAACAAAGCTGTTCCTCTTCATGGAGACCCTCACATCTAACTGCTTGGATGATGGTTATGTATTAATAATAATAATAATAATAATAATTTGTACTGAACAGTACCAGTATTGATACTTGTAGTAGTAACAGCAGCAGAGTTGTGCAGCATGTGTGTGTGTTACCTGTTGGGGGGCAGCGGTGTGACCTGTCCCAGGGGGGTGGTCGCTGGTGTGGGGGGTTTCAGGTCCCCTGCTGCCTCGGCTGTGGAGCTGCTGCCAGACGACTGTGGTGTCTGTGGGCCTTGGAGGGAGCCGCCCGAGTTCGCTGTGAAACAGAACAGAGGTCACGTTCTTATTCTTCCAAACTATAAATCAAGTTTATTGTTAAAAAACAGTAACACATTCAGTCCTAAACCCCCGCCCCATAGTGGGCCTGTAGCTGCAGCACAGCGCTGCATTAGGGAGATAACTCTGGACTTAGGGCCAAAGCACTGACATGAGAAGTGAGGCTAAGCAAACATCCGACATGAGGGCTGAGGAGATGGGAATGGAGGGACTCTGAAAGAAGGGCCAGCAGAGGAAGAGGAGAGGACGCAGCGAGGACAAGAGAAGGGAGGGATTTCTCCGGGGAAATTGCCCACTCCAGCTCTTTATTTGGAAGCTGTTTGAAGATGCCTGAGCTGTTTTTATTTACGTCTGCCATCGGGTGGATGAGGGGTTCATGTGGAGGCCTGAGCTGGGGGGCACGAATGTATCTGAAAAAAATATAGTGTACAAATATATATATATATATCTACCATTATGGTAAAATCAAGGCTAATACCTAAGCAAACATCCCATAAATAATGCATGAGTGAGGACTTTGAGGAAGCTGGTGCTGATGACTTCCTCCTAGGAAAGATACTTCCACCTCACACAGACTCCAAACTGGAGGTTAACACTGGGTTAGTGTGCTCTCTTGTTATGACACCATATTTCTGTGAATCTCTCGCTTCTTATGACGAGAAAATTATGGAGTGCTGAGCCCACCCCACAAAGAACCCCCCCCCCCCATCCCGTCCTGCCAGATAAAACCAAGGGATACAAATTCCCACAAGAAGGGGGTTTAATGGAAAATGTGGAGCGTTCCGGCTAAAAGATGACAAAGACGGAGAAAGAGAGAATATGAAAGTATACTAATGAGCATTTAGCTAAGAAGGCATTCTCTGGAATAGCCTCAGTGGCCTTTCCCCGCGCAGCACGTTTTCACAAGAAAAAAAAGAAAGACTTAAGCTTTAAAAATTCATGCAAATTCTGAATAATTCAATGATACCCCCTGCCTTTATGTCATAGGAGATGGAGAGAAAGAGAAAGTGAGAGCGGGAGAGAGACAGACAGACACAGGGAGAGATGGTTATCCCGTGACGATGAGGAGGGAACGGAGAGGGGGCAACGAGAGGCCAGGGAGCATTAAGGATTCTTCACTTCCTGGGACATCCCCACTTCAGACAAATATGAATGCACACCCTCACGCACGAGTGGAAAAGTCCAAATCATGGCTGGGTTAGACAAGGTTAAGAGATTCGCAATTCCTCAAGAGCACGAGAGCAGACAGACAAATGCATAATATCAGAGAGGGTGGGGTTATGAAGACAGAGGGGGAGCTCGAACTTACGTGCCCTCTGTTCCATATTTAGAAAAGAGGAAAAAAATGACAGAGGAGGCGATGTGGGTAAAAAGAAAAGTGCTTGTGGAAGAGGAATATGGCTGACGTTTGATGTGTGTGCGCATGAAAGCCTGTGTATCTGTGTGTGTGTCAGAGGGTGACATAATCCAGATGGGTGGTAGTGGTTAAGGGGAGGAGGGGGGAGAGAGGAGGGGAGGAGGAGGAGGAGAAAAAAAAAAGTCAGTCAGCTGAACCAGGTTTGTGAATGAAAGGTGACGGCAAGGTCGAGTTTGTTTACATTCTACATTCCAGTTCTCATTAATCACTCCCCATACCCCTCCACCTACCCTCCTGCACACACACACACACACACACACACACACACACACACACACACACACACACACACACACACACACACACACACACACACACACACACACACACACACACACACACACACACACACACACACACACACACACATAGACACACACTCTCCCCACCAGCCCTCTGGACAAGCTCCCTCTGTGACATCATTGGCCTGTCAGTCTATATATAGGCTGGCACGGTGTCAGTGGGACAGTTTGGAGCAGGGAAGCACAGAGAGCAAAACAAGTCAGAGGGAAGGGATGGGATGTTTTTAGCTTTTGAACCTTTGGTATTGATCTCGCTTTATAAATTAATTAGCGAAGAAAGTTTTAGAATTGGACCGTGCAAGTATTGTTTGTATGTTAACTTCAGTGTTTGAGTAAAAAAGTATCAGTAACTGTTTAACAGTTATTTATATTATCCTAAAAGTCTAATATTATAAATATACTGGGATATAAATGTAATACACAAATTATAAGTATGTAGTTATTCGATTGAATTCGATCACCTGAATGATATATATCACAAGAAATCAAGAAAATTCATTTAAATAAGTAAACAAAATTTGTATCTATATTAGGAATATGTTATCTTTGTAAGCTGGGCCTTAATGATGAAGCAACATTGCAAACACAGAGTCGGTTGGAGCCATCCAGTCTATGGTTGGCGCGAGAAACACAAGCAGTCAGATACATGCAAATTGTAAACAAGTCATCAGTGGCTATATAATCTGAACAATTGGAGGGAAAGCTTAAGTGAAAATGTATTAATGATTAGGGTTGAATAAAACATAATGACTATTCCCCTGGAGAGCCTCGGAAAGGAGGGATGACTTTAAAAAGCATAACTGTTAATAAATGATCATTTCACAATTTTTTTTCTAATTTCCTGATGTTCCTGCTCAGTAAATCACGCGGTAATATTTTAAAGCTGAGTTACATTTGCAAGCAGCCAACCAAGTGAAGACAATGTTAAGAATAGTGAGAAAAATCGGAAAGTAAGACCCAAGATGTAACAGGAATTTCCCTTCAAATACAGGTATTCTTTGTCTTTCTACTAACAAGTATCCTTGTAGAGAAAACATGAATAAGTACTACAAAACCGAAGGGGTTCAGCTGTCAGGAGGACCACCTACTCATACATACGCAGATGACACCAAAAATATAGAGAAAATATCACTATAATCAAGTGTTGCAGCATACGCCGTCTACAGTTGAGTACTGCATTTCCAAAAAGCAGCCCAAACATCACATGTATTAACCTTTCCATATTTCACAATGCAGACACCGTCTCTAGCTGTGTGTAGCATTGTTCCATCAGGTGATGTGAGACTTTCAAACTGAGTAGATTAGATCCCCTTGAGAAGATGAGAGGGGCCTGAATTATAATTTATGTGTGTTTATATACTGTGTGCTTGTGTTGCTCATGTTCACTGTACGTATGTGAGTGTGAATGCAAATGAGGGCACATGCTCTTTCCCACCCACCAGGAAAAGCAATCTGCAGTGTCTCCGGCAGGTGAAGTGCTCAGATGTTCTATTTAAAAGCCAGGGTCATTTTTCTCATCTCCCCTGCAAATTAGAGACGTGACCTCACCGCTCCATATCGCTCCAACTCGTTCACTCCCCGCTCCCGGCGCTCACATCATAATTGTGCACAGAGACACAGAGTGTGAACAGGTTATATACAGAAACAAAAATAAAAAGCACCCTTTGTGTTGCGTTGCTGCGCCAAAAAAAAACAATATTACTTAACCTCTCAAGCACTGTAATCAAATAAAGGCAAGTCCCTGGTTTGAGGTGTAAGTGGTGATTGCATTGCAGCTCACCTTCATTAAACTAAGAATCATCTCATCAAAACAGTGTTAATGTTCATTAATCTCTAAGGGTTTTAAGTTGTGTTCATGTAATCACATGACATCTCTGGGTGCTATTTTTAACAATGAAATTAATACTTAGCGGCCGAGCAGTAAATTAAACTGTTCAAGGGAAAACAAAGAAGCCCTAGTGGTATCCACCATTTACATGTTGAGGTTTATCAATAGTTGCCTAAAACTAAATCCAATTAGGATGCATTGTATTGAGGAAAAATGTCACGGATGGATGGACCGCAATCCTAATCATCAGTAAACAGGTAAGAAGAAGGTTTCTGGTTCAGCTCCCATAATGTGTGGAGTTTATATCTCCTCACCATGTCTGTCTGAGTTTCCTCTGGGGATTCGGCTTCCTCCCACAGAGTTTTGAGCCTATATTTGTAAAAATGGTCGTGTGGACAGATTTTTTTTTTTAAACAAAGAAAAAAATCTGCAATCGTGTAGAAAGGGCCTGTGATTAGGTTAGTTGGAAACTTAAACCTTACTGTAGGTGAGAGTGTGTGGCTGAATGGTTTCTTGTCTCTGTAAATTGGTCCAGCTGGTCGATAAGACTGTAAAAACACTTTATAAACACAGTCCATTAACTGTATTGTCTATTATACAGTATCTAATCCTAATATAATGAAATGTTTCAAAAATGTGTGAAATAAAGATATACGATTCAGACCCAAATAAACATGACAACAATAATGATACAAATAATAATTAAAAAAAACCTCCCTCACTAATATACACATATTTCTTTAAGACATCAGGAGAAAAACTGATCTGGGAACAGAGGTCTGTGGTTAGTGCTATCTCGAGTGTCTCACAGGAGGTTCAGGGAGTTGACACGGTGGATTTATGATGTGATTTCCTGTTAAATCTTTTTAGATGTTGTGTTAAGATAATATAACCCCTTTAGTTGGATTTTGGCAAGCTCGCAAAGCAGCTCACACAACATGGCTCAAACTAATAACTCTACCTTCTGTTTCTTTGAAAAATCAACCTGAAAGCCGATTAGTTACAAAATGAACCGCAACAATTTGTTTAGGACAAATAAGTCTTTCAAAACTGCAACTTTGCCTGATAACAAAACCTTCAATGAGGAACAAGATTATTCCACTTGCAAATATTTTCTATATTTATTTGCACTTGATAAACAATAAAAAACTGAGTTTGATATCATTATTTAAATATTTTTGCCACTTTCCAGTCATCCAAGATGCTAGAGTTTTTGGACACAGCTGCGCAGACTTTATTGGAGTGTTGTTGGAAGCCACATTGCCATGAATGCACATTTCTTTGATGCTTCCTGACACCTGTATTTTGATCATCAGCACCTGTTGTTTAGCTGCTGACAGATGGGTAACTGGAGACCTTGGAAAAAACCAGCGCTCTGATATCAGGCCTTACCAGGTGACGGCGGCTGGATCTTGACCTGCTTCCTGTTTTCCCCTGCAGCCACGCTGCTGCTGCCGCTGCCACTGCTGCTGCTGCTGTCCGCCGGCGGCTCCTCTCCCCTCTCCAACTTACACTCGTAGGCAAACAGATACTGGATGTACTGCTTCTTGAGGGAGCTGGCGGAGCTGCTCGACGTGCCAACGTTCAGCGTGGTGGACAGCTCACGCCACTTCTTGTTCTTGTTTACCTGAGTGGTTGAAGGTTGGGAGAATGACAAGGCATGGAGACGTTAAATGACTAGCAGTAAGATTTTAGGGTAAGGTGATGTATCTAAGTAGAATCAGCCTCAAACTTGTCATTTTGGTTTGAGTATAGTTGAACACATGCTGCTAAATTTAATCCAAACTAGAATTGCACTAAGTATAGTGCATATAGTACAACTGCCGAACAGCCCCTCATGAAACCAGATTTAAATTCACTAGATCCAGATTTCTATTTCGATCTGCACCAAATTGCACAAACTCATAATCATCATCCACTAAACATGCCCAATATATTCTCTAAGAAATCAACTAAAATGCCGGTAACCACCCTATTTCACAATGTTAAAGAAAGTTAAAACAAATTCCTTGATACGGATTCGCAGCTAAATTAAATGGGTTCTTTTCTGACTTGAACCGCATCATCCCACCAAGTTTTGTGGTAATCCATCTAGTAGTTTTTTCTTAATCCTGCTAAATAACAAACAAACCAACGGGACGAAAAAACATAACCTCCTTGGTGGAGGTGATAATCAAGTCTATAGGGGAACATTTCATATTTTTATATCTGATGGCCACAGAGCTGTAGGCCATTCATGAGTAATGCAATTATTTTTGCATTGTCTAACAGCAAAAAGCAATAAACTATATATTAACATAGGTATGTGGACCAAATGCTTTTAATACTGCAACAAATTCCAATTAGGAGAAATCCTGAGTCGACAACCTAACAGTTTGGAACAGGGCGGGACTTATTCCCTTACACAACATCTCTGCTCATTCCTAACAGATGCTCTCATGGGTGAATGGCTGCAAACGCCTGCAGGTAGTTTCCATATTGTTGTGGAAGAGCGGAGGCTGTTATAGTCACAGATTAAAGCCTGCGGTTGTGGAATATGATGTGTAATCTTCTTGTGTCCACAAACTTGTAGTCGTGTGCGTTTTGTTATCTCTTGTTTTCTCTTGGCTTCCTGTCAACTCTGCCAATTTAAGCACATAAAGCTTAACATGTTTTCTATGTGCTTTTTTTATTCACACAGGTTTTGACAGCCATGGAGTTTTGCTCAGAGCTTGTGTGTTGTGACATTTTCAGGAACACACTGTAGGTTCTCCGAGATATATTTCATGAATCTCATTCTCTCGAGCATCTCCTAACATTTACAAGCTCACCATATGCCATGCTGCCGGAGTGCATATGCTGTAGAATACTGAGTAGCAAATGCAAATGATTAAGGTGGAGGGACTTTATTGAATGTGACTTTATGTTCAGCTAAAAATACTTCCTATCTATAATCATATCTGTTATCTCCATCATCTTTAAGCACGTCGCCTATACGTTACCATGGCGAGGCCTCCTATCTCACGGACAGCCAAGTAGAGCTTCCACAGGTCCAGCGGCTTCTTGCCCACAATGGGCAGCTGGGAGACGGCCGTGCCCCTCTCCTCCATGAAGGTCAGGTAACGTTCCACCCAGCCCCGCCTCTCTGGCTCCACCCCCAGCTCAAAAAGGCGCGAGATTCGCTCCCCACTGAGGGAGGAGGCGATAGGGTTGGCTTTCTAAGAAGGGACAGAGAGAGGAAATAAGGAAAGGAGAAAAACTTTGATTTGAGAATCTATTATACGGTTATTGGTTTTCTTTGCTGTATCCTATTGCTTCATCCTATATTTACACATTCTGATGTAGGCTGCTGTGGATTGAGTGACCAAGCAAAAATAAACACTTCTTTAGATCATTTTCCACTGTCTGTTTTTTACTATAAGTTAATTTACTGCACATTCATGTCCTCACGTTTGAACTGGTGGACAACGATTCATCCCACATAGCAACATCTGGCTTCAGCCCAGGTTTCTAAAGAGTTGTGTTGTCTAACAACCAGCTTTTGATCAAATAATTACACAATAATCCTCTAGTCACACACAAATTCATCAAACTAAGTGGTTATTGTCCTTGGTTTGGTCTTTTTGCCTAAATTTTAATGTAATTCCAGATCTTTTGTCACACATCCAACCAACAGTGTCAGTGTCTCGTTCTTACGGGGCTAGAAGGGGTCTTGAGTGGCCATGGTGGGCTGCTGATGCTGTCGCTGTCGTCCCCGTGGTAGGAGGACAAGCTGGCCGGGCTGGGTGAGAGGGGGGAGGGCACGGGCAAGGCACCGCCTGGTGTCGCTGGCTGGGACACACACTGCTGGGAGCTGCTGCTGCTGTTGTTGTTGCTGTAACCGTCCTGTAGCTGGGAGAGAGAGAGAAGAAGAGAGCCAAGGACTTCAATTATCTTTGGACAAAAACATTATTCTCTGTTCGTTTTTTTCATCCACTTCCTCAGTATCAGTTTGACACAATGTTCAGTACTGAGACAGCAACAGCAGACAACTTCAAATAACTAGTGTGTGTGCGTGTGTGTGTTCATAGGAATGTTTATGGAAACTACATCAAATAATCAAGTATTTAAGTTGATATTTGAGGAGGTTCCACTGTTGAGTATTTCCATGTTAAGATTTTAACATCTGTGCAATTTGTTTCACTATTTGAGAATATCATTTTATAAAACCACCTTACAAAAACATGGCTTTAAAGACTTTTTAATATCCTTGTATAAAGTCATAAACAACTCGTGTGAACCTTCTTAGCCCAAATTCTGCTCATATGAAGTGAGAGTGATAAGCATCATTAAGCAATGTTGCTGTGTTTAAATGACAATTTGTAATTTGGGCTACGCTGGGTTTTCGCAATCAAAACAATAATAAAACCTAGTTTGATGACGAAGGAGCTTGGGATCATTGGAGTTGTTGTCGTCCCCCCCATTGTCGATGAAAATCTACCTGATTTCTCTGTGTTTTAACATTGTTGGGAACATTTTGAGTCAGAACATGAGGCAAAAAAATATATACCATTATAATTAATAATTGTTACATATTACAGCTTAAGTTACATTTTAAGGTTGAAAATGCAAAGCAGTATTGCAACACATTCTGGTATCTCTACACTTCTAGTTAGATGCAAACAGTGTGTGTGTGTGTGAGAGTGAAAGAGACTGAGACAGCCTGACAAGAGGTTCTGGTCTGTGTACAGAATGCTCATGTCAGCAAAACCTTATCTTTCCCCTCCCTCGCTCTGTCTCTAGCCCCCCCCATCTCTCTCTCTCCATCTCTCCCTCTCTCTTGGCAGACAGATCATCTCTTTTGGGAGCACTGGCGGTCTTTCTGGCTGCTCTGACTGCCTTAAATAATTCAAAAGGCCCTACTACCCTAATCAGCAAAGAAAAGACAGGGATTTGGAGTGAAACGAAGTGTAGTGGATGTGATGGAGGTGTAAGCGTGTGTTTGTGTGGGTGCATGTGTATGTCTATGTGGGAGAGAGGTTGTTAAACAAAAACAAGGGGAGGGAGTAAAAAAGAGCAAAGAGCAGAGTTCTGTTGTTGCTGAGCTGAGCCAAGCCGAGCAGCAATTGTGGGGCAAAATGAGAAGTCAGCATTGTGAGTTGAGACGTACGTGTGTGTGCGTGTGTGTGTGTGTGGAGACACTGACAAAGTAGTGTTTCAGAGAAGGATGGTGTGTGTTTGTGAGGAAACGGAAAGGCCAGAGTGCAGCTTTCTGTGTTTATGTTTATGTGCCTGTGTGTGTTTGTGTGTGTGTATGCACAGCATTTCCGTGTTGTGTTTAAATGTGTGTATGTACATGTGTACTGCGGATGCCGAGCCCTCTCTTTCTCTCTTTTATTTTTTACAACTTGTGCTGCCAAGACATTAACGAGCAGAGAGAGAGAGCTGGGGGCAAAAACAAAGAGATGAAAACATCAGGAATGGTAAATGTTAAACAAATCATTAAATATGGTGGGAAAACAACAGTGATCAGCCCACTGTGCTGAGGCAGCAAATGCTGATCAGATATGGTTTGCTTCATTAAGAGATTGAGGAGAAAATAGAAAGAAGAGCACAAAGAGAGGGTAAGGAGGTCAAACCTTTGGTTTGTGAGGCTCGTTGACGGGACCTGTGTCATCTTTCACGTCTGCTTTGGGTTTCCCATCCGGGCTCATCATTCCGTCTCCTGACATCGCCAAGGCTCCTACACCAAGAATGAGAAAACAGGTACAGGGGGATGATTGTACTAAACTTTTCACAAATGCTAACAGGCACTTTTACTATTTCGCTGAAGCAAAACTATCTCCTATAAACCCAAAATTTTTTGTTAAAAACAAATTCACAATAGGTATTTTTTCACCACAGTGGAACGAAGGGGCAAGCTTTGCATGTTTTCACAGTATGGTCAATTCAACATGTTTTAACATTCTTTTAAATGAGTGGTGTCCTCTTTGTGTGCAGTGAAGGCTGCTGGATAATGGTTCGTATAATGTCATAGACAAAGTCAGACATTGTGAAATGGTTTAATGTCTTTCTGCAGCTGAAGTATTACAGTCTTTCTTTCGATTTTTCTCAAGGCCCGTCTAGAGCCTGCAAAGGGAAGATACTGAAAGGGACATATGAAAAGACTGCTGCTTAGGTAAAGACAGAGAATGAGATAAGACCCACACAAAAAAAGCATGCCAGTGCTCTCTTCTCGCTGGCTGCACATCCTCGGCATGGGAGAAATCATACATGTTCGCACATATTCAAAAGTGGTGACAGAATGGGAAGGTCAGCATTCAAGAGACGCTGGATGACAGGGAGACTTGTTTCTCTTTTCAAAGACATTTGTGTGCCTTCATGAGGTTTCTAATTCAAGAAGACTTAAGATCTTTAAGACTAATTTTAATAGAGCCAGGCTGCATATTTCTCATCAACAGAAAGCAGGGGGTCCTTGGATACAAGGCTCTCCTCTGTATTCCTCCCTTATGCTGCTGCACAGTGGGACAACTAATGGCTTTTTACCCGTGCCCAGGGGCAAACCAGATGAGTTAGGAGGAACCTTGGCGCTCTAATTTCTTTGAAGTTTTCCGAATGTCACGCATTCTGATATTTGGTTTTAAATAAAAGATGCCTTTCATTTTTGGAGCCACGGTGCTACTCCGAGGTGCATTTAGCAACAAGCAACAGGGTGAAGGGCTGAGAGAAAGAGCTATGCACCACATTCATCTTTGCTCACTCGAGCGCCAGCACTACAGAGAAAGTAACAGCACCGAGAAAGTAACTGGTATCAGAGAGAACTCTTCATTTCTTGCCCTTTCAGTGACATCTGCCCCCCCCCCCCCCCCCCCGTTTATCTCTGAATGGAAATTATTCGAAGCTGCTTTTGCTATATACTCAATATACCATTATACTGTCTAAAATGAACCCGGAGGACCGTGATTGTTTATTCAACAGGATCTTCTCTATTCAAATCGACATTTACTCAGTCACAGCCCCCCTTTTTTCAAACATAGCTGTTGAATGTGGCTGAAGGAGGCTGACAGCTTCTATCTATGGGGTCAAGTTAAACAGAAATAATTTAACCTCCATTTCTCCATTGTCTGGTGTGTGCTTTCCAAATATTTGAGCGCTTCCAATTTTGACATTTCTTTTGTCATTGTCTTGATTCTGTCCCAGTGTCTTATTTTTTGTGACCTTTTTGTGAACTTGTGATTATTTGTTTGGAATTGTGTTTCTGTTATGGATCTTTTAAAAATAGTTTCTGTTGTATGGACCTTTATGTCACAGACTAATAATCTTCCTGTATCTTTGTAACCTCTAGAAACAGGTTTTTCATGTGAATATGCAGAGTCTGTAGGTGAAAGCTAACGGCTTTCATTCATTTTAACACCTACAAAAAGTATCACTGTTTGTATTTTGTGTGGAGAAATGTTCGACACGTCTGATAAAAGAAACTAGTCAGACTGTAAACAGTGAACGGAGAATGGATGACGAATTGTATGCGTTTAAATATAGCAATAATCAGAAAAATGTATTCCCAGTAGGGAAAATGCATGTGACGTCAACTCGGAACAAAAACTTGGCAAGTCTGCAATTTTGAACACACCGAAGTCGGAACAACGACTTCACAGCTCAGGAAATTGGAACTTCCGAGGAGCACGTGAACACACAGTTAGTCTTCCCCTGGATATCCACTGTCGACATTGGCCCCAAAATATTGGCCGTGGACCCAGAGGCTAATTTGTCTTGACAGAATAGCTGTGATTGCACTATGAGTTCTTTATTTCCTGTTTTACTTTGAAGTGTTTTTCCTTGTGTGTACTTCTCACTTTACTCTCCGTCTTTGTCTTATTTCCCTTCCCTTATTAGTTTCACCTCCGTCTTGTTTACTCATGTGTTAAATCCCCATGTTTCCCCTTCCTATTGCCAGTACATCTTCCCCTGTCAGTGTTCCTGATGTGATCTTTATGAGTTTAGGATCAAGCCGTGTTTTTCTTCCCTTCAGCCTTTGTGATTTTTGGACAAGATTATTTATTGGAACTTTCCTCGTGTCTAGTCTCCATTTGGGACGACAGCTTTCAGCGTTACAGATTTATCTTGTATTACCTGTGCCCAATTTACATATTTCAAAAGAAATATACCCTTGCACAATATCAGCCATGAAAGGAGGTTGGCATGAGCTAAATACCTGAAGGCGGCATGTAGGCTGGACCTTGTGCGTTACCCATAGCTGAGCTGTTGTTGCTCGCTGGCTGGCTGTAGGGGACGGTGGTGGCCATAGTGCTTGCTTGGCTGATGCCGGGGCCTGGATAGCTGCCCTGCCTACCACACAGAGAGGAGAAAGAGGGAAGTGGATATGGAAGAGATGATTTAGGTTTAGTTCCATAATGTGATGGCAGGCTGTGGAGACATAAGTGTGTAACAAGGAACACTGCAGAAGAACAGAAGTCACAAACTGGTACAAGATGATATCTGGCAGTATGTACTCAGACATTACTGTATGAACCGTATGGCGTGTGTATCTGAAAGTCACAATAAACAGCAACATACAGCAAACATCTCTTCCAAAAGATTGACGAATTCGTGCAGCATTAGAAAAACAAAAAATCTCTGCTATCCTCCCTTCTTTTCTCTCCCCTTCCACAAATCTGCCCTTCCCTGCATCCCCCCCCCCCCCGCCTCCCTCTCCCTCTCCCACAAGTCATAATTTAACTAATTAAGGTGTGCTTTTGGAGAGGATCATGTTATTTGTTACCATGGTGACAGGAGAAATCAATCCCGCTCAATCTCTCTCCCTCAGCCTCCCCCCCTCTCTCTCAGGCAGCTCATCACATGGTGATGCAAGTGACATCAGAGGGGCTTATCTGCAACCTGCTGAATGCTAGCCATTCGTGTGTGTGTGTGTGTGTGTGAGTGTGTGTGTTTGTGTGTGCGTGTGTTTGTGTGTGTTTGTGTGTGATTGAAGGCAGAGTCTATCGTTGCATGCCATGCAGGCCAAAGCCTGTGACATGGAGGCTGAAAGGGAACACCATGTTGGGAACAATTTGGTCTATCTCCTGCTGACTCAAGATTATTTCCTGGACAACCACAAAAAAAAGAGGGGAGACAGATGGAGAGAAAAGACACAGAGATGAACAGAGGGAGAGAGAGAGGCCTAAAAGATCAAGAAAATAAGTGAAAGCAGGTGGAAGCCTGAGACAGCAGGATGAAAAGAGGAGAGGAGAGGAAATGAGGACGACAGCTGAGGACGACAGCTGAGGACGTCAAATAGGAGTAAGGGTGAATGTGAAGGAAGGAAAAGATGGAATGAGAGCTGGAAGGAAGGAAGGATGGAAGAGTATCTGGCACAAATTGCAGCACAGTTTTATGTGGACAAAAAGAAAAATACTATGCGGATTTATGTCAGTCAATTCCCTCCTAACTGGCATCTTTCTCTGGTTCACACACTCAAAGACACAAATCATAATACCTCATGTTGGAACCGATACACATAGCCTAAGAGGAGGGATCGGCTTGGTAAACCTCCCCATAATCTCATCTCACAGATGTAATTAGTCATAGAGCACGGCTGATGATACATATGTAATCCCTCTACGGGGGCCGAGGTGCACAGGGGAGCTCCATGGCAAAGAAACAAGCTCGCACCAAATCCACACTTATCTGGCCCCATTTCCCTATAATGAGGGAAAGTATAGACTCCTTCATTTGCTGCCTACATGTTCCCTATAAAGCTCTGAGTGAGTCAAGACACAGAAATAAATTTACCTTTTAATTGCTGCACCTTCTCTCGCGAGCGGAAATGTGTTCTGCATGCAAATGCCACACAAAAAGACAGAAACGATAAGCCGGCAAGGAAAAATAAGTTTAGAGATACCACATGCCTGTGGAGCTCATTTATCCATCCATAATGTAAAAACACCCCTCACCCACCTTGAGGAATATAAGCACAAGCTCTCTTGTGAATAGTGAAACATCCAAATCAACAACAACAACAACAGTGGTTGGAGGTTTTCGACTGTGGCACTCTCCCATTATGACTAATTCATGTCATAAAAAAGCCCATTAGAAAGCACTTGATGGAGGCACTGCACAGCGTTTAATCACACTTAATATATGCATGTGCCGCTATCAGGGGAAGAAAAAAAAAAAACCCGGCACAGAACATTCATCTTGCTCTCAGGCACCTTTGTGCTGGGGAAGAAAAAAGCATCCTGTTGCAGCAGAGAGGGAGAGAAAGAGTGAGTGAAGGGAAGGAGAGAGAGAAAGCGGGGCAAAGACGAGGAGGGATGGAAACAGAGGAAGTGGAGGCCTTGGAAGAAAGGACAGAAAGATGGAGGGAGGGAAACTAGGGCCCGAGAAGCCAGAGTAGGGTTTGCATGGGTCCCTGGCAGACCGGGTGGGGGTGGGGGTAGTTTCAGCTCAGGGCCCCAGAGCTAGGTAATCGCTGTTCCATGAGAATAAGCTGAGAGAACACACACACACAAACACACACACACACACACACACACACACACACACACACACACACACACACACACACACACACACACACACACACCCACAAACAAACTTCCCAAACACCATCAGGCCAGGGTTCTTTCATTTTGTTGTCTCGGTGTGGCCTGAGGAGAAAGTGAGAAAGAAACAGGGCTGGAAAACTCTCACCCGAGTTTTCTTGAAAAGTTACAGAATTTTGACACAGCATCACATACAGAGACGGACAGACACGACATATATATATATAATGAAAAGCAAAAAAGCCATCATCACACACCTTGGAAATGCATTAATTAAACACACCTTGGTCACACACTTCAAAAGGAAAACTACTTTTCTATTGTTCAAACACACCCTTGTTTTATTCCCTAATCCTAAACACAGACACACACACACATGCTAATGCACACACTGCACGCACACACACACACACACACACACACACACACACACACACACACACACACACACACACACACACACACACACACACACACACACACACACACACACACACACACACACACACACAACCATATCTCTCCTCTTGTTATTCAGTTCACATGTGTGAAGGGCATCAGAGAAGGCCACTATCACACTGTGGGCAGAGTGTGTGTGTGTGTGTGTGTGTGTGTATGAGTGTGTCCTTGTGTTCATGTGCAGGGTGTGTGCTGTTGCCAAGGGGACGCCATGGTTACGAGGTGCCAGCCAACCAGCTGACGGTGTCTCTCTAGAAGTGGCAGCATCTTTGTCCTTCATTCGCGGTGACAGGCCGCGCCGATGCCTCCCAGCGCTGCTAACCGGACGAGACAGCAGAAGTGCTGGGACTGCAGGAGTGTGTGATGGCTGAGCGGCCCTCCCTATCGATCCCTCGGCTGTGTGTGTGTAAGAGTGTGGAGAAGAAAGTGAGGGGAAAAGAGAGAGGCTGCTGGATGGAAGGATGGAGTGGATCGGCTGGAGGCCATGAATTATATATGGACCCAATCTGTTCTCAGGGCAGCTTGTGCTCATAGCTCCTCCAAACTCCTGACTCAACTCAGCACAGAGACAAACACATGCACAGACAGAGGGGAGACCAGAATAAGTCCTCCACAAAAAAATAAAAGGACAGCTTTTAACATATTAAATCCAGAGAAAAGCTACTCTTCTCCCTCCCCTCCTTCTCAAACATCAAACAGCTCAGGATGGATGGAGGAGAAGCCATTTATTTTGCCCATCTAATGAAAGCAGAGCGCTCCGCAGCACTGCCAAGACTGCGAGCGACAAAGCGCCACAGGCAGCATCCTCCGTTCTTGACATTCAAGCGCTGCTCTTATTTATTTAGCAAATTTACTTACTAAGGAGGTCAGAAATGAATTATTTGGCAAGGATTTGCCTGGGAGCACTCTCCTCTCCTCTCTTCTTCCCTCTTCCAACATTTTTCTCTCTTCAATTTCCCTTTGATTTACGGCTCTTTTTTTTCTTTCTCTGAGCTTTGCTCTTCCTCCACTAAGTGCTTATTTTTTCGACAGCGCCCGTTCCTATAGCTCCAGGAACTTTTTGTAGAGTGTCGCCGGCAGCGCTGGAAAGTCATTTGAAAAGCCAATTCTGTCTTTAGAAGCTGCTGCCAAGAAAAGCTTATACCTTTTAATACTTTCTGTTCTCTCCTCTTTTCCCAAAATTCCCCAGCATCAATCCCCAAGCCCGTAAAATATTTTCTTCCACACCTTTCCCCCAAACAAACTCGTACCTCCTCCACACTGACAGGCCTGACATTGTGTGAGTTATTTGAACATGTCAAAATTCATACGCTACAGCTCGTCATCCTGGCAACTGGCAGCCTATAGTGTCCCCAACATGTCAACAAGCTGACATGAAACAGATTAACACAATTTTCTGATCGACCAGAATTTGTGAAATAAGCTAAAAGTGCACAAACAAGTAACATATAGATGTTATACTTTTTCAGAAGTAAACCAGTGGAAGAAATTCCTAGATTTCCAAATGATCCTTCTGCTTAAACTTTAAGTAGAGTGACTGGATTATTTTCCCTGATTCCAAAACTCTGAAGGTCAACACTGTTTCCTCTCAACCACCAATCAAACTGATTAACCGATAAAAGCGGAACATTAGTTTCAGATTTCAATCGGTTGGCGGAGGAGAAACTCTGAGAGGGCTTGAGGGAAAACCCACTCACGCCTCACTTTATGAAGATTTAATCAGGACCCTCGCCTGCAGCCATGGGATACGAGAAGTGGCCCTCCTCCGTTCATTCGGCATTCTTTTCACTCAGGGTAATGAAGCCGAAGTGTGTCTACAAGTGTGTGAGGGTGTGTGTGAGTCAGGGGAGGATGGATATGGGGGATTAGAGGTGGAAATTTAGAGGGATTATTGGTGGGGAAAGAAGAGAAGGGAGGTGTTGAAGAAAAAAGAGGGAGAGAAGGAGCGAGCAGCCTGCTAGCCACTGATTTAGAAGGTCGTGAGTGGGCGTCCATGGCAGTTCACACAGGGTTGATGCATCAAAGAGCGAAAACTAGACATGTGCTACGACTAACAACTTGTTTCGCAGACAGGGAGGAACTAGGTCTGAATGTTTCAGAATGTTGCGCTGAGATCTGGAGAGCAAACGGGGTAGTGGAGCCTTTAACTGCAGGTTTTTCGTAGGCCAATTTTCTCCTGATCTCCCTCAGATGTTCTAAAGTGGGATCTGAGGAAGAAAAACATAACAAGGCTGCGCTTGAGACAGCGGAGAACAAAAAGCAAATTGGGAGGAAGAAAGACAGAGGGAGATAAAACAGTCTGGGTAGGATAACAGAGCTGCACAGCGACGGAGAGGAAGATACAGTTGGGAGAGTTGGTAAAAAAGAGTGAAACAGGTGGGAGGAGAGAGAACAGAAAGGGAAGTGATGAAAGAGGTAAAATGAGCGACAGCAGACAAGAATAACAGTGAGGGTGAGACAAGCAGCAAAGAAACTGGAGTTTTCTGCAAAAGTGTTCATTGCAACAAAAAAAATGTGCTCTTTTTTCTGTTTAAACTAGTAAAAAATACTTCCTGTCAAATATTCTATTAGTAAAATATGCTATTATCAATATCCTGAATAAAGAAGAAGGCAGAAATTTGGTTCAGATTAGTGAAAACCAATATTGTCAGCCAGCTGGCAGACTTTTCTTTTTTTTTTTACACCTGCTAGTCATATATTAGTCTTCTGCTGATATGAATATCCAGCGTCTGCTAGGTTTTTTCTCCAGCGAATGTTTTGCTTTGAATAAAGACAGGAGCAGCCTGGAAGTTAACATGCACAATGTTATAAGATGAACTGAACTGGCTTGCTATTATTAAGTTATACGCCTGTTCTTATTGGAAAGCTGCTTCACGTTCACCTTTAACAATTTATTCAGCCGCTGAGTTGTCCACTAAAAGGGAGTAAACCCCACCCCGTGTGGAGCATCAGTTTAACCCCACCACTTCCCTCTACACCAAACGCTATAACTCTACATCTACAAACAACCCCCCTAAAGGCTCATATTAACAGCAACAGCAACCAACACTGAAGAGAGTAAGACAAGAGAGACTTCCAGTAGAAAGTAATAAATAAAAAGCTGCTTTATGAAATGAAATGTGAAATGTGATCAACACTGATGATCCTAAACACTGCAAAGACCAGGAACCCACAAACGCTTTCACAGTCAACAGTGAATCAATGGAAAGATGGAGAAATAGATGAAGACACAAAAATAGACATTTTAGAAAAATTAAACAAGCAGAGAAAGTCTTCTCCTCCAGCAGCACCACGGAGAGAGTGACACCTCTGGCGTCTTGGTGACTGTGAGCGGAGACTGACAGGCGGTCTGATTGGTCCCAGCAGTGAGGATCGTGTCGTGCCACTTCTTATTGACAGCGCAGCCATCTCTTAATAGCAGCGCCGCCCCCCCAGATGCACCTTAATTAATCACGTATACTGTCTGCCGCCCCTCCGCGAAAAATGTAGACACAAAGCACACAGGAAGGTGTATGTGCTTCTTTGTGGTTGCATTTATAGTGACTAACACATGCTGAAGATGATAATGACTGCAGCGATGATGATGAAGCTGATGATGGCAATTACGACGACAACAGCGATGACTCTTCTTGTTTTGCTCGCAGAGGGGGAGCGTGTGAGAAATATCATGTTCACTTTCAGTTCTGCTGAGCTTGAAACATTCACACAAACACGTTCACTTATAAACAGTTTGTGTTAAAGATACAAACATGCATCATGAGGGTGGCACACCTACCTATGGTGCTGTGAGTGTGAGGATGACAGGATGCATGGGTGATAAGATCTGAGTGGAGGTGAAGGTTGTGGACGGGTGGACACAGGGTGGGGTGCAGGCCAGTGGTTGGAGGTGGGTGGGGTCAGCTCCATCTGTGCTGGGGACCTTACATACGAGGGCCGCCTTCAGCAATCAACAAGAACCCCCCATGATAAAAAGAGAAATTTCATCTGAAACATCATCACTGGCTCACAGTCTGACTCATGCATCATGAGAAATGAACATTGACACATGTTAATCTGCCACCTCAGCCTGCTCCCACGATGCATCATCATCAAAAACTGCACACTGATTGGAGGAAGCGCAGAAACCCACCCTCCCTCTCTGAAGGCGACCATGTTTCCACAAGTTCAGCGAAAGTTTACTGCCCACAAAATCCCACAACGGCCCTAGCCTCCTAGGCTACAAAGACTCATATATTCAAAGCTCCAACCCTGATGGAAAAATAATATCTCTTAACTCATATACCTTTATAGCATCAAAGGGCTCTGTATTTGTGTTGAGGCGCTTGGTGTCACCTCCATCTCTAGTGTGTTCACTGTTAAACCTATGGTTCGCTTTTTCTTCTTTTTTATGTTTTGACAGTATTCAACCCATACAGTCTACTCACAAGCCAATATATCTCTTTCTGCAACAAACGGCACTTGGTGTATAGTGCGAGCTATCAAAATGTCAGGCACTTTATGAGATGTGTGAAAATAGGGATAGTTCTGCAAATGGCTCATAGATGTGTGGAACCCCTGAGAACCAACTCACGCCAGCACATCTGAAAAGACTTTGAAAAAGGAGGAAAAAGAGACTAACTCTGTGGCAAAGAAACTCTCTGTGGTGCTTTTGAGTGCACGTCCTCAGAGACAACCTGCAAGAGATAGTAAGTGATATAAGAAAAAGATGCTTGCTGTCCTCTAATTTTAGCCTACCACTTTTTCTGGGTGAGGTAAAAAAAAAGCCTCAGTCCCTCAGAAGAATTTAGGCCATTTCCATTGGAGTGGCACCATTACACAGTTCTTCATTCAAGATCAGTTTTAGGACCAATTAGGGGCTCGAACAATTATTCACACAAAACCATACAAAGAGATAAAAAGCCATATAGACCAATTAGAGAAAAAAAAACAGCTAGAAAATATTAAAATACAATATTTATTACATGAATCAGACCTCCTGTCCTTGCTGTGCTCTTACCTGTTGTGTGTTGAGTTGGCAGATCCCAGCACCACAGCGGCTCCTGTCTCCTGAACCTTGCGGTTAGAGCTACCCAAAGACGGAGGACCCATCCCTGGCCCAGCTGGCTGAGGCATGCTGGGAGAGCTGGGAGCCATTGGCGGATAAACCCTATTCTGGTTGCTCGGGCCATGGCTGCGTCCCACAGGTATGGGCTGGCCGGGACCCTGACCGTGCATAGGGCTGGTAGCATTCATACCCAGGCTGTTGGGGCCAGGGCCGCTGTAGCTGGCACTGGCCGTCCCGCTGTAGTTAGAGGGACGGGGGTAGTTACCTGGAAAAAGACAACCAACGAATAAGCTCACAAATACTTAAAATCATTTAAAATGTCAGTATTCCACAAAAAATTTCAGTGAAAAGGTAAAACATGGGACATTTTACCTCCCACATGAATTTGATCGATTGGTTGCAAGAATGACAGAAAATGGCTGCTGTGAAATACTGTAGTTGCAGATTGGTGCCATGAATCATTTCATTTGAGGGAAATGGAGTGTTTATCAAGTGTGTGTCAGCGGATACACTTATACCTACAACAGTGACACATACAACAATTTCATCCATCAGAAAATAATGCGCTGACAGATGAGGAATGAGGAATTCAAAGTGCTGAAGTAAATTCTGATTCACCACCTCTATAACCTCCCGTGGACGCAGGAAGAAACACTATATGGGCTGTGATCTGGCGACATTGCAGATTGCTGGATGGCTCTGGGAACAATTGCCAAGCTTAAGGCCGACTTTGTGAAACACTTGAGAGGAGCTCTAATCTGCAGTAAATGCTTTCTTGCTGGCCCGGAGTGCCACCAGGCCCCGGTGCCAGGAGCTTTCCTAAGGCACACTTAAACCCCTTCATTTTGGCTACAAAAGCCCGGCTTGCCTCCAACACCAACTGTAATAAGAGCTGAGAGAGAATCACCATGCTATCAAAAACAACATGTTCACCTAAAACACACCTACTGTACGTGCAAGTGCACCACACATCCACACAAAGAGCGCATCACATTGTATTGCCTCTGCAGGCACTGGGCCTTTTCCACTGGGATATTCCCTCCCTCGGACAAATCCCCTGCAAAATAGAAATGGAAAATGTGGCATCCTCCATTGTGAAGGGGGCTATTTATTTTGATTTGATTAAGGTAGCTTTAGTTGGGCCTCACTGCTTAATCCTCTGAGAATTTGTCTGGAAAAGGGGATCAAGTCCCTTTAAAACCTGAAGGCTTTTCCGCACGCTGAAACGAGGGAAAGTTGAATGACAATATTCCACACTTGCTGGGGGAAGGATGGGACTCCGAAAAATGTAAATGGCTTCTCAGTGTCCTCGAGCTGCTTCGGTGAAGACACTTTCCACATGACATAAGCCTGCGAGTCCGACAGAGGGAGAGCGCAGGAGGAAGCGGCTCAGGGCGGTGGCGGAAAGAAGACAGGAAGACAGGCAGACAGAAGAAGGGGAAGGGGGAACAAACTCCTGCCCCTCAACCCCCAAGATAGGATTTATATTGAATCAAAAATAAAAGTCTTTCCCATAAAAGTCAGCAGCTCCAGTTGAATTTGTCCAGAAATTGTGATGAAATCTACTGTGGGAGATGGGAAGAGAAGAGGCGGATTATTTCTGGGCAGGCTTTGTTGAGGCGGTGAGCTGAGTAAGGCTGACACCTGTCAAGGGTTTTGGGGCTATAATAGGGAAGCGTTCAGGAAGAAAGGGTGTCTGCTAACGAACACAGGAGGATACGTATGGTGCATGTGTGTGTGTGCGTGTCCATCTGCTTGTCTGAGTAAATGCATAAATATTACGTCGTCACACACCAGTGAAAGTGGCATTTCCATGTTATTTGCGGCGTACAGCGCTGTGGAAAATCTGGGGAGCGTAGGCTTACAGCCACCTTCCTTTATCGTGCTGCCTGGACAGTTTGCTGCAGATGAACGAGGCCCCAGTCAATGACCCCTCTCAACCCTCTTTGGACAGCTGCTGAGCCCCCATGTCATGGCTGCCTGCCCAACATTTCTCAGTGGCCTGGGTGGACACTTTGTGATTTTTGGCTCTTGTGACAGACTGAGGCTCCAGCACACCTCCCTGGGAGTTGTTTATATCACAAAGTCTCATTTGGACAGTCTGCATGTTTCCCCCTGTCTTCAGCAAACTGGCCAAAAGTGGGAGTGAGAGTCTGGAAGTTTCCATGTGACTGGTTTCAGCTTTACTGGGGGAGCAGATGAGAAGCCAAATCCAACAGAATTGTGTTCAAAAAAGTATCATTAAGTCACGCAGCATTGAGAGAACTTATCAGTGAGGTTACACTACAATTCGAAAATGTTCTAGTAGTGAGATGCATTTGTCTTGACTGACAAAGGGAAGACTGAGTAGCTGTGGGACTGGATTGATGCTAAGCTTTCCTTGAGAGTCCCGCTCTGTCCTGACAAGAAAGATTCACTTCCTGAAGGATTGGAGCTGTGCCAGAGCACTTCTTCAAGGACAGATAGTGCACTAACCCGCTTTTAAAAGTGACTGACAGATCCACGCCGAAATTAAATGTGTCATTCATGGTTTCTAAAGCTGTGAAAGTGCCATTCAGATTACATTAGACCCTGGATCACTGCAGAGGTCAAAGACAACATGCAGATGACTATAGATAAGATAAGATAAAATTGCATATATAAATATATATAAAGGTGCTGATACAGGCCTCGTATTGACAGAATCCGTTGCATGACGTATTGTACGATTACTATATTTACAGAGCTGAATTGATTAATGAATTCTTATCAGGCAGTATGAGTCGTGAACAGGTGGTGGCATCAACCCAACTTTAATTTTTTTCATTATTTTCTCTATTGTGTTAACTCTTAGAAAAAACACAGTGTAATTAAGAAATAGCACATCCTGGCATTCAAACAGGCCACTTGTGTTATCATTAGCAAACGGTGGCCTACTACTGCACTCACATCTGTTACTGCTTCTCCTCCTTCTCTGGAAACCAATCAAGGAGGGACCAAAGCAAAGGAGGACACAGAGGTTGTCATTTCTTATTTGTCCCATCTTCGCGTCCTTGTGGGTCACTCTTGGTTTCCAGACTGATTCTAAGGCGCTCGGTGCCTTTGGGGAGTTTTGCAGGTATTTATAGCGCAATGGAGGGGAGGAGAAGGAGAGCTCATGGTGCTTCACTCACAATTTCATGGAAATTCCTGGCACGGTCACGCATTCGGCAAACGCTATATATCGTACGCCAGGTTTAATCCCTGCATTCCCGCGGGAGAGCTGGAGTGTGACCGAGCAGATTACCGTCTACTGCTTCCTCAGCAGAGTGGACCGTCCAATGCTAACAGCCGAGGCAGTCATTTCCCCGGCTACGGTGGAGTAAAGTATATGGGTACAGCGATGCAGCCTCCGGATCTGTGAACTCCATCAATAAGGAGTGGAACGCAGATTACATGGCTGCCTGCTTCAGCTCCCAAGGACAGAAGCGCGGGCAGGCTGTCCATGTCCGTGTGCGGCCATACACAAATAAAAGAAATGAATAACAGCATTTTTTGTATCTGTTACTTCTTCTGTGGATGTGGTAGGGGTTGGGGGAAGATTGCAGGGGTGTAGTGTGTCAAGAAGGAGAAGACAACCTGTTACTTCTGTTCCACAATAAGGGTTTCACAAACAAGTTGACTATTAAAACCAAGATTCGACACTGTATCATCATGGACAAGTCATTTATCTTTGGGTTTGGCCCAGTGTAGTATTGAAGCAGTAGCTGTGGCATCTACAGCAAATAAGCAGCAGGGGGGAGTGTTGTTAATGACAAGTCATAGTTGTCATGTCTGATTTTAACACTGCAGTGTGGGCGCAAAAGCAACAGACATGCTGCTAGAGCTGGAAGGAACAGGGCCACAAGACCAGATTCAGATGCTCAATTAGTGTGGAAATTCATAACCAGAGCAGATAAAACCAGCTGCAGTATGTGTAAGGCTGCCCTAAAGTACAAAAAAATCCCAGAACTATGCTTTACCATTTACAGGAGGAAAGTAAACGGAGACAAGCGACAACAGAGAGGACAAGAAATGCAGACGACAATCGGAGATTTCTCTCAACGTCCTTTCACTGAACACCAAACATCAGCTCTCTCTCACACATTGACAAGGGTCAGAAAAATACTCCCACGATTAATTGCCTGGTCAATTTCTTATTGGAAAAAGTTGACAACTACTCCTATCCTATCCAACGTGTGCCTTATGACTGCATACTATGCTGTACTGTGTACTATGTTTTGAGTACTTATTATGCTGCATAATTATATCTTCTGTTTTTGCTAAGTTGTATGTTCTGTATACTTATATGTTTATACCCGGGATCAAAGAGAAACAGCATTTCAATCCCGTCCATATCCTCTACATATGGCAGGAATGACAATAAAGTTGACTTTGATTACCTAATTGATTTCAAGTCAACATTCTAAACCATGGCTGCTATTTATCAATACCAATCTCCTCAATTTTTTCCTTCTAACAGAACTTCATGTTTCATATATATTAAGTAAACATTATTTTACTTCAAACTTAATTTAAAAAGTTTCTAAGCACCTGTTTGGAATCAAGTCTGTCAGTAATGTCAGTAAAGTATCTTTTTAGCTGTGTACAGTTTCTAAATCCCAGTAAAATTCTGCAGTAGACATGTCTTTCTAGGACATTTTTCCCCCCGCATCTCTGCTTGCCCCAGGCCCCCACATCCTCTCTCAACCACCTCAGCACCTTCCCCGGCAGGGTGTCTGAGCCTAGGCAGAGCCGGGCTGTGCCTTGGGGGCTGCCGAGCGCCACACACTGTCAATGTCCAACACAAAAAACTCCATTCCTTCCCTCCTCCCCCAAGACGCCGGCTCTTGAGTCATGTTTTTTTTTTCTGGCCCGAATTACACGTCGGCTGCGGCAAGGCACCAAGACCTGAAAGTGCTGTCTGAAGCATGGTCATTACCAGCAGAGTGCTTAACCCCTCTGGGGGACTGTGCAATGGGTGGGAGAGAGAGCAGAGCCGACACAGTCTCTAAATCTCTTTCCTGTAATGGCATGATATCCTCCTCCTCCTCCGTCTGTCTTGCGTCCACTACTTTCAACACGCTGGCTCCGTATCACGTTCTTTCACTGCATGTCTTGAAAACAGCTGTTGGAGTCCTGAGGACAGGCCTGCTATCAACACACTGTACACGATCAGTTTCACTTAAGATAAACTTGGCTTTCAAAGCACAGCCATAAACATTTAGCGGCTTAAATATTTTGGGGGGAAATACTGGGAAGTCCAATCACTGTAAGAGCTCTTATTCAGACAGTGAGAAAACATCAGAAGCGAAAAATGTTGGCACGGTTCAAGTGTACATTAATCTAAAACAAACAAACCAAAAAAGCATTGGCAACAGTATCGGAAGCAGTCTTATCTACTCCAATTTGTATGGAAATAACTACAACATATTTCAGTATTGTTTGGAGAAGCACCATATCCTGCTGCAGTCTCATTTGTCAGGATAAATGTTGAGTAGAGGCTAATGTGGCCCTAATAAAGGAGTAAAAGAGCTGCAGCATCAGACAGTTTTATTTGTTTCTACTCAAACAGACACACACACACACACACGTGTGATGCCCTATACAACGCCAAGTAAAACAGAGTGCCTGAGTTCATGAACTTGGAGTGAGTTTCTGTGTCGGCTAATGTGGCTAATTTGTTAGTGTGCTAGGAACAGTTGAGGCGAGCAGATGGAGCTGTCATTAAGAACAATGGCCTGCAGCTGTCTGTCCTGTGCAGTCTAAAACAGGCTTCTGACAGACCCTCGAAGAGCTGGGGCCCCAGATCTGACCTCTAGTCCATATGAAGGGTTTCCTGTACTGAAAACTAGGTCGATGGCAATACAGCACTGTATACACATTCCTGGTAAAAAAAGAAAAGTGATTCTCCTATGTATCCCTTGAATTTGGAGATTTGATAACTTTCAAGATTAAAAAATTGTATTGCATAGTATTATTGGTGTGGTGTGCAATGTTTTGGCATCTAATTAGCCTTTAAACTCATGAATGGATTTCTAAAAATGTATTGCCTTAATTTTATTGCATGTTCTTTCTACAAATGCAGCTCATTCTGTTCTTTAAAGACAGGCATTCTTTTTCTCTAAAAGTCTACTAAAGGTTGAAATAGAATGGGGTTAGGTGAAATTAGATATTTGAATATAAGTGATGTCAATGGGAGATGAAAAAGGGAAAGAGAAATCCATGCAGCCACACAAGTGCCAGTTTATATTTTCCCTGTGCTGTTGACTGAATATTTCAATGTAGGAAAAATGTAAGTTGCATATGTATAAAACTTGAATGAGATTATACATCCATAACTTATATGTACTGTATATGTACTATATATGTGTGTGTGATGAGAAGACAGGCGGCCTGAGCTGTTCTTTCTGTTTCCAATGGGAACATCCTTCCTGTCATCTGAGTGAGATTTCACGCTCATCTGCCTCCAGAGCCTCTTCCAGGCTCGTCCCCCTCACTGTCACTCCCTGCTTACTTTATTCCTCCTTTTTTCCCCTTAGCTTACTGGGCTGTCAGCCTAGCCAAAGTCACATTAAGAGATAAGAGTGGGCGGAGAAGGGAGACCAAATACCAAATGCATTAGGGCTATTAATCAACATTAATGAATGCGAGGGAGAGGCCGCAGTTTTGGGAAAGCTCGCGCATGGAATGGCGTATTTATCAAGGTGACACATTAAAACACACATTTACCAAAAAATACCATAATGTTTCATCTGGTGTGTTGCCAATGGCAGGAAAACGAAGTACAACAGCAGATGTCAATGTTTATTGGATGGCCTAAAGAAAACGTTGGAGAAAAAACAAGTGAGCAAAGACTGCTTAATTATAGAGAACGATCCAAACTTTTTTCTTCTCTAAATTTGCTGAAATCTGTGACTTGTTTTTGTGCATTGAGTAACAATAAAAGCTCAGATTGATGGTTGATGTGACTGATTTAACAAATGTCAAACAGGCCTACACACTGTGGTGAACATTGTCTGGAGGGCGTTTTCACAACCCAATAGAGTTTAAATAAGTTAACAATATTTGGAACAACTATAGTGACTATTTGAATGAGCAGAGAGGTTGGCTGGGCTAAAAATCTAGATGACTACCTGGATATAGTCTGGTATTCATGTTTGCATGTTGTGGCTCTGTATGAGGTAATATGTGAATCTTATTAATCTCGCTAAAGGTCTTAAAAGTCCACTTGCTGTCACAGAGACGGATGTTTAGAATCTGTTATGTATTGAAAAGAGGACTTTGATAAAGAGGACTTCCATGGTTTGTCCTGGATTTAAGATTAGGGGAAATGGGGGCAACTGCCTTTATATCCATGAACAAACACTACACTGAGTATTCAAAAGTCTTCATGTATTTGAAGGAACCATGTCTGAGGAGTTAGAGATGAACTATGAAAAACACCTTTATTGTCCCTTTTCTTTGATCCTAATATTAAGAGATTGAGCCCATTTACAGGACTGGACATTATCATCATTCAGTGGATAACCTGACAAGTGTCAGTCTCACTCTTGAGTCTGGAGTTAACTCATAATCAAATCATGAGGGGAATCAAGAGGTCTGTCCAGGGTTCAAGTTTCTTTGAAATATTTTGAGAGATGTACCCTTAGACGCCCGGTTTTTGACGCCCGCTGTGAAACCCAGTGACCCACCACACGGGATGAGGGACGACTGTATCTGTGTGTGCGTGCATGAGTTGTCAAAAGAGCGAAGGACTTAGAGACAGATACAGAAGTTGGATATGTCTTTTACAAATGAGTCTTTTGTATTTCTCATTAGCAAAATCTCTTTGAAAACAGTGACACCGCTGTGCCAAGGCCCAATGTGACTGTGGAATTGGGGCCAACATCCGACATAAAAAAGACAAATGTAGCTTTCCTATCCGAGGCCAAACTTCTCTATAACACCTCTGAATGAATGATACACAAGGTATTCATCACTTCAATATTACTTTTCAAGCAAACCTGCTCCACAGATCTGGTGTCAGGTAAAATTCAACAAAGGATGTCAATACAGGCCCAGTTAT
Source organism: Pleuronectes platessa (assembly GCF_947347685.1). Classification (NCBI taxonomy): domain Eukaryota; kingdom Metazoa; phylum Chordata; class Actinopteri; order Pleuronectiformes; family Pleuronectidae; genus Pleuronectes; species Pleuronectes platessa. The sequence continues at coordinate 14,179,561 of NC_070636.1, read as the reverse complement.
TGGTTTATATGATTAAATATTAATATGAAAACATAAAGGCAGCGGATTGTTGGGAGTCAAATTCACTCCCTTTCGGTTTTGAATGGTCTTTCTCGGCAAGAAAGTTAAATCCTCTATTTTGACAAGAGTAGTTTTATGTTTTATGCTCCAAGGACTCAGTTACTAGGATATAAAGAGAATGACCCATGATAAATTTGAGGTTGACTGGTTTTGATCAGATTACAAAACTAATTGTGTCTTTAGGAGATTGTTGATTCAGATGCTTTAAGCAAGAGTTTCCAGAACTTGTCAGCCTCTGAGCCCCTCAATAAACGTGCCAAAGACATGCGACCCCCATTACCCCCAAAGTTGGTTGAAGCATTCAAAGGTTATAGTAATAAAAGTCTCAATGTTAGCTGTGGTGCAGTAAAATTGTGTTGCTGCAACTGGAGCTGTTGCTCATCTTTCAGAATTACTATTGGGGCCAGCGAAAATCCGAAGCACAAAGAACTTTTCATTTAGCAAAAATAGTGGATAAAATACACTTTTTCGAAATGCCTTTGAATGTATTTCATGTGTGGAAATCCTATTGCTCTCAGCTAACCTTCAGCAAACACAATACAAAGCAATATCTCAAAGTTTCCACCTTAGTGAACTTTGACAAGCACATTTGTTGCCACGGATTTCAATGTGGTGGCACCTATTGTATCTTGTTAGAAGCATCTAACAACCCTGTATTAACTAGTTTAAAAAAGGGGAATGTTTTGCGGTCTATTATGAGACAGAAGTCAATGGAACAGATATGTGTTTTCGATTCAATAGCAGATCTAGTTTCTCGTTGCCTCAGTGCTAAAGGTTTTAGCTCGTAGAACTATCATGAACTATCATGTACCTTTCTTGTCAGCACTAAACTTGCCTGTGCAGCAGCAGAGTAGAATAGTCCCTGCATCACCAAACCTGCACATTATCTGTAATATTTTGGATGCGGATGAATTTTTCTGGGTTACCTTTTCTTGTGCCCAGACCTTTAACATAAAGAAATAGAGCCACTGGCCTATCAGAGATGTACAGGTGACCTTTGGACTTGAGCTTTTGGATTAATCAATCTGCCAGGCTTCCAGAAACCTTTAGAAAGTGTATTCCAGCCAATCAAAACGATCAAGCTTTTAATGTGAATTAAAAGCTAATTTAGGCAAAAAGCCTCCAACCTTGATGTCCATACTGTGATCCTTGAGGTCCGTAATGGCCTGTGGGGCCGCTCTGGGAGTAGGGAACCATTCCAGGATACAATGGGCCCCCAGGTGAAGGGTGCGGGGACATAGAGGGTCCGGACTGAGGAGAAGCAAATTGGGAGCCGGCGTGGTTCCTCTGCATGTTGGACATGAATCCTGAAACGCACAGATAGACACAAAAAACAACGTCCACACTTAGCTAAAATCCAAGAGAGAGGTTCACCAGTGAATATAACTGCTCAGCGAAATCAGTGATGGATGTCATGAATGTGTGATCAGTCTGTGGCAGACCAGGACATTAGGATACATATTCTATTTCCTACAGTAAAGAGACCCTTCATTCCAAAAGCTCTGATATTTCTTTAATTCAACCCATGAGTAACACGGAGCAGGTATTACCATGAAAAATGATTTTTGAGCAGAAATAATCCCACCCAAAGAGATGTAGTGAGCTTTATCACTGGCAAAAGAACAGGTGCACATCTGCCCGGAAAAGTGTATGTTGCTGAAAAAAATGTATGTGTGTGTCTTCCTGCTAATGCCAAGGAATGTGTCTGCTTGATTTAAAAGCAGACACCTTCAACTCTCCAAAGAATGTGCCTGTGATTTGACCATGGCTATGCTATTCTGAGCTATTCAGTCAATAGATGTGTCACAGCCTCTGAGGCCCAAACTTGCCTCCACCATTCAAATTGACATTTGGAGCCATCCTCGCTTGCGCTTCGCCCTTTTAAGCTGCCCTGTGCGTTTTTTTAATCCAACACAAAGGTGCTCCCAGTCCGCCACGAATACGGAGAGGTTGCCGGATGGCCATTGTACAACAACTGCCATGTGTAAGTTTCTATACTTGTCTTTGTTGAGTGAGCGTGCACAGACTCTTCAGTGAGTTGGGCGTTTAGGGAAACAACCGGGTTGGAAAATGCGTGTTGAGACGAGTCTAATTCCTTGTTTCTGCTTAAAGGGCATGAGAAAATGTGAGGGGGGAGGAAGGAGATACAAAAATCTCATGTGAGTATTCACCATATGCTTGTGTGCACATACTAAATGCATAGATTGTAAATATGTATGCTTCTTTGTGGGGGGTAGATAACAGAGAGGGGAAAATCTGAAAGCTCTAGGTGTGTGTGTGTTTGTGTGCGTGTGTTTGTGTGTGTCTGTGTGTGTGTGGGAAAGAGACAGAGGCCAAGACAGAAAGTGTGCGTGGGAGGGAAAGACAGTGCAACGGAGGGAAAGAGCGATTGGGGCCTGAAAGTGCTTAGGCTGCGAGTGTTGGGTTTAAGGAGCGAGGACATTATTGTAATGTTTTGCTTCCATTAGGGTAAGGGGATTCTGGGAGAGGAGGAGAAAAAAAAATACAGTGTGTAATACCGCACTTTAAATTGCCTGGAAAATGGATGGGGAGAGGAACATTTTGCAGACAGTGCTAAAAGCAAATAACACATTCAAGGATTTCTCTCTCTCTCCTTCTCTCTGCTTCATTCCCACTCCACACACTCACAGACACACTCGCACACAGATAAACCTTTCTCTCTTTCTCAAACAGCGAAAGGAGCTCTCAACTGGACGACAACAACAACAGGCAGCTGGCAAAGCATGCTCAAGAGAAAGTGTGGGGGGGGTGGGGGACATTCAGCGGATTTATGGAAATGAAGAGTGGAGCGAGGCTCTTAGGGAGGACGCCACTTGAGCAAAGTGGAACGTGTGTGTTCAGGAGGCTTGGTTGGGGGGGGCGCTTGGAAAACAGCTAAAAACAACAGCCAGCTCTGTTAACCGGCACTGTGGTTTCCTGGGAAGGGCTGGAGGTTTACAGGCATTAGAGAGCTGCATTAAATCTCCAGCTTGATTTCATCATGTTGGGAAATAACCTTTTACAGAGCTTGGCTCTCCCTCTTTGTCTTCATCCGTCCACTCCCTCTGTCTCTGTCTGACTTAACTGCTCTTTGGTGGATGATACATACGAGTCCATCTGGGTTATTTTTTTGTTTGCAATGTTGTGTAGATGCTGATTTTTTTATTTGGTTTAAATGGGAAATTCTGCTATTATCTTTATTGAAAGGGTGCTCTTTCATTTTGAGGGCAGGACTTTTTGATTTAAGATTCAGATTTTGTAATGCTCTCACCCTGCACTCGCACTCAAACAGCCTTGCCTGTGCTCACCAAATTTGCTCAAACTGCAGTTGGATCATATGTTTTGTTGTTTGCATTGATTTCATGGACCCGTGCAGATAGGAAAGTATGACTCTTAAAGGTAATGCACTCACTACGGAGGCATTACACAAAATCTGACAGAGGAAGTCCTGCTCTCAAATTAAAAGAACACATTCTTGAATGAACAACATTTTCCACTTTTTCCAATGGGTTTCACAATTTCACACAAAAAAAATAAATATAGGTCAAACACCAGTTTCTGTACATAAACACATACCTCTCTCCTGAGCCATAGGTGAGCGGGCGATTGGTGGGTGGGCTCCATCTGGTCCGTTTCCAGAGCTCTGCAGGGCCAGGTTGGAACCTGCAGAATAACATGGAATCACTACATGAAGACTCAAACATCCACATGGCACATTTTAGAGTTACAATGGTACAATTCTGTCTTTGTAATAAAAGCTGTCACGTTACGGGAGTTGGATTCGCTTCGAAAGCAATGAATGGAAAATTGATTTATAATTGCTGCCTATCTGCCTTGCCTGAAAATGTAATGAAACTGCAGGAGCTGTTGAAACAATCAAGCCTTGAGAGATCACTTTTGTCTCTCTGTCAGATCTACTTTCAATGGCACAAAAGTTACCTGCTTCAAAAATCTTCTGCTGTCTTGATTGACGAAAGAAAAAACAATGAGGAATCAGTATTTAGCTGAAGTCTGAGTTTGTGTTTCTTCAATGTCAAGCGATCGGGTTAGAAGGCTGGATGCCAAATAAAGATCCCAGAAGTACCCAGAACAATCGCCACACATGAAGTTGTTTGCGATCTGCTATTAACTAAATGACAAATGCACTTCCAGAGGACATGCTGTATCAAGTCATTGGAGCCTGCACCACTTCCTTGTGTAAGCATTAAAACCAGAGCGATCCCCTATAGAGACCCACCCCCATTTGAGGATTATTGATTAGATGGTTGTTTGGGTCTTTGGGCTGTGCCTGTTCCATTGGAATCCAATAGCGAGTTTAGGGTCTGATTAGGACAATGGCAGACGGAGACTATGGTGGATTGATTTGGCCCAGAGGAAGGAGAGAGATGGCAAATTAACCTTTTATCTTCTAATTCAGACATGGGACGATGCGGAGGGGGAGAGGAGGAGGAAAACTGGTTTGTTGTTTTAAAACTGCCCTGGTTTCTGTGGTTGAGATGGATGATTCAGTGCTTACACATAATGTATGTGACAAGCAACCTGAACATGCGAGAAATGTTGACGTTATCTAACTGTACATGCTCACTGATGACTGTCAGTACATGTTTTTACAATTAGCATATATGATTTGCCGTCCTAGAGATGGGAATGTGTGCCAAAAGTAATCGTCGACTCAGGATGATTCGTTACTAAGTACAGCTGTAGTGACACAATTTTGTTGCTAAAGTGAATATAAATGCACTAATTCACAAACAAGGCAAACACTTCACATTATTCAATCATGCAGTAGAAAGTGGTGTTTCGAGGAGTGAGTCTGCATGTGTGTGTCTGTGATGTGTCACTCCGTGATAGCAGTAATACATGACTGGGGGTGGCAGACACTCCACAACAACAAACCCAATTAAGTCAACATAATTGCTTTGCATAAAACTGCATAAACAACATTTCCATCCACCAGGCCGCCTACACACACACACACATACACACACACATACACACACACACACACACACACACACACACACACACACACACACACACACACACACACACACACACACACACACACACACACACACACACACACACACACACAGGTATAAGTAATTGTACAAACAAGTGTAAATAAACACTCAAGCACACAACAAAACACATAAGAGCACAAAAGTGCAGTCTATGTGCTGAAACATTCTCACACACATTCTCACACGCCCACACCTACGCACGCACGCACACCCCAAACACACACACACACACACACACACACCCCCCCAAACCCCCCCCCCACACACACACACAAACACACCCTGTACACAATAGATTCGGAGCACTGCTTCAAAGAGAGAATATCCGATTAGTTATTCTTAATGTAAGTAAAAGCAGAAATAAAATAAATGGAAATGGTTTCTGCTCAACTAAAAGTCCTAAATTAAAATGTTGTAATGCATAGGCAGTAAAAGGATTGTTCAATCTTGAATGTAATTATGAAATACAGTATATTTTTTGATTATTATGATTTACTATGCATTTGAAAGTACAATATGTAATTTTTGCCACTAGGAGTCTCTCAATCAAAACAATAACACACTACCTGCTGTGCTGTAGTGAAGCAGTGTGGGATTATATGAGTTGTTGTCTTCACCACCAAAATCTCCCAGACTGGACTATATATTCATGGATGAGCTAATGTATTAATGTTATGCAGCCAATGGCGATTAATAATTGATCCATTACAAGTGACCAATACTAAAAGCAGAAGGAAAAAACAGCTGATTGGCTAACTGGCTGGCCTTGTGTTATTCTTTTCTACTACGTTTGCCCCGGAAGTTATAGCTGAGATATAAAAACCAAAATCATACCGGTACCTTAAATAACACTTTGTCTGGGCTTGAACATGGTTGGAAACTGTTTGGATACTGTAAACACAGTCACTAAAGTATATATCATAGGTTTAGGTGTTTGACATTTTGATAAAGAATTGTTACATATTTTACCTTTTACAAAGTGAATGGGGGAGCACTTTTTAATGTAGTTGTGTTGGGAGTTTAATCTACAAATTGATGGTATATGTTTATCTGAAGAAGTAACTGGTAACTATTGTATAGCTGTATGATAAACATGGTGGGAAAAAGATGGAATAATATGGAAAGTAAAGAAGTCGTCACACAAACCTGTGTTGAACTCTAGTGTTTGAATCACTTTTCCTCCGATGGTATGTCTGTACTATATGTGTGCCGCCGTATGTAGGGAAGTCCTGTCCCTTCTGATCTACACTCTCAAGTATGTGCACGTTTCTGCTAGTGTATATATAAACAATCCACTGTGCCGTTCGTGTGGTATGAGCTGAGGTGTCTCACTGATGAAGCCTGAAGCCTCTTGGCGAGGGTCATAGCCACATGTTCCCGTAGGGACAGATTTAGCTGCAACGCGGGTTTAGATGGGTGGACGGGTTGTGAGAATGAAGCATGCTAGCAGGAGTTTACTGAACCCTCACACTATGAAAGTCAACCCCACAATAAAGGCTGGTCTGTGTGTGTGTGTGCAAGGATGCATGCCAGGCACCAGCTATGCTGTCAGACTGTGTTTGTTTTGATGGCAGAATGCTGGTGACAGCAGCTTGTACTGTATGTGTGTGTATGTGAGCGAGTGCGTGCAACTGTGAAGGTATAAATAGGGAACAGTGCCCTCTATGCTCCACTGCTCTTTTCACAGAGCCATGTAAAATGTGAGATTAATGCAAAGACATCGAGTGTGCATATATGTGTGTGTGTGTGTGTGTGTTTGTGTGAGTGTGAAAGAGAGAGAGAGAGAGAGAGAGAGAGAGAGAGAGAGAGAAAGAGAGAAAGAGAGACAGATAACGAGCGAGAGAGAGAGAAAGAGAGGACAAAAAAGGAGAGGAAAGAAGTCGTTTAGTTCAGTCAGACAAGGCCTTATCCCTCATTTTTCTGCACTGAATGAGTGAAGCTCGGAGCACATCGTAATAACTCCACTAACAATTACTTTTCCAAACAAAGCCTCTCCACTCCTCTCCTCTCCTTTTCCTCTCTGCACTATCATTTTTAACAAGCTGCCATTAAATAATTACGTCCAAATAAAACCAACAGGCTCCACAGTGAGTCCTGGCACGTTTAATCTGTACCATTAATAATTCATACACTGAATCTTTGACATGCAGTTCTTATCCACAAGCTGCTAAGAGAGAGAGAGAGAGAGAGAGAGAGAGAGAGAGAGAGAGAGAGAGAGAGAGGGAGCTAAATGTCAGCAGGAGCTGACTGTATATCTTTGCCTGTCCATAGAAAAAAAAATTGTAATGAATGCAAATGAAAAACAAATACATGGAATGGAAAAGCTTCCTCCATTCAGGTTGTCCTCTTTTTACTCATGTGCATATGTCCACAGTTCAATATTTGTGTTGATGCATTCTCTAGCGCAATTATACTCTATGTAACTTTGTGTGAAGATATATATATATTTTTTTTAAGTTTAACAGGTGTTTAAATATCTGTGTGATTATGTTGTGTTTTTTCAAGCTATAATTATTTTATTCTTTTTAACGGTGTGTGTTTTCAAGTGTGTACTTGTTCGGTGTTTAAATCTCTGTGTGTAATCCTTACAGTGCCCGTGTTCCCATAGGTGCTCTACAACACAATTAGCACATGTGGCAATCAGAGGCATTGTAATAGCTTGCAGTCCCTCAGCCGGCATCTTTATCCACTGTTTGCAATTTACACTTCCCAGAGTGCCCAGCTGAGCACACACGTGTAAATATACACATACACAAACACACACTAATGACAATGACACATCCACATCCTCGTGGACTCACTTTAGTGCCATGGGAGCAACTGTTTCAGAGCATTTAAGAAGCAAAGTGCTTTTTTTCTAACTCATTCAGTATTTTTTTCTTGTGTCTTTATTTGAATTAGTCCAGACCTACACCTGCTGTAAAGAGTGGCAACATTCAGAGCACTGGAGATTCCCAGATGCTGAATGTGTGTGTAAAACGTTGGAGACTTCTCCCTCTCAATAGTCACCATCTTTGTTAAGTAGCAGAAAAGGAGTGTGTTTTCCATTTTTTGCACTAAGAAGTTTGCACGTGTACAAATGTTTGTCCTTAACACCGATCAGTCAAAGACCATTACATGAACAGACTGCATGTTTTGATCATGCCGACAGAGCTTTACAAGGACAGGACTCGCCGCATGAAGAACTACAGAATGAACAGGCAGATATCTGGAGCGAGGATGCTCTTTGGGAAGCTGCTGAAAAGTCAAATAACTGTAATTTCTTCTTTGTATAAAAGGCACTTAGTGAGCACATCCATTTTCTGCTCTCTCTTCATGATACAAGGCAGCAACAGGCCAGAAGTAATGGGAGTTCATTGCGTTTTTCTGAGATAATTCTCATGCTAAAAACCCAATACACATTTTAATTTTCCCTTCCACAAGGACTGTTGAGGCAACCCTGAGTCTCCTTTGAAGCGAGGGAGTGTGGTCTTTGAAGCTTTTTTTCATCACAATTTCAAAGGCAAATGCCGGGGAAGTTCAAAGCTGAGGGAGAGTACTTGTGGCCATATTCTGTTTTGTTTCAGGGCCCTGGTAATATTAAGCTTAGGAGCTACTATGTGTGTGTGTGTGTGTGTGTGTGTGTGTGTGTGTCTGTGTGTGTGTGTGTATGTATAATGTTGATGAAAAAAAGTCAACCAGACAGTCAATGAAAATACTTTTATAATTGCTGATGAAAGGAAGGTGTGGGTGTGCATTAGGAGAAATGTGTGTGAATGCTAAAGAGACACAGACACCCAGCAATACGTCCACTTTCCTACATTGCACATGCACACACACACACAAACACACACAACGGACACACACAAACACACCTTCACTGTTTCTCATAAACACAGACCCCCTAGAGCAGAGGGGGCCATTTTTGCTAAAGTGAGGTAACAGCAGTGAGCACTAATAGACTGGTGTAGAATACAGAGAAAGGGCTGCTTCAGCACCATGTCTTAATACAACCCTAAGGCTGCACTCACACCTGCACCACCCAACAAAAAACACACACACACACACACACACACACACCCAAGGTAATATCCCCTACTTGCCGCGTCTTTAGGGGAAAGAGGCAGATAAACAGCAGGCTCCAATAATGGTGGTTTAGATCTCTATGGGTGCGAGTCAATGCCTCTCCAAGCCGGGGGCTACTGCCAGTTAACTCTCCCTATAGGGGACAAGTGCAGGCCTGCAGTGGCTCGCAAAACAAGCACCCTCCCAAGATCCTCATTACTTCCAACGCTGAGTAGCAACTGTAAGTAAAGCAAAACTGCAGCTTAAGCTAAAAAACGGCGAGCAGGTTGCGGGGGAGAGAAAGCGATGGAGGGAGTGAGAGAAAGCAAGGAAATAGGTGTTGGGGAGAGAAAATAATTGTACACTGTGCTCCAGTTAGGGTTTTCCAGTCGGACAGAGTTAGAACGGGATTTCTCTAAACGGCTAACACAGCAAGCAGGCGCAGTTTTTTTCCTACTGTTTTGGCCGTCGGTGTGCTTTGTGAATATAATGCCTGTGGGGAGGACATTTTGCTGCTTCACTTCGAACACAAGGAGGCATCAGTAGGAGGAGAGACGGAGGCATGTGGGAGGTGGGGAAAGAGTTGTGGTGGTGCTGGTGGGGGGATTTGATGTGTGGATGGGGATGAAGATAAAAAAAAAAGAAGGAGGACAAAAGTGGAGTAAAGGAGCTGGAGGAGAGATGTGAGGAAATAAGAGGGAGGAACAGAGGCAGAATTGTGGATGGAAAATTCTGCCTTGTTCCTCAGTGGGAGGCCTGTACCACAGCAACGCTGTGAGCGAAGAAAGCAGCAGAGACAAACAGAGATGGGAGGAAAAGGGTGGGGACGAGGGAACGTGAGACACAAGAGGGACCATAAGAGAAAGCGAGCACGATAAAAATAATGAGAAGAAAGAGAGAGGGACAAGGACAGCCAGAGGCAGCGTTCCCACCACGCAGCCTCTCAGGGAGGGGTGTGACTAGAAAACTCGCCCGGCTCCACACACTGCAAAAGACACGCATAAAAACCCAGCTCCCCCACCCTCTTCCACTGCTTTCTTGTGATAACTTTCACCACTAACAGAGGAAAAACATAAGTTTTGGATGAGCAACCCTGTGGCGTCTATTCCGGCCCGACATTGCAGCTTGCAAATTTGTTATTTCTCTCTCATTGGGGAAGTCATTTACTGACAGTTTAAAAAAAGGCCCATCTCTGCGCATGCAAACCTGATCTGAGGTCATCGCTCCAGTTCCTTCCAGGCGTATATGATTGACCTTTAACCTCAATGTGGAAAAATGATCAGTGTTTTTTTCTTTCTGTGTTTTCATTAACATAATTACAGATAGAAATGTGTTTCTTAAAATGATAAACTGAGTGCAAACCACAGGCAAGGCTGGCGGACAATGTTAAGGACAAGAGCGGATATAAAGCGGGATGGAGGAGATTCATAGGGATGGACCCCGGAGCGAACAAAGTGGACAAGTCTGGCCCTCTCTCCCTCTGTCTCCCACCCTCTATCCTAATGTCCTTCCCCTCTCCCTCCTCCACTCGCCCTGACCTCTCTGTCCTTTTCTGGGCCCTGCAAGCACTTGAAGCGAAGCAGAGATAAACAGCTTAAACTCTCCAGAGCGCTAGCCCGCGAGCTCCAATCACCTCTTTAGAAGAAAATAAAAACTCAGACGGGGTGAGGAGAGATATAGAACAGGGACGAGAGAGAGGGCGAGGAGGGGGAGAGGCGAAGGAAAGGAGGGAGGGCAGGCGGACCAGCGCTGTTAACTGGACCACATAGGATCTTGGTGGAAAACTAGAGAGGGAAAATATAGAAGAGAAGATATTAGTATTTGTGTTGTCTGTAGCAGACAGAGGAGGCCGCAATGTGGAGGAGTGTAGATGTTCTCTGAGTCAATTAGCCAACAAAACACACAAACACACACACACACTCACAGAATAAAAAATACAAAAACACAGACCAGACCTGAAAAAAGGACATCATTCAAATCTTGTTTCCTTGCTATCGCTGTATCTCAATCCTGGGGCTGCATCCTTTGAGAAGCTGCATTGAAGGTGTGACTAGATATTTAAAATGCTCCTTCAAATGCAGCCGACAAATGTGTCCCTCCATCCCAGAGAAATTAAGGCTCCAACGACTGGACCCTTCCTTGCCCGACCTATCCCAGGATTTGTGTGTTTCAGTGCCGGAAAGGGACTAGACGTCAAATGCTTGAGTATCATGCTTCAACTCAATCGAGCTAACGTGCACGTTGAAAAACCAAGGGGCATCAAAACTTGGTTCGTCATGTCCAACTGCAGCTCTGTTGCTAGGCAACAGCCATAAGGGCAGGACGATCTGTTGACGCAGAGCGCGGAAATAATTTTAGTTCAGCCTTCCCGGCGAACCCGGCCCAAGAAATCCGCCTCATTCACGTCCCCTGAAGGATGCGGCCTCTGAATTGAGACACAGCTTGTGCATTACGGCTCTTGGTCTGATCCTAAGACATTACGTTACTACATCATTCCTATGTAATTAAAAAAGGTATTTTTTTAACAAAACAAAGCTTCGTTGAAAAAGTTGTATGTAAAGGCTGTATAATCCCCTCACCAAAATAGTCTTCTAAATACTTGACATCGTTTTTCCGTACAATTACTCGAATGATAGGAGTATGTGGAGGGGACAGATGTAAAGAAAGTCAATGGAGAAACAAATGCGAACGCTTCTCTACGGTGCACACTAAATGGCTATAAGGTCTCCATAGTTAGAAGAAAAGAGTCAGAAAAGTAACACATTCTGTTGTTGTAGATTTTGTTGACACTGAAATCTTATTTTCTGATATCCGGTAGTTTCCCTTTCACACAGAGGCAGGTAAATCTGCACCATATCAGCTCCATCCCATCAGCAACAGTGATCCAGGCTGATGACAACCGAGTCTCCGCGCTCTGTTTGCATGAAGTGTGATCTAGTATCAGGTACAGCCCGGTAATGGATTTGTCTTCTCGTGACAGCCACGCTAAGGCTGAGAGGAAGTGACGCCATACTGACAGGCTGTCAGCCCGGAGACAACTTGTCAAACAAGCCCATGTTCACTCTCAAAAGCAAAAAGCAAACACAGCTTTATCTGCATGAGGAAATATTCAGGAAACGCAGAGTTTTGGACAACACATGCAAATCAGTGCATCTGATGGATTCTGTGGCTGCTGCATTCGGGGCGACGCTAACTGAGCCTCAGCTTTTTCAGGGCCTTCTGTTCTGCACTTTGACTGGATGACTTTGCCTCTCTCCTCCACAGCCAGTCGTCAGTGATGAAGCTCGAACGCCGGCGCTCCCATTCCGCCTCGCATCCATCCAGATAAGAGATGAATTTCAGCTTGCCTCGTCCCCAATGTCTCATGGAAGGAGAAAAATATTCTGAGGACTCTCTGAATCGCTTCAGAGACACTGGGAGGAGGGAGGGGTGTGTGTGTGTGCGACGAGAGCCTGTTTTTGTGTGTGTGTGTGTGTGTTTGTGTGTGTGCATACGAGGTGGAGGAAGAGGAGGGGGAGGTTGGCAGTTGAGCAATGTGATTTCTGCTCGACTGTCACAAATCTAGCGCAACAGGAAAATCAATTTGGCCCTGTGTGTGCCTTTTTGGCTTGGGGAGAGAATCCAAATAGCAAGGCGAGGCCCGGATAATGTTACAGTGTATTGGATTTGCTTGAGAGAGAGAGAGAGAGAGAGAGAGAGAGAGAGAGAGAGAGAGAGAGAGAGAGAGAGAGAGAGAGAGAGAGAGAGAGAGAGAGAGAGAGAGAGAGAGAGAGAGAGAGAGAAAGAGAGAGAGACAGAAACGGGGAGACGAGAGAATCACAGGCGTGCTGCGGAGCTCTGACAAGATAGATTTGTGCAAGTGTATGGGTGTATGATAGGCTGGCAATCTGTCTCCCCCCCTGTCACAGACACACACACACACACACACACACACACACAAACACACAAACACACACACACAAACACATAGGTTATTTATACAGTTTGTGAGTTTGTGTGACCATATAGGCATGTTTAGTGTGATCCATGAAATAAACTCTTAATAGGTGTGAGCATTAATGTGCTGTCATATGTTGTGTGTGTGTGTGTGTGTGTGTGTGTGTGTGTGTGTGTGTGTGTGTGTGTGTGTGTGTGTGTGTGTGTGTGTGTGTTTGTGTTTGTGTGTGTGTGTGTGTGACAGCCAGGTGAAAAGGATGACATGATAAAATTGCTCTCCTCTGACCACTGTCAAGGGTAACGCGTGTCCCGCGAGTGCTCAGCCGTGTGACATGTCGCATCACTCCACGGAGTGAGGCTGAACGGCAGACAGAATACACACACACACACACACACGCAAACACAAACAAAAGTACTTAATGCAATGCCCATTCTTTCATACAAAAACTAACTCGTCTACTTTTCTTAATTCTACCTCCTTGGATTTGATATAAAAGCGTAAATGTCAGAGGAGCTTTAAAGTGACACATTCAACTTTAGCATGGTGGGCATCAAGAGTTGTCCTCATCAACAATCACTGTCATATGTACTGTATTCCTTGTGACTGCAGTGGGCTTCCACAGACTAAAGATGATTCTTGTTCAGTTCGTCTGATCTTCTTTAGCATTGGAAACACTGACTAAACCATCCTTTATAAAATAGAAGAAACAAATCAGCAGTTTCTTTTTCATGATATTATTCAAAACTTATGGACTCATGGTTAAAACTGACACTGAGACGAGTCCTGTAACTTCCAGTTTCTAAACTGACAGCAGCTTTAATTGAATGCAACAAAGCTGCACGAAATTGTGAATTTGACTTTTTCTTAACTGGAGCTCACACTACTGCAGTTAAAAAAAACTTTAGTTGTTGTGCACAAATTAATTAGCTTATTAATGTTTGTCTTATTTTGTTTACTTAGAGGACACTGCAGTTCACTCGACTACTTTGAATAATTAATTTGTTTTTTTATGGCTTCAGAAAATACAGATCGGTAGAACTGAAGATACAAAATCGTAGAAAAACAAATCACACACAAAAACATACATGGAAACACACAGTGCAGCTTGTCAACTCCCCTGCTCCCTCCTCTCCTCACTGACTTGTTTGCCAACTGTGACAACAACATGAACCAAAGTGTCCTGACTTGTGATCCTAACTTGTGATGAAGTGTTAGAAAGCACAGCGTTGGTAATCAGATGAGCGCCAACCACATTAGTTCTCCTGTGTCTCTCTTAGGATGGCTGCTCCTTGATCTAATTCAAACTGATTGTAGTACAGCCGCTAAAACATGTCAGATGTTACTCAATGCTCCACGCTTTATCACCATTTATTTGGCATGGGGAATATTTTAAAATGTTCTTATTAATCACATCCCAGCGATCGGTTTCGCTCTGTCTCGTCGCCTGCTTCCAGATTCTTGGCACGAGCGCCTGAAAAAAAAAGCCTGTCCCAGTTTTTCATCAGTGTCAATCACCGTGGAAAGCGGTTGCGCAGAGAGTCGGAGGAGGAGCTGGCGTTGGGATCTTGCTCAAGACATTTTGCCCCGCCTTGTCACAGGGACTGACAGGTCTGAGACAAGCTGATGCGCCGGTCAAGCCACTCAGGGGGGCAAAGAGGTGGCGGGATGATGGGGATGCCAGGTGGGAACGGCTTGCACACACACACATTCACACGCCTGTCACAGGCAAATCAAATCCACACTTGTTTATAATTTTTAATGTTGATCTAAATGGTTATGTGCTCGACCAGGGCCCCCGGAGACAACCAGACACACCGTGCATTGTCTGTTAATCCTGTCTGTGTCTTGTTCGGCCTGCCATATTCTAGATAAGCCCACAAATCAGAAGTGAGCTCCTCCAGTCAGTCTCAATTCATTAGCACTCAGACTGAAGAGGAGAAATATTGTCTGGACATAAATGTTGAAGATGCTTGTGCAAGCCACAGGTAACTGTGAGACGGACTTGATTTAAATAAGGGATGTGTTTCTACAGCATGGTGATCGACGACTGAACAAATCCCCACAATGTGAAGACAAAAACTCTGTGAAGAAAATGAATGAGACATATTTCATGAGGCGCTCCTCACTAAGCTGTAATATTATTGAGTGGTCTGAATTAGGATTTCATATGGAGCAGAGATATCACTGTCTAGACAAGCTGGATTGATATTATTTGGTCATCTGCTGCAGTTTACATGGCGGCTTCATCCTCTGTTCAAACTGGCGGAATGAAAATTGACTGGATGGATTATATGGTGGGTTGGAGTTGAGCTACGGGTCATCTGGGTTGTTCTAAAAGGAGATCAAACCCTGCTCGCCAAACACTCAAGCAAAGTCGATGGTTAAAATGCACTATATTATAATGAATAATCATGTTACTGGAAACAGCATAAGCAGAAACAAAATGAACTCACTTGGTTTTACAGAGGTGTGATGCAACAGCACACTACATTTAACATTGGCACAAACATTGTTTGTGGAAACATGTAAACCTTTTATGCACCAGGGTCAGTTTTTCTACATGACCTTTTTAAAATCCTCTTTAAATGCACATATTTAAAAACAAATGAAATCAGGCTCAGGTCTTTATATTGCAAAATAAATGGAAAGGTCAAGCAGAAGTGTAGGTGTGATGGCTGTGAAATGCTTCCAGCAGCAACAGGTTAACTAATGCACTGCCTCAGAGATGCTCCAAGGATGATTGAACGTTTAACTTCACCCCAAAGACAAGCCTGACCCCATAACACACACACACACACACACACACACACACACACACACACACACACACACACACACACACACACACACACACACACACACACACATCATAATTACACACAAACATACATACGACATACCAACTAGCTTACTAAAGCAAGGTTATCTATGTTGTCTAGGGCTCCAACACACACATTTTTGTGACAGAAATGTCGTATGAGGTAAAGGCTTCTCGCCTCCAGAATTTCCTGACAGCCAAGACCATAGCTGTCACGAGTTATTCAAACCGATGGCTCAGGTGGTGGTCACAGCTAGTGGTTCAAACGGTGTTTGTGTGTGTGTTTTTGTGTTTGTTCGTGTGTGTGTGTGTGTGTGACAGCCGAGGGGCAGGAGAGGATGGAGGACGTCTCCGGCGATGTGGCGGTTTAGGGGTTTAGATTAAAAATAGATTATAAAATGAGTGGAGCTTTGCAGAATTCCACTCACAGGCGGTCACTGGACCTTCATTAGACGGTGTTAACCTTTTCAAACATCTATAAATGTCCATGACGGTTGACTAAGCAGTGGCCTTGAAAGGTCTAAGTTGGTTTGAAACACAAGGTGGTGTTTTGAATCGTGTTCAACCCATAATTGTAATTTTTTATATATTTGGTAATGAATGCGATATTAAAACCATCATTTAGGAATTTCCTTGAAGAGCAGTCGTATAAATTAGTTTACAGCTAAAAAAATACAATTAAGAGGACAGCATCACAACACAGAAGCAGAAACTCTTATTGGCCAACTGGATCGGTGATGTCACAGCAGGTATTTTTCATCAGCCGTCAAAGGCAACGTGCCTGATGTGAGTGTGGGGGTGTGTATGTGATTGTGTTCTAACTTGGTTTCAAACAGCAGCCTCTTGTTTTGTGGCACAGAGCAATTTCCCCTTTAAGCTGTAAAGCGATTTTGCAAATTTCCCAGGGAATCTGACTGTGAGGTTCACAATGAAAAATGTAGTGTAGTGTCTGGTTCCAATAGCAGATCTTGTAAGTGGAAATTCTTGTTTGTTTGCGGTGATTCAACTAATAAAGTTACTCTACAAGTTGCACCTTTCATCAAAATGAAACATGATTATCGAGATAGACAGGCCCCAATGGCAGCGCTACCTGGTGCGGTGTTGTTGGCAGCGGGTCCGCTGGCAGGAGAGATGGGTCCAGAGCCAGAGCGAGAGTGCTGGGACTGAGTGGAGCCCGCCGGCGAGCCAACAGGGGAGGGAGAGGGGCCGCTCCTCTGGCCAGGGAGATGTGGGGAGGCTTGCGGGGAGAAGGGGGACTGTCCCTGGTTACTGGCGCCTGCCGGCTCCCCCTGGCTACTGCTGCTGCTGCTGGAGGACGACCCACCGGCGCTGACGGTCGAGACCAGACCAGCATCCGTCCCCGTGGGGAGGTCATCAATCGAGCCGGACAGATCCTGGAACAGAAGGAAGGACTTACACTCAGTATTTGTAAAGCTCACCCGAGCATTTCATGAGATGTGACGGGTAGCAGGTGAAACAAGCCAGCACAAAATCGTCACAGTTCCATATTATATCATATTAAAAAAGCACTCCTGCAACTATTTCAGCTTGGTTGACCAGATTGTATTACCTGTTAAAGTACATGATCTAAAAAACATATTTCTGGGGCTTTCATAAGGTACTACGGGTTAAAAGGTTAAATGTTAACACATGCATGAACAGTGTTTGACTTTTCTGTGGCCTGCTTTGGGAGAGTGATGGTGGTTCATATGGCAGAGGAGCAAAAGCATTACCCACAGAAGAAACCACGACTGTGTACACTGGCTGCTGTGATGAGAATGAATTGTAACGGGCCTTTCATTCAGACTGAGGGTGGGTTCATATTACAGCTTTCATTCCCTGTGGTGAGGAGGAGATTGTATATTTGTGTGTGTGTGTGTTTGTGTGTGTGTAAGAGCTTGTGTGCTTCATAGGTGCTCCCCCTCCTGAATTGATTCCAGGGAAATCCCATCACTGCTGCTGACGAAATACTCCCTGCATAAACACGTGGAGTGAGGAGAGATTGAGAGATGTGAGAGAGAGCCAGTGGCTGAAGTAAAGAGGAGGCCAGATGTGATACAATGTGATGGCTGCCCCCTGAACTACACATCACACACATTTTGATACACACACTAGTGGCTGTGCCCCAGCTGTGACTGGATATGGAGGAAGTCACCTGTAAGCGACCCCTGCTTCTTGGCTGGTGCCCGATTGCGGAGGAAAGGGAAGATTTGCGGGTGTGTGCCAGCTGATCCTACCTGCTATAACATGCCTGTTGACCCTCCACTCCTGCCCAACCTGAGCCCTGTGTGCAACCATTACTGTCACTACTAGAAGATACCAGAAGTGTCTATTTGTCTGTGTCACTTTGAGTATGCTGTGTCTTACAGTCAAAATCAACCAAAATACACAAATGAAACTTTCATTTGATTATTGCAACATTTTGCACATCTTGTACAAAAAATTCCTGGATCTGCATCAAACTTGAATGAGTTATTATTTTACTGATTCAGCATTCTTCCACTAAGTTTCTTGGTAACCTTTTCACTAGTCATTCCTTAACCCTTCTAACAAACAAATCACAGTAGAAAACATAACCTTTTTGGCGGAGGTAATAATTCACTCAACACAATAATGCATCAGTCTTTTCTTCTTGTGTCTGGGGGTGGGAGAGGAGGTCAGTGTGATATGTTAACAAATTACTGGACAACTGTGTCACACTGTAATAGCAACAATAGAAACAACCCCACTCCACCTTAACTACAACCAACACCCTTGAAAGTTATTTTTCTTTAAATACTGAGAACAAGTTCCACCATAAATGCAACATTCAACACTGAATCAACATTTGCCATCCCCTGCAGTGCACTGTCAAAAAGCCATTTGTTTTGAATTTATGCAGCTCTGTCAAATAGTCAATTTTATGTAAACCGCAGGCAAACAATTTACTTTTTCCACAATATCCGAGCACCATGTTATTTCCTATAAAAACTGAGACATGCATCTCCATTTCTTCTCTCCATCCGTGGACGGCTCCACTCTGTGGAGGAGACAACCAGGTCGGTGAGGCAATCTGTCCACGGCTGCTTGTTTTGGTTAATGCGATCTCGGCAGTGACACACAAAGCCTTTGTTTTTCCATCATGCTGCTGTGAGCGCCCACCCGCCCTTCCAGCCTGCCAGTCTGTCACCTGACATTATCTACCCTCGCACGACTGAGCACATGGGGCACTGGCTGTCCTCTCTCTCTCTATCTAGTTTAGACAACCATGGTACCACTCCCTGTCTCAGCCAATCAAGTCACCTGGGGATCTGAGCCCGGTGATGTAATGCGCTGCCCCCACCAATAGGGTGTTTTCAACCGACCGGCCGCCCCGGGTCCAAATGCCATCTCACATGGCGAGGTAACCATGAAAGCCATGTGTAACCATGGCGATGGCTTACCCAAAACACGAGAGCTAGTCGGATGTGCAGCTCCGTTGTTAACCCACCGGCTAATTGTGTGAATGGATGGGCATAATTGCATTTCACCTAATTGGGAGCTGTTGCCAGCTTTTCCAATGGCAGTTTAGTGGTGGGAAAATGCGTAACAGTAATTTGTTTAGAGGCTGTTAGGCTCATTTGGATTATACATACACTTGAGCACAGCTGTGTGGCCCAATACCAAAAAAAGTAGTGGCAGTATATAACATCACAGGATGGGAAAGCTTAACACCACTGGACCATAACAATGTCAGTTGGAAAAACCTAATAAATCCATGGTTATAACGTATGGTTGCAGAAACACTACCGTTAAAAAGCCATTTCACAATGCACCTGTAATATAATGCCTTTATCAACACATCCACTCCTCCTTTCACATGTACACTTAATCCTTATCAAGGGCCATGGAGCATTGTGTTACCTGGCTAAATGTCTGCTACATAGTCATGCGTAAAGAATCCATGCCAGGCAGCTAGCTAACCAGCCAGGCAGACATTCAGTCGGGGGAACCAAACGCCCAACAATCTGGGGCCCCAATCCAAAGTGGCCCAAATCCAATTTGTTTGGCTCAGGGCTACAAATTGCTCTGTGCATTGAGTCTCCAAATAGCTGTCAACCACTCCCGCTTGGCGTCCTGTATCGCTTAATTCGCTCCTGGAGCATGTAATTGTCATAATAAGAAAAATATTGAGGTGATAATAACCAGTTACTTTGAGATGCCCCCTGTCCGCCTCAAGATACACACACACACACGCTGTCGCATATACTCGCATAATGGGCCGAGACTGCCATCTACATATTTCACACAACATTGGAGAGGCAGTCGCTCGTGACCCTTCACCTCGCTGGTGTTGGTGCCTGCCTGCATTCTCTCGCTTAGTGTGCCTCTGTTTGTCTGTGTGTGTGTGCTTGTGTGTGTGACAGGCACAAAGGCTGCTGGCCTGTCACAGTGAGACACGCTTGAGCACTGATGCGGCCGAAGGGACAGATGAGGGCCACAAACATAAAACCCCTTCCTTTTCCTCTCTCATACTATTGCCCTGCTCTCTCTCTCACACGCACACGCACGAGCACACACACACACGCACGCACACATGCACACGCACCAGCAGGGTAAAAGGCATCAGTGTGTAACAGGGAGCTGTCACATTCGGCAGACTGTGGGCCTTTTTCTCTTGACCATGGTGCTGATGTTTTGTCCTCTCACCACACACTGGGAATTAATCAAAGTTGTAATGGTAGACGGCACCAAGCGTGTGTGTGTGTGTGTGTGTGATGGAGCGAGCGAGAGAGAGAGAAAGATAGTGTGTGGGAGCGAGGGAGGGATGGTGTGTGTGTGAAAGTGGTTCTCTGTCTAGACAGGGAGGAGCCAAGGGCTGACGCTTCCTGTGGGCTACCGGAAAGGAGAGTGATGAGAGAAACTAGTTACTTCAAACACTCCTAACCATAAAACAAACACACACACACACACAGACAGTTAAGTAATTTTCTGTGGCACAACACAACAAGTGTGTAGCCATAAAGATATTTTTGGTAATTTTGATTTTTCTTTTCATGTCTGATGTCCCTGTGAATTGAATTTGATTCTCAGGATTGAAAATTACAAAAAAATAAATAATCAACAGCAACATCTTTCAAAAACAGTGTTCATATCACTATGATGATGAAATGGGATGAAATGCTATTCACTTCCATCATCTTGGAGAGGGCTGTTCAAATAAGTCAAGCATACTGTAGAAAATTGGGTTGAATTGAACCTTTGATTAGTAAAAAATAGGATTTTATGGTTACTAATATATAAATATATATCTATATGGAACATCAGGCATGTTGATGGGTGACTACATGTTGCTCAGTGCACGTGCTCCTCTACTTTAAGCTGACTCAAGAGGGATTTACCTTAGACTTGGCACTTTAATCTTGCACTATCTGTACAGAATGGATGAAATAGGGAAGAATGACAACATGGTTTCTCCTCTCTTTTACGAGGCCCCACTTCGGCAGGAGTTTGACATTTATTCTGCTACACCCCTGGTGTAATAATGTGCTCCTCCCACCTGCCACAGATTCTACTGGTCACCAGACCCACTCAAGCACGCAGAGGCTGGCACAGCAGCAGGGAAGATCAGGACCTGAGAGTGAGGTGTACTCCCAGAATGTTCTCAGTGGATGTTCAGCATGAATAGGTACTTATAGGGTCACAGTATATAGTACTGTATATAAAAGGATGGGATTACACTTCTCTAAATCATTCTTTAAACAATACTGGCATAACTATAGGTGCATTTAAAGAGTTGCTGCTGTTGCTGTAATTGTTTTTTCTCTTCATACAGGCCATGAAGTGATTACTTCAAAATATGAGTCCAAACCTGTGTTAGTAAAATCAAGTGGTTATTTTCCAAAGTCACCGTCTTTCTAGTCTGAAACTCCCTCTTTGTGTTACTATCGCTCCACTCCCTCTCACCCGGGAGA
Organism: Pleuronectes platessa; assembly: GCF_947347685.1. Taxonomy (NCBI): domain Eukaryota; kingdom Metazoa; phylum Chordata; class Actinopteri; order Pleuronectiformes; family Pleuronectidae; genus Pleuronectes; species Pleuronectes platessa. The sequence goes on along the minus strand of NC_070636.1, from coordinate 14,157,745 downwards.
CCCTGCTGTGGAAACACAAAGGAGTCATTTTGCAATAAAAAGGCCAGTAACTTTGGAAGATTCCCACTTGATGTGACCATGTCTGACTGCTGGAGCCACGTGTCAGCTTTGGCTTAAGCATTCATATCTAGACACCAGGAACAGTTGTGTAACCATCATGTTTCAGATCTGTGAGAATAATAAGAGTGATAATTACAGATGTGAAGATGTTATTATGAGAGCAACACAAGTTAATGTAATAATAATAATAATAATAATAATAACAATAATGATGATAAGGATAAATAATATTGAGAATAATAACAATTGTTGTCGTCATCGTGATCCTGCAGCCCTGGAGTCAGAGATTATCTTGAACCACTGTTACAACCGTTTACTTTAGTATATGGATGTATGTGTATGAGGTGTTTGATGAGTGAATATGAATGTGCATTTATTTTGTATTTCTTTTTCAATTTAAATTTAGATATTTAGGTATTTATTGATGGCTCCAGATAAGGACAAAAGCCAAATTTTTTACATTCATTCGGAGAATGTCTGCACAATTGGGTCAGGATATTCTGAGTTTACCTTTCACATATGAACGGAGCACCGTTCATAACAACATAGAAATCTCCAGAGCGCTCAGGTGAAGGGTGGTGCAGCAGGCAGTGGCAGGACGTAACATATTTATTCTGCTGCAGAGATCATGTGTTCAGAACATGCCTCAAAGCAGCTGAGTGAAATAAGATTTTCATGGCATTGATTACTTGTCATTTCTGCATATGACAATAAAGCTTTTGAATTTAATATTGCCAAGTCAGTCTGAACACTAACTAATGTGAACGTGTCCTTTAAAAGTATTTGTCTATTTACATTTTAACACAGTATATATTGTTTTTACTGATGTGTTTATGTATCCATAAAGAACCTGTGTTTTCATAGGTCAAGAGTAAAATCCATTATAACGTTTCACACAGCGATGATTGTGCTCCGACTCACTGTGGTACAGTTTATACACAAATAACACCTCAGCGAGGAAAGAGGCCAGTTTTATTCTCTATTTCTCCTCTCTGTGTAAATATGATGATGCAAACTGTAATTAACTCCAATAGCCATCGTTTGTGGGCCTGAGGGAGAGGTCTGCTTATGGCAGCGCTGCACTCATTTACTGGCTCCGGCCGCTGTGCTTTAAATCTTTATGGTGCACTGGAGAATGCATGAAATGCTATTACACAAAGATGTTATTTTTTTTTTCATCCTTTCCCCAAACCGTCGATTGAAGCAAAATCCAAATGAAATGCCATGCAAATGAATCCAAATGGACTGCCGACTGCGTGTGTGTGAAAGAGGGTTTTAACATGATGCCCCATGTAGAGCACACACTGTAATACCCTTCAATAAGTGCTATTAAGTACAGAAGGAAGAAGAGAAATGAGAAGGAGAGAGACGTAGTGGAGTGAGATTTAACACAACACCCACACCACCATTTCACTCTTTGATGTCTGTCTACTAAGGCTGGAATGATGATGATAATTGGAGATGATGATGAGAATTGATAAAAAAGAGTTTGACAATTTAAGAGCCGCACTACAAAAGGCTGATCAAAACGAGTCTGCTTACACACGGCACTTTACATCCACATAACTGGTTTAATAATTTGGTCCGGGGCCTGCGTGGGTGGCCTGCAGTTGTTTGTTATAGTATGTAGGAATGCGCAAACATGCCTTGACGGGGGATGTCTTTGTCAGATTAAGTGTGTGTTTGTGTGCAAACCAGGATATCTGTATGTATGAGAGTATGTGTGTGGAGATAAAGAGTTCCCTGAGCTGAGTCTCCGCCACTTCTTATGGGTCTCAGAGTGAAATCTTCAGCTAGGAGGGGAGGACCCAGCCAGACAGACTCAAAATATGGATGCTCTTCGGGGGAAGATGTTTGGCAAGCTTCAGGCTCGTCAAAGCCCACATAGGCTTTAGCCTAGCACCCAGAAGGCACTCAAATATGTAATCATGCCAACCCATGGAGCTCAGTGTTGTACCATGTGCTTGTAGGCTGAATGTTCCCGTCTCAAGTGCCTTAAGTTTCCAATTGTCTAACATATAACTCTAATCGCGACTGCCATAGGTGGCATGCTATCTTCATGTCCCAACAGCAATTCAGAGATGTAAGGCAATGACCCATGCAACACATGTGACGTAACACAACAACATTGCCTATCACTTTATATTTGAAATTTTAACATTCATACAATTACAGGGGGAAGTTCATTTTCACTAAAACTCCACTGCCAATTCTCAGGATTTTAACTGTAGGTCACGTCTGAAAACGGCTATGGAGTGTTCAACCTCATCTAACTGAATGGGTTATTGAATCAAACAGAATGTTGGTCATGTCAAATTCATCAGAACCTGATTTTGGGGAAAAAGTGACAGCGCTATTTAGTTACTTTACATAACTACTACTTCAAAATACATGAAAGCACAGGTTCAAGTATACTGTCTAATCTTATACTGCATTGAGAGGGGGCAGCATTCCATACAGAGACAAACCAGGAAGCCAGAGTACCCAGAGGAAATCTACGCAGTCACAGGAAGAACATTACAAACTCCACTCTCTGTCATAGCCTCCCTTCTGTCACTCTCTTCCCCTCACTTCTTTGAGGTCTCAATATGAATCATCCAAATAGGGATAACAGGTCTGCGAGGGGCAAACCTGGTTAACCATGAGACAAAACAGAGTTTAATAAATAGGGACAAAAGCTGCCTCAGAACAAACTAAACAGAACAGCACTCTCTTTTTATTTGAAAAAAACAGAGCCTTCCAGAGTCCTGCGGGAGCGGGGACACCTGACTCAGGATTCAAGTAGATTCAGGTGATCTAGTGATAATGTTAACAGAAACTCCACTGCATGAACAATTATTGCTTGTTGTAAGACAAGGGGTTCACAGAGTGATAACTGGCCCGGATCTTAAACCTTGCATACTGGGAGATATGGGATGGGCCACGTTCAGAGGGACATTTGAGGCACTATCACCCCTGAGCTGTTAAAGACGCCCAAATCTGGTGCCACTTGTCTCCAAACCAGAGGGATTCGTGTGGACTTTCACTCTGATTCTCCCTGATAATATGCCAAGCTGTGGCAGCTATATTACTTATCACATAGCAGGCCCCCCCCCCAGCATGGTGTCTCAAACATCCAACACCACCTTGAGTGAGTTAATAAACATGGAGGTGGGTCCTTTTTGCGTGCCCAGGTATTGGAGTCAAAGATGCCACAAACTCAACCACATGGCGAGTTAGGTCATTGGTATTCTGCCCAGAGGTGTTTATTTAAATATGCCCTCATTTTAAATGGCAGCTTTACAGAGGCAGAGACAGGCTGAGCCCACTTATTGTCTGAGCTGATGAAACTTTTCTTTTTTTCAGAAGTCTGCAAAGGTTCTTCACACTTTAGTTTATAATGCACGAGCCGACCACTTACGCCAACACACAAAACACGCACACACAAACACGCACACACAGATAAACACACTCACACACACACACACACAAACACTCCCTATTTGTTCTGCACGTATTGGTTCCACTAATGTTTTTATTTATGGCATTCCAGCATGACATCCTGCCTTCCAGCCACCCCCTTCCTCACCTCTCCACTCACCCAAGAGAGAACTGAAAAGACGACACATAACATAAAGTTTGTGTAGAGTGCGAGCCTGTGTGTGTGTGTATGTGAGAGTAAGAGAAAGAGAGAGGTGGGAAGGGAGCAAGCTAAATAAATAAATAAATAAGGAGCCCAAATTCCTCATTTCTAATTCAGCTGCTCGTTCAGCTTAACCTCTCTCTCCTCAGCAATTAAAGCGCACGCCACATCCTTCACGCTGTGTACAGCCGAGGCTAAATAATGCAGGGGGCATCCAGCACCCGCATCCTTTATCATCCCAAATGACAGCCATTTGCATATCTCCCCAGTCAATTAGAGCGCGGCAGAATAATCAGCCCATAATTGGGGGAGAGCGTTGGTAATCACCCGCCCTGGCACACCGACAGGGCCATCGGAGGCGCGAGGGGTTGTGTGTGCGGTTGGATGTTTGCGTGTGAGTGTGTGTGTGTGTGTGGGTGTGTGTTAGTGTGTGTGAGAGAAACAGTCCACTCAACTGCAACCTCTTCACTTCAAACTAGCACGTCCAAACAACCAGTCTAACTTCTCCCTGGTTCCCTCTAATGCTCTGTTCTCCCCTGCCGACTAATTTGCACATAGTGGTTGCGGCTCCAACGCATTCTTTCTGTGTAATATCTTTCATCAAAATGGGAGAGTAGGGGACATAGAATATCATAAAAAGTGGAACATGAATGAATGACGGGCTTCATTCTGGTATGCCATCCATTCTGAAATGTTATCAAATGTTAATTGCTCTGCATGCATAGTGACATCCTCTTCAGTGCGGCTGCTTTGTAAGCAAGATTGAAGGGTTAAAACCCAAAGTGTCAAAAATAGTATTTTATTGTCACTCCTGGAATCCTGTCTATGGATTTGCTAAAAATGTTTGGTACATGCAGGAATGAATTTCTTCATGTGCAATGGAATGCTAAACTTTCCTCCAAAATTGAGGATTTCCTATCAACAATCACCACGTTGGAGCAACATGTTTTTTTGCCTGCCTGTAAGTCTTACATGAGAGCTAATAAATTCAAACTCTATTCCTTTTATATAGCGACAAAGCCTGAAGCTGAGATCAGCCAAGACCAACGTAAGAAAAAGCTGTGCCAAGACACCAGGGGAAAAAATCCCCCTGCTGGTCCCTTTGGATGCAGACAATCAAAGTGGTTTCATGGGAAGTTTTCTGGGCAGCTTTGAAGTGCAGTAGCTCCGTAGCCTCAGCATTTCCTGCTGAAAGGGGGAATGACCGTTTTTGTGAAACAACATTTCCTTTAATAAACTGTAACCTCCCATTCCTCAGATGCTTTGGTGCTGTCCTCTGAACACGACGCATAAAAGGATCACTTGAGAGAGAGAGAAAGGGAGAGGGAGAGGGAAAAGGAAAGAGGGGTTGGGCACGGTGGAGGGGTGACTGTGTGTGTGTGTGTGTGTGTGTGTGTGTCTGTGTGTGTGTAAAGGAACATCAGAGAAACCCAGGCAAGGTTAGCTCCCAAAGCAGCTCCATCCTTTTGTGTTTCCCCAGCTGCTTTCTTTTCCCTCATGCCTTTGTATTTACCCAATCCAGTTCAATGTTACCCAGCAATGCCTCTGTTGTGTTTCAGGCCCACCGTCGCTTTGGAGAGATGAAACGTGTGGCATTCACTTCTCCTTGATAGAAGCGACAAGAAACAGAGAAAGGAAGTTGGAGCCTGGAAAGAGGTGGGTTGGGGTTGCGGAGGGAGACGAGGACAGTGCAGAGGATGATAGCGATGATTTGTTTTCGATTTACATCCACACAGGACTTCAGTCTATTGCTGGCGAGGGGCAGATCAGGCTAACCCTGGGACAAAACAGAGTTTAAACACAAACACAAAAGCCTCTTTTGAAGAGAATAGACTACAGAAAACACAAAAGTGGCAGCACGGTTAAATAGCTCACTCTATCCGCAGAGGGAGGAAACACTGATTTCCTTTTTACTCCCTTTTTTTTTTAAAGGGAGTGTCTTTCTCTGTTTAATCCCTCAGTCCTCTTCTCTCGGGGGATCTCTGGCATTTGCTGCCAGCCAGCCGGCCCCGCGCTGCACAGACTTATGCCTCACTGTCAAAGTGACTCTGATCAAAAGAGGGATAGTGAGGTGACGTGAGTGTGGGGGGGGGTGTTCTGGTTTAAGGGTCTGTTTTGGTCGCCACAATGCGAAACTCTTTCCCCCTTGGATGTGCTGCCTGTCAGTACGTCCGCCAAGGTAATCCATCAGCGTCTGCTGCCGATCAATAAGGTGGATCGGCGGAATTCTGAATCTGCTTGTGATCCATGTAAAATGAATGCCTGATTCTTAATCTGTCCATCAACTTCACGATCAAGTTTGAGAAAATCTGAGAAACCTGATCACTACCTCACAGCAGTTTGTTACATTTGTACTGGACCACAACTGTGTGGAGATGTCATGTGATTGAGAAATATCCCACATCAACGGTGTGATTTTAAGAGTGAATCTGAAATGTAATGGGTCTAGATGCTAACAAATTTGGTGACAATAAAATAAAGGACCTCAAATTACCCAGATACTGACCCACAGAGGGTCCCTTTATTAAATACTGTACTGTATAGAATCTAAAACGCAATTTCTCACAAGACAAATTCACATGAGCTCAAGACTCATGAGATCAAGGCTACTTGATTTGTTTTCTTCCATTCTTTCTACTACAGTGAAATACTTCTTTTTGTCAGGTATCTCTGTAAATCCCCTTTATATGTAAAGTACACACAAAACCGTAACTCAGATAACCACTCAGTACAATGAAATCCTCTCAGAATGAAGATGGATGGCTTTGAGGTGGATTGGGCAGAAGACCACATCAGGTTTCTCTCCTTTCAGACACTGGGTCATCAAAAGGCAGATGGTTGGGTCAGAATCGGGCATCAACAGCACCAGTGCATGGACCCCACCTGCTCTGGTCCCCGCTAGTGGTGGTGTTCAGGAGTGGTTTATTTTTTCTTGTGGGGAAATGGATTTGTTTTAACTTGACAAATAGTCAATGGGTCGTTGAACAATAAGTATCTCATTACAGGTGAATCACGTCATATGAGCTGGGTTAGGAAAACACACACAAACACACGTTCACACACCGGTGGAATCACAGAGGGAGGCAGCAGCCCTCTCAGGACAGGCCTCAGAGCTGAAGTCAGAACCATATTTCAGGGCGTTCAATAAACTTTTTAGCGGTGAAAAACAAATTGGGCTCACCATCAAAGAGACTTTTCAAAAACCCATTTTTCTCTCTATGCCAGTTCAAACGAACCCTGGTTGGTAAACAGGCACGGAGAATTCACAGCACAAAGATATTGTAGGAGGTACAAATGGCTGGAACTTCACCACAACAAAGGCAGAGGAGTGGAGGGGTGTAATTCATCACACGCTCAACAAAAAGCAAGCGTGACCGACTGTCCATGACCGAAGAAACAAAACAACACAAAAAAAGCTCCTTAATTGGAGAAGGAGTTGTTTTTATTTTTCATTTCAAACCTCGTCTATTGTTTTTTCTCCTCTCCCTCCAATTTCTTTCTGCTCAAGTCTGTGCCCTTGCCCTCCCCTCCGCCTCCTCCTCTTTCCTTCTTCATTCCCGTCCCCACCGCCCTCTCTCCCCCCATTTCTTCACTAAAACAAATCGCTGTGAGTTATTTTGGCCTCTGACTTAAATTAGAAGACAGACAGAGCTGCAGGATGAGGGAGACAGAAAGGAGGAGGAGACGAGGCACACGGAAGGGGCAAGAGGAGAAGAATGAGGAAGTTAGGAGGAGGAAAAACCTCTGGGACCTATATGGCTTGTGAGATGTCTTGACAAACAGACGGACAGACAGACAGACAGACAGACAGACAGACAGATAGACAGTTAGAGGCCTCGCTCCGCATACCATCCTCCCATCCACCTCAGGCAAAATCTCATTTGTCAGGGATTCAGCTGAAGACCAGAGGATAGAGAGACAGAGCGATCGAACGAGAATAGCAGCAGCAGCGGACTCGAGCCTAGCCCCCCGTACCGAGCCGTCATTAGCTATGCACAAGACAAACTGCTGACACAAAGTCACACAGCGTGCTGAGCAGCGGCTTGTGGGTATAGGCAGGAGGAATCCATCCCTCCGTCCCTCCACCTGTCTATTGACATCCCTGGCTCTCCCTTCACCCGCCTCCGGTTTTTGCAATTACAATCAAACGGCAGCATCCTGGCCCTGAAGCACTGACTGACGGCTTGGATTAACCAAGACGTGGAGAGGCCTTGGGATGCCGTGTGTATGTGAATGTGTGTGTGTGTGTGTGTGTGTGTGTCTATGCCTTTCAGCCGTCTACGTGTGCATATTACATTGTTTTGTACTCTATGTGCAGCATGTTTCAGCATGAACACTGCGTCTGTGTCTCCTCCTGTCTATTAGTGGATTTTATCTGTATATTTGTACAGACACAATATCGATTTGCACTGTAAGTTTGAATGTGTATTTGACAGGGAAGCTGCATGTATGGAACAGTGCATTACTATGAAATCAAGTGAGCATAACAATGCAATTATGTATTTTTAAAATCATTTCTACTATGTGGATCATTTGTCTCTGTTGGCTGGATGTGGGAAATGTTTTATCTAAACAGTTATACCCAATTAAACTGAGCTCATATATAATTTGCTAAATAATTCCCACTTCCAAAATGCCTTTACATTTTCATCGTGTTGCAACCACTGCACAGTAAATTGAACAATCCAGATGCTTCATTTAACGGAAATAACAAACTGAGAGTTTGAGAAATGTCATGAATAGTGACAACACAGGCAAATCAAAATGTTGTGGGTATAGAAAGAAATCAGAGCATTGCAAGGAAAAAGAAGAAGACACACACACACACACTGAATTAACTTCACCGCTGCACTGCCGCAATCGAGAAACCCACGTCACACATGCAGCGGCACAGAAAACTGTCCCTCAGAAGGCAGAGAATAAAGCGCGGGGAACAAAAACACGTCAATCTGCTATATCTATAAGAATCTGAGCTGCTCTCTCATGTCTTCAGTGGGAGCATCTTCTTTAACCCTTCGCTGCTACACACCGACGTCATCCGTCAGAGATGACAAATGTGAAATGACAGCTCCGCTTGTGAAACAGCGGCGGCTAAAGACAGAAAACTACTTGCACAGTTTGCAACAAGGGAAAGTTTGTCAAGACAAAACCAAATATTTAAATCCGCTGATGGTGGAGCCTTCTGTAACTCCTAAATAAAGGTCGGTCGGCTGAAAAATGTCCAATGCAGACAATTATCTGATTTGGTTTTAATTGTTTTGAGTGCTCAATTTTGGCAAGAATCCAACAAATTGCCACAGAGGACAATTTAATATTCAAATCATAATTCGACATTTTCATAATAACTTAAACCAAATTGGTAAAAGTCCTTTAAACATCTAAGAGTTACACAGAGTTTTTGCACAGTTTCTCCACATCTCTCTTTGATGACATGTCATGTTGTAGTTTCTACGTTAGAGATCCCAAACCTGTCCAACTATCTGCTGCAGGTTTTGTCCTATATTACAAAACACTTAAAATCCCCAAGTGAACCAATCCCTGTGAGATGATTAGAATCATCGCACATGAAAGCCTCAAATGCAATCTAAAGAAGGCATCTGTATATCATCAACAACACACACTCATTTAGATTCACTGTTCATATCAGGCAGCCGACCAGTTTGCATATTCACACTGCGATGCTGAGGCAGAGAGTCGTCCTGGATGCCCTCTCCCCACCTGGCCTGACGGAACAGAGAGCGGCTAACCAACCAGAACACCCTCGCAGGAGCGAATGCTCTGTGAGCCAATGGTTGCCCGGGCTGCGTGTGCATGCGGGCGTGTGTGTGTGTGTGTGTGTGTGCGCGTGTGATGTAAGCACAGGCAAAGGAGAGGTGACAGCGGCGCGAGGTTGATCTAATAAAAGGAGAAGATGAAACGCTGTCAGATGCTGCGGCGAGCAGCTCAAACGCCGGCAACGTTTGGTAAAACACACACGCGTTCTCCTCCCAGACATTCTCCTCTCCGCTCACATACTATCTCTGCCTCTCACACACACACACACACACACACACACACACACACACACACACACACACACACACACACACACACACACACACACACACACACACACACACACACACACACACACACACACACACACACACACACACACACACACACACACTTTCAGACACATTTCTGTGACAGACAGTTTCATAGTATCGTAGCGGAGGTGTTGGCCTATAAAAAGCAGTGCTGATATGATTTAATGGGCGAGTCTTATTATAAGACTGTCGCTGGGCCAGTGTAATCTGGCTAGCGCTCCAGGGCACAGCGCTGAGACACATGCACTACAATGCTCTACAGCAGATAATATTGCTGTGTGCTACGTTGCTATTATAAGATAGAGCCATTTGCCATACTGATACGCCGTGTATGAGGCTGTCATTTGGGAAGGATTGATTTATGACTGTGAGGCATGAGAATAAAGACAGATTATTTTTTATGAATGTGTCTTTAGAGGCCAACTTCATTCCTTTTTGTTTGCACTGCACTTATTTTTATACTGAATCAAAGGGAAATCATCTTCAGAATAAAACACACATACCACGGTTATGGGCTTTGTGGTGTTTGTACAAGCCCTACAGAGTTTGGACCACCCGCTTAAAAAATTGCACAATGTCACTTTGACATTGATTCTGAATTTGCACTTAATGGAACAAGATCCCTCTGTTAGCTGTCTTCCAATTTTTGCTGGGACTAAATTGCTATTAATTATAAATTGTGGAGCAGCTGTCTTAAAATATATGACATATCTACTAGGGTATTAGACACTGTGGTGATATTGCCTCTCCTGCCACTTTTAATATCAGCACCTTGACTCCAATCAAGGCCTAATAATGGCTTCTCATTATGAAGTGCATGGGTGTGTGTGTGTGTGTGTGTGTGTGTGTGTGTGTGTGTGTGTGTGTGTGTGTGTGTGTGTGTGACGGGGGGGACTCCAATTTCATCACTTAAAAGCCACAGATGACACCTTGTAAAAAGTTAATTTCATTTTAGACATTTATGGAATAGGGCTGTAAATTTTACTCTGGAGGTGCACCGTGAGGCTATCAGCTCTGATAATTGAGATACTGCATAATTAGAAGTAAGCAATTCATTTTGAGTATAAATGCATAGAAGCAGTAAAAAAGACTTTAAACTTTATTTGAGTGAACAGTGAGAGAAAAGTGTGTGTTTTCACACGAGCTGCTCGTGGTGAAACGTATAGAGGGGTTTTTAGTGAACGCTGGTGGCCATTGTTCCCTGCATGTACTAGCAGAGTCAGACAGCAGATGGCGCTGTGCTTGCTGTGAGCACAGAGGAGCATGCTATTGAGCTCTGAACAACAGAAGCGGGTGCAGGCAGGATCAGGAAACATTACTGACTGTTTCATAATGTGATTCAAACTGCTGACACAGACACATATCACCACACATCCTATCTAAACAAGAAAGGAAATTACTATAATATTCCTCTGATATGGACACGTGTGTGATCTCAGTGGAGTTTATGGATATTTTATGTCCTAGAGCAACAATATAATCATCCTCAATTATTCCCAGGGAGACTTTTTTGTCGTCATATTTGTACATCATGCGTCAAATAACTTCTAATGGTACTTGTTTGACACAGGATTATGTGATGCTCATAGTAAATCATGGCAATCCAACCATTTTGTGTGAACACATCCTATATGTTACAAAAAAAGATGTCTCTGTCTTTTTTGTTTCCAAAGACTTTAATTTCACAGATCGTTCCATATTATTTTTTCATAAAAAAGGAACTTGCTGTCTATCTTTAAAATTCTTAAATTATTCTTTCTATCAGATGAGACTGAGTTGGGTGAGAAAAGGGAGAGGGGGGGGGGGGGGGGGACGGCTTCCATCTAACTGCATAACCCCCATCAACTCTCACACACACATACACTGGCTTTCCTCGCTCTTCCTCTAACTCCTTACCCTCCACCTCCCACATCCCTCCGTCCAAGTCCTCCTCCCCCTTCCTCCCACCTCTCTTCTCTCTCATGGCCTCTGTCTTAATTTCACAGGGGAATCATTTGACAGATATTGCCCTTGAAGAGACAGTCTGTGCCTCGCCACTGAGAGCAATGGGGGGTTGAGGGTTGTGGGGATGGGAAGAGGAGAGTCGAGGGGTGGGGGGATGAGTGTGATGGAGGAGAGGAAGCAACAGAGAGTGAGAGTGATGGGAAGAATGGGGGGGGGGGATTGGAGGGTAAAAAGTTATTAAGTGGATGTGAAAATGCAGCGCAGCCAAAAAGGTTAAGTCTGGAATAGGAAATTAAAACTTGCATCGCTTTTGGCTTTAAATAGATTTGGTTTCATTACGGGCGCCAAGGCCAGTTAGAGTCAAATCCCTCTGGAGAGAGAGAGAAAGAAAGAGAGCGGGAGAGAAAGAGTGGAGGAAGGAGAGAGAGGAGGAGGAAGAGCGATGGTGACATGGGGCAGGGAGGCAGGCAAAAAGAATAGGGAACAATAGGAGAGAGTAAGGAGGCAGACTATCATGCAGTTCACATTCATTTTCAATCTCAGCCTGTTTTTCCCCAAACCCCTTTCCACAGTCAAGCGAATACCAATTCTACATACAATTACTGATTTAATACTTAGACTCTAAGTGGAATCCAAGGCTGCTGCGAAGCATGAATACAAAGAATGCAAGCGGCATTTGCTGGCAGGTGTGTGAAAAACCTTGTGACTATATTATTCTCCATCTTTCTGCGGACACTTTATGAGCCTTTGGTGACTTGAGTTAATGTTTCGACCCTGGGACGTATGGAACCTGTTCCCACCTGCCTCTGGTGATTTTTTCGGATTGGAAAAATGAGGAAGCAAGGGCCTTTTGCAGTTACGGCCTTGCACACCAGACCATGCATCTTACAAACACCTCATATGCATGAAACACATGTGAAGGATAAGACTGTTTTTCCTATTTTAACACATAAAGATGGGACAACTGGCCCTGCAGGACACATTTCAAACCAATGGTTCTTACACACACACACACACACACACACAAACACACACCTGCACAGGTTACACAGCCTGACCCTTTCACAGCTCTGGTTATTGCCTTCGTGGTCTCCCAGGGAAGAACAGAATAGAGAGGAGTAAGACAGATTGAAAGAAAGTGTTTGAAATGAGAGAGAGAGGGATGGAGGAGAGAGAGAGAGAGATAGAGTAAAAAGCAGGAGACAAAAACAGCAGAGACTGCGATAAAGATGGTGAAACGTAAAGAAGAGGATGCTGTGGGGGAATTAAAGAGTTAGAGATGGATAGATAGTCCAAGAGATAAAGATAGTGTGTTGTGTGTGTGTGTGTGTGTGTGTGTGTGTGTGTGTGTGTGTGTGTGTGTCTGTATTCGATCGTTATCGTTCACCACCTCTGGACATGTGAGTAAACAACAGCGATAATTAAATGCAAGTAGCTGCATGCATTAATAAATAAAATGGCGAAGACATTTCAAGTTCAGGTTGGTAACTGTTAAGACCATTAAGGGTTCGAGGACAAACAGTCGACTGGTCATAACTGATTAGATCAGCTTAAAGAGATCACATGAGATTAAGTGTGAATGATCACTCACCCGTCTGCATTGAAATTATCTCAAACGGGTGATAACAGAAATGCAGGCTCAAACACAAAAGTATATTCAATCTATGATCTATGTGGTTGAATTTTATGGGAACCCTAGTTGAGTCTGGAGCAACATTATGTGTTTACAAGCATTTAAATACACTTAGAATCAATCTTTATGTGGAAATTGTGTCTGCATAGGATAATGTAAATGTCTGACTCATTTTGTGTTAGGATTTAGGACAGGTGGTAAAAGGGCCAGTACCTTTTTATTTTCTTCTACCTGCTTGGCACTGACGGCAACAACAACAGCATCGGACGTAGAGAGGAGAAACTCTCCCTCTTTCTTCCTCACTCTCTACCTCTGAGCACCGGATTATGACAGACAATGTGTAAGTGTGTGTGTGTGTGTGTGTGTGTGTGTGTGTGTGTGTGTGTGTGTGTGTGTGTGTGTGTGTTTGTGTGTGTGTGTGTGTGCCCCCCCATCCTAAACTGCACGTTTGTCCGATGACAGCAAAGGAAAAAAGACAGAGGAGAAAGAGAACAGTCAGTGTCACCTTAATACAAGAAGCAAATTACTATTCATCCTCTCCAAAGAGAAGGCGATAAATACTTGATGAGCGCGATGTGTGCTAATCTAGCTGTAGCAGTCCACGCACACACCCACACACTCACACGCCGCATTGTTTCAGTGTGATATAAATGCAGTCATGCAATTAAAGATATGCTAAGTATGTGTGTGACATTTTTGCAGGGTTCATGTTTGACTGCATATTAATGTGTGTAAGAATGGATTGTGTGTGTGTGTCTGTCTCTTGTGTGTGATCCAATGAGATGTCCCTGTAGTGTGTCTGGGGTGGTAGTGCTAGGCAGGTATAGCCACAGTCGCTCATTGGCAAACATGAGCCGTGCTGCCGTAAAACCGCTCTCTCCAGACAGGAGGGAGGGGGGAGGATGTTACCTTATTGCACAAAGGTTGAGTGGACAGTTTTTGTGTGAGCGACTGTCAGAGAGCGCAAGCAAGAGAGAGAGAGAGAGAGAGAGAGAGAGAGAGAGAGAGAGAGAGAGAGAGAGAGAGAGAGAGAGAGAGAGAGAGAGGCAAAGGTGCTGATACAAGCGGAGAGCAAGTGAAAAAGAAGAGCTGAGAGCAGCAGCTGGCACACTATGAACAAAAGTCATAGTGTATACTTCTGGGGACATTTCTTTTCAAACTCGGCCAAACTGACCGACCGACTGACTTACACTCTACACTTCTCACATGAATCCAAACTTTTCTTCTTCTTTTTTTGAATGCTTTGCAAAGAATGGAGTTAGCTTCATGTTAGCTTAGGGCAGCTTATCTAGGAGTTAAGAGAAGGCTATTGCTCACTGGCTTGATGGGAGGGTTCCCCTCAGGGCTGTGTCCACACTGGGCTCATAGTTCCCTCACATTCTGTTAGGTTTGCTGCAAACTCATTGTCTATCGTCTGATGAGGTAGTCACTGTATGCAATGGCAGACCTACCCTCCATCACCCCAAAAAGAAACACAAGATAATAAACCACATCATCCCAATATTCAAACTGTTTAAAACAATTAAATCTAAGTGCATTATGTGCATAAATATAAATCATTAAACGATATGATTTATATTTTATCATATGGTTGCTTTTGATGTGTAGATTTATTTAGTAAATGTTTTGAACAGATACAATTTTTTTTGAGGATTGCAATTTCAATATTCCTTTGTGCTTGCACAATATATATTCTTGAATCTTGAAACATAGTAAAGCAAACATTTTGTCAAATCTCACACACATTGGTCTTCAATCAAACCTCTTTAGTTTTGGGCAGAAAACTAGTGGTTTGGGGTTTCAGACTGGCTGGACGACACCACAGGTAAGCCACCATTACTAATATTAACTTTTAGTAATTGGCGTGAACGTCAATATTTCTTGATGCATCATTTGCAACACTTCAAAAATGTTGAAACTTTTCCTGTTCAATAATCTTTCAGATTTACACCTTAGAATTTGTCCTTGTCTACAATGTTTTCAATTACTTTACCATATTGGATATTTGTCTGTTTGTCATTTGCAGCATGTTACAGTGTGAATCAGGTAAACACTTTAAAGAGACCTTGCTCTAAAGTAACACGACAGCAGTTGTTAGAGGAAAGTGAAATCTTATTCATTAATATACTGTATGCCTCAGAATTTAAAGTTGTGACCTTCCTGCGACAGTGAGAAAATACTGCTGCGTCTCAATGGGCTACAGGTAGAACAAAATTGAATTCTGTGAAAAATGAATCATCATATCATGCACACGGCAAAAAATCATGTCCTCTGATGTTACAAATATCTGGAAACTGGGTTATTTACATTGAACTGCAAATGCTCAAGTCCAGCATTAGAGCAATGCACACAAACATAAACACACACACAGACACATATATATATACACACACAGTCAACTCTCTTCACTTAGCGAGTGCATCTCTCGTCTCTTGGCATCAAGATGAAGGCCAAAGCCAAACTCTAAGTGCACTGCTTTCCATTTAGGTCTTAAATACGACCTTCTTCCCTTCGTACAGGAGGTTAGCACTATAGTAACGATAGTGCACCAGGGAAAAACAAATTTGAGTGAAGTTAAAGTATGTGTGTGTGTTTGAGGGAGAGCGAGCAAGAGCACAGGGTAAAGATGGTAAAATGTGATGGGCTGGCTGACTATCAAGGTCTACTTTGTAGCCAGAAAGCTGAGGCTGCGATCAGCGCTAATGTGTGTGCGTGTGTTTCTGTATACACCATACATTTATGTGTGTGGATCTGTGTTTGTGTACTTACACACCCCTCACATCTGAATGGAGAGAGCGAGCACTTCAGCAATGACAAGTAGGTAAACAAAATCATCCGTGCAGACGAAAGAGAGATGGAGATGCACCACTAAAGAGGAAAGATATATAAGCAGAGCCGGGAGAAAGGATGGACATTTGAAGAAAGGGTGAAAGGATGGAGGGAAGCTGTGAAGAAAAGGAAGACGATAGGAATAAAAAGAGAGATGCGGGAAATTTGAAATAGGGAGAGAAAGAATTAGGATGAAAAGAAGGGAGGGGGAGTGATGGGAGAATTTTCACCTCCATGCAAATACAGCTGGGGGCCTCAATCAAAAGAATTCTCTACTATGGTGTGAATTAACCAACAAAATAATTTGTATAAATGATTAAAAGGTGAAAGGGACGACACATATTAGGAAAGGAGGATGGGAAGCCAGAAAAAAATCTATTGGTAACGAACGAGAGGAACGATGAAAGGAGTAAAAAAAATGTAACAACCGAGGATTTCTTTGTATTTCATTCCTAATATAATGCAACTATTTAAAAACACAATGTATACAAAAAACAGGAGACTAATGCAAAACGCAGATAGCCAAAGGATGCAGCACTGGTATTATGGGACATCACCTTGTTTCCCTGGGTGACTGGGGCCCTCTATGTATGGACAACGTTGTTTTCTTCTGTCGCCATCAACAGTGCCGTGAGCCCAGTTACTAATCCAGCCACTCCAAATGAATCACAGCAGAGTAAGTAGTTCGTGTTCATGAATACTGACAGAGACGTGTGCATGTGTTATTATGTTTCAGCATGTTTATTTTATGTGTGTTTCCCATGTGTTGCACACAAGTGAGTCTTTGAACATCTGTATGCACCTCTGCCTCCCTATTCCTATTCCTCCTCCTCCCTGTGTTTCCTCTCCATACAGCTCAGCCATGATGAAGTCCGTCGCAAGGTCCCCGACCCAATATCCAACACCTAATAAACTAATACATCATTAATGAGGCGGAGGGAGGGTGGGAGAGAGAGAGGGATGCAGAGAAAGAGAGATGCACTCGGTCCACTGCCGGGCTACAGCGAGCTATTGCTCCACAGCTCAATAGGCTTTCTAACAAGGCTCTGTCCTTGAAAGAGGCTGCATACTAAAAACTTCTCCATCGGCTGCCATGCCAAGCAAGGGGAATTCATAAACAGAGGACAGAGGGAGAGGGGAGGAAGGGAGGGAGGAGGGGGAGGTAAAGGAGGGCAGATCAGAGAGGCTATTAGAAATGGAAGGATGGGAAGGGAGAGCGCGACGGAGAGAGAGAGAGAGAGAGAGAGAGAGAGAGAGAGAGAGAGGGAGAGGAAGAGGAAGAGGAAGAGGAAGGAAGATGAATCCTGTTCCACTTTAATTGTCCTTCTCTTATCTGACTGTTGGTTTGGGTCAGACTGTCTGACTGGCTCACGGTAATGACACATGATCAATAACCTGTTTATTAGTTTGTTTGTCTGACGAGTGCAGCCTGGATCCTCTCTCTCCGACACTAGGTGTGTGACGAATAGAGAAATCCCAAGGGTATAAGTGGGTAGTAAAAAGAGGACGCCACTTAGCTTTACAGCATCGCCATAAAACGAAGCGAGGGAGGTCCCAGATGCATCCTCGAACAGGTACACAGTGTTTAAACATGTGCAAAAACTGTCGTACTTTGCTACATCACCCGACAGACACACAAAGACGCACACAATCAGACATATCGCAAACACATAGAAGGAGAGAGAGAGAGCTGAGAACCACTCCTGTCAGCGTGACATGTGCTCATGAACACACATGCACAAACTTGGACATGTCAGCGTGCGCACACATATACACACACACAGCCACACACACACTAAGACACACACACACACAAAGCAAATAAGCAAATAGTGCCGCAGGCCTCATTTGAATAGAGATAATTGAAAATCAGACTTGTTTATCAGGCTAAGTAGAATGACAGACACTCACAAAGGGAGGCAGAGAGAGCGAGCTTAGCGAGCATTAGCATAATGTTCACGGCTGAATGATTTCTAGGTCCATTAGGCCACGGAAGGACATTCAAGAAGTTCACTTTTCATAGCATGGAGCTAAATGCTGAAATATGACTTCATTTTGAGGTGTTACTTAAAAATGATGTATTGGCATTTCAATGCTGAAGCGAAGGTGGTGGAAAGCAAGGGGGTG
Organism: Pleuronectes platessa; assembly: GCF_947347685.1. Lineage (NCBI taxonomy): Eukaryota > Metazoa > Chordata > Actinopteri > Pleuronectiformes > Pleuronectidae > Pleuronectes > Pleuronectes platessa. Next base: position 14,139,441 of record NC_070636.1, on the reverse strand, counting down.
GGTTCGGGGAATATGCTCGAGGAAATTAAAAGAAAAGAAGAAGAGGGGAAAAGAAAGGAGCTGTGAGAGGAGGAAGGGGAGGCAGAGGGTGGTTACAAATGCTCGGGAGAGATTTGGGAGACTGTCCAAGACTTTCATTATCTCTGATGCAAATTATCAGATCCCATAATTAGGCCTCTCATATCGCTCTCATTTCTTCTTCTTCTATTTCTCTCTATCTGCTTGTGATCAGTGAAGCACATTATGGGGCTGAGAAGGATGTAGTACCCCTCTTCTGGTGTTTGTTTCTCTCTGGGCGCCCCTAGCATGGCTCAACGCCTGGTCGTCCTCCTTCAGAGAGAAACCATCCCAGATTAAAACCTTTTAGTTTTAATTTCCAAGACACATGAAACACTCGGTATTTACTCAAACATAGTACTCTGGAGCACCAGAGATTCACCTACAAGCTTGTAGGGAAGCTTGTAGTGGAAACAAAAACAGTCAAAATGTAAGAAATAAGAGAGTCAAAATATTTGAAAATGAGAACCAACATGCTGATATCTGTAACAGTACTTTCAAAACACAGATAAGTAAGAATTACGCCAATGTTCCTCTCGAATTCGCAAATAAAGAGCCAGCAAATTCAATTAACGTTTAAAATCCAGAGGCCAAATCCACCAATTCTATCACCTCCGAAAGCTTTGAAACGGCGAGAGGAAAAGATCATGAGAAAATCCTCGGGCCGAAGACCAAATTGCCACAGGACAGCCCTCAGACGGTACAGCGCTGCTCTTGACCTGACAAATTAGGACCATGAAAAAACAACAAAGGAAAATCACATTACCTGGATGGAAAACCAAACAAAAGTCTGTACATCCTGCAGGCTAACTGGAGATGATCCCGAGTGAGATAACATTACAGCGGTCGAAAATCGGAAACTTAGCAAGACAATATACAGGAAACCAGAGGGATACAGGGGGAGAGAGAGAGAGAGAGAGAGAGAGAGAGAGAGAGAGAGAGAGAGAGAGAGGGGCCTGGGTGTCCCTGCAGTAGAAAGACCAGGTCTAATGTTCTCTTGAGGTGAAACATGCATGTTCTCCTGCACATGTAGACTGTGACTGGAGGGATTAGCACGACTAATGAACATGTAACGACTGACTGACAGCTAATGGATAAGGTCTGGGGTTAAAGTTACGCAGTGTTGAGTTCAACCTCAACACACCATTTTGCTTAAGTAACAGTGTGTGTGTGTGTGTGTGTGTATGTGTGTGTGTGTGTGTGTGTGTGTGTGTGTGTGTGTGTGTGTGTGTGTGTGTGTGTGTGTGTGAATGTGAAATGAAGATTAGAACGTTAAAAGGTAACACACAGGTCTTCGCCATGTGCGTGTGTGTGGTCGGGACCCCTTCTCGTCCCTGTGATAGGTTAATAATGGGATTAGTTGTCTTTGTGGAAGGAGAGGAGCACAGGGAGTCATCTAGAGGACTTCCTGTCCCCCCCCTTCTCTACTTATTCTCTCTGTTAGTATTTATAGTATATTAGGATAAAATATGGCTTTAATCAAAACTAAAATTTGAGAGGAGGAACTCTGAATGTGACAGATTCCCTACACAAAAGTCAGCCAGATCAAATATTCGCGACGGCAATAGATCAAAGAGAAAAGCACATTTATCCGAGTTAATATCCTGGCAGGCTGCCCTGGTGTCAGGTACAGCCATCCAAAGGTAAAAGTCAAAGTCAAGCTTCCCATTTCCCTGCTGAGATCGTGTGATAGCAGGAGGAAAAGAAATGGCAGAATGGAGGGATGGATGAACCAACAGAGGCCCAGCTAAAGAATAAAGTCTCAGGAAAAAACCATTCTGACGCAAATTTAATTTTTTTTTATCAAAATACTGCCAAATTAAAAAGTAACAACTACAACTGAATGATAAGTTGGCATATTTCAGCCAATTTCATATTGAGATAAGATAAATAACCAGGAACAAATTTGATGAAACAGACATGAAAGCTAAAATGAAATAAATAAAATATCCAAATGTATTTTAGAATACCAAACAATAATCAGGTCAAGAACATGTTTCACTACAGCCGATTTATCAGTTGGCTGATAGAAATCGTGCAATATGAGCCTTTCAGCTTTTGTAGATATGAAAACTAATTTTACAGAATAAAGAATGCAACCAGAAACATTTTACAAAATGTCATTGTAATTGTGTTGTCTTTGTATTAAAAGTTATTTATTATACAGCTTATGGTTGAAGTGGGAAATATCAAGTCTCAGTTACGTCTTAGGAATCACTGCTATTTTTATTCCAATAAATATATAATAAAATCAGTATTGGCCCCAAACAATCCATATGGCTCAGGCTCTGTTATTGACTTGTTGACCTTAAAATGCGTTCATCAACAGCAACCTTGTCTCCATAAATCTGTCTGTTCCCTGAACCACAACACGTGGAGATTAAGCAACAAACACAGGCGGATAGAGAAATATAGAGGCCGGGGAAAAAAAGAAGAAATGCAGAGGACACACAGCCTCCTTTGGGAAAAGGAGGATGCGGGGGAGCAGCGAAGAGGAAGATGAAGAGAGGAGGTTGGGAAGGAGAGGAGGAAGAGGAGGAGAGGGCAATTTGGTTTCCACTCGTCTCTAATCTAATATGTGTAACTGTGACTGATTCTCTGTCCTAAACCAGGACCCCAGACAGAGGAAAAGGGCACCAAACTTCTCCGCTAGCCTGAGGGAGACGAAGCAAGGAGGGAGGGGAGGACGGGAGGAGAGAGAGAGGGGGAGAGAAAGAGAGCGTGAGAAGGGCAAAATAATGTGTAGGCTCCGGTGAAAAAGAGCGATAGAACCTATCGCAGGAATGGGAGAGAGATATTCCCAAAGCTTGTGTATTATTGCCAGGATGTGGGACAAAGCAAATATCTAATACAGCACAGTAAATCCTCCGAAGGTGTGTGTGCATGCTTGTGTGCATCTGTGTGGGCATGAAAGGAAGAGGACTCCACAGAGAAGCACCAAATCTCAAATTTTTCACAGCACCACAGGAACCTGCTGACTGTCAAGCAAAAAGTATGTGTGTGTATGTGTGTGTGTGTGTGTCTTTCAGAGTCTGAAAGAGCAGTGGCTGTGGTCCTGTTTGGTGACTCCCACTGCAGCAAAGCCGGGGTTGGCTATTTGCTCTTTTCACACCTCACAGGGTAAAAAAGACTCAAGGCAGTGAGGGAAATTCAGCTATTAAGACTCACCAAATCCCCCTTTTCACCGGGGGAAAATATCCAATATGACGGCCCCCCCTCGCACTGAGACACTAAACCTACCAAACTGACACACACGGTCACAGCCATGGTCCTGCATTCTCCATTAGGTCATTGATTTTGAGCGAGAGACGGGGTTTAGGACAGGATCTCTCTGAGGGGGAGGGCTCCAGAAGCAAGGTCAGCAATACACACTAAAAAAAGTGCTCTTCTACTTTTTCGAAACAACTCACACAAATATATATTTGTTTAAACTGTAAATTGAATATAGACACAGACAGGAGGTAAAAAGACGCTTCAGCCTTATCCTTTATGCAAAATCATCCTCTTTCACAGAACACAAGCAGCTTAACTGAAAACACAGCGACACAAAAGAAAGGACTCCCGCATTTTTGTAAAACTGGCTGCACCAAATCCTCAAATTTCCTGAGATAAATAAACAGACAAATAGCTTCTCTTGCTGCCGACTTCAAACACAGGTAAGAGCCTCCTGTTCTGGAGCTGTGCACAAAACATTATTAAATGTGCAAATATTTTCCCTGTTTTACCACTGCTGTCGCTTTCATTTATAAATTCTCTTTTGAAATGTTTTTTAACAGGATAACGTGACTGCATCTGTCAAGGAAATCATGTAAATAAATTCTGGCTTCAACTTATGACCTTAGCATAATAGAAGCAAAAATATTTAAAGTCAGAAAATTTGATTTTGACACACGGACCCTAACCAAGCCCCAGCGTTTCCCATTAATTATCTAGACTGTGGCGGGCGGACATATTTTAATTTGTCCCGTCATAGTTTCAAATTGAACTAAACATTTTTTTACACTTCTCATAATAAAGTAAGAGATCTCTAACTTGGTGTGTGCTACAGTATAGGCAGCATTATTTGCCACATGCTTGCTCGCTGTTACGTTGCCCCGTGATGGTCCATGACACAGTCAGACCTCATAGTTTCAGGTGCCTATGTGGCATCAATGCTGTTCTCTCTCTCATGCAAGAACTTATCTTTCACTCTCTAGTCAGTGTACCTGTCTCTCTGAAACTGCTCATGTACATGTGCACGTGCACCCCCGTTACCACCATAAGTTGAATTAATTATTTGGGAAACGCTGAAATCCAACTGAATTACTGTATACCCTGACATTGAAGGGAAGTCTTTTAAACAGCACTTGTGAAGGGGAGATAGAATTTAAAGAAGTCAAAACATTGAAATGAATATATATGATAAGGGGGGACAAATAAGTATAGAGATGTCTTTGGTGGCTAGTCAACCATTTTGGACTCTTGCCGTCAGTAGTTATAACATCCTGGTCTTCCACTGAGGCAGCTGCCTGCATTGCTTGGTTGGTAATCCAGCCTCTTCTATTGGTCACTTACAGTAGCTGAGGTACACAGGTGTAGGGAAAAGCATTGTTCTCACAATATGATCTGAAGACAACTGACATCAGCGTCCATTCAGTCCCTTTATTCCTTCCTCGCAAGCCTCTGCCCTGGATGTGACCAACATACACTCACATCTCACTCGCCCACAAGTGGCCAAAAACCAGCACATTCGTAATGCACGATGGCACATGACACTGTTATCTCCAATGCAGCTACCGCAACTGTCCCTCACAGCCACTCTTACATTCTCACAATGCATTCTCAGTGTCAGATCGCTGCGCTATTCAACCGTACGCCTCTGAAGAGCACAGAGATGGAAGCGTTTAGGCATTTAGTGTGAATAATAAGGAGACACACACACACTCTTGAGTCGGTGTGTGTGTGTGTGTGTGTGTGTGTGTGTGTGTGTGTGTGTGTGTGTGTGTGTGTGTGCCTGGTGCATATTCAGTATGTCAGAGATGAGTAGCCATGCAGAGCTCTTAGATAAGGCCCGTTACGGGGCCCTTAGAGGGACAAGCAGAGCGGGGGAAAGAACATCTGAAAAGGCACATTCTTCTGTGGCGATCAGAGGAACCCTCATTCACACAGAAAGCTCTCGTCTGGATCACTCTCTCTTCATCCCCTTCTCATACTTTCTCTTTTTCTTCTCACCTCGTCCTTTTCCCCTCACAGACAAAGAGGAAACATAGTATACTAAACTCTTAAAGTTGATTCATCATATCTTTACGTCTTCAGTCTTTTTACTTGGGTATTTCTGGGTGTATATGAAGTAATATTATGGGACCTGCACTTGATGTGACGTATGTTCCTCTGTGTATAGCTTGAATGAGGAATGATTAACATGTGACTTACTGAGTTGACTTCAGGGTCTGACTTGGTGTAATTGGGCTAGACTCTTTTTCAGCTCTCATTAATCATTTCTAAAATTTGTGAGAGTTTAAAATGATAAAAGGTGCTTAAGGTGTTGGTTGTTTTTATGCATTTAATAAATTAGAGTGATCTAGAAAATGATGATAAATACAACAAAATCACTTACCTACATGATGAAAGCGCAGCACAAACCAACAGCAACAGAGACATAGAGGGTGAGAGAAAGGCCATAATTAAAATGTGATCAGCATTATGATATCACTGTTATTACTCATACATTCAATAGCATTTGCATATAATTATTTCCATGCAAAAACATGCAATTCATTAATTTTACATGGCTGCATTACAACAGGCATTTGGCATATAATTACATATATTCCCAGGAATGTTTCCAAACAGTGATGACACTTTACTGTGTGAGACTGTGTGTATGTGTGTGCCTGTGAATGTGTGCGCAAGATGGTTGTCGGATCATTAGTGCTTTTGAGATTCACAGTAGATTTCACAGTCTTATAATGACTGTGTTTGCACATGATGGAGCGAGAAAGAGTGGAAGAGAATTAGCGTTATTACTACAGAAATGGAGGGACGAAGTGAGAGAAAGTGTACAGAAGAAAGTCATGTACAAACACACAGCAAGAATTTAAACCGTATAGTGTGTGCTTAAAGAAGAGAGAGGGTAGGGGATAGGAAAAAAGAAGGGAAAAAGGAGAATGTCTGTCGTGTTGATAGGTTGTGATGATGACAGTCGCTGACTTGGCCAATAGTGCAACAGAAGCTGTTCATCGTTACCACACAGGCACACGCACACGCACACACACACACACACACACACACACACACACACACACACACACACACACACACACACACACACACACAAACACTATTTTCTATCCCATTTCTATCACACAGACTCTCAAAACTCCCCCGTTCTCTCCCCACCTTCCTACGTTCCTGGCCCGCACTGCCCCCTCTCCCTTTCTCCTCCCCCTACTTTCAATCTCCCTGCTCTCATTTTAATTACCCAGAACGACGGTGAGGAGCCTGCGTGAGAAATTAAAAAGGAAAATGGAGAGCAGCGCGGGAAGGGGAAGGGGAAGGGGAAGCGGTGAAAGGTAAGGAATGGAAGGATGGGATGGGGTGGGATGATAAACATTCTATCCCTTTAAGTGAATTAGTCTGTATGTGTCCTTCGGTCTCTCATGTGTCCTTCAGTCTCTCATGGTGAATTGAAGACATCATCTTATGAGTCCAATTAGACAAACTGTCCCCCAATTAACTGGTCATTAGTCAGAAACTTATACCCAAAGGTAGCCTAAGACACGAACACACACACACACACACACACACACACACACACACACACACACACACACACACACACACACACACAGACACACACACACACACAAACACACACTCACACACACAAAGCGACAGGAAGGAAGGAAGGAAGGAAGGCTGAGTAACGCAGTGAGGGGAACGGGAACATGATTTCAAACGCACTGAAATTAAATCCTCCAGAGTTGGGATCATATGAACACTAAAAAAAGAGAGTGAGATGAAAGCGCAGTCTGTTTCTTTTTGAGCTTTTTTAACACACCAAACAGCTCCTGTTCATTTGTTCTTTGGACGGTAAAAATACTTTTAGGAGACTTTCTGCATCAGCCCAACTGCACTAATACTTTTTTCGGCTGGTCCTCTTCCTCTTGTTCAGCAAAATGATTCAGCACTCTCATCCCCCAAAAGACATTTTAATAATTCTCTCACTTGCCATGCTCCCTCTTTCTCTCCAGTCTTGTCATTCATTCCTCCTATATTTCCATCCCGATGCTTAATTTCTTCCGCCCTGCTGGCTGCTTCCCTCCCTTCATTGGTTTGTAATTTAAATATTATGCCTTTTTTAAGTGCAAAGACAAAGTTATTATGGATGAATTCTCTTTCCTCGCTTCCTCTCATTTTCCTCCATCCGGTCTTGTTCTCGTCTACTGGAGAGCGAGTGAGTGAGAGAGATAGATAGACAGAGAGAGAGCGAGCGAGAGAGAGGGAGAGAGGTAGATAGACAGAGAGGGGGGGGGGGGGGGCTGGAAAGACACAAAAGGTGGAGAGGAAAAGAGGAAACTTGCCGTGTAGATGTAAAATAGTTTCAGAAGAGATGGACACAGAAATGCTAAGGAGAAATGTACTGTATTTTTGGATTAATTACAAAGGACATTCTGTAACAAAGCCCAAAAAAGTGAGACATAAAACTGGACAGAACGTGTCTACGAGCATGAATCAGACAGATGCAGAAAGCTGACTCAGATGAATGAAATACATATCATTTTAACGAAGAACGTCAATAACCACCTATTACGCCTGCTACCACTAGCCAGCATTGTGTCGATGGAAAATGACGTCAGTGGGACAATTTCCTCAATTACAGGACAAAACATCCTTCTCTCCCAAAGAGAAAACTGCTCACATGAACACGACTGCTCTGCGCTCGCTGAATGTCGGTGTCAACAACATCACACTGATTCGTGAAGAGAAGTTTGATTATCAGGCCCGATAGAATGAAAGAATGAAGTTACACACTAGAATTCAGGGCTACAAAAGGTTATACAGTAATGAGGAAGACTGATGAGAGAATAGCGAATAGATATTTAAAGACAGGAGGAGATAGAAAAAGACAAATAAGAAAGAAAAAGAGGGGGGGAGAGACAGAGAGAGAGAGAGAAGGATGGAGCGAGGTTGTGTATGTAGTAACAGACTGCAGTGTGTTGGTTGCTCTGTCTAAAGAGCAACCACGAAACTCAATGGACTGAGGTCCTTCATTATGCAGCCAAGGCACGGCCGACTGAGGAGCTGCCTGTTTAAACAGCTCAACCAAAATGCAGAGTCGACTTGTGTCACACTGTCGGAGACACACACACACGCACATACACACACACGCTTTCATACAAAAATTTACTTCTTTACTTTTCTTCTCATGCACAATATGTAAACACATTACACACCTGCTAATAAACAAACACACACACACACACACACACACACTCAGTTCTTAAAACAAACAAACACCCACAAGCACGTCTGTCCTGTGTCTCCTTTCCCTCTCAAGTCATCTTCCCTGCCCTGCTGTATGTGTGTGTGGTGCATTTTTGTGACTAGGGTCCAGGCATTACTCATCTTGTGGGGACTTAAGAGATTTAGACTTAATACAAATATATATATATATGTGTATGTATTTATACACACACACACATATACAGACAGACAAAAAACTACTCACTAGGGACATGTTATTAACCCTGTATCATATTATTAAATATTTAGTACATAAACATGTGGACACACACATTAACACACTAATTAGTTACACACAGGATAGAGTTCTATTCTATGTTGTAGAATAAATAATGAAAAAGTCAACATCAAAGTCAAGTGCAAGTATTTAATTGATCTCAGGAAGTAAAGCATCACAGTGGAAACACTGACTGTGTGAGGACAACAGCTCTGACTTCACGACAACTCAAAACAAACAAGACTCTGAAAAGTCAACAGCTCCAACAGAGACCGTCAGAGGACAAGCTCACCAAAAGACAGACTGTCAGAAAACAACCGCTTTGCGTTACTCTTATTCAGTCCATCTTAGAGGTTTTTTTCTTTTTTAGACTCAAACTTCAACAAAATCATTTTCTAGAGGTGTGTGTGTGTGTTTGTGTTTGTGTGTGTGTGTGTGTGTGTGTGTGTGTGTGTGTGTGTGTGTGTGTGTGTGTGTGTGCGTGTGTGTGTGGGGGGGGGTTCACACGTTCTTTGTTTGTCATTCAGACTGAAGTGACATTTGGTGTCTGTATTTTACGATAATTTGGCTGACATGAGATTTTCTGGATAAAATGAAGCTGCTGTTTAGGATCCTTCACTTTTGTATTGAGTATTTAATCAATATGAGGTGAAAGACTTCCTGTCTTTTTGTCTATATCCAAAGTTGGGATGGGACTGTGTTCTTAACTTTTATATGCCAGAGCTCCTCCGCAGAGAAATGTAAGAGTTGGAGATTGAGAACATGGAGCTGGCGCACCAAAATGCTGCTCTGAAGCTGATAAACAGCAAAGAAAACACATGGAGAGGAAAAGAAGAACCTGATGGACGAGATTGACTCCTTAAAGGCCAGGAATGACTTGAGTCCTGCACAAGTGGCACAGAGAGGGTGGGAAACCGTGAAGAGTAGGATTAACAATGAGCTGAAGGACAAATAAAAGAAGATGCAGGAAGAGATTGACTCTTTGAAGTGAAAATTGTTTCAGACCAGAAATTACTTTCACAGTCAGCTGAAGGCTGCTTAAGTCGACAGCGAGGGTTGGAGTCTGAGAACAAGGAGGTCCACAAGAGGTTTACTGTGAGGGAGAAGGAAGTGAAGTCTCTGAACGCCCGTCTTCACCACCAGCAGGCTGAGACCCAGAGGGTCAAGGAGGAGCTGACAGACTTTGACAGTCAGTTGAAGGCTGCAAAAGTCGTTCAGAGAAGAATGGACAGAGAGAACAAGGAGGTGAACAAGTATTTGACAGTGGAAGAAGTACAGTCATTGAAAGCACATCTCCAACAGCGGCTTGCCGAGGCCGAGGCCCAGGTCAAAAACGAGATGTTGAGAATCTGCGAGAACAAAAGGGAGCAGATCATCTAAGAAAGGGATGAAGTCATCGGCAGTGTCAAGACTGAAAACAAGGCACTGCTCAACACCATTCAAGAGCTTATGGCCAAGCTAAGACCCCCAGAGCGAGAAGGACAATGAAGCTGAAAGTCAAGGTTCCTGACCCTGACCTAATTCTAGTAATCCACTCCCTCAGAGTGCTTGTTCTGAGCACTGTGTTTCTATCTCAATGTAATCCTCAAAACAAGTCTTAACCCTCAAACAGCTCATTAAAGGTGGGACACGGGAGTAAGATATCTGTACAAGTTCAAGTACACACACACACACACACACACACACACACACACACACATACATACATACACACACACACACACGCACACACACACACACACACACACAGACACTCACTCTGATTTACACATGCAAACCTGATGAGATGCTGCACATCTGGGGCCAATGTGTTTTTTTGGGGGGGAATTCTGAGATATTTGCAAACATAAGTGCACAAATCTACAATAAAGGGACACATACACAGCAGGTTTTGTTGATACCAAAATTGATTGGCTCCATTTAAAAGTGACACAAAGATAAGTGTAGAGTGGCTGCCCATGTACACAAGGATGGGACATGGGAATTAAAGACAGCTGCAATTCTTTTAGTCGTTTTTTTTTTTTATTAGAGCCAGAGGAAAAAGACCACACAAGTAAATGACGGAGTGAGAGAGTAAGAGAAAAGAATGCAAGCTGGAAACCAGACGTGGTGCTCCCATCGCAAATGGGTCAGACATCATTAGGAAGGATAGCACGTCATAATGCAAACACTGTGTGACCATACATTTACTCTCATAAAGCTGATTACAATAACTATGTGCTCGCCTGAGCCTGTGCTGCCTCTCCTCCAACAGTGAAGGATCTTTTTGTCTTCAAATTCACGGATCATTTCCCAAGGAGCTTAGAGCGAGAGGGAGAACAAATGGATGCTTACACACCCTTGCTACATCGACACACACCCACAAGTCCGAGCACACACAACCATGACAATCAAGGCATGACATGACACATGACTTTTAGAAGTCGGTGGATGTGTAAAGTGAAGGACGTGGAAGGGTGTAAAGGGGGGCTAGCACAGGTATATCAATGCGCACACACACACAGACACACATGTGCAATAATAGTCAACACTATGCAAATAAGTGTGTGTATATATATGTACAATATATAGTGGGAAACATCCAGACATTAAGCTCACCTACTGTAACTACCCCCTCATCTTTAATATGACTCAAAAGACTCTTTCAAGATAAAGAGACTACTGACTGGATCTGCCAGTCGACACTATTTACTTGCTGCAGGCATTGTGACTACAGTTGTGCTGCTTGACTTTACATAAACCTTGAAGTATGTCTTCCATAGCACAAACACAAACACTGGGCATGTCTCTACACCCTTTCCAAGGTTCAGGTTTAGCTCGAAGTTGATTTTGACAAGTTGCCCTGCTCTGCAGTCCTTGTTGCTGCTCGGATGAACTGAGGACGGCAAGGACAGTAATTGATCTTATCTGATGCATCCTCACCTCCTCCTAATCACCTGTCACCAGGAGCGACTTCCTGGAGGTCATGGGAGGAACCTATCACTATCACTTTGTCACTATCGGGTCAACAAGAAAAGAGCTCAACAATGTGGTTCTGCCAAGAGGAATCCCATACATTTTCCGAATACATTTTGATTGTCATCCATAACATTGTAAACATGTGAGGTAGACTTACCACAAGCTACAAGATTGTAAATTAGGTGATATGCTCCCATCCATAAGATATTAAATGTGTTTCAAGAAAAACATGTTCTATTTGCTATGTCAAGAAGAAGCACTGAACTACCCATAGTCTTAAGGTGTAATAACGATTGCTGTGATGTTTCAGCCATGACAGCAAAGATCAACCATGATTTATCTTTTAACATGCTAAGTTTTTTTTTAAAAGATGAGGAAAAGAAAGTCCAAACGGGTTAAAATCCGAAAAAAAAAAAGGTTCAATTGAGGAAGAAGTGCTGGAAGTGGTTTGAAAGGATGCAATAGTTTATGGTGTGCATACTTTCCTCACAAACTTTTCTGAAATGTCAATGGAGAAAAACTTATGGAAAATTTACTACCAGAAACAGAGCAGTTCTAAAAGTGGGCTGTCACTGTTACATTCTATTACTCTTTTCACAATTTCCCCTGATAAACACAAAAAAATACGTGCTGAACGCAGCACCTGGAGAGTTTGATTAGTTACAGCTACAAACATGGCTAAGGGCGGAAATTAATAGATTCATAAAATATACATATATTCAAAAATGTTGTGATGGAGGTTCTTCATCTCGCAGAGCAACATAATTATCAATAGTATATCCCCAATAGATCCGATAAAAGTGAAGTAAAGCCCTGTACTCAGATACACAGTGCACAACTAATCTTGTTTCGAAAAGATTAATATTAGTTTAGGAATAAATCTACAAATTACACATTCGTATGTTATATATTGTAATAATACTTCTCCAAAATGTTTAAAACAAAATTTCACAGCTAATTTTTCCCAGACATAAGAAAATACATCAACTCAAGACAAATTTATTCTAAAAGATTAAAAAAAAATTAAAAACAACGTTACGTCTTGTTTACATATCCTAATCCCTCAGATAAAACAGGCGGTGCGGCTGTGGTTCGGTGTGTCTCTGTGCTGGCAGATGCGTCTAATGAGCGCTCCTTCCCTTCCAGCGTTCCCAGTATCAAACGTCTCCTTCCACTCCAGTCGTTTACCCGGGGACGGATTCTCTATGATGTCGATGCTACTGCTTGTTCCAGCGCTTCGGCTTCAAACACAGATGTGCCTTTTGGGGCTGCGCACATATCTGCTCTCATCCTCTTCCTCTCCTCCTCTTCCTCTCTTTCTCTCCTTTCTGTTCCCCTTTTCAAGTCTTCCCAGACGTCTGTGAGTCTTTGTCTCTTTCTTCTTTCAACTCGAGACAGGTGGGACCAAACAGCTTGGCAGTTTTCCTCTCCTTTTTATCCACTTTCTTGTTTTCCTTCCGCTGCTGCTCTCGCTGTATCCCCCATCCTCTATCTCTCTGTTTCTCTAAATTGAGCTCAGAGAAATCCTTCATCTACCATTTTGAAGTCAGCTTTTGTGTATTTCACCCACAGACACACACACAAACACACACACACCCACACACACACACAGATTTGGCCTACTGGGTGAACATACATGTGCTATTCTCATACACAAATAAATACTATGATTAAAATACAAATGGTATTTCAGATGTTCAAACTGTTTCACACATGCAAACATAATACACAAAACTAAACAGCAGCTGATGAATGACAAATCTAAGGGCACATTTACTAGGCATTCTGATATATTTTTAATAAAAAGTATATAATTCTATTATAAAGGGATATACCCAACAGGTTTTGTTGATACCAAAATTGTTTTTTAATTAAAAAAGTTAATTCCTGCACACACCTATCACCTCTGCATTGTCTTATTTAACAGGTTGGCATTTCAGTGACAAGGACCTTTCTTTCTGGAGGAAATAAGAGATGGCAGGACCTTACTCAAGGTCACCGGAAAGGTCCTTGTGCAACTTTTTAATAAACCAGGGCAGAGTTGATAGGTGTCTGTAGGAGGAAGTAACTTTTTATCTTAAACAATCTTTTGAGGGAACTTGATTCCTTGCACCATAAAAGAGAGGCTTTAAAAAGACGATTACACAATATATTGCGGGACAATACTGAATTGTTCTTCTGAATTGTTCACCATCATTTATTTGAGTTATAACTTGATAATTAGAACACTGACCTTCCTTTCTTTTCTAAATTATTAACATGGAGTTTGTTTAAAACCTGTGATCATCAGACTGCTCATGTTTCAGAACCCTTTGTTTTGGTATTGATTACACAGACTCCACATCTCAGCAATTAACTAGGTGAGTACAATATTAAAGTTACTTACAGATGGTGAAACAATTTCTAGTACATGTCAATCACATTGCTTAGAAGATGTGTAAAAAAAGGTTATATGTCAAATTATTGCAACGTATGTATACAAGGGTCTCCCCATGGAATATTTTCTGTCTGGTAGGGGGTAACCTCTCTCCTAACTGACTAACTGACTAACCGACTGACTGACTGACTGACTCATAGCTGCCTGCATGCTGCACATTGTATGAAAATAGTTAACCACAAAGCATATTTCAGCTCTGCTTAAAAATACAGTGATGTTTTTCAATTAGACTTTTTTACACCAAAAAAAAAGTAGTATAATAGAGGAGGCTCAAAAGTAGATTAATAACTAATAACTTCAGTGTGTCCCATCCAGAATATGATTCATGCTGAAGCAGAGGAGACTTTTACAAAATTGCATTTTTAAACAAGTAGAAAACTCTGGGATATACTGCATCTAATATTAAAACCAACTAATATATAATATATATAACTGAACAGTGAGTGGTCAAAGAGCAGAATCGTCCCTGAAGAGGAAAGAGCCAAGTTAATTTATGATCAAAACTCATATCAGTTTGTGTTTAGCAGCATAAAGCCATCAGAAATAAACAGGAAGAAGAAAGAGGAGGGGGAGGCATTCTGCCTCCTCTTAGTTGCTTTCTTACACTCCTCCAAAAATCAGCCCCATTACAGAGCTGATTTCTGCCTCCAGTTGGTCTGCTTTTTATGTTTTTCCCTTTCCGGTAGATTGTAAAAGAGGCCTAATACAGGTCGGACTCACACATCTTTGTCAGCTTCACATAACTTACAACACTGATCTGGGTACCTTTGTGTATTCGTGTGTAAAATATAAGTGTAGTTAGGAAAAGAGAAAGAGATACAGCGGGACGCTCTTCCCGTCTGTGCAAGAATGTGAGAGAGAAGATGACAGCTTGCATGAAAATCCCCGCATTTGCGATTCTGCGTGTGTACGTGTGAGTTTGAGCTTACTGCATTATGTCGAGGGTACACAACTGCCAGAATGTCATTCCAGTAACACAACGATCATCAAAGCCTCCACCAGCTATCCTAAAGATCATCTTGTGATATTCATAAAGAGCATTGTAGATAACAGCCTTGTCATGTTACCTCCTCTATAATCCAGACGTCTAGTCTTTCATCTACCCTCGTTTGTGTGCGCCCATGTGTGTGTGTGTGGCAGGGGGGTGATCATATATGCTCCTGTTGTTAAGGCCTATCACAGAATTCAGAGTGATGTCAAAGCAACTGAGCTGGCAGGTGATGACACATACACAGAGGCGCATCTAATGTTCATTCACACCAACATATGTATGCATACACACACGCACACACGCGCACCTGCACAGACACTACCAGAGACAGTCAAGATATTTAAGCTGTTGTAGAACAGTCAGCAACACGCTCAATCTTATTACCTCTGGGGCGCCAACAACATGCCAGCAGCAAGAGCAGGTGTGCGTGCCGTGCATGTATGCGTGTGTGAGAGAAAGTCCGAGTGAGATTCACATTTGTCTCTGCAGGTATAAATTGAAATGTGCTTTGAAATACAAATGGTAATAAAAACCTTGATCAATATATATATATATATATTGATCAAGGTTTATATATACGTACATTTTATTATAAATGTATGTCCACACGGTGTTCATCTATAAGTAATCACTGAAACACACAGAAATAACCACACCAGACAAGAAAAGAAAGTTCACTCTCTCTATAGAAAATTCTATAATTTCCTATTAAAGTCCTGAAAATAGATGCAGCACGAAAACATTACTGAGAAAGATGTCCACAGGGAAAACAAATAAAAAAAAGAAATGCGTGTTTTGGTGCATTGTTTAATGTATTTAGTATTCACTCCTTTAGTGCATGTGTGCATCTTGTTCCCTGTTTAAGCGTTTCCAAGAGAGATCAGCAGCAGCCTCACACCCAGTCCAATCAATAGCTTGTTACTGCGGCCTAATATCTTCCGCCAAGAGGGTTGACACACATAAACACACACACAAACACACACACACTCACAGGCAGATATGTGAAGTCGTACATGCAGAACCAGCACACATCAAACCATGAACACGGGAAAAAACTGTAGAGTGACACAGGTTCGGGCTAAATCTCTGACAACAATGTGCTTTCTAATTGTACCTTGCTGTATGGAACATGCTAATTTCCAGTGTCTCCAGTAAATAAACACCTCTCAGGAGGCAGCATTTCAGCTTTACGGCCTAAACTCTGTCAGCCCGAGGGAAAACAAGAGCAGACTTGAAAAAAGAAAATGCCCAGATGAGATGAAAGAGGAGGAGGAGGAGAGGAGCCATTAATATATAGAGAGAAACCAAGCAGGAAATGAAAGTTTAGATTCCTCCCTTCAGCTGCTGAGACAAGCTTTATGGCTAAAACATGTTTTAGCAATTGCATCTGTTGTTATAATCTATGGTGCTGGCGAGATTATGATAAGCCTACTTCAATTATTTCTTTATATTTTGAGCATTTATAGAAACTGGAAGAGCAGACTGCTACTAAAGAAGTCAGAGGGCAGGCCACCCTGATTTTACAATACTGCAGTTATTAACGAACGATCAAGTAAGAAATCCCTCTGCAGAGGACATACGAACTTCAGACAGGTAGACAGCATAGTATATTTTTTTTAGGGGAAGTTAAAGTGAGTTTTTATGTCTGTAACAGCAGCTGATGAGCGACTCTGACTGGACTTTTCGGTTTATTTCTCGGTGGAAGACAAAGTAGCGTGAGGCTGTGTCTGCAGCAGCTCATTGCAGGATGAGGACTTCTAGAGCAAACAGACTGATAGGAGCAGGTTTATGAACGAGAAGTGATGTGAAAGTCGGTGCATCTTTATACTAGCACATACAAGATCCCACAAAAGAGGTTTTCTAAGGATGATTTTAAGTGGTAAACCTCTGCAGCTGAATGAAAGGCATGCTGGGAAAAAATGCCATTTTATAGACTCTGGAAAATGTTGAGAAAATCGGTATGAGCTTTCTGTGGACTTTGCCTTTCACATGTTAAGAACGAAGCAGAAGGTTGTCTGGATCAGACACATGGTCAAAACAATAGAAAACTCTCCAGAACATTCGGGTGAGGGGTGGCGCCAAGGTAGAGAATGCAGGAGGCAGCACATGACATATAAATTGCGTATGTGACCTGTTAGAAACATCAATGGCGCGGCCGCTTGCTTGCTGTGAATCCTCCAGATAATCTCCCGTCGTATTCTCACTCTGACATTATGGCTGAGTTCTTACAAGGGGGGGTGGCAGGAAAAATCTCCAAAGAATGACCAGAGCCTCTGATTCAGTGATTTGCATCCTCACATACAGACGCTACAGATAATGTCATATGTCTGAAAGCAGCCGTGTCAGACAAGAAGGTGAGAATGAAGAGTTTTCTGAGAGTTTTCATTCCGCTAATAATCATAATGTAATCACCCATCACTGCGACTAATAAACAGAGAACTTTGCTCTGCTCAATCCGAGATTATTTTTTTTTTTGTCATCAGCTGAATCCAGTGACCTCTGACCTCCCCCTGCAGCCAGTTGTGGTGGTCTGCAGTGCAGCAGTGGGTTCGCACAATTACAGAAAACACACGAAGCCCACTCGAAACACACAGCCACTTCCACACACTCACACCAGCACAGCATCCTTTTGTTCCGGGCTTTGTTTTGCCGTTCTTACTTTTTTTCCCCTGGCTGAGGGTTTGAAAGTGATTACCGATGCGGTCCACTTCATTAGCATGAGAACAAAAACAGCGCGGGGAACACATTATCACATCACAGAGAAAGACCGAGAGCTGTCTGCCTCTTTGTTTATGCTGTTGCGTACGGACATTTTCTACCAGCGACGCCACTGCTGTCTCACAGGGAGGGTGTTTTCTGCAGGAGGAGGAAGTGGCGGAGGCAGGAGGGGAAAGGAGGAAGACAACACAGATGGATAGAGAGGCAGACAGGGAGAAAGGTATAATGCTCTAATATGTGTTATGCAAAACTGTGTGCATGCATCAGCCAGGGTGTACACAAGCAGTGAATATTCAGAGCCACATAAGCAAAAGATATTCTCATCTGTCCCTTTGACTTTTTGTACAGTTGAAACTTGTTTACCATGTCATCAAGTAAGCAGCAGAAACAGGCTTGTTTTACAACAGAGGAATAAGGAGTGAATTGTGTTAAAATGTTAATTGGCAGATACACGTCTCAAGAATCTGTTATTCTGTGCTAAGATGTCTCATATCCTTAAACAGTTCAGGGAATATATAGAGTTAATTAGTTAATTTAAACTTGAAACAAGGAAATGGCGTATGTTGTTATTTGGATCTCATTGTTGGATATCAACCTTTGGTGGCACCATCGCAACACCAGAGGCCATATTGCTGTTAAATGATATACCCCACATTAAATGAGTCTACATTCTTTCAATTACTTTGGATAGAACAGTGATGGACTACACACGTTTACAACTGGAGTAACTTTCCATTTTTTCTCATCCAACAATCCAAGATAAACAACACAGCATCTGTGATTTCCATGTATAGCTCCTTAACTGCCTCAGCATTGCACAATCATGTTAGTGTCATCTCCATAAACAGCAAAATAAACTCTCTCGACGAGGGACACGATTTTGAGGCAGGAAGCCTTCTGGTTTTCATTTCCAGTTTGACCATCAGGGTTTAAGCAGAATATGATCACCTGCAGGTTAACAGTCTGTGTGGAGAACAAAAAAGACAGCTTTTTAATTGATCTAAATTTAAATGAAATGTCGTCTGGACTCAAAACACCTTCGAAATCGATCATTGTTTGACTTTTGTGTGACTAAATGTTTGTCTTGTGTGATAAAAAGTATGAGTTCAATCCAACAGAGCAAGGATCAAACCATGAAGTACCATCTTTGCTGAGTTGTGCTTCAGCAACAAACTATTCCACATTTTTGTGTCTAAAACTTAAATATAATTAGTGAAAAGGAGAGGAGCAGAAACAAACAGGAACAAAAACCAACATACACACCAGAGCTTCCCATGCATATATGCGCATACCATTTAAATTATGTATTGAAGTACGGCATCACGCTCTCAGCCTGAGGGGCCACAAAACCCTGTCTGATACTATTCTCCCACGATAAACCACATGGAGACTGATGACATCTTATTAGACGGGTTTCATTGTCTGTACTGTATGTAGAAAAAAATATTCACAGAATAAGGATTTCTAGAGAGTTATAGTTCGGTAAGTAAAATTAAATAACTAGTTTTGCCTGGGGCCCTCTGGAGCCACATCAAGCACCTGTGAGAGCCCATGAACCACAGTATGAGAGCCAGTGGCCTCGTAAACTTCCATTTCAAGCCTTAATCCTTCCCCTTCATCCATCCTTCTCTCCTCTCCCTCATTCCTCAGCCTGCAGGGAGGTGTGCAGACAGACGGGGGAGAAATATAAAGGCTGTAGTGCACCAGAGAAAAGCTATTTGGAGCTGGCTGACCCAAGGGTCAGCTGGCTGGC
Source organism: Pleuronectes platessa (assembly GCF_947347685.1). Taxonomy (NCBI): domain Eukaryota; kingdom Metazoa; phylum Chordata; class Actinopteri; order Pleuronectiformes; family Pleuronectidae; genus Pleuronectes; species Pleuronectes platessa. Next base: position 14,119,805 of record NC_070636.1, on the reverse strand, counting down.
TGGCTTCCTGGTTAAAGGGGATTGGTGGGAAATGGAAACAGTTCTGGCTAGCCAATCGCAACATACCAGGCGGAAATCAATGATGTTCCGCAGAAGAGACTGCAGCCTCCAAAAGGGAGAGGCCTCTTAGAGGAGAGGAGGAGGAGAGGAGGAGGACAGGAAATAAGAGGGAATGAGGTCAAAAGGAAATAATAGATCAGGGGGGGAAAGGGTGAGAAAACGACAGCAGAGGAAGGAGGGATGAGGAGAAATAGAAAGATACAGAGGTGAGAGGGAAGAAGGAAATGGAGGGGGAAAAAATACATCTTGAGAGATTTTATCAAACTACATGGAACAAACAGCTGGAAAAAGCTGATTTTCTTTTTGACTTAGCTCTGCATGATCTTGCAGAGACAGGTAAGTGAGAGTATCTATTTCAAACCAAAGTCTTTTCATTTAGGACAGAAGCTGTGATAATAAAGGGGTCCTCAAGCAAACAGATTCACTATCCACCCTGTGCGAATGCACCTTCAGAGTAAAGATTCAGAACTTCGTAGTCTGTCTATCACTGGAAACACTTCTTTATTCTCACACCAAGCTGCGGCAACAACTATATAACTGGAAGTTATTGCAGAGGAAATATGAGGAAACAGGGAGGATGAGGAAGGCGACATGACCTTTTCTGTCTTGTGGCCTGCTGTTTCCTTGTCTTAAACCAGCCTCTGTGGGACCCAGGAGGGATGAGGGAGGGAGAGAAAGACAGAGGAAGAGGAGAGATGGGAGACCACAATCTCCATCTGAATATTTATTCTTTTTCAGTCCGAATGTCCTTTTCTCTCTATGATGTGTAGCACTATAACTCAGACATGATTTTCTTCCCCTTTCATTCCACCCTCTGAACCGTTCTTGATTTCTTTCTTTGATGCCCAAGAAAAACTTGTTTATTTTATTTTCCCTCTCTTTCTCTCTGTCACCACATTTAATCCGTCTTTTGCTTCCTTCTTTCCGTTCTATCTGAAGTTTAATTTTCTCAGGTCTTCCCTGACACCCAAGAGTCGAACAAGGAGTGCTGGATATATTAATCATGTTTTATTATCCTGTGCAAAAGTCAACTGTGAATATCAGATATCAAGTGTTACTCTAAAGCTTACAACTGCTGCCACAGGGGGACCTTTAGGTCAACTGCTAAGGATCCTGAGTCAACAAGAAGGTGAAAGGTCACAGAGGCCCAAATTCAAACTGAAATGAAATCTGTCTTCACCATACTCTCTCCATCCTGAGCTGCTTCACTCCACTCCCTCTCCTTCTGTCACCTCCCTCTGATGACCTTGTCTCATCCTTTCTGTCCCTGCCCCTGCTCCTCCGTCTCGGGCTGGTTTTAATTGGGGAGGGGGTTGATTGGAGAAGGACGAGTGCTCCTCTAAGCCTGGCTGCTCTTTGAAGGGAAAGGAAGGGGGGGGGGGGGGGTCTTTCTCTCTTTCCATCTCAAACCCTGCTGTCATTCCTTACAAACACACACACAAGCGGCTGTTTCGCTTTGAACTGTGTGCTGCAGTGTGTTCAAAGCGGAAATGAAGGCAAAAAAATACAGGGCAAGAGGAAAGAGAAGGACACTTCAAGGTGAATTTAATTTCCACATCATTTTAACGTGCACGCACGGACATGCACACACATATCCACTCGTGCGACCCAAGCGAAGCCAGCAAGTAAGCACAAGCATGGTGAGTTACCTTCAGTCACTGATACACATATACTGAGACTGACATAAAGACACTAGAGAGTTCATTTGTGTGTTTGTGTGTGTGTGTTTGTGTGTGTGTGTGTGTGTGTGTGTGTGAGAAAGAGAGACAGCACACATTACAGTCTGTCTTATACATATTTATACATTTTGCTCATAACAGAGAATCACCTTTAAACTTCTTCCTACTCCAAACAGTCTGTGTGTGAGTGTGTGTGTGTGTGTTTGTGTGATGGTGTGTCTATGCATGAGTATGTGTTTACTGAATATGCATATGAGTGTGTAGGAGCACAATGACTCATGCAAAGTTGAACTGAAGAGTGCAGAGTCCCACATTTGCTAGACAAAATATCACAATAACAATACACTCGGAGCCGACATTGCACGGCAGAAACTGTTATAATACTGTGTGTGTGTTTGTGTGTGTGTGTTTGTGCATGTGCGTGTGTTTGCGTGCGCGTGAGTTGCAACCGTGTCCAACCAATTAAAGCAATCAAGTCAAGTGCACACTGCCCACTGTGCTGCATATTGGTGAGCCTGCGAGTAAATCATGTTGATCTGGCCAACGTGCCAAACTACTCCGACCCCTGCAACCGCCTCTACCACCAACACCAACCAAAACACTTTTAACCACTAAGCTGTGGTGTTGTCTCCAAACACAGACACACACGTGCGCTAGATGCGAAAACTGGCTTGACAGTATGACAAATATTGCCTTCCATCCAGAACGAATGAGGTAACAGCAAAAAAAAGAAGAAGAAAAAGAATCAACGGCTCATTAGAAAGATAAAAATCTCCCGAAGCCCTGAAGGTGAAAGGGAGAGGGGGAAAACAAGAAATGAAAAAGAAGAGAGAGAAAAAGACTTGAGAGACGACAAATCATAACAGCTGTAACTCAATTCAGAGGCCCTGCCTGAGACAGCTTTGTTCATCTCTTTTCTGTCATCTTTTCTATCTCTCTCTCCCTCTCTCTCACAAACACACAAAGTCAGTCAGTCCCTCTCCCTCTCTCTGTCTCTCAGTCTTTCTCTTCTTGTCCTGGCTCCATGGTAATTCTTTCCCACCAACCAATAAGCAGTTATGTGGCAGTAATATGGCTGCTAATGGATGCGCCTACCTGGGAGCAAGCACAAGGCAACACCATTAGCCCAAATATTATGCGAGGCTATCACAAGACAAAATTAACCCAATTGAGTTTGTATGTGTTTGTCCATGTGAAAACCTGCGATGTCAATACTGATCTTTTCAGGACTCTTCTGATTAATTTGGTATTTGGCTGGATAAAGACCCAGATCCACTTTGGCTTTGCCCCTCTGGAGGGGTAACAAAGTATAATTAAAGTGATGATGATAATATTAGTTTAAGTTGTGTGAGGGCTCAATGGAAGTCTTTTGAAGTTGTCTAAAATATTATCTACAAATAATATAACTAATCAGACTTTGTGAATCTCCAGATATGCTGCAGAACCAGAACATAGTGAAGATTGCCATGTTTGTAATGTGTTGCACATTATTGCCTATATTAGGCGATCACATTTAACATGGCTTGCTTACATATCGGCAGCTTTATAAAAGAACATCCTTTCTAAAAAGAGCAAACTTCAAAGTTTAGCTACCAGATACACTTTGGAAAGCTCGCCTCAGAAAACCAGTGGGTTAGGCATTGGGATAGTGATGTTTATCTTTGACATGTTAAAGACAGTGCTTTCTTCAGGAGCAGCAAAGACAAAAGACACAGAAGTGGCTTGCCTTCCCACCACTGGAGAAAGCTCTTGGCGAGTAAAGGAATGAAGATCGATGGCTAACTCGCAACATTTCTCCTAATGGCAGACTTAACAGCGGTTAATGCTGATGTAGGCTATGTAGCGACTGTATAAACACAGACTAAATTACAAGGACAATTATTTTTTGAACATTGTTATTCATCTTCTCATAACATGTCTGCTTTTGTCTCTACTGATACTGAACAATGAGGTCAAGAGGTATTTGTTTCAGATTGGCCTCTACGTACTTTCCAAAAGGTTCCACTGGGTTATTATGGATAATGTGGGCTCAGGGGCCCTGAATACATAATGAAATAATTAAAACAATTAAAATGTGCTCAGTCCATAGAGAGACGAGAATTAAAACTTAATAAGAATCAATTATAACAAGTAAACCTCACTCCGAACACACAGAAACATGTCCCAAAAAAATTGGAGCTCATAAAGAATGCATTAAAAACAGGATGTTTCCTCTGAATGGTGGGGGTATTGTTTCTTAATTTTCAGTGCAGTACATCCATCTAGAGATGTTGGGTTTGATGTCAGTAAAACAAAAGAAAAATACACACACATACACACACAATGAGTATTTTTTTGCCTCCTCCAGGTCACAGGTTGTCCATATGTGCAGAGAACCCAATCACACTGTTGGCACACAAACATAAATACACACTCGTGCACAGAGAGAGAGCGAGAGAGAGACAGAGAGATAGGGAAGATTTGTTTAATCATTTGGCCAATTCTGACAGATGGTCGAACACTTCCAAAAGAGCAGCGCGACTGGGAAAATGGGCAATCGGCGACCCTTGCGTCGTGTGTCTTTCTGCGTGTATGACAGTGTTACAAAAGCAAATGTTACACAAGCATTGTTTCCCATTGTAGCCCTCTGCCAAGCTCTGATAGTAATCACACTGGCAGGACAGTAAACAGTGGACTGAACAACAGGCATCAGTCAGGGCGGAATGCCACCAGGAGAAAATCCCTCCACTCCTCAATGCCCCCTTCCTTCCCTGCTTTCCTTGCCGGCCAAAAATCACTCTCCTTCGCCTCCCTTTCCTTCCCTCCTTATGTCTATGCTATCTCTATTCTACTGCTTTCAGACATACACTGAAGTCAACAGGTTTTCCGGAAATTTTCCATAGAGAAAATGTCTGACAACTTTGCTAACTTGGTAAGATACAAATATTTGAGAGCCTTTGATGACTATTTCTGGCAAAGCTAAAATCATCAAACATGGATGGCAGAGACTCAGTTGGAAATGTATATGTTTATGTAAAAGATATGAATATCACATCCTGCCTCCTGCATGCACTTCCCAGGTGGCTCTCCTAGCAAAAATCCTCCAGAAATGTTCCTGTTGCTGTGAACTCATCAGACAATCTCCTGCTGCGTTCTTCATGTGAAAGGCATCACAGCATTTTCTGGATATTTTCCAGAGCTCATGTCTGAAAACTACTTTTGAATCTCCTATAACACCGTCCTCAAACTGAAGCTTTTCACTCTTTTTTTTTACGCTACTTTACTGCTATTAACATTAAGGAACTAAATCTTTAGTCAAGGTAAACCTCCCCACATGCACACTCACCACTAAACACACAGGGATAAAATAAACACTCACACTATACGTATCATGTACACTATAGGGACCAACAATTTGTAACATAAGCAATTAACACACTGTTGAATAGGCCTTTTATGAGAGGAGAGCTCAATTACATACACATAGAGCAAAGGATCATGCGCACACATGTGCTCCACAAGGGCACAAACAAATATAAAGCGCTTTGGCACACAAACATACACACTCTGGCGGGCGTCCAGACTGAGTCTTGTTGCTTGTGTCTATAAAGCCCTGAGCACCATATCGACAACTGTAATAACTGTGGCTGGCAGGAGCGAGCAGATTACAGCAGCAATCATAGACACGTGCACGTGTGCATACACACATACACACACACAACATAACATCTTTCCCTCTTTCAAAGACTTGTTTCTTTTCTTTTATCATCAATACAGATACACACACGTTATTGGTACATTCTATAACAGGTTTGCAGTTATAATGTCCAAAAAGTCGAGTTACGGCATATCAAATATTAATTGTACTATACATTTGTAGGTGCAATAACACACCTACAAATGACATCCACTGCCACAAAAATTGTTCTTCAGAGGAAATAGAGAGAAGAACTCAGTAAACTAGTCAGCCGGTCGGAGAGGGTCTATAATGGAAGCGCAAGGCCACCTGCAGAAAATGAAAGTGGGCTATATTGGAGTGGACAGAGCTAGCTAAGATTGGGGTCAGAGTTATATGGAGCACAGGCCAAGCAGAGGAAATATATGGTGGGAGGAGGAGAGGAGGAGAAAGGAAAGAAGAGGAAAGGAAAATACCACATTATCTACCAATTAAAGGTGCACTTTTCCGCCTATATACATTAAGGTCAGTTTACTAGTCACGAGAACAGCTACTCAACTTGTCAAACATTTGTATAATGTCTTCTGTGTCTTTGGAGGAGTTTTCCCAAGAATAAAAATAAAGGACTGGTGACGATAAGAGGGTTGTTTCAGCTTAGAGACATCAAATGTATGTCAGAAATCTAGTAAAGTAGGCAAGGGCAAGCTTTTTGTTTGCAGCTTTCTAGACTTATATAAGGCGTACTTTAAAGGTGTGTAGTATTAAACATTTACTGTCATCATTCTGCTGGTGCGTCTGTGTCCCTCTGCAATTTCATGGGGCCACTGAAACTGAATGGATCATTTTGAAGTTGGAATTAATAAATGCTGAACTACAGTTATGTGTACTGAAATAATGAAAGTGCAGAAAATAGACGTTAGAGGACATGATGTGTACGACAGCAGAACTGATTAAGACAATAGAAGGGTAAAGTTAAGGATGAGGTGCATGATGTGTAAGAGATAAGGATGCATGTCAGGCTACAGCAGAGGGCAGGCGGCTTTGCCATGACTATAGCTTTGATTAACCGCAGAAGTATAAAGTAACCTTCAGCAAGTTTTAGCCTTTTTATGTTGGTAAAGGTTGCAATTTTGTGAGTGACACTGTGTTTCTCAGTGTAGACTGAAAGTATCCCCTCCAAATACAAATACATGAAAAAACACATAACTTCCTGTGCATGATTTAGGTCCTGAACATAAGATGTATATATAAATGACAATAAAGTCATTCCAAATTTCCAGTTTTAAAATGTTACATGACGTCGAAAAAGTGATACATCTCTCACGTTCAGTGTCTTGTTGTCTCGTTAACTCATCAGTACAAAGTCACATTAGACACATGACAGAGCTCCATTATCAATATATATATACATTTTTACATATATAGGACAATGCATATACGACCCGGTTTTGAATATTGTATAGGGAAGGCATAAATGTGAAATACTATCCTCCCTTTCAATTTCACCTTTCCTCATTTGTTCACCGCTCTCTCCCTCTTTCCCTCTCACCCTTCTCTCCTCCCCTCATTCTCTCTCTCTCTCTCTCCATCTGGCCCTGACCACGGAGAAGCGATTTGCAGGAGCAATCCGTCGCTAATTCTCGCTCAGCGTTCATGAAAAATGTATAGCAGGCAGACTGTAGGGAGATGCAGATTGGTGCTGGGCCCTCAGTGAGAGCCTGGCTCTGCATTAATGGAACATTATTTTCACCTTTTCCATCCCTCCTTTCCATATACGTCTCTTCTCTTCCTCCCTCCCTCCCTTCCTCTTTGTGATTATAAAACATCCATCTATCTATCCGTCGTCTTTGTGAATATAATACATCTATCTATCTATCTTTCTTTCCATCCATCTATCCATCTGTAAATATTAACTTTGAAATTGCTCCGCTCCTCACTCACAGTTTGATTAAACAAGAGCCATAAATATTCCAGGACTCAGCGGAATATTAGCATCTCAAACAACCAAAACACAACTATCTGCAATCTGAACAACTCTGCGTGTGTGTCTGCGTGTGCTTGTGTTCGCATTTGCCTATGAGCACAGTGTGCAGTCAGCTAACCCTTCTCAAAGATAATAAGAGGAATCATTTTATCTTAATCTTTAAAAGGCACAACGTGAAGTTTGAATACAGCTGTGAAATGGGTCGTGTGTGTGTGTGTGTGCAAGCGAACGCATCTTAGCATGAGTGCACAGATATGTTCATATGTGTTGTTGTGTTTAAAGCACAGGTATCTTATGAGAGTAGATTATTAACAGCAGATGTAATGCCATCAGGACTAGTCACAGTGAGGATCATGCATAATAAACCTCCCAAGGAGTTTATAGACACACACGTACACACGTGTACACACACGCACCCTCTTCCTGTCACTATAGCAACACTGGCGGTGTTGCTGCCCCTAACATCAAAGTCAGATGTAATTTCAGCCTCCCAACAGCCAGAGGGAGCCATGGTGATGACAGAACATTCCTCCTCATGACGGCTCCTTTCCCCCTCCATCCCTCCTTTAGTTACTGCACTTTAATTCTCCTTCATTCCTCAGCTGGCTCCTTCCTTCCTTCCTCCCTCCCTCACTCCCCTGCCTGGCCAGCCTGCTGGGAGGCCAGGCATCCAGGACCAGACATAAAAATAAACCCAGAAAGGTTAGAAGTGTCTGACTGAAGTTAGGGCACGGGGGAGTAGATGGAGGAGGGGACTTGATGGGGGGAGGAGGGATGCTAAATAAGGGAGAAGAGGAAAGTGGAGGGAGATAAGGAAGAAGAGGAAGGAGGGAGATGATGCAGTAATTTACTGATTCTTCTCAACTCTTAGTCTTTGTTCTCTCTGCTACAGTCAACAGTGAAAAAATTAGCAGGAGAAAAGGTAGATTGTGAAAAAAGAAAAACCCCTATCAGCGGCAGCAAAGATGATTCAGCTTCAAATATGTGTTACTTCAGTCCACATTATTATTCAGCAAGGAAGGAAAATTCTTCCAGATTCATGTACCCTCCCCCCACATCCGGGACTATTAATGAATATAAAATAGATGTTTCCAATCTTTTGTTCAGATTGGCTCAATAACATTTGAAAGATTTTTAACAGTTAATTTAAATATTAATGTAGTAAGAGAAAATCACCATTTGTAATGGAGGGCTTAGAGCCAGACGGGCCTATCTGGCATTAACGTCTGGTGGAAATGAAATCGATGGATCAAGCGTGCACTTGATCTGTTTGGTGTTCTGAAATCAATATGGGTGTTGTTATCAGAAGCAAATCAAATACCCATGATCCTCATCGCATTTTAAGAACGGCACAGGGTGCAACACCTGGTATAACACGAAGCAATATCATGTTCATTTACTGTTTAGCCTTAGTGTGCACACAGGGTTAGCGTGTTTCTGTGTCATGGTGGGTCAGGGAGTGTTAGGAAGGTGTTATGTGTATGTTGTGCCCCTTACAACAAAAAGTTTTTTTAAAAAACAGAGCGCAATTGGCTCATTGTTGCCTCAGATATTAACAGTTATACATGCAGAAGCTATGTACATATATATATATATCAACACACACTTACCCCACGTACACACATAGTCATCTACTTTCCATTTATATCATCCATTTTTACAAGATGTTTATACAGAATCCTGTTAGTCATTGAAATTCAGATCTGTGTGTGTGTGTTTGTGTGCGTGCATGTGTGTGCGTGCGTGTGCTGCTGTATTAATGGAAACCAACAGCCATGAGCTGCCTCCTCCTCTGTCCTCCTTTGTCCTGAATCTGAACTAGTCTGTTAGAAGAAATAAGCTTTGACAGAAAACACCAGCCACTGATGGGCAAAAGATAAATATAAAAAAAGAGGGGAAACATTTTTCTCCTTCTAGGGGTTAGTCCTTGCTCCCTTTCCTCCACCTCCTCCTCCTTTATCTCCCCCTCTTCCTCTGTAGGAGAGGCTGGTGGACAGGCGCCAGTGGAACTGGACTGGTGTTTTCTTAACCAAGTTCATCCCTCTCCATTTCCCACTCACTCTGAGATGACAGAGCCTGTCACACACTGAGGGGGTACGCAAGTCTAAGCATAGGTGTAGGTAAGTGTGTGAATGTGGTCCATGGTCCATGGAGTGCTTTCACACACACACAAAAACAGACACACACACACACAAACACACACACACACACACACACACACACACACACACACACACACACACACACACACACACACACACACACAGTCCCCCTATCTCCCCTTCACATGGTGTGTGAGGCTTCTGTCAGCCTGCCTGTCAGGGTTGGTTGGGTATAAACATGGCCTCCCCCCCCCCCCCCCCCCCCTCCAAGACTACTCTTGCTGTCTCAGTACCACTGCTGCTCAGCCTTGTGTTGCCAGTTTGCTTTAACAACCTACACTGCCCAGCATAGTTCCCAGTAGGTAGAACAGTGTGTAGCCATCAAATCTTTGCCATAAGATACAACTAAAAGCGTTCAGGCAAAAAAGATTTTATTAATCACCATAGGGAAATTCTCTTTTGGTTTGTCTCTCTTCCTCAGGGGATGAGAGTGCAGGTTCAGCTGCAAAGGAGTGCCGGTGCAGATCCTGTGTCCTGCTAAAGGACACTTCAGTAGTGCAGATGCTAGGCATCATGGAGGTTTAACCTACCTAATTAATCTAGCACAGGTTGTCTTTCAACAAGACACAGCAATGTTGAAAGGACTTTCTGCTTGTGGGGCAGTGAATCTCAAGGGTTTTTGGGTTCATCATTTGCAAGCTACTTTTCCATTACTCTAGAAAGTTAACACACATTAACTTACTTGGTCATGGAACACGCACAAAGCAAAATTTCACCTGGTCTAGTGCGTACAGTCCACCAGACAAATCCTGGTTAGTTTCAATAGAAACGTAACAACTGCCAGCATTGGATAATTTATCTTGCATTTCAAGTTGACTTGCTTTAATTCACATTCTTTCTTTATAGCTCTTTCTGAAAAACATTTCTTAGGTCTATTCTCAAGTTCGATTATGAATGGACATTATTAGCATCGCCAAGTTAAGATACTGGGAGACATGAGCAGAGTCTGTGTTCCAAACAGATGAATGAACAGAAACATAAAGACAATAGCTGGTTGACACTTCCAGCAGTTGAATTAATGTAACTAATTGAAGAACTTTAACTGAACAAATTAGCCTTAACTAAAGCATGTTTACCCCTCTTGAATTCACAGAGAAACAAGATATACACAACATTTTACATGGTTTATAAGCTACAACAGCATCATGCCCTGCAATTCCAGTTACGATTGACTGCTAATTACCGCCACCTACTGACATGACGTGTTATGACTTAAAATTAGATGATGAACATCAAAATGGCGAAGAAAAGATAGACTATATGCTATGAACCAATTTTTGGTTTTGTACTGTAAAGTTAAAATAATTTTATTCTCTATTGGTAATCTAACTGAAAATAATCCATGGTTTCAATGAAGAACTTTAATCCCTGTCTGATGTTCAAGTATATTAACGTTGCTACAAATAACTGGAAACACATCTGTCGAAACAGAAGAAAAAACATCTATGGATTCATTATATTTATATTTCAGAGTATTATCACAGGTGAATTCTCTGTTTCAGGGGCATGTTGATGATGTGCAAACATGAAAGACCCAGGGAAATTTCCCCGCTTTCAATTCACCTTCCTGTGCATCTGTGTTTTCAAGCCGTAGGGGAACAAATGGTACAGCCCCAGCAAAAACACATGTTCCTGGCTCTTGAGGATAAAAAAAAAAACATGCGTGTACATGAAACTGTGTGTGCGTGCTAAATGATTCATGAGAGGCAAACGAAAACAGGCCGGCATACAAGCGGAAAAATAGCCCGTCTGCATTTTAGATGAAGCCCAGGGTCTTCTGACACGCTGTGTCATGATATCTGGGTCTGTGGTGAAAACACTGAGTCGAGAACCAGTTTGATGCAAAAATCTCAAATTATACAGTAAGATATGAGGTCTTACGGATATGAATCAGACACTCTTATTCATATTCAAGCTAACAGGTCTCCAAGTTTGAGGCTTGTGTGACCGTGGGCATTCCCCCGTATACCTCACGGTGTGAAACTGGCTTCAGATTAGCATTTCTCAGAGCCTCTGTGAGCTCGTAGCAGTGGCAGGGAGCTGTTGTGGCCTTCAGTGCTGCTGACTGTTCTAAGAATAGGCAGCAGGGTCCAGAGAACATATCGTCTCCTAGTCTCACTGCCTCCCTCTCTTCCTCCCCCCTTCCCTTCCTTTCTATCTCCACATGCTACTAAAGTATATATCTCACATAAACACATACAAAAATACAGTTTGCATCTAAACTATTCAAACCCCATTCTGATGTATATTTGTCTTTCGACTTGACCCCCTCTTTCCTTTTTCCTCCCACGCCATTTTTCCACCCTCCCTCTCTCCCCCCCTCACTCCATTCCTATCCTGCCTCCTTTTTTCCTCTCCTTCCCTCTCCTCCTCCCCCCGTGCACTAATGTGGAGGTTGAATCTAACCCTGCTGGATGACATTACTCTGTGCTGCCTGCTGGCCTGTCTGCCTGCCTGGGGACTCTAAAATAAAACACAGAAGTGGGGGGAACCAAAGTGAGAGCACATACTGTAAGGGCAGCCTGACTGACATGCTCTGATAGAGAACGCACAAACACACACACACAAACCGACACAGAAACACACACACACATGCTTAGTGTGAGAAAACGGCTCACAGAGGACAGAGTGTGTATCAAAGTGAGTGACGAGTGTGTGTTTGTGAGCAAAGGAGCCTGTTTGATTTTGAGTGTGTGGTTGCACTGAGAGAGGGAGAGAGCAGAAAGGAGGGGAGGGGAGGGGAGGGGAGGGGAGGGGAGGGAGGGGAGCAGGCCTCTCCAGCTGTGCCCTGTCAATCTTACATGACCTAACACTCAGGAAAACAGAGGAGGGCAAGGTGGACAGGAGTGAGAGGAAAAGAGAAAGTGAGGAAGATGGTGTTTCTGAATTTTCTCTTTTGTCTGATGGAAAATAAGTCAAGGAGGGGCAAATGAGCACTGAAAGACATACACGAATATTTTGTCTGTGTGTGTGTGTGTCTGTGTGTGTGTCTGTGTGTGCGTACGAGTGAGAATAACATGCCGCTGCCAGAACCCTATAGCCTGAATTCAACATCCCTCACCCTGAACAAGTGACAAAAAGATAACCATGTTTCACTTCACCGCTTCACGCCCTCTCTCTCTTTACCTCTTAGTCATTCTTTTTCTCATCCTGCTCTTCACCATGCACCCCCAGCTCTTCCTCACCTCACACTCCCACCCTCAGCACTCTCTCTCTTTCTCTCTCTGTGCCTTTCCACATGGCTGGCCATCCTCTCCCATGTCCCAGAGGATGGGAGGCTGTGCGGCAGCTTGGCAGGCTGTCAGGGGAGTGCCGAGGAGCAGGGAACATGTAGTGACTGGAATGGGGGGGGGGGGGGGGGGCAGTGAAATCCCTGGCTCCTCACCTAACTGTGGCACTGGAAGAACTGGCTCGGCTTAGTGACGCTATGGGCAAAGAGATGCAACGGGCTGAGGGTGCTACAGAGAGAAAACACAACTCTCTCTCTTCTTCTGTTTCTGGATGCCTGTCCGCCACACACAGCGGGAAATAACGAGGCAGCAGTCAACATGTCATCCTGTGCCAATCATGCTGTCCTGCTCTGCAACACCCCCTCAGTAACCTACATGACACATCACCTTTTATTGACCCGCAATTGCCACACACGGCAAAAGCAATTGGTGAGAAACATCATCCCTTAAACGCAAAGTGGATATTTTAAAATACAGATTTTCTCATCTGTGTTTAGGCCTCTTGTCATCATGCAAACAGAAGCCTATTTTAAATCGTCTTTTAAAGTGCAGATTTTAAAAACCTTGGTTTGCTCTGTATCCTTGTGCACGTGTAAAACAGAGTGCGATGTCATAGCTTACTCTGTGTATGCCCCCTGTTGTTTTGTGCAATGAGCATGTGTCAGAAACAACAACAACAATGGTGGTGATGTACAAGTTTTTTCTGAGGCACTGCTAGGTCTAATTACACGTTTGGAGCTACATTTTGCAGTACTGCACCACTTAGTCAGTATTCACAGGCATCAGCCTTACGCAGAATTAGGCCACAGCGTTCTTCTCCAGTATTTTACTGATAATTAGACTTTATCGCCACTTACTTGCCCGTATTGCTTTTTTAAGCATCTGTAGTCGTTTATTTTTGTGTTCTCATCTGGATGGAGATTTTTTTCAAAACAGGTGAAAATATCCACAGTAATGTAAAAGAGACACGTTTCCATGCAAGTGAAGCACTGCTGACTGAAAATCTAAATGCTTTGTCAAACATCATGTAAGCCTCACATTTTAGTTCTTAATCTCTGTGTGATGTAAAAGGAGGAGAAAAATAAGGAGGCTACTGACAACACCATTCATTTCATTAAGTATCACTATCAAGTAGTTCATCTTCACAATAGACAGTTTTTGCACTTTCTGTTGTCTTCACTGTTGTGTGGAACTGGAGGAACAGGCTCAGCTAGAACAGCAAATCTCTAGAGTCCGGATAAACGGCAGGAAGAATACTGTCTTGTTAATGCTGATCTCCTATTTTTAAAAATCAGGTTGTGAATGCAAATGTAACTTTAAAATGGAGAAGCTGTTGTCAACTGCTGTAACAGAGTACCAGGAGACAAGGCTCCTTTCAGCAGATAAAGCTGTTAAAAATATATTCAATGCAAAACACCATTAACTCACTCATTTATGAACACTAAAAACCACTGTGGCATAAAAGCAACAAAATTCAATGCTAATGCAAGGCTTAAGCACATACCATGCACATTAGCATCAGCGCTAATGCTACATCGAAACTACTCTATGCCTTTGTGTAATTAGAGCAATAACAATACAGTTACTTTACAATTCCATCGAAGACCAGGCATGCCAGATTTCCAATACATTATATTTTTAAAGAACCGAGGGCCACTGTGAGTTGCATTTGTGATAAGTTACTGAAGCACTATTTCCCTTTGGTCTCCCTTCAAAAATCCCGCCACATCACACAGGAGCCTCGTCCCAAAACAACAACATGACACTTTGCCGACCCGCGCTCCCTCCCTCCTGACAGAGAGAAAGGGGGGAAATAGATGACAGCAGCTTTAGATCTGACATCAAACGCCGGCAAGAGAGTGAAAAAGAAAGAGGGGGAGAGAGAAAAAAAAACAAAAAAAAACGGTTACATCTCTGCCGTGACAGCTTGCTGGAAGAGCATGGCAAACGCTGAGCAGCTTCTCTCTCCTCTCTCTCTCTCTTTCTCTCCCCGTCCGTCGATCCATCGCGCCCTCTCTCCCTCTCTGTGTGTGTCTCTCTCTCTCTCGCTCTCATCAAAACTTGCCGCCGATTAGGATCTCTGTGAGCCATGCGCTTTGGATGGGATGTGAAAACACACGGAGAACCCAAGGGGTAAAACGCCAGGATTAAAGCGGTGAGGGAATATGGGGTGATAGTGGTGATGGTTCAAATAGATCGGCCCCTGTGACTGCAGTGGCTGCTCGCCTCGCCTTGCTCTCTCGCTCTGGATTCACACACTGATACATCAAGGCCATTTCTCATTACAGCACGAGAGGGGAGGGGGGGCTTTCATGATGCTGCTTTACAAGGGGGGGGGGGGGAGTGGGTGAATGAAAATGAAAGAAAATTGAGAAACGCCAAGATAAAGCGGATGACATACTATTAGCAGCATGTTATGTAGGGAAAAAAACAAAACAGAGATAGAAAGAGTGTGTGAACGTGGAAGTGGAAGAACAGATTGGAAAACTGACAGATAAATCCGACAGTGATTTGAAGAGAAAGAAAAGTCAGCCGTCAGTGTTTGTTGAAAGATGACCAGGCACATAGACTTTTAAAAAATCTGTGGGGGAACATATCATGATTTCATTTCAGTTCATACACTTGATTTAGCTTTTCTTGCAGTTTATTCTCAACTCCTGAGGCTGTTCCCAACTGTCGGGTAAATTAAACGGCACACACCTCAAGCGGTGCCAATATTTGCAACTTTTGCAAATGTCTATTTATTCTATTCTTGAAAGTGCTGTGGAGCTGGAAGGGGGGAAATTGATAGAGAGTAAAAAAGTGATTAGTTTAGCCCTAAAAAAAATGGAGCAGCCCACATCTCTCTCTCCCCTTATAGATCAGCCATGGCCTCACAATTTCTTCTCAATTACTCCTCCTCCAGGCAACCTGCTTAACGATTTCTCGCCCAAATGCCAAGAGGGAGTGCGTGAGGGTTTGCATGTGTGACTGCATGCGTTTAGCAGGAATGTGTGTGTGTGTGTGTGTGCATATGTTTCTCTGTGCATGTCGGAATGTGTGTGTGTGTGTGTGTGTGTGTGTGTGTGTGTGTGTGTGTGTGTGTGTGTGTGTGTGTGTGTGTGTGTATGTGTGTGTGTGTGTGTGTGTGTGTGTGTGTGTGTTTGTATGTGTGTGTTGTGTGAGTGAGTGAGTGCGTGATGCTGAGATCACAGGCTATTGTGTGTGACCTTTTTTGGCGGCAGTGAAAACACAGACATACAGTATGCGGGTAGCACAAATGAGCATTCAAAATGAGACGGGTCACAGGACAAGCGGAGCCATGTGATTGGCCAGAGAGGCTTCCAACTGAAAATTAGAAAGTACGCCAGAAATTCAACAAATGAAGGAAAACGGAGCTAATGTTTATATGATTCTTGCTACAACAAACAACTCCTTTCTTTAATCCTGTACGACCAACATTCAGCAATGTTCAGTGCTTATCGGTGGTCAGAAGTGTCTGTCACTCACCGGCAGACTGGAGGGGCGGTCCTGGGAGACACCCTCCTCATTGTTGGCCTTCCCAGAACTCCCTGGAGCCGGACCCCGGGTGTTGTAGCTCTCCTGCTGGGCCTCCTTAAAAGAAAGAGAGAGACAGAGAGAGAAACACAGGGAGTCTGTGATCAATAAATTAAAGGACAGAATTTACAGACCCTTCCAATATGTAGATTAATTTGTCAAATGAAAGCAGTTTATACGTATGTTATGTTTAAAAATTGAATTGAAAATGTTTTATTTAGACACTGTTTTGACCTTTGTTAGGCAACTTAATTTGGTGCTGCAGTGTTTTACATCATGTGATTTTTTTGTCTGCTTATAAAGCTAGGTTTTTGTTCTCATTAATGTTTGCCTGGAGCAGACTTTGACACACACACACACACACACAAACACACACACAGACACACACACACACACTCACACAGATGTACATGCAGATGGAAAAACATCCAAACAAGCACCCATCAGCACACCATACCCGACAATTCATTTTACCCAAATCCCGGCCTAACCACCCACTAATCCTCCGAATATACAGACAGACAGACAGACACACACACAGACACACACACACAGACACACACACACACACACACACACACACACACACACACACACACACACACACAGTTGTATTGTTCAATCTAAGTCATTTTCTTTCCCTCTGTAATCACAAGCCTATCTAGTGTAAACCAATTTTCTCTCCATTGTTGGAGGTGTTGCCCTCTCCCTCCCTCTGTATCTCTCCCTCCTTCCCTCTCCCTCTTCCCTTCATTCACCACGGAGGTCGTTCCTCCATCATGTTAAGCGTCGGCAGCACAATGGCAACTTGTTAAAGAGCTCTGAGTGGAAGGATTAGCGATAACTGATCGGCGAGACGCGGCAAGAGATCACACGCGAGCACAACCAAACACAACATACACAAACCCACACGCACAAACACACACATAGCCTGTGAGGGTGTCCTCAGGTTTTTACTTTTCAAATCCATTTTTTCCCCACAGTTAGATTTTTTATCTGTTGTGTGATTATACTGTAGTAGGTGGGCAATATTCCTGTCAGCTAGGTGATATAATTTTATAGCAGAAGATTATCCTTCACAGCAAGAGATATATCATGTGAAATAGATCTATTATTAGAGCATTAAATGTGACACAATTTGTACTTCTGGGGTGAATAATACCATTTCACTCCTTTTCAAGAAATCTTATATCAAGTTAAATCCTTATGTACATGCAAAGCCTGCAGATAATCTGTAAACACACACCGTTTGCATGCAGTTTTAAGAGCTGCACACACAGAGATAAAAAGTTAATGCATTCAGTCATCTATTTTTAAGAAAATGTAATGACCTCAGATGCCCTAGAGTAGAGCCTTCAAATCCAAGTTTCAATTATTAGCCAGTTAAATCGCCGAAGCACTAATTCTAAAATTTGCATGAAAAAAATCCAAATTTTTCTTGAAATGTCAGAGTTCGGTTTAGTACCATTTTATAGCATTAAGTTAGTCAAGCTGCATCCACTGTGAAGTCACGACTCCCTTTCAAATCTGGTCCTGCAATGTGCTGCGCTAAGAAACAAACCTCAACATGTTCGTGTTTATCTGTTTCATATGTGCCAATAGGAAAGATCATTCTGTCTTCTGCTGCTCAATTCATTTAGCATAATAGTTTATCACAATTTGAATTGTCTTAAACATCATCAGTTCACTTGAATCTTACTTCCACTGTTTGTTGAAACATGGAGTAACACATGATGCAGATACTAATGTGTGAAAATTCTACTGGTGCGCTCAGAAGTGAATATAAAACGTACAGAGTTTTCAAGTAATGAAAAGTAACCGGATACTGAAGAAAATAAGATCTACAGACATTTATCTGATGTCATCAATAATTTCAACCCGATACCAATTCTTTTGTGAAATCCATGCATCTTGTGATCATTAATTTTAAATTATTCCTTTTAGAGACTTTGAAGTTATACTTGGTAATAACTTCAGTGATTGTTTTAATATGTGTTTGATGACTGCTTCGTTTGAGTGGTTGAGTGTATTTTCTAAGGTCAATGTGGTAAAGAAGATTTTGATCTGAGTTAAAACAAGAATAAACTATGTTTTTAAAATTTTTGATATACAAAAATAACCACACATAAAATATTTGAACACGTAACGAAACATAAATGGAACATCAAGTCATAATCTTTACAAAGGAGCCTCCTCATTCGGATCATACCCCCAAAAACCCCAAACCATGTCTCGAAGCCAGGGGGAAAACCCTGTTCACCAAGATTGTGGCTCAATCAGTGAATCACACACCATTCCATAAGTGGCGTGTGCTGAGAGACACAACAGGACTGCAGCAAAGATCGGAAACAACTTTTAAAAAACAAAAAGCCATGTGAGGTTCCTCGTCAGGGCCCAAGGCGAGCGCTGTTTGTCTGCACAGCCCCCCCTGTGTTCCTCGCTGGATGCGCGCCAAGCATCAGGCTTATATTATACGGTCGGAAGTGTTTTGTTTGAAGCAGAGACACAAGTACAGACCTCCACAGGTAAATAAAGACCCAGGGTAGGAAGAAAAGAGGAGGGATGGGAGGAGGAGAAACAGAGGAAATAGTGTTTCATACACACACACACACACACACACACACCATTCCACACACATTTCGGTTCACAGGCCAACAAATCTGCATGTGACAGTTACTCGCACAGTGAATTCAGAAGAGAAAAGTGGCTGCTGACCCAAGTACAATATTTATTCAGGCATATGAGTCTGCAGAGTGTGTGTGTGTGTTTGTGTGTATTTGCGTTTTTGTGAGCGTGTGTTTGTGTACTCGGGGGGATTTCCGTTTTAAGTGGGTCAAAGAGAGGTTAGCCTCATACTACTGTTTACACTCACGTTCTTACATCATCACTGTCCACTGGAATATGGACAGAGAAGGTGAGACAGACAAGGAGGAGGGTGGGCATACAGAGAGAGAGACAGTGGCTGAGAAAAACAGAAGGTGAGATGCAAAAAGAGAAGAATAAATGAATGAGGTAGAAAAGCAAAGGGAGAGAGAGGAGATGAAGAGGGAGAAACAAAGGCAAATAAAGAGACTGAGAAAAAGCGAGAGCACATCAGAGGCAAATGAAGGAGTGCTGCGAGTGCATCCTTTTATTTGAGTTTTTTCCAGTCCATTGTCTCAAAATCCCATTTCCCAGCTAATTTAGAAGCTTCTAAAATACACTCCACTCCATACCTTAAGCCTTAGGCCACAGCTAATCCTGTCTTCTCTCTCACACACACACAGCCAGACACAGACACACACACACACACACACACACACACACACACACACACACACACACACACACACACACACACACACACACACACACACACACACACACACACACACACACACACGCTCACGCACACGCACACACACACAGACATGCTCATTCATCCTCCATGCTTTTCAAAAGACTTCATCTTGGCATAGTAGAAACGAATGAAGGATATTGAAGGCAAGCGTTTGAAGTACATCAGGGAATGCAGGAATCAAACTGTGAGTTAAATGCTATTAGACAGCTGTGTGGAGAGGCAGTGTAATATTAGATTGATTGAATAGATGACTGCTGAATGTGGTGTAATATATAGAGCCGGGGAGGTGTTATGCGGACATAAATCAATATTGCAGCAGCGCGTTAATCCCGGGCCGCTGTGGAACGAGAGTCAGTCGGCAAGTGTGAAATGTTCAAGAAAGCAGAAAGATGTCAGACACCGACAATTGTTTGGAATATGAGAATTTTGGATGACTCCTGCTACTAAAGCTACTCAGTCCGGCTTAAATTGAATCTTTTGTATTGAGTCTGTGTGATATCTGGGGGGGGGGGGGGGGGGGGGGGGGGGGGGGGGGGGGGGGGGGGGGGGGGGGGGGGGCCTGACTGAGAGTTTGAGGACATTGCACGCTGCCTTCACCTGCGCCCTGCACAAATTTGACTGTACGAGCTGTGAATCAGACAGTATCCTTTTTCCTCTAAATTGGAACCATGGTTTACAAAATAAACATCGTGAAGCACTGAAAAAGACTTGAAACTAGCAATTTTATGAAAATGAGAAGTAAGGTCACTTTCTCACAGACTTCAATACGAACCATAGACTGGATACACAGAGGGATGACACATCTCCACTTCATCCCACTCCCTGGAAATGAAGCTCAAACATCTCAGATAAAGACCCTGCCCGACTATACTGTGGTGATCAGGGGATGGAGCTGTAGTATCAAGATCCCGTTAATACAAGCACTCAACAAATTGTGAGTCAGTCTCAGCTTTCAATCTTAGCATGTTATCCTGTTTTAAAGCTAGAAATATCAAATAAAAAATGTGGACATACATCAGTGTGATAAGAGCTACCTGATTGCAATGTTTTTTTGCAGTTTGGCAGCCTACCACCAGGTGGCGATT